>NC_090438.1:741969863-743183622 GCF_031143425.1 Pleurodeles waltl
TGATAAGAACTGCATCATGTGAATTGTGTGATAGTGCTCACAAATGTGATTTCAGAAACTATATTGCTCTTTCTTAGACCTGATTGGTTCAACTCTTGTGATTGTAACATAATTTTATTCATGTATGATATTTATTGTATTTTGCATTATAAAAGAAATCCATTCTTGTGGATGTTGGGCTTACTCTGCCTTGAATTTTAGGAGGTAACTTCACATTGGTCTGACCTTTGATTTAGAACTTTGATTTATTTCCTAGAAATTAACTATTTTTGGTTCTGCGCATCAAGCTATTGATTTACTTGCTTTTAAATCTTTCAACAAACCATGGTTTCATTACAGATTCCTATCAGTCTTTATTGTAAAGCCTAATGTGCTTTGCATTAGTTTCTTAATTGAAAATTGAATCTATTTGCTGGACTGGTCCAGTTAAGCAGCAAACAAATCATTAGAGAATAAGACTGCGCATGGTCCATCAGAAACACTTTCTTAAAAGAAAAAGTGCTAATAGAGCGCAAGATGACCACAGAGAGAAGGCTTGAATGGGTGGGGCAGCAAGCTGACCATGCAGGGAGAGTGACAGGAGACAGGGACATGCAGACGGTGACCAGAGGGCAAGTGGGAGGGGGCAGCATGCTGACCACAGAGGGAAAGCTGGCCTGAGCAAAGGCAGCACAATGGATAATGGATAATGGAGCCATGAGTTAAGGTGAAGGGGCAACGGTAACAAGTTGACCACAGGAGAAAGGAAGGTTTGGGCAAGGGTATTACAATGGACCACAGAAGGCAGGAGGGATGTGACAGGGGCACACATGCTGCAGAGAGCATGGGGGATGGGAACAGGGACAGCAAGATGACCACAAAAGGGAGGCTGACATGGGTAGCTAGCTGAGCACAGAGGACAGGAGGGAGGCAGTGCGGTGGCAGCAACCTGACCACAGAGGGGAGGCTGGCATTTGCAGGGGCAGCAATCTGTCCATAGAGAGCAGGTGGGCATGCAAGCGCACACTGATGGAGAATGGAGGGCGTAGTGAGGGAGGCAGGAGAAGCAAGCTAAACATAGAGGTCAGGACAGTGTAGGCAGTGGATGGACAGTGAACCACAAAGGGCAGGAGGGAGAGGGCATGGGCACACACACTGAGAATGGATTAGTCAGGGGCACAGACGCAAGATGACCACAGGGGGCAGGGGCAGCACAAGAGACCATGGGGGGCAGAAGGGAAGGGGCAGGGGCATGCACACAGAGAAAGTAGGGCAAGAACAGTAAGTTGACCACCAAGGCTAGTCAGCACGGGCAAAGGCCATGAAGGGCAGGAGAGAGGGGGACAGGGCCACGTAAACTGAGAACAGGTGGCAGGCAGGAGGGGAGCAGGGGCAGGGGCAGCAAGCTCACTATTCAGTGCTGGCAGGGACAGTAAGCTGACAACAGAGTTCAGGAGGGAGGCAGCAGGGGCAAGAAGACTGAAAACAAAAGATGGTCAGGAGGTGGCATGAGCAGATGCAGGTGGAGTGTTGGGTGACTATGATCATAAATCCCAGAAATTCACTGCAAAGAAACAAAAAGTTAAAGAAACATCATAGTTAGGTATGGTAATATGATTTTTACTTTCTTTAAAACAGAAAAAAAAATTACCCGAAAAAAACAAAGGTTAAAGTGACGTTATAGTTTAAATAAGTTAAAAACTAACATTTATTAAAAAAATGAAAATTGCCCCTTCAAATAACTAACTTTAACTTGTGCCTCACCATGCACTGCTTATTGAATTAATAATTGTTTATTGCACAAATAATAAAATCCATTACAATTAAAGATAAAAAACAATCAATAATACATTTACACAGGGTGAAAAACCCCAACTGCACACGCGACCTGAGAATAAAATCAGACATTAAATACCTACTAAAGTACTCAATAATTTGTATATGTTAATATCAATAAAAAGGGAAATCCCATATTAGGTTTGCATGAACTACAATTAAAATATGACGGGCCTCCTCAAAGCTTGAAACCCACCTAATGAATTATAAACAAGGGACCAACAATAGTCAAGGCCCTAAAAGTGCGTAAGTGCATTAAATTTTCATGAAGTAACTACCAACAGCCATCAAAACCCATAGTGCAAGGTTAAAACTCAGCAGCTGGATGAAGGTAATCCATACCAAAGGGGGCAAGAGCAGAAGTAAATTTCACACATCACTATCCACTACTCGCAATGCCCCCAGTAAATTTAACCTGAGCAGCTTTAACAATTTAGTCAACAGAATGTTCAGCATTTAGTTCACAGGATCCAAAAACATAATAATAGCCTGCCTACAGGAGCGGATCCCCAATTCATTACACTTGCTTCAAAGCAGAGATCTACACTCCTTAAGAAGGAACGGACACAAGTAAACCACATGTTCAAGAGTTTCTTCCCAACTGCCACAAACCCTACATATCACACCCTCACCAGGAGTTGACCGCTATGTGGGTAAATGCTTCAGAAAAACCCAATCGCCAATCCTTAAAGCCATAAATGCCTCTTTCAGATGGATGCCATATGAGCAGGAAAGATAGCCAGCTGGAGTACCTGGCTGAAATGAGTTAATTATCAACCATGCATACTTACGTTTGGCAAGGAGAAATCGATCATAGTGAAACGAGCATAGATGTGTAATCTTTTTAATACCCAGTTTAAAAAGAGGGTGGGAGAGATTGCTGGCGCAGAGGTCCTCAGCTTTCAATCGCTGTTTACAATCAGTCAGAAAGTGATAATGAGACCCTTTAACTTCAGACGCACTAATTTCCAGCCACAGAACTGGCTCCAAACTACCTATCTTGGCCTGGCGTAACATATGCCAAAGTTTCAAGAAGGCACCAGCACCTACCTCCTGCTGATCCAAAAGCCCAAATTCCAACCACACCTGCGCGGGGGAAGCAAGTTGAGATACATGAAAAACCCTCTTGTAAATCTTGTTGACCAGCCTGTTTAACGGACATTAAACTTTACCTAGCACAATTTCCTGAACATAACACAAAGAGGGAATAATCTTTGCTCTCATAACTTCCATTAATGGGAGCAGATGCGCCCCTAAAGGGCTTTAAATAATTTAGAAAAATCCACTTGCAGAGCCACATCTTTGACTTAAATCTCGTTCTAGTGCCTGACAAAACTATCCCTGAAATCAAGATGCACACCTAGATATTTATAAGACTGATCTAAAACAAGTTTACTACTCCTATAGTACCAGATAATTCCCAGATGCCTTTTCCTGCCAAAGGAGACCACTTTAGTTTTACTCAGATTAACTTCCAATTGGTTTGCGGCTGTATAAAATGCAAGTTGATTAATCAATCGTTGATGACCAACCTTGATATGGCTAAACATTGCCAGGTCATCAGCATAGAGCAGGTGGCTAAGCCAAAGACCACCGATTTTGGGGGGGGGTGAGAATTGACAGCATCGAGAGCCGATGACAATTCAGCAATAAACAGATGAAAGTGCAGGGGCGCAAGCATGCAACTCTGCTTCACACGACGACTGGTGGAAATGTTTCTAGAAAGGGAGCGACCATCTCCTAATTTAATATGGACCCAGGTGTCTGTGTGTAGTTCTATAATGGCACCCAAGAGCCCTGATGGAATTCCCCAAGTTTTTTTATTTAACCCACAGGATGCTCCTGGGAATCCGATTGAAGGCTGCCTTAAAATCAACAAAACAGCAATGCAACACAGAGCCTGATAGAATTGTCCTGTCCATCAAAATAGATAGGGCTAATAGATTCGTAGATGTACCAGAAGCAACAGAAAACCCTGTTTGGACAATGGGGATTAATCCCTTTGATTCTGCCTAGGCACAAAGACCTTTCAACAGATGACTGGCATAGAACTTGGCCTCGTTATTGAGCCAGGCTATCAGCCTGAAGTTAGCTGGATCGACCTTAAACCACTTTTATATAGCAGATAAAGTATGGCACCACACCAGGACTCAGGAATTCTTGGAGTCAAAGCACAGTACTCGAACAGATGTGCAAGATGAACTGCCCAGAAGGAAGTATCCTGTTTGACCAGCAACTGCGGGAGACCATTAGGACCTGGAGCTCCATCCTGCTTTGCCGTAAAAATTATATGAAGTCGATGAGCTGGGGAAAAAATCATCCCTTCAAGAGACGGCACGAACACAGCAGGCTGAAGTAGAAGCTTGACTGGAACTACTGTGGTGGAATAAACCCCAACACCAGACAGATTCCCATCAGGCTCACTTACTGAGAAGCGTCTGACCAAATAAGCCATCCAGTCGCCTTTCGAGATACTAACGGTGCCAAGGAGCCTCTGATTATTTGTTAAATTATTAATAAGGAGCCAACATTTTCTTGAATTTGGATCCTTGGTTGCACTTATAAGTTTGGCCCAAAACAGATTAGAATGTCTCTGATAGTCGTCATAATCTTTCTGCAGTTCCTTGATCCTGATTAGTAGAGCCTCAGAGTCTGGGTTCTCCTAATTGCCCTAGCCACTCTGTTACACAATTTCTTTAAATTCTGGGTTTCCCTTGAAATAACGGGGGCAAGAGCGAGGTAGAGGTATGTGCAGGTTGATGAAACCTTACCATAAAAAGGGGAGAAATGTACCCCTTTAATTTTATTTAAATTTATTTAAATTTAATTAATTAATTTAATTAAATGTTATTTAAATTAAATTTAATTGGGGACACGCGACCAGATCCTTCAGAATCGAGGAAGTTTACACACTCAACCCTTATTATAACACTAATGGAAGGGTTCCTTTTTATACGTTTTACTGACTCAGAACAAACACCACCACACACAGCCCACGCCTCAGCCTGGTAATGAGACTGGATTTTATAGTTACAATCTGGGGGCAGTGATCACTCTCACAATGAGTAGAAATCAAAAACTTTTCAATGAAAGAAAACAGTTCCATATTACAAATAGTATAGTCCAAATAGGAATAAGTTCACCCATTCGATCTCGTCCAATGCAGAGGAGCATCTTCGTGCAAACGACCATTCAGAACTTTGAAACCCATACTATTTAGATGCATTCCCATGCAGTCCTGAGGTCTCAGCTGTTGAGGAACTAACTGACGGTTACAAAGATCGGGGCCTTCAAGAGCTTCGGAGGTACTCTTAAAACAAGTTTGTATTAAAGTCCCCAGTTATCAGGTAATCAGCACAAGGATGTTCCCCAGCTAGGTCACCCAAAATCTGCATTAGTCGGGACAGCCTCCCTCTTTTTTCCTTTGTTCAAGGAGCGATGTAAACATTTATCACAATGAGGGTTTTCTGCGAGCTCCAGTTCCTAATCACAATCCCCTGGACCCAATTTTCTTCCCAAGCCAATGTCAAAATGCACCCTTTCAGTATAACAGCAACATAAATGGCCAGCCCCCCGTAGCGCGGCCATTCATGCTTTTTCTATGAGCGGATTTCCAAATTTCTAAATACCCCAACAACGGACAGCTGACCTCAGCCCATGTTTCCTGCAAGGTGATTACTTATAGCTTTTTAGAAAAGATGTTAAATCAGCCGAATGAAACTTAAGAGCAACACCATTAATGTTCCAAGAGCATAAGGACAAACGTTCAAACATTGACACTAAGGCCCCTACCCGCAACGGTCATTGAGGCAGCCCATATAGAAGAGCAGAGGGCAGCCAATCCCAGTTAACCCCCGCTGGCTACCGGCACCGGTACTTCCAATGCCTTTGGACGTATTGGAGCTGACCTTAGCACCTTTCAAAATCGAGAACGGCTTTGATGCTAGGGGAACCTTTGGACTTTGGGATTCAGATAGCAGTGCAGGGTAGCCTGGATTCATATGAGGAATAATTGTAATGCCCCAATAGTGAAATATATCTTTGTTAGCGAGAATAGACTACGCTAAAGAAGCAGAAACCAAGGAGACCAAAGTGGTTTCCCCTGTCTGAGAACCCCTTGGGGGGAATAATTAAATAGAGGCGATATCACCAGATCCAAAGTTACTCAGCTCCGAGATGGCCTTAAAGAGTCTTAAAATGTTCCTTCTGTTCAAGATATCGTGGGCACCCCTTGAGTGGTATTCTGGAATAAAAACAAGTTTGGCGGTTCCACACTCCAATGAGTCCTTTGGGGGGCACAAAAGGGCCTTCGGTGTTCAAGGGCCACCATGCTGAATGGGCCCAAAAAAGCCTTACTCCCCGTCCCTGGGCTGTCAATAGAAGAGGCTTGATAACAACTTAACAAGGCAGTCGGCTGGTTCCTTGACTCTTAGAAGACATCCTGGAGGGAATGAGGAATCCTGGGCCCGTGACCTTGCCGCTAGTAATTTTGTGGGCCGTTTAAGAGTTTAACGAGGTTACTGTGATACTGACGGGGCCGTCCCCCCAGGCTTGTGACAGAGGGAGCAACCAAACTGCCAGTTTTGCCTTCCTCAACAGGGTTTAGAAGTTCCTTAGAAGGAGATCCAACTTCCCTTTAGAATAATACTGACCAAGGAGCCCTGCACAGACTCACTGGATGGCAAAGAACCACCCTGTTCGAACACCAGAGAATTAGTCCGTGGAATCACAGTGGACACCTCCAGTGACTGCTGCACATCAAGTTGGACCAGTTGTTGGCCATATTATGAAGTCCCCAATGGGGATTAGACTCTGCATTTTGTTCTGTTGTTTCTGGAGCCTTTTTTCCCCTCACTGAACTCCAAGGTCAGCCCTGGTGGCAGAGGTTGTGATAGATCAGTTTGTGGCACGGTGTAGCAGTGAGGAGGATGAACTGGATCCATCGGTTTGGCTCCAGGAATATGAATGATCATAGAAACTTGGCAGGCCAAGATACCTTGCTCATGAGCTCCTGTAACAGCAAGCTGGGTCGGATTGATGGTTGTTGAACTCTTTGCTGGGAAAAAGGAATAGTCCAATGTTTTTGATTTAATTGGTTTCCGAGCTGGGTCTGAATAAGACCTTGAATTCAGTGAAGTCACCGAAGGCATGGATGATGTAGAGAGCCTCTTAATTTTGGTTAAAACAGAACTTTAAAAAGTAGGCAGAGATGATAGGCTTTCTATAATCGGAGAGCAGCAGAAGGTTGCTTGAACTAAGTTGGAGCTTCTTTGCGCTCTAGTGATTAACTGATTTAGATGTCCTATTTTATGATCAATCCTATCTACATAGCTGGCCAATGTATTCAACAGGTCAACTTGCAGGTCCAGCTTATCAGAGTGGTAGTTCAGGGCCAACACAGTTGATTGTAGGGTTTGAAGAAGCTGAGACCACACAGAGACACTTACAGCAGTCTTGGGATTGCACACAGAGTTAGATTCCACCTCAACACTAGCCACAATTTCAGGTTGGAGACAGGATAGATCCAAAAGCGATTGATCATTGAGCTCACCCTTGTTGAACACGATTTAGGAGCTACTGTCACAGACCCAACTAGGTGATCTCGTGGGTAACATAGGAAGGATACTGCCAGGTAGACTGTGGGTCCATTGTGCGGCCGGAGGGGTAAATGAGGGGGCCATACAGCAGTCCTGCTGGCAATCCTGACTATTCGCGCCAGCCCATTCTTCCGAGAGGAAGCTGCTGGGGAAGCAACCCACTCCCTACCATCAAGGGAGTGGTCACTTGAGATTACAATTGGAGAGAGCTCATGCTTCGATGGGGCCACAGCCAGATTGCTCACCTGTGATACAGATGGACTCAGTTTATCTTGAAAGACTGACTGAGTGAAAGTGAAGGCCCCTGCCTCTAAGGGGTTAAATGTGCCCAGGGGGTCCACAAGGGTAACTGGCAAAGTAGGTCTATGTATTAATGCAGTTATTGTTAGGGGTCGAAAAGGTTTTTGTGATGCCTTTGTAACTGCAGACGCCAACATTTTGCCCAGACCCTTTAAGAGCTGGGTATCACTGCTATTTACCTTAGATTTCACCTTAGGTTTCTTCTTAAAATAGGCCAGCAAGGAGGGCTGACGAAGCTTGAAAGAACTTGGATGAGGCTGGTTGGCGAGAAGGTGTTGAGAGTTCAAAACTGCAGTGTGGAATGGTTCTGCGTCTTGTGAGACCATTGGAGGGGATGCTGCCGTAGTGGAATTAAGGGAGAGAGGGTGGACCCCCTCATCAGGAACCAGCAACAGGTGGGATGTAACATTGCACACAGCGTCACCTCAATGGCATTTCTTGCTCTTTTGGGAATTAAGATGCTCTCTTCTTACTTTGCCAGACCTCATGGCACGCACAGTTCTGACACTACCCTGTTCAAATTCAGTGGAAAGCAGACGGAAAGCAGCAGAAAAATCAGCGTATGTAGATTCCTTAATGTAGAATTATGCAACACTTATGCGGTACTGTCAAAACCCTGTGTGAAGGCGTGAGAAGGCTTGAAGGGGAAAGGAAGCAGCTTGTAGATGAAGAAAGCTGGGGGAAGCCAAAGTTAAGGCGGCTGAGGAAAAGGCGATGCAGAACAGCACAGCCCCAACAAGCCATACTAGCCTAACGCCAACCACCTCCGCCAAAGACTGGCTGCCTGCAGCCTTAGCTTCCGCCCACCTCCACCCCCACTTTGCCACTTGGCTGAGGCTTAGGTTAGAGCTTCCATCAACTTCCCACAACTTCAGCTCGTCTCACTGTTCACTACTCAGATCGCTGACCCAGCATGTGACCAGCGCTCTGTTGGTCCGCGGGACCAAGTGACACAGTCCACGTGGCACTAGGCAGATTAAGGCTCGTATCCCAGTGCTCTGGACCGAGCCGCGCGCCATGCTCAAGGCTGAATGCTCCAGCGGCCTGCTGCCCCTCCGCGGCAAAGATACCAGGGGCCCGGGATCCGATGTCAAGAATCAGGGGTCTGGGATCCAGGGGTCCACTGTCTGGGGTCTGATGTCCAAATCAGAAGTGCAAACCCCCACCACAGGCCTAGTACAGGCTGCTACGAGCGAGTTTGAAGCTCTGAACTCCGAACTCTGCGACTCCGCCCACTCAGCGTCACCAGCATCCAATAGCAAACAACCATACACTGCTTACAAGCTTATATATTACATCACTCCACTCATGACATGTTAAATTACATGATAGATGCCATCATTGATATCTAAAATGACATCATTGATTACATCACTGATCCCATTATGATGACACTATCCAAAGAATATGACAGATTGCTATACACTTTTCATACTGGAAAGTATTTGGCAAGATACATTCAAACCAAATTTTCAGAAACCTGTATAATGCTAAAGGGTGTAACCTTTCGCAACATGCAGAACAGGAAGCATATCTGGGAACCCACTCACATTTAGTAGATATTTTGCACTTTTTACTGTTATTTAGGTGTGTAAGAAACATTATGGCCCTCATTACAAGATTGGCGGCAAATGCCGGCTACCGCAACAGTGACTGTCGCCAACATACCGTTGCCGTGGCTACCGACCGTCCATCGAATTATGACCATAGCCGGAATTCCGCCAGAAGGCTAGTGGAATTCTGGCTATGGTCATGGCGGCGGACGGTGGTAAGGTGGCACTGCTGCCAGCAGCAGAGCCCCGCCAGCCAAAAGCCGCCTACCATATCATGTCCCATGATACCGCCTGGTGGTGTTTGCTGGCGGACGCTGCTGCTGGCAGCAGCGCAGCATCCTGTCTCCTGCCGGAGAACCCCATGCAAGCAGGTAAGTTGAGTTCTCTGACAGGAGAGGGGGGTATTGTGTGCGTGTGTGGGGGGGGTGAGACTGTGTTTGAATGCGTGTATGCATGTGTAATGCATGTGTGCATGAGTGGATGTGTGTGTACATGCATGTTGTGTTGTGTGATTGCATGTGTGCCTGGATGTATGTTCATGAGTGTTGCTGTGAGTGTGTATGAATATATGCATGCGTGGGTGATTATGTGTATGCGTGTGTGCATGGGTGTGTATGTATGTGCATGTAGGTGTGCATATGGGGGTCTGTAGTGGGAGTGGGAGAGGACTCTGGGGAGGGAGAGAGGTCCAGGGGAGACACCTACCAGTGCGAGGGAAGGAATTCCCTGGCACTGATAGTGCCTACTACCATGGTGGCAGTACAGAAACCACGTAAACCATGGGGGTGGGTAGGGTCAAAATTCCATGGGCGGCCTAGTGACGGCCGCCAGGTTGGAGACTGTAGTCTCCAGCCCGGCAGTCGTTACCTCTGTGGTGGTCGGTGTGTTAACTTGGTGGTTTGGCCTTGGCCAAACTGCCAATGTCATAATAGTGGAGGTATGTACCGCCAGCCTGGTGGAGGTACTACCGCCACTATAACACCGACTGCCGGGGTCATAATGACGGCCCGTTTTCTGCAGACCTTAATGTGATCAGCAATTTATGGAAAAGTACACTTTCATGTGTAAATTACTCACAAGTCTAAGTTACCCCAGTGAGTTGCCCCGGGATGCTCTGTAAACATTAATGGGATCAGCAATTTATTAAAGCATGAATACCGTTTAAAAGGGTGTTTGATGATTATTTCCCTTAATAAGATGAACCTGTTCATTAACTCCTCTGATACAGAATTTTAAGTCATTTGCTTCACATGTATGCATTCCTAACCAGGTCTTATGCACAATCCTCAGAAGTTTGTAAAAATACCTTCCATATTCCTGAAATTAGCAGAATGGCTTACACCATTAAGATGTTTAAATTAATACTGCAACTTGAACCGTTTGTGAGTCACCACACATTATATATTCTTCAACAATGTATAATGTCTAATTCCTGGAAGTAAATAGCTGCACCTTACAAATCTCCAGTTTATATGGAAATTGTCAGTAGCACTGCATGACAACTCTTTAACATCGTCATATGCACAGAGATTTCCATAGGGGGCTAATGTACAATAAAGATAAGCTTTTTGCAACATGAGTTCGGGCCTGATTTAGGTATCGGCAGACAGATTACTCCATCACAACAGTGACGGATATTCCGTCCGCCAAAATATAAATCCAATTGCTCCCTATAGGATTTATATTTCAGCGGATGAGATATCCATCACCGTTGTGATTGAACAACCCATTAGTCGATATTTAAATCAGGCCATTTGATTTAAGCCACAACCTAGTTGTAAAGTGCCCATGCAACTCACACTAGTTGAACTCTGTTTCTACATTGTTTAAATGAAGTACTGTTTGCACTTAAAACTTTACTGGTAGTTACCTTATGCATCATATACATTTTACCACAGTGACTTGTCTCTAGTACTGTTGTATAGCCATTTTAGTGATGCCTCTAGGCATTCTATTTTAGAAACTAGGCCTGCCGCTTGTGCCCTTTACCCCAGTTACCTTTTATTCTGCTTCATTTTTATTATTTCATAATCGGCCACATTCTTGGTGCTGTTTTATTTTTTCATCTAGTTGTACTTTCGCCTAGGAAAGCATTGCGTTTCTTAGCAAGAAATGTTTTCACTTTGTGCTTTCCTCAAGGCTACAGCGAGATAGGGTTGCCTGCAAAGTGGTACACTGTGTCTCCAACATTCACAGAAACACACACATCATGACGTGGGGCCATTTTCTAAGAACATCAGCTGTTTTATTATAAAAACACTTCTTCTTCCCATGTACGTTAGAGGGAGATTCCAGCTAGATGACCACAACCACATGCTGATTTACTTTGCTACAGCTGCTTGCTGAGACTACTGGTTACCTGGCCTACATGGGGATGGTGTTTCTGTAGACAACAGGATTCCTTGTTCAGGTATGGGGGATTATTTCTCCCCATGGGGGTCCTCAAGGAGGGACTAGGGCTTGTCATGCTGTGCTCTAACATCTTATGTAGGAGCTGCATAATTTAGGCATTGTGACAGCACATTGGGACTTTTCTTGTGTTTCATTTTTCTTGTCACCATTTTGCTTCTAGCATGTTTCATCATTCTAATTATTGCAATTCATGCCATTTTATCTAAGACGCGGTTGTTTCAATAAATCTTATTGAACCATTTACTGCCTCTGTTTGTCTTTGCATGTGTGTGACTAATGTAACTGAGAGAAAAGTAGGAGATCTTATACACCACGATTTCCCTAAGAATTCATTAGTTCATGCGCCCAGTTGCCACAAATCATCCCTGCTCTTATGCAGAGATGAGGCACTGCTAGTTGACCAGAAATAGATTAGGCTGACGGTTGTCACATGGTGTGGTACTGGACTCAGTTTCCCACAATTCAGGTGATTCTACTGCCTGAATCCAGCAGTCACATTAGGATAATGAGAGCCCACATGACATGGCGCCACCAAGGTTTGGTCAGGCACTGATTGTCTGATCCTGCTGAGTATCTCTCTGTCTCACTATGTGCTAAAGGCACCTCAATACTATGTACGGAGACGTTCGTGGTATCGAGGATTTCCTCCTCAGCTAGGTAGGTAGTACCTATCCAACACTGTAGGTTGTTCAAGCTTAAACCTTAAAAGGAATAATCCCTATTTTGGTGTCCTTATCTCTGAACAGGTATACTACCATGGCGAACGCACACGGGTGGTAATAGCAGTAAACATGCAACCTCCCCTCACTGCTCATTGCTAGCAAATGCCCCCACAGCCCAGGGGGGCCCTGTAATATTTGTTGTTGAGGCTCATCCAGCCTACAGAACAGAAATATTTTACTCTGGGTCACCTTTCCAGCAGTCGATGGGAACACTAATACATTTCATGACTACACACCTGCTAACATACCTGCACGATACAGAGCTTATGCATACTTAGAGATACCTCTATCTTTTCAAGACCATAATAACTGGCTTGACGGTGCCCTACCGCACACAATATTACATGTTAGGTTAAGTCCGCTGAGCAATGATGGTCCTACCTGGCATTTATTGGCCACATATACACGGCATCCTGAAGCAGCTACCTTGGCAGTAGCTGAGATTCGCTGCTTGTATGATGAGCTTACAACAATATACAGACTGTTTGTTCAGTTCATAATGCAGACATTAAATACTAACTCAGCATGTGCTGTCCAAGTGCAGCCACATGCAGGTACGCCAGGCATTAACCCTGCGACTGCCTATTCGTTCATGGGTAAAGAACCCGCCAAAGGGGAGGAGAGTCTGTTTTGGTAAGCTCAAAAAATACACGTGCTGGAAGCAGTTTTTCCCCATACAGGACCTCAGGATAAACATAGAATACTAACTATGTGCTTGCCATTTGGGATGGTTCCACAGTAGATAACTGCAATACTTGGGGCAGGGTATTTGCCACACTCTGTACTACCGCACATGGTGCACAAACACTTGCCAATCTTCTGGAAGAGTTAAAACAAATTCAAGATTAATACAGTGCTGCCCTGGCACTGGATTTGGGGATGTAATTAATGGCCAATTTTGCCACAGTATTTTCAATGATGTTAAGTAATCTTAAAGGCGAAGCAGTTGCACTAGCAGTGCACGTGCGACTGTGGGACATTCCTGTACAGGATCAAGAACGCGAGCTGCCAAAGATTATCGCTGAGACCTACTCTAGTATTGGTCGAGATAGTCTGGGAGCCACACCTATTAAACCACAATTACAGGGTAAATCCAATAAGGATTCTACCAAGCAAGCACCTGAGGGTTCTACAAAATGCTGGAATAAACAAAAACAAACACCTAAAAAGGAAAGGGGAGCCCTCAGAATTGCTATAATCTTCGAAATAGAGATAATATAAAAACGCCTGCTAGATATCAATATGCTGATACACACCAATGTCGTTCATTTCAGGTCTCACCGAATAAACACAGTGAGAAAGGTGGGCAGTCAGAGCAGGGAACTGAGTACGTGAAACCAAGAAAGGACTTACAAAACACTTGTCAGAAGTTACTGTTAAAAAAGAAGAGAAACTTCCCCAACAAAAACCCCAATTCAAAAATAAAAAAGTGGCAGTGATTGCCATACAAAATGCCACACAGGATGAGAGCTTTACTGAAGAACAGGAAGTGGGCAATGGCACTGCTAGACAGCCCGGCAGAGGTCACAATAGTTTTCCGGAATCTTGAAGAGCATCTGGAGGTGAAAGCAACTGATGACTTCTTGCATGTCGAGACTGCGGACTTGTGCGTCTCCATACCCGATAGGGTGTATAAACTAGAAATACAATTAGAAGGAGGTAATCAGAGCACAATAGACACCATCTTTTGGGATCCTGTTGTTACCGTTTATGATATCTTATTGGCCGAAAAAGATTGGCCACCAGAATTGGTCCGTAATCTCCCATATGGGGAAGAGGTAACTGGACACTTTTTGTCACCCCTTGTTCCCAGAAAGCTCAGGGATGCTTATGCCATTGATTGGGTGAAGGCACAGGCACCCATCTTATATCACAACCACGTAGGGTGGGATAAAGATTCCCCCTACCAAATAACACCAATTAGATCCCAACCTCAACCCCAATATCCAATAAAGCATGAAGCTAGAGCACCTGTGAGGGAAATCCTCACACAGCTAGGTTACCAGGGCATAATTGAACCCTGTGTCTCACCAATGAACAATCCATTGTTCCCCGTAGCCAAACAAGACAATCTGCATAGAATAGTCTTAGACTACAGACATTTAAACAGTCATACACGCACATTTGCCATACAAAATGCACACTGTACAGCACTTATAAACAATATAGTGCATAAAAAATAACAAAAACTACCTTGGATATTTTCACTGTGTTTTTTTCTGCCAAATATAGCACCTAAAAGTAGGGACTTACCAAGTTTTAGTGCTTTAGGCTCTCAGGAAAAAATGTGCAGACTCCCACAAGGGTACAACAACAGTCCAGGAATGCTTTTAGCTTGTGTTACTTCAATTTTACACAACATTGACCATGAGGTATTGTCCTACGTAGATGACATCTACCTTACCGATGATCTCGTATAACATATAAGACGGATGGCCTGCATTGTTGTGGGATTTGCCAAATTAGGCTACAAATTCAACTTTAAAAAAACAAAAATATCCTTCCTTAGTGTCCTGTTTTTGGGATACCAATCATCAGAAGGCAAGAACCTAGCTCCCCAATTTTTACAAAAATGGCCACACCTACAACCACCAAACACTATCAAAGCTCCCATCATTGTTGGGCTTTTTAAACTTTGGCAGACATACATTCTAGATCATGCACAATGCATCAAACCATTATATGACTTAATACACCCTGACTTTTCAAGCAAATATTGGACAGTCGAACGCACACATTCTCAGAGCATTACAACGAGACATGCTTGCAGCTAAACACTTACACACAAGAGGCAACTAAACACATTTGGTCATCAGCGTAATTGCTGGTGCCATTGGTTTCACTTATGTAATGTTCAATGAGGGTGATACCGTCCCGACTGCATATAAATCACATTTGTATTCCACAGCTGAACAACGCTTTACTCCCACAGAACAAATTCTGACTGCTGTTCAGATGGCTGTCATAAAAGAGAGCCCTCTAGCCCAGGGAAAACGCACCATTGTTGTAGTTCCTATCCCAGCCCTTGAGGTTGATACCAAAACCAGCGTTCCTAAAGATCAGGTACTACATCCACGTTGGATTCAATGGACAATGTCTCTGGCGACCACTTATGTTGACTACATATTCAAGAATTTTTACAATATCAACTTGAATGCCCTGTTCCTTCAAACACATTGCCTATTGAACAATATAAAATAATTAGGTACACTGATGGCTCAGCCATCCCGCAGTAGGCACTAAGCATCAATACTCCACGCTTGCGTGGTAGTGAGTGGCTGCATGAAAGATGATGAATTCCATCCACAACACACTTACATGCAGACCTTAGGGCACTGGAACACACGTATCCAGAACAGTTATTAATCATCTGTGATTTGTACTATGGTGTCCAGTTCTTCAATTAATATCTGCATTACTGGTGCCAGAATGGGTTTAGAGATTGAAAGGCCAACACCATCAATCACAGACTCCTGTGGGGGAAAGTATCAGACCTGAAGGAAACACTACCCAATGTCCTGGTAGTTCATACATTGGGACATCAACGTCTTGGACTACATGTTATTGGCAATACCTTGGCTGATGAAGCGGACAAGTCAACAGTAGCTATGGCTTCTGTTGGTGCAAGAACTTGTTCACAGACAAGGTTGGATGATGAAACACTGACTCCTGTGAAAGCTTCGGCTGAAGGTATGCCCATGCCAAAGGCATATGCTGCCAAATATTCTTACCGCATACCTGTAGGAGGCTGGCCTGGCTTGTAGTGGGTACCAAGGGGTACTTACACTCTGTACCAGGTCCAGTTATCCCTTATTAGTGTAGAAGAGGTGTCTAGCAGCTTAGGCTGATAGAAGAGGTAGCTAGCAGAGCAGCTTAGGCTGAACTAGGAGACATGCAAAGCTCCTACTATACCACTGGTGTCATATGCGCAATATCATAAGAAAACACAATACACAGACATACTAAAAATAAAGGTACTTTATTTTTATGATAATATGCCAAAAGTATCTCAGTGAGTACCCTCAGTATGAGGATACCAAATATACACAAGATATATGTACACAATACCAAAAATATGCAGTAATAGCAATAGAAAGCAATGCAAACAATATACAGTCACAATAGATTGCAATGAGAGCACATAGGTATAGGGGCAACACAAACCATATACTCCAAAAGTGGAATGCGAATAACGTATGGACCCCAAACCTATGTGAGCTTGTAGAGAGTTGCTGGGACTGTAAGAAAACAGTGAGGGTTAGAAAAATAGCCCACCCCAAGACCCTGAAAAGTAGGTGTAAAGTGCACCTAAGTTCCCCAAAGAGCACAGAAGCCGTGATAGGGGAAATCTGCAAGGAAGACCAACACCAGCAACGCAACAAAGGTGGATTTCCGGATGAGAGTACCTGTGGAACAAGGGGACCAAGTCCAAGTGTCGCGACAAAGTCGAGATTGGGCAGATGCCCATGAAATGCCAGCTGAGGATGCAAAGAAGCTGCCACCGGATGGTAGAAGCTGTGGATTCTGCAAGAACGAAGAGGACTAGGAACTTCCCCTTTGGAGGATGGATGTCCCACGTCGTGAAGAAGCTTGCAGAGGTGCTCCCACGCAGAAAGACCGCAAACAAGCCTTGCTAGCTGCAAGGGTTGCGGTTAGGGTTTTTGGATGCTGCTGTGGCCCAGGAGGGACCAGGATGTCGCCAATTGCGTGAGGAGACAGAGGGGGCACCCAGCAAGACAAGGAGCCCTCACAGAAGCAGGCAGCACCCGCAGAAGTGCCAGAACAGGCACTACGAAGAGGAGTGAACCGGAGCTCACCCAAAGTCACAAAAGAAGATCCCACGACGCCAGAGGACAACTCAGGAGGTTGTGCACTGCAGGTTAGAGTGCTGGGGACCCAGGCTTGGCTGTGCACAAAGGAAATCCTGGAGGAGTGCACAAGAGCAGGAGCAGCTGCAAATCACACGGTACCCAGCAATGCAGTCTAGCGTGGGGAGGCAAGGACTTACCTCCACCAAACTTGGACTGAAGAGTCAATGGACTGTGGGAGTCACTTGGACAGAGTTGCTGAGTTCCAGGGACCACGCTCGTCGTGCTGAGAGGGGACCCAGAGGACCAGTGATGCAGTCTTTTGTTGCCTGCAGTTGCAGGGGGAAGATTCCGTCGACCCACGGGAGATTTCTTTGGAGCTTCTAGTGCAGAGAGGAGGCAGACTACCCCCACAGCATGCACCACCAGGAAAACAGTCGAGAAGGCGGCAGGATCAGCGATACAAGGTTGCAGTAGTCGTCTTTGCTACTTTGTTATGGTTTTGCAGGAGTCCTGAGCAGTCAGCGGTCGATTCCGTGGCAGAAGGTGAAGAGAGAGATGCAGAGGAACTCTGATGAACTCTTGCATTCGTTATCTAAAGAATTCCCCAAAGCAGAGACCCTAAATAGCCAGAAAAGGAGGTTTGGCTACTTAGGAAGGAGGATAGCCTAGCAACACAGGTAAGAGCCTATCAGGAGTCTCTGACGTCACCTGCTGGCACTGGCCACTCAGAGCAGTCCAGTGTGCCAGCAGCACCTCTGTTTCCATGATGGCAGAGGTCTGGAGCACACTGGAGGAGCTCTGGGCACCTCCCAGGGGAGGTGCAGGTCAGGGGAGTGGTCACTCCCCTTTCCTTTGCCCAGTTTCGCACCAGAGCAGGGCTGGGGGATCCCTGAACCGGTGTAGACTGGCTTATGCAGAGATGGGCACCATCTGTGCCCATCAAAGCATTTCCAGAGGCTGGGGGAGGCTACTCCTCCCCAGACCTGACACCTTTTTCCAAAGGGAGAGGGTGTAACACCCTCTCTCTGAGGAAGTCCTTTGTTCTGTCTTCCTGGGCCAAGCCTGGCTGGACCCCAGGAGGGCAGAAACCTGTCTGAGGGGTGGCAGCAGCAGCAGCTGCAGTGAAACCCCAGGAAAGGCAGTTTGGCAGTACCCTGGTCTGTGCTAGAGACTCAGGGGATCATGGAATTGTCTCCCCAATGCCATTGGCATTGGGGTGACAATTCCATGATCTTAGACATGTTACATGGCCATGTTCGGAGTTACCATTGTGACGCTATACATAGGTAGTGACCTATGTATAGTGCACACGTGTAATGGTGTCCCCGCACTCACAAAGTCCGGGGAGTTTGCCCTGAACCATGTGGGGGCACCTTGGCTAGTGCCAGGGTGCCCACACACTAAGTAACTTAGCACCCAACCTTTACCAGGTAAAGGTTAGACATATAGGTGACTTATAAGTTACTTAAGTGCAGTGATAAATGGCTGTGAAATAACGTGGACGTTATTTCACTCATGCTGCAGTGGCAGGCCTGTGTAAGAATTGTCAGAGCTCCCTATGGGTGGCAAAAGAAATGCTGCAGCCCATAGGGATCTCCTGGAACCCCAATACCCTGGGTACCTCAGTACCATATACTAGGGAATTATAAGGGTGTTCCAGTATGCCAATGTGAATTGGTGAAAATGGTCACTAGCCTGTTAGTGACAATTTGTAAAGAGAGAGCATAACCACTGAAGTTCTGGTTAGCAGAGCCTCAGTGAGACAGTTAGGCATCACACAGGGAACACATACATATAGGTCACAAACTTATGAGCACTTGGGTCCTGTCTAGCAGGGTCCCAGTGACACATAACAAACATACTGAAAACATAGGGTTTTCACTATGAGCACTGGGCCCTGTCTAGCAGGATCCCAGTGAGACAGTGAAAACACCCTGACATACACTCACAAACAGGCCAAAAGTGGGGTAACAAGGCTAGAAAGAAGCTACTTTCTCACACAACCCCCCCCCCCCCAAACGAAGGACAATAAGGCTAACCTTGGCCAGTTAAGACTTTATTGTCTAAGTGGTGATAAGTAGAGAGTAGCTCTGCAATAGACTGGTTACTCCCTTTATCATCCACTGTATGGTTACTTCCCTGTGGGGATGTAAACCACCCTGTTTGAAGTTTTTTAGCTAAGCAACAATGTGAAGATATATTTTCAGAGTTTCTATCAGTAAGTTTTAGTTTAGAGCAGTGGGAATTGTCCCCTGAACCTATTTGTATTGATGAGAATGCTAGAAATGGGATGCTGTATCAGTAAAGCCATAGCTGGGCAAAAACTTTGTCCATATGGCTGGAAGAGAGAACAGGGATGCTGTTTCTCTTTAGTTGGAGCAGTGCAGGGATGCTGTCCTATGAGCTCCACACTAGGGCAGGGATGCTGTCCTAAGTGTTGTGAGGCAGTGCAGGGTTTCTGCACTAAAGATTCTCTGGGAGGGTTGGAGGGATGCTCCATGTTAACTAAAATGGTGCTCTTTTTCTCACCAATGTTAGTTATCCCACAGAGAGGTACTTCCACCTCAGGGAGTACAGCTATACCAGCTGATGATTCCCTTGGAACAGGTGCCACCCCAGGAGAGGTTTCTCCCACCACAGGAATGGTATCCCGGATGGCAGGGTGGTTAGGGGATTCTGTGATACCCTTTTTACCTGTTGTTGGAGAGGGATCCTGAGTTTCCAGGCTTTCTTTCCTTTGCTTTTTCATTTCAGTAGAAATGAGAGGGAACAATTCCTCAGGGATACCCAGCATGGCTGCATGGGTATAGACCTGTCCCTAACAGTTGGCACCCTAACAACCTGGCCTAAAGGAATGACATCCCTACTGTGATGAGAGCTCAAATTAGTACCAGTTATGCTAGGAGGTCTGCTAAGGGGCAGGTTGGAAAGAATACCATCTAACATTCTTGCTGGGGCTGCCCCAGAGTCAGAATGTGAACCATCTGCTAACTTCTCAATAGATGTGCCAGCTAAGGCCTTATCATTTTCAATGAGCATGTTAACCAACAATTCTCTAGAGGGATTCTTCCCTACCCCTAAACCTCTATCAATACAGAGACTCCTTACACCTTTCCAGTTAAGGTGGTCATAAGCAGAGCTGACCAGATCAATAGTAGGACCTGTGCCAGACATGATAGAAAAGGTTTAAGGGACAGAAAAAGAAAGAAAAAGTTTTGGAACTTTTTAAGGAAACAGAAAAAAACTTTTTCAACTTTTTAGAAACTTTTAGAAAGTTTAGAGGTACTTTTCAGCACTTAGCAATTGACTAAGAGAAGAAAAGCAAAACTTTTTGGTTAGGTGTACATACACTGAACTTGTTTTGTATATTTTTTCTCTTATGAAAAGTACAAAATGACAAAGTGGTAAGTAGTTGCAAGTACTTATCCCACCGCTGCACAACCAATGTAGGAGGCTGGCCTGGCTTGTAGTGGGTACCAAGGGGTACTTACACTCTGTACCAGGTCCAGTTATCACTTATTAGTGTAGAAGAGGTGTCTAGCAGCTTAGGCTGATAGAAGAGGTAGCTAGCAGAGCAGCTTAGGCTGAACTAGGAGACATGCAAAGCTCCTACTATACCACTGGTGTCATATGCACAATATCATAAGAAAACACAATACACAGATACACTAAAAATAAAGGTACTTTATTTTTATGACAATATGCCAAAAGTATCTCAGTGAGTACCCTCAGTATGAGGATGCCAAATATACACAAGATATATGTACACAATACCAAAAATATGCAGTAATAGCAATAGAAAGCAATGCAAACAATGTACAGTCACAATAGATTGCAATGAGAGCACATAGGTATAGGGGCAACACAAACCATATACTCCAAAAGTGGAATGCGAATAACGTATGGACCCCAAACCTATGTGAGCTTGTAGAGGGTCGCTGGGACTGTAAGAAAACAGTGAGGGTTAGAAAAATAGCCCACCCCAAGACCCTGAAAAGTAGGTGTAAAGTGCACCTAAGTTCCCCAAAGAGCACAGAAGTCGTGATAGGGGAATTCTGCAAGGAAGACCAACACCAGCAATGCAACAAAGGTGGATTTCCGGATGAGAGTACCTGTGGAGCAAGGGGACCAAGTCCAAGTGTCGCGACAAAGTCGAGATTGGGCAGATGCCCAGGAAATGCCAGCTGAGGATGCAAAGAAGCTGCCACCGGATGGTAGAAGCTGTGGATTCTGCAAGAACGAAGAGGACTAGGAACTTCCCCTTTGGAGGATGGATGTCCCACATCGTGAAGAAGCTTGCAGAGGTGTTCCCATGCAGAAAGACCGCAAACAAGCCTTGCTAGCTGCAAGGGTTGCGGTTAGGGTTTTTGGATGCTGCTGTGGCCCAGGAGGGACCAGGATGTCGCCAATTGCGTGAGGAGACAGAGGGGGCGCCCAGCAAGACAAGGAGCCCTCACAGAAGCAGGCAGCACCCAAAGAAGTGCCAGAACAGGCACTACGAAGAGGAGTGAACCGGAGCTCACCGAAGTCACAAAAGAAGATCCCACGACGCCGGAGGACAACTCAGGAGGTTGTGCACTGCAGGTTAGAGTGTTGGGGACCCAGGCTTGGCTGTGCACAAAGGAAATCCTGGAAGAGTGCACAGGAGCTGGAGCAGCTGCAAATCATGCGGTACCCAGCAATGCAGTCTAGCGTGGGGAGGCAAGGACTTACCTCCACCAAACTTGGACTGAAGAGTCACTGGACTGTGGGAGTTACTTGGACAGAGTTGCTGAGTTCCAGGGACCACGCTCATTGTGCTGAGAGGGGACCCAGAGGACCGGTGATGCAGTCTTTTGTTGCCTGCGGTTGCAGGGGGAAGATTCCGTCGACCCACGGGAGATTTCTTCGGAGCTTCTAGTGCAGAGAGGAGGCAGACTACCCCCACCCAATGCAACACCAGGAAAACAGTCGAGAAGGCGGCAGGATCAGCGATACAGGGTTGCAGTAGTCGTCTTTGATACTTTGTTGTGGTTTTGCAGGAGTCCTGAGCAGTCAGCAGTCGATTCCGTGGCAGAAGGTGAAGAGAGAGATGCAGAGGAACTCTGATGAACTCTTGCATTCGTTATCTAAAGAATTCCCCAAAGCAGAGATCCTAAATAGCCAGAAAAGGAGGTTTGGCTACTTAGGAAGGAGGATAGGCTAGCAACACAGGTAAGAGCCTATCAGAAGGAGTCTCTGATGTCACCTGCTGGCACTGGCCACTCAGAGCAGTCCAGTGTGCCAGCAGCACCTCTGTTTCCAAGATGGCAGAGGTCTGGAGCACACTGGAGGAGCTCTGGGCACCTCCCAGGGAAGGTGCAGGTCAGGGGAGTGGTCACTCCCCTTTCCTTTGTCCAGTTTCGTGCCACAGCAGGGCTGGGGGATCCCTGAACCGGTGTAGACTGGCTTATGCAGAGATGGGCACCATCTGTGCCCATCAAAGCATTTCCAGAGGCTGGGGGAGGCTACTCCTCCCCAGCCCTGACACCTTTTTCCAAAGGGAGAGGGTGTAACACCCTCTCTCTGAGGACGTCCTTTGTTCTGCCTTCCTGGGCCAAGCCTGGCTGGACCCCAGGATGGCAGAAACCTGTCTGAGGGGTTGGCAGCAGCAGCAGCTGCAGTGAAACCCCAGGAAAGGCAGTTTGGCAGTACCCGGGTCTGTGCTAGAGACTCTGGGGATCATGGAATTGTCTCCCCAATGCCAGAATGGCATTGGGGTGACAATTCCATGATCTTAGACATGTTACATGGCCGTGTTCGGAGTTACCATTGTGACGCTATACATAGGTAGTGACCTATGTATAGTGCACGCGTGTAATGGTGTCCCCGCACTCACAAAGTCCGGGGAATTTGCCCTGAACCATGTGGGGGCACCTTGGCTAGTGCCAGGGTGCCCACACACTAAGTAACTTAGCACTCAACCTTTACCAGGTAAGTTACTTAAGTGCAGTGGTAAATGGCTGTGAAATAACGTGGACGTTATTTCACTCATGCTGCAGTGGCAGGCCTGTGTAAGAATTGTCAGAGCTCCCTATGGGTGGCCAAAGAAATGCTGCAGCCCATAGGGATCTCCTGGAACCCCAATACCCTGGGTACCTCAGTACCATATACTAGGGAATTATAAGGGTGTTCCAGTATGCCAATGTGAATTGGTGAAATTGGTCACTAGCCTGTTAGTGACAATTTGTAAAGAGAGAGCATAACCACTGAGGTTCTGGTTAGCAGAGCCTCAGTGAGACAGTTAGGCATCACACAGGGAACACATACATATAGGTCACAAACTTATGAGCACTGGGGTCCTGTCTAGCAGGGTCCCAGTGACACATAACAAACATACTGAAAACATAGGGTTTTCACTATGAGCACTGGGCCCTGTCTAGCAGGATCCCAGTGAGACAGTGAAAACACCCTGACATACACTCACAAACAGGCCAAAAGTGGGAGTAACAAGGCTAGAAGGAGGCTACTTTCTCACAATACCAAGCCTCAATACTGCTCTGGTAACAATACCGGGGTGGGTGATCATGTGACCCCCAAACAAGATCTATGACCAGAGTTGATCAAAGCAGCGCATGAGGGAGTTGCTTCTGCCCATGCTGGTGTGGTGGCTACTATTTCATTGTTACAAGCATGCTACTGGTGGCCAGGTCTATACAAACAGACCAAGCAGTATGTCCTTTGTTGTGACAGCTGTCAGCAAATAAAAGGATCCACCTTCAAATGCCCACCGCAGACACCCCTCCTAATTTCCAACAAACCTCTACAATGTGTGTACCTGGACCATTGTGGTCCCCTGACACTTGAAACTGCATACAAATATATCCTAGTCGCTGTTGACTCATGCTCCAAATTTCTATGGGTATGGCCACAACTTTTGGTTGACGGTCAAACTGTTATTAAAGATTTGCAAGTCTTCATTGGCACAAATGTAGTTGAGGCTTTCCACTCGGACCAGTGCCCTGCTTTTGCCTCAAGGGCATTCAGGGACATCATGGCTTCATTAGGGGTACAACTGTGTTATTCTTCTCCATATCATCCCTAGTGAAATAGTGTTGTGGAACGAAGAAACCGTGATTTAAAGCAATCCTTAACAGCCAGCCGGCACGGGTCGTAGTTGGCTTAATCACTTGTATGGAGTCCAGTGATCACTTAATAATTTGCCCAGAAGGTCCCTGGGAGGGCGTACCCCATTTCAATGCCTGTTCGGAACATGAATGAATATTCCAGAGCTTGGTGGTCCTGGTGCCGAGGCGGCAGATACACATTTTGATATAAATAAACTTGTCACTGTCTTGCAGGACTTACAAAAGTTCTGTGACAACAACACATTTGCCAGTGCTGCCTCCTTGGGAACAGGGGATGCACCAATAACACCAACCGGCTCAATTCCTAAATTTGGGGATCTAGTGCGTGAAAAGATTGCTGTGAAAAAGGAGTTCAGTCCTTTTTATTGTGCACTCGTTCCAGTCCTGGGAATACACGGTACCAGAACTGTCATTCTACCACCTCTGCCTGGTTCTAAAGAAAATTGCTTTGTCTCCATCAACAGTGTCAAGCTACACCATATGGACGATCCTGCACATCAGACCTAGATGACTTCTGGGTAGTACCTGAATCCTGCTCACTACAGACCAGGATACTACTCTACAGGTTTTGAGCAGCAACACTGACAACTTTCCAAGCTTGGGGAGGGTCGAAAATTATCTTTGATTAATACCATAATCTTTCTCGGCAACAAGCAATGTCAACAATATTCAGCTTTTCTACTAAAATTCTACACAAATGGATAGAATAGTCTTCTATGAACCACCCAGGGAGAATTCTGCCAGCTCTCCTCTTCCAACCACGGCTTCAATTTTTGCACAAACTGCTTCTGGATACTTTGCTGATGTCAATTACACTTTTACTGACTCATCTGCCTCTTCTGCAATAGAACTGTCAAGAGCATGTAAGCTGATAAATTGACTCAAAATTAATTATTGTATTCTTCCATGGAACTATCTGTGGCTCTTATTGACTGTACATGTCTTCCTTCTTTGGATTGGGTTTGTCATCGTCTTTTTCTTACTAATACATGTCCATTACCTTCCTGAATGCTCTACAGTTGAACATGTGGATAAGGTCCTAAAACCAAATTTTTCCTCACATAAGGTCCACAGAGACTTGTCCCTAGCGAATATTTCAGCCATACCAATTCCTGATGAGATTGTTTGGAATAAAGTACTCTTTGATATATATACGGCCCAACTGAGGTTATTCAAATTCCATATCTATTTAAACATTCCATGAACAATGTAATAACACCTGGAGTTGTTTCTGATGATTGGGATATAAAAACAGTTGATTCTATGCTATCTGAATTAAAATATTTTACTATGTTTTGAAAGTGAAGATGTTTATCAATCAAAGGATAATTAAGGGGATATGTTCTGTTATAATTATAATGGACATCATTAGATCCAAGAGCAAGTACCCCAAAGACTATTTTTAATTATACACAATGGGAACATTGTGCGTCTCTACTAATGGGGAGTTCAAAAAACATATTCAGAAGTTTGCATACATGCTGAGTCATATTATTTTAACTTGCCAGTGATGGAAATGTAACATATCTTATTAACTGATACCAAAGTGATTTATTATGATTCCTTTGTTTCCCAGTTGGCTATAGAAGGCTATATACATTGGGTGAAGTCTTTTGAGTTAAAAAGTGTATGGGGAGCAATAAATTGGCAAATAAGGGGAAAGAAAGCTTTATTTAGAGCATACCTGATACCTGTTCAAATATTTTTAAATGAAACTGTACAACTGTGCGTCCAGTATCCCTGCCCCAGCTAAATTTTACAAGTGGCATAAAAACATGAATGCAGCTGAAGATGAGCTTGAGGAATGCATCCAAAATGGAACATTTAATACATCACTTTCATGTCCTGGAGGGTGGTTATTGTGGCCAGTGGACACAAATGGTTGTCATACACATTTTGTAAACTCCACAGAGAGTTTAAGAACAAATAGGTGAGACCCTTGATATGTGTCATCGGAACATTCGGGTATGGTAACAACATACAGTGTAGGGAAATTAGGCCAGCAATGGTTAAAACGTTCCTCACTAGATACTGTTAAAGAACACCTCAGTCTTCTGTCTAGTGACACAGATTTGCAGGATTTTCTGTCAGGTTCCAGAAGACAACGTAAAAAGCGCTTCTTATATGCAGACAACAATGAAATTTGGAAACGTTCCCAACAAGAAGCTGCTGCCCGGTTAAGGCAAATAGATCAGGAACATTTACAGAAAGCATTAGACGTTGTAGATAATGTGATTAACACCTTGTCCGATGGCATGTACACTTTAAACAACATTGTTTCTTCTACAATAGACATTGTGCAAAGTGACATGTCATTCTTACAACATAGACAGAGCCAGCCAAGGTCCATTATGTAATTGGGTTGGACACTACAAACACTGAAATCAGGTGTTGTTTCCTGGCAATACTTTAGCTCGAGGGACACATTTTCAACATTTAGGGGGTCATTACGACCCTGGCGGAAGGCGGAGAAGCGGCGGTAAGACCGCCAACAGGCTGGCGGTCTTTTTTTTGGAATTATGACCATGGCGGTTACCGCCATGGTCATCCGCCGATTCTCCGGTCCGCCAGGGTCTCCAACCCGGCGGTCGTCACTATACCGCCGGCGGTATTTTGACCCGGCTGACCGCCATGGATTTCATGCAGTTTGGAACCGCCATGAAATCCATGGCGGTAAGCACTATCAGTGCCAGGGAATTCCTTCCCAGGCACTGATAGGGGTCTCCCCCATCCCCCACCCCCACCGTGACTCCCTCCCCTACCCCCCCACCACCCCTGCCACCCCCCAAAGATGGCAGGACCCCCTCCCCACCCCAACCCCCAACATAACATCACTCATACACACACGACACGCACGCAGCCACCACCAACACACAAACACGCACACACACCGACATACATGCCAACATCCACACACACAGTCAGACACGCACACCCACATTCAAACATACACGCACACAACCATATAGACATACCTACAGTCATACACGCACTCATTCCCAACCTCACAACACCACCGCAAGCATACACTCACTCATACACCCCCACTACATACACACACGCACACCCCCATGCACCCACACAACATACAACACCCCCTGCCCCCCTCCCCTAACGGACGATCGACTTACCTGGTCCGTCGATCCTCCGGGAGGGGACGGGATCCATGGGGGCTGCTCCGCCGACACCACACCGTCAACAGAACACCGCCACGCCGAATCACAGGACGTGATTCGCTGGGCGGTGTTCTGTTGACGGGCGGTGGAGGTGGAGCAACCTCCACTTCCCCGCCGCCCGCCAGTATGGCTGTTGGCGGTTCTCCGTCCGAAAAAGGATGGAGAGCTGCCAACGGTCATAATACGCCGAGCAGCAAACCACCACCACTGGCGGTCTTCCGCACGGTGGTCCCTCGGCGGTCTCGGAAAAAGACCACTGAGGTCAAAATGACCCCCTTAATTTGTTGCAACAGCAACAAATAATGGCTAAGAAGGAAGCGACTTATGTTATGCTAAACATCGAGAAATTAGAAATGTTGCCCTTTACTGTGGCTGAAAGACCATCCGCTGAATGGTTAATGCACTGGGTTATTAATCTCCCTATTTCAACAATGCAATTTACATCCTGCTTGAAACACATTCTAGTAGGCAGATATGAAAGGCTAGGAGATAGTTACATCCATGAGTTGTGGGAGCTTCCCTTTTCGCACAAATGTTTCAATGGAATGAAAGAGGTCTTTCTTAGTGGCACTGAATGTGAGACTTCTGTGAGCCATTCCGTGGTTTGTAGGCAGCGGTCCTTCCACAGGGCATGTACTGCTCCGGCAGCGAACTTAGCTTGCTATCTGAAGGGAGTTCCAGTCCCCTTGATTAGCCTTGCATTCCAGGTGCTCTCTATTGGAAGCTATGTACTTCTTAACAGTGAGAGCTGTTGTGAAATTGCGAATGTCGTTTCGGTCTCCCAAATTGTCACCTGTTGCAGGAATGTTCTTTTTCCTCCAGCACATCAGACGAAAGAAGCAGATATTTGGTTTTATATTGCTACTTCAAATGTGAATTTTGACAAGTTGAGTAGACTAAAGGCTTTATTGTTTCAAGGACATGTGGCGCTTACATCTGCATGCAAGACCTATGCACTCCAAGTGGCAAAGTCATCTGCAGAAATACAGTCCCTTTTAATTACAAACCTTCCAAGACACTTTGGTGAATGTTTAAAGCACCTAGTACTACTTGGATTGCGCATTTCTTTAAGGCTGTTGGTTCTGGTTTCGTTCACATGTTTTCTTCTATATGTTGCTTAATACCTTCAACCATACACTCAATATTTTCGAGGGATTTCCAATTACTTTGGCTACAATAGGTGGCATTTTGCTGTTGCTATTTTTTATTCACAATGGCTGTCCCTTCACACCAAGGAGGACTGAAAGCTCTTCCACCAGGGCAACTGTGTTGTGAACGCATGATGCAGTATTTCGGAGCACCACTCCTGGAAGAGCTGGAGTAAAACTGGTCTCTGTCATTCAGACCAGTTTTGGATTGTGTGCAGCCCATGTTTCAATGCCTCTGGTGCCTTTTCAAATGTGCACTGAAAGTTTGTCTTTCTATGCAGCGCTTACTTTCATTGGACGCTGATCTGTTGATGTTCTTGCTGAGGGCTCATTACCAGACATGCGCGTTGAGGGTGAGTTTGCTACGGGAAGCTGTCTATGAGTTGCCCTTCGTGAATCATGCAGCTTTAAACTTAACATTAGGGAAAACACGGACAACTGCTGCCTCAGCTGGCGCTCAGGCTTTGGAACATGAGTGCTCTTTGGTTTTCCTTGGTAATGATTTGGTCACATTACCACCTGCCGAAGCGGAATATTTCCTTGCTTCAATTGTTGTGAATGTAATTGGAGATGGTAAAAATTACATTGACTTTTAAATTTCGATCTATTTGATGATACTGCTGATATTTTAAATTGCCCCTTCTAATATTTTACATGCTCAAGTGTCTTTTAACTTGTCATTAATTACATTTATGTATATATGTTTTAAGGAGTAGCATTTTAGTTACTTTTATATTTTTAATATTAAGCTTTTTTTACCACCTCTGAACCGGCAAGGAGAGGGTATTACATAGCCATTTTAGTGAGGCCTCTAGGCACGTTATTTTAGAAACTAAGGAGGTCATTCTGACCCTGGCGGTTCGAGACCGCCAGGGCCATTCTGACCGCAAGCACCGCCAACTGGCTGGCGGTGCTTTTTTCCCCATTCCGACCGCTGCGGTAAAGCCGCGGTCGGACCGCCGGGGCCGGCGGTTTTCCACCATTTTTGCCCTGGCGGCTATAATCCGCCAGGGCAGTGCTGCTTGCAGCGCTGCCCTGGGGATTATGACCCCCTTACCGCCAGCCTGTTTCTGGCGGTTTTCACCGCCAGGAAGAGGCTGGCGGTAAGGGGTGTCTTGGGGCCCCTGGGGGCCCCTGCACTGCCCATGCCACTGGCATGGGCAGTGCAGGGGCCCCCTAACAGGGCCCTGGCCAGCTTTTCACTGTCTGCCTAGCAGACAGTGAAAAGCGCGACGGGTGCAACTGCACCCGTCGCACGGCCGCAACACCGCCGGCTCCATTCGGAGCCGGCTCCTGTGTTGCGGCCTCATTCCCGCTGGGCTGGCGGGCGCAAACTTGGTTTGCGCCCGCCGGCCCAGCGGGAATGTCAGAATGGGGGCCGCGTGAGTGCGGCTGCATTGGCGGCCGCATGGCGGTTTTCGCCTGGCGGGCGGCAGTAGCCGCCTGCCAAGGTCGGAATGACCCCCTAAGCCTTCTGCTTGTGCCCTTTAGCCCAGTTGCCTTTTATTCTGCTTCATTTTTATTATTTCAGAATCTGCCACATTTGTGGTGCTGTTTTATATTTTATCTAGTTGTTCTTTCACCTAGGAAAGCATTGCGTTTCTTAACAAGACATTCTTTTCACTTTGTGCTTTCCTCAAAGCTGCAGCAAGATAGGGTTGCCGGCAAAGTGGTACACTGCACCTCCAACATTCACAGACATACACACATCCTTACGTGGGGACATTTTTTCAGAACATCAGCTGCTTTATTATAAAGATACTGCTCTGCCCCCTGCATGTTAGAGGGGGATTCCAGCCAGATGACCACAACCGCATGCAGATTGATTTTTCTACAGCTGCCTGGTGAGACTACCGGTTCGCTGGCCTACATGGGGATGGTGTCTCTATAGACAACAGGCTTCCTTGTTCAGGTATGGGGGATGATGCCTTCCCAGGGTGGTCTTGAAGGGTGGATTAGGGCATATCATGCTATGCTCTAACATAGCTTAGGTAGAAACCACATATATTATGCATAGTGACAGCACGGTGGGACTTTTCTTGTGTTTCACTTTTCTTGTCACCATTTTGCTTTTAGCATGTTTCATCATTATAATTATTGCAATTCACGCCATTTTATCTAAGACAAGGTTGTTTCAATAAATCTTATTGAACCATTTTCTGCCTCTGTTTGCCTTTACATGTGTGAGGCTAATGTAACTGGGAGAAAAGGAGGGGATCTGATACAATACAATTTCCCTGAGAAGTCGTTAAGTCATGAGCCCGGTTACCATAAATCACCCCTGCTCTTGGATAGAGATGAGGTGCTGCTAGTTGGCCGGAAACAGATTTGGCCCACAGTTGTCACATGGTGCAGGATTGGACTCAGTTTCACACAATTCAGGTGATGCTGCTGCCCAAATCCAGCAGCTTCATTAGGATAATGAGAGCCCACACAACAGTACACTATTTCTATTTTGGACAAGCACACATGTACACATAATCAGTGTATGCTGTATATATGTTTGTGGGCTCTTAACTATATACTTGTTTTTCAAAATGATCTAGGGTTTTATAGAGTAATTTAAGGAGCAGTAGCTAGGATGATGTCATCAGTGATTCATCAAAGATGTCATTCAAGATGTGACCAGTGATGTCATTAATGAGGTAATTTAACAAGTCCTGGGAATCAAGTTATAGATAGTTGGCTGAACAATCACTGGCAAATTTTAGTTTTTTTAAAATTTATAAACGCTAATGGTTAACCTATTTCAACACCGAATTATAACATAACTCTAACATATTGTTTTTAGTTTATATATATACATGTATATGTATATATATATGTATATATATATATATATATATACATACATATATGTATATATGTATATATATATGTACATATATATAATCACTGACCAAAATTAAAAACAAAGGGTACAGGGACATTATAGTTAGGAAATAGAAATAAAACAAATTAGAAATTCACTGAAAAAACAAAGGTTAAAGTTGTTAGCATACAGCTATTTACCAATGCACACATTTATGATACCGCCTCTGATGTTATGACTACCCTGTATAATGGAACTCAGGTTACTGGGTCTGTTATGTGGGGTTTCAAATGTGTAACCTTCAGACCACTGCACGTGTCAGTATCAAGCATTAAAAGTTTGTTAGCACCATCTGTTTTTAACATTAGTGTTTCAGGTGCACTGGGAGTAATAAGTAAAACACATTCAAACTTCAATAGGACAAATCAAGAACAGATCCCTTGCCTATATTCAGCAGAAGATACTGCAGTCTTTCGGCTTACAAAGTTTCAAGTGCAAACATTGAATGACTATCTATCAACAATCAATTACTAAGTACGTTCAAGACAGAAAGAGGGCCTGATTCACGAAGGTAAATATACCGTTCTGTGTAAGTTTTGATATTTTCCTATTTACAAAGGCATTTTACAAATAGTATCTTTACAACTGAGGATTCTCCAGAGTCATAAAGATACTATTTATAAAATACCTTTGTGAAAAAAGTGGAAACATACACAAAAGTGTACATTTGCCTTTATAAGTTTACCTTTGTGAAGCAGGCCCATAGTGTTTTGTCTCTAATTATGCCACGATTATTGATTGTTTAAATCACTTGAAACTGGAACTAGTTAGGAAGTTTGGGTCAGACTGAAAAAAAATGAAAAAAGAACATCCATCATAGGTTATTACCTATGTTTGTTTGTAAATTTACATATTAATGGAATTATTACGAAATTCTGATGTAGTCCTAAGCCTCTGTGACAACTGCATCTTTCTAGGTGTACTCACAATCATAATTAGTTACATTTGTATAATTGGACCACCTGCACAATTTCTTATGTAAAACTTCCTAACAAAACATAACTTGCAATTGCTAACTCTTTTTTCTTCACAGGGAATATATTCTTCCGCAAGTAGAAACCCTTTTCACTACCCTTACCAATTGTGTATGTTTTTACTTCCCACTCCAAACCTCAAACTAAATGTACTTTTCTCTTTAGCTGAGAAAATATTTGTAAAACCCACATGCTCATACATGTGTTTAGGCACAAGGGGCCTCATTATGACCCTGGTGGCCAGCAGTAAGCTGGCGGTAACACCGCCAATAGACTGGTGGTGTTCCGCCAGCTATTATGACCCTGGCGCAATAGCCACGGCCATACCGCCGGCCCCTCCACTTTACTGCCAGGCTTTCACCTGGCCACAGTGGTAAACACCGCCATGGAAAGGCTGGCGGTAAGGGGGACGTGGGTTGCCCCTGGGGTCCCCTGCACTGCCCATGCACTTGGCATGGGCAGTGCAGGGGCCCCCAGGCATAGCCCTGTCACGCATTTCACTGCCCGAATTTCGGGCAGTGAAATGCGCGACGGGTGCTACTGCACCCGCTGCACATCAGCATTGCCACCGGCTCTATTACGAGCTGCAGCAATGTTGATGTGACTTTTCCGCTTGGCCAGCGCACGGTAACACTGTTACCGTCCGCTGGCCCAGCGGAAAAGTTGTGATAGGGAGCCAGAAATACCACCAACACTGGCGGTATTCTGGCACCCGCAGCCTCGGCGGTCTTTGGAAAAGACCGTCGATGTTGTAATGAGGGCCAAACTTTTTAGGACATATCTGCTCTAGATTTCTCCTTCCCCACCAACTCCTTACCCCAGGTAACAAATTTATTGATACATATAATTAAATCATGATGGTGTAATATTATGTGCAAGTAACACAAATATGAGCCCAAATTGCCATTTTTAAAAATGCAAAAGTGAACCTGTACTAAAAAACATAAAGCTATTTGTATATCTAAGTTGAACTAACAAGATAAAAAAAAATTAAACAGGCCCTTTATATTTACTCTTAAGTAGTTAACGAGACCTTGTCTTACAATTTTCAGGGTGCACTCAAAATATCTACGTAAAGTTGATTAATACTGCAAAAAAACAAATAAAAAATTGTTAAAACTTTAACTTTAAAATGTGGACCAAAAAGCAAGTGCTCACAAAAACATTGTTTAAAACATAGAACAGTTTAAAATTATATTAGATGAGTGCCCTTATTTTGACTGTGCAAGAGCATGGAACTGGAGTAGCAAAAAGTAGGTAGCAGTACAAGAGTGCTGTACGAAGCGATGTTTACATGAACACACTTAGTTGGGAGAAAAGTAGCAAACCAGCACAAGTTGAAGGGGTAATATTTGCAAAGTTGGAAAGGCAGACTCAAAATCAGTTCAATGCTCTGTATGTTGATGGTACCTGTCTTTCAATGCTGTACAACCTCTACTGAGCAGATGATGAATTGTGTGCATGCCGACTAAGAAGCTCTTCTTTTTGTTATAGTTCTGGGCAAACAAGGGGCATGACTGTAAGCAGGAAGCTAATTCATTTTTCGTTGCACCTCAGATAGCATTTATGCATTCATATGTAATACAAAAAAAGTATTTTATATTGGAACCTGCAATGGATTTTATCAGGGACAAAAAACCCACACTATTATGAATTACTTGTAAAGCTGTATAGTTCCATTATCTTAATAATGTCAGCATCAATATCATATTTTAGTTGATTATTGCTTCAGCTGTAACAACTGACCATCGTAGTCTAAAGTTAGTGTCTGTCTTCAAAAGATTAAACGTTCAATCAAACAGTGTTTGTTTATTATATTTACGACAACAGAGAGATCAATCTTTTTTTTAATAAAACTAGAGCATACATCATGAAACATTGTTTATATTGTTGACACATAAACCATCATTTCAGCATAATGTAATCCAATAAATATCTACAGGCAATAATCAAAAACATGTTTGCCATGTATCAGCATACACATAATTCATGCTTCTACTTACACTGACCAATCTAAATATCATTTAGACTTCCTGGAAGCTCAGAATTATTGCTATGTTTTCACCATAATTTTATGCTTTACTTTATGAATGGCACACCAATTCTGATCATTCTTGTGTGGTTGTAGTGAGATCTGTCACTCTTATGGTGGTCTTCCCCTAAACATTTTCCCTTTGCCCTCCACTTTTTGCTGAAATACATTTTTGTTCACTCTACGACTCTGTGCACTATACCTCTGCTAACCAGTGGTAAAGTGCTTGCACAGTGGTTAAGATACCCCTCCCACTGTTGCTGTGCCTACCCAACACATCACATGCCATGGGCGCTGCACCAGGAAAGCAGCATAGGAGGACAGCTGCTGCTCATCAAATGGGTCTGAGTGGGCTGTTCAAGCATTTCTAGGACCACTCTGACCTTGGATTGTGGATCTCATATTGTGGCCGACTCTGCCGAAGCTCATGTTCCCATTGTGGCGACTGCTGCAGATGCCAGTGCCATCTCTGTCTGGCTCCTCTGTACCTGGCTCGCTCATGGATATGTGCGGTGGTACAGCAGATTGGCAGGTGTGTTGTGCTGTTGTGCTGCTGTTGCAGTCATGGGGCCTCCCACAGCAGATGTGAATGAACGGGGGTCATGGCTATTGACTCAGCCGACTGGGCGTTTGGACCCTGGGCGAGATCAGAAGCAGGTTCTCAGGGAGCTGAGACAGACGCTCCTTTGGTACCATTGACCTCTTGAACTATTGTCCATCGTGGTGTGGCACGGCTGTGGGTGGAGACGGCAGCTCTCAGCAAGATCAGGGGAGGAGGAAAGTGACTGCTGCTGTTTGGCCAGATCTTATCTGAATATTACTCCAGGCTGCTATATTATTAAATTCCCACATTGTCATAATAGCATCCCCCTTACTCTATACCAGCCCCTACTTCCCACACTTGATTTCTTCTGTGAATGCCAGGAGTGACTTTAACAGGCCAAACCAGACTTAGAAGGCTATAATTTGTTAATAACTGGGCAATGGGTCATGGAGCTGCTGCCTAGCTTTCGGTCTTTCTGCCTAATTGCCCGACTTAACCACATGGTCCAGAGTTTCCTCCCCCAAGGTAAAGGCGGGGGCAAGAAGAGTTTGAGCGTCCCTGGGAGCCTTCTTGTCCATCTATCTACTTAGTCTGCAACTGGACATTACAGGGCCTGGTCTGACCTGGGCTCCTGAACCGTTGCCTGGGCACTTGCTCATGACTTGCTCAATACTGTTTACTTCTGCTCACTACTGTTGCTGCTGTTGCTCCCCTTGTCACTGCCTCTGCCATTGTCTCACCTACTCAAACTAGGGGGATCCCGTCCAAGGTATATTTGCTGGGTGAGACTGCCTGGTGTCTCCCTTTTAGCCCTGAAGCTAGGACTACAGTGCACATGAGGTGCTGCTACAAGCATGGAGGTGGGGGCGGGCTGAGACAAGTCACTTTAAGCGTTTTTCAAGTCAGGCCTTACTTTGTCCCAAGTCCCCCTGTCCTTTGAATGGAGTAATTAGAATTGCATCCAAGATCTTCATTGAGAGTCGCCAGCACAAATGGGAAAGAGAAAAGTGGAGGGAGGCATCGGCACTTCTACACCCCCAGTCACAACCACCTCAATTGATCAGATGATCCACAAGTTGTGAGTGTCATCAGTAATGATATTTACCTAACCGAAAGGAGGCTTTCCCTCAGCTCAGTCAACTCGACCGGCTGAACCAGTAATATATCTGCCCTCCCTTCCACAACTTTTGTTCTGCCTGACACTCCTGGTCACCTAGAATTACTTTCACCTGAACCAAGCTCTAGCCTTATTTTGCATGCTCAGGCGGTACATCTGCTCTTTAACCCACAACCACACATCACAGTTAAGGGCCCAAAGTGGGCACCTAAGAGTCAAACAGCAGAAGCAGCCATGCAGACAGATTGTATCCTTCCGCTTCTGGCCCCTGCACGCCAGCTAAGCAAACCAATGATGGAGGGCAAGGACGGAGACCCCATCCCTGATTGTGCCTGGGCAAAGAGACTGATAGAGGGCTGCTCCAAGAAAATGAAAATGATTGCCTACTGGTGGGTGTTGCATGCTTGAAGGGTATTGAGTGCTTGTTAGCAGACATCAAACAATCTCTGCTCCCAACTCTTGTCAGAGAGCTAGCAAGAGCAAGTTACAAAGTAATCCTTCCAAGGGTAACACAAGCCAGAGTCTTGCTTCAGGCTCCCTCCACTCGGATAACAACATTTCATACCCCAAGCAAAACATCTGTTCGCCATCTCCGCAGCCCAAATGTCAAGCTCAACCAGAGACACATTCTTTCCGAACTGATCATATTGCTCAGGAACCAGGGAGAATGGGCAATCGGAATAGTGTCCAAATGCCCCACAGCCAGTGATAAACCTGCCCCCCTGCATCCTGCCCCTACGTGGTTGTTTTATCAGGAGTTCCAAATCTGCGACTGGCCAAAAGGAATCCCAGGAGAAACTATACAACAAAAACTTGAACTGGCTGGGACAGCACAGAAACTTCCCACTTTCAATGGGCAATAATATTTTGTTGACAAGAAGGTTGGGAGGGATCGGCACAGGGCCAACAGGTCAGCAGGGTGATTGTGAATTTTAGGTCTCCCCTTCTAGTGCAGAGTTTACTCTTCTGTCATCTAAGCCACCAAAAAGTCAAGAGCAACATCACACTGCTACTTTATTTCTACAAACAAGTTCCACGTGACTGACAATATGGCAACTGGATTCAGCTAGGGGTGCCTAAGATATCAGCCTATACCCCTCACAGTGCCACTATCACAGATGCTGTTGGCCTACCTGGGATCTCGACATCTAATCACTTTGAAGCCCTGGCTGATATAGATTGACGTGATGATCAGGCCTGTGGGTCTCATTCCTAGACAATGAAAGCTCTTCCACCCTCTACAAGCTGATCTCCTGGATGTGGCAGGGCTACAGTCAAAGTTGGCCTGTCCAGAGTGGTGCTCATTCATTGATACCTATGATGTGTGAAACCTGGTTGCTCACACCTTAGCACAATGTAGGATACACCATAGATTCCCGGGAAGCTGTCACCTTCGGGAAAGGCAGACCATTGGGTGGCATCACAATTTGGATCAAAACTACCATATTATGCAAGGTAAAGGAAATCAAGTGTGCCTCAACTGATTTGTTGGATGTTAGTATGGTTCTTCCACATAATTCTGTTTGTAATTTCTATAATGTTTTTTTTTAGGTCAGTAAGTAACAAATCAGATGCAGAGGTAATTGAAGTACTGTCCTCGCACTTAGCAGCACTTCCAATTGAGGGTCTACAAATTGTGGGAGGCTGCCTCACATGTCAATATGAACCTCTTGATGCTAGTATGGACCAGTGCATAACTGAGCAATATCTTTTGTGGTCTATCCCAGAGCTAGCATCTCCTCCTGTAGAAAAATGGTCCCCATTGGCAATACAACTCAATGCATTCATGCTGAACCAAGACCCAAGAGCCTGTAATGGCAGATCAAATACTGACAGTGAGGGTAGCCATATGCCTAATCACCCGGAGAGTACAAGCCTCATAGATTACTTCCTGCTTGAAGTTTGGCTCCAGCAAAAATTATTTACATGGTTGTCATACCCCTGCAAGATAGTGACCATAATGCTCTGGTTCTAGATTTAAGTTCACTGGTTCCAGTTGCTCCAGCTAAGCACGAAGAGCCCTTTGATAGAATGCTAACCATGGCCACCTATAGGCATAGGGTTTAATGGAGCAGTTTGTCACAATCCAAGGAATCAGTTGAAGAACTAAAGAAATTACTTGCTGAGGGCAGGGGGGGCTGATGACACTACTAGAACTGCTGTTAGAGATGGGGGAGGTCCTGACCTCATTCCTTGATCCACTCTTTGGCACATTTTGGTCAACATTGGGGTCTCTCAGTACCTATTGCACATGATCAAGTTACTCCACAATAACAACTATGCACAAGTAAGATGTAGGCCAGCAGGCAAATGACAGATACATTCTGAGTTAACAGAGAGGCCAGGCAGGGCTGCTTACTTGCACCCACCTTATACATGCTGTTTATCAACTACCTGGTTAAGTTTGTGGACCACTGCAAATCAGGCGCCCCACGTCTTGCATATATCAGGGTTCCTACCCTGATGTTTGCGGATGGCACACTATTATTCTCTAAATCACCTATGGGGTTATAGAGAATCATTGACCACTTCAACCTCTTTTGTAAGTTAAGGGGCTTAGACATTAATATTGAGAAAACTAACTATAAGGTCTTTAACCCATGTCACCCTACTCTGCCCAATCCCCTGGAGCATGTACACTTGTTTATTTGGGTGTTCCCTATCAGAACATTTTGACTGGGAAACTCACATTGCAAAATGCAAACTTAAGCTAGAACAAACATCTGGAGCTATAGTGAAGATGCAAAGAGGCTCACAATTTCTCCCAATTACTCCGGCACTCCAAATTTATAATAGCCAGGCTCTGGGAACTGAATTGTATGGCGCAGAGCTATGGGGACATTGGAAGGATCCTTTTATGGTTGCAGTTGAAAGCTGCTTCATGCTCCAGTTGACTGGCCTTCCCATCAGCACACCACTGCTGCCCCTGAGGTTGGATCTGGAGCTAAGAAACCTTTCAGACAGGGCTAGTATAGGGTGAGTCTTGCATTGGAAAAGGCTCTGGCCATGCCAGAACGTTATGCTTATCAGTCAGGCTTAGCCGAGGTATTATGCATACCGGGAGCAGGTATTATAGCCTGGCTTAGGCACATAAAAACAACTCTTGCTTGGATTGGGCTGGAGAGAATGTGGGGAATGCCTGCAGAGGCCAGTTCTACCCCTTGGAAGACAATTAAGAGGTCCTATTGCAGAGCACAATGCAAGCCAGCCTGGTTTATGCCCCTTGACATTCAACTTTCTACTTATGAAAGATGGTTTTGAAGTGGAGAGGTTCCTGGAGGATATAGAACCAGTAAGTGCAAGGAGGTTCTATCTGCAATTCAGGTATGGAACGCTGCTGTTTCTTTCTTTAACATCGAGTTCTGGGCATGAACCCAGAGCAAGTAACACACAGTGCCCTTCTTGCACCAACTTGAAAGAGTCAGTGGAGCTCTTTTGCCCCCCTTACCAGAATATTAGGAAAAAATGATTCTACCACTCTGTCGTAATATAGGGGCTAGGGGCTACATGGAGGCCTAATGAATTTTTAAAAACCAGGACAAGCCAGTGTGTAGTATTTGTGGTCTCTCAATTCTTACTGGCGTGAGACAGTAAAGGGCTTTTTTTTATGTTCATAAAATTTAGAATTTATTTTGAAGCCTTTTATCTCTCAATGTAGTATTTTAGAACACAACTGATATTTTTGCCAATATATTCAATATGGTATCAAAATGTATGTATATTGACACTTATTGTAGTCATACCTTGGTTTTAGTAATTTTATATTCATTTTTTGTATGCACTTTGATGGCAATTTGCAGAATAAAGTCTTTGAAATCTGAATCTGCTTGTGCTGTCTCCTTCAAACATGGCAAAAGTAGCATACAGTTGATTGGCATATTTAATTTATGTATAGGTCGCTTGTAGAGTGGTATATCATACACCCTGGGCCTATAAATAAATTGTACTAGTTGGCCTGCAGTACTTATTGTGCCACCCACTTAGGTAGCCCTTTAAAACATGTGCCAGGTCTGCCATTGCAGCCTGAATGCAGTTTTAATTGCCAATTCGACTTGGTAATAAAACCCCCTTTCCAAGCGTTAAATTTCCCTTTCATTACATATTGGACAACCTTAAAGTAGGCCCTGAGTAGCCCATAGGGCAGGGTGCATCGTAATGAAAAGGCTGGAGATGTACTTTTAACATCTACATGTCCTGGTAGCGAAAAGCTCCTAAATAAATTTTTCACTACGGTAAGGCATACCTCTCCCATAGGATATCCTTGGGTTTTCTTATAAAATGTAATAAGTGCTAACGTTTGATTAGGAACAGGTGAACGTTTCATGTTTGGTGTCTGAAAAATTGTAATTAAAATCATCTTTAATCGTAAAATCTAATTTTAAGTTACTATTTTGAAAATGGCACTTTTAGAAAGTTAACAAACACAAATGATGGACCAAGCTACCCTGGCTTATGAAAGGAGATACCCTGAAATTGGTCCCAAGATGGTTGTTTCTGGTCCAGGAAAGACCTGGCTTGGTAGTTTGGGGTGGACTGTTCCCATGGGGAACAGGGCCAAGACTGATTTTCATATGGCTGGGTCCAAACTGGAAGGCATGGCAAGCAAAAAAACTGATGGATTATACCCAGATCTGTGACTTGGGGAGAATGTTTGATTTGTTCTGCATTCCGTCCATCATCTGTTGTTTTTGCATTTGTCACCCTAAGTGGGAAGGGTATGCCCAGACATAGGTCCCATGCTTGCTATGCCACAAGATTCAAGCTACCCTGGCTAATGAAGGGTGATACCCTGAAACCGGTCCCAGGATACCTCTTTCTGGTCCAGGGAGGACCTGGCCTGGCAGCTCATGCTAGACTGTTCCCACTGTGAACAGGGTCAAGACTGATTTGCATATGGCTGGATTCAAACTAAAATGGCATGGCAAGCAAAAAAAATGATGGATTAAACCCAGATCTGTGACTTGGGGTGAATGTTTGATTTGTTATGCATTCCGTCCATCATCTGTTGTTTTTGCCCTTGTATAAAGTCAGCATTTTCCTGACCTACCCATTTGGTGCCTGCAGCCTGTTCCTGGGTCACATGACCCATGTGTTTTCACTTTTTTGCTTTTCCTTTGTGTCAGAGTGGGCTGTTTGTCACAATGGGCATGCTGGGATGCACGGTTCATGATATCACTAAAGTATTCATAAGAGAATGCATGAAACTGAAGATGCAATTGTCAAGACTGTTCTTGTAGTAGAGGTTGCATTTGCCAAGACTGCTTCTTGTAAAGAGTCTGTCAGTAATCTTAGACCTTTTCAGTTTCCAGTATGCTTATGCTCATGAGGCCTTGTGGGGCTTATTTGAGAGACCCAGTACAACCGGCATGTGCTGATTATTGCAGCCGGAGAGCAGGGATCCGAGTTTCCGCTCACTGCAATGTAACAGAGCGAAACTACGTTGGAGTTGTCCACCTTTGACGAAATCGGTAGACCGCTTCAAATACTGATCGCATTAGACAGGTAAAAGAACAGACTTTGAATCCTTATAACGAAAGGCTTTTAGTGATTATGCTATGCTACAAAATTGAAACTTCTTGGACACGTTAGAAGCTTTCAGTTTGTGTCGAAGTTTTTACGCGCCTTCAATAACTGTTAATGTAATAAATGTTCAAAGGAATCCAAGACGATAGTAGCAGAAAAGAAGTGATAACAATACGTGCAAGAGAAGAAAACATTCATTTAGAATCTAGGATTATATATATATATGATTCACAGAGGTGGCTCAATTAGAAGTGGAGCAAACTATAGCAAGGAAACATTAGACAGTTTGATACATGTTTTAAAGAAGACTATTACTTAAAGCTATTTTTTCTGAGAAATCTATCAGAAGTTCTGAGAGATCGTGAATCCATATGATGCAGTTTTACTTGTTGTAAAGCATCTTATGAACATTAAGCATATTAACGCTGAAAGGTACAAGGATATTAGGAATATAGTAAATCACCTGAAGTTCATGATATAGAAGCTATCCAATCATATTTCTTGAGGATAAGTCTCCTTCTTACAGGTTGAGTATTTCAAAAGCATATTGATAGAGTTAGAGTAAGATTTCAACACAACTGTTTAATAATCTGTTTCCAGACCTCCCTCCCTGCAGTACCCTCCCTAAATCCTTCCCCCCCTGTCTGGCCATTCTAATCCTCTGAAGTAAAGAAACAGAGTTGGAATTGCCGAAATGTGGGTTCTTGGAGATACTGCTCCTGAGGAACAAAACAACTTACTTAATATCTGACAATTAATTCTTCACAGACCGCCAAACAGTAGAGGGATTAGGTGTGTCTGTAAGGGCCATCACTGACAGGATGGCAAGGCAGAGCTGGACACAGCTCACATGCAAATGAATAGGCTGTGTTGTGCCTTCACCCAAAGGACTTGTCACCACTGCATTTTTCAATCAGCTAGTTTGGATCCAGGGGAGGGAAAGCAAGAAACTTCAAGCACTTCAAAGGGAATTCTCTGTGAACTTATCCAACTTCAAAGAAGGCACCAGGTATAACAATAGGCCCCTCAGACCCACTCTTTTTGGTCCTGCAGAAGGACTCTCTGAGGACTTCTTGCTGCTCTGGCAGGCTGTGTACTCAATAAGACTGCTATGCTGCGCCTGGAAGAATTAAGTTGGCTGGCCTCCTGATTAGAACCTCAGGGACAGGAAAGGCTCCAACCATCTTGAACTCAGACCTGACCCCGGCCTGAGTGATTGCTACCCCCAAGTGGTTTATCTGCACTCCTGGGCACTTGTGGTGGTGTTAAATGTGCACAGATAGCCAAAGTGCAAAACTTGGGACCTAAAACATTTTGGCTAAAAACTGTTCTTGGAACCAAGAAGAAACCAGGAACAACTTGCTTGTCTATCCACCCAAGGTGCATTGCGGTCAACCTTACATTGTGACAGCTGTGGCTACGTTCTTCTCTGCAGCAGCAAATCTTGTTCAACAGTCCTTCACCAAAGGGGTATCTGTCCTCGTGGAACTCTTGTCGACTACAGCCTCAAGGTTCGTCTTGCTGGAGATTTTTGAATTCCAAAAATATGATTAAGTCTGAAAAGAGAAATTTTCACCCTGACTTCGTCCAGTGGCTCCCCAACAACAACTAATCCTCCTCGGATTTCGCCTGCACCCCTGCCTTGTTGAACTTATACATTCTCAGAAATTTTTTACTGACATTTCTTCCAAGTTCAAAGATAAGCGTGAACCGGACGCAATCCACTTATTGTTTCTGATTCGCGTTTTAGCATTTTAATACGTTACCCAGACTCGCATGACTAGATGTTAGCGGTTGTCGCAATTATATTTAAGGCACTAATTTTTGTGGTAAACTTTAAAAATTCTTAACTCTTTTGTCATATTGGTGTCAAATAATTTACTACAATGTAGTCTGTGTTTCTAAATTGGCGTGGGGTTTTTCTTGTGTTGTGTTTTCACTTTATTACTGTTTGTATGCTGTCTAAATACTTTACACATTGCCTTTAAGTTAAGCCTGACCGCTTTTGTGCCAAGCTCTCAGAGGGTTAAGCACAGGTTAATTTAGTGACTTCTGTGGTTCACCCTGACAGGGATTGTGACTGTTGCTTGAGCAAGGTGAACATCTCACTCAACCAACAACCCAATTTCTCACAGTAGTTGTCTATTAAATGGCTCACCACACAATGGGGGTTTGGTACAAAGTACAGATGAGTAAGAAGCTCTCTACTCGCATCTTCCCCCTCACTTTGATCATGACTAAACCAGACTTTCCCCCCGCTTATCAGGGTCCCAGTTATATGGTATGGTAGCAGGCAAACTGTAAAAGGATTGGTGACCTGTTTGATGAGTCTAGTCTTCTGACTTTTATCCAAATCCAACAACACTATGGTATCCCTGGAAATGCCTGTTGGTAGCATCTAACCATGGGTCACTGGCTTCCTAAACCTTCTACTAAGCTTCACGCGAGCAGTCCCCTGCTCCCATTTGAGAAATGGCTACTAACTAGAGGCTCCGACAAACACATCCTCTTGGACATATATGCTTTTCTTAACAATATACAAACCTCAACTGTATCTTTAGCACAGTGCCTGTGGGAGAGGGAATGTGAGCGCTCCTTTACACCTAAGGAGTGGTCAGATGTTCTCAAACGGGCTACCTCATTGGCTCAAAGCACTGCCACTACAGAGACACTACTGAAGGTAGTGCATTATTGGCACTACACTCTGGTAAGGGTGGCCCAGTGAAAGAGGGATGGAGATGTGTGCTGTTGGCGGGGATGCACTCAGGAGGGGACCCTGACACATCTCCTTTGGAGATGCCTGAAACTTCACCGCTACTGGTCTGATGTTTTAGACCCCATTGACAAAATGTACAACATAATGATCCCTAGGTTCCCGAGCTATATTCTCCTGGGCCTCCTGGATGTTTTAAACTACCCTTTGAAATCACCAAAGGGGCGGGTTATTATACTGACTATATGTGCAGCTAAGCAGGTTTTGTTTACACAGTGGGCACTGACACCATACCCACACACTTAGATTGGCTACATAGACTCTGGGACCTAATAGGCATGGAGAACTGATGGCCACAGCTCAACAAAGGCTGCCCCAATTTGATAAAACCTGGGATCCTTGTTTGTCCCACCTCTCACAAGATTTTGTGGAACTTACCTATTTATGGCCACTCCGTCTTACACTCACAGAGTCAGTGCCAGCTTGACTTTACATATTCCAGAAGAGTACTCCGACTAGACCAGCATTGCGCTTTACATAATAGCCACTGTAGAAACCTACTCAGCAAAATAGGTATTTATCCTTCACCTCTGTGTCTCTAACTTATGCTTTATATCCTCTCTATTGTCCCTCCCAGCCCAGAGGTTGTAGGTGAGAGTTTTGTACTGTGTTACAAATTCTGGTAAAATTAATAAAAATATTTCAACCTAAAATGGCTCACCATGTGCCATATAAATAGGCTGTAGCCCTATTATATGGACCGAAGTGTACATCTGTTGACCCATTCTTTTTGAAATTGGATCTGTTGAGACTATTATAATACATCATGTTCTGTTTGTTTATGTATTATTGAATTTATTGTCTATGTGTACATATTTATGTTTTTGGATATTGAGTTTTGTATCTAAGAGTTGGGATTTATGTTTTAGATAGAAGAGAGAACAACTTTATCATTCATGTTGAACTGTCCCAGCAAATAGGAGATATATCAGTTTTTCCATATAGATTTGATCATCTCTGATTACCTGAGTTGAATGTGCTCTAAGATGTGCTCTCCTTCATGTTAAACTGTCCCAACAAATAAAGGATTTATCAGTTTTCCCATAAAGATTTGATCATCTCTGATTGCATGAGTTGGTTTATGTTATGAATACATAGATGTTACAGGATTGAAATTCTGTGTATAATCATAGTTCAAAGTTCTTGCCATCTCTTGATTCTGAGGTCATAGTTTACTCTTGTTCCATGTTTAAAAAAAGGGGCTTTGCCCTCATTTCAAAAGAGGTCTCCACCTGATATCTCGGAGCCACATTTAGTCAAGAGTCTATTGATGAGTTACATTTCTATGAATGAGTAAATGCATAGTTTGTTCTAACCTTTACTTTTCAGGTCTCTCTCCCTGCTGTTCCCTACCCTAATTCCCTTCCCCCGACTGGCTTTTTCATAACACTGTGCTATAATGGCTTTCTGAGTTGGTGACGCCGGAAGGTGGGCCTTTTGTTCAGTGACATGCAGATACCGAGGAAAGGACACTGTGACAACAGGTGATTAAGCCAACTGAGACCCGTACCTAGCACTCTTGCTGTTAAAAATTGATTTAAGTCTTGGTTTTTCTGCTCTACAACTGTGTTTCCCTCAGGATGGCAGGGACACAGGGAATGGAACTAGACACCCATTGTTGCCATGGTGTTCCTGAATGTCCTGGAGGGAAAAGCAGGGCTCTGGTCTGAGTGGAATGCCACAACTGCATATGTCCTGATGAAGGCTTGCAAACCTTTAATAATAGTTAGAGCGTCTGCTGATCATTCTGGCCATAATCTGGGGTGGAGGGCACTTCATGGTAGACTCTTTTATTTGTTGATTGATGTCACAACAAGGGAAATACTGCTTGATCTGTTTGTTTGGACCTGGCCACCAGTAGAGTTTTTTCAATAAGGAAATAGAAGCCGCCACACCTGCACGGGCAGAAACAACCCCCTCATGCGTTGCTTTTATGAGATCTGACCTTTGTTCTTGATTGGGATCACATGATCACCCACTCCTGGTATGGTTGCAAATGCAACATTTGGGGCTCTTAGGTGGTAGGAATATTCTGCGGGGCATGCCTTTGTCTGGGGCTTGCCGTTAGCCAAAGCTTTCATAGCAGCCAGTGTTTCATCATCCAACCTCATACAAGAATGAGTAATCGCAGCAACAGAAGCCGTAGCTACTGTTGCCTTGGCTGCTTCATCAGCCATAGTGTTTCCTACAGCAAGTACTACTACATGTTGATGGCCCAGAGTATGCACTGCATGAGCATTTGGTAGTGTTTCCTTCAGGTCTGCTACCTTCCCCCACAGGAATCTGTGTTTCATGGTGTTCCCTTTTGAATCTCTGAACCCATTTTAGCACCAGTATTACATATATTACTAAAGGACTGGACACAAAATTACGAATCACACACAATCAGGGTTAGAAGTTCAGGATCCGTATGTTCCAGTGCCAATATTAGAGCCTTAAGCTCGCCCAGCTGTGCATTGCAATCCCCTAGTGTCTGCATGTATGGGTTTTGAGGGCAGAGTTTACCATCCCTCATGAATTGGATCACAGTCGCGCAAGCACCGGAGTATTGATGTTTAGTGCCTACTGATGGTTGCGCTGAACCATTTGTGTAGATGATCATTTGGTATTGATCAAGAGGCAAAATGTTTGCAGGTATTGGGTATTCACGTTCATATTGAAATAATTTTTGGGTTTGAAATTTTGGATCAAAAACATAATCAACATCAGTGCCAGTCAGAGAGGGGGCCCATTGAATGTATTGCTTTTGTGTTTGGAACATTTACTTTTGTAACAGCCTTTATGGTTGGTTTTGGGGACACAACAATAATGCATTTTCCTTGGGCCAGTGGTCTCTCTTTCATAACAGCCATCTGAACAGCAGTCAGAATTTTTTCAGTGGGCACAAAGTGTTGTTCAGCAGTGGATAACAAATGTGATTTGTATGCTATTTGAACGGTGTTACCTTCATTGAATGTTACATAGGCGAATACAGTGGCACCAGCAATTACTCTGATGACAAAGTTTATTTTGTAATCAAGTGTGTATAAGTGTTTTGCTTCAAGCATGTCTTGCGGCAATGCTCTAAGAATGTGTGTGTGTTTGAATGACCAGTATTTACCTGAAATGTCTGGACCTATCAAATCATAGAATATTTTAATGCTTTAGACATAACCTGGAATGTATGTTCTGTCAAAATTGAAAAAGCCGAACAATGATTGTAGCTTTTTAATTGTATTTGGTGGTTGTAACTGGGCGCACATTTCTAGGAAGCGGGGTGCCAGGCTACTTCCTTCACCTGATAATTCTATCCTAGAAACAGGACACTGAGAAAAGCAATTTTTGTTTTCTTGAAATTAAATATGTAGCCTAATTCGGCAAATCCTACAACCGTGCGGTCCACCCATCTTAGATGTTTGACCATCTGTTAGGTAGCTATTATCTACATAGGACAATGCCTCTGGGTTAATCTAGTGTAATATGGATGTTGCACATGCTGAGAACAGTCCATATACCCTTGTGGGAGTCAGCAACATTTTCTGTGAGAAACAAGTGCGCTAAAGGTGCTTAGATCCCTACTTTCAGGTGCAAAATTTTGGCAGAAACATCTGTTGGAAATATCTAAGGTTGCTTTGTATTTTTTGTGCACTATGGCCCTCATTAAGACCCTGGCGATCAGTGATAAAGTGAACAGGCTGGCGGTAACTACAGCCAAATTCTGACCATGGTGGAAAGATCTCCGAAAGACAGCCAATGTACCACACTGACCGCCAGGGCAGAAACAACAGGCACCACGGCGGTAGCTGCCTACAGCCAGGCAAAAGTTCCGCCCACTATTTTATGACAAGACAATCTGCCATCTTTTCCGGGGCAGTACCAACGGCATCAAAAGCCTGGTGGAAACACTGCACAGAAGTGAAAGGACTCACCATTGGAGACACAGTGAAGATCCACGCCACCATGGAACCAGAACTGCAAGTCTTCCCGATCATATTCTACGTCCTGCTCCACCACGAACACCAATGCCGGCGACGACAAAAAAAGAACACTGCCCAGTCCTCAGTTCGCCTGGGCCACATGGCGACAGGGCACAGTCCCATGCCCCACTTGCTACCTGCATCAATACCAAGAGAAAACTGCAGGGACATCAGTTGGCAAATAGGCAGGCACCTCGGTGGGGACACCTCAGCCGGAGGCGGAAACAAGACCACTGGTTCTGGAGGAGGAAACATGCCCTGTGCTTGGTCCTGGGGAGTGCAAGGCCACAGTCTCTGGAGTGGGTGAATACCCCACTGGTTCTGTGATGGCTGCACTGTGGTGGTGGTGGGAGGCTCCTGCTCAGCCCCTACACCCTGCGATGCCTGTTCTGTGATGGTGGTGGAGGTAGTGGGAGGCTCCCGCTCAGCCCCTGTACCCTGCGATGGCTGCACTGTGGTGGTGGAGGTGGTGGGAGGCTCCTGCTCAGCCCCTACACACTGCGATGCCTGCACTGTGATGGTGGTGGAGGTAGTGGGAGGCTCCCGCTCAGCCCCTGCACCCTGTGATGGCTGCACTGTGGTGGTAGTGGAGGTGGTGGGAGGCTCCCGCTCAGTCCTTTCACCCTGCGATGCCTGCACTGTGGTGGTGGTGGAGATAGTGGGAGGCTCCTGCTCAGCCCCTGCACCCTGCGATGCCTGCACTGCGGTTGTGGTGGAGGTAGTGGGAGGCTCCTGCTCAGCCCCTGCACTCACTGATGGCTGCACAAGCAAGGTTGGTGGTGGGGGCTCTGTGACAGCTGCTGGTGCAGGCTCCTTCCCTTTCCTGCTTTCTGGTGCAGGCTCCTTTCCCTTCTTGCTTGCTAGTGCAGGCTCCTTCCCCTTTCTGCTGGCTGGTGCAGGCTCCTTGCCCTTTCTGCTGGCTAGTGTAGGCTCCTTCCCCTTTATGCTGACTGGTGCAGGCTCCTTCCCCTTTCTGCTGGCTGGTGCAAGCTCCTTTCCCTTCAGGATTTGTGGCCTGGAATCCTTTCCACCACAAGTAGGTACAGATGGAAGTGGGCCCGTGGACTGTGTGGCTGAGGTGCTTGGCTGGGTTCTTGATTCCCTGGCCATACGTGCAGGATGGGGGAGGGGTAGGGAAGAGGTCAAGTGTGAAAAGGAAAAGCTTTACAGGCACATTGGGGCAGGAAGAGTGAGAAGTAATGGGAGTGGAGGATGAGGGAGTGGTTGTTGGAGGTGTTTGCTGGATTTGGGTGAGGGTCATGGGCTGTATGCTGTTTTGAGGTGGATGGCTGTTGGGTGTCTGAGTGCTTGTGTTTGTGTACCTTGGGGGGGGGACAGACAGAGTGGGAGAGGACACAGAGGACATGTGCATGGATGTTGTGGAGGTGTCTGCCAGTGAGGTGTGTGTTCTGCTTGGTGTGCTGATGATGTAGTGCATGCAGTTGTGAGTGTGGACGTAACTGGGTGGGAGGTGGAGGAGGAAGGGGGGGAGACAGTGGAAATAGTAGATGTTGGTGTGTCTGCAACTAGATGGTGTTTGTGTGATTGCCTGCAGGATTAAGTATGGTGCTTGTGTTTGCCTGTGACACTCTTGGGTGTTGTCATGTGTGCATGCTTGTCTGGCTGTGTGCTTGGGTTGGCTTGGGGTTGAGGAGAATGGGATTGGGAAGTGGAAGTTGGAGGGGGCACGGTTGAAACAAGTACAATGGCTGCCATCAGAGAGGAGGCCAGAGCCTGAATTGATCTCTGTTGGGCTGCCAATCCAGTGTGAATGCCCTCCAGGAATGCATAAGATTGTTGCATCTGGGCTGCCAGCCCCTGGATGGCATTTACAATGGTTGACTGCCCTACAGAGATGGATCTGAGGAGATCAATAGCCTCCTTAATGAGGGCAGCAGGGCTCACTGGGGCAGGGCCTGAGGGGCCTGGGGTGGAGGAGATGCCCACCCTCCAGGGTGAGCGGGCACAGGCAACTCGCTGAGGGGCTGCTGGGAGAGCGGTGCTGGTACGGGGGTGGCGGCTGTACCTGTAGCTGGGGTGGTCACAGAGGTGTCCACCACCACCAGGGAGCTCCCATCGGAGGAGGTATCTGAGTCTGTATTGTCCCCTCCAGTCTCCGCCGTGGTGCTCCCCTCGTCCTCCGTCCCACTGGTGCACTCAGCGTCGGTGGACTCTGCTCCTGGGTCCTGTGGGATGCAGCTCCCTCTGGTGCCTCTACTCCTCCGCCAGATGATGCTAATGCACATGAAGACAGGATGACAAAACAAGAAAAGAGGGGAGAGAGAGACAAAGGATACACTGGGTCAGTGACTGCACAAACACCACCGTTGGCATACACAGCACTCTCACACACAGGAAACAGGCCTAAGTACCAAAGCATTGCACTACCAGTGATTTTGCTAGCCACCAAAGCATGAGGAGGAGCACCCACCGCCAACGACAGCACACCCGGGACCCATGCAGCTCTGCCCAGTAGTGGATGCTAACAAGCTAGGTAGCTATCATTTTCCAATCAGACCCCTAGCCACCAGAGGACCTACGTTGCTATGTCTGGCCTGGCCTAGGGGCAACCAAGGACACACAGCCACCACCCGGATACCACCCCATCAGGCATAAGCTGTAATGATAGCCACTGTACTCACTCCCTTGTGGCTGCTGTGTTGTCCTCAAGTGCCCATCCAGTTCTGGATAGGCCACTACCAGTATGCAGGCCATCAGGGAGGTCAGGATTCAACGGGCACCCCTTCCTCGTTGGGAGACCATCCCAAGTTGGGCCTCCAAGGTATTCCCTGCCCAGCGTCTCAGGTCCTCCCACCCTTTGTGTCAGTGGGTGCTCCGCCTGCTATAAACCTAAGGAGGCAAGACAGACAGGAGAACACCATTAGACAAACAGTCCAGCCTGTCAAACACATGGCCCACCATACCCCTTTCCATCACCATTGGCACATACATAGCCCAGCTCACAACATGTATACCATCAACAGATAATTCCCCCTTACACAATGCCTTCACAAACCTCCATGCATCGTGCCCACAGTGTACTCACCTGTTGGTCTGAAGGCCCATACAGCAGTCCGTACTGGGGTAGGACCCCATCCACCAACTCCTCCAAAATGAAAGCTGGGGCCCTTTAGGTTCCAGACACAGGTCACAGCAGCACATGCAGTGTAGGTCCTCTCCTATGAAAGGTAAGGTAACAAGTGAGGGTTATGATAAAAAATGACGGTTACGTCCATGGTGATGCAAACTGTCACCGCTGGCGTACATCACCACTGGCCACTGTAACTCACAGGGCCCAATATTAACCAATGAGGAGTTGCATGGCGGTTCCCGACCGCCTCCCGCCACGCCGCACAACGTCAGTGGAATTACCTCACTTCCACCTGTCCCTCCACACAGGACAGGCAGATGCAATTTCTGGGGGGGGGGGGCAGCCCTATGGAATAATGCTGCGTCACAGGAGAAATAGGCACATACTGGACAAATCACACTGACCCATTACATGTTCACAGAATGCAAACTACTGTTGTGGCTCAATTGTTCAGTTTGTGACTCTTTTGTCCCATAGATTCTTACCGCTGTGGATGAAAAGGAGATGGAGACATATCCCTGTGTACAGACCCCTGGTGGACTTGGCTACATTGGAGGACAGGCACATAATACTCACCTATAGACTGGAAAGGGCCACAATCACTGAACTGTGTGCCCAATTGGAGCTTGATCTGATATCTGCTATCCGTCACCCCACTGGGGTCCCCCATCTTGTGCAAGTGCTATCAGTACTCCATTTCCTGGCAACTGGTTCTTTCCAAGTGACTGTGGGCTTGACAGCAGGAATGTCACAGCCAATGTTCTCAATAGTGCTGAGAAGATTGTTGTCTGCCCTGATAAAACACATGTGCAGCTACATTGTATTCCCCCAGGTTGAGGATTTGGCCTCTGTGAAGGCCGAGTTTTATGCAATGGGACATATCCCCAATATAATTGGGGCGATTGATGGAACACATATTGCATTTGTCCCCCCCGCCAGAATCAAAAGGTGTTCAGGAATCATAAGAGTTTCCACTCCATGAATGTGCAGATGGTGTGCTTGGTGGACCAGTACATCTGTGCTAAGTATGCTTAGCACAGATCACATCAATGCTAAGTATCCTGGGTCGGTGCATGATGCCTTTGTCTTAAGAAATAGCAGCATCCCAAATGTGACGTCCCAACTATAGAGGCACAGGGTGTGGCTTATAGGTGAGCCTTGGCTCCCACCCAGTATATGTTGGTGTATGGGTATGGTGTGGGCCATATAGGATAGTGTGTGGCTAAATGTTGTCCCTCAATAATTGCAGATGACTCTGGTTACCCAAACCTATCATGGCTGCTGAACCCTGTTAGGAATGCCAGGGGAAGGGTAGAAGAACGTTCTTATGAGGCTCATGGGTGAACCAGAAGGATAACAAGAGAACCTTTGGCCTCCTGAAGGCTAGGTTTTGGTGCCCCCATCTAACAGGTGGATCCCTGTGCTACTCACCCAAGAAGGTCTGCCAGATAGTGGTGGCATGCTGCTTGTTGCACAACCTGGCCCTCAGACAACATGTCCCTTTTCTGTAGGAGGAGGAGACTGGAGATGCCCTGTGGCAGCAGTGGACCCTGTGAACAGTGATGATGAGGACAACAGAACATCTGTGATCCGTCAGTACTTCCAATGACACACAGGTAAGACAGTGTAACTTTACATTTCAATGACTTTGGTTGTAATCTGTGTGGCATTGGCATGCTGGTGATTCCCAATTCAATGCCCACTTACTTTTCCCGCTGGCTATTCATTTTGCAGGTGTTGGTGATTCGACAAATACTCCTGGTGTGATCACTACAGCCAGCTACAGGTCATTAATTCTATGATCATTCTATGCACAGTTCGTTTGCAATGGTTGTACCTGTTTCAAACAATACATACTTGATATACATTACATATTCAAAATCGATTTTTGTCAAAGAGTGTTGATTGAAGTGCTAACATATAGGGGGAAAGTGCAATGGGATGGGGTGATGATGGAGGAAAGTCCAGGGTATTGTTCCAGTCTGTTTGTAGCACAGGTGCATTGTCCAAGGGGACATAAGAAGGGGAGCGATGGCAGTTTAAGGTGGACAGGGTGACTGAGTGGGACACAAAGGGGACAATCAGGAGAGTCTAATTTCCTGGTGGGGGTCTTGGCAAGTGTCTCTGGCTTCTGTCTGGATCACAGGGAATGTTTGCGGGTGGTTCATCACCTGCAGGGGGAGGGGTGCTGGTGGCCTGTGAGTCCTGTGGCGGGGCCTCCCGACCACTAGCGGCAGCGGAAATGGATGGCTGTTCAGATGACTGGCTAGTGGCAGGGGCTCCGCTGTTGTGAGATTGCCTCCCTCATAATGTTGGCCATGTCTGCCAGCACCCCTGATATGGAGATCAGGGTGTTGTTGATGGCCTGCATGTCCTCCCTGATGCCCTGGTACTGTCCCTCCTGCAGCCGCCTGTTCTCCTGCACATTGTCCAGGTTCTGGCCCATCGTATCCCGGGAATGTTGGTAGGCTCCCAGGAACTCGGAGAGTGCCTCCTGGAGAGTTGGTTTCCTGGGCCTGTCCTCCCCCTGGCGCACAGCACTCCTACCAGTTTACCTGTTGGCCTGTGACTCTGTCCCCTGAACGGTGTGCTCACTGCCACTGACCCCAGGTTCCTGATTGTCTTGTGTGCGAGTGGTGGCCTAAGGTCCCTGTGCAGGTGGACACACTGCTGATTGACGTGTCCTGCGGACAGAGGTGTGGGTAGGCTGGGTGGGTGCTGTGATTGTGTTTCCTGAAGGGGAAGGCTCTGTGGTGGTGTGTGATTGGGCTTGGTTAAAGCGCTGTCCAGTGGTCCCTGATGGGCCAGGTACGTCGTCCAGATCCTGCAGTCCAGAGTTACTGTCATCACTGTGGGCCTCTTCAGATGGGGGACTGGATAGTGCTGGAACCTCCTCTCCAGTGACATTGGCTAGGGTACCTGTGGGGATGTAAATTATGTGTTGTGGTTTATGTGTATGACATATTGTACATCTCTGGCTTCCCCTCTATGGTTGTTTTTGCCCTGCCAGTTTTCTCTTTTGTATGTTAGTGTATGGTGGGATTGTTAGTTCTCTATGCTTTGCATTCTTTAGTGATGGGTGTCCATGCAAGGCTGTGAGGGGTGTTCATGCATTGATACAGCATGCAGGGCTTGGCATTGGGATTAGTGAGATGTGATGGTGGAGTGTGTGGGATGGACTGGAGTGATGGGAGTGAGGGTGAGGGTATGTGATGGCATACAGGTAGGGGGTGATAATTGTAGAGAGTTGACTTACCAGTGTCCAGTCCTTCTTGACTCCGGCCAGGCCCTCAGGATGCAGTATTGCCAAGACTTGCTCCTCCCATGCTGTGAGTTGTGGGGGAGGAGGTGGGGGTCCACTGCCAGTCCTCTGAATAGCGAGCTGGTGTCTTGCTGCTATGGAACGTACCTTCCCCCGTAGGTCGTTCCACCTCTTCCTGGTGTCATCCCTTGTTCTGGGGTGCTGTCCCACGCTGTTGACCCTGTCCACGATTCTCCACCATAGCTCCATCTTCCTTGCAATGGATATTTGCTGCACCTGTGCTCCAAACAGATGTGGCTCTACCCTTATAATTTCCTCCACCATGACCCTTACTCCTCCTCTGTGAAACAGGGATTTCTTTGTGGTGCTATGGGTGTTATGTGAGGTATGTTGGTGAGGGTGTGTTGGGTAATGTGTTGGGGTGTGTGATGTGGAGTGTGTGAGTGGTGTATGGGTGTGAGTAGTGTGTGGCTCTAGTTGTCTCAGTAGGCTTGGTGTCTCTCTGATGGCAATGATTTGTAATTGTAAAGCGTTGTGGGTAATGGGTGTGTGTGTTTTATAGTAGTGTGGGTGCGTCGGTGTGGTGTGTGTATTGGTGTCAGGTGTGTGTTGTTTGAATTGGTCAATGTGGAGTTGTTTTGTCTGTAGGTGTCCATTGTGAGTGCGGCGGTGTGTACCACCAATGGTTTACTGCCCTTGAATTTCCGCCGTTGTGATTCGTGTATGTGGCTGAATTCTGTCAGATTGGTGTGTGTGTCATAATATGGTGAACGGATATCCGCCGTGTTAAGTTGGCGGCCGTCAGCGTGGCGGTAAGTGGGATTTACCGCCAGAGTCATAATAAGGGCCTGTATTTTTAAAAAGTGATGTGCTGTGTGCATTCTGTATGGCAAATGTGCATGTATGACTATTTAAATGTCTGTAGTCTAAGACTATACTATATGAATGGTCCAGCTTAACTATGGTGAACAAAGGGTTGTTCATTGGTGACATGCAGGGTTCTATTACACCCTGGTGCTCAAGTTGGGTGACTATTTCTCTCACTGGTGCTTTAGCCTCATGTTTAGTGGGGTGTTGAGGTTGTGATGTGGATCTATTTGGTGTGGCATGGTAGGGGGAGTCTTTATCTTATACTACATGATTGTGATAAAGGACTGGCGCTTGTGCCAATGCCCAGTCTATGGCATAAGCCTCTCTTAATTCTTCAGGAACATGGACTGAGTAAGGTGGCAAAATGACATCTTCCCCTAGTGGAAGGTTACGGACAAATTCTGGTGCCCAAACTTTTTCTGTCAAGAGGACAACATAACTTGATGTTATTCTTCCCCAAAATATCACTTTAACTGTACGCTTTATGTCTCCCTCTATTTGAAGTTTCACTTTGAAATCCCTGTCCGGGGGTGAGGGGGAGATGCACCTGTCTGCAGTTTTGACTTCTACAAAGTCATCAGTTGCTGTCACATCCAGAAGCTCTTGAAGATTCCGGCGAACTATTGTGATTTCTGCCGCGCTGTAGAGCAGAGTCAATGCCCACTTCCTGTTCTTCAATAAGTTCTAATTTTGTGTTGCATTTTTAGCTGAAATTGCTGCCAATTTTTTCTTTTTAAATTGTGCTTTCTTTTCGCATAGTTTCTCTTCCATTTTTATGAAAGCTTCAGATGAGTGCTGTGAATCTTTTCTCAGTTTTAAGTACTTGTTTCATTGTTCTGAACACCCTTCTGTCTCACTGCATTTATTCAGTGAGTCCTGAAAGGAACGAGATTGGCGTGTATAAGTATATTTATATCTATCAAGACTTTTTAAAGTTTCCCTATTTCTAAAATGATAGCATTTGTCAGCGGTCTCAAAACGTGGAGATTCTCCTCTTGGTCTTACAGTGTCTTTATTTTGTTTTTCTTTATCCCACTATTTTTTAGAACCCTCCGCTGCATGCATGGTAGAATCCTTATCGGATTTACCTTGTAGTTGTGGTCTACCAGGTCTAGCTCTCAGACTATCCCAACCTATACTAGAATAGGCCTCAGCAATAATTTTTGGCAGCTCACGTTCTTGATCCTGTGCAGGAACAACCCAGAGCTGCTGGTGTACTGCCAATGCTACTGCTTCCCCTTTAAGGTTACTTAATATTATCGAGTATATTGTGGCGAAATTGCCCATTAATTGCATCCCTAAGTCTAGGGCGGGGGCAGCCACGTATTCATCTTGAATCTGCTTTAACTCTTCGGGAAGATTCACAAGTGTTGGTGTACTGTGTGCGGTAGCATAGAGTGCAGCAAACACTGCACCCCAAGTGGAACAGTGGTCCACTGAGGGAACCATCCCAAATGTCAGCACATTGTGAGAATTCTGTGTTTATCTTGGGGTCCCGTGTCGGGAAATACTGCCTCCAAAGAGCTTATTTTTGGTGCTAACCAAACATCATATTTGATGGCTACTTTACCCATGATTGAATGCACAGTAACAGGATTAATGCCCGCTGTGGCCACATATGGTTGTGCGGGGGCAGCCCTTGTTTGGACAATGTTTAAAGTCTGCATTACTAAATGTATTAAACATTTATATATTTCTACTAAATTAGTGTATAATCGACGTACTTCTGCTACCTACATTGTACCTGCATCAGGGTGTGGTGTATAGGTAGCCAATGCTGGCCATGTAGGACTGTCATTACTTAGAGGACCTAATCTAACATTCTGTGGAACTTGTTATAGGGCACCATCAAGCCAATTTAGGTATTCTCGATAAGATAGTGGTATTTCTAAATACGCATGCAGCCTATACTGTGCATGTGAATTTGCTGGAATGTAGTGGTGAAATGTAAGTGTGTTCCCATCTGCTGCTGGAAAGGTGACCCAAGAATAGAAAATTTCAGTTATGTATGCTGTGTGAGCCTCAATGATAAACTCTCCGCCCTCATCTGTGAAGCCATTATTACCTAGATGTGTTGTGAGGGGGAGTCTCATGTTTGCTGCAATTATGACCCTGTTTGGTGTGCCATATTTAAAAATGGAATGGAATTCTTAAGAGATAGAAAAAACAATTGGGGAAATCCTTTTAAGAGTTTAAGCTTGAACAACATACAACATCAAATAGGTACTGCCTATCTAGCTGAGAAGGATATTCCCTAATACCACAGACGTCTCTGAATAGGGAAATTAGGGTGCCTTTGCACGCAATGAGACAGAGATACTTGGGAGATACATAAAATTGGTGCCTAACTAACGTCGGCGGCTCCATGTCATAGGACTCTCGTTGCAACAACAAGACTGCTGATTTTGGGCATCAGCACCACTGAGCATGGGGGATTAAGTCTGATACCACACCGTGTGAAAGCTGTCAGCCAAACCCTTTCGACTAGCTAGCAGCGGCTCACTAGAACCCAAAAGTAAAGGTGATTTGTGGCAGCCTATCACATGACTCTCTAAGACTCCTCAGGGAAGTCGTGGTGGAACAGATCGTACCCCTTTCTCTCAGTTATACATCTCATACAGGCAAGGACTAACAGAAGCAGGATTTAGTTAAATATGTTTATTGAAGCAACTGCATTCTATGTAAAAAGGCATGAATTGCAATTATTAGGCTAATGAAACACAATACCATTAGAGTGGTGACTAGGAAAGTGAAACACAGGAAAAGTCCCACTATACTGTCACAATAGTGATTTTAAAATCCCTACCTGCATTACTAAGATTCTACATGAGAGCAACAGCAGTGTTAGCCCAAACCTGCACATCTAGTCCCCGGAAGGAACCATAATCCCTAACCTCAAACCCTGTTCTATAGGCAGAGAAGAGGTCTGTGGGTGTACTGGAAGTCATCCCACATAGATGAAGAGAAGATGCAGAGTTTCAGCAGAAACTGCAACGGCAAAGTGCAGCGTGAGATGGCAAGCTGACTGGAATGTCCCCTCTTAGTTGGTGGAGGCAGTGTGGTGTTTTATAATAAAACATCTGATGTTCCAAGAACTGCCCAGACGTGACAACACGTATTTTGCCTGTGTAGGGTAGACATCATACTCTTTGTACTGGCAATACCCGATAAACTATTGTGTGCAGCCTTTTGCTGAGCACAGAATGAAAATGCTATGTAAAGAAATTAATAACAAATTCTGCGTGAAAGGGCATCTGATAAAAAATAATAAAAGATCTTTACTAAAATGAATCTATGCTGAAATATTAAGAGGAATAAAATAAAATGTAACTAGGTGAAAGGGCACAGGCTGCAGGCTTAGAATTAAAATAATGTGCCGGTGTAAATGCTAAAATAACCCCACAACACTGCCTTTTACTGATTGCCTTATCTGGCCAATATTGGGAAGTGCACATTGACAAATCAGTATATAATTAACATTCTTTGTATTCCAATTGGTGTGCTTTCCCGATTTTATTTTGTTAGTGTTTCTATATATCTCAGTAAACCTACACACTGTACATTTGCCACAGCACAAACACCATATATACTGCTCAGTCCCCACATTTCATCTGTAGTGGACAGACCTGATTGGATTGGCAGAAAACTATATCAACTATATACCAGAACATTTCTTAGTCTTCTTTGCTGGCTATATGCAATTAAGGGGCTTTCCAAAATTCGATAATTTGCTAAATTAAGTAGCAGCCAATAATACAAGATTAGTCCAACTACACTTACAGGATTCTAAGAGTATACTAAAACGATAATCTCATCACCTTTCTTCTCCACATATAATTTTTGAGAGGGACTCCCAACCACAATATTGACCTCTTTCCTTATCATGCTTAACATATGTCTAGGATAATCTATCTCCAATACTTTTAAGTGGATACTGAGGACTGTCTGCAAGTGTCAGAAATTCTGGAATTAGGAACTACTGAGATTTATATTTATCATGCTTTTTATCAGAAAAAAAATAGAAGACTTGGTACAGATAGTGAATAGTGCAATGTAAGCTTCAGATTCCTTAAATGTGCAAAACTCTTAGGCATAACCTTTAGAGAACACAAGGAAATAGTTGTGTTTGATGTCACCGCCACACACAATCACACTGTGATTTTTGGTTTCACTTATATGTCAAAATGCGTATATAAATTCGGTGTTCAGGACCATAGTTATGAGTTCTTCTGTCATGACTTTCTGTCATGAGCATTGTATGCCATCATCTGATTATTGATCCCCACCTGAATCTATTGAAGAATGTCGATTTGCTTCTGGGATGATACTCCTGGTCCAGTTGAAGGTAGAAGAACTACTTCTGAGTATAGTTCTGGTAAGGCCAATCAGATGATTTCTATGATACTCCAGAAGGTGAAGCCTTCAAAAATCTTTTCTAGCATTGTTTCAGGAGGCAATGCTAGGAATGTTGGATGTGACATGGGAAAGAGCTCTTGTCAAAATAACCAGATAAAAGTCCAGTATTACCCTATATACATAACTCTTGCGAGGAACAGAGAAGTTTGGTCTAAATATTTGATGGAGGCCCTTAATTGATTCCACAACGGTGGAATTAGAAGCTGTTGCCAACCTTTATAATACTGATAAGCTTTCTACTGAAGCTCTGGAACAAGAAAACTGCTGCCTAGAAAGCTTATGGGCCCACTCAAACAGTGGGACTATCAGGATGTAAACTGCAGTTTATTGCTCAGTGGCCTCTTGTATCTCTGAAAGCCCATATCTTTTGGTCAATATCTTAATAAGAAAGAATCAGTATAGGTTGTCATCTGATTCCGTCCACTCACAGGCAGTTCCTATATACACCATTGCCAGGAAACTCTGCCTTAGACTGGAAGATATACTGTTCCAGACCACCAACATGGATAGTTGGAAGTGGGAAGCTACAGCACAACTCTCCTTTAGTGAACTGCATTCCAAGATGAACACCAAACACAGGCTCCGCTGGAAGATGGCCATTAAATATCAATTCCATTCCAGTATGTCCCTTTCTTAGACAAGACCCCTGTCTGGTAGGCAGTTCATGTACTACCATGATATAAAGAGCATCTGGTCACTGTCCCAGTATGCCAGACCTCCTCCAGCTTTTTCCTGTTGGTGATTTTGTTGGCTCCAGCTCCTTTTCTGCTTCAGTCCAGCCAGCTGTAACTCTATTCCAGTCCTGTACTTGCCCAGATCCAAAACCTCAGAGTTGCAGGAATTCTACTACATTTGGGACCCAACACTTTGGAACGTTTTGTGCCTTATGGCGTTTACCTCCTTGTGATGTCAAGCACTACCTTGTAGAGGACATGCTCTTTGTAGCGTTTGTGACACCCAGAACCGACAGTGTGGCTCATGGAAGGGCTTGCGCTTTCCTCAGAATCTTAAAAAAAAAAGAGGTGAAGCTCGACCCCTACATAAAGCCCTTTACACCATTTTGTTCTGGTTTTTGAAACTAGGGCAAGGGCGCCAACAAATACACGTTCTCCAAATATGCAAAGATCTCAGTGAGAAATGTATATAATTTAACATGTGGGCCTGTTGCTAAGCCTCCTCTGCTCGTTTGATTGAATCCATTGGAATACGGTAGCACCTAGGGGCAAGCACAGAGGTATGGGGAAGCTTAGACACCTAGAACAGCAGCAGAAGCAAAGTAGGGTCCAAAGACTTCACGTCAAGCCAGGTAAGGTGGAAATATATAGCAATCATAGGTAAAGTGAAAGTGAAAGATCTGAAAATATCTCCTTATTGATAAATGAGTTCGGATGTGTGTGGTACTGTGGATCGATGAGTGAGTGAATGCAAAAATGAGTAAATGGCTACGTGAATGGATGAATGAATACAAAGATGAGTGCCCGTTTACATGGCGGATTAGTGACCGATTGCAAGGACAGATGGATGTAAGCATTCAGACACTGTCATTTAAAGGCCAGACATCGTGGCTTTGCCTGTTTGTTAAATATCGAATCAGAAGAGCACGCACATGCATGCGTGTGTATTACTATAAATATATTTCTCTACATATATGCGTCTTCGTACATGCTATTCATTTTATTGCAGCATGACTGTCAACATTTGTACTTATTTAAAAGGACTGAAAAGTAACGTTTCTACAACAATAGTCTATCTCTGCATTTACATAGAAAACAGGATTACAAAATCTTATTATGCTACTGCTTTCAGAACCCCTAAATCACAGAGTTCTTTTGACCTTAAGTAATCTCCCTTCACAGATATTTATTATCACATCATTGAAGCTGAAGGATGTTGCGGGGCGGCCCCCTTACTCGCATATTATAACGGCTTGTCCTGGAATCCGTACCCGGGTGATAATGCGCAGCTTCTGCATCTCACCGCATTGCTGCCTTTGTTATGTTTTTGGGCTTGAGCGAGCATCCTCGTTGCCTGAGGTTCTGCCATGTGATGGATTCTGCGGTGGGGCTCTTTATGCATGTCTGTGTTTGTTGGGCTATTGTTTCAGGACGTTTCTCTGCTCGTGTGCGCTATTGACGCTGTGATATATTTCTCTCTGGTTTAACAGAAAGCACAGTGTGTCAAGGTTGAATAAGACAGGCAAGTTATCCTAATCCCCGGACTCTCAAAAATGGGCATCTGCCAGAGGTCCGAGACTTGTGAGCAGACCATCTACTTATATCAGGGAATCGCATCCTGTCACGACATGAGACCGTTTTGTGAAATTAGATGTCTCACATCACTTTTTTGTGTCAAATCGTACAAACTTTGCACGGAAAGGTTTGTGATGGGTTATGTCAGCACCTCAAGTAATTGATTTACTAATCACGTCATAAACTCTGTGAAACGATGTAAACAACCATCATCACGTTCCAGTACAGTACAGAGGCGAGCAACAAAAATGTGCGTGAAGTGCATTAACCCCTTCACTGCCAGGCCTTTTCCCCCTAAGGTGGCAGGCCTTTTTTTGGCTAATTGGGGCAGTTCGCGCTTAGGCCCTCATAACTTTTTGTCCACATAAGCTACCCACACTAAATTTGCGTCCTTTTTTCCAACATCCTAGGGATTCTAGGGGTACCCAGAGTTTGTGGGTTCCCCTGAAGGAGACCAAGAAATTAGCTAAAATACAGCGAAAATTTAGTTTTTTTTTAAAAAAAAGGGAAAAAAGGGCTTCAGAAGAAGGCTTGTGGTTTTGCCCCTGAAAATGGCATCAACAAAGGGTTTGCAGTGCTAAAATCTCCATCTTCCCAGCTGTCGGTGAAAAGGCAGATTTGAATCAGAAAACCCAATTTTTCAACACAATTTTGGCATTTTACTGGGACATACCCCATTTTTACTATTTTTTTGTGCTTTCAGCCTCCTTCCAGTTAGTGACAGAAATGGGTTTGATATCAATGCTGGATCCCGGAAAGCTAAACATTTCTGAAAAGTAGACAAAATTCTGAATTCAGCAAGGGGTAATTTGTGTAGATCCTATAAGGGTTTCCTACAGCACCAAGGGAAACCTACCAAACCTGTGCATTTTTTTTAAAAACTAGACACTTAGGGGAATCCAAGATGGGGTGACTGGTGGGGCTCTCACCAGGTCCTGTTACGCAGAATCCTTTGCAAACCTCAAAATTTGGCCAAAAAAACACTTTTTCCTCTCATTTCTGTGACCGAAAGTTCTGGAATCTGAGAGGAGCCACACATTTCCTTCAACCCAGGGTTACCCCAAGTCTCCCAATAAAAATGGTATCTCAGTTGCGTGGTTAGGCCTAGCGTCCGCGGCATGAAATGCCCAAAAACACAACGTGGACACATCACATTTTCCCAAAGAAAACAGAGCTGTTATTTTCAAAGTGCCTCACTGTGAATTTAGGCCTCTAGCTCAGACGGCACATAGGGAAACCTACCAAACCTGTGCATTTTTTATAACTAGACACACTTTGGAGAATCCAAGATGGGGTGACTTGTGGGGCTCTCACCATCTTCAGCTACCCATAATCCTTTGCAAACCTCAACATTTGGCTGAAAAAACACTTTTTCCTCACATTTAGGAGACAGAAAGTTCCGGAATCTGTGAGGAGCCACAAATTTCCTTCCACCCAGTGTTCCCCCAAGTCTCCTGTTATAAATGACACCTCACTTGTGTGGGTAGGCCTAGTGCCCGCGACAAGAATTGCCCCAAAACACAACGTGGACACATCACATTTTCCCAAAGAAAACAGAGCTGTTTTTTGCAAAGTGCCTACCTGTGGATTTTGGCCTCTAGCTCAGCCAGCACCTAGGGAAACCTACCAAACCTCTGCATTTTTAAAAACTAAACACTTAGAGGAATCCAAGATGGGGTGACTGGTGGGGCTCTCACCAGGTCCTGTTACGCAGAATCCTTTGCAAACCTCAAAATTTGGCCAAATAAACTCTTTTTCCTCTCATTTCTGTGACCAAAAGTTCTGGAATCTGAGAGGAGCCACAAATTTCCTCCACCCAGTGTTCCCGCAAGTCTCCCAATAAAAATGTTATCTCACTTGTGTGGGTAGGCCTAGCGTTCTCGACAGGAAATGCCCCAAAACACAACATGGACACATCACATTTTCCCAAAGAAAACAGAGCTGTTTTTTTGCAAAGTGCCTAGCTGTGAATGTTGGCGTCTAGCTCAGCCGGCACCTAGGGAAACCTACCAAACCTGTGCATTTTAGAAAACTTGACACCAAGGGGAATCCACGATGAGGTCATTTGTGGGGCTCTCACCATGTTCTGTTACCCAGAATCCTTTGTAAACCTCAACATTTGGCTAAAAAACACTTTTTCCTCACATTTAGGAGACAGAAAGTTCCGGAATCTGTGAGGAGCCACAAATTTCCTTCCACCCAGTGTTCCCCTAAGTCTCCTGTTATAAATGATACCTCACTTGTGTGGGTACGCCTAGTGCCCGCGCTAAGAATTGCCCCAAAATACAACGTGGACACATCACATTTTCCCAAAGAAAACAGAGCTGTTTTTTGCAAAGTGGCTACCTGTGGATTTTGGCCTCTAGCTCAGCCAGCACCTTGGGAAACATACCAAACCTGTGCATTTTTAAAAACTAGACACTTAGAGGAATCCAAGATGGGGTGACTGGTGGGGCTCTCACCAGGTCCTGTTACGCAGAATCCTTTGCAAACCTCAAAATGTGGCCAAAAAAACACTTTTTCCTCTCATTTCTGTGACCGAAAGTTCTGGAATCTGAGAGGAGCCACAAATTTCCTTCCACCCAGTGTTCCCCCAAGTCTCCCGATAAAAATAATACCTCACTTGTGTGGGTAGGCCTAGTGCCCGCGACAGGAAATGCCTAAAAACACAATGTGGACACATCACATTTTCCCAAAGAAAACAGAGCTGTTTTTTGCAAAGTGCCTACCTGTGGATTTTGGCCTCTAGCTCAGCCGGCACCTAGGGAAACCTACCAAACCTGTGCATTTTAGAAAACTTGACACCAAGGGGAATCCAAGATGAGGTAATTTGTGGGGCTCTCACCATGTTCTGTTACCCAGAATCCTTTGTAAACCTCAACATTTGGCTAAAAAACACTTTTTCCTCACATTTCGGTGACAGAAAGTTTTGGAATCTGAGAGTAGCCCCAAATTTCCTTCCACCCAGTGTTCCCCCAAGTCTCCCGATAAAAATAATACCTCACTTGTGTGGGTAGGCCTAGTGCCCGCGACAGGAAATGCCCTAAAACACAACGTGGACATATCACATTTTCCCAAAGAAAACAGAGCTGTTTTTTGCAAAGTGCCTCCCTGTGTATTTTGGCCTCTAGCTCAGCCGGCACCTAGGGAAACCTTCCAAACCTGTGCATTTTTTAAAACTAGACGCCTAGGGATATCCAAGATGGGGTGACTTGTGGGGCTCTCACCAGGTTCTGTTACCCAGAATCCTTTGCAAACCTCAAACTTTGGCTAAAAAACATTTTTTCCTCAGATTTCAGTAACAGAAAGTTCTGGAATCTGAGAGGAGCCACAAATTTCCTTCACCCAGTGTTCCCCCAAGTCTCCCGATAAAAATGATACCTGACTTGTGTAGGTAGGCCTAGTGTCCGCAACAGGAAATGCCCCAAAACACAACGTGGACACATCACATTTTCCCAAAGAAAAAAGAACTGTTTTTTGCAAAGTGCCTACCTGTGGATTTTGGCATCTAGCTCAGCCAGCACCTAGGGAAAACTACCAAACCTGTGCATTTTTAAAAACTAGACACTTAGGGGAATCCAAGATGGGGTGACTGGTGGGGCTCTCACCAGGTTCGGTTGCGCAGAATCCTTTGCAAACCTCAAAATTTGGCCAAAAAAACACTTTTTCCTCTCATTTCTGTGACCGAAAGTTCTGGATTTTGAGAGGAGTCTCAAATTTCCTTCAACCCAGGGTTCCCCCAAGTCTCTCCATAAAAATGGTATCTCACTTGTGTGGGTAGGCCTAGCGTCCGCGGCAGGAAATGCCCAAAAATACAACGTGACACATCACATTTTCCCAAAGAAAACAGAGCTGTTATTTTCAAAGTGCCTCGCTGTGAATTTTGTCCTCTAGCTCAGACGGCACCTAGGGAAACCTACCAAACCTGTGCATTTTTTAAAACTAGACACACTTTGGGGAATCCAAGATGGGGTGACTTGTGGGGCTCTCACCATGTTCAGCTACCCAGAATCCTTTGCAAACTTCAAAAATTGGCTGAAAAAACACTTTTTCCTCACATTTAGGAGACAGAAAGTTCCGGAATCTGTGAGGAGTCACAAATTTCCTTCCACCCAGTGTTCCCCCAAGTCTCCCGATATAAGTGATACCTCACTTGTGTGGGTAGGCCTAGTGCCCGCTACAGGAAATGCCCTAAAACACAACGTGGACACATCACATTTTCCCAAAGAAAACAGAGTTGTTTTTTGAACAGTGCCTACCTGTGGATTTTGGCCTCTAGCTCAGCCAGCACCTAGGGAAACCTTCCAAACCTCTGCATTTTTAAAAACTAGACACCTAGGGGAATACAAGATGGGGTGACTTGTGGGGCTCTCACCAGGTTCTGTTACCCAGAATCATTTGCAAACCTCAAACTTTTGCTAAAAAAAAAATTTCCTCACATTTCGGTAACAGAAAGTTCTGGAATCTGAGAGTAGCCACAAATTTCCTTCACCCAGTGTTCCTTCCACCCAGTGTTCCCCCAAGTCTTCCGATAAAAATTATACCTGACTTGTGTAGGTAGGCCTAGTGCCCGCAACAGGAAATGCCCCAAAACACAACGTGGACACATCACATTTTCCCAAAGAAAACAGAGCTGTTTTTTGCAAAGTGCCTACCTGTGGATTTTGGCATCTAGCTCAGCCAGCACCTAGGGAAAACTACCCAACCTGTGCATTTTTAAAAACTAGACACTTAGGGGAATCCAAGATGGGGTGACTGGTGGGGCTCTCACCAGGTTCGGTTGCGCAGAATCCTTTGCAAACCTCAAAATTTGGCCAAAAAAACACTTTTTCCTCTCATTTCTGTGACCAAAAGTTCTGGAATCTGAGAGGAGTCACAAATGTCCTTCAACCCAGGGTTCCCCCAAGTCTCCCAATAAAAATGGTATCTCACTTGTGTGGGTAGGCCTAGCGTCCGCGGCAGGAAATGCCCAAAAATACAACGTGGACACATCACATTTTCCCAAAGAAAACAGAGCTGTTATTTTCAAAGTGCCTCGCTGTGAATTTTGTCCTCTAGCTCAGACGGCACCTAGGGAAGCCTACCAAACCTGTGCATTTTTTATAACTAGACACACTTTGGGGAATCCAAGATGGGGTGACTTGTGGGGCTCTCAGCATGTTCAGCTACCCAGAATCCTTTGCAAACTTTAAAATTTGGCTGAAAAAACACTTTTTCCTCACATTTAGGAGACAGAAAGTTTCGGAATCTGTGAGGAGTCACAAATTTCCTTCCACCCAGTGTTCCCCCAAGTCTCCCGATATAAGTGATACCTCACTTGTGGGTAGGCCTAGTGCCCGCGACAAGAAATGCCCCAAAAGACAACGTGGACACATCACATTTTCCCAAAGAAAACAGAGCTGTTTTTTGAAAAGTGCCTACCTGTGGATTTTGGCCTCTAGCTCAGCCAGCACCTGGGGAAAACTTCCCAACCTGTGCATTTTTAAAAACTAGACACTTAGGGGAATCCAAGATGGGGTGACTGGTGGGGCTCTCACCAGGTTCGGTTGCGCAGAATCCTTTGCAAACCTCAAAATTTGGCCAAAAAACCACATTTTCCTCTCATTTCTGTGACCAAAAGTTCTGGAATCTGAGAGGAGTCACAAATGTCCTTCAACCCAGGGTTCCCCCAAGTCTCCCAATAAAAATGGTATCTCACTTGTGTGGGTAGGCCTAGCGTCCGCGGCAGGAAATGCCCAAAAATACAACGTGGACACATCACATTTTCCCAAAGAAAACAGAGCTGTTATTTTCAAAGTGCCTCACTGTGAATTTTGTCCTCTAGCTCAGACGGCACCTAGGGAAACCTACCAAACCTGTGCATTTTTTATAACTAGACACACTTTGGGGAATCCAAGATGGGGTGACTTGTGGGGCTCTCAGCATGTTCAGCTACCCAGAATCCTTTGCAAACTTAAAAATTTGGCTGAAAAAACACTTTTTCCTCACATTTAGGAGACAGAAAGTTCCGGAATCTGTGAGGAGTCACAAATTTCCTTCCACCCAGTGTTCCCCCAAGTCTCCTGATATAAGTGATACCTCACTTGTGTGGGTAGGCCTAGCGTCCGTGACAGGAAATGCCCCAAAACACAACGTGGACAATCACATTTTCCCAAAGAAAACAGAGCTGTTTTTTTGCAAAGTGCCTAGCTGTGAATTTTGGCATCTAGCTCAGCCGGCGCCTAGGGAAACCTACCAAACATGTGCATTTTAGAAAACTTGACACCAAGGGGAATCCAAGATGAGGCCATTTGTGGGGCTCTCACCATGTTCTGTCACCCAGAATCCTTTGTAAACCTCAAAATTTGGCTAAAAAACCTTTTTCCTCACATATCGGTGACAGAAAGGTTTGGAATCTGAGAGGAGCCCCAAATTTCCTTCCACCAAGTGTTCCCCCAAGTCTCCTGATAAAAACAATACCTCACTTGTGTGGGTAGGACTAGTGCCCGCGACAGGAAATGCCCTAAAACACAACGTGGACACATCACATTTTCCCTAAGAAAACAGACCTGTTTTTTGCAAAGTGCCTCCCTGTGTATTTTGGCCTCTAGCTCAGCTGGCACCTAGGGAAACCTACCAAACCTGTGCATTTGTGAAAACTAGACACCTAGTGGAATCCAAGATGGGGTGACTTGTGGAGCTCTCACCAGGTTCTGTTACCCAGAATCCTTTGCAAACCTCAAAATTTGGCTAAAAAAACACTTTTTCCTCACATTTCGGTGGGAGAAAGTTCTGGAACCCGAGAGGAGCCACACATTTTCTCTCTTCCAGTGTTCCCCCAAGTCTCCCAATAAAAGTGATACCTAACTTGTGTGGGGGCCCAGAAAAAGGCCAAAAACCTTTACAGATTGAGGGTGTTGGAAAATGAGTTATTGGTAAGGGCAGGTAAGTACCTACACTTAGCAATAGGCCACTAACCTCCACTTAGGTCCAGTTAGGTCTCAGTAAATTAAACCCAGCTCAACCTTTGGTAGCTTGGCAAAGACCGACAAGGCTTAACTTAGGAGACAAAGCGTAAAGCATTCAAATATCACAAAACAGTAATTAAGTAAAACACAGGAAACAATTTAAAAATCCAAAACCAATTTATAAATATAGATTATCTTTTTATCTTTAAAATGACACAAAAATGACTAAAATCCGATAAGGGGATCCGGGGATATGAATTTTTAAAGAATTATTGGTTTCTAGCGCCTAGAAACAAAAAGCGCCAATCTGGTCGCACCTCGACCGGGGCAAAGTCAAAGTTTAAGGCAGACCGTGATGGAGCCCGGCCCGGCTACAGCCCGCGGGAGGCCTCGGTCAAAAGTTTACCTTCGGACTTAGTCGTTTTTCTGAAGATTTTCTACGAACCTGCCAGTCCAATCCGACCTCCTGGAACTCTTCTCCGGATACACGTCGCGGGAGCCCTCGGTGGAGGTTTTTACCTTCTGACTTAGTCGTTTTTTTCGAGGTGAAAATCCTTCGACCGGGGCAAACCTGGATCTTGATCCGACGTCCTTGGAGCCCTCCTCAGATACGCTGGCTGGGAAGTCCCGGTCAACTTCCTACTTTCGGACTTAGGGGGTCATTCCGACCCTGGCGGTCGGTGTTAAAGCGGCGGCCAACCCGCCAACAGGCAGGCGGTAATAAAAAGGGGATTCTGACCCTGGCGGGAACCGCCAACACAGGCCGCCACTTTAACACTCCGACCGCCACGGCGGGACAAACAAACAGCGCGGCGGTCACCGCCAACAGACAGGTGGCAGACAATGTACCGCCCACACTATCAAGACCCACCAATCCGCCACCTTTTCCGGGGCGGGCGCCCCGCCGATAAAAACGCGGCGGAAACAGACTACGAACGGGAAAACGCTCACCTATACACACTCCACGAGGAATCTGGACAGCATGGAACCCGAATTAAACATCCTACCAGCCATTGTCTTCCTGCACCTCTACCAGGAGCACGAACGCCGGCGCAGAAGACAATGGTGAGTACTGCACCTACGACACAGGGGAGGGGGGAGGAGAAAAGGTTACGGGCACACACACACGCGACACACCCACCCCCACCTTCACCCCCCAATCCCTACACACCAATGCAGAGCAACAAGTCAGAGTGACACCCCCAAACCCCCCGGAATAATGCAAAGACAAAATAAAATGTTCATTAAAATTTAAGTATATTAAAGCATATTTGAACCTAAGTGAAATATGAAATTTATCAAATAAATATATTACAACATGAACAATATATACATAGTCCAAAAGTCCGGCACATATTGGCTACATTCCATTGTTTGTGGGCCAATGTGCATAAACACATGGGCAAAGCCCACACACGAGACCCGATTCCATTGGAGAGAACACTGCTGGGGCATCAGATAATAAAAAAACAGGCACCTCAGGGGGAAGGGAAGGGGGGGCACCTCAGCCACATGAGTCCACGACGCCAGATCGACGAGGGGCCTCCATGCCCACTGTACCATCCTGGGGAGTGCAAAGCCACAGTCTCTCAAGTCTCTACAGTGGGTGGATTGCCCATTGTACCATCCTGGGGAGTGCAAAGCCACAGTTTTCCAAGTCTCTACAGTGGGTGGATTGCCCACTGTACCATCCAGGGGAGTGCAAAGCCACAGTCCATCAGGTGGATTACAGACTCCACTGGTTATGGAGGAGGCATGTTGGCCAGAGTGCTTCGTGAAGCCCTGCCCGACACCGATCCGGCCCTGCCAGTGGGCCAGCGGTGCGTGAGATGAAGGGCCCAGCGGAGCGGTGCTTGAGATGAAGGGCCCAGCGGAGCGGTGCTTGACATGAAGGGCCCAGCGAAGCGGTGTAGAGACGGCGGTGCCCAGCGGAGCGGTGCTTGAGATGAAGGGCCCAGCGGAGCGGTGCTTGAGATGAAGGGCCCAGCGGAGCGGTGCTTGAGATGAAGGGCCCAGCGGAGCGGTGCAGAGACGGCGGTGCCCAGCGGAGCGGTGCTTGAGATGAAGGGCCCAGCGGAGCGGTGCTTGAGATGAAGGGCCCAGCGGAGCGGTGCTTGACATGAAGGGCCCAGCGGAGCGGAGCAGAGACGGCGGTGCCCAGCGGAGCGGTGCTTGAGATGAAGGGCCCAGCGGAGCGGTGCTTGAGATGAAGGGCCCAGCGGAGCGGTGTTTGAGATGAAGGGCCCAGCGGAGCGGTGCAGAGACGGCGGTGCCCAGCGGAGCGGTGCTTGAGATGAAGGGCCCAGCGGAGCGGTGCTTGAGATGAAGGGCCAAGCGGAGCGGTGCTAGTCACGACGGGGCCCTGTTCAGCGGTGCACCTCACGGCGGGGCCCTGTTCAGCAGTGCTCCTCACGGCTGGGCCCTGTTCAGCGGTGCACCTCACGGCGGGGCCCTGTTCAGCGGTGCACCTCACGGCGGGGCCCTGTTCAGCGGTGCTCCTCACGGCGTGGCCCTGTTCAGCGGTGCTCGTCACGGCGGGGCCCTGTTCAGCGGTGCTTGTCACGGTGGGGCCCTGTTCAGTGGTGCTTGTCACAGCGGGCCCTGTTCAGCGGTGCACCTCACGGCGGGGCCCTGTTCAGCGGTGCTCCTCACGGCGGGGCCCTGTTCAGCGGTGCTCGTCACGGCGGGGCCCTGTTCAGCGGTGCTTGTCACGGTGGGGCCCTGTTCAGTGGTGCTTGTCACAGCGGGCCCTGTTCAGCGGTGCACCTCACGGCGGGGCCCTGTTCAGCGGTGCTCCTCACGGCGGGGCCCTGTTCAGCGGTGCTTGTCTCGGCGGGGCCCTGTTTAGCGGTGCACCTCACGGCGGGGCCCTGTTCAGCGGTGCTCCTCACGGCGGGGCCCTGTTCAGCGGTGCACCTCACAGCGGGGCCCTGTTCAGCGGTGCTCCTCACGGCGGGGCCCTGTTCAGCGGTGCTTGTCTCGGCGGGGCCCTGTTCAGCGGTGCACCTCACGGCGGGGCCCTGTTCAGCGGTGCTCCTCACGGCGGGGCCCTGTTCAGCGGTGCTTGTCTCGGCGGGGCCCTGTTCAGCGGTGCACCTCACGGCGGGGCCCTGTTCAGCGGTGCTCCTCACGGCGGGGCCCTGTTCAGCGGTGCTTGTCTCTGCGGGGTCCTGTTCAGCGGTGGTTGTCTCGGCGGGGCCCTGTTCAGCGGTGCCTCTCACGGCGGGGCCCTGTTCAGCGGTGCTTGTCTCGGCGGGGCCCTGTTCAGCGGTGCTTGTCTTGTGTTCCTAGGGAACCAGATCTGGCCAATAATTCCCGCTCAGTCGCCATCCGACCTTTCGCTTGCGGGGCCCTCCTGTGCTGGAGTCCTGGGCCCGTGGTTGTCCTCCGTCACACCCCAAATGGGGCTGTTGGGGCCCTCCTGGGCAGCTCGCCTGCTGCCGGACTTGTCCGCCCTGCTGCCCTTGCCCTCCTTGGTAGAAACTCTGGGGCCCTTGCCTCCCTTTGTGGATGGGCCAGGTGACGGTGCAAGGGTGGTGTCCTTGGGGGCAGCCGTCTCAGGTCTGTTGTGCCGGCCCTTCCCTTTTTTGTTTTTTTTCCCAGGGGGTGGGCTGGCTGTCCCCTTGCTGCTGGCCGATGTCCCTGCCCTAGGAGCTGGTGGACTCCAATAGTCCTGAACGATGGTCCTAGTAGGTGTAGGGCTTGTGGTGGCTGAGGTGCTGATTGGAGTCTTATGAGATGGAGGGGGTGGGTCAGTTGTTGGAAAGAGGTCAAGGTTGGAAAGGAAAATCAATTTAGTTGTAGTGGGTATGGGAGTGGAGGAAGAGGATGTGGTTGTAGGAGAGTGAAGTCTGGTGTCTCTGGGTGCAGGTGCTTGTGCTGGAGGCTGTCGTGAGGTGGATGGCTGTTGGGTGGGTGGCTGCCTGCGTTTGTGTGGTTTGGAAGAGGGGGTGACAGACACACTGGGAGAGGACACAGGGGACGTGTAAATGGCAATGGGGGTGGTGACTGCACGTGTGCGGACTGTTCTGGTGGGTGTGGTGGTGATGGACGTACTGGCTGATGGTGGTGTGCATGCAGGTGTGAGTGGAGACGTCACAGGGAGGGATGAGGGAGACGAGGAGGAGGGGGACACAGAGGAGGCAGTGGCTGTTGGCAGGTCTGCATGTGGATGTTGCTTGGGTGAATGCTTGTGTGATCTGTGGTGCTTATGTCTGGATGAGCTGCCCTTGGGTGTTGAGGTGTGTGCAGGCTGGTCTGTAGGTGTGTCTGGGATAGGCAGAGGAACAGGGGAGTGGGACTGGGTTGAGGAAGTTGGAGGGGGGAGGTTAGACACAGGGACAATTGCTGCCGTCAGTGCTGAGGCCAGAGCGTTGAACGATCGCTGATGGGCAGCCTGACCCGAATGAATGCCCTCCAGGTATGCATTGCTCCGATGCACCTCCCTTTCTACCCCCTGGATGGCATTCAAAAGGGTAGACTGCCCAACAATGAGCATCTGGAGGAGGTCAATGATCTCCGCACTGAGGGCAGCAGGGGTAACTGGGGCAGGACCTGAGGTGCCAGGGGCGAAGGAGATGCCCGGCTTCCTGGCCAAGCGGGCACGGGGCGAAAGCTGAGGGGCTGCTGGGAGGGCGGAGCTGGTGCGCTGGGTGGCGGCTGTACCTGTTGTTGCGGTGGGCACGGATGTTGCCGCCACCACAAGGGAGCTCCCTTCCGAGGACGTGTCAGTGTCGCTGACGTCTCCACGGGTCCCCGTTGTGGAGCTCCACTCGCCCTCCGTCTCACTGGTGTACTCGGAGTCGGTTGCATGGCCCTCCGGGGCCATGTGAGATGCAGCTCCCTAGTGCGCCGATGCCACTTCTCCTCCACCTGATGATGCTAATGTACACATGAACAGGAAAACCAAAAAAAGGGGGGGGAGAAGAAAGAAAGACATGTTGAGTGCATGCATTGGCGGCACCGTTGGCGGAGAGGACAGACACAGAAGCCCCCTGCACTACGCCGCGCACTCGGGGTACACTACTCAATTATTGTGACTTGGCCTACAAGTCTATGGATGACAAATGCACACATAGGTGAGGCCGGACCATGGATAGCTGTACTTAGCACCCTACAGAGGTGGGGGGCGGGGGCACAGGGCCATGCCAAACGGAGGGGCCTAGCCTACAGAAACCGCCCTGGCCTAGAGATAGCCACAGCCCTCCTCCCCCACCCAGACACCTCCACTGTGCGCTAATATAGCAGAATGTGCTGATACTCACCCCCTTGTGTCTGCTGTGATGTCCTCACGCGCCCATCCAAATCGGGGTAGGCCACCGCCAGGATCCGGGACATCAGGGGGGTCAATTGCCATGTGGCACCCCTCCTAGGTTAGGAGGCCATCCCCAGCAGAGCCTCCGCGGTCTTTCTGCTCCCGCGGCGGATGTCCTCCCAACTCTTGCGGCAGTGGGTGCCCCGTCTGTTGTGGAACCCCAGGGCCCGGACGTCCTTGGCGATGGCACGCCAAATGTCGATCTTCTGATGGGTGCTGACCTATGTGACATGTACAGGGTGGAAAAAGAAATATCATCACTTTTCTGCTTGGTCAATGTGAGTGGCCCCCCCTCCCCAACCTTGCCATGTGGCACATGCCCTCAACTGTCGTGCGTTGCACTCCTCATTCGCTCCCCTCCCCACCATCTTACATCCACCCCACTCAACACAGGCATAGCCCATACTACGTGCTCCCTGTGTACTCACCTGTTGGTCTGGAGGAACGTAGAGTAGCGCATACTGGGGGAGGACCCCATCAACAAGTTTCTCCAATTCCTCAGAAGTGAAGGCAGGGGCCCTTTCCCCAGTCGCAGCAGCCATTGTATCTTCCAGACCGAGGTCACAGCAGCACTTGCAGTATAGGTCCTCTCCTGTGGATGATCAGGTCTCGAGTGATTAAGCAGTTAGAAAATGGCGGTCACGCCCGCGGCGGTGCGTACCGCGGCGGTGCGTACCGCGACCGCCGGCGCACATCGTCATTGGCTCCTGAGACCCATAGGGTTCAATGTTAACCAATGCTGCTTTGCGCCGCGGTCTTCGACCGCCTACCGCCACGGTGTGCCACACCAGCGCATTGACCTCACATCCCATTGTCACACTTCACAGGTCAGGCAGCCGCCATTTCAAGGGCCCACATGGCTTAATTTCTACTGCGTCACACAGGCCTAGGCCTTGCATTGCCACTCATACAAGCCATTCAATGCATAGCGAATCGTGTACTGTGCAAGCTGTGGTTACGTACCTGTGGGTTGCTTGACTCTGTGCTCCATGTTGTCCTTCCTAGGCACCGTCCGCTGGGAATCCTCCCGTGTACATACCGCTGGTGGACCTGTCGACAATGGAAGAAAGACATGTCATACTGACATACAGACTTGACCGAGCCACTATACAGGAACTGTGTGCCCAGCTGGAGCCAGACCTGATGTCCCCCATTCGCCAACCCACAGGGATTCCCCCTCTGGTGCAGGTTCTGTCAGTACTCCATTTTTTGGCAAGTGGATCATTCCAAACAACAGTGGCCATATCATCTGGGATGTCTCAGCCTATGTTTTCTAAGGTTTTGTCCAGTGTTGTCTGCCCTGATGAAATACATGCGGAGCTACATTGTTTTCCCTGAGGTGGGCGATTTGGCTACAGTGAAGGGTGATTTCTATGCCCTTGGACATATCCCCAACATCATTGGTGCCATTGATGGGACCCATGTGGCTTTGGTTCCCCCCAGTGGAAGTGAGCAGGTGTACAGGAACAGAAAAAGTTATCATTCGATGAATGTCCAGGTGGTCTGTTTGGCTGACCAGTACATCTCCCATGTAAATGCCAAGTTCCCTGGGTCAGTGCATGACGCGTGCATCATGCAAAATAGCAGCATCCCTTATGTGATGGAACAGCTACAGAGACACCGTGTGTGGCTAATAGGTGACTCTGGTTACCCCAACCTGTTGTGGCTACTTACCCCAGTGAGGAATCCCAGGACAAGGGCAGAGGAACGCTACAATGAGGCCCATGGGCGAACTAGGAGGATTATAGAAAGAACCTTCGGCCTCCTGAAGGCCAGGTTTAGGTGCCTGCATATGACAGGTGGATCCCTAATGTACTCACAAAAGAAGGTGTGCCATATCATCGTGGCCTGCTGTATGCTTCACAACCTGGCTTTGCGACGCCAGGTGCCTTCCTGCAGGAGGATGGTCCAGATGGTGGTGTTGGAGCAGCTGTGGAGCCTGTGGAGAGTGAAGAGGAGGAAGACGACGGGGACGACACAGACAACAGGGACACAGTGATACAACAGTATTTTCAGTAGCACACAGGTACGAATCAACCACGCCATTTTACATTTACTTAAAGTCTCCTGCCTCTCTACTATCTGAGTTCCCCCCCAGTTCCTGTTAACTGAGTTGTGACTTTCCCTTCCGTTTTCAGAGCTGTGGGCCCCACTGCGTGACCTCTGCTTTGTTTGCCCATGGACTACAGCTGTGTGACAGTGGTATGTTGTCATCACAATTTAACTGAACATTTTTGCACCGTTATGTCTAATACATTTGTTCAAAATACAAGCAGACTCCAGATTTTTTAAGTGCAATAAGTGATTTAATTAAAGTGCTACATTTAGGAACATGATTGTAAATCGGTGATGGGTGATGGTGGAGTAATGTCCATGGCAGAGTCCAGTTCTCAGTCTCACAGGTGCATTGTCCATATGCCTGTGGAAGGATGGAGCAGGGGCAGTTCAAGGTTGGACAGGGTGACAATGTGGGACAGTGGGATGACATCAGGGGGTATTGTTTGCTGGCGGGGGTCTTGGCATCCTACTCTGTCTTCTTGTGAGATCTCAGGTTCCGCTTGCGGGGTGGTTCTTCTTCTGCAGGAGGTGGGGTTCTGGTGGCCTGTCGTTGTGTGGGGGCCTCCTGTCCACTAGCGTCGGCAGAGGTGGTAGGCTGTTCCTGGTCCAGGCTAGTGACAGGGACCCTTTGTGGTGCCACATGGTCCCGCAATGTGGTGACTATCTGGTTAAGGGCCACGACGATGGTCCCCATTGCGGAACTAATGTTCCTCAGTTCCTCTCTGAACCCCATGAACTGTTCCTCCTGCAGTACCTGGATCTCCTGGAACCTGGCCAGTACCGTAGCCATCGTCTCCTGGGAGTGGTGGTATGCTCCCATGATGGAGGAGAGGGCCTCTTGGAGAGTCGGTTCCCTGGGCCTGTCCCCCCCCTGTCGCACAGCAGCCCTCCCAGTTCCCCTGTTTCCCTGGGCCTCTGTCCCCTGGACGGTGTGCCCACTACCACTGCCCCCAGGTCCCTGTTGTTGTTGGGGTGGTGGGTCAACCTGGGTGTCCTGTAGTGGTGGACACACCGCTGATTGACGTGTCCTGGAGACAGAGGCATGGGCCCGCTGGGTGGGAGCTGTGCTGGTGTTCCCAGAGGGGGTTAGGTCAGGTGTAGCCTGTGGCTGTCTGTGGGGAACCGACTGTCCCGAGGTCCCCGATGGGCCGGGCTGGTCATCTGGGTCCAGGGAGACAGAGCTCCTGTCGTCACTGGGGGCCTCTTCTGGGGGTGGGATGGACATCTTTGGACCCTCCTCGGCGGTGTGGTGGCATTCGGGTCCTGCAGGGGTATAAGAGTATGGTTATTGCTTCTGTGTGTGGCATTTCGTGTAATGGGTGGGTGGCCGTGTACCCCAGTGCTGGCATTCCCTTGTGGGGGCTTTTGTGACGGTGGCTTGTGGGGGTGATGGGTGTGTGCAGTGGGCATGCTTTGGGGATGGGTGTCCATGCTTTGGGGATGCATGCAGGGCTAGGTATTGGGATGGGTGGGATGTGATGGTGAGGCATTTGCAAGGAGTTGGTGTGATGGGGGTGGGGGTGAGGGTGGGGGTATGATTTGGCATGCAGCTGGGGTGGGGGGAATGAAGTAGTGGAGATTTGCCTTACCAGAGTCCATTCCTCCGCCTACTCCTGCGAGGCCCTCAGGATGCAGGATGTGCAAGACTTCCTCCTCCCATGCTGTGAATTCTGGGGGAGTAGGTGGGGGTCCGCCACCAGTCCGCTGTACCGCGATGTTGTGCCTTGATACAATGGAACGCACCTTCCCCCGTAGGTCGTTCCACCGCTTCCTGATGTCGTCCCGATTGCGTGGATGCTGTCCCACAGCGTTGACCCTGTTCACTATTCTGCTCCATAGCTCCATCTTCCTGGCAATGGTGGTGGGCTGCACCTGTGCCCCGAAGAGCTGGGGCTCTACACGAACTATTTCCTCCACCATGACCCTGAGTTCTGCGTCAGAGAACCTGGGGTGTCTTTGGGGTGCCATGGGGTGTTGTGGATGAGGTGAGGGGTGGTGTATGTGTTGTAGAGTGTGGTGAGTGTGGTGGTGTATGGTGTTTTGTGCGTGGAAATTGTGTGGGTGATGTTGTGATTTGCCTCTGTGTGATGGTCTACTCTATGCTGTGCTGTCTCTCTCTGTCCTTCTGTCGCAATTGTGGTCATAAGGGTTTGTGGGTGATGTGGGTGTGTGTTTTATATTTAATTGGGTGTGTGGGAGTGGTGTGTGTATGTGTCTTAGGTGTGTATAATTTGATTTGTCCAATGTGGTAGTGTTTTGTAAAGGAGTGTGTATTTTGAGCGCGGCGGTGTGTACCACCAATGGAATACCGCGGTTGAAAGACCGCTGCAGGGATTTGTGGGTCTGAATGGTATGGGCGTATTTCTGTTGGCGTGACGGTGGAGGTTTGGTCATCGCCAGTTTCCCGCTGACCTTTGGTGTGGCGGACATTTGTTGGTGTCGGGTTTTTGGCGGTTTGCCAGTTGCGGGTCAGAGTGACCGTGGCGGTTTACCGCGGCGGTGTTATGGCGGTCTTCTGACCGGCGGTAAGCACCTTTTACCACCGAGGTAGGAATGACCCCCTTAGTCTCTTTTTGGGAGATTTTCTTCACCGGGACGAACCTGCAAGTCAGGCCGGGTTGCGGTTGAGGCAAGCCGGCTAAAGTTGCATGAAGGGTCGGTCCCTCTATGGAGCTTTTTTCTCCAAACTTCTCAAAACTTCTGGATCTTCTTCCAGATGTTCCTTTAAGGTTCTTTTGAGGTCCACAGCTCACCCTAAGGTTCCAGAAGCTCTGGATGATCCTATGGGGTGTGGACTACAACCCCCAGAATGCTCCTGGCGCAAACTCCTTTTTGGCCACTGGACAGTGGTCAGCTGGTTGGTTTCTTCAGGAGCTGGTGCAGGGGACTCTGGTTAGCAATTTTTCACCTGTAGCAAACAGGGAGTCCCTCCTTGAACCATTTGAAGCCAGGCAAAGTCTTTCTTGTGGTGAAGCCCAAGTGTGCAGCTGGTGCAGTCCTTCAGAGTGCAGGGTCCAGGTGCAGGCCAGGGGTCCAGCAAGACAGTCCTTCTTCTCCTGTGGTTCTTCCTTGTTGGAATCTGATGGGGATCTGGGGTGTGGGTGCAGGTCTGCCAGTTTTATCCCTGCTCCTGGATGAAAAACAGGGGGGGTCCTGGTTCTCCAATCAGGTGCAGGGTCCTTCACCCTGTGATGACCACTTCCTGGTAAGTGTGGCAAAAATCAATCCCAGGGAGCAACATTCCTCAAAAATCCGTCATGGCTGAAAGTGATTTTTGGAGGTTACATCTGGCTGAGCCCACCCACTGGTGTGGCTAAAAATCCTAAACACACCCCTCTCCTGCCCTCTCCTAATCTAATCAAGGGGGCACCTAATTGTCTGGGTTTGCAGGATGTGTTGCTGGGTTGCTCCAAATGTCCTTCTCTGCCTTTGAAGACCAGTTTGGCAGCCCTCCCCCTTCCTGCCTCACCATCTGCTGAGGGGAGATCTCCTCCCACAGGCACATCTCTTTGTGTGAAGCCAGGCCACTCCACACCTCATCAAGGCAGCCTGGCTAGGCTGCCAGAGGCTGGCCAATCAGAGCACAGCAGCAAAAGCACTGCAGGGCTGAAGTTGGCAACTTTTCAGGTAAAGTTTAAAACTCTTTACTTGAACAAGTTATATTAAATCCCACAACTGGAAGTTGTGGGATTTATTATAACAATTAATTTGATACCAAACTCTTTGTATCTGTTACTTAGGGAACTTTTAAAATTAAAATAAAGTCTCCCCATTCTAGCCTATGGAGGCCATTCAGTACAATGAGGGAAAAACGAATTTGGATGTTTTAGCTCCCCAGGCCTTATAAAACTATTTTTATAAGGTCCCTGCTTATAGTTACATGACACCCAGCCCTTGGGGCACACAGGGCACACCTTAGGGGTGACGTATATGTAAAAATAAGGCAGTTTAAGACTTTGAAACTACTTTTAATTCCCAAGTCGAATTTGCATGTAACTTTAATTTAAAAGCAGCCAGCAAGGCAGGCCTGCCTATAGAATGACACTGGGCACCTCAGCAGTGCACCTATGGGGACACTACCTATGCTGGGGTCCCTAAACCTCCCTGCCCTACCATATACTAGGGACTTATAGGTAGGTTTAGTTTGCCAGTTATAATTAGCCTAATTTCCATATCCACATTACACAGAGCACTGGCCCTGGGACTGGTAAGCAGTACCCAGGGCACAGCCAATAGTAAGTAACCACCAGTACCTGTCCCAAAAGTTTGGGGTGACCAGGGCAAAAAGGAGGACTTTCCTACATAGGGGATAACACAGCGAGTTGATAAGCACATTTTTTTATTTTTTACATCTTTAGGCTGACTCTGCGTTGGGGACCCCCACAAGTGAGGTATCATTTTACTTGGGAGACTGAGGGGAACGCTGGGGAGTAGGAAATCTGTGTCGGAGCGGTGATCCTACAAAGAAAAGTCAGGAAAATATGCTTTTTTTAAGCAATTTTTGAGGTTTGCAGAGGGTAAGAAAATGTTGGGGGTTCCACACAAGCCACACCTCCCTGGACTCCTTGGTGTGTCTAGTTTAAAAAAATGTCTGGGTTTGGTAGGTTTCCCTAGATTAGGGCTGCACCCGGGACCAAAAACATAGGTGTCCCCTCCCCCAAACAGAGGTAGTTTTGTAATATATCATTTTGATGTGTCCATGTACTTCTGTGATATTCCAAACAATAAAATTGTGATAAGACTTAGGTTATGTTATAAAGACCCTGACCCACCAACCAAGTTGCTGGCATGCTTCATCATTGGGGTCCCACCTTAGACACCTAGCGTGTCACAGGTGTGCTGCGACACCTGATTACAGCGGAGCAAGTTTTTTCATTTTTACCACACATACTGGTTGGATTTGGCACGAGGGTGAGTAATGGTTCCGTAGATCACATTTTATTAACAAGACATTTGACAAAAATGAAATGCACTGTTAATAACTGAAAGGCCAAAAAACTGAGCCAATGACTCACAGCTCGTGAGCTGTAAAGCCGCGTCGAGGCACCAACCGTTTTACAGTCCATTCACACACCTTTCATACATGACATGCACCAGACCATTCACGCCGCCAGCCACGGGCCCAGCACATTACATCACTCGCATCGACAGACAGCGCCACTCAAGGGCCCATCACTAACATACGCCCACATGGCCAAGTGCCACGCACACCGGCAGCCAAGCGCCACCCCACACACATCGCCAGCCAAGCACCACCCCACGCACAACGCCAGCCAAACACCACCCCACGCACACCACCAGCCAAACCCCACTCCATGCACATTGCCAGCCAAGCGCCACTCCACACACACTGCCAGCCAAGCGCCACCCCACCCCACGCACACCGCCAGCCAAGTGCCACCCAATGCACACTGCCAGCCAAGCGCCACCCCACGCACACCGCCAGCCAAATGCCACCCCGCGCACACTGCCAGCCAAGCACCACTCCACACACACCGCCAGCCAAGCACCACTCCACACACACTGCCAGTCAAGCTCCACTCCACGTACACTGCCAGCCAAGCGCCACTCCACACACACCGCCAGCCAAGCGCCACTCCACACACACCACCAGCCAAGCGCCACCCCACGCACACTGCCATCTCTTTTTTTTTGTTTATAAACAACATTGTTATAAACAATTATTCAATAAGTACAAAATACAAACGCAAAAGCTCTTACTGAAAGCATGACAGAAATGTGAAACTGAACATCTGAAAATATAAAACAGGCATTGTACGCTCACGGTATTTCCCAAAACTTTTTTTGGGGTGTGGTAACTCCTGAAACAGTCGGCCACACACAGCCCAGGCTTTGAAGGTCAATTGGGGCAGTACATCCGGCTCTCCCTCCGGACACCTCTTTGGGCACATACTCTACATTTCTTAGTGGGCAAGTCTTGTTTGGGAGTGGGAGGAGTGTGATCTGGAAAGTGGCGATCTTTCAATCTAGCCACATCTTCCACCACTGCTACTCTAGGAACTCTTGCCTGTTCCACCACAATAAGGCTCTCTACCACTGACTCCTGAAATTTAAAAAATGTCATCCTTGACTCAGATGAACAATCCTTGAACACAATAAATGCATTAAAAGTTGCCAAATGAAATAAATGTAGGGCCAATGTTTTGTACCACACATAAGACTTATGAAAAGCAGTGTAAGGTTTCAACCTCTGATCTACTCTATCAACACCACCCATGTGATTATTGTAGTCCAAAATGTATGCAGGTTTGCACACTTCAGCAGCCTGACCGCAAACAGAAACAGGGGAAGTACTCTCATCATGGATGGTAGATAGCATGTACACATCCCTCCTGTCTGAAAGTTTCAGAGCTAGCAGCTCATTATTCCGCAAGGCACTGCACTGTCCCCTCTCAAGTTTTTACAGACAAGCTCCCTTGGATAGCCTTTCTAGTTAGAACGGATTGTGCCACAAGCAACAGTGATCACTCTAAACAACTCCTTGAACAACTGCACTTCAGTATAGAAATTATCTATGTACAAATGGTGACCTTTGTTAAACAGTTGTCTACCAAGTTCCCACACAATTTTCTCGCTAACTCCAAAAGTGGGGGGACAACCAGGGGGGTCAATACTGGAATCCCTACCAGTGTAGACCCGGAAAGTATACAGGTATCCTGTATTACTTTCTGACAGCATATACAATTTAATTACATACTGTGCCCTCTTACTAGGAATGTATTGCTTAAAAACCAAACGCCCCTTGAACAGGACCAAAGACTCGTCCACACTTATCTTTTTGCCTGGAACATAACCTCTGAAAACCGATCCAATGGGAAACCCTTCAGCCCTAGGCTGCTGCACTCTTGGCACATCAATGTCCTCCTCTAAAACAGGCCCTTCATCTGCACCGAGAGTGGCTTCCTAATCAGAAGAATCCTCTCGGACAGAAAACTCACTGCTAGAATCTCTCACTTCCTCCTCTGCCTCAGATGCAGAGTCAGTTTCATAATCATGGTCAAAAGACAACTCAAAAAGCATGCCAACAACCTGCTGAGCGGTCACTCTGTGGCTAGCTATGATCCTTTCTAACAACAAATGGATTGCCAACAACAACCAGCTCTGTCTAAAATAAGTAATAAACAAAGTGTAGCTTTATCACAAAGAGTTATGTAATAAACAACTATACCACTCACTTGCCTGAAAAAGCTAGACTCACCAGCAACTACTCTGCACAAACACAGCAATCACCACAATGATATTCCACTAAAAAGAAAAAAGAAAAAAGAAAATTAGACATCTGACAACACAAATATAATTGTGCACAAATCTAAGGACAATTCCACACACAATCCTGCCTTTAGTACACCACCTACAAACATGTCATTCATGCATGTCAAAAATACTCGTTTGGAGTAAATTGCTTTTACGTACCTAAAACATGCAACTATGCAAACCGCAGGACAACTACTGCCAAAACCACAAGGATCCACAACAAAGGAAGCAAAAGCTTTGAACTAGAACAAAATGAAGAAATAAACTATTATAATCACAAATACAAATACTTCGCCAGTTGACAAACACCCCGCCACCAAGAACTTAGAAATTGTCCCGGGTGCCTAAGTGGCTTCTGCCCCCCTTGGGGGCAGATGGGCCTAAAAAAAATAGTCCGATCTGCCCTAAAGGGGGGCAAAAATGGCCATCAGTAATGTGCCCCACTTTGGGGGGCGACCCTTGCCAAACGGGCCACCCACCCACACAAAACACACACACACACACACACGAGATCCCTGGTGCTTAAGTGGATTCTGCCCCCATTGGGGGAAGATGGGCCTAAAAAAAATAGGCTGATCTGCCCCCAAGGGGGACAGAAATGGCCAGCAGTTCTGTACCCCCTTTGTGGGGGGCGACCCTTGCCAAAGGGGGCACCCCCAGCACAAAATAACTAAGGGGAACAATAAAAACCCAAAATTCCCCCACGTCTTGGTGGCTTCTGCCCCCCTTGGGGGCAGGTAGGCCTAAAAAAATAGGCCGATCTGCCCCCAAGAGGAGCAGAAATGGTCATCAGTTATGTGCCCCCCTTTGGGGGTCGACCCTTACCAAAGGGGCTGCCCCCCCACACAAAACACACACACACAATATCCCTGGTGCCTAAGTGGATTCTGCCCCCTTGGGGGCAGACGGGCATAAAAAAATAGGCTGATCTGCCCCCACGGGGGACAGAAATGACCAACAGCTCTTTGCCACCTTTGCGGGTGACCCTTGCCAAAGGGGGCGCCCCGGCACAAAAAACAAAAGGAAACATAAAAAAAAAATCCCTGGCATATTGGTGGTTTCTGCCCTCCTTGGGGGCAGATGGGCCTAAAAGAAATAGGCCCATCGGCCCCCGGGGTGGCAGAAATGGCCAACACTAATTTCACCCCTTTGGGGGGGGGACCCTTGCCCAAGGGGTGCCTCAAGACACAAAACACACACACAGCACACAATCCCTGCGGCCTAGTGGGTTTCGACCCCCCGGGGGCGAGATCGGCCAAAAACATGGCCGATCTAGCCCCAAGGGGGACTGAAACATATAAAGAAATATTGCCCCTGGGGCGGCGACCCTTGCCTAAGGGGTCGCTGCCCAAAAATGTTATAAAAATTAACTCCCTGGTTCCGAGTGGGTTTCGACCTTCTGTGGGGATCGGCCAAAAAAACAGCCGATCTGCCCCCAGGGGTGGGCCGAAACATGGATTTTGCTCCCAGGGGTCGCTCCCCAAAATAAACACACACAAAATCCCTGGTGCCTAGTGGTGGATTCCTGCTCCACGATCGTGGCCTCGTCCGCAATCGTGAGCAGGAATCCATTGAAAACAGGCACAGGGGGAAAGGAAAAACTCTTTCCTTTCCCCCGTGTCTGTTTTTCCCCCAAAACAACCAAAAAGAGAAGGACTCACCTTTCAGAGGTCCTCTCTCTCCACGTGCTGGGGCAAATGGCTTCCAGCGTTTCCTCGGAAGCTTCTGATGATGTTGGCGCGCTGTGAGCGATTCCCCTTCCATCCCCTACTGGGGTGTGTGGGAAGGAGGCCCCCGGGGAGAGCGCTAGCACTCCCTCTATGGGCCGGGTGCAGGATGAGCTGGTCTCATCCCAGGCACAGGACAACCATGTGGCTGGACGAGACCAGCTCGTCCCAGGCAAGGGAGTGGTTAAATTGAAACAACATGGTAGACAGCGCACACCTTTCACAAAAAGGTAACGTATGCAGTGACACTGTCTGAAAAGAAACAGCAAACATGCAACTTACATAGAAAACAGATTTGTTTTCCTACATATAGGGATTCTTGGAGAAAGGGGCAGACACAGGTTATTTATTTGGAATGCTCATTGTCCATGCGCACAATAAAGACTCTAGTGCTCATTACGAGTATGGTGGTTTGGGATTGCCAGACTTGCGGTGGCAGTCGGCCTGCTGGCAAAGCAGCGGTCCGGCCTCCACATTATGACTGTGGCAGAGCCGCCACGGTCCAACTGCCTGCACCATCAGGTTTCTGTCGGTCGCCATCTGCCAGGGCAGTGCTGCATGCAGCGCTGCCCTGGGGATTACAAGTCCACTCTCCGCTGGCTTTTGCATTGTGCTTCCACCACCAAGGTACTGGGAGCCTCATGGGTGCCTCCACTGCTTACCAAACTCAAAATGAGGCCCTCTATTTCTGCATTCCAGTACACGGCGTATGCCCCATGGCTCTTGTAAGAAGAGTTGAGCACAGCTCAGCTTCAGGGCTTTCGGCAAGGTGCCAGCTACGTCAGGGGTAGTGAGGGAAGTTTTGCCTTTAAAAAAGAGAGCCAGCCTGGTCAGGGAAGGTGGGGCTGGAAACACACCTACACATCTGCCATAATTACCTGCTAAACTGAGAAGACACATGAAGGTCCTGAAGCCCAGTGCTAGCCAGCACTGGCTTGGCAGTTTCCAGCATTGGGACAGCATGCAGACCACTATATCTACTGCCATCCGCGGCTGCGTACAACTCCCAAGATTTAAACTTAACGCAGAACTCAGTAAACAGGAGAGCACTCTACCTCTGAGGTGCTTCTATCTTCCATTTTATAGGTAGCAGTGCTTTAACTAGGTCTAACGTGGAAATCAAACCCAAAACTTGTGACACCTATATAAAGAACAAGGGTGTAATTTAAAGAAGCTTAGTGTGACCAGTTAACCACTTGTCGCCTAGTCATAGAAAACATTACTTTAATGAAAATGTCGAGGTGCAGGTACTCACTCTTCTAAGTACCTGTTTGCTCTTGAGGAGTGTCAGTGCTCTCCCATTAAATGTATTGCAGAAGTGATGGGAAGTGCAGGTACTCTCCCCTTCAAATGAAAGAAGTGCAGGTACTTAGTACCAGGACAGTACCTGTCCATATAAAGCACTGATAGAAACAAAGGAAGGAGATGAACATGTAAAACAAAAAGGTACTGTAACAGCAGGTTGAATATATGTCAACACCATTAAAGAGGAGGGCAGAGGTGGCATAAAGTCCCAGGCCCAGTTCTTTTTTACAGCCCTCTATTTTTGCTGCAAAAATAATGTTTAGCATTTTAAAGCTAGCCTTCTTTTTTTATTGATGATATAGCTATACATTACATAGTGCCAGATGCTTAAGCTGCTGTGTATTCCCTGGAAGCTACTTTTTTAAATACTTAGACGAAAGTGTTTCTGCCACCTGGTATCAATTGAAAAAGTTCCATTTAGGTTACCACCTGAAGTTCTGAATCCGAGCTGCAAAATGTCAGGCAGAGTGATATAATATGTGATGTCATAATCAGTGCATCATGAGAGCACGAGTTGTACTTAAGATCACTTACTTATAAATTTCTGTGTTTTTTTATTTTTTAAATATTAGATTTTATATTATTGCAAGACCTATATATAACTATTTTACCCTGTGCTTTTTTCAGTGAATTTGTTTGGTTTCAATGTAAAGTAAGATCTTATTACCATAGTTAAGTATACTTCAGCTGCGTGTGGCTGTGCGCAGTGGATGGATTGGTCTTAGAGCCCAAGCTCCCAGGGCACCCATCCCTTCTCACTACAAGAAGTTAGCAGAAGGGCCTGTCAAGTGGTCAGTCCCTGCAGCCAGCACCCCGCAGGCGGCCAACCCCATAGACACCCACCACACATTTCTACTTCCAGTCCTGTGGTACTCCTGTGATACCACAAGTCCTGCTGAAGTATGGTGAGAGTGACAGTATGTGAAAAAATATATTTAGAGTGGGGGGGTTCTCTAAATCCTCCTCTAGTATCCCTTCCCTGCCCCACTGGACTTATTTTTTTTTTTACTCAAGACAAGGGGACTGAGTCCCTGAGTCCTCAAAATGTCATCCGTAAAATTCATTTGATGTTGCAGCCTGTCAAGCAAATTGCACAACCATGCCCAAATATCACTAATTTTTTAAACTTCATTTCTAAAAAACAGCTTTCACCAAACCACAAAGCACATTTTCTGAATAAAGATCCAGCTTACTGCCAAATGTGGTGTAATTCGGTTCAGTATTTTTATGTATTGCTGTCTAAAACTCCTATGGGGAAATTGCACAGGAAAAATGTGATTTAGGACCCTGCCTTTTTTTCAGTCCCCCCTGAAAATTTTCCCCATAACTTTTCAGAAGGAGCTGAGGTGGAGGAACGTTTAGTGAAGATTCATTCATCAGTACCAAAAAGCATTCTTCCTATTGAAGCTCTGACCTACGTACAACTACAAAATGGCATCTGCCACTGTGTAAAAAAGTACCCTACAGCACTAGTAACACTCTTAATCTGCTCACCTCAAGTGTCTTTGTCCCTTTCTAGTTCAGTGTGAATGGCTGTGTGCTAATCCCATGGTTTAATCTCTCCTAGAAAAACAAACATTTGAGATGAGCAAATTCAAAAAATCGCTGGTGTTGTAGGGTGCTCCACATAAAGGATCTACTTTCCACCTAAACTTGGGAACTACCCAGAGTTCCTGTGTTGCATAATTTATTCAGTACTCTAAGCCTGAAAAGGTATTGTCTTTATACATGTTAACTGAAAAAAAACAAATGTTAAATTAATATTACAGTTCGGTGAAATGTTCGGTAACAACCTAATGCTTTAAACTCTGAAAAACACAGAAATTCACCAGTTACACTTATAATTGACTCATGCCTTCAGGTAACTATAACTCACGTCCATGCAATGCACATTTTTCTCATTCATTATTTAATTGCAAATGTCTCAGTGATACTATCAATGATGGCAGAGAAGATGTCATCAGTGATGTAATATGTAGGGTCATTAGCAATGCATGGCGAGGGCGCAAGTTTAGGTACCTTAGGGCGTGAATCATAGTTACTTGAGATAACTGTAACTATAACTGCTGAATTTCTATGGTTTTGAGCATGTGAAATGTAAACGTAACCATAAAGGCCTCTGTAGCCTATGTATTTCTTAAGGAATTTCTATGTCATTTAAATGTTATTTTACGAACTATAACATCCCTGTTACCTTTGTTTTTTCAGTGAATGTAATATTTAATTACAATTTGTTACCACCTCTTGCAGCCAGCTGTACTCGTGGCCCTGTCGCCAATCCCCAAATGCAGCCAATTCAGATGGGGGTAGGCATCCCTCGTGGCCTGCCACCTTTTTGGAGTGGAAGGGGTACATGACCCACCTCACCAGGCCATATTTGGCCCCAGGGACCCATCTCCATCAGTTAAATTATGGGAGAGAGGTACGCAGCCCCCATCCCTTGGCCAATATTGGCTCCAGGGACCTCATCTCCCGGGGCTTGGACAGTATGTAAAGGGGAAGGGACCTGCAGCCCCGCCTTCCCAGTCCAAAATTGGCCTCAGGGACCCCATGCCTCTGGGCCTGCCAAGTAAATGGTGGGTGCCCTGGAGCCCACCCTGGGCACACATCACACACTTCCCCAGGCTGATTTTGGCTTCAGGGACCCCCATCTCCTGGGTCCCGGCCTTACTATTAAGGGGAGGGGAGCATGCAGCCCCCTTCCCCAGGCTAATATTGGCTGTGGGGACCGCACCCCCGGTGCCTGGCCACACACTAAATATATATTACCCAACGGCCATCGCCACTGGGTACTTACAGTCAAGATTGTGTTTCCATAGGGAATGGAATTTTGTGTTGTGTTTGGCCCTGTTTGACAAATCTCCACAAAACTTTCCCAAAAGCTGCTACTTTTTTACTAGTTTGCGTATGGAAAGTTTCAGGGTGATCCGTCAAGTGGGGCCAAGGAAAAGGGGGGGGGGGGTCCCAAAATGTGTGTTTCTCATTCATTTTTTCATAGGAACTTTAGACACAGTCATAACACAAACCACCCTGCGGCCAGCTCCCCCGTCATGAGCGGCAGTGGTTGGGTTGAAGTAAAGTAACTAAAATGACTTATTGTTAAAAAAAATTGAAATTCACTGAAAAAACAAAGGTTACGAGGAAGTTATAGTTAGGGAATAGAATTTTTAAAAAACATAGAAATGTTCTTAAAAACCAAAGGTTACAGGGACGTTATAGTTAGGTTCTGAATTTACTCGCACAAAACCATATAAATTCAGCAGTTTTAGTTATCTCAAGTAACTATAACTAGAGCCCTAAGGTAACTATAACTCACTCCCTCGTCATGCACTGCTAATTACCCAACATATTACATCACTCGTAACATCTTTTCATAACATAATTTATATCAGTGTAGCATTTGCAGTAAAGTTAAAGAGGACAAAACTGTGCATGGCAGGGATGCGAGGTACAGTTACCTTAGTGCATGAGTTATAGTTACTTGAGATAACTATAACTGCTGAATTTCTGTGGTTTTGTGCGGGTAAATCAGCAAGCTGTGCAAGCAGTGCTTTTTTCGGCAGAGCATACTTTAATCAGCAAATTGTACAAACAGCACGACTCATTTCAGCCGCAAAACAGCCTTGATCACATGACCGTGAACATGTGGTAGAGCAACTCATTTTGTGCAATATTTAACAACAGACTAATGTGTAAAATAAAGCAAAATACCCCATCATGAAATATATATGCATTAAATAGCCGTACTGCAAAACAGTTAAAATGAACATAATCGACATATTATGAAATACATTTGTGCAAAATGCTTAAATATATCATTTACAGTCACTAACCCAAACATAAATGAATAGCATAGAAGGAAAGTTCCGTACTGACCGGCCAGGTGGAAACGGCAGTCCAAAGGGGAGTCACACAGAAAATAGACAATGGATGAGTAAACATGAAAAGTGCCATATACAAAAGCGGTATATCCAGCAACATTCAATCGGTCACTCAAATATGATGCACACTATCCAAACAGAATCATGCTTTGCAGTGCTGGTTCATGTCAGCCGACAAGTCATATTCCAATATGCAAATAAATTATATACTCAGTTAAATGACCCAAGCCATAATAGAAATGCAGTAAACAAAAGCTCACAATCCAAATATGAGAATAATGATACATGCTCACAATCCAAATATGAGAATAATGATACATGCTCAAAATCCAAATATGAGAATAATGATACATACAAATATGAAAATTGTAAATATAAAAAAAATGCAAAGTACAGAACAGATCTAGCCTGTGAATCATAAATCAAAGTGTCCCAAATATCTTACCCAATAGACAATCAGGAAAAGGAAAAGGAAAAAGCCCTAATGGGCAAAACAGTGGTTATATTTAGCTAACCAAAAATTAAAAATAATAACCAAATCCAGAATGTAAACCTATACACAATGGGTCTCAATGACAATAGTCACATGAAAAAGTTTGTATCTGTGAGATGAAGTGCACCCTTATGTGTCCAAAAAGAAAAGGTAGGACAATCCCAAAGAACCGCTCTGTTTCAGCACACGGGGATCCCCTTCCATTCCTTCTGTAATGAAAGAGAAGAAAGCATATGTACAAGTTTAAAACAAAGAGTATAGTTATTGGGAAGCTGCAGAAACACAAAGCAAATGTTAGAAATTATAAGGCAAAAGTTAGAAATCACAGTTTGCCTACATGTACTTTGAGTTCTTCGATGTTCAAACCCCTGGGACTCTTAGTGTCAAGATCTATATTGTGTCTTGATTCTTTTCTGCGCAGAACTAGCACCCTATTCCCCTGTTTGATTGAAAGGAACATGTCCAATAGCAAAATACGTCAGCTTATTTCTGTCCCCAAAGTGTACTTCATTGAAATGCCTTGCAACCTAATATTGCGGATCACAATTGTCTATGGCACACGTATGTCCCAGTATGCGTTTTTTGACAGCATATATAGTGCTGCCAACATACCTTCTGTTGCAGGGACATTTCACTACGTAAATCACAAATTGTAAGCTGCATGTGAGAAATTATGTTATTTTCTTTTTTCCTGTACCATATAGGGGACCTCATACTCTTCTCTACTTTTGCTGTTTCTGCAGGCCTTCCAGCGACCACATGGAAAGAAGCCCTCTAGCATCTGTTTGCCCTTGTTACTGTGATGTCACTTTGTACAAGGCGATCTCTGAGTGAGCGGCCTTTGGGAAATGTCATTCTAGGAACATCACTGATAAGGTAACCTATGCTAGAATCACATTTAAGGATGTCTTAGATTTTTATGAGGAGCTTCTGTACTTCCTGTGACCCACTATTATAGGTATTAATCATGTGTATAGGAATTTAAGAGTCTACATTTTCTTTAGTCTCTGCATCATCAAAAAGGAGCTTATTGCAATCCTTTTCAGCAACTCTCTTGACCACTATGTTTAAAACGCACTGGAGATATCCATTGTCCCTGAACTTAGATATCATAATCTTTTCTTCTTTGAGATATGTTGGTGTTACAATTTCTTTTGGCTCTCAGGATGCTCCATTTGATGGCATTGGGATTGTCACTTAGAGCATGCAATAGACTAGTACATGCTGTTGGTTTTCTGTAGAGGCTGGTATGAATCTTCTTATCTTTGATTTCTACCTGTATGTCCAAGTATTCAGTTTTCTCCCTGCTGATGTTATAAGTAAACTCCAGATTCACATTTTTGGAACTGAGCTTGTCCACAAAAGTAAGGGCAGATTTCTCATTGCCCGTCCAGATAATAAACAAGTTGTTTATATATCTCAGCCACAGGACGGTATTGGCCATATTCTCTGAGGTGTTGGAGTCATTGGACACTTGTTGCTCCCACCAGCCCAGAAAGGTGTTAGCAAAACTTGGGGTCAAGCAAGTGCCCATCACAATCCTGAGGCACTATCTGTAGAAAGTACCATAAAATAAAAATAAAAATCAGACACTATTTGAACCGGTCAGAATCATTTCTGCATGGGCAAAGTATTTTATGGACCGAGCTCTCAGAAAGTGTTTGCATACTGCCATACCTTTGTCATGTTCTATAATCATACACAGTGAACTTATGTGTAATGGCATCAGTAGGAAGCCATCTTCCACCCCTTCTAGTCTACCTAGGACAAGTTTGGTATCTTGTACAGAAAATGCTAAACTGGTTACAACATTTCTTAAGAAAATGTTCACATACTTGGAAACATTTTCTGCTACACTGCCACATGAGGATACAGCCAGGTGGGTTGGTACTATTGTATATTTTTTGGGTAAAAACAAGGAGTTTTGGGTACTCTTTTTTGAGAAATCAATACTCTTCCCATTCTAAGAAACCCATATCTCTCAATGTCTCAAGTTTGTCCCACAGCTTTTTCACACTCATTCTGCAAATCTCTTTGTTGATTTACTCATAACATCTATTGTCCATGAGCTGTTGTATAGCTTCCTTTATTTTGCAACTCTCTAGATAAAGTAAAAATATTCCCACCTTTGTCCACCGGCTGGATGATGATATATTCATCATCTGCTAGTGAATTAATAACTTTCAGTTGCTCTTTAGAAAGGTTCTACCTTTTAGTACTTTTTCTCATAACCTGAAGAACAATTATCATTTTGTCATGAAAGGTGTCAATAGAGTAATGAGACATTTGCAGAAGAAATGTGGATTGTTAAGAAAAATTACTGGTGCAAGAATAATCACATACAATACCTCAGTCATCAAGGAATGACATATATATATATAAACAAAATCCCATAAAGCTCCAACGGAAGTCCCATGCTGTGGAGGGCAGAGCGCATTGGACGGCGGAGCAAGGCGCCCCTGTAAAATGAAGCACCGATCCTCCTCACGGAAACACTCACTCAGGGTCGTGCTGTAGCGAATCATTTTAATGGCACAACAATGGCAAACAACTAACGCGTTTCACTAATTACATGTTGGCTTTTTAATGACGGGTTGAGCCATTATACTCACAGTAACCATCATTACACTTTTAACCATACCCACGGACACCCTTATTAAAGGTAGAATTTACTGGTAGTCCGCTAGGTATTTTTTATCCTATTTGGATTCCTCATCTGTCCATTAGTACTTATTTAAGATCTCCCTCCAGCATAGACCCACTGAGAGAGGTTGAGTCTGACTTTGTGGCACTGTCCTACCACAGTGGGTAGAGATCGTCAGTGACGAAGCATAACACTATTAGATGTGCGGACCACCTCTTCCATAAAGGGGGGACCCCCTAGCTAGCTAATCCAACTCAAATATTCTTGAACGGGGCTACATTTAGAACATGCCAGGATCTTTCCTTTTCTTTCCCCCCACACCTTGTGTGTTTGACGACGTCCCTAGGTATCAGACATTTGCTCCAAGTCTGTGGAAGCAGGAGGTTACTGATCGCATCCTTGTCATCTCTCTATGTGTGTATATTGATACCTAGGACAAAGACCGACAACATTTTCATAATGATGATTATCTTGTAAAAAACCTTGAGTTGAAATTCTATTTGGAGAAGTATCTTCCTGCTGTGGGATATGGGTAACTTACACTGTGACTTAGTTTAATGGAACTGTTTAATACTTCCAGAGATGGACTGGAATACTCATGTTACAATGAGTGTGAGTAACCCCTCTGCCAAACTCTAAATAAGGCCATGAGACTTGTTCTTAAAAGAGTGCAGAGATAAACACTTATGCTAAGCCCAGTGGTTGGGCTAATGAAATCATTATTGGTAAACCAATTAGGCCTGTGCAGGAAGGTTCGTGTTTTTTAACACGCTATATTAACAAAGAATTTCTGTTACAATGCAACTCTTTTTTCTACATTGTAAACAATAAATATTTCGAATAAATAACTGCCCTTGTTTTATAGTGTATTTCACTTTATGTATTTCTTGCCTTTCATTGAAAATTCCTCTTTTGATTCTCTCTTCCCCTCTCTTCCTCTCCATTTGACTATCTACTCTACAGTTGGCAATATCTGCACCCGCGATTGATTTATTAGTTACAATTCCGCTTTCTCTCCCGTTTGTAGTTTAACTGTCTCTCCGTGCTGATGCTTTATTGGCTGGACTTACAGATTCACACGAATTGCCAATGACATGCACTTTATTTATGCTCACAGAGTTTATTTCTGTCATCAACTTTTATTGTACTTCTTTTCCAAACTATAGCTGTCTGAGAGCATTTGGGATTTTACGGGTGGACTCGCTGTGACAGAACAATGTAGATATATGTATAGCTCACACAATTACAACATGTTTTTATTTTTCTTGTAATATTTGCACGAAAAAGCATGAAACGTGTATATTGTGCAGCTCTTAATTAACCTGACAAATCGGATGAAAAATTATATAGTATACTCGATGGATTTAGCTAACTGTAGCCGTTGTGTGCATGTGACTGTAAATGAATGTTACATATTTAGAACAAAGGAGTTTTCAACTGTTTCTGTAAAGAACACTTTGGAGGGTACAATTGCATTTGCCCTGGCAAACCAGGTTGACCAGGGAAACCGAGAGTCAATCACTTGAGGTTTCTCCACTGCAGCCTCACCGTAGCCCAAGTACAGGGTTTTGAACCAGTTGCATATGAAATGAGGATAACATAATAAGCACCTTAGTAATGCATGTTGATATATAGCACCGCTCCTCTGCCATTTCGAAAAAGAAAAGGCATAACGCATTTCAGGACTCACTTCTTTCGGAAAGAGTATTTGGTTACAATAGACTTCTATGTACGGATGAAATATAATGTGCACATGCATGCGCGACAACAATATATCTTGAGCATTTGTAGGAAAATATGACTTAACTAGGAGGTGGGCCTACCGTGTGACATTTCACCCCTTATCCACAAAGGAATGCGCTCTCATATATGCACCCCCGTGGCTCGCAGTCCCTCTTCAGTGTTAGGAACATATTCAAGGGAAAGCAGAGTTCGCAGATGTCATTTTTGACTCCTGTCTGCTATGAGGGAAACCTGCACACAATTCCGATGCACTGGCACTCATTTTATAGTGTGAGTGCATTGCAATGAACTTCTCCAGGCAATGTGGTCGGAGGTCAGAGGATCTGTTTACGTCAGCAGGTGCCCATCCCACTCTTGCTTGTCCCGTGTGTCAGCCTATTTGTGTAAGTAACGGATGCCTGCTGGTTACCTATGTATGGATGGGTGGGTAGGTTTCACAGCTCTTGCTCTGTTTGCTGTAATGTTGCAGTTTTGTTATAGCAATTTCCAGTATTGCTATTGTTCAATGACCCGCAGCGATGATTGTATCATGAAAAGGAGCATGTGCATTGTGTGAACTAAACCTTTTTAATTGGGCATATGAATATAAAGGAGGTATGTTCAATTAGTCTGTAGTTAGAGGAGCACAAGACAAGATCAAAAACACCATATTTCTAGCAGCTCAAACCTGCATTATCTGCAATCCTAAAAGGAAAGCTGATGACCTTAATCACTACCCTGGCCTGTACTCCAAATTTCCTTACAACTTGCCATCCTTCTTAACAGGAATCCACATATGTTCTCTCAGGCTAATTTCCAAACTAATTGTGGCTTCGTTACTATGTGAGATTGACAGAACGTCCTCTCATCCATTCTAACCCCTATGCACCCCTCGTTGGTATCCAAATAAAGAGCAAACTAAACTATGCTAACAAGGCCTTTGTTAGCCTACCCAATAACTATCTTAAGAGACTGCAAAACAACAAGAAAACTGCCTCATAGTGCCCGGAAAAGGGGCATTGTATTGCTCTTCCTTTTCAAAGTCCACTGACCTCTAGCCAAGCCAAGAACCCAATTCAGGATGCTTTCTTGCTCCTTGAAAAACCTAAACTACTTAGTTACATAGTAAGCACCTGTTTGCACCCACCAGAGCCTAAGACCAGCCTACAAGATCCTGCTTAATATTCCTACCACCTAGCCAAGCAAATCTGTCCTGTGGAACATCAACACCCAAACTAGCCTAATCTGCTTCTGAAGGACTCTATAACTCTTTATCTTCACGCAGTCTATATGAGATCAGGATAGGATTGATAATGTCCCCTCACTTCCCTCTTTATTCTGCTTCCTGTGCAGTCTCCTGTGTAATGTGTCACTCGCTGAGCTGCTGGTAAACAACAAAAGTTATTGATGTGTTCCTTTGAAGTCACCTACATAAACAGGTATACCATCTGGTTACAGTACCACATGCTCATGGTACATAACATTTTTAAGCTCGAACAGTGTGGTTGATTATGATTCAACATGTTAACATGGGTATAAAAACATTACATGACTCCACCTCTTCCTAGACTAATTTGTCTGCTGCACGTGAAAATCACAGACCAAAGTATTCAACAAATAGTGCATTGATTGCTCAATTGAAGTAGGGAGATAGTTGGGATACAGTACACACTGAATAAATTACACACAAGCATCACACTTGTACTGTAATAGGTATGCTAACAAGGAAATTATGTGTAGTAGGGTTCTCTGTCAAACTCTGTAGTCTCCAGATAAACCCCCAATATCTGCTCTCAGCTGTCCTTGTGACCTGCACTCCCCTCTTTACTCCATACCATTCCTTAGCTTTCCATAAACACCTGCCCTCAGCATTTATGGCCCTTCAGATCCTTTGTCAGTGCACAAACCTGTGTCTTGTTTACTTTCCTAATGTGCGCTAATGGGTTGGACCAGGGGCAGTGTAGTTCCCATTGGACTTTGGTGCTTCCCGTTGGACCCGTCTCTACTTGATTACATTTCATATATTAAATTTAAGTTGTAAGCATTTCTAATAAAAACTACAAACAAGGACTGAAGTGTATAGTTTACTCCAAGAATATCAGTACAGAAATTCATAAGGTAGACCATCAATCAATTAATTATATAAGCATATAAATCATTTAAAAATATAGGAACAACTCAGTAAAGTTCTACTGAGAATCCAGCATAGATTTGCCTTCTCAGAAAGTTAAAAGGTGAGCCACTAACTTAGAGAAATCACATCCTTTTAGAAGATTGTAGACAAAGAGCTTCATAAGTTGACTACGCAAATACGTGGTTCACAGGGCATGCACCAACATTCCAAGATTCTCTCATCATCCTATTACTTTAGACTCGGACATTCCAAGTCTATTTGGGTGACATTACTCGTTACATCAAATGTTATTCTGTTAGGTTGTCCTCGAATAGGGACATCTAGGTCAGTGCGACTGGAAAGGTCTTAGTATTTTCATTGCAAAGCCTACAATATTTTTTATTTCAGTGAAAATAATACCAGCTAAAATGATCACGTGATGTGCTACGATGTCACATCCAAGATGGAAGAAACCACAAAGTGGTCCTGAGTTACCATAAGTTTGGTTTCTCACATGTTAAACACTACAATTTAGGGAAAACAGATCCCACACCTTCTGGAAATCTGCCTGCAGCTGTCCCCCATTTCTGCATTCGTCCCACCCCATCTGTACTCGGATGTCTGCCAAATACTGCCATCAGCTGCTAGGCGTCAAACTGCACGCACAATTACTGCTCTGCAGGGAGAGCCCCTCTGAATGTGAAGGTAAAAAGAAATGCAAAAAATATTTATTGGTTGCTTTGTCGCGTAGGCTCTCTTTATTCTAATGAGACTACTGGATTTTGAGCAGCAAGATCGTCCACGGTGTGGGAGACAGTCTGACCCATTGTGGGTGACACCTGTCACTCTAAATCCGGGTTTTGCTCCGGCTAACTAGCAGTGCCTCCTCTCTCCCGAAAGGTAAAGATGATTGGGGAACAGAGCGCATGACATGTCATACTTCTCAGGGAAGTCGTGGTCACTCAGGTCGCATCCGGTTCTCTCATTCACAATTCGGTCTCATACATAAATGACAATGAAAGCAGTATAGGTTTTAAAGACTGGTTTAATAAAACAACTGCATTTTAGATAGCAAAGCGTGAGCTCCAATAACCAGAAGGACACAACATGACAATATTAAAATGGTGAAAATGAGAGTGAAGCATAAGAATAACGCTATCATATTGCCACTAGAATCGATGGACTATTTTCTATCTGAATCATAATTTCAGCACAGCATATTAAGCTCTAATCCTGCCTTTCAGGTTCCCCCGGGAGGACATCGACCCCTATCCTATACCTGAGCAAAGGCCCGTAGTCTGCGTTAGCATCTGCAGCAAAGCATTCAGCATACAGTTGTGGTTCCCTGCCTGGAATCTCCCTCTTGATGTCTAATAGGACTAGGAAGTGTTTTTATAATAACACAGCTAATATATAATCACTATATCATTCATTGATAGTTTGAACACATACAGTATTTGAATAATATCCGTGGGATCATATATATCCAACATTTCTTTGTCCCAAACAATCCCATCAGGAATTGGCACTGCGGAGATGTTCACAAAGGATAAATCTCTTTGGACTTTGTGTGACGAAAAATGTGGTTTCAAAACCTCCTCCACCTGTTCAACTGTTGATCTTTCAGGAAGAAAATTACCAGGTGTTAGACCTGACAGCCTTAGGGTGATCACCCCTAACTTTTTGCCTGCCTCCCTCCACTTTTTAGACACTGTTTTTGCTGGCATTTAGACTCTGCACACTTTACTTCTGCTAACCAGTGCTAAAGTGCATATGCTCTCTCCATTTAAACATGGTAACATTGGATCATACCCAATTGGACTATTTGATTTACCTATAGGTCCCTAGTAGAGTGCACTATGTGTGCCCAGGGCCTGTAAATTGAATGCTACTAGTGGGCCTGCAGCAATGGTTGTGCCACCCACTTTAGTAGCCCCTTTACCTTGCCTCAGGCCTGCCATTGCAAGGACTGTGTGTGCAGTTTCACTGTCACTTCAACTTGGCATTTAAAAGTACTTGCCAAGCCTAAAACTCCCCTTTTTCTACATATAAGTCACCCCTAATGTGTGCCCTAGGTATCCCCTAGAGCAGGGTGCTGTGTGGGTAAAAGGCAGGACATGTACCTGTGTAGTTTACATGTCCTGGTAGTGTAAAACTCCTAAATTTGTTTTTACACTACTGTGAGGCATGCTCCCTTCATAGGCTAATATTGGGGCTGCCCTCATACATTGTTGAAGTGGTAGCTGCTGATCTGAAAAGAGTAGGAAGGTCATATTTAGTATGGCCAGAATGATAATACAAAATCCTGCTGACTGGTGAAGTTGGATTTAATATTACTGTTTTAGAAATGCCACTTTTAGAAAGTGAGCATTTCTCTGCACTTAAATCTTTCTGTGCCTTACAGTCCATGTCTGGCTGGGTTTAGTTGACAGCTCCTTGTGCATTCACTCAGACACACCCCAAACAGAGGGTACTCAGCCTCACTTGCATACATCTGCATTTTGAATGGATCTTCCTGGGCTGGTGGAGGGCCTGCTCTCACAAAAAGGGCTGCCAAACCCCCTACTGGGAGCCTAGCAGACAGGATTGAACTGAAAGGGGACCTGGTACACTTCTAAGCCACTCTTTGAAGTCTCCCCCACTTCAAAGGCAGATTTGGGTATTAAACAGGGCCTCTGCCCTACCACCTCAGACACTTGCTGGAGAAGAAACCTGAACTAGAACCTGCATCCTGCCCAGAAGAACTGCCTGGCTGCCAAAAGGACTCACCTGACTGTTTTCTACAGAGGACTGCTGCCTTGCTGTTGCCTTGCTGCCTTGCTGAACTCTTGCCTTGCTGCAGAAGTGCTCTCCAAGGGCTTGGCTAGAGCTTGCCTCCTGTTCCCTGAAGTCTCAGGACCAAAAAGACTTCTTTCTTTTAACTGGACTCCTTGTCCGGCGAAAAATTCGATGCACAGCTTGCTCCGCAGTGAAAAATTCACCGCACACCGACCCGGGATGACGCCACTCGACTTCGCAAGGAAAAGATTGACGCGGCACCTGCGGTGCGACCGGAACTTCGACGCACGGCCTGCCTGGACAACGCCGCCTGACTTCCAGAGAGGAAATTGACACGCCGCCTGCCGTGAGGGAGAAAATTCCACGCGCAGCCCACCGGAACGACACGCAGCCGGACAACAAGCCCTGGATTCCACGCACAGACCCCGGGGCATTTGAAAACCCTGCAACCAACAGAGGAGACTGTCCGCACGCCGGAAATCAACGCAGCATTTTCCACGCATCTCCTCCTCTGCGGCCCTCTGCAGAGATTTTTCACTCCAAACCAGGTACTTTTTGTATTTGAAAGAGACTTTGTTTGCTTTTCAAAGACTTAAGACACTTCAGATTATTTTCAGTGATATCTCTACAATTTCTTATTGCATCTTTTATCGTTTTGACCTGCAAATATCCAGATAAATATTATATATTTTTCCAAACAATGTGTGGTGTATTTTTGTGGTGCTGTATTGTGTTATTGTATGATTTATAGCACAACTACTTCACACATTGCCTTCTAAGTTAAGCCTGACTGCTCAGTGCCAAGCTACCAGAGGGTGGGCATAGGATAATTTGGATTGTGCGTGACTTACCCTGACTAGAGTGAGGGTCCTTGCTTGGACAGGGGGTAACCTGACTGCCAACCAAAGACCCCATTTCTAAAACCATGTATTAATAAGAAAAAGGTAACAACAAAACCAATCCAAAGTAGAAAGGCTTGGACAGTCAGAAAAAGCCATATATAGTTCCATGGAAAAATGAAATCCGTTTCTTTATGCCAGGTTGTTAGCTTACGTGTACTTGACCAATCAGCTGTCGGAGAGGCGAATGAGTCTGAGAAATCATTGTTGAAGTCGGCAAAATAACCAGAGGCAGTTCGTGCAAATGGCCCAGCCGTTGTCAGTGGTGGAGTTGGTGTTTCCTGCGGTGGCACACTATAGACAGCACCATCCGTTTGGCTTGTTGTCGAATTGACTTGGTCGAATGTTTCTTAGTTAGTTGACGTTAGTGGAACTAATGCAAGATGATCTTCCACCCTCCCCAAGCTCAGAGAGGTATCGGTGTTGGTATGAACAACTTGTAGTGGAACTTCTTCGCCAGTAGTGAGAGGGATTCGGGAACTACTGGATGTTCCTCTTGGTCGGCTGTGCAGGATCGGCCACATGGTATAGTTTGACATTGTAAATAGAGACAAAACGATTTTCTTCTGCACCTGCCAATGGTGGTAGAAAAACAGTTCTGGTACTGTGTATCCCTAGTACAGGGACTGGTGCTCGATACGAAGGGCCAAATTCCTTTTTCACTGCAACTTTTTCACGTACAAGATCCCCAACTCTGGGAATCGAGCAGGTAGATGTTACTGGCACATCCTTAATTCCTGTGGAGGTGGCACTTTTGGAAGAATTATCATCACAGAACTGTTTCAATTCCTGGAAGACAGTGACACGTTCATTTATGTCAAAAGGTGTTCCTGCTGCCTCCACGCCAGGACCATCAAGATCCAGAACATACATTTGAGCTCCGAACAGGCACTGATCTGAAGTACGACCCCCGAGGGACCTTCTAGGCAGGTTATTTAGTGCTCTCTGGACTCCATACAGGTGATTAAGCCAACTACGACCCGTACCTAAGACTCTGGCTGTTAAGGATTGCTTTAAATCGTGGTTTAATCGCTCCACAACACTATTTCCCTCAGGATGAAATGGAGACAAGTACTGGAGTTGGACCCCCAACGAAGCCATGGTGTCCCTGAATGCCCTTGAGGCAAAAGCAGGGCCCTGGTCCGAATGGAAGGCCGCCACTGCATATGTTCCAATAAAGACTCGCAAATCTTTAATAACAGTCCGAGCGTCAGCCGAGCGTTGCGGCCATATCCATACAAATCTGAATCATGAATCAACAGCGACTAGTATATATTTGTATGCACTATCAGGTGTTAAGGGACCACAGTGGTCCAAGTACACACACTGTAATGGTTTGTTTGAAATTAAGAGGGATGTCTGCGGCGGGCGCTTGGCAGTAGAAACTTTGATTTGTTGACAGATGTCACAACAAAGGACATATTGCTTAGTTTCTTTATAGAGACCTGGCCACCAGTAACGGGCCTTTAAGATTGAAATAGTAGCCGCCACACCAGCATGTGCAGAAGCTACCCCCTCATGCGCTGCTTTAATCAATTGTGGTCTTACATCCTTGTTAGGGATATCTTGTACGCCTACGCCTGGTATCTTAACTTCAGCGTTCAGCATACTTCCCATATGATAATGATATTTGTTAGGAAATCCTTTAGGATGGGGCGTACCATCAGCCGTAGCTTTCACGGCAGCCCAAATGTCTCCGTCTGGTTTGGAACTCGAGCGAGTCACTGCAGCTACAGTGGCTACTGCCACTGCTGACTTTGCGGCTTCATCAGCCAGTGTATTTCCAGCAACATGTATTCCAACGCGCTGGTGTCCAAGTGTGTGTACAACGTGGACATTTGGTAGCGTCTCTTTCAGGTCTGCTACCTTTCCCCACAGAAGTCTGTGTTTAATGGTGTTGCCTATAGAATCTCTGAAGTCGTTCTGGCGCCAGTAATGCAGGTATTCATTAAAGGACTGGACACAGTAATATGAATCACAAACAGTCAGCGCAGGCTGTGCCAGATCTGTGTGTTCCAGTGCCATCAGCAGAGCTTTTAGCTCAACCAATTGTGCTGTACAATCCGATAGGGGCTGTGTAAAGGTATGTAGAGGACAAAATGTATCCCCTTCCATATGGCCACTTACGCCTGCGCAAGCAGCAGAATATTGATGTTTAGTTCCAATTGCAGGTTGTACAGAGCCATCGGTGTACATGACTCTATGATACTAATCAATAGGCAAGGTATTTGCTGGAACTGGGTATTCTACTTCATATTGTAGGAATTCCTGAGTTTGTAACTTTGGGTCGAAAATGTAGTCTACATCAGTGGCTGTCAAAGACGTAGCCCATTGTATCCAATGTGGATGTAGTGCTTTTGCGTTCGGAACGCTAGCTTTTGTAACAGCCTCTAGGGCTGGGATTGGAGAAACGACAACAATGCGTTTACCTTGGGCAAGAGGTCTTTCTTTAATGACAGCCATCTGTACAGCAGTGAGAATTTTCTCTGTGGGAGCAAAGCCTTGTTCAGCTGCTGAATACAAATGTGATTTGTATGCAATCGGGACTGTCTCACCTTCATTAAATGTCACATAGGTGAAACCGATGGCCCCAGCTATTACCCTGATGACCAAATGTGTTTTGTTGTCCCTTGTGTGTAAATGTTGTGCTTCAAGCATGTCTGTCTGCAATTCTCTAAGAATTCATGTATGTTCAGTTGTCCAGAATTTACTTGAAAAATCGGGACGTATTAGATCATATAAAGGTTTTATGCGCGTAGCGTAATCTGGAATGCAGGTTCTGCCAAAATTTAAGAAACCCAATAATGATTGGAGTTTTTTTAATCGTATTCAGTGGTTGTAACTGTGCGCACTTTTCTAAGAATTGTGGCGCTAGGCTCTTCCCTTCACTTGACAGCTCATATCCTAGAAACAGGACGCTGAGGAAGGCTATTTTTGTTTTTTTTTAAATTAAATTTGTAGCCAAATTCCTCAAACCCTCCAACAATGTGGGCTACCCGTCTTAAATGTTGTAGTAATTCATCATCCGTGAGATATATATCATCTACATAGGACAATGCTTCAGGGTCGATCTCGTGTAAAATGGCAGTGACACAAGCTGCGAACAGTCCTGGGCGGTTCTTATACCCCTGAGGTAAACGACTGAATTTTTTCCGAGAGCCTAGTGCGCTAAAGCTTGTTAAGTCTCTCCTTTCAGGCGCTATATTCTGGCAAAAAAACCTATTGGAAATGTCTAGTGTTGCTTTGTATTTTTTACGCACTATGTTGCTCATTAGTGCAGTGCTATGTGAGTATTGTATAGCATAGGTGCGTGTATGACTATTTAGATGTCTGTAGTCTAAGACTATTCTGTATGAATGGTCTGGTTTGGCTGCGGGGGCGTTATTCATTGGCGAGACACAGGGTTCAATTACACCCTAGTACTCTAATTGCGTGAGTATTTCTCTCACTGGTGCTTTTGCTTCATGTTTTATAGGATACTGCGGCTGTGGCTGAGGTTCACTTTTAATGGGAATTGCATGGTAGGGGGAATCCTTATCCCATCCTACGTGATTTCTGTATAATGCAGGTGCTTGTGCTAGAGCCCATTCAATGGAATAGGATTCAGCTAGTTCCTCTGGAACAAGGGGCGAGAAGGAAGGCTTAATGACATCTTCTCCCTATGGGCAGGTAAGGACAAAGTCAGGCGGCCAATCTTGTTCGGCCAAAAAGACATCATACACTTTTACTATGCGATCCCAAAAGATTGCACCTATTGTGCGTTCAATGTCTCCTTCTAATTGTAGCGTTACTTTGTACACCCTATCAGGCTTGGAGACACACATGTCCGCTGTTTCTACTTGTATAAAGTCATCAGTTGCTCTCACCTCCAGATGCTCTAGAAAATTCTAGCGAACGATTGTGACCTCTGCCGCGCTGTGTAGCAATGCTAGCGCCCAATTCTTCTTCTTCAAGAGGACCCTCTTCCTGTGTGGCATGTCAGACTGCGACTGCTGCCACCTTTTTCTTTTTGAATTGTGGTTTTTGTTAGGCGGGTTTCTCTTCCTTTTTAACAGAAACCTCCGAAGAGCGTTGTGATTCCTGTCTCGGTTTCACGTACTCTGTTCTTCACTCTGATCGCCCACCTCTCCCATTTCTCTTTTCCGATGAGTCCTGAAAGGAACGAGATTGGCGTGTATCAGTATATTGATATCTATCAGGCGTTTTGATATTATCTCTATTTCTGAGATTATACCTATTCTGTGGGGTCTCCGTAGGCGGAGATTCTAACCTTTCTTTTTTAGGCGTTTGTTGCTTTTTATCCCAGCGTTTCTTATTAACCTCAGGTGTTTGTTTGGGGTTATCTTTATTCGATTTACCATGAAATTGAAGTTTTTGTGGTCTGGCCCCTAGGCTATCTGGACCGATACTTGAATAGGACTCTGCTATTATTTTAGACAGCTCTCGTTCTTGATATTGTTGCGGAACGTCACAAAGCCACATGCGCACTGCAAGTGCGACTGCTTCCCCTTTAAGGTTACTTATTATGATTGAGGACACTGTGGCAAAATTGCCTATCAATTGCATCCCCAAATCTAGGGCCGGGGCAGCCCCATATTCATCTTGAATTTGTTTTAGCACTTCCGGTAAATTGGCAAGTGTCGGTGTACCGTGTGCGGTTGTGTAGAGCGCGGCAAATACCGTGCCCCATGTATTACAGTTTTCTATTGTAGGGACCATCCCAAAAGGCAAGCACATCGTTAATATTCTATGTTTATCCTGAGGTCCCGCATGGGAAAATACTGCCTCCAGCGTATTAAGTTTCCTCTTGTTTGGGGGGTACTTTACCCATAATCGAATGTACAGTCGCAGGATTTATACCTGGATTTATACCTGGCGTTACTGCATGTGGATGTGCTGGAGCAGCATGTGCTGGGTTTGTATTTAATGTTTGCATCACAATTTGTACTAATCGTCCATGTATTGCTATTAATTCAATGTATAAGCGACGAACCTCAGCTACTGCTAAATTTCCAACTGCAGGATGTGGTGTATAGGTGGCCAATAAAGGTCAGGTAGGACCGTCATTGCTTAGTGGACCTAACCTTACTGGTAATAATGTATGGGGTAGGGTGCCATCAAGCCAATTATTATGTTCTTGATAAGATAGAGGTATCTGTAAATATGCGTACGCTCCGTATTGTCCAGGCGCGTTCGCAGGTGTATATTGATGAAATGTATTAGTAATCCCATCAACTGCTGAAAATGTGACCCAAGAGTAAAAAAGTTCTGTTCTATAAGCTGCATGGGCGTCCACCACAAATGTGACTGGACCTCCCTGGGCCGTTAGGCCATTTGCTAGTAAGTGTGCTGTAAGAGGTTGTCTCATGTTAACAGCTATTTGCACATGTTGGGAATTCGCCATAATAGTAACGCTATTAGTTCAGAGAAGGCACACCAAAATGGCGTTTCCTTTTAAAGTTCAAGCTTGAACAACCGCCAGTTGTAGTAGGGTTACCTACACAGCCGTGGTGGAAATCCTCACTGCCACGGATGTCTCCGCATATGGCATCGAGGTGTCATTATATATAATGAGACAGAGATGCTCTGGAGGACCTGAAAATTAGAGCCTGACCAAAAGTTGGGCGCCATGTCACGTAGGCTCTCATTATTCTAATAAGACTACTGGATTTTGAGCAGCAAGATCGTCCACGGTGTGGGAGACTGAGTCTGACCCATTGTGGGTGACACCTGTCGCTCTAAATCTGGGTTTTGCTCCGGCTAACTAGCAGTGCCTCGTCTCTCTCGAAAGGTAGAGATGATTGGGCAACCAAGCGCATGACATATAATACTTCTAAGGGAAGTCGTGGTCACTCAGGTCGCATCCTGTTCACTCATTCACAATTCGGTCTCATATATAAATGACAATGAAAGCAGTATAGGTTTTAAAGACTGGTTTAATAAAACGACAGCACTTTAGATAGCAAAGCGTGAGCTGCAATAACCAGAAGGACACAACATGACAATATTAAAATGGTGACGATGAGAGTGAAGCATAAAAATAAAGCTATCATATTGCCACTAGAATCGATGGACTATTTTCTATGTGAATCATAATTTGAGCACAGCATGTTAAGCTCTAATCCTGCTTTTCAGGTTCCCCCGTGAGGACATCAACCCCCATACATGAGCAAAGGCCTGTAGTCTGCGTTAGCATCTGCAGCAAAGCATTCAGCATACAGCCGTGGTTCCCTGGCTGGAATCTCCCTCTTGACTTAATGGGACTAGGAAGTGTTTTTACAATAACACAGCTAATGTTCTAGGAAAATGTCCCTATGTAAGGATGTGTATTTTCTACGAATGTTGGAGACTAAACTTCTACCACGTTCACCGGCAATGTACCAAACTGTAGCTTGACTGAAGCACAAAGTGATCAAGAATGTCTTGTTTGAGAACACAGTGCTGGGCTAAGCAAAACAGTTAAATAGAAGAAATGAAAACAAGACCGTAAAACTGGATATTGTAAAAATAACAATGTGAGGCCGAATAAAATATATCTAGATCAAAGTGCACAGCGGCCTAGTGTATTAAACTAACCTGCATGGAGCTATAACTAAAATGGCTACACAACAGCTTGATTTTATGAGTCTTTGCTGTAAGAGGACCTTTATTGCCTGCTCGTATATGCATGAACATAGTGACAGCTTATGAGTGAATGCGCTACCAAAATAATGAAATGTTTCCTTTCAGGGAGTGGAGTGCATGTGAAAACAATGTTTCCGCGTTGACCTGTATTGATCCCTCTAGCAAGGTGAATACATTGAGTAAGTCTGAATGGAATAAACAGATTTATTTGAAAGAAGCAGCTGAATACAGAAAGGTCCGGATTTCTTTCTATTTTTACCTACTGTCTTCTTGCCCGTGTTGTTAATTGTTTGACATGCTCATTTGATTGACGGTTTTGTAACATTGAGGTAGGAATCTATTATATGTACATTTGCTCTTAAATTTGCATGGATGAGGTTTAAATATTACAGCTGCACTTCATTCACCGATGGTTTGTGTCATGCATCTTTCTAGTTTTCTGGTAGGATTTTATATTCTTTCTGACTACTCTATTGTTGCTACCTTTTCGGGAACAAAATGGCGGCTTTGCTGCAGAAGCAAGTTTCAGTCCTTGCCTAATTTTGCTAGCCAATTGTGTGGAGGCAATCATGTTTGAAACTAGACAAAGCTAGCGAGTGAAGCTCCGGGATGGGGTGTTGGGGTTCTTCCCTCAAACAAATTTGTACAAGTAATTCATTTTCAGCTCAACTCTCCCAGGGCATTGGCTAATTCTTATGAAGTTCTCATGAAATTACTACATGGGCTTCTAAATAAACACGCCCATCAACAGTCGTTTTGCGCTGGTCACCCCTCAAGAAAATTATTAAACATGAGAATAGTAGGACTTCTTTACTGCATAATTTCCGAAAGAAAATGGCTATGGGGGGGCCCGCGGAGAGAGAGACTCGCTCTAGTCTCTCCGCGGGTCTTTTCGGGACGACAGGAAGTGGCGCGGGTGCGCCTGGATTGGTGGACAGGTAAGTGGGGGTGGGCTTTAGGGATGGGTTAAAAGGGGGTAAAGGGGTGGGGTCGGCCTCTTTCCAGGCCGACCATTACAGGGAGGAAGTTTTGGACCACCCACCCACCCTGCATAGAAGGTAGGCAGCAGGGGAGGGTTTGTCAAGGGAAGGCGTGATTAGGTAGGTAGGTTTAGGTTTGACGTCAGTTAGGACAGGTGCGGTGCATAAGAGTTGGCAGGAAATGGGGGAGAGCCAGATGCGGGCTTGTTCCCCCCTTCCAGGGGGAAAAAGGAGGTGAAGGATCAGAATGGGGAGAGGTTTGTTTACAAACAAGGAGGGCATGGAAGGAAGAGGGGAGTGTCTAGGGGAGGGGATTGGAAGAAAGCTATTAGAAAAGAAGGATGGGCATGAGGAAGCTTTTAAGTTGAAAGTTGGGCGAGAGGGATTTCATACAGTTCTAAGTTGTTGTTGTTTATGTAAAATCCTGTCCTAAATAAATGACCTTTTGCACTAGAAATGAGTGTCAATGTATGTTTGTCCCGAAAAGCACAATTTCAGATATTCTGGCTGTGCTGTTATATTCCACGTCTTTCTATTTTGATTCAGAAGAGCATCTGTCATAATAACATAAAATGGATGTTGAGAAACCAAAATACCAAGGGCATGAATGTGACATCACACAAACTATGACCCTGCCCTGCCATCGCATGATTGATCCCTTGTCCCACATTTACTCCCTCTTATTTGCTGCTAATGAGCTAGTGGGAAGGACAAGAAATGGAAACTGTAGAAAGGAAAAAGATAGTAGATCCCATCTGATCCCCTTGAGACCAGGAAGAGTAAGAGCAATGCCAGAGACACCAGAGGGGAAGGAGAATAGCATATGCGACCACTGGCTCCCCCTTTTTAGCACTCATGTTTTATGACTGAGGATCTACTTTAAAGGGGGATGATGGGGTAAATAACCCCTGCAAAGATATTACAGTCTCAAGCCTGAGACAGCATAGCTATTCCTTAGATTGCCACGCTTTACAGACTCATATTGTAGCGCTGAATTATAGGCTCAGCCTTCCGACAGTTATGTGAGTGATAATCATATGATAAATATCTATCAACAAAGAGCATGAGATGTCTTCACAGGAGTTATGAAATACACTCTACAGGAGAAAACCTGTGGCTTTGTAAGGAAATGATGCCAAAACATCACACTAGGTGCCTCCGAATCAGTATGACATATCATTAAATTATCAACTTGAACCAACTCCACACATTTTGCCTCAAATATAAGCTTGTCATTTCGGAAAAATGTATACAAACGTTAGTTTTTCCATTTTTACCAATTGACTTATGAGCTTATCTTTTTAATTATGCATGCATGGCCAGCCCACGCTCAGATACCCTATCACTCTACAGTTATCAACAAGTCCACACTCTTCTCAGTGTCAAAACGAAATACCCTTTTCCTTGAGAAAATGTCAGCTGTTGCAATCACGCGTTTGCCAAAATGTGTTAAAGATATCTTGAATGGCGCCAAGGAGCAAGCACAGTTATATGTGTTTAATGTTTTATTCATTTGATTCTCCTACTCCAATAAAAAGCAAATGCCATCTGTATGAAATATTCTGTAATTTTGAAAATAAAAAATCTAATTAGTTAAAGGAGCGGGCATCCATTCAGTAAAATAAACTCACATAAATCAGTTTGACTTACTGAACGGTGAAAGTAGAACCCGAGTCAAAGTCAATATTAACAGAAAGCAGATCAAAATCATGCTCCTTGTGTGGAAGACTTATTGCCAGTAAAAGGATTCAAGTAAGGAATCTGAATATTTTATATAGACCACACACTGAAAGACCCTACAAATATACTTGCCTTCTCCACTGACAACTACTTTTCTGGCACATCGATAACTGTAGAGCTGGTTTTTATGAAGACATAATTTGCATCTGATTTGGTTGCTTTAAACAGCTTGCTGTTTCTATAGCTATTGTTAGGCCTGGCATCCTTGGCCTGGTTTCCCCTAACTTTTTGTCTTCAGGCCTCCTGTTTTGCTGACCTCGTTTATGCTAGCTTTGGGACTCAGGGCAATTTACCACTGCTAACCAGTGTTAAAGTGCATGTGCTCTCTGCTTAAAACGTGGTAACGTTGTCTTATTTACAATTGGCATATTTAATTTACCTATAAATCCCTAGTAAAGTGCACTACCTTTGCCCAGGGACTGGAAAATAAATGTTACTAGTGGGCCTGCATTACTGATTATGCTACCCACTTAAGTAGCGCTTCAATATGTCTCAGGCTGCCATTGAGGAGCATGTATGCAGTTTTATACTGCAATGACGACCTGGCACGTTAACCCTTTTGCCAGACCCAAACCAGTGCCGGATTCCCAAATAGGCAAAGTAGGCACCAGCCTTTGGGCCCCACTCATTTAAGGGGCCCTGCAACAATGGATCAAAATAAAATTGATTTGATCTTGAAAGAAAATGACAATCAAGCTTTTTTTAATTGTTTTCAAATGATATAAAAAAATGAATCATCTCAAAGAAACAAAAACTCTTCGTTAAAGACACTATAGAGAAAATACTGTATTAATGTAATGTACCCATTAACAACTTTAGGTACATAAACAATAAATATCAGATTCTCATAACAGTTTGTCTCTTTAAAGCTCATCTTCTGTCAGTTTGTAAAAAATGGCGCAAACTACGTATGTGTAATGTTTAGTGTAATGTTTAGTTTTGTGTAATAAAATTGGTTTGTCAAAATTGTTGGTTGGTAAAATTAAAAACGTATTAGGATACAATTTGCGAGGGGAACCGCAACATTTCAACTGCCTAGGGGCCTCTAAAGGCCCAAACATTCCTTTTTAATGCATATGTCACCCCTAAGGTAGACTTTAGACAGCCAATGGGTAGTGTGCAATGTATTTAAAAAACAGGAAATTTACTTTTAAGTTTTACATGTCCTAGTAGTCTTAAATTCGTTTTGCACTACAGCAAGGTCCATCTCTCCCATAGGATAACTTTGAGATTACCTTATTGTATTGTATAAGTGTAATTTCCAATAGAGAAGATGCAGGACCCATATGTTTAGTGTCTCTGGAATCACAGCTTTTGGTGAAGGCGTATTTTAAATTTTAATTCTGAAAATGCCACTTTTAGCAAGTTGTCATTTTCTTGCTTTAGCCATTTGGTGCCTACTGCCTGTTTCCATGACATGCCTGGGGTGGGGTAACAGTTGGGCTCCCTCTAGAAAAACACACAGAAAGGGAGCTTAGGTTTGCCTGATGGGCCATCCTGGGCAGGATGGGAGGGAGGAGCTGAAACACTAGAATGGCTGTGTCTTGTTCCCACACAGAGGGCTGCACCCCCCCGTGGTGAGTCAGGAGCCAGGACAGGAAAGACAGGGACTCTGTGTACTTCAAATGCCCCTCTTTGAAGCCCCCCCCCCACTTCAAAGTCACAACTGGATATAAGTACTGAACCTCAGATACTACCAACTCAGTACACATCTGGACATGTGGATACTCTGTCAGGAAGGACTGCTGTGCTGCTGTGCTGCTGTGCTGCTGTGCTGTTGAAAGGACTGCCATTCTGCATGACTCTGCTGGGCTTCTGTGGTGCTGCTTGGAACCGACGCATCTCCATCGATGCCGATGCATCGCCGCGGCTGCAAGGATCGAGGACAAAGCATAACTGTTGATACCAATGCATTGCTGCGAGGATCAGGCACACTGCATTGCAGACTGCGTGCAGCGTTGCCTCCATTCCCAATGCATCCACAACTTTGCGGGTTCGGAGCCAACGTAACACCTACATCTTTGGAATCGATGCCAACACATAACTTCCTTTGCCTCTTGCATCCTGTTCTTGACGATGACGCAACTCCGAACCAAGGTACTGTTTCAGAGTGCCAAGGCTGATCCCTCTATCTGACCCGCACTCTAACATGGTTGGCCTGACTTTTCAGATTTGACCCAGTGTATCGCAACCAGACAACTTTGGTTGGCTCTTTAAGCCCTACAATTAAGATTATTCTTTAAAAATTCATATTTAGACTTCTTCTTATTGGATTTTTGCCATTTTTCTCTTGAGTTGTTCATTAAGTTAAAATCTATTTTCTAACCTGGTGGAGCCTTTTTGTGGTGTTTCCATGGTGTTACTGTTTGAAGTGTTGCACAAATACTTCATACACTGCCTCTTCAGCTAAGCCTGCCTGCTCTGTGCGAAGTTACCAGAGGGTGAGCACAGGTTAATTTATGGTGTGTATCTCACTTACCCTGACTAAGGTTGTGTTTCCTGCTTGGATATGGTGCATACGTTTAGAAACCAGAAACCCAATTAATAGCAGCTATATCATACAATTCTGAACATGGATTAAGAAGGTTATAGCGAAAGCCAAGTTCATCATTACCTATTTCTGTACCCACTCTACTTCTTTCATCAGCCCACAGGTTGGTCATGACACTAAGAACACAGTCCATGAAACTTTGATGCCAGTACTGCTTGCACTAATCATAGCAGGTATGTCAACTCTTTTTTGTGAGAGAATTTAACCCACTTTTCTGAAAAGGATAGTCATTCAAGGGCTACAGTCTCTGGCTGTATAGTTTTCAGTAACCAGTATTCCATACACAGAGGATCACATCCATCATTCCAGGCATTCTGGGCAATATTCCGAACTACTGCTAACTCTACAGTCTGGTCAAGTGATGGAACGCATTCGAGATTCAAATAGGGAAACAAAAGCGCGTTGCTACACTGAATCCATTTGTCCAGATACCTCAAAGCGGGTTGAAATACAACAATGAATCCCTGTGTTACCTTTCCTGCCCTGCTGCAGGCAGCTTTCACAGATATTTATTAACTTTGAAGCCAAAGAGGCAATCTTTCTCTCTGTCCTGCACTGTTTTTTATGTTGCAACTGATTTAGTATGTTTGGGGTAGTAAATTAATTCTTCTTCAGTATCTTAATAGAAATAGATGACATAAAATAATGAACAAAGAAAATGAAGCACTCTGAGAGTGTCAGTGTTGTGGTCAGTTCATCTTGTTGGTCTCTGTGAGAAATTGGGGTTTTAGTTGACTGGGTTGTGACCCTGGTCAAGCAACAGTCACAATCCCTTGCAGGTTGAACCACAAAAAGTCCCCAAAGTAACCTGTGCTTAACTGTGGGTAGATTGGCACAAAAAATAGTCAGGTTTAATATAGAGGCAATGTGTCAAGTATTTATGCAGCACACAAACAGTAATAGAATGAAGACACAACACAAGAAAAATCCCCCACCAATTCAGAAAAATAGTATAGTCTTTAATAAATGATTTGACACCAAAATGAGAAGAATCCAATCAGTAGAATTAGACTCATGAGTTTTTAAAAATCTTAGGGAAAATAAATTCAGGCCGACCACAATGCGAGGTTCTGTGCCGAGGATGCGCCGCACAGCCGATTCAAAGGTGCGGTGTTGTGATGATCCCATTGATGAGGGCCTGCGATCCAAACTCCAGTACCAATGATGCAGTACACAGTGAAGGTGATGCATCTCTTCTGAGGAGCTGTGAGGCTGCAATGCTGGAACCTGTGTCAGGAAAGCTTTGCACTGGCGGTGGTTTCCGATGCGGCTGTGGAGTCGATGCAGAGTAGTTTGCGTTAGGATAACTTTCTCAGCAGAGGCAATGCGCCGGTTCTACTCGGGTTTGGACCGCGGGACAGAGGAGATGCGTCAGTTCTGCTGGATCCACAGATGGGCTGGCAGACCACCTTCAGGCCCACTTCCAAGGGGCCACAACTTGGGTAGCACCACTTGGCCGAGTCCATGTGCTAAGTTTAAGGTTGTGGGATCCTTCTGTCCCTGAGGCTCTAGTCAGGAGGCCAGCCAGCTAGCTCTTGTAGTCACTTTGGGGTTCTTGGTTCAACAGATGCAGGTCCAGTCTTTACCCAGGCAACAGGGCAGAGGCAGCAGATCAGCACCACAGGGCAGCAGTCCTTCTGAATATCAGCCCAGCAGAGTGGCAGTCCTTTCAGCAGCAGAGCTGTCCTTATTCCTGGTAGAGTATCCACAGGTCCAGAGGTGTACTGGAGAGTTGCTGTCTGAGGTCATGTTTATATGCACTGGTGCCCTCCTTCTGGAAGGTGGGAGAAGCTTCTAAGCATCGGCTTTGAAGTGCATAAATTGCCTGATTCCCTTGCCCTGGCGGCTTTAAGCTATCTGCAGTCACAATATGGAGGTGATAGTCCTTTGTGGGAAGGTAGAGTACTCCCTATTCAGTTGCAAGTGGGGCTATGCTCTGCTCCACCCCCTTCCAGCCAGCAGATGGCCCATTCAGGCACCCCTAATCTCTCTATTGTGTGACTGTGTGGGAGGAATGCACAAAGTTTAACTGTCAAATACACCCAGTCATGTGATCCAAGACAGTGTGCAGGCACAAAGGGGCTAAGGGTGGCGTTTTTAAAATTGTTAACAAAAACATGACTTTACCATTTAATAGGGTTTTTCATTACAATTCCAAAGACACCAAACGTGAGATACCCACCTGCTCCCAATTGGGAATTACAGATTATAAAATGTAATAAGGAATATCCAGTGTTATCATATTGGGAGGGATATGGCTCACAGTAGTGAAAAATTGAATGTAGTTATTTTTCACTACCACAACATGTAAAACCTAAAGGTGCTGGTCCTCTCTATATTAAGGGTGATTTATATGTAATAAAAGGGAGTTTTGGGCTTGGCAATGGGATTATATTGCCAAATTGAATTGGAACTTTAAAACTGCATACAAGCTGCTTTGGCAGACCTCGGACATGTTTTATGGAGCTACTAAAATGGGTAGGTTATGAAGTAACACAGGCCCACTGGTAGCACTTAATTTATAGACCCTGGATATATGGTATACCACTGTACAAGATACTTATAAGTAAATTAAACATGCCTATTGGGTATAAGCCAATTTAAAAATGTTTTGGAGGAGTGAGCATAAGCACTCTAGCACTGGTTGGCAGTGGTAAAGTGCAGAGAGTACTAAGGCCAACAAAAAATAGGTTCAGGAAAATGGAGAAGGAGAGGCAAAACATCTGAGGTGAGACCACTCCAAGGCTGACGGGTCTAACAGTCTACAACAGAAAGCTCTAGATAACTCACAAAATAACAACAGCACTTAAGCTTACTCATGTTTTCTGCACTGCATGAGAAGTGAACAGAATCTTTACATACTAGATTTTCTCTATCTAACCTGAGTGCTTTTAGTATTAAGCCTAATTCTTTTTGAATTTTATTTACTATGCTGTATATTGAATAAGGTGCCATCATATTCTCAACAATGCACTCCATATTTTTCTTCTGAAATGTATTTTACAGGCTATCTGCAAATCACTTAATATTTTCACATACAGATTGCTCCTGCAGTCGTAAGACACATAGCTGTGATCATGCTTGCCAGCTTGAAACACTTGTGTCAGGTCAGTAATTTGGATGACATTCTATTGTGAGAGTGGGGAAAAGTTTGTGTTGAAACAAATGGACCTTTTCACTTTGTATGGGATAAATAGGCTTCATTCCCATGGTATACTATTTCACTCCATCTCAAGATGCTTTGGAAAATCATATCCTTCATCCCTAATGATGACTTCAAACAAGTGGTTAAATCCCTTAAAATTGTCAGACTAGTCATTGAAAATGAGCTACTCACAGGCCACCCCAAATCTCACCTAGCTCCGCTGATAGCAAACCTGATCAGTGTTGCACAACTCATCTGAAGCTCTAAACGCTCATCACAGCACTCCTGTCCCCTCCTCCCATAATCGGCTACTGATCAAAATGAGATGCATTTTGTAAATATCCTGCATTACCCAAAGCGTCATACACAGAGGCACCATAATATTGCTAGCAGATAAACCTCTGCTCTTTTGAGTCTCTCCGCTCCCTTAGTAGTTCCAAATCCTTACTACTCAAACCTGCCAGCTTCACAAAACAGAAAACAATAGCCATGATCTGTCATTCACTCCCATTGGAGGCATGCACCAACCCTTCCTTAAGCAACCCTTAATCTAGAATACCTACTTTTATACCATCAGACTCAACGGAGCCTTGCCCTTTTGGGAAACAACACCATCCTAGCAATTCAGAGCAAGTAGACTGAAGTACAGACTGTACACTTCAATGTTAACTGCTGTAGACCCCTTATACCCACTCAAACCCTTGATATGGAATACCTCTCCTCCGTGAAGCCTGTCCTTGCCCTCCTCCCAGATTTTGTCTCTCTTTTCTTGGAACCATATGTATATATGAACTGGTGTAACATACTTTTAAATAGTGTTAGTGTTTTCCTGTGACCCAGGGTTTGTTTGGCATAGGTTTCTGGACTATTATTTGATCCCCGTGAGTTACCTGACAAGTTTTCTGCTGTGTACCCTCATCAAACATATACTGTATTATCAGGACTTGAAAGTGCCATACCACATGGAGTGCTTTATTGCTGTACTCATCACAAAAGGTTATTTGTGTAGGACATACCTGGTCAAACACTACAGGTGGTCCTTTGAAAGCTGAGAAGAAAGAGTGATATCATGATATAAACTGGAAAATACTCCTTGTCTAATATTATTTTATTAGTTTTGAAAAGTCACTGTCACTCGTTTTTCAATGGCATTCACCCTCCAAACAGGAAAAAGGCTTCCAAGTACTACAGTAGTGTTACCTGTTTGGAGATTTGCATTCCCTCCTCAAAAGCAGTCTGTCCACATTTACTTTAATGGGAATCATCCTTTTAGACATCTGCCTTATTCCCCCTCATTATAGTCAAGATTGGAAATCAATAATAATGCCCATGTTACAAGTTTGTTTGATTTGGGTCATGTGTATGGTACTATTAATTCAAAGTAAGACCATTTATAAATATATTTTTGACAATTGTAAGTCTTTCCACATGATAGCACTGAAGTTAATTATTTGACATTGCCCAGTTACATCTCTTATTCTACAAGTTAAGATAAGAAACAGAAATTGCGCTATTATCAGGTTATTGCTGGAGACAAGTAACCATCAATCTGCATACATATTCATTAATCAATGATAATGCTGAAAACCAAAAAAATACCAATAAAGTTTATGTTAAAAAATGAATCAATTATGCACACTAAGGAACAAACCTAAGAATTACTGGATACAGAGATATTAAGGGAGTGAGACATTTCAAATAATTTCTTACACAGAGAGACACTTTTTATGGTACATCTTTGTATGCCACATTTCAGTTAGTGTAATTCCTCAAATTAAACAAAGGGACATTTAAATATATTCTAACATGACTGAAATCCTGTTGTGCTATCTTAAAAGATGTACACATGCTGACTGGCATTTGATAGTTGATATGCTGCTAGTGTAGGGTTACATAGTGAGTCCATGTCACCCTGATATCGTTTTAAGCTGTCAGAGGCCCTTCTTTTAAAAGTCATACAGGTTAACCTATTAACTTTGTTAAGTTAAATTGAAAAAATAGGATGTTTCACCTATTTCACCAATGCCATTATATCATAATGCAGTGACTTTTCAAAGGAAAAAAAAGTCCCAGAAACACTTCATCCAAGTGACATGGTATTATTGGATAAGTACCAATAGCTTATATTCAAGTTTGACTTTTCTGTGAATGGCAGCAGGTGAGTGAAGCAGCTTATAGATTTCAGTATTCTGACAAAATATTGTGGAAACAATATTGTGAGAGCCTGAAATGTTGTTATGTCAATTATAACCTGGGTGAGAAAATTGGAGGTAAGATTATAGTTTTCTTAGTATGTTTTTTGCTAGAAATGTTTTTATGTGTTATATCATTGTAATTTATATCATTTTTATGTATGTTTTGTGTATTATCATGTTTAATATATTTTATTTGTTTCTAAAAAGCTTGTTTTATTTTGCATAATGATTTTAGGAGCAGGATTTTGGTTTTATGAGGGAATGGATGGGGAAACAATACAAATTTTTGAATTGTTTAGCTTATTGTGTTTGTAATTGTTTTGGTTATTTTTATTTATACTTTTTCAAACCGCATATAATCAATTATTTTTTATTAAATTATTGTTTCATTTTTTAAATTTATTTTCTCATTATGCAGCATTCACATTTATATACAGTTTTTATATATTTTATTTTTTAGTTTTAATAGTGTTATATATTTACTTTTCTAGTAAGTACATTTTTGGATACATTGTATTAAAAATTGTTTCTTGCTAATTAAAATTCATTTATTTATTTTTTATTAAAATAATTGATTTAAATAATTGTACTATATTGGTTTTCATTAAAGGACATTTTTAAATTTATGTAATTTTAAAAATGTTAATCTTTTAAATGTATTTTTGGTAGTACTTTTAATTACATTGTTTATGTTGTGTCATTTACTTTTTTGGCATATTTAAAATGGATTTCTTGAATGTATTATTTTAGTGATATGTCTATTGCTTTTGTGCAGTAGTTAATTGTGAAATATAAAAATGCTGTATTTTCTCTCATGTCCTAATTTTGGAGCGGGAACATAAAATTGCCCACCCACAAAAGCCCAACACTTTTCCCAATGTAATTAAGCTTGGAGTTGGGGTAGTAAATCTGAATTCCCCCCACCCCCCAAGCACAATGTGTTTCCTAATGTAGTTACATTTTGGAGATGGGATAGTAAATCTGACCCCTCTACCCAAAGTCCAACATTTTCCTTAATCTGGTTAAGAGCCTCATTACAAGTTTGGCAGTTGGACTGCCATATTGGCAGTCATGCAGAAAGCGGTATTACGAGTTACACAGGCAGTACCGATAAAAGTCAGCCAAAAATCCAACACCACCAGTACTTTGGAGGGTGTGAAATAGGTGGTCCGACCACCAGCCCATCAACCAAGCGCTGAACCTATTACAAGTACAAAGTCGCAGTGGCGGTCAGCCGTAGTGGTCTGCCAATGGAGGTCCAAACCTCGTCGGTTCACGGTCGACAAAGTAAAACACAACACCTCATTGGATTGCCACACCCAACACACCTGCAAAGCACACTATAAAGCACACCCCTTCACACTCCACAATCCTTTGCATCCATAACGCCAAATACTGTAGCCAGATAAACGCTTAGAATAGGCACCCACCAACTTTCACTGAACACATATCCCACACCCTCAACACACTCCTATCACATCCATTTGCACCTCACTACTCCTTTTACTCCCCGTCACCTGTTTAATTCCCACCACCTATCAATATTTTTTATTATCACCCCAGAAAATTCCCCGTTTCACTAAAGATGAGTTAAGAGTCATGGTGGATGAAATCATTAGAGTAGAGCCACATCTATTTGGAGCCCAGATCCAACACAGTAGTACCGCCAGGAAAATGGAAATGTGGCAAAGGATAGTCGACAGAGTGAATGCTATAGGCCCTACCCCACGCACAAGGGATGATATCAGAAACAGGTGAAACAACCTTAGACGGAAGGTCTGTTCCATGGCATCGAGGCACTAGCTGTATGTCTAGAAGACTGGCAGTGGCCCCCCACTTCCTACCTTAGAACTCAGATCCTGAGAGGAGAAGGTCTTGGCCATCCTGCATCCGGAGGGCTTTGCAGGAATACCTGGATAGTGGAGTTGGGTAAGTCACAAAAACAAATATCAGCAAAATGTATTGTCATGCATGCTCATTGATCACCATTTGCCAACTTCACCGTCAACCCACTCAACAGCACAGTGTCCACCTGTTCATAGACCCCTGTCTGGCCTCCAACATGTAAACTAGACTCACCTGGGGTAACAACAACTCTGTACAGTGTGTGTAGTACAAGGACTGACAGCACTACTATTCCCAACAGGCACTGTTCCACCATTACAAAATTGTGAACAGTGTATCCTACTAGACAGTACCTTGATTGTCACCTCCACATTAGAATGTACACACCTGAGAAGATGCCATCTGTATACTGTGTAGATAAGACAGGCACTGACAGGAATGCTAAGGCCGGGAGGCACTGCTACTTTCACTCCACTCAGCTACCACAGTGTCATCAGCTCTAATGACCCTTCTCCCTCCACTCAGCCTTTGAACTGTACTCACCTGAGAGGATGACATCTGTATACTGTGTGGGTAGGACAGGCACTGCCAGGAATGCTAAGGCCAGGAGGCACTGCTACTGTCACTCTACTCAGTCACCACTGTTGTAGTTGGACTCTAGGCAAGACTGCTTGTTTATGGATGATAGCACTTTTGTTTGTAGGCGACTAGGCCATACAACAAATTGCAACTGTCGGCCCAACCCTCCCGGGTCATAAGCAGTACCTCACTAAAATCCCAAACAATAAAAGGTGATTTCTGGCAGCCTTTACACCTGGACTCAAAAGTGCGACATCTCAGGGGAGTCGTGGTTAAACTGATTTTATCCTTTTATCACATGAGCAATAAGTCTCAGTCACACACAGGCAGTAAAGAAGATGCAATAAAGTTTTCAATAGGTGTGATTTCCAAGACTGCAATCTAATGTAAAAAGCATGAGCTGCAATGATTAGGATAATGAACAATGCAAGAAGCAGAATTGTAAAAACGAGAGTTGTGAATATAAAACCCCCCACCATGTTGCAATAACATGAGATGTGAAATAGGCCCTAATGCCCAAGCATGATGAACCTAACCTCTAACCTAACAAGAGCTATGTGTGTTAAATCTAATCTGCCAGTACCATGTCCATGAAAAGAGCCCCCTAATCTTTGTTCCTTTGAATGAGGTCTGTAGATCAGACTCCACGGTGACACGAAGGCTGGGTCTGCATCAAGGTGACGTGTAGCATAGATAGCGTTAATGGCATCTGTCAGGAATCCCTCTGATAGTCTTGTCTGCATGAGATGCATTTATACAGATCTTCTAGGACCCCTGACGCAGGTATGTTCCCAAACAATATCTAAGAAGGCATGCTTGGGGAGGCCATTATATAAATAATTCCCTCCAAAAGTACATTATTTTCCAGTCACACGTAAGTGAGATAGGAACATGATGTCAATACCTACGTGTATCACTTGCCTTTGACGCTGATAGTGATGCCTTCACAGAATGGCACTGATAACGTAAAACCAGAACATCTTCCTAACTATAAACATAGCAGCCATTGTGGAAGAAAAAATTAAATAAATGTTCTAAAACAGAGCAGGCTAAGTAGGTCAAAAGACACTAGGTGGCAGGGGCACGGGCACAGGACTGCTAGCCAAAAGGCTAAGCGAACTCCTGATTTTCAATAAAACTAATTAGAATCTGCTATACCACAGTGTCTTCTGTTCCAATGACCCTTCTCCCTCTACTCAGTCTTTGAACTGTACTCACCTGAGAGGATGACATCTGTTTACTGTTCAAAGGCTCCAAGATGCATCATATGAGTGGTATTGGCAGCAGAGACATTCACAATGCTCTGACCACATAATTACAACTATCACATATACAACATGATTATGGCTCTGCCTGCATAACTAGGTCTTAAAATGACCTTAGCCACATCCTGCCCAGGCACTGTTTCGCCTGCACTGCTGGCAACAAATGAGTCTATGACCATCCTTCCAAGTGCTAATATACTCAGACATTCTGAAGCCTGTTGACTGAGATGGAATTGGTATGTAACCCAAATGTCAGGTCAATACAACTGATAGCCTGTCACATAAGGCAAATCTGCAAATACAATGTGTACATGGTCTTAGCCAAATGTCACTGTTTACAATTGGAGGTACATGTCACATTGTATCTCTCACATCAACAGGTCTAGATGCCACAGTGAATACTGAGCCCACTGAAGAGACTGCTACTACCTGCATGGATGAAACCCTCTGTGAAGACACCACTCCCGGACGTCCGGACATTAATGAGGGTTCTGGCCTACCCAGGGAACGTGGTCAGATGACACCAGTGAGCCTCACTGTGACCACATTGGTTCCTCCCAACCCAGTTGCTTCAACATCTCAGGCAGCCAGTTGTCCCCAAACCTGTGTCCCCCAGTACCGGGATCCTGAGTCACTGCAGAACACTTCAGACAATGATGGTCCTGGAGCCAGTGGTAGGGGACAAGCCTTGCCCAGGGCGCAGGCATGTGGGGGTCAGGTGCATGGGAGGGATGGTGTTGGCCTGCAACATGAGGCTGCTGGGGTTGGCCCTGGCCAGGACACCATCAGCCAAGTTCTGGGAGCCTACCAATAATCCCAAGGCATGATGGGCCAAGTACTTGCCGAACTCAGAGAGATGAAGCAGCTGCAGGGGGACTGCCACTGTGAGTCTCTGGAAAAGTGGGAGGCCATCAACACCATCCTGGCCTCCCTAACAGGAGTGTTCAGCGAGATCAATAGTACCATGATGAGGGACTGTGAGCAACACCACACCCCTTCCTTTGGCCAAGCAACACCGACCCCTAAAACATCTGTGGAAGCCACTATAAGGGAGGCACTGTCAGGGGAAGTACCCACCTCAGACACACCTGCCTCTGTAGCAGCAGAATCCCACTCTAAACGGGGACGTCCACCCAAGATTCCAGGAGGTGCGGATTGCAAGACATCAACTACTGCCAGCAACCGACCTCTTCCTGAAGGGACTCCTTTGTGTTACAGACTCACTCTGTTGACTGCTCTTTAACACTTTTTATTTTCCATGGTTGTAGGACACTGGACTTTGCACTTTAAAAGTCGTGGCAACTACTCATTTGATTTCATCCACCATGCCTGATCCCTTACTTTACTTTTTTTTTTAAGAGTCTCACAATTATGTACTGTACATATGTAAATAAACACATCTATCACAAAAGCCCTTCCTGCTACAAATCTCCAACATTTTTAAACGTTGAATTTCAATCCCATGTGATGCACATGAGGAAGACATAAAATGCTAATGGAAGGAGGGATATGTCTCAGGTAGTTATGCTGAGGAGAATTAGCAACACCATGAAACAAGTGTCTGGTCACACCAAACGTTTTATTGCACAGTACATCACATAGGCTGTTAAAATGAATGGACTGCCACAGCCAAGAACGGCAGAACCATCTTGAGTCAGGCTAGATTTCACAAAGGTACCGTCCATCAGAGCACAGAAGAAACAGCTTTGTCAGACCTTGTCCCATAGAATAGGCTACAAAATGAGTATATCTTGTCACTAGCTAGAGCCACATTACATACCAAAACCATGTCTGCCAACTTAACATACACCATGGCACAGACAGAGGGCAGTACAACTGTCCTTGATCCTATTATAATGAGCAAGCATCTGGTGGCATTACACAAACCTATTTCAGTGTTGTGGCACAGGCACTGTTGCCTGCAATGAGAAAACATATCAATAGTACACAAAGTTCAAACAGGATCATTGTAAACACTATGTGAAGGGAGAATGCATGGATTGCGCTGGTTGGCATGTTTCATGGGTGCATGATCATACACATGAGACAATTGGACCACATCAAACAAGTGTATTGTGAACTTCAGAATTCCACCCACCCACTGTCCAAGCTGCTTTGGCGGAGGACTCATATACCCCATTTCTGTGACTAACATTGCCTGGATCAATCCATGTCCACTTCAAATGTCAGAACAGCAACTACTACCTGCTAATGTCACAATTATGAAATGCCCACATGACAATGGCATGATGAAGACACCTAGATAAAATACAGTACAAAGAGTTTAAGCATGAAAAATCATATACATAACCCAAACCTCATAACAATCTTCAGTGGATCCACTCGCCTTGCAATAAGACTGACACAAACAAAGGAGATCATCAAGGTACCAACATTTCCAAGTCTGACGTAGCAAGCAAACCTTGGCAGTATACTGCATAGTTTGAGATCCCCTGTCTATTGGAAACAAATACCATACTCATCAAAACCTGACCCCCCACAGTTCCTTATACAGTCAAAGTAATCACATAACATTACATACTTACACTCATGTGAAGTAGTAAGTGATGATATGTGCCTGCAAGTCTTCACCTTCCTCTTCATCATTGTCATCCTCACTTGGCATTTCAAGATTCTCACGCGGTGGTACTGCTAACTCCTTCTTATCTGGAATATATGGGCTATCTCTCATCAGGACAATGTTGTGGAGCATGTAGCAGGCCATAATGATCTTATATGCTTTTTGGGTGAGTAGTGGAGGGCTTCACCTGTATTGTCCTGACTCCTAAATCTGGCATTCAGGAGCCAAAAAGTGAACTTCACAACATGCAGTGTTCTTCCATGGGCATCGTTGAAGCAGACTTACCCTAGCGTAGTTGGGTTCCTCACCGGTGTCAACAACCATTGATGGTTTGGGTATGCAGAGTCCCCTGTAATGGAATGGGACATATTTGCAACTATGAGTCCCTCTCATCCACATTTTTGCTACCGACATTGCATACAAACAAACATGACATTTGTGACTTACCAACCAGGCAGGTGCTTTCTGGGTACAGTAGTGACAACAGCTGTGAAGCTGCGCTGTTCCACATGATGAAGGCATCATGGACTGAACCCGGATAACACGCACAGACCTGTGATATGTAAAGGTCCGCCAGAGAAACAACTTGGACATTGATGGAATTGAAGTTCTTCCTGGTACAATAGACTTGTTCAGTGCCATGTGGTGGAACCAAGGCAACGTGTGTACCATCAGTGGCTCCCACAACATGCGGGATGTGTGCCAACCATTGATTTCAGCCTTCACATGGGCAAAACCTTCATGTTGAGGCAACTGGATGTAGCTTTCCAGGTGTTTTAACATTGCTGAGAGTACATCCTTCAATAAAAGACTGAACATAGGCTGGGACAACCCAGAAGATATGAACACTGTATTTTGGAAAGACTCTGTGGCCAGGAAGTGCAACACTGCCATGGCTTGTGTAATGGGTGTATGTTGTTTGGATGACTAATGGCAGGCATCAGATCTGGCTTTAAATGACTACAGAGATCCACAATTGTTTGCCAATTAAGACTGTAGATCTGGATAATGTGTCTTTCCTCCATGGCCTGAAGGTCTGGCAGTGGACGGTAGACAGGAGGATGTCTGATCCTTCCCCTCCCTGGGTACCTGTGTAGGACAAATAATGAGTTTAACCATCACTCAATTTGTCCCTTGCAACACACATTAGGCATGTCAATGACAAACTGTGACAAAACATGTCATTTGTTGAGGACATGATCCACAGTATACATCACCACTGTCAATGACACAGAATCAACATGTTTCCCCCTTGCTTTGCTACAAATGTGTACACATCATCCATCTAGTTAGCAAGAATTTGTGCATGATACTTGCTACTCGGACTGTGACTTGATGTCACAAGTCTTAAATTACCTGGGGGGGAAGAGAGGGCTGTGCCTGAAAGCAAGTTGCCACATGTGTCAAGCAACATACACAAATGGTGTCCAACTAGAGGACCCAGATTACAGGCCAAGACAAGCACTTATAATTAGTATTAACAACATTTTCAGAGTTTTGACACATTTTTCTTAGCCATATACCGCCTGTAATGCCTCTAAAATGGCATGTGCTCGACCTACTCCACTGGACAATTATGAACCGCTAGAGACCGTTCGCAGAAGTCTTCATGGTGGTAGGCAGTTGCTACTGTGGTGGATACAGCCATAGGCTAACATTGTTGCCAGTGGAGGTTGCAGGCCAATGGCTGTGTCCACCAGGGGTGACGGCCATGTATGTAGCAGATGTGACTGCCATGTTCTGAAAAATTTCTCACTTGACACTCCTGCCAGCAAGACTTCCACGACCTGAGCTGTTGTGTACTGCCTCTGGGAGCAATCATGCAACTTCCAACAGGTGATAGAGCCCCTGCCTTCTCCCCGAGGAGCTGGAGAGGCTAGAGGAGGAGGTCCTACCCCTGTATGGACAGCTTTATGGTGCACCAGACGAGCAGATAAGTACTTCGTGTCCACTTGTTTTCACTGCACTTCACCATATTTTCCCCCATCACAGGCTAGATTGTGCCCATGTGTGCCAGTATGTAAAGTCAAGGCCGTGAAGATAGAGTCGGTGTGGCATCAATGGGAGAGTCAATGTCCATGTAACGATGTTCAGTGCCATATGTTGGGTCCTTATACTTTGGTGTGTGTGTCTGGTTTGAGTGTACCCTGTTGTACCTCATGTTGGATGCACAAAACTACTTGACACATGGATTTTGTCAATGTGAGATCACATGTATTTGTATGACAGCATGAGCTGTGTATGCATGTTGTATGTGTCAGGTGGGTGTAAAGTGAACTATGTGTATGTTGCCAGTGAGATTTCAAACCACATCTGGCCTTACTAAACTGTTATTCTGAAGGCATATCCTGATTCACTCTTCCCTTCAGGTTGCCTCATACACACAACAGGCCAAATTGTTGTTGGCTACATGATGTTCTGCCATGCATGAAAGTGATGGGAATGGAGCTCCATGTAGGTTTTGTGTGCTCACCCTGCAGAGATCAGGGCCTGTCAAATGTATCCCCTATTAAGGGTCCAAGTCTAGGCTGGTGTTCAGTCTTTTTGACTACACAATTGTGACACAATGCCCACTCCCTGTAACCAAGTATATCCTGTTATGTGAATCAATCACTCTGAGAAAATGCAGCTTAGTGAGGTTCTTTCTCTGATGAGTATGTAAATGGTTTTAGTAGGGAGACAATGATCTGTGTATAATGTGTACTTGGCATCACTGTCAATGTGTGTCTCTGACGCCTGACAGGTCCCTTACTTCCACAGCCCTGTTGACAGCATCACACAGGTCATATTTGTCCTGTGCAGGCTTATTGCATACATAATAGACCCACAGTGCAGATAGTGTGATGAGTCCTGGGAACCCATGATATATGACTCATTTGTTTGGTCACATAGCAGAAAATGGACAATGCATGCCTTTGTTTGTTGGATGCCATCTCTGCAGGATGGACACATATGTCCAGAAGCATGTTCGTTGGTACATGTACCTGATACAGAACCCCACCCCTGGCATGAGTATGCATTTGTCAGTCCACATATCCACACTTGGACACCATGCGTAGTGTCTATACCCACCATGCCAGTTCCTTCATCGTTACCCATGGGTAATATTTGAGTTTATACTCTGGCAGTAGCCTGTAGGAACTGTATGCAGGAAATCATTCTCACCGACTGTGAGTCTATTAATGCATTCATGCCGAATGTGTGTACTATTCAGAAGCCACAAAGGTGTGATGTGTCCAATGATCCCTCCGCTCTCAGAGCATGTCCACAAGATGTCAGTTGGCATACCTAGTCAGTGGAGGGTCTGAGCAGGTTAGGGGATTGTTCTGACGATTGGGAAGTGTTTGTAGTCCTGTCCCTTCACTCAGTGGCTGGTATGAGGCACACTTGGGCAGTTTGGGCAAAACAATGTTTATAGATTTGTGTGCTGACATATGTGACTCAGCCATTTTCGATGGGACTTGTGGACATAATTTCTTGTCTTTTCTTTTGCATCCATGCAGGTCAATGCCTATCAGAAGAAAGGGATTTGGAGAGCCATCACCAAGAAGGTGCGGACCCTGGGGACCCAAACAATAAAAGGTGATTTCTGGCAGCCGTTACACCTGGACTCAAAAGTGCGACATCTCAGGGGAGTCGTGGTTAAACTGATTTTATCCTTTTATCACATGAGCAATAAGTCTCAGTCACACACAGGCAGTAAAGAAGTTGCAATAAAGTTTTCAATAGGTGTGATTTCCAAGACTGCAATCTAATGTAAAAAGCATGAGCTGCAATGATTAGGATAATGAACAATGCAAGAAGCAGAATTGTAAAAACGAGAGTTGTGAATATAAAGACCCCCACCATGTTGCAATAACATGAGATGTGAAATAGGCCCTAATGCCCAAGCATGATGAACCTAACCTCTAACCTAACAAGAGCTATGTGTGTTAAATCTAATCTGCCAGTACCATGTCCATGAAAAGAGCCCCCCAATCTTTGTTCCTTCGAATGAGGTCTGTAGATCAGACTCCGCAGTGACACGAAGGCTGGGTCTGCATCAAGGTGACGTGTAGCATAGATAGCGTTAATGGCATCTGTCAGGAATCCCTCTGATAGTCTTGTCTGCATGAGATGCATTTATACAGATCATGTAGGACCCCTGACGCAGGTATGTTCCCAAACAATAGCTAAGAAGGCATGCTTGGGGAGGCCATTATATAAATAATTCCCTCCAAAAGTACATTATTTTCCAGTCACACGTAAGTGAGAGAGGAACATGATGTCAATACCTATGTGTATCACTTGCCTTTGACGCTGATAGTGATGCCTTCACAGAATGGCACTGATAACGTGAAACCAGAACATCTTCCTAACTATAAACATAGCAGCCATTGTGGACGAAAAAATTAAATAAATGTTCTAAAACAGAGCAGGCTAAGTAGGTCAAAAGACACTAGGTGGCAGGGGCACTGGCACAGGACTGCTAGCCAGAAGGCTAAGCGAACTCCTGATTCCCAATAAAACTAATTAGAATCCACTATACCACAGTGTCTTCTGTTCCAATGACCCTTCTCCCTCTACTCAGTCTTTGAATTGTACTCACCTGAGAGGATGACATCTGTTTACTGTTCAAAGGCTCCAAGATGCATCATATGAGTGGTATTGGCAGCAGAGACATTCACAATGCTCTGACCACATAATTACAACTATCACATATACAACATGGTTATGGCTCTGCCTGCATAACTAGGTCTTAAAATGACCTTAGCCACATCCTGCCCAGGCACTGTTTCGCCTGCACTGCTGGCAACAAATGAGTCTATGACCATCCTTCCAAGTGCTAATATACTCAGACATTCTGAAGCCTGTTGACTGAGATGGAATTGGTATGTAACCCAAATGTCAGGTCAATACAACTGAGAGTCTGTCACATAAGGCAAATCTGCAAATACAATGTGTACTTGGTCTTAGCCAAATGTCACTGTTTACAATTGGAGGTACATGTCACATTGTATCTCTCACATCAACAGGTCTAGATGCCAAAGCGAATACTGAGCCCACTGAAGAGACTGCCACTACCCGCATGGATGAAGCCCTCTGTGAAGACACCACTCCCGGATGTCCTGACATTAATGAGGGTTCTGGCCTATCCAGGGAACGTGGTCAGATGACACCAGTGAGCCTCACTGTGACCACATTGGTTCCTCCCAGCCCAGTTGCTTCAACATCTCAGGCAGCCAGTTGTCCCCAAACCTGTGTCCCCCAGTACCGGGATCCTGAGTCACTGCAGAACACTTCAGACAATGATGGTCCTGGAGCCAGTGGTAGGGGACAAGCCTTGCCCAGGGCGCAGGCATGTGGGGGTCAGGTGCATGGGAGGGATGGTGTTGGCCTGCAACATGAGGCTGCTGGGGTTGGCCCTGGCCAGGACACCATCAGCCAAGTTCTGGGAGCCTACCAATAATCCCAAGGCATGATGGGCCAAGTACTTGCCGAACTCAGAGAGATGAAGCAGCTGCAGGGGGACTGCCACTGTGAGTCTCTGGAAAAGTGGGAGGCCATCAACACCATCCTGGCCTCCCTAACAGGAGTGTTCAGCGAGATCAATAGTACCATGATGAGGGACTGTGAGCAACACCACACCCCTTCCTTTGGCCAAGCAACACCGACCCCTACAACATCTGTGGAAGCCACTATAAGGGAGGCATTGTCAGGGGAAGTACCCACCTCAGACACCCCTGCCTCTGTAGCAGCAGAATCCCACTCCAAACGGGGACGTCCACCCAAGATTCCAGGAGGTGCGGATTGCAAGACATCAACTACTGCCAGCAACCGACCTCTTCCTGGAGGGACTCCTTTGTGTGCTACAGACTCACTCTGTTGACTGCTCTTTAACACTTTTTATTTTCCATGGTTGTAGGACACTGGACTTTGCACTTTAAAAGTCGTGGCAACTACTCATTTGATTTCATCCACCATGCCTGATCCCTTACTTTACTTTTTTTTTTAAGAGTCTCACAATTATGTACTGAACATATGTAAATAAACACATCTATCACGAAAGCCCTGCCTACTACAAATTTCCAACACTTTTAAACGTTGAATTTCAATCCCATGTGATGCACATGAGGAAGACATAAAATGCTAATGGAAGGAGGGATATGTCTCAGGTAGTTATGCTGAGGAGAATTAGCAACACCATGAAACAAGTGTCTGGTCACATCAAACATTTTATTGCACAGTACATCGCATAGGCTGTTAAAATGAATGGACTGTCATAGCCAAGAACGGCAGAACCATCTTGAGTCAGGCTAGATTTCACAACGGTACCGTCCATCAGAGCACAGAAGAAACAGCTTTGTCAGATCTTGTCCCATAGAATAGGCTACAAAATGAGTATATCTTGTCACTAGCTAGAGCCACATCACATACCAAAACCATGTCTGCCAACTTAACATACACCATGGCACAGACAGAGGGCAGTACAACTGTCCTTGATCCTATTATAATGAGCAAGCATCTGGTGGCATTACACAAACCTATTTCAGTGTTGTGGCACAGGCACTGTTGCCTGCAATGAGAAAACATATCAATAGCTACACAAAGTTCAAACAGGATCATTGTAAACACTATGTGAAGGGAGAATGCATGGATTGCGCTGGTTGGCATGTTTCATGGGCGCATGATCATACACATGAGACAATTGGACCACATCAAACAAGTGTATTGTGAACTTCAGAATTCCACCCACCCACTGTCCAAGCTGCTTTGGCGGAGGACTCATACACCCCATTTCTGTGACTAACATTACCTGGATCAATCCATGTCCACTTCAAATGTCAGAACAGCAACTACTACCTGCCAATGTCACAATTATGAAATGCCCACATGACGATGGCATGATGAAGACACCTAGATAAAATACAATACAAAGAGTTTAAGCATGAAAAATCATATACATAACCCAAACCTCATAACAATCTTCAGTGGATCCACTCGCCTTGCAATAAGACTGACACAAACAAAGGAGATCATCAAGGAACCAACATTTCCAAGTCTGACGTAGCAAGCAAACCTTGTCTGTATACTGCATAGTTTGAGATCCCCTGTCTATTGGAAACAAATACCATACTCATCAAAACCTGACCCCCCACAGTTCCTTATACAGTCAAAGTAATCACATAACATTACATACTTACACTCATGTGAAGTAGTAAGTGATGATATGTGCCTGCAAGTCTTCACCTTCCTCTTCATCATTGTCATCCTCACTTGGCATTTCAAGATTCTCACGCGGTGGTACTGCTAACTCCTTCTTATCTGGAATATATGGGCTATCTCTCATCAGGACAATGTTGTGGAGCATGTAGCAGGCCATAATGATCTTATATGCTTTTTGGGTGAGTAGTGGAGGGCTTCACCTGTATTGTCCTGACTCCTAAATCTGGCATTCAGGAGCCAAAAAGTGAACTTCACAACATGCAGTGTTCTTCCATGGGCATCGTTGAAGCAGACTTACCCTAGCGTAGTTGGGTTCCTCACCGGTGTCAACAACCATTGATGGTTTGGGTATGCAGAGTCCCCTGTAATGGAATGGGACATATTTGCAACTATGAATCCCTCTCATCCACATTTTTGCTACCGACATTGCATACAAACAAACATGACATTTGTGACGTACCAACCAGGCAGGTGCTTTCTGGGTACAGTAGTGACATCAGCTGTGAAACTGCGCTGTTCCACATGATGAAGGCATCATGGACTGAACCCGGATAACACGCACAGACCTGTGATATGTAAAGGTCCGCCAGAGAAACAACTTGGACATTGATGGAATTGAAGTTCTTCCTGGTACAATAGACTTGTTCAGTGCCATGTGGTGGAACCAAGGCAACGTGTGTACCATCAGTGGCTCCCACAACATGCGGGATGTGTGCCAACCATTGATTTCAGCCTTCACATGGGCAAAACCTTCACGTTGAGGCAACTGGATGTAGCTTTCCAGGTGTTTTAACATTGCTGAGAGTACATCCTTCAATAAAAGACTGAACATAGGCTGGGACAACCCAGAAGATATGACCACTATATTTTGGAAAGACTCTGTGGCCAGGAAGTGCAACACTGCCATGACTTGTGTAATGGGTGTATGTTGTTTGGATGACTAATGGCAGGCATCAGATCTGGCTTTAAATGACAACAGAGATCCACAATTGTTTGCCAATTAAGACTGTAGATCTGGATAATGTGTCTTTCCTCCATGGCCTGAAGGTCTGGCAGTGGACGGTAGACAGGAGGATGTCTGATCCTTCCCCTCCCTGGGTACCTATGTAGGACAAATAATTAGTTTAACCATCACTCAATTTGTCCCTTGCAACACACATTAGGCATGTCAATGACAAACTGTGACAAAACATGTCATTTGTTGAGGACATGATCCACAGTACACATCACCACTGTCAATGACACAGAATCAACATGTTTCCCCCTTGCTTTGCTACAAATGTGTACACATCATCCATCTAGTTAGCAAGAATTTGTGCATGATACTTGCTACTCGGACTGTGACTTGATGTCACAAGTCTTAAATTACCTGGGGGGGAAGAGGGGGCTGTGCCTGAAAGTAAGTTGCCACATGTGTCAAGCAACATACAAAAATGGTGTCCAACTAGAGGACCCAGATTACAGGCCAAGACAAGCACTTATAATTAGGATTAACAACATTTTCAGAGTTTTGACAAATTTTTCTTAGCCATATACCGCCTGTAATGCCTCTAAAATGGCATGTGCTCGACCTACTCCACTGGACAATTATGAACCGCTAGCTACCGTTCGCAGAAGTCTTCATGGTGGTAGGCAGTTGCTACTGTGGTGGATACAGCCATAGGCTAACATTGTTGCCAGTGGAGGTCGCAGGCCAATGGCTGTGTCCACCAGGGGTGACGGCCGTGTATGTAGCAGATGTGACTGCCATGTTCTGAAAAATGTCTCACTTGACACTCCTGCCAGCAAGACTTCCACGACCTGAGCTGTTGTGTACTGCCTCTGGGAGCAATCATGCAACTTCCAACAGGTGATAGAGCCCCTGCCTTCTCCCCGAGGAGCTGGAGAGGCTAGAGGAGGAGGTCCTACCCCTGTATGGACAGCTTTATGGTGCACCAGACGAGCAGATAAGTACTTCATGTCCACTTGTTTTCACTGCACTTCACCATATTTTCCCCCATCACAGGCTAGATTGTGCCCATGTGTGCCAGTATGTAAAGTCAAGGCCGTGGAGATAGAGTCGGTGTGGCATCAATGGGAGAGTCAATGTCCATGTAACGATGTTCAGTGCCATATGTTGGGTCCTTATACTTTGGTGTGTGTGTCTGGTTTGAGTGTACCCTGTTGTACCTCATGTTGGATGCACAAAACTACTTGACACATGGATTTTGTCAATGTGAGATCACATGTATTTGTATGACAGCATGAGCTGTGTATGCATGTTGTATGTGTCAGGTGGGTGTAAAGTGAACTATGTGTATGTTGCCAGTGAGATTTCAAACCACATCTGGCCTTACTAAACTGTTATTCTGAAGGCATATCCTGATTCACTCTTCCCTTCAGGTTGCCACATACACACAACAGGCCAAATTGTTGTTGGCTACATGATGTTCTGCCATGCATGAAAGTGATGGGAATGGAGCTCCATGTAGGTTTTGTGTGCTCACCCTGCAGAGATCAGGGCCTGTCAAATGTATCCCCTATTAAGGGTCCAAGTCTAGGCTGGTGTTCAGTCTTTTTGACTACACAATTGTGACACAGTGCCCACTCCCTGTAACCAAGTATATCCTGTTATGTGAATCAATCACTCTGAGAAAATGCAGCTTAGTGAGGTTCTTTCTCTGATGAGTATGTAAATCGTTTTAGTAGGGAGACAATGATCTGTGTATAATGTGTACTTGGCATCACTGTCAATGTGTGTCTCTGACGCCTGACAGGTCCCTTACTTCCACAGCCCTGTTGACAGCATCACACAGGTCATATTTGTCCTGTGCAGGCTTATTGCATACATAATAGACCCACAGTGCAGATAGTGTGATGAGTCCTGGGAACCCATGATATATGACTCATTTGTTTGGTCACATAGCAGAAAATGGACAATGCATGCCTTTGTTTGTTGGATGCCATCTCTGCAGGATGGACACATATTGCCAGAAGCATGTTCGTTGGCACATGTACCTGATACAGAACCCCACCCCTGGCATGAGTATGCATTTGTCAGTCCACATATCCACACATGGACACCATGCGTGGTGTCTATACCCACCATGCCAGTTCCTTCATCGTTACCCATGGGTAATATTTGAGTTTATACTCTGGCAGTAGCCTGTAGGAACTGTATGCAGGAAATCATTCTCACCGAGTGTGAGTCTATTAATGCATTCATGCCGAATGTGTGTACTATTCAGAAGCCACAGAGGTGTGATGTGTCCAATGATCCCTCCGCTCTCAGTCAGATTGCTAGAGCATGTCCACAAGATGTCAGTTGGCATACTTAGTCAGTGGAGGGTCTGAGCAGGTTGGGGGATTGTTCTGACGATTGGGAAGTGTTTGTAGTCCTGTCCCTGCACTCAGTGGCTGGTATGAGGCACACTTGGGCAGTTTGGGCAAAAAAATGTTTATAGATTTGTGTGCTGACATATGTGACATAATTTCTTGTCTTTTCTTTTGCATCCATGCAGGTCAATGCCCATCAGAAGAAAGGGATTTGGAGAGTCATCACCAAGAAGGTGCGGACCCTGGGGGTCCACAGCCGGTGAAGCGCCCACTGCATAAGTACCTGAGATGCTGGCCCCCGAAGATCGTGGAGGCCCAGCTAAGGCTGTCCTCCCAATGTGGGCGGGGTGCCCATTGGTCAATGACCCCCCCTAATGGCCCACATTCGGGCTTTGGTCGACCCAGAGCTGGATGGGCGTTTGAGGGCAGCAGAAGAGCCATAAGGGGTGATTAGACTGCAATTTCTTGCCTGTCCCATTGTCAGGTGATTGAGTGGGTTACTGACTGCTCCCTCTGACAATAAGGGATGAGCCATGTGTCACACAGTAGATGGGAGATTGTGTTGACATTTCATGTGTGTCAAACTGGTCTACCTTGCATTCTGAACCTGGGATCTGGACAAACCTGGGGGGAATCCTCAAACAACTTTCTCTTCAGGGATCAGAAATGGCTGTGTACAGTGATCTTTCATGCTCTTTTTGTTGTTATACAGGGTGTAATTTCTGACACACAGATCACTTCCTCTGAATGTCACAGACAAACGGTAAGTGGGTTATGGATCACTGTACTCTGCCATGTATCTGGGCATATGTGTATGTAGACATCTGCCAGCCAGAAGCAAGTTATCTTCAGTGTATGATGTGTGCTGGTGCCTCGCTGCACTCTGTGACGTGTTTGTGCCCAGTGTAAATGTAACATGGTCTTACATGTTTAATTGTTTGCAAATGTAGCAAATTACTTTCCCTTGTTAAGGGGGGAATGTCCATTGAGTAGAATGATGTCCCAATACTGTAGCCAACATTCCTTGTGCCTACATGTCAGCATGTGTCCTTTTTTGTTTAGGAAACATCCTTATTCTATAATTTCATGCATGTTCTACCCATGTTGATGGGATAATATCTGTATTCCCTCACATTGATGTTCATGGAAAACTGTTAGTGGAATAGTACATTTACAATGCTGGTCCATTTCATGGCGTGCCACAGACAGGAATGTGTCAGCATTGTTTATTGTCTGACAGATACCTTCATGCATTATAGTATGTCATTTGGCATGTAGGACTGCGGTAGTAATTAGGTACAGGACATTTATGCCCAGATTGTGGAACCACTCAGTGTTTATCTATGCCCTTAATGTGGCATCTTGTGGAAACATGCACTGCACATGTTGAATGACTGAGGATTGTTCCCGGACTGTTGTCGAGCATCATGGAGTGACTTGCAGTGATGTTGACATCATATGTGTTTGGGTTCAGGCATTCATCCACAGACAGATACCATGGTTGGTATGTCCAAGATGTGGATGGTGATGTTGCTTCTCGTTGGACTGCAAGTTGGGGTCCTTCTATTATACCTTGCAAGTTCTGTGTCTCTCCAACATGCAAGGTACAGGTGTGTACCACAGACACACTCAGATGATGTCATTGTAATGGATGTCAGACATTAGTAGTGACTATTCTGGGGCTGACTGATTCATTGTTGTCTGTATTCTTGAGACATCTCACCCTGCCATATTGGACCTGACGTCAATGTTGTTCCTTTCAATGACACATGTGAGGCGTTTCTGAGTGGCATTGATACAACCGCCTTGACTTTACTGGGACAGGTGTCACTTTTTAAGCTGTACATTGTTGAAATGTGTCCATTGTGACATGGGTATTTCCATGACAACTACTCCAAAATATATCACTTTTGTATCTGAGATAGCTGGATTTCATTGGCATCATCTCAAATTATTGGTACATCATGTATGTGCAAAATAGATGTGTGCATAAACTTGTGTGTGAAATATTGGAAGCTACTTTACAAAGGGATAGTATTGTTGGCTGCAAGCAAACTGAGGTCTGCTGTATGTGATACAGCTGTGAGTATTGAGAGGTCACCTAGTTGTTGTATGGTCATTGTGGTTGCAAGATTTCAGCCATGCAATTGTAGTTGTGTGGGATCCTGATTATCCTGTGGGTAACTTTGGTCAGTCAAGATGGCAAGATTGCATATGGTATGGCACATGAATGTTCACTTTGGTGAAACTTTTTGATGGAGCCTGCTTGACATGATGGTATTGTTTGTCAATCAGAGTTGTGATTGAATTGTTATCATGTATATGCTATGACCTAATTTCTCATTCTTTTTGCAGCATCAGCACAGTTAGGCAAAGGAGACGGGACACAGTGGCGAGGCAAAGCATCTGGCTGGGGACCTCGGGTCAAGATTCCACCGATACAGAGGGACACAGTGGCCTGGAGGGTGAGGGGAGTGCCACTGGGGAGACGGGATCTACATCCTCATCATTGGATTCCTCCTCCAGTGGCCACTACCAGTGGTGGCGGACCCATTTAGGACCCCGAGTACCATCCTTGTTCACCATCCCCCATTCTGTCATCACCCTCCCTGTTGCCGCCAACCCTGTTGGCTGTGCCCGCTGACCCAAGAGGGTGGGCATCTCCTTTGCCACATGCACCTCCGCCCCAGGCCCTGTTACCCCTGCTGCCCTTAGTGAGGAGGCTATTGACCTCCTCAGAACAATCTCTCTGGGTCAGACAGCCATCATGAATGCCATCCATGGACTAGCAAGGCAGCTACAACAGACTAATGCATTCCTGGAAGGCATTCATGGTGTGATGTCTGGTCTACAGAGATCTTTTCAGGCTCTTGCCTCCACACTGACGGCAGCCAGTCACCCCCTAACATGGTCCCCCATCCATCTCCCCTTTCCCTACCTACCCAAAGCACACAAACAGATCCTCATGTGTCTACCTAAACAGACAAATATAGCGCACACAAGCACAAGCAACACAAGACACACTGGCACACACACAAACAACATACACCCACAGAAACAGAAACATTCACAACTTCCACTGACACCCTCACCACCCCCAGCATCTCACACATGAGATCAAGCCTACCTACAGACACTACCGCAACAGTCACTGACACAGCCTCCTCACCCATCCTACCCAGAGATACAACCCCAGCAGACCCTCAGACATACACCACAAGCACCAAACCCACAGATACCACAACTACTGACCCACCTACATCCACCATACCTGCAGTTATCACCCTAGCAAACACCCACTCACCATGGCATCCCCCAGCACCTCCACCCCCAAAGCCCAAGACACATAAACACCCTCACTCACCCACCCAACAGACACCCTCCATACACAAGCATACCTCCCATAAGCGGGACCCTAAGCCATTCACACCTAAACAGCCTACAACCACTCCCTCAACCTGAAAATCCCATGCCCCTTCTAATGACTGTCCCGGCGTTTCCAGAAAACTGCTCCTCTGTGGCCTTGGCCTTAACCCTGTTCTCCCCCCGGGCCACATCCAGAAGGACCCCACCCAGCTCCCAGTTGTTCCCTTCCTCTTCCAAGGCCTCCTCTGCACCCTGCAAGTAGCCATTTCTATTCTCCCAGCAGAAGCCCATCCCTCCCAAACAGAAGCCCATCCCTCGCACGAAGAAGACTACCCCTCCCCAGGCCAATGACCCCCTCCCAAATCCGATCCCCCAACCCCCTGATAATCCCAGAGGTGCCTGTCTGTCCCCTTGATGACCCTACCAGTGGAGGTTACATGGCAGTCAGGAGTCAAGTTTGGCCACGACAGTGTGCTATTATTGGCAATATTCATGGACTGGCCAATGGCCTTTGGACAATCATACTTCTTCCTGTAAATAACCTCGACAGTTGTTTTGTTTTAGGTACACCTTGCAATTCGTTTTCCAACTTTCTGTTGTCCCTGAGTGACTTTGGTTGTGTGCCTGCAGTTGTGTGTGTTGGAGCCTGCTTGCTGCTCCAGTTGCAGTTGTTAGCAGTATGTGGATTTGTGTACACTGATGTTGTCCCCCAGAAGAAGGGTACATGTTCTGAGTATAGGTATGTGTGTGTGAATGAAATGGTGGTGTCATACCATTGTGCACAGTTTGGTATGGTAAGTATTTCTTATTGTGATGTCCAATGTGAGCATGTATGGTGCTAGACTTGCCCCCCATATCTGGCTTATATATACATGAGATGTGTGTCATCTTGAGTTTTGAATGTGTAGACATGGCGGGTATTGAATTGTGCTAGTTTTGTTTGCATTAGCCTGTGCATGTGCCTATTTAGGTATGTGCCCCTTGCAGATGGTTCTTGTAGAGGTATGTTCCATGCAGTAGGAGTTATATGTGCTTTGATGCATTTCTCTTCCCCATTGTTTAGATGTGCATGACAATTGGTTTTGGTATTGTTTGCCCATTGAGACCCATGTAGGGTCATTTCCTGTGGATATATTGTTTGAGAGTCCTGTTCAATGTGTAATATGTCCTAGTGCAGTCCCTTCCCTGGGTGTCCCAGATGGCCCCATCATCCAAATTGTATCGGCGTAGTTGTTATGTTGTTCTTGATGTATTTGTCTCTCTACGTTTTATGCATGCCATTGTGCTTCCAATGTGCTGTGATGTTTGTGATGTGTGAGTCTTTTGCAGGGCTGTTTACTGGTGTTGTTGTTTGTGTTTCATGTCAAATCAATAGATATGTGTTTTGTATGTGGGGCCAGTCTCTGACCAGTGTGGAATGTGGTTGTGTGAGCTGTATTTGTATATGTGCTGTAGGTGTGTTGTTGTTGCTGTGTGTGACACTGTTGTTTAGCCTTCAGTGTCTCTGTTCCTGAGCTGTGTGGCCGTGTGCATTTGTTTAGTGTGGCAGTTCAGTGTGAGTATGCTGGCCAAAGTATGTGTAGTGTGTGTATATGTCCATGTTGATATATGTCAGTGAGTGTGTGTTGTTTAAGACGTGTGCCTGCTGCCTGTGGTGTGCCCCCCCATGATGTGTTGCCAGCATTACAAGCTGCTTTTAAAGGTTGATGATACAGATAGGTCTGTACTTACGGTTGATGGTGTCCACATCGATGTTGATGTTGTGGTCTTTCGATGAGCAGCAGCAGCAGCATGATGTTTGTTAATGGCTGCATGGCGGCCCAAGACATGTAAAACTGCCTGCAGGTGACTGTCTCCATTTACACTATCCATTTCCGCCAGCTTGTACATGGAGGTTGGACCGCAACAGTCACATTGGTGGTGTGCAACCTTGTAACAGCTCTGGTGGAAACACTGGGCCTGATTACAACTTTGTAGGAGGGTGTTAATCAGTCCCAAATGTGACGGATATCCTGCCCATCCTATTACGAGTTCCATAGGATATAATGGACTCATAATATGGCGGGTGGTATATCCGTCACATTTGGGATGGATTAACACCCTCCTCCAAAGTTGTAATCAGGCCCACTGTCTCGGCTGGCCTGTTTATGCTTCCTTGTGACCATGGCAGTCTGTGCTGCCTGGCTGTGCTGCTGGACTACTGGTAGTCTTCTGTTTGTATGACCCCCAAACTCGTAATACAGTGGTCCGCTCTGCCAGACCATTGGCGGTCGGACTGCCACCACCAACATGGCAGTCACAGGACTGCAAAACTCATAATCAGGCCCTAAATTTGGAATGGGAATAATAAATCCTGTTTGTTTATTTAAAATAATCTTGGTTAATTTGGATTTAATTTGCTTTAATACTATTTACAGATAAATGTTACAAAGTATGACTGTTTGTGTTTGAGGGAGATAAAATGGTTTTGTTTAGTGTGCTTTTTTAAAGTAGGGTTCTTGATATTTAGTCTAGATATGATAGGCCTGGTTTGGTTTGTTAGTAAGGAGATTCACTTTGAATGCTACAGGTGCATGCATTTGTTTAGTTTGTTTAGTGGTTTTCGGTTTGAGTTGAGTTAAGGATTGTTCCATTCTTAGAGCCTAATTACGAGTTTGGCGGTCCTAAGACCTCCAAACTCGCAGTGGTGGTCCGACTGACATAATCCTAGCAGTCCTACCACCAGGTTATGATCCAGGCAGTTGGACTGCCAGGAGACCACTGCCACCACCAGGATCAGAGATCCTGACAGGTTGGTGGTGGTGAAAGTCGTGGTCAGCAACAGCAATGCCAGATTCGGCACCGCCGTGCTGATCACGACTTTCCTTTCTGTCAGCCTTTCCATGACAGGGTCCCCGCTATGAAAAGGCTGGTGAAGAGGCAGAGTTGTTGCCAGACGGGTACCCTTGCACTGACCACAACTATGTCATGGGCAGTGTAGGGGCTCCCCTGTCAGCCCCCTCAGAATGCACACTGTCCGCCATGGCAGACAGTGAGCATTCTGAGGATGCTGAGTGTGGTGGCATGGGCCTCAGCTCTCTCAGAGAGCCAAGGTCAATACGGTTGCACTTTTTCCGGCGGTCAGGCCGGCTGAAACATTGTAATACAACGTTGGTGAGGCTGCCTCCCCACCGCCATATTGGAGTTTGGACAGTCAAACCGCCAAACTCATACCCAGCCCCTTAATTCCTTGTAGCTTTGTTCTTGTTTAAGTACTTCTAGGAATTGGTGGACTGTAAGGAGCCTTCTTCCAAGTGTTCCTTGGAAAGAACTTTGCCACACTTCCATTGTGGTATTAGTCTTTGCTTCTTGGGTCATGGTGCCGTTATAGACATTCCACTATAAAACGTAATTATTGGGTTGGCGTCTGTGGTCTAATTGGTCAAGGTGACAAACCCCTGAAAATATTCCATTAGTGGACCTAGTTTTGTTTCATGTTGTTGGTAATAGGGAGTATTGATTATATATCATAGTGCTTAGTGCCTTTTGTTACAGGGACGTATGCTAAAGCTATTAGGTTTTTTATTTTGTGTGCAGATTCTAGGTTAGTTGTGTATTCTGTGCTCAGGATAGATTTTTATAGGAGCTTTAATATTCTTTGGTGTAAGTGATAGTAGCACTTTTGACCTGCTGAGTGTGGGTAGAGTTTAAGCTTGATCAAAATCATTGTCTTTTCAAAATCTATGATGATCTTTTGAGGGTTATAATTGTTAGTTTTTTTATTTGTGTTAGCATTTTACTGTGAGTTGCACTTTGTTAGGTAAGAGTGCATACATTAATGGGATGTTTTAATCTTTATACTAACCATGTATTGTGTGTATTTGACTGAGCAGTAGAGGGCAAAACTTAAAAGCGGCTTCCATCATCAACGTGTTACATTGCGTTGAGGTTAGTTAAATGTTGCTGGTTGAATACAATTGTATTCTTTTATCACTACTGAGGTTGTCATATAGTAAAAATGTGTCTTTTTTGTGTGTGATTCATAAGTGTTCATAAGGCTTTTTTGCTCATGCTCAAACTATCAAAACGAGATAGTGGCCATAGTCATGTACCCATCCCAATGTTGTGTTATCATTCATTTATACAGTATGCCAGTAGTTTTCATGACAGTGCAGCATGGCAGGATAGTAATGATTGAGATCCCATTGCACTTGTCCCTCATTGACCATTCCACCCCTTCATTGCGCTTCATAGACTGATCATAGCTCTGTCTCTCCATTACGTGAAAAAGGTTTCTAGTTGTCTTGACTACCTGGCTTTTCTAACATGTCAACCAACAAACCTCCCAAAGTGATGGTTTCAAAAGAAGATACAGCTAACCAAATTGTAGTGAGTTATTGCTGTTGTACGTTGTTCAAAATAATAATAATAAATAACTTAGGTGAATCTGGTATCTAAAATGTGTAATTTTCTTCTAGCCATGCAGACCACAGGTGCCTGGGCCAGTGGCAGCGCCAGTGTGACGGTGGAGACCCAGGATGTTGGATGGGGAGGAGTCTCAGAGGTGCCAGGGACGAGTGATGGTGATAAGTCACAGTGCTTGCTTATTGACAAATTAGGCATACTCTATCTGTAAAGCGATGTAGATATCCTCCCCTCATCATCACTTCCCTGCCCATGGCATTTCACCACCAGTGACCTAACTGCAACCTGGTTCAATTTGGCACAGCAGTGTTGGCTGTGCAATGTAAATCTGCTACAGTTAATGCAGCATTACAAAGTTTTCAATGCATTTACAAACTGAAAACAAGGTGTGCTTCTCAGTGCCTACTCAGTCACCTCCTACTAGTACTCATTTCATTATTCTTTGCTACATCCTGTCCCAACCTACCAAAACAATGAATAATCCATTCTTGGCATGTGGCAAATTTTTTTGGCCCAGTGATTTACGTATATATATTTAATGGCTTTCATGACGGATGAGTTATACCTGTTCAAATTTTTCACTTTTCACATTTGTCAACTACAGTGAGTGACTAAGCAAAAGCTTAGCACATGATGATCAGTGATACCCCACTATTCTATAGCAAAATTAACATTTCTACCTAGCTTAATCCCTCTAACCTATTTTGGAGTAGAGTAACTGGAGGGTGAGGCCTGGGAATAAAGTGGAACTAAGGCCAGGATTTATACTCTGTTTGTGCCGGATTAGCGTAATTTAGTTTTTTACACAAATCTGGTGCAAACTTAACTCCGGATTTATATATTGCCTAGCGTGAAAAATATGGAGTTTTCATCATTTTAAGGATGTGTGAAACCACCTTGCATCAATGAGATGCAAGGTAGGCGTTCCTGTTGAAAAAATGACTCAAACACCCTAGTGCCATATTAATCAACAGGGCAAAAATGTTGCACAGGTGGGAGGTGGACCCGAAAAATTACTCAAAGCCCAATTTGTGTGAAATTTTAACGCCTGGGTCAGGGCAGGCGTTAAAATGAGGCAAACACACCACTACTTAAGTAGAACACACACAAGCAACATAATTGCTCAATAAGGACACTGATGCAGCATGCCAGACGACGCAGAGCACAGGACCAACAGCAGCAGCCACCACCCCAACTTGGCCCCCAAAGGCAACGCAGAAGGCAAGAGAGGGTCTTTAGGTCCAGGACAACCCTCCAGGGTCTCAGGGAACAGGAGATAATCCAGAGGTATAGACTCAACTGGCAAGCCATACAGCAGCTGCTGTGCCAAATTGAGCCACATATAACAGCCAGCCTGCAGACACCAAAAAATATACCACTGATGACCAAGCTGCTAGCTGTTGTGCACATGTTGGTAAGTGGCTCCTTCCCAACAATGTGTGCCCTGGTCACTGGGGTATCACAGCCCTCATTCCCTGCCATCCTTCCCAAGGTTCTAGATGCCTTCATCTCCCTCACACCCCGCCATATCAGCTTCCCCAACACCCAGCAGAAGCAGCAGGATGTAAAACAGGGGTTTTACCAAATACATGGCTTCCCGCATGTGCTTGGTGCAATTGACTGCACCCATGTTTGGATTGTACCACCTGCAGCAACAGAGCATCTATACCGTAACAGAAAGCACACCCACTCCATAAATGTGCAGGCCATAGTTGACCACCAGGGATTGTTTACCAACATCTTAGCCAAGTATCCTGGGAGTGTGCATGATTCTTTCATCTTTCGCCACAGCACCGTCAATCAGCACTTCCAGGATGGACGATATGGCAATGTCCTTCTTGTCGGTAAGTCCATAAACCTAGCAATATACACAAGCCACAGCAACCCTGTAGGACACCCAATACATAAACAACTACATTGATACGTGGGCAGGAAGACACTGAGGTGTGACACAGGTAGTTATGTTGTACACCCTGACACAATGAGATACACACCCATGGACAAATGACGGCTGCTAATAACAATAGACGCCATTCTAGAGCTACAAGGAACCAATGTCAAAGCACACAGTGACAATGACATGGCCTGCACTGGAAGTACAACTTGGAAGATGAACCATTTACTATTACGTTAGGCCACATAGTCAATCCCACACCCTCCCTCTTAATAACTACTGCGGAAGGGGTGTGCAATGTGTGTTGCTGCAGGTCAAACACCAGGAGACATGTAGCATGATGATGCTGACTCACATGTAGGTGACATGGAAATACTGAGACAGTCCCAAAATTACACATCACTCCTGGGGTGACATTGCCAGGCAGCAATAAGGAAGTGGACTGTGCTATGAACACATATTGATGTTCCACTAATGCAAACTGCACACTGCTGCACACACTGAAAGAGACACTTGTCCATCAAAATAACAGATGTATAGGGGGATGGCCCTTCCTGCACAGATACATCCACCTCCACAAGGCAGTTAGCCAGGTTACTTGGAACACGTTGGGTAGTCTAGGTGCACAGTTGTACATGAGCCACTGGTAGAGGGAACTACAAAGGTCTGCATAGAACCAAGTCACACATGGGACAATTGTGGATTGTTAATACTGAACACCTCAGTGCTGCCAACTTAGGGAGATGTGTTGTGCATTGTCACCAAGTCTAATCAAAGGGCCTCACTTTTGGATTTAATCTCCAATGAGTTATGTCTAAGTGGATGGGATGTCCAGGCCATGTAGTGCAACCATGTTAGCACCACTGAATCTATTGTGTGTGTGGAAGTATCATGTATCACTAAAACATGTTGCTCACAACACAGCGCATGGTACATACATACTGACCAGCAGTTTGGGAACAAATCACAGATATCAGGTCAATAAGCCAAACACAAGTTGTCAAGTCAAATAACCCAATGCAGAAAAACCTCACAGAAGCCCAGGATCTCATACAATGCCACAAACGCATATGAGTCACAGATGACACAAGATATCAACTGCCATGCTACATGACATTCCTGGTGCAAGCACTAAGAAAATACTTACTCCTATTTTCTTTTTCAGCAGATCAGGGTTATGGGATCCAGCCATGGATCATGACCCCATTCCCCAACCCAAGCACAGCAGCAGAGCGTGCCTATAATGAGGCACATCGGAGGACACGCACCATTGTGGAACGGACCTTTGGCATTCGGAAACCCAGATTCAGGTGCCTGGACATCACAGGAGGCAGCCTCCTATATGCCCCAGAAATGGTCTGCAAGATGATATTGACTTGTGCCATCCTGCAAAACATTTGTGTAAGGAGGAACATACCCCTACATGAACCCGAGCAAGAACTGCCTGAGGAGGAGGATGGTGCCAGGGAAAATGAGGGGGAACATCCAAACACAGCTGCAGGAATGCGCCGCAGACAGCAGATTGTTCAAAACTTTTTTCACCAATGGTCACTCTAAACACATTGTTAAGATATGTAATTAAAGACCTCACTTTATCACACAATCCTGCTCTGGTTACTTATTTCTCCATCCCATGTTCTTTAGGAATGTGAGTATTACCTCAGGGAGGTCACAAAGACAAATCTGACTACTTCTGATGCAACATCACATGTGATGCGTATGATTGTACAGCAAACATCACACACATATAAAAGAAAAACATCTTTTGAATTTCACATATGAAGGATGAAATCATAGGACCACAGCATATAACAGACATCCACATTGCCAACACGGTCTACTGTAGCACATGACAAACAACTATGACATCTCCAATCATAAGATAAATAAGCGCCTCATACATGAGGCAGTGGATGTGAAATATCAGTGGTAACAGGAATGTATAACCAGACACCTGCCATTAGCAAGTGTGACATTTGCTATCTCTGCAAGGAGCTTGTGTGACAAGAGGTGCATCATTTCTGAAAATGGATAGCATGAGTGTCCCAGGTATGACAAGCAATGGTCACAACACATGCCCTGCGCAGTCCATCCATGGTAATGAGTCCTGCCACTGCCATGTGTTAAGTCTCTGCCCTCCCATCTCTAGGGGGATCTGTAAATGGACTATCTGTACCCTGGAATTCATCATTAACACTCACCCAGACTCCCAATCTGACTCCTGTTTGCTTCCCTTTTCCATATGGCATGCTGTTGAAGAACTACATTAGCCTTCATGGACTTCAGGTTCCATAATGCACTGCCTGGTATTCGGTAAGGCCTGTAATCTTCTATCCTTTGCTACCTATAGAAAAAGTCTGGTTGTCCATTTATACTGTATTCTCACCTCAAGGACTTGTGAGAGACTGAAGCTGCACACACCTGAGAGCTCTCTCGTGGAGCCCAGCCATGTGACTCTGCCCTGGCCTTCCTGGAACAGCTTAAAAGCTGCCATTCCCTGAAGCTCCTCATTGTGCATTGGCGTACAATTAATTCATGTACCAGAGCCCTTGTTGGATCGTGTTACAGTCCTGATTATGCATGACCTGCTCTCTGTTTACACAGTGCTGTTCCTACTTGTTCCAGTCAAACTCTGCTCCCAATTTCTCAGCCTTGTTCATGTTTGTTTCTGCCAGAGCCTGCTTTCCGTTACCCAGACCTGTTCCAGTCTTTGCGTCAACCAGAGCATGTTCCCTGTGCTTGGCTTTACCTCCTAGTTTGTTCCCTTGCCTTCTGTTTCCTCGTGGAGATTCATCTCTAGTAAGTGTACTATCAGCCCTCACCTGTATAGAAGTGTTTAACTTTGTATTTGTTCTGGCACCTGGTTTGCAGAGGCTAATCCAGCCCCCATCCTTTGTCTAGTGTCGCAAGTAGTCATAAGTGCCTAACAGTGACAGTGTGCTATGGCTGTATTCCAGGATTTGTTAATGTGTCTCCAGCCAGACAAACAAGGGCTAGTCTTGTATATGTAAGGACAATCCTTGTTTGTGCCCTAAGGGTCCATACACAGACTCACTTCTGCTGCCACCTTTCTATGGGGCTTGCGTGGTGACTAGCTGTGAGATTAATCTGCACAGAGGCACTGACGTTCCCAGTTGCTGTGTGAAGTTCTAAGCACTACCCTGTGTACAATCTTAGTGATAAGCCCTGCATGTTTGTCCATTACTGACCCGTTCCATATTTGTCCACACTAAGGTTGCTCCGTATTATTTGCCTTACCATAGCTGCCCTATCCCCTTGTATGCCTTTAGCTGCTCTTCTGCTTTGGGATGATTCTTCCTTGCAAGATACTCTGTGAACTCAAGGATTACCCCAACAGACTCCTGACTAGACCTGCACGAAACCGTAACACCATGGAGGCCAATACTGACACAGGGCACACATGCCCACACACTTGAACAGGACACTTTTGTGGAATGCACATCTGAAAATATGTGAACACATGCAGCCAAGGCTGCAGGTCCACCATTTCAACATGAGTAACATAGGTAATTTTCATTAGTCAAACTGACGTGTACATAACAATATTATGATTGGAATTAAGGCACAGTGTCGAAAACACTGTACCTACCAAACATGTACAAATGGCCGACATATGGGTAGTTCACACACAAGTCATCATGAAGTCGTAGCCAACAATGTGTGGGGTAACATATCTGACATAGCCCTCATCAGCCATCCTCAATCATCTCTGTCTTTTGCTTGTCGTGGGAAATGTAATGTCCCCAAAGTCAAACAACTACACACATCAAATGAGTTGTAACAGTTAATTCACACACAAAACACACAGGCCATGATTTATACTTTTGTAGCGCCACATTGACATCATTTATTGATGCAAAATGAGTGCAAAGTTACAAAATACAGTTGTATTTTGTAACTTTGTGCCGCTTTTGCATCATAAAATAAAGGAAATGCTGCGCAAAGATAGTATAAATTTGGTCTCCACTTGCATGCTCTACCACATGTGGCCAAATACTATACCACACACTGCAGGCCATACCATCCTATCTTCATCCTGATACAGGCTGCATGCATGTTAAATAATTCAACATTACGCAAACACAGTTTGAGTCAGAAATTTTGACGCAAATGCGTCGTAAAACAATGCAACTGCTAACTAAACATACCTGGGCCCTTAGCGTTAATTCCACCAGCGCACTCCACGCATGCGGATATCCATTAAAATAGGAGTTTCCCGGTAATGCATGGTAACTTGCCACACTTGTAGGTTATGCGTCGAATATATTCATGCAAACTACGTATGCATAAAAAAAAATACATGGAAGACGGTGAACGGGTGCAAAGGGGACAGAAAGTGATGTAATAGGAAATCCTGTTTACAGACATAGGGGGTCATTCTGACCTCGGCGGTAAAAGGCGCTTACCGCCGGCCAGAAGACCGCCATAACACCGCTGCGGCCGCGTTATACCGCCACGGTCATTCTGACCCACAACTGCCAAACCGCCAAAAACCCGACCTCCACTGAAGGCCGCCACATCAGCGGTCAGCGATAAACTGGAGATGACCAAACCTCCACCGTCACGCCAACAGAAATACGCCCATGCCATTCCGACCCACGAATCCACGCGGCGGTTTTTCAACCGCGGTATTCCATTGGCGGTACACACCGCTGTGCTCAAAATACACACACATCTCCAAAACACTGCCACATTGGACAATTACAAATACACACACCTGATACACATACAAACACCACTCCCACACAATCAATCCAATATAAAACACACACCCACATCACCCACAAACCCCCACAAATCGAAATTCAGAGACAAGGCGCAATACACAGAGAGAGAGCACAGGGAACGCAAACCACAACACACACAGGAACCCAACATCATCACCCACACTACATCTACGCACAAAACACCACACACCACCACACTCATCACCACAAACACCACCCCACACCTCATCCACACCACCCCGTGGCACCCCAAAGACACCCCAGGTTCTCGGACCAAAAACTCAGGGTCATGGTGGAGGAAATAATTAGGGTAGAGCCCCAGCTCTTCGGCACACAGGTGCAGCACACCACAATAGCCAGGAAGGCGGAGCTATGGCAAAGGATCGTCGACAGGGTCAACGCTGTGGGACAGCATCCCAGACATCGGGAAGACATCCGAAAGCGCTGGAACGACCTACGGGGAAGGTGCGGACGATGGTGTCAAGACACAACATCGCTGTGCAGAAGAGTGGCGGCGGACCCCCACCCACTCCACCCGAATTCACAGCATGGGAGCAAGAGGTCTTGAACATCCTGCATCCTGAGGGCCTCGCTGGAGTAGGCGGAGGAATGGACTCTGGTAAGTCTAATCTAAACTACTTCATCCCCCCCAACCACCAGCATGCCAACCCACACCCCCACCCTCACCCCCAGCCCCCCAGCACACATCCTCCCTGCTAATGTCTCACCAGCACAACCCACCCAACCCAACACCAACCCCTGAATGCCAACACAAACCATGGACACCCATCACCTAAGCATGACCACTGCACATACCCATCTCCCCCCCACAAACCACCCTCACATCTCCTCCCACAAGGGAATGCCAGCACTGGGGGACAAGGGCACCCACAAATTGCACGCCATGGCACACACAGAAGCAATAACCATACTCTTTTACCCCTGCAGGGCCCGAACGCCAACACACCGGCCAGGAGGGTCCAGAAATGTCCATCCCACCCCCAGAACAGGCCCCCAGTGATGACAGCAGCTCTGTCGACCTAGAACCTGATGACCAGCCCGGACCATCGGGGACCTCTGGACAGTCGGTTCCCCTCAGGCAGCCACAGGCCACAGCAGACCTAACCCCCTCTGGAAACACCAGCACAGCACCCACCCAGCGGGCCCATGCCTCTGTCTCCGGGACTGGTCAAGCAGCGGTGTGTCTACCAGTACAGGGCACCCAGGGTAACCCACCACCCCAACAACAGGGACCTGGGGGCAGTGGTAGTGGGCACACCGTCCAGGGGACAGAGGCCCAGGAACAAAGGGGAACTGGGAGGGCTGCTGTGCGACAGAGGGAGGACAGGCCTAGGGAACCCACTGTCCAAGAGGCCCTCACCACCATCATGAGAGCGTACCACCACTCCCAAGAGACGATGGCGACGGTACTGGCCAGGTTCCAGGAGATCCAGGCCATGCAGGAGCAACAGTACATGGGGTTCGGGAAGAATTGCGCAGCATGAGTTCCGCAATGGGTACAATCGTGGTGGCACTCAACCAGATTGTCACCACATTGCGGGACCATGTGGCCCCACAAAGGGCCCCTGCCACTAGCATGGAGGAAGAACAGCCCACCACCTCCGCCGGCGCTAGTGGTCAGGAGGCCCCGACACAACAGCAACGGCCCACCCGGACCCCACCCCCTGCAGAACAGGAACCACCCCGCAAGAAAGGCCTGAGATCTAGGAAGAAGACAGAGTAGGATGTCAAGACCCCCGCCATGCACGGATCCCCCCGGATGTCATCCCACTGTCCCACTTGTTCACCCTGTCCAACCTTGAACTGCCCCTGCTCCACCTTCCACAGGCATATGGACAATGCACCTGTGCGAACAAGAGTCTGGACCCATCACCCTTTTTTAACTATACACCAATTATTCCACTTCAATAAACACAATTATTGCACAAAAACCATCTGGAGTCTGCCATTTAAAAAAAAAAAAAAAAATGTATTCGATATAACCAACCAGAAATGTCCAATTACATTGTGATGACAACATACCAGTGTCACACAGCGGTAGTCCATGGGGAAATAAACCAGAGGGCACTCCGTGGGGACCAGATCACTGAAAAAGGAATTGAAATACACAACTAAGTTACCATACATTGGGGTGAAAGGACAGACAGTAGAGAGCCAGTACTGTTACAGATATAATAAAATGCAGGAGTAGATTCTTACCTGTGTGTCACTGGAAATACTGCAGTATCACTCTGTCCCTGTTGTCTGTGTCGTCCTCTTCGTCTTCCTCCTCTTCACTCTCCGCAGGCTCCACAGCGGCCACAACACCACCATCTGGAACATCCTCCTGCAGGAAAGGCACCTGGCGTCGCAAAGCCAGGTTGTGAAGCATGCAGCAGGCCACGATGATATGACACACCTTCTTTGGTGAGTACATTAGGGATCCACCTGTCATATGCAGGCACCTAAACCTGGCCTTCAGGAGGCCGAAGGTCCGCTCGATCACCTTCCTAGTACGCCCATGGGCCTCATTGTACCGTTCCTCTGCCCTTGTCCTGGGATTCCTCACTGGGGTCAATAGCCAAGGCAGGTTGGGGTAACCAGAGTCACCAATTAGCCACACACGCTGTCTCTGTAGCTGTTCCATCACATAAGGTATGCTGCTATTTCGCATGACGTACGCGTCATGCACTGACCCTGGGAACTTGGCATTTAAATGGGCGATGTACTGGTCAGCCAAACAGACCACCTGGACATTCATCGAATGATAACTTTTTCGGTTCCTGTACACCTGTTCATTGTCTTTTGGGGGGACCAAAGCCACATGGGTACCATCAATAGCACCAATGATATTGGGAATGTGTCCAAGGGCATAGAAATCACCCTTCACTGTAGGCAAGTCACCCACCTCAGGGAATATGATGTAGCTCTGCATGTATTTCATCAGGGCAGACAACACTCTGGACAATACCTTTGAAAACATAGGCTGAGACATCCCAGATGAAATGGCCACTGTAGATTTAAATGATCCACTAGCCAAAAAATGGAGTACTGACAGCACCTGCACTAGAGGCGGAATCCCTGTGGGTTGGCGGATGGGTGACATCAGGTCTGGCTCCAGCTGGGCACACAGTTCCTGTATAGTGGCACGGTTGAGTCTGTAGGTGAGGATGACATGTCGTTCTTCCATTGTCGACAGGTCCACCAGCGGTCTGTACACAGGAACATTCCTCCGTCTCCTCACAAGTCCCAGCGGACGGGGCCTAGGAAGGACAACATGGAGCACAGAGTCAATCAACCCACAGGTAAGTTCCCACAGCTTGCACAGTACACGAATCTCTCTGGATTGAATGGCTTGTATGATTGTCGATGCAAGGACTAGCCATGTGTGACGCAGTAGGAATTAAGCCATGTGGGCCCTTGAAATGGCGGCTGCCTGACCTGTGAAGTGTGACAATGTGAAGTGAGGTCATTGCACAGGCGTGGCACACCGTGGCGGTAGGCGGTCGAAGTCCGCGGCGCAAAGCCTCATTGGACAACATTGAACCCTATGGGTTTCAGGAGCCAATCGCGATGTGCGCCGGCGGTCGCGGTACGCACCGCCGCGGTACGCACCGCCGCGGCCGTAACCGCCATTTTCTCTCTGCTTAATCACACGAGACCTGATCATCCACAGGAGAGGACCTATACTGCAAGTGCTGCTGTGACCTCGGTCTGGAAGTGACAATGGCTGCTGCGACTGGGGAAAGGGCCCCCGCCTTCAGTTCCGAAGAGTTGGAGAAGCTCGTGGACGGGGTCCTCCCCCAGTATGCGCTACTCTACGGTCCTCCAGACCAACAGGTGAGTACACGGGGGGCAATGCATAGTGGGCAATGCCTGTGATGAGTGGGGTGGATGTACGATGGAGGGGAGGGGAGCGAATGACGAATGCATGGCACGACAGATGAGAGCATGTGCCACATGGCAAGTTTGGGGAGGGGGGCCACTCACATCGAGCATGCTGAAAAGTGATGATGTTTCTTTTCCCCCCCTGTACATGTCACATAGGTCAGCGCCCATCAGAAGATCGAGATTTGGCGTGCCATCGCCAAGGACGTCCGGGCCCTGGGGGTCCACAACAGACGGGGCACCCACTGCCGCAAGAGGTGGGAGGACATCCGCCGCGGAAGCAGGAAGACCGCCGAGGCTCTGCTGGGGATGGCCTCCCAACGTGGGAGGGGTGCCAGTCGTACCTTGACCCCCCTGATGTCCCGGATCCTGGCGGTGGCCTATCCCGATTTAGATGGGCGCTTGAGGACATCACAGCAGACACAAGGGGGTGAGTACCAGCACATTCAGCTATATTTGCGCGCAGTGGAGGTGCCTGGGTGGGGTAGGAGGCCTGTGGGTATCCCTAGGCCAGGGCGATTTCTGTAGGCTAGGCCCCTCCGTGAGGTATGGTCCTGTGCCCCGCCCCCCACCTCTGTAGGGTGCCTAGTAACGCTATTCATGGACCTGTGTATTCTGTGTGGGCAGTTGTCGCCCATAGGCTTGTAGGGCATGTCCCAGTGAATGAGTAGTGTACCCCAAGTGTGCAGCGTAGTGCAGGGGGCTTCTGTGTCTGTCCTCTCTGCCAACAGTGTCCCCAATGCATGCACTCAACTTGTCTTTATTTTTCCACCCCCCACCCCATTTTCTTTGTTTTTCTGTGAATGTGTGCATTAGCATCATCAGGCGGAGGAGAAGTGGCATCGGCGCAAGAGGGAGCAGCATCTCAAATGGCCCCAGAGGGCCATGCAACGGACTCCGACATGACCAGTGAGACGGAGGGCGAGGGGGGCTCCACCACGGGGACCCGTACAGACGTCAGTGACACCGACACGTCCTCGGATGGGAGCTCCCTTGCGGTGGCGGCAACATCCGTGCCCACCGATACTACAGGTACAGCCGCCACCCAGCGCACCAGCTCCGCCCTCCCAGCAGCCCCTCGGCCTTCGGCCCGTGCCCGCACGGCCAGGAAGGCGGCCATCTCCTTCGCCCCAGGCACCTCAGGCCCTGCCCCAGTCACCCCTGCTGCCCTCAGTGAGGAGGTCATTGACCTCCTGAGGACCATCATTGTTGGGCAGTCTACCCTTTTGAATGCCATCCAGGGTATGGAGAGGGAGGTGCATCAAAGCAATGCATACCTGGAGGGCCTTCATTCGGGTCAGGCTGCCCAGCAGCGATTATTCAACGCTCTGGCCTCAGCACTGACGGCAGCGATTGTCCCTGTCTCCAGCCTCCCTCTTCTAACTCCCTCCACCCAGTCCCAGTCTCCTGTTCCTCTGCCTATCCCATCCACACCTACAGACCAGCCTGCACACACCTCAACACCCAAGGGAAGCTCATCCAGACATAAGCACCACAGAACACACAAGCATTCACCCAAGCAACATACAGATGCAGACATGCCAACAGCCACTACCTCCTCTGTGTCCCCCACCTCCTCGTCTCCCTCCTCCCTCCCTGTGACGTCTACACTCACACCTGCATGCACACCACCATCAGCCAGTACACCCATCACCAGCACACCCTCCAGACCAGTCCGCACACGTGCAGTCACCACCCCCACTGCCATGTACACGTCCCCTGTGTCCTCTCCCAGTGTGTCTGTCACCCCCGCTTCCAAACCACAAAAACGCAGGCAGGCACCCAACCAACAGCCATCCACCTCACGTCAGCCTCCAGCCCAAGCACCTGCACCCAAAGACACCAGACTTGACTCTCCTACAACCACATCCTCTTCCTCCACTCCCATACCCACTCCAGCTACCCTTCCCATTGCTCCTAAAAAACTATTCCTCTCTAAACTGGACCTCTTTTCCTCACCTGACCCACCCCCTCCATCTCGTCAGAGTTCCAAAAACACCTCAGCCACCACCAGCCCAGCAACTCCCAAGAACGTCGTGCCTGGGTTTTGGAGTCCGCCCTTTCCTTGGGCAGGGACATCGGCCAGCAGCAAAGGCACAGCCAGACCCCCCCTGGGAAGAGGAGCAAAAAACTGAAGGGCAGGATCGACAGGCCTGATACGCCTGCCCCCAAGGAGGGTAGCCTTGCACCGTCACCTGCCACATCGGGTAAGGGAGCCAAGGGCCACGGAGAGTCTGCCAAGGAGGGCATGGGCAGCAAAGCGCAAAAGGCAGGGAGCAGCCGACCTGGCCATGAGGGCCCCACCAGCCCCATTCCGGGGGTATCGGAGGAGACCCAGGGCCCCAGGACTCCATCACAGGAGGGCCCCGCAACGGAAAGGTCCGATGCTGACTGAGCGGGAAGTATTGGCCAGGTGTGGTTCACTCGAAACACAAGACAGGCACCGCTGAACAGGGCCCCGCCAAGACAGGCACCGCTGAACAGGGCCCGCCGTGAGAAGCACCGCTGAACAGGGCCCGCCATGAGTAGCACCGCTGAACAGGGGCCCGCCGTGAGGAGCACCGCTGAACAGGGCCCCTCCGTGAGAAGCACCGCTGAACAGGGCCCGCCGTGAGTAGCACCGCTAAACAGGGGCCCGCCGTGAGGAGCACCGCTGAACAGGGCCCCGCCGTGAGTAGCACCGCTGAACAGGGGCCCGCCGTGAGGAGCACCGCTGAACAGGGCCCCGCCGAGACAGGCACCGCTGAACAGGGCCCCGCCATGAGAAGCACCGCTGAACAGGGCCCCGCTAAGACAAGCACCGCTCCTCTGGGCCCTCCTGTCAAGCACCGCTCCGCTGGGCCCTCCTGTCAAGCACCGCTCCGCTGGGCCCTCATCTCAAGCACCGCTCCGCTGGGCCCTCCTGTCAAGCACCGCTCCGCCCTCCTGTCAAGCACCACTCCGCTGGGCCCTCATCTCAAGCACCGCTCCGCTGGGCCCTCCTGTCAAGCACCGCTCCGCTGGGTCCTCATCTCAAGCACCGCTCCGCTGGGCCCTCCTGTCAAGCACCGCTCCGCTGGGCCCTCATCTCAAGCACCGCTCCGCTGGGCCCTCATCTCAAGCACCGCTCCGCTGGGCCCTCCTGTCAAGCACCGCTGGCCCATTGGCAGGCCCGGTTCTGTGTCGGGCAGGGCTTCACGAGGCACTCTGCCCACCATGCCTCCTCCATGACCAGTGGACTCTGTAATCCACCTGATGGACTGTGGCTTTGCACCCCCCAGGATGGCACAGTGGGCAATCCACCCACTGTAGAGACTTGAGAGACTGTGGCTTTGCACTCCCCAGGATGGCACAGTGGGCAACCCACCCACTGTAGAGACTTGAGAGACTGTGGCTTTGCACTCCCCAGGATGGCACAGTGGGCAATCCACCCACTGTAGAGACTTGAGAGACTGTGGTTTGCACTCCCCAGGATGGCACAGTGGGCATGGAGGCCCTTCGTGGATCTGGCGTCGTGGACTCATGTGGCTGAGGTGCCCCCCCTTCCCTTCCCCCTGAGGTGCCAGTATTTTATTTTTGTGATGCCCCAGCAGTGTTCTCTCCAATGGACTCGATCTCGTGTGTGGGCTTTGCCCATGTGTTGATGCACATTGGCCCACGGACATTTGAACTTTGCAAAAACTGTGCCGGGCTTTTGCTACTTGTATATATATAGTTCTAGATGTGTAATAATTCTTTATATATTGCTAAGTTCGCTATACTTAATTATTGCTATAATATAGTTCTATTTTTACAATCATTGCCTTTTGTCTTTGCATTTTTGTTTTGGGGGTTTGGTGGTGTCACTCTGACTTTTTAATCTGCATTGGTGTGTAGGTATTTCGGAGGGGGTGAGGGTGGGGGTGGGTGTGTCGCGTATGTGTGTGCCCGTAACCTTTCCTCCTCCCCCCTCCCCTGTGTCGTAGGTGCAGTACTCACCGTTGTCGTCTGCGGCGACGTTCGTGATACTGGAAGAAGAGCAGGAAGGCAATGGCTGGGAGGATGTGGAGTTCCGGTTCCATGCTGTCCCGATTCCGCGTGGAGTGTGTCGAGGTGAGCGTTTTCCATTGGAAATGTCTGTTTCCGCCGTGTTTTTATCGGCGGGGCTCCCGCCCCGGAAAAGGTGGCGGATTGGTGAGTCGTGATAGGGTGGGCGGTACATTGTCTGCCGGCTGCCTGTTGGCGGTGGCCACCGCGCTGTTTGTTTGTGCCGCCGTGGCGGTCGGAGTGTTAATGCGGCGGCCTGTGTTGGCGGTTCCCGCCAGGGTCAGAATTCCATTTTTTTGACCGCCAGCCTGTTGGCGGGTTGGCCGCCGCTTTATCACCGACCGCCAGGGTCAGAATGACCCCCATAGTACTGTGGGTGTCCTTTCACTTTCACTTTACTGTCTGTGCTTTTTCTTGACTGTGTGGCTGTGTCTTTGTGTTGCTCATGTTTGGATTGCGTATATTGTATCTTGTGGTGTCTATCTTGTGTCTTTTTGTGTATTCTATTTGTATATTTACATTTTTAAGAGTTTTGTGTAGTTTAGTGCTTTTTGCAAGAGGCAGGGGCGAAAGCGGAGAATTGAAAAGACCAGGAGAGGGGGTAGGTCAACAAGAAAGCGAGAAGTTGGCTGGCAAAAGTGCACGACAGAACAGGAGGAAGAAATAATGAAGGATAGAGGGTTGACAGTAGTCAACATTTCATCTCATACTCTATCACAGGATGAACAATCGGTATTGGAATTAGGGTTATCGTTCTGCCCGACAGCCAACTTCAATTACACAAAAACACGAATTGATATTTTTCATTTAATAAGAAAATTGAAGTTAATGAAGATTTTTGTGCAACAGAAGGGTGGAACCGCAACACACACAACAAAAGCTGACAATTCAGAGGTTGCTCCGGTATTAACGATCAGCGACATAGAAGGTTTAGCTGCCCTACGAGAATTGGAAATAGGGGAAAGGACATGGGCAACAGATATTGAATTATTGGATGATCTAGACCTACAAACAGACTGTGCCAGTGGTAGCAGTTTCAAAGCTAAATCGAGATGCAATCCAATTTTACCGCATGACAACATTGACGCTTTTCACGAAGCAGTGACCTTTGAGTTGTTTAAATTGTGGAAGAGGACAAAGGATGTTTTTGCACAAAATCTAACAGCAGGCCAACGAACTTCATTAGCAATCCCTCAAGAAAGCAACCTCATTTGTTATAAAACCAGCGGATAAGGGGGGCAATGTAGGGCTGTGGGACGCTACTAAGTATCAACAGGAAGTTAAGAGACAATTGCTCAATCCAGGCTGTTATGAGGTATCAACAATATCAGTTTACCGACATTCTATAAATATGTTCCATGATTTACTCTTTGAAGGTGTCAGCAGAGGTCTGCTTTCAGATGATGAGTTTAAGTTTTTACTGGTACGGAAATCAGTAGCACCTTGCTTCTATCTGTTACCTAAGATTCACAGGGATATTGTGAACCCTCCAGTTCGACCTATTGTGTCAGCAAGAGGTAGCTTATTGGAGAACACTTCCATTTATTTAGATTACTTTTTGAGTCCGAATGTATTTAATTTAAATTCATATTGCAGAGATACCACGGATTTTCTGACAAAAATACAGGACATTCCTTGGCAAACCAATGATATCATGGTAACTATAGATGTAGTATCGCTATATACTTGTATTCCACATGAGAAGGGAATTCAGGCATGTCGACATTTCTTTAGGGACAAACCGATTAGATTTTTGGAACACTGAATTGCTTCTGAGTATGTTAAGGTTTTGTCTAGAAAACAATTTCTTTATATATGAGGATCAATGGTATAGACAAACAACCGGGACTGCGATGGGAAGCTGCTTTGCTCCCAATTATGCCTGTCTGTTTATGGGGTGGTGGGAAACACAATTGTTGATGTCAGATGAAAATGTGATATGGTTCCAACATATTATTTTTTGGACACGATATATTGATGATATATTCATGATATGGGATGGTCCTGAATCAGCATTATGTGATTTTCTGAATTCGTTAACAAACAAGGATTTGAATTTGCATTTTTCGCACAAAACACACAAACAGGTTATGGAATTTTTAGATGTAAAGGTTAGTGTAGAAGAAGGCACGCTTCACACTAAACTGTTCAGAAAAAGCACATCTGGGAACAGTATCCTACACGCCTCAAGTCACCACCCACCCAATGTTAAGTGGAGTATACCCTATGGGGAAATGCTGAGAGCCAAGATAAATTGTAGTACCCCACAAAGCTTTGAAAGAGAACAATTGATAATAATACAGAGATTTAGATCCAGGGGATATCCATATAAAATAGTGAAGAATGCATGCCGTAAGACAGAAGAAGTTCAAAGGGCTGAATTATTGGTTCCCAGAAAGAGAGAAAAAGGCATCAATACCCCGAGATTTGTGACAATATTTAATGCATATTCTTCAGAAGTTAAGAAGATCCTTATGAAATATTGGCATCTCATTAAGGCTGACACAATAATTGGTCAGTTAGTTAGTCCCACTCCAATGATAACTTAGAAAAGAAGCAGCTTTCTGAGAGATATTCTCATACATAGTTACACAAGGAAGACAAAAGGAACCTTCTTAGATAAACATCAAGGTTTTTACAAATGTGCCAAGTGCAAAGCGTGCAGATATAGTTCAAATCGTAAGCAATATGAGCTACCTATGGGTAGGCAAGTGAATATTAAGAAATATATAAATTGCAACTCAGATTTCGCTATTTATGTAATTGAATATCTGTGTGGATTGCAATATGTTGGAAGCACAATTTTTCCTCTGAAAAACGTATCCTTGAGCATTGGAGAGCAATATTGAATAAGGATGCTGCTTATCCAGTAGTGCGACACTGCAATCTGAAACACGATGGCAAAGTAGAAAAGATTTAGGCGGTGATTCTAACCGCGGCGGGCGGCGGTCGCCGCCCGCCATGTGGTTACCGCCAAATGACCGCACCGCGGTCACAAGACTGCGGCGGCCATTCTGGCTTTCCCGCTGTGCTGGCGGGCGACCGCCAAAAGGCCGCCCGCCAGCACAGCGGGAAAGATCCAGCAACGATGAAGCCGGCTCCGAATGGAGCCGGCGGAGTTGCTGGAGTGCGACGGGTGCAGTTGCACCCGTCGCGAATTTCAGTGTCTGCTAGGCAGACACTGAAATTCCTATTGGGGCCCTCTTACGGGGGCCCCTGCAGTGCCCATGCCATTGGCATGGGCACTGCAGGGGCCCCCAGGGGCCCCGCGGCACCCCCTACCGCCATCCTGTTCCTGGCGGGAGAACCACCAGGAACAGGATGGCGGTATGGGGTGTCAGAATCCCCATGGCGGCGCATCAAGCTGCGCCACCATGGCGGATTCCCATGGGCAGCAGAAAGTCGGCGGTACACCGCCGGCTTCCTGCCTCTGGCCGCGGCTGTACCGCCGCGGTCAGAATGCCCGGCGGAGCACCACCAGCCTGTTGGCGGTGCTACCGCCAACCTCCGCCATGGCGGTATTTACCGCCAGGGTCAGAATGACCCCCTAAATTCTTTGGTATTGACAGGGTTCAAGGTACTCCGAGGGGTGGGGACAGAGAAAAACAATTAAGGAAATTGGAGTCAGAATACATTATTCAGCTGAATAGTCGACATCCTTGGGGATTAAACAAGGATGAAGAACTTTTTATTCATATTGGTTAGTCAGATGGTATAGAGGTATGTGAAAATTGTAAAAGTCTCAGATTAGGTTACTTTTTATTTTTCAATTTAATTTCAACCTGATGATTCTATTGGTTTATAGAGGGAAATATTTTTTGTGGCTCATCCAATTATTTGCAATATTGTCTATTACATGTTGGTATTGTTTAAATGGGTTAGGTTAAATGTGATGGATATCTAAAATTACAACATAATAATCATGAATTAAATTATAGTTACAAAAAAAAAATGATTTTTTCTATGTCTATGGACTAGTGGATATATAGAAAGTAGGAGGGGCCACATTTGTTGTATGTTTGTAAGAAGGGCCAAGGAAGAAGACCGTGATGGTTGAAACGCGTCGCCCTATGGTTTGTTCAATGGAATTTTTGGAATAAATAAAGGCCAGTAATCTGCATGGAGTGCCAGAGTTTGAATTTCTTATGGAGCAGATATATATATATTTGCCACCAGTTGTCTTGCAGTTGCAGCTTGCGTCTTCAAAGCAGTGCACACACTTCAACTGACGCATTTCAACTGTAGCTTTTAGGCAGCAATAAAGAAGTCAAGTAAGTCTTGTGATTATGTTTCGGCTACAAAAGGATCAGACTTTTGTCTAGTGGCAGTTTTAGTGCCATAAAGAAGCGCAGAAGGTTTATATGACTACTGCACAAAGCAAATCTGTATTTTAAGTAAATAGCTGAGTACGTTAGTAAAGTCAGCCACTACCTGCGCTATAATACAAATGAAATGTATGTGCGGGGTAGGGGGTGGCTATGGAGAGATGAAGAGCATGTTTGCTGGGTGGTAATGAGGGAATCCGAGGAGGAGGACATGGGAGTGGGAGCACCAATAATGATTGTTGGACTGGGCGCAGGAGGTGCTAAAGTCTGTGACGAATGGTATGTGACAAGGTGTTTGAGTGTCTTGAAAGAACGTGCTGATTGAGGGAAGAAGCGCAGGTAAGGTGGCCTCTACTGTTGCACTTATCACACACACACACCAGCAATTTTGTGACTGTCTACGTAGGCTAGTTTTTTAGAGCAACAGTTTAGCCAATAGCAGAGATGGCATCTTGATGGATGACTGCTGCTGACGTCACTCTGGTTATAGAGGACAGCTCTAAACATAGGATCAGAGACTGAGACAGCAGATACTGAGACATCATCTGAGGGATAGGACAATGGCACAGACTCTAGGATTTTTCAGTTGTAGGAGTCCCATTGGATAACTCCTTCCAGTAAATTGTGAGGGAGGTGATGAGGGCAGTCCTGTTGTCCCTTCGCAAGCACAGTCTGTGCAAAAGGGCAATAGTGGGTTAGCCCAACACAGAGAGCAGGTGAATGCGGGGGCAAGCACAGAGAGGGTGCTCTCTTGGGAGCTCCCCAATTTAGTTCAACCCCGAATTCCACTGCCCAAATTGTATTGTGGAGACATCAAAATTATCCATCACAAAACAAACTGGTTTTGTAAGGCAGGCACCTGTGTTTTTGGTGCTGGGTTCAGCGGCTACATAGGGAAACATACTAAACCCAAACATTTCTGGAAACTAGACATCCGGGGGAGTCCACAGAGGTGTGACTTGTGTGGATTCCCCAAAGTTTCCTTACCCAGAATACCCTGCAAAGCTGAAATGTTTAATAAAAACTCAATTTTTCTTGCATTTCTGTCACACAAACTACAGGAATACGCTGCGATCCACAAAATTCCTACCACCCAGTGATTCCTCACCTGTCCTGATAAAAACACTACCCCACTTGAGTGCCTATACCTAGTGCCTGCGTAAGGAATGGATCACCCCAAGGTCAACAGTTGCCTCATGTAAGTACCAACATTGACCGTTGTGTGATCTCTTCCTGTTGCGGGCACTAGGCCTACCCACACAAGTGAGGTACCATTTTTATCGGGAGACTTTGGGAAATGCTGGGAGGAAGGACATTTGTGGCTCCTCTCAGATTCCAGAACTTTCTGTCACCGAAATATGAGAAAAAAGTGTTTTTTTTACCACGTTTTGAGGTTTGCAAAGGATTCTGGGTAACAGAACCTGATCAGAGCCCCACAAGTCACCCCATCTTGGATTCCCATAGGTGTCTAGTTTTCAAAACTGTGCAGGTTTGCTAGGTTTCCCTAGGTGCCTGCTGAGCTAGAGGCAAAAATCCACAGCTAGGCACTTTGCAAAAAACAGCTCTGTTTTCTTTGTCAAAATGTAATGTGTCCATGTTGTGTTTTGGGGCATTTCCTGTCGCGGGCACTAGGCCTACCCCCACAAGTGAGGTATCATTTTCATTGGGAGACTTGGGGAAATGCTGGGTGGAAGGAAATTTGTGGCTCCTCTCAGATTCCAGAACTTTCTGTCACCGAAAGGTGAGGAAAAAATGTTTTTTTGGCCACATTGTGAGGTTTGCAAAGGATTCTGGGTAACAGAACCTGATCAGAGCCCCATAAGTCAGCCCATCCTGGATTCCCATTAGGCCTACCCACGCAAGTGAGGTACCATTTTTATCGGGAGACTTTTGGGAGAAATGGCCTGTAATTCACATGCTAGTATGGGCACCCCGGAATTCAGAGATGGCCAAATAACCATTGCTGCTCTTTACCTTATCTCATGCTCATTTTTTGAAATACAAAGGTTTTCTTGACACCTATTTTTCACTCTTTATATTTCAGCAAATGAATTGCTGTATACCCGGTATAGAATGAAAACCCATAGCAAGGTGCAGCTCATTTATTGGCTCTGTGTACCTAGGGATCTTGATGAACCTACAAGCCATATATATCCCTGCAACCAGAAGAGTCCAGCACACGTAACGGTATATTGCTTTAAAAAATCTGACATTGCAGGAAAAAGTTACAGAGTAAAACGCTGAGAAAATGGCTGTTTTTTTCAGCTCAATTTCAATATTATTTTTTCCAGCTGTCATTTTCTGTAGGAAAACCTTGTAGGATCTACACAAATGACCCCTTGCTGAATTCAGAATTTTGTCTACTTGTCAGAAATGCTTAGCTTTCCGGGATCTAGTATTGGTTTCACACCCATTCCTGTCACTAACTGGAAGGAGGCTGAAAGCACCCAAAATAGTAAAAATGGGGTATGTCCCAGTAAAATGCCAAAATTGTGTTGAAAAATTTGGTTTTCTGATTCAAGTCTGCCTGTTCCTGAAAGCTGGGAAGATGGTGATTTTAGCACCACAAACCTTTTGTTGATGCCATTTTCAGGGAAAAAACCACAAGCCTTCTTCGGCAGCCCTTTTTCCCATTTAAAAAAACTAAAAACTAAATTGTGTGTGTATTTTGGCTAATTTCTTGGTCTCCTCCAGGGGAACCCAGAAACTCTGGGTACCTTTAGAATCCCTAGGATGTTGGAAAAAAAGGACGCAAATTTGGCGTGGCTAGCTTATGTGGACAAAAGGTTATAAAGGCCTAAGTGCGAACTACCCCAAATAGTGAAAAAAGGGCTCAGCACTGGGGGAGAAAGGCCCAGCAGCTAAGAGGTTAAACAAATATTTACATCCCGATTTGAAAGCAGCCACAGACATGGTGGTCTGCTGAGCCCAGCAGGCCAACACTCCTGTGAGTGCCGCCATTCCCAAGGGGTTTGCAAAATGAGATCTACCTCATCATTATTCATGAGGTAGGTCATTTGCTTCCCCATTTGTGAATTGAAAATAGTGTCATTGAAAGTGTTTTACCTCAGATCATCCTAATTGCTAGTTGCTAAGTCTTCCAATGTGTGACTCACAAAACCTGATCTTGTACACCTGGCCATGAGTAACGCATCTCTGGTGCAATAACAACACCTGTGCCCATGCATTCTGTCAATGATGATCAGCTAAGACACTGTCAGCATACCATATTTCACTGTTTTGGGACAGCAAAGTGGGCTATCCATGGTTAGCACTACATTGCCATCATTACACACACATGATCCCTGCCATCATGTTGGCAAAGGTGGCATATACGGCTTATGTGTTGTTTCCTGGTAGCCTGCGCTGACCTGTCCTGAGATTCCTGTGACGATTTCATCCAGGATGATGGCTGCAACCATCTCCACCATCTCGTCCAGGTCCTCTTGCGGGGCTGGACTCCCACCTCTGGTCTGCAGTGCTGCCTTCCTGTTCCTTGCCATTTTCTCCTTTGTCCTGCGCTTGCAGTCATGCCAGCACTTCTTACACTCAGTGACAGTTCTCCTGACCTCTGCCACACTGTTAATCTTGTCTACAATTTGTTGCCAAATTTCCGACACCTCTCTGACCAGGATTTCATGCTCCTCTGCACTGAAGCGACACTTCCTCTTCTTTTTGTCTCTCCCCTGGGTTTTGTCTGTGTCCTCCTGGCTGGTTTCTGGTTGTGTAGGGTCTCCCTGTGGTCTCTCCTGGCTTCTAGGATCCATTTTGGGGATCCTTAGCACAGTTTGCTGCACTTGCGTCTTTTTTTGACGCTATTCCGGTGAAAAATGGCGCATATCTGTTTTGCAACGTTTTTCCATGTCGCAAACCGGATTAGAGTCATTTTTCCTGCGTTAACGTAATTTTGCCTTACTACAAGGCGCAATGGTTAGCATCAGGAAAAATTACTCTAACCTGTTCTTAGCACTACAGTGCGTCAAAGTATAAATATGATGCGCGGATGGCGTTAGGAAATGACTCTAGCCAGCCTCAAACTTTTTTTGATGCAAAACTGCGTTTGCGCAGTTTTGCTACAAAAAGTATTAATCTGGTCCTAAGTGCCTGATTTAGAGTTTGGCGGATAGGATACTCTGTGATAAATGTGCCAATTCAAAAATATATCTTGCTCCTTTCCCTGTAGTATAGTGCATTGTTTTTTCTGCTCTCTACTTACGGCAGGCAGTATGTCCGCCATATATGGGACGTGTGTGACATAGTATTATTATTATTATTCATCTGCCTCTTTGGAGGCAGGGTAGAGTTGAAAGGCAGTTGGATAAAAGAAGAGCAGGGCCATTGGAATTGAAGTAAGATAATAGATTGCCCATTACAGCTGCCCCAAAAACATGCTGCAGACTGCAGAGAGTAGCAGACCCGACGCTAGCATGCCTCCATTAATGTTGCACAACAAGAATACTAATAATTGTGCTGCACATATGCCTTACTCATTAATGAGAGGTAAATTTTCTTTTAACAGACAAATTTGTTTTTTTTTTACTATAAAAATTTTTAATCGGAAAATAACACTTTTATTCTATTGATATTGGTATTCTCCCTTAATTCCTTACAGTCAGAAGTTTATGTGATGCATGTGTGGAGAAACCCTGGACCTGTGACTAATCACATCAAGATGACCAATGGCCCTAGGAGACTAGCAATGTTCTGCTACTGTGCCACTATATAAACAAGTGTTTGCACTGAGCATTTTTTACAATTGGTGTTTTTTATTTTTTTATTCTTTTTTTATACAGTTACTCCTGCTGGTCCACCATCACAGCAGTAGATAGCAATCCAACTGCAGGCCACCCAATGGAGGCCATCCAGGCTGAATATTGCCGACTGGTGGATTTGAAGGGGGAGGAAGCAGAAGCACATGTACTGTTCCCAGTACCTCTGGCCATCCACCAGCACCACCATCTCAGCCACATCATTGCCAGTGTCGCCAGCAGCCGGGATCCACCACTGCTGCTCCCTCCTTATCATCATCATCCACAGATCGCCTCCTCTGCATCTTGTGGGAGCTGAGAGCTGTCAAGAATTAGCCTGTCTCTACAGCGGCTCGATGCCTTCTGAGCCTTTTTTTAAATATATTTTCTTTGGTGGGAGGGACTTTTCTTGTGGGTGGAGAGGATGGGAATTGGGAAGGGCAGTTGGGGCAAGGAGTTTTGGTTTTAGACTGTTATGGTGGATATTAGGGAGATGTATTTATTTGTTTGGGGAGAGAAGTGGGCCTCTTGTGGGTAGAGAGGATGGGTTTCTTTTGTGAAGAAAATAAAGGGGTAGTTTGTTTATGTGATGACGATCTGTCTTGTGTCTTTGCATGCTTTTAGCACAGCCTGTTTTTTTAAATGGCAAATGCTACCCTCTGAATAGTCACATACTGAACACTTACTTTCCCCTTTGATTTTCCTCAACTGATTCTGAAGTCCCTTGACATATAGGGGGTCATTCTGACCTCGGCGGTAAAAGGCACTTACCGCCGGTCAGAAGACCGCCATAACACCACCGCGGCCGCGGTAAACCGCCACGGTCATTCTGACCCGCAACTTGCAAACCACCAAAAACCCGACATCCACAAAAGTCCGCCACACCAAAGGTCAGCGAAAAAATGGCGATGACCGAACCTCCACCGTCACGCCAACAGAAATACGCCCATACCATTCCGACCCACAAATCCACGCGGCGGTCTTTCAAACACGGTATTCCATTGGCGGTACACACCGCCGCGGTCAAAATACACACACACATAGAAAACTCAGCCACATTGGTCAGTTTGAAACACGCACACCTGATACACATACTAACACCACTCCCACACACCCAACACAATATAAAACACACACCCACATCACCCACAAACCCCTACGACCCGAGATTATTGACGAAGGCTAGAGAGAGAGCCCAGAATAGACAATCCCACAACACAGAGGCACACAACACCATCACCCACACAGAATCCACGCACCAAACACCACACACCACTACACGCACCACACTCATCACCACAAACGCCACCCCACACCTCATCCACACCACCCCATGGCACCCCAAAGACACCCCAGATTCACTGACGCAGAACTCAGGGTCATGGTGGAGGAAATAGTCCGTGTAGAGCCCCAGCTCTTCGGGGCACAGGTGCAGCACACCACAATTGCCAGGAAGATGGAGCTATGGCAAAGGATAGTGGACAGGGTTAAATGCGGTGGGACAGCATCCACGCAATCGGGATGACATAAGGAAGCGCTGGAACGACCTACGGAAGAAGGTGCGTTCCATGGTATCAATGCACAACATTGCGGTGCAGAAGACTGGCGGCGGACCCCCACCTACTCCCCCAGAATTTACAGCATGGGAGGAGGAAGTCTTGCACATCCTGCATCCTGAGGGCATCGCAGGAGTACGCGGAGGAATGGACTCTGGTAAGTCAAGTCTTCACTACTGCTTCCCACCCCACCTGCATGCCAAATCATACCCCCACCCCCATCACACCAACTCTTAGCAAAAGGCTCACCATCACAACCCACCCATCCCAACACCAAGCCCTGCATGCGACCACAAAGCATGGACACCCATCACCAAAGCATGCCCACTGCACACACACATCACCCCCACAAGCCACCCTCACAAAAGCCCCCACAAGGGAATGCCTGCACTGGGGTACACGGACACCCACCCATCACACGAAATGCCACACACAGAAGCAATAACCATACCTTTATACCCCTGCAGGACCCGAACGCCACCACACCGCCACAGAGGGTCCAGAGATGTCCATCCCACCCCCAGAAGAGGCCCCCAGCGATGACAGCAGCTCTGTCTCCCTGGACCCAGATGACCAGCCTGGCCCATCGGGGACCTCTGGACAGTCGGTTCCCCACAGACAGCCACAGGCTACACCAGACCCAACCCCCTCTGGGAACACCAGCACAGCTCCCACCCAGCGGGCCCATGCCTCTGTCTCCAGGACACGTCAATCAGTGGTGTGTCCACCACTACAGGGCACCCAGGTTGACCCACCACCCCAACAACAACAACAGGGACCTGGGGGCAGTGGTAGTGGGCACACCGTCCAGGGGACAGAGGCCCAGGAACACAGGGGAACTGGGAGGGCTGCTGTGCGACAGGGGGGGGACAGGCCCAGGGAACCGACTCTCCAAGAGGCCCTCTCCTCCATCATGGGAGCTTACCACCACTCCCAGGAGACGATGGCGACGGTACTGGCCCGGTTCCAGGAGATCCAGGCACTGCAGGAGGAACGGTACATGGGGTTCAGAGAGGAACTGAGGAACATCGGTTCCGCAATGGGGACCATCGTCGTGGCCCTTACCCAGATAGTCACCACATTGCAGGACCATGTGGCACCCCAAAGGGCCCCTGTCACTAGCCCAGGCCAGGAACAGCCTACCACCTCCGCCGGCGCTAGTGGACAGGAGGCCCCCACACAACAACAGGCCACCAGAACCCCACCTCCTGCAGAAGAAGAACCACCACGCAAGCGGAACCTGAGATCTCACAAGAAGACAGAGTAGGATTGCAAGACCCCCGCCAGCCTAAGATACCCCCCGATGCCATCCCACTGTCCCACATTGTCACCCTGTCCAACCTTTAACTGCTCCTGCTCCATCCTTCCACAGGCATATGGACAATGCACCTGTGCGACTGAGAACTGGACTCTGCCATGGACATTACTCCACCCCCACCCATCACCGTTTTACAATCATGTACCTATATGTAGCACTTAAAATAAATCACTTATTGCACTTAAAATAACAGGAGTCTGCTTGTATTCTTAACAAATGTATTACACATAACGGTGCAATAATGTCCAGTTACTTTGTGATGACAACATACCAATTTCAATAAGCTTTAGTCCATGGGCAAACAAAGCAGAAGTCACGCAGTGGGTCATACAGCTCTGAAAAGGGAAGGGAAAGTCACAAATCAGTTAACAGGAACTGGGGGGAAACACAGACAGTGGAGACGCATGAGGCCTTAAGTAAATGTAAAATGGCGTGGGTGATTCTTACCTGTGTGCTACTGAAAATATTGTTGTATGACTGTATCCCTGTTGTCTGTGTCGTCCCTGTTGTCTTCCTCCTCTTCACTCTCCACAGGCTCCACAGCTGCTACAACACCACCATCTGGACCATCCTCCTGCAGAAAAGGCACCTGGCGTCGCAAAGCAAGATTGTGAAGCATACAGCAGGCCACGATGATATGGCACACCTTCTTTGGTGAGTACATTAGGGATCCCCCTGTCATATGCAGGCACCTAAACCTGGTCTTCAGGACCCCGAAGGTCCTTTCTATGATCCTCCTAGTTCGCCCATGGGCCTCATTCTACCGTTCCTCTGCCCTGGTCCGGGGATTCCTCACTGGGGTCAGTAGCCACTACAGGTTGGGGTAACCAGAGTCACCAATTAGCCACACACGGTGTCTCTGTAGCTGTTCCATCACATAAGGGATGCTGCTATTTCGCATGACACACTCATCATGCACTGACCCAGGGAACTTGGCATTTACATGGGAGATGTACTGGTCAGCCAAACAGACCACCTGGACATTCATCGAATGATAACTTTTTCTGTTTCTGTACACCTGCTCACTTTCTTTGGGGGGAACCAAAGCCACATGGGTCCCATCAATGGCATCAATGATGGTGGGGATATGTCCAAGGGCATAGAAATCACCCTTCACTGTAGCCAATTCGCCCACCTCAGGGAAAATAATGTAGCTCCGCATGTATTTCATCAGGGCAGACAACACTCTGGACAAAACCTTAGAAAACATAGGCTGAGACTTCCCAGATGATATGGCCACTGTTCTCTGAAAAGACCCACTTGCCAAAAAATGGAGTACTGACAGAACCTGCACCAGAGGGGGAATCCCTGTGGGTTGGCGGATGGGGGACATCAGGTCTGGCTCCAGCTGGGCACATAGTTCATGTATAGTTGCTCTGTCAAGCCTGTATGTAAGTATGATATGTCGTTCTTCCATTGTCGACAGGTCCACCAGCGGTCGGTACACGGGAGGATTCATCCTTCTCCTTGCAAGTCCCAGCGGACGGTGCCTAGGAAGGACAACATGGAGCACAGAGTCAAGCAACCCACAGGTTCGTTCACACAGCTTGCACAGTACACGAATCGCTATGCATTGAAAGGCTTCTATGAGTGGCAATGCAAGGCCTAGGCCTGTGTGACGCAGTAGAAATTATGCCATGTGGGCCCTTGAAATGGCGGCTGCCTGACCTGTGAAGTGTGACAGTGGGATGTGAGGTCACTGCGCTGGCGTGGCACACCGTGGCGGTAGGCGGTCGAAGACCGCGGTACACAGCCGCATTGGTTAACATTGCACCCTATGGGTTTCAGTAGCCAATGAGGATGGGCGCCTGCAGTACGTACCGCCGCGGGCGTGACCGCCATTTTCTATCTGATTAATCACTCGAGACCTGATCATCCACAGGAGAGGACCGATACTGCAAGTGCTGCTGTGACCTCGGTCTGGGAGATACAATGGCTGCTGCGACTGGGGAAAGGGCCCCTGCCTTCACTTCCGAAGAATTGGAGAAACTTGTTGATGGGGTCCTCCCCCAGTATGCGCTACTCTACGGTCCTCCAGACCAACAGGTTAGTACACAGGGTGCACGTTGAATGGGCTATGCCTGTGTTGAGTGGGGTGTATGTAAGATGGTGGGGAGGGGGGCGAATGAGGAGTGCAACGCACGAAAGATGAGAGCATGTGCCACATGGCAAGGTTGAGAAGGGGGGGGCCCCTCACATTGACCAGGCAGAAAACTGATGAGATTTCCTTTACCACCCTGTACATGTCACATAGGTCAGCGCCCATCAGAAGATCGACATTTGGCGTGCCATCGCCAAGGACGTCTGGGCCCTGGGGGTCCACAACAGACGGGGCACCCACTGCCGAAAGAGGTGGGAGGACATCCGCCGTGGGACCAGAAAGACCACCGAGTCTCTGCTGGGGATGGCCTCCCAACGTAGGAGGGGTGCCAGCTGCCAATTGACCCCCCTGATGTCCCGGATCCTGGCGGTGGCCTACCCCGATTTGGATGGGCGTGTGAGGACATCACAGCAGACACAAGGGGGTGAGTATCAGCACATTCTGCTATCTTTGCGCGCAGTGAAGGTGTCTGGGTGGGGGAGGAGGGCTGTGGCTATCTCTAGGCCAGGGCGCATTCTGTTGGCTAGGCCCCTCCATTAGACACGGCCCTGTGCCCCCGCCCCCCACCTCTGTAGGGTGCCAAGTACAGCTATCCATGGTCCGGCCTCACCCATGTGTGCATTTGTCATCCATAGACCTGTAGGCCTAGTCACAATAACTGAGTAGTGTACCCCGATTGCGCGGCCTAGTGCAGGGGGATTCTGTGTCTGTCTTCTCCGACAACGGTGTTGCCAATGCATGCACTCAACCTGTCTTCATTTCTCCCCCCCCCCCCCATTTTCTTTGTCTTCCTGTTCATGTGTGCATTAGCATCATCAGGTGGAGGAGAAGTGGCATCGGCGCATGAGGGAGCTGCATCTCACATGGCCCCGGAGGGCCATGCAACAGACTCCGAGTACACCAGTGAGACGGAGGGCGAGTGGAGCTCCACAACGGGGACCTGTGGAGACGTCAGCGACACCGACACGTCCTCAGAAGGGAGATCCCTTGCAGTGGCGGCAACATCTGTGCCCACCGCCACAACAGGTACAGCTGCCACCCAGCGCACCAGCCCGCCCTCCCAGCAGCCCCTCAGCCTTCGCTCCGTGCCCGCTCGCCCAGGAAGGCGGGCCTCTCCTTCGCCCCAGGCACCTCAGGCCCTGCCCCAGTTACTCCTGCTGCCCTCAGTGAGGAGGTCATTGACCTCCTCAGGACACTCATTGTTGGGCAGTCTACCCTTTTGAATGCCATCCAGGGTGTAGAAAGGGAGGTGCATCGGAGCAATGCATACCTGGAGGGCATTCATTCGGGTCAAGCTGCCCATCAGCGATCGTTCAACGCTCTGGCCTCAGCACTGACGGCAGCCATTGTCCCTGTCTCCAGCCTCCCACTTCTGACTCCCTCCACCCAGTCCCAGTCTCCTGTTCCTCTGCCTATCCCATCCACACCATCAGACCAGCCTGCACACACCTCTACACCCAAGGGCAGCTCATCCAGACGTAAGCACCACAGATCCCACAAGCATTCACCCAAGCAACATCCAGATGCAGACATGCCAACAGTCACTACCACCTTTGTGTCCCCCACCTCCTCATCTCCCTCCTCCCTCCCTGTGACGTCTCCACTCACACCTGCATGCACACCACCATCAGCCAGTACTTCCATCACCAGCACACCCTCCATTACAGTCCGCACACGTGCAGTCACCACCCCCACTGCCATTTACACGTCCCCTGTGTCCTCTCCCAGTGTGTCTGTCACCCCCTCTTCCAAACCACACAAACGCAGGCAGCCACCCACCCAACAGCCATCCACCTCACGACAGCCTCCGTCACAAGCACCTGCACCCAAAGACAGCACACTTGACTCTCCTACAACCACATCCTCTTCCTCCACTCCCACACCCACTACACCTACCCGTCCCTGTCCTTCCAAAGTGCTTTTCCTTTCCAACCTTGACCTCGCTCCAACCACTGACCCACCCCCTTCATCTGGTAAGAGTAAAAAAAGCACCTCAGCCACCACCAGCCCTGCATCTACTGTGACCATAGTGCAGGGCTATTGGAGTCCACCAGCTCCTAGGGCAGGAACATCGGCCAGCAGCAAGGGGACAGCCAGCCCACCCCCTGGGAAGAGGACAAAAAAAAATAAGGGCCGGCGTGACAAGCCTGAGACGGCTGCCACCAAGGACAGTAGCCTTGCCCCGTCTCCTGCCACATCATCAAAGGGAGGCAAGGGCCACAGAGCTTCAGCGAAGGAGGGCAAGGGCAGCAGGGCGGAAAAGTCAGGCAGCAGGCGAGCTGCCCAGGAGGGCCCCACCAGCCCCATTCCGGTTGTGACGGACGACACCCACGGGCCCAGGACTCCATCACAGGAGGGCCCTGTGACCGCAAGGTCGGATGGCGACTGAGCGGGAAGTCTTGGCCAGGTCTGGCTCCCTAGAAACACAGGACAAGCACCGCTGAACAGGGCCCCACCGGGAGAAGCACCGCTGAACAGGGCCCGCCGGGAGAAGCACCGCTGAACAGGGCCCCGCCGGGAGAAGCACCGCTGAACAGGGCCCCGCCGGGAGAAGCACCGCTGAACAGGGGCCCGCCGTGACAAGAACCGCTGAACAGGGGCCCGTTGTGACAAGAACCGCCGAACAGGGGCCCGCCGTGAGAAGAACCGCTGAACAGGGTCCCGCCGTGAGAAGCACCGCTGAACAGGGGCCCGCCGTGACAAGAACCGCCGAACAGGGGCCCGCCGTGAGAAGAACCGCTGAACAGGGCCCCGCCGTGAGAAGCACCGCTGACCAGGGGCCCGCCGTGACAAGAACCGCTGAACAGGGGCCCGCCGTGAGAAGAACCGCTGAACAGGGCCCCGCTGAGAGAAGCACCGCTGAACAGGGGCCCGCCGTGACAAGAACCGCTCCGCTGGGCCCTTCATCTCGAGCACCGCTCCGCTGGGCCCTTCATCTCAAGCACCGCTCCGCTGGGCCCTTCCTTTCAAGCACCGCTCCGCTGGGCCCCGCCGTCTCTGCAACGCTCCTCTGGGCCCTTCCTGTCAAGCACCGCTCCGCTGGGCCCTTCATCTCAAGCACCGCTCCGCTGGGCCCTTCGTTTCAAGCACCGCTCCGCTGGGCCCCGCCGTCTCTGCACCGCTCCGCTGGGCCCTTCCTGTCAAACACCGCTCCGCTGGGCCCTTCATCTCAAGCACCGCTCCGCTGGGCCCCGCCGTCTCTGCACCGCTCCGCTGGGCCCTTCCTGTCAAGCACCGCTCCGCTGGGCGCTTCATCTCAAGCACCGCTCTGCTGGGCCCCGCCGTCTCTGCACCGCTCCGCTGGGCCCTTCCTGTCAAGCACCGCTCCGCTGGACCCTTCATCTCAAGCACCGCTCCGCTGGGCCCTTCCTCTCAAGCACCGCTCCGCTGGGCCCTTCCTGTCAAGCACCGCTCCGCTGGGCCCTTCATCTCAAGCACCGCTCCGCTGGGCCCTTCCTCTCAAGCACTGCTCCGCTGGGCCCTTCCTGTCAAGCACCGCTCCGCTGGGCCCTTCATCTCAAGCACCGCTCTGCTGGGCCCCGCCGTCTCTGCACCGCTCCGCTGGGGCCTTCCTGTCAAGCACCGCTCCGCTGGCCACCGCCGTCTCAAGCACCGCTCCGCTGGGCCCTTCCTCTCAAGCACCGCTCCGCTGGGCCCTTCATCTCAAGCACCGCTCCGCTGGGCCCTTCATCTCAAGCACCGCTCCGCTGGGGCCTTCCTGTCAAGCACCGCTCCGCTGGCCACCGCCGTCTCAAGCACCGCTCCGCTGGGCCCTTCCTCTCAAGCACCGCTCCGCTGGGCCCTTCATCTCAAGCACCGCTCCGCTGGGGTCTTCCTGTCAAGTACCGCTCCGCTGGCCACCGCCGTCTCAAGCACCGCTCCGCTGGGCCCTTCCTCTCAAGCACCGCTCCGCTGGGCCCTTCCTGTGAAGCACCGCTCCGCTGGGCCCTTCATCTCAAGCACCGCTCCGCTGGGCCCCGCCGTCTCTGCACCGCTCCGCTGGGCCCTTCCTGTCAAGCACCGCTCCGCTGGGCCCTTCATCTCAAGCACCGCTCCGCTGGGCCCTTCCTCTCAAGCACCGCTCCGCTGGGCCCTTCCTGTCAAGCACCGCTCCGCTGGGCCCTTCCTGTCAAGCACCGCTCCGCTGGGCCCTTCCTGTCAAGCACCGCTCCGCTGGGCCCCGCCGTCTCTGCACCGCTCCGCTGGGCCCTTCCTGTCAAGCACCGCTCCGCTGGGCCCTTCCTGTCAAGCACCGCTCCGCTGGGCCCTTCATCTCAAGCACCGCTCTGCTGGGGCCTTCCTGTCAAGCACCGCTCCGCTGGCCACCGCCGTCTCTGCACCGCTCCGCTGGGCCCTTCCTGTCAAGCACCGCTCCGCTGGGCCCTTCATCTCAAGCACTGCTCCGCTGGGCCCTTCCTGTCAAGCACCGCTCCGCTGGGCAACGCCGTCTCAAGCACCGCTGGCCCATTGACAGTGCTGGTTCTGTGTCGAGCAGGGCTTTACGAAGCACTCTGGGCACCATGCCTCCTCCATTAACAGTGGAGTCGGTAATCCATCTGATGGACTGTGGCTTGGCACTTCCCAGGATGGAACAGTGGGCAAGCCACTCACTGTAGAGACTTGAGAGACTGTTGCTTTGCACTCCCCAGGATGGCACAGTGGGCAAGCCACACACTGTAGAGACTTGAGAGACTGTCGCTTTGCACTCCCCAGGATGGCACAGTGGGCAAGCCACCCACTGTAGAGACTTGTGAGACTGTGGCTTTGCACTCCCCAGGATGGCACAGTGGGCAAGCCACCCACTGTAGAGACTTGTGAGACTGTGGCTTTGCACTCCCCAGGATGGGACAGTGGGCATGGAGGCCCCTCGTGGATCTGGCATCGTGGACTCATGTGGCTGAGGTGCCCCCCCTTCCCTTCCCCCTGAGGTGCCTGTAGTTTTATCATCGGATGCCCCAGCAGTGTTCTCTCCAATGGTATCTGGTCTCCTGTGTGGGCTTTGCCCATGTGTTTGTGCACATTGACCCACGGACTATGGAACTTTGACAGAATGGGCAGGACTTATTGCCTATGTATATATTTTTGACTATGTTCATTCCTTATTTTGTATCTTTCATATTGCATATTTCCCATACCTTCAATGGAGCTATTTATACATATATTTTATAGATCATTTTAATTGTGTCTTTGCATTATTCCGGTGGGTTTGGGGGGTGTCACTCTGACTTGTTGCTCTGCATTGGGGTGTAGGTATCTGGGGTGGGGGGGTGGGTGTATGGCGCATGTGTGTGCCCGTAAGCTTTCCTCCTCCCCCCTCCCCTGTGTCGTAGGTGCAGTACTCACCGTTGTCGTCTGCGCCGGCGTTCGTACTCCTGGTAGATGAGCAGGTAGACAATAGCTGGTAGGATGTTTAATTCGGGTTCCATGCTGTCCTCCTTCCTCGTGGAATGTGTAGAGGTGAGCGTTTTCCCGTTCGTAGTCTGTTTCTGGCGTGTTTTTATCGGCGGGGCTCCCGCCCCGGAAAAGGTGGTGGATTGGTGAGTTGTGATAGGGTGGGCGGTACATTGTCTGCCGCCTGCCTGTTGGCGGTGACCGCCGCGCTGTTTGTCTGTCCCGCCGTGGCGGTCGGAGTGTTAAAGTGGCGGCCTGTGTTGGCGGTTCCCGCCAGGGTTAGAATTCCATTTTTTTGACCGCCTGCCTGTTGGCGGGTTGGCCGCCACTTTATCACCGACCGCCAGGGTTGGAATGACCCCCATAATTATTTAGCATGTTACCTATTTGCTTATTCCCAAACAATACCCTGCTACCAGAGTTGGAACAGCACAACACAACACAACACAGACTTGGGGCCTGATTTGGAGCTTGACGGTGGAGTTTACTCCATCACAAATGTGATGGCTATTCTGTCCACTGTATTACAATCCCATTATAGCCTATGGAGATTGAAATACAGCAGATGGGATATCATTCGAATTTGTGACTGAGTAAGCTGCCTATCAAACTCTGAATCAGGCCCAAGGTCTGTCTTATTGCGTGAGGATATGAACTTTTGTCACTTTTGCAGCGCCCAGCCACTTATCAAAGTCTACTAGTTAATTATACCCTGGTGCTACTATCCTCTGTAACTTTATTGATCACAAAATCTTAATTGTCAGTAAAAGGTACTAACTAAACTCGTCCACTTCAATTCTTTGTTCTCATACCTGAATAGATGAAATGATGGCTGCTACCTCTCCCAATCTTCCAACACCTTGTTGCAGGTATTCCCAAGGTGCCTTCTTAATGGTGGTGGTAGTAATAGCAGGCTAATGCACTAATAGGCAAGACATCATAAGCGAGGTCCCAATCCCACCAAGATGAACTCCAACTGTAGGTTTAGTCAGAAGGATTATCCATTACAGGCAACTAGAGTGAAAGAAAACACAGAGGTAGTTATTTATATTAGAACCTATCAAAGACCGAGACCAGTCTTCTTCCATCACACAAAGACCTGATATTATTCCAAAAACTAGCTGTAGTAAGTTCTGAGCAGTGGGAAGCCAGTATTCAATTAATTATCAAAACAATTAAAACAAAACTTATGAAATCCTCAATTCAGGAGAAGTGGACTCAGGACAGGAGAAGATTAAGGGGCATATTTATACTCTGTTTTCACCGAATTACTGTCATTTTTTTTACTCTAATTCGGTGCAAAACTAACTCCATATTTATACTTTGGTGCCAGACCCCTCTAGCACCAAATTTATGGAGTTAAAGTCATTTTTTTAAAGTGGAGACCTACCTTGCCCTAATGAGATGCAAGATAGGCGTTCCCGTGCAAAAAATGACTCTATGGCCTTAACGCCATATTTAGGGTCATATTTATACTCTGCGGCATATTTATACTCTGTTTGCACCAAATTAGCGTCATTTTTTTTACTCTAATTCAGTGCAAATCTAACTCCATATTTATACTTTGGTACTAGACCCATCTAGCACCAAGGCCCTGATTTATACTTTTTTTGCGCCGCATTAACGTCATTTTTTTACGCAAAAGTGGCGCAAACTTACAAAATATTGTCCCTTATTTCTACTTTTTGCTGCAAAACTGCACTAACTCAGTTTTGCACCAAAAAGTTTAGCACCGGCTTGCACCATTTCTGTGCACCAGCCGGGCACCATATTTATGGAATGGTGCAAACCGGTGCAAAGGGTAGGCTAGAGTTAAAAAAATTACTTTAGTCAGATGGGGCTGGCAGTATAGAAGAAGAGGGTTTAGCACCAAAAAATGGCTTTAGGCAGGTTAGAGTAAAAAAATGACTCAAACCAGATTAGCGTAATTTTATGGTGCTAAACCTACAATGCCACATTACTCCTGCCTTAGAAAAGGCAGGAGTCAAGCCCACCACCCCAATGGCCAGCACAGAGGACAGGGGTCCCCTGGGCATGGCCATTGCACCCTGTGCCATGTATGGGGGCCCATTTCAGGGCCCCCTATGGCACTTTCAAAAATAAAATGCAAACTTACCTGTACTTACCTGGGATGGGGTCCCCCATCCTCGCAGTCCCTCTAGTGTGGGTGGGGGTGCCCCTGGGGCCTGGGAAGGGCACCTGTGGGCTTATTCCATGGTGTTCCACCATGGAAATAGGCACATAGGTCCCCTAACGCCTGCCCTGACCCAGGTCTTAAAAAATGGGGCAAAGCAAGCTTTGCCCCATTTTTTGACCCCTCCTCCCTCCCTTGCACCATTTTTGCATGGGAGTATAAATATGGCGTTAAGGCCATAGAGTTATTTTTATGCACGGGAACGCCTACCTTGCATCTCATTAAGGCAATGTAGGTTTCCACTTCCAAAAAATGACTTTAACTCCATAAATTTGGCGCTAGATGGGTCTAGCACCAAAGTATAAATATGGAGTTAGTTTTGCACTGAATTAGAGTAAAAAAAGAAATGACACTAATTCAGTGCAAACAGAGTATAAATATGCCCCTTAGTGTAAACAAATGATGCTATTCTGGTCAGAATCATTTATTTTGACTCAAACCTGCCTAACATCATTTTTTTTAAGCTAGCCTACCCTTTGCACCGGCTTGCAACATTCAATAAATATGGTGCCCAGCTGGTGCTAAAAAATGGAGCAAGCCGGTGCAAAACTTTTTGGTGCAAAACTGTGTTAGTGCAGTTTTGCACCAAAAAGTATAAATAAGGCCCTAAGTCTTTAAGCAACACAAGAGAGAAGGCCTGAATGATGATATTGATGAATGATATTATATGTCTCTCTTGTATGCGTGAGTGGGTAAGTGGGATGCCCTGCTGTGGACTATTACTCAGGAAACAGAAGATCCCACAGTGTTGATTTCACCACATCCGCCCCACCAAGTGTGTGATCCAGTGTCGGTGTAAATTCATGTGCCACACCATCAAATATATCAGGCCTGGGCGGCATACAAGCACCAGCAATTGTTTGTTTTTTTAAATTTCTTTTTCTCCAATTTTAATTTTTTTGTATTTTATTTTTTTAAGTTTATTTTAGATGTTTTTAGTCTTTTAATTTTGAATTTTTTTCTATTCTTTTTTTTTGCAATTGGCCTCAATCTATCCATCTACCATAGGTGCACAGCCACATACCAGCATTCACTTTTTAGCTATACTTCCATTTCCTCCTGGAATACTGGGAGTTGATGCACTGCAGACACATCAGCATTATAACATTTTTTAAATGATTATTCCATTTTCCCCGGACCACCTTGCCTGCCATAGGCACCGACTAACCTTTTTTTTTTTTTAAAGGATTATTTCATTTACCCTTATGCCTCCCTGACTGTACACGGTCTCCTTTAGAATAGATGCACATAGAGCAAAGAGCTATATATGTATGTTGCGTCATTCTGATTATAAATGAAATTTTATAGTATGGTGGTGTGGTTTGAATTTAAAATGGTTGGATAAATTTTTATTTATTGCATAAGTAACCAACCCCACAAAATTTGATTGCCTTAGTCTATACTACTTAAAACTGCAACAATGCCACGTTCCACTGAATGCTTTTCTTGTTTATTTGCTTTTAGGTGCACAAGAGAAGAAGAGACATCACCCACAGTACTGCTAAACAGAAGCCCTGTACTGTGACATCAGTCTTCCAATCTCTTCCACTTGTGCAGCTTAATGCCAATGTCAACTGCGAGCTTTAGGATGGCCCCAAAGAGATTTGCTGCCAAGAAAGCAGGCAGTGAGAAGAAGCAGTTTTCCACCAGTAGCGTGCCAACTGCAACCTTTTTCAGGAGACATGTGCATGTCGCACCAGCCTCCGGGGAGGATCCTGGGAGCAGCACCTCTGCATCAACAGAACCACCCCAACTAAAGCCCAAGCCCAAGTCTGTCTATGAGGCAGCCACTGCAATCATGGTGACGCCAACGAGCAGTGATGTTGAATTGGATTTGTCCCTTTTGCAAAGTAGTACTCAATTGTTTCAGGAAACAGAGAAGGTGAACAGCAGCCGCAGCCAGCAATAGTAGATCTTTCTGAAGTTGGAGTAGAACAGGAGGTCGAGCTTCCTGCTGAGCAATGACGGCTTATTTTAGAATCATTGTCTCCAAGATCTCCAGCAAGAAAAAGGAAGAGTACTCCATCTTCTCCGAGGACCACTTCTGATGATGATGATGGGGACATGGAGTGGACCCTAGCAGAGTCTGGGAGAAGCCAGGAGACGCACTGGAAAAGAAAGTTCCTAAAAGCCTTTAAAGTATGGAAGGTGGATAATGATGAGGAGTACAGCAACAACAAGTCGGTCATTGTGGAAGCTGCCACAGAGTAGTCCGACATTATTCCTCCTACTCATTCTGGTCCAGGGATGGGGCACAGATAGCACTGCCAGCTCACACATTTGTAAAGGCCAGCTGAGACCTGCACCAATCCACTACATTGATAGTAGTATGCACTGCAGCGTTGCAATCACTGACACACCCACCTGCCTCCAGTTCTTCAGGCAGTGGCACTGACCCACTAAGAAAGTACACCTCCCCAGTTTCAAACTTTTTTATGCTTAGCAAACAGGAGGAAAGCATTGCTATATGCTTCATTTCCCATGCGAGTGTTCATCAATGTAAGCCTGGTTCACATTATGGTACTTGAAGCCAAATGACCCGTATGAAAAAACATCACGCAATCCAGTGGGAGGAGCACCCTAAAAAAAATCCTGATTGTGATTGTGGTGAATGTGAGGAGAGCCGGGAAACATCAGCTACAAGTCCAATCATGGTGGGATGTCATGAGGAAGAGAGGGTGACATCCTCACACAAAGCAGCCCTGTCTCTATCAGTGCACCAGAATCACCCGCCTCAGAGATCTCACAATGGCTGAAGAAGACTGAGAGTCAGATGGAGACACCACTGCACACAGTGACTGCTCCATGATGCACATTGAGTCTACCACCACCTACTACTCGAAAGTCACCTGCATGAGTGGTCTAAAAATCCAGGCTATTGTTATGGGCATGTTTAGGCAGGAGGGGCCCTACGACCACCACCACCCAACGGCACATTTGTAAATTGTGAAACTGGCAAAAATGTTAGCACTGGACCCCCTCCCTTTCTTGTGAAAGGAGTGGAATCTGCCTGGAATGGAAAGCTCCAAGTCAGACCTATTTTGCAAGAGTTGCTGTCCCAGTGCTGCATAATGATGTGCTGCAATTGGTTGCACAAGCTGTGCAGCAAAGTGCTGTTCACACTATTCACCTGACAACAGACATGTGGACTAGTTGTCAAGTGACTTATTACATGTGCATCACTGCACAGTGAATCTCTTTTGTGGAGGTAAGGCAAGAGCTACCACATGTTACAGTAGCCATGTTCGCCATGGAGAAATCACATACAGCTCCAAACATCATGGATTAATTTAACAGCAAGGTGTCTGAATGGCTGGAACCCAGAGGTCTCTGAATTCAATTTCCTGCTACGGACAATGGCAGTTACACAGTGAAGGCCCTGGCAGAGGTGGCTATTTCAGGGTCCAGTGTTTGGTGCATTGCATCAACTTGATTGTGCAAGAGTTTCTCAAACAAAAAGACATAGGACCTCATTACAACCCTGACGGTCGGTGTTAAAGCGGTAGTAATACCGGCAACAGGCCGGAGGTAAAAAAAATGGAATCACGACCACGGCAGAAACCGCCAACACAGACAGCCACTTTAACACTCCGACTGCCACGGCGGTAGCAACAAACACCACGGCCGTAACTGCCAACAGACAGTCGGAAGTCAATGTACCACCCGTAGGAAAGTACCATCTTGCCTGGCATGTTACCCCCCATTTTTACTTGTGTGTCAGTTTGTTTTTGCCTGTCTCACTGGGATCCTGCTAGCCAGGACCCCAGTGCTCATAGTTTGTGGCCTGAATGTGTTCCCTGTGTGGTGCCTAATTGTGTCACTGTGGCTCTGCTAATCAGAACCTCAGTGCTTATGCTCTCTCTGTCATTAAAATTGTCACTGCAGGCTAGTGACCATTTTACCAATTCTGATTGGCACACTGGAACACCCTTATAATTCCCTAGTATATGGTACCTAGGTACCAAGGGTATTGGGGTTCCAGGAGATATCTATGGGCTGCAACATTTCTTTTGCCACCTATAGGGAGCTCAGACAATTCTTACAAGGGACTGCTACTGCAGCCTGAGTGAAATAATGTCAACGATATTTCACAGCCATTTTACACTGCACTTAAGTAACTTATAAGTCATCTATATGTCTAACCCTCACTTGGTGAAAGTTAGGTGCAAAGCTACTAAGTGTGAGGGCACCCTGGCACTAGCCAAGGTGCCCCCACAATGTTCAGGGCAATTTCCCTGGACTTTGTGAGTGCGGGGACACCATTACACGTGTGCACTACATATAGGTCAATACCTATATGTAGCTTCATAATGGTAACTCCGAATATGGCCATGTAACATGTCTAAGATCATGGCATTGTCCCCCCATGCCAAATCTGGTATTGGGGTGCCAATCCCATGCATCCCCGGGGCTCCAGCATGGACCCCGGGTACTGCCAAACTAGCTCTCTGGGGTTTTCACTGTAGCTACTGCTTCTGCCAACCACAGACAGGCTTCTGCCCTCCTGGCGTCTGGGCAGCCCAGTCCCAGGAAGGCAGAACAAAGAATTTCCTCTGAGAGAGGGTATTACACTCTCTCCCTTTGGAAATAGGTGTTAAGGGCTGGGGAGGAGTAGCCTCCCCAGCCTCTAGAAATGCTTTGAAGGGCACAGAGAGTGCCCTCCTTGCATAAGCCAGTCTCCACCGGTTCATGGATCCCCCTGGTGCTGCTCTGGCGCGAAACTGGACAAAGGAAAGGGGAGTGACCACTCCCCTGTCCATCACCACTCCAGTGTGTCCCAGACTTCTGCCATCTTGAATGCAGAGGTGTGAGAGCACAATGGAGGACTCTGAGTGGCCAGTGCCAGCAGGTGACGTCGGAGACCCCTCCTGATAGGTGCTTACCTGGTTAGGTGGCCAATCCTCCTCTGAGGGCTATTTAGGGTCTCTCCTGTGGGTTTCTCGTCAGATAACGAATGCAAGAGCTCACCAGAGTTCCTCTGTATCTCTCTCTTTGACTTCTGCCAAGGATTGACCGCTGATTGTTCCAGGACGCCTGCAAAACCACAACAAAGTAGCAAGACGACTACCAGCATCATTGTATCGCCTAATCCTGCTGGCTTTTCTCGACTGTTTCCTGGTGGTGCATGCTCTGAGGGCTGTCTGCCTTCACGCTGCACTGGAAGCCAAGAAGAAATCTCCCGTGGGTCGACGGAATCTTCCCCCTGCTAACGCAGGCACCAAACTTCTGCATCACCAGTTCTCTGGGTCCCCTCTCATCTTGACGAGCGTGGTCCCTGGAACACAGGATCTAGATCCAAGTGACCTCGACAGTCCAGTGGTCCTTCTGTCCAAATTTGGTGGAGGTAAGTCCTTGCCTCCCCATGAGAGACAGTAATCCTGTGTACTGCATGATCTGCAGCTGCTAGGGCTTCTGTGTACTTTTGCAAGGAATCCTTTGTGCACAGCATAGCCCAGGTCCCCAGCACTCTGTTCTGCATTGCTCAACTTGATGAGTTGACCACCGACTTCGTTGGACCCTCCTTTGTAGTGTTGAGACGACTGCCGTGCTCAGATTTCTTGAATGCCTGTTCAAGTGCTTCTGTGGGTGCTGCCTGCTTCTGCATGGGCTCTCTGTTTTGCTGAGCGCCCCCTCTGACTCCTCCTCCAAGGGGCGACCTCCTGGTCCTTCCTGGGCTCGGGCAGCACCCATTTTCTTCAACTGCGACCTTTGCAGCTAGCAAGGCTTGTTTGCGGTCTTTCTGCGTGGAAACAACTCTGCATCCTCCAGCAAGCTGTGGGACATCTTCTGCGCAAAGGAAAGTTTCTGGCATTTTCCGTTGTTGCAGAATCTTCAGCTTCTTCCACCCAGAGGCAGCTCTTTTGCACCTTCATCCGGGGTTTAGTGGGCTCTTGCCCCCCGGACACTTTCGTGACTCTTGGACTTGGTCCACTTCCTTTACAGGTCCTCAGGTCCAGGAATCCGTCTTCAGTGCTTTGCAGTCAGTTGTTGTCTTTGCAGAATCTCCTATCACAACTTTAGTGTGTTTCTGGGGAAGTAGAGTAACTTTACTCCTACTTTTTAGGGTCTTGGGGCGGGGTATCTTGGACACCCTTAGTGGTTTCTAACAGTCCCAGCGACCCTCTACACACTACACTAGGCCTGTGGTCCCTAAGTGGTTCACATTCCACTTGTATATGGTTTTTGTTGCCCCTAGGCCTATTGCCTCCTATTGTATTCTACAGTGTTTGCACTACTTTTCTAACTGTTTACTTACCTGATTTTGGTTTGTGTGTATATTTTGTGTATTTTACTTACCTCCTAAGGGAGTATATCCTCTGAGATATTTCTGACACATTGTCACTAAAATAAAGTACCTTTATTTTTAATAACTCTGAGTATTGTGATTCTTATGATATAGTACTATATGGTATAAGTGGTGTAGTAGGAGTTTTGCATGTCTCCTAGTTCAGCCTAAACTACTCTGCTATAGCCACCTCTATCAGCCTAAGCTGCTAGAACACTACTAATCTACTAATAATCTACTGGCACAAGGTGTAAGTGCGACCAGGTACCCACTACAAGCCAGGCCAGCCTCCTACATCGCCCACCACATTACAACCTGCCCATCCGCCAGCTTTTCTGGGGTGGTACCAATGCCATCAAAAACACAGCGGAAACAGTACTTTGAAGGGAAATCACTCACCTCTTGACACTCAATGAAGAACTAGGATGCCATGGAGCCCAAACTACAGGTGTTACTGATGTTGGTGTATCTTCTAATCTACCAGGAGTATGAACGGCGGCGGTGAAGACCACAGTGAGTACTGCACCTAGCACACAGGGGAAAGGGGGAGGAAAAAGAGAATGACACACATGCAACACGCAACACCCCCACCCCACCCCCAACACCATACACACAAATACATGCATCAACATTACCTATACACCCCGTAACCCTCAGGAAGAACGAAAAGACAAAAGGGATTGAGACAAATAAGTGTCATATTAGAAATAGTCAGATATACGTTACAAATTCAAAAACAGTATTTACAATTTATACAATATGTACATAAGGCGATACATTGTCCACTCAAAGGGGGTCATTCTGACCCCGGCGGTAAAATGCGCTTACTGCCGGTCTGAAGACCGCCATAACACCGCCGCGGTCGCGGTAAACCGCCACGGTCATTCTGACCTGCAACTGGCAAACCGCCAAAAACCCGACATCAACAAAATTCCGCCACAGCAACGGCCAGCGAAAAACTGGTGATGACCAAACCTCCACCGTCACGCCAACAGAAATACGCCCATGCCATTCCGACCCACAAATCCCCGCAGCGGTCTTTCAACCGCGGTATTCCATTGGCGGTACACACCGCAGCGCTCAAAATACACACACCTCTACAAAACACAGCCACATTGGACAATTCAAAATACACACACCTGAGACACATACACACACCACTCCCACACACCCAATTAAATATAAAACACACACCCACATCACCCACAAACCCTTGCGACCACAATTGCGACTGAAGGACAGAGAGAGACAGCACAGAATAGAGTAGACCATCACACAGAGGCAAATCACACCATCACCCACACAATATCCACGCACAAAACACCATACACCACCACACTCACCACACTCTACAAAACATACACCACCCCTCACCTCATCCACACCACCCCATGGCACCCCAAAGACACCCCAGGTTCTCTGACGCAGAACTCAGGGTCATGGTGGAGGAAATAGTTCGGGTAGAGCCCCAGCTCTTCGGGACACAGGTGCAGCACTCCACCATTGCCAGGAAGATGGAGCTATGGCAAAGAATAGTGGACAGGGTCAACGCTGTGGGACAGCATCCACGAAATCGGGACGACATCAGGAAGCGGTGGAACGACCTACGGGGGAAGGTGCGTTCCATGGTATCAAGGCACAACATCGCGGTGCAGAAGACTGGCGGCGGACCCCCACCTACTCCCCCAGAATTCACAGCATGGGAGGAGGAAGTCTTGCACATCCTGCATCCTGAGGGCCTCGCAGGAGTAGGCGGAGGAATGGACTCTGGTAAGTCAAATCTTCACTACTTCATTCCCCCCACCCCACCTGCATGCCAAATCATACCCCCACCCTCACCCCCACCCCCATCACACCAACTCCTTGCAAATGGCTCACCATCACAACCCACCCATCCCAAAACCTAGCCCTACATGCGTCCCCAAAGCATGGACACCCATCACCAAAGCATGCCCACTGCACATACCCATCTCCCCCACAAGCCACTGTCACAAAAGCCCCCACAAGGGAATGCCAGCACTGGGGTACACGGCCACCCACCCATTACACGAAATGGCACACACAGAAGCAATAACCACACTCTTATACCCCTGCAGGACCCGAACGCCACCACACCGCCCAGGAGGGTCCAGAGATGTCCATCCCACCCCCAGAAGAGGCCCCCAGTGATGACAGCAGCTCTGTCTCCCTGGACCCAGATGACCAGCCCGGCCCATCGGGCACCACGGGACAGTCGGTTCCCCACAGACAGCCACAGGCTACAGCAGACCTAACCCCCTCTGGGAACACCAGCACAGCTCCCACCCAGCGGGCCCATGCCTCTGTCTCCAGGACACGTCAATCAGCGGTGTGTCCACCACTACAGGGCACCCAGGTTGACCCACCACCCCAACAACAACAGGGACCTGGGGGCAGTGGTAGTGGGCACACGGTCCAGGGGACAGAGGCCCAGGGAAACAGGGGAACTGGGAGGGCTGCTGTGCGACAGGGGGGGGACAGGCCCAGGGAACCGACTCTCCAAGAGGCCCTCTCCTCCATCATGGGAGCATACCACCGCTCCCAGGAGACGATGGCTACGGTACTGGCCAGGTTCCAGGAGATCCAGGTACTGCAGGAGGAACAGTACATGGGGTTCAGAGAGGAACTGAGAAACATTAGTTCCGCAATGGGGACCATCGTCGTGGCCCTTAACCAGATAGTCACCACATTGCGGGACCATGTGGCACCACAAAGGGCCCCTGTCACTAGCATGGACCCAGACCAGGCTACAACCTCCGCCGGCGCTAGTGGACAGGAGGCCCCCACACAACGACAGGCCACCAGAACCCCACCTCCTGCAGAAAAAGAACCACCCCGCAAGCGGTACCTGAGATCTCAGAAGAAGACAGAGTAGGATGCCAAGACCCCCGCCAGCAAACGATACCCCCTGATGTCATCCCACTGTCCCACATTGTCACCCTGTCCAAACTTAAACTGCCCCTGCTCCATCTTTCCACAGGCATATGGACAATGCACCTGTGAGACTGAAAACTGGACTCTGCCATGGACATTACTCCACCATCACCCATCACTGTTTTACAATCATGTCCCTAAATTTAGCACTTTAATAAAATCACTTATTGCACTTAAAAAATCTGGAGTCTGCTTGTATTTTGAACAAATGTATTAGACATAACGGTGCCAAAATGTTCAGTTACATTGTGATGACAACATACCACTGTCACACAGCTGTAGTCCATGGGCAAACAAAGCAGAGGTCACGCAGTGGGGCCCACAGCTCTGAAAACGGAAGGGAAAGTCACAACTCAGGTAACAGGAACTGGGGGGAAACACATACAGTAATTGTAATTGTAATTGTAATCGTATTTATATAGCGCTTACTACCCCTGACGAGGCGTTGAAGCGCTTTTCGCTGAGTAGCACGCTACTCCGGTACCCAACAAGAATTAGTGATGGATTAGTATAATTTAATAAGGAGTACAGTTTTAGTATTATTATGAGTTAATTTGAGTTGCGGATATGAGAGTTTGTTAGTTAGATTGACTGGAGTAATGGAGGGGTGGAGGAGGAAAGAAATCCAGAAGTGTTAATTGGGAGTTTATCCTTCATTTGCTCAATCCAAAGGCTTGAGATGAATAAAAGGGGGGCGGAGGGGAAAGAGGATGTGGAAGGGTTAGGGAGAGCATAGTAGCAGGGTGAGATGAATGCAGGAGAATTTAGTAGGGTTGTGTGGGAGGTCACAGAGGTAGAGTGAGGTTTGGTGAGTTAGATGTGGGGGTGGAGGGATGAGCTTAGGCAGAGATATTTAGGAGATGGAAGTGGTCGAAGGGTTTTGGGATGAGTCCGAGTGAGAATGGAGGATAGTTTGATAGAGACATGACATAAGAGCGATGAGTAGATTAGTGTGATAAAAAGAGAGCAGAAATTCATAGAAACATGCCAGGCACAGAAACAACATATACACATATATATATATATTTATACACACACACACACATGACTATACACACACATCTGCACATACAATACATAACTAGAAACATGGGTAAAAAATACTTAGTCGTCCATCCATCATCCTGGTAAAAAGGCGGGAACTCCCCCACCTACCTCGAGGGTGGACGGGGCGTGGCCCAGCGGGCGGAGCCCACAGGTGCTCCACAAAGGGAGAAACCCTCCACTCTGTGTCTCCAGCAGAGGAAGACAGAAACCGCGCGTCCCAGTCAGACACAGACCACGCTCCAGCACATCATCAGCTCACCTCCAGGAAGGATTCCAGATCCCCTCCGCCATGGGATCTCTGAGCGCACAGCCCCGCCCCGCCCCATCCCTGCTAAGCCCAAGAGCCAGGGTGGGCCGTCCTTTCCAGAAGGTGAGCTTCAACCGCGGCATCTGCCGCGTCCACATTGTACACTAGGGTACGTGATGGGCCACGGGGGCAAAACGTCCTCAGCAACCTTGTGTGCCCCCGGCAATGTCATTGCCACTAGTGCGTCCCCGCGGAGATGTCCTCGCGCCCCTGCGCATCAACGACGCACCACGCGAGTCGGCGGCAAACGCAGTGGGGTCGCCTTGGAAAGCTGTCCATCATTCTGGCAAGAGGTGGGAATTCCCCTACCTATTTCGAGGGTTGACGGGGCGTGGCTCAGCGGGCGGAGCTTACAGGTGCTTCATAAAGGGGGAACCTTCTACTCTGTGTCTCCAGGAGAGGAAGATAGAAACCGCGCGTCACAGTCAGATACAGATTACGCTCTAGTACATCATCAGTTCACCTCCAGGAAGGATTCTGGATCTTCCTCTGCTATGGGATCTCTGAGCGCACAGCCTTGCTTTATCTTTGCCAAGCCCGAGAGTTAGGGTGGCTTGTCCTTTCCAGAAGCTGAGCTTCGACTGCGGCACATGCTACGTTTATATTGGTAAGTGCTTCCTTTGAGGTTTAGTTTCTGTAAAATGAGCATCGTGGCCTACACAACCGGAGTATTTTCTACGAGTATGTCAGTAAGCGTTACCTAGCATGTTTTATATACCCTGTTTATATTGTACAATAGGGGTACGTGATGGGCCACGGGGTAAACGTCTCCAGCAACCTTGTGTGCCTTTGGCAATGTTATTGTTACTAGTGCGTCTTTGTGGAGATGTCCTCGTGCTTCTGCGCATCAACAACACACCACCGGAATCGGCGGTAAAACGCAGTGGGGTCGTTTTGGAAAGCTGTCCGTCATCCTGGCAAGAGGCGGGAATTCCCTACCTACTTCGAGGGTGGACGGGGCGTGGCTCAGCGGGCAGAGCTTACAGGTGCTTCATAAAGAGAGAACCTTCTACTCTGTGCCTCCAGGAGAGGAAGATAGAACATGCGCGTCACAGTCAGATACAGATTACGCTCTAGTACATCATCAGTTCACCTCCAGGAAGGATTCTGGATCTTTTTTTGCTATGGGATCTCTGAGCGCACAGCCTTGCTTTATCTTTGCCAAGCCGAGAGTTAGGGTGGCTTGTCCTTTCCAGAAGCTGAGCTTCAACTGGGGCACCTGCTACGTTTATATTGGTAAGTGTTTCCTGTTGAGGTTTAGTTTCTGTAAAAATGAGCATCGTGACCGAACCAACCGGAGTATTTTCTACGAGTATGTCAGTAAGCGTTACCTAGCATGTTTTATACGCCCCGTTTACATTGTACACTAGGGGTACCTGACGGGCCACGGGGTAAAACGTCTCCAGCAACCTTGTGTGCCTTTGGCAATGTTATTGTTACTAGTGTGTCTCTGTGGAGATGTCCTCGTGCTTCTGTGCATCAACAACGCACCACCGGAATCGGCGGTAAACGCAGTGGGGTCGTTTTGGAAAGCTGTCCGTCATCCTGTTAAAAAGCGGGAATTCCTTTACCTACATTCGAGGGTGGACGGGGCGTGGCTCAGCGGGCGGAGCTTACAGGTGCTTCATAAAGGGAGACCTTCTACTCTGTGTCTCCAGGAGAGGAAGATAGAACCCGCGCGTCACAGTCAGATACAGATTACGCTCTAGTACATCATCAGTTCACCTCCAGGAAGGATTCTGGATCTTTTTTTGCTATGGGATCTCTGAGCGCACAGCCTTGCTTTATCTTTGCCAAGCCCGAGAGTTAGGGTGGCTTGTCCTTTCCAGAAGCTGAGCTTCAACTGGGGCACCTGCTACGTTTATATTGGTAAGTGTTTCCTGTTGAGGTTTAGTTTCTGTAAAAATGAGCATCGTGACCGAACCAACCGGAGTATTTTCTACGAGTATGTCAGTAAGCGTTACCTAGCATGTTTTATACGCCCCGTTTATATTGTACACTAGGGGTACCTGATGGGCCACGGGGTAAACGTCTCCAGCAACCTTGTGTGCCTTTGGCAATGTTATTGTTACTAGTGTGTCTCTGTGGGGATGTCCTCGTGCTTCTGTGCATCAACAACGCACCACCGGAATCGGCGGTAAACGCAGTGGGGTCGTTTTGGAAAGCTGTCCGTCATCCTGGTAAAAAGCGGGAATTCCTTTACCTACATTCGAGGGTGGACGGGGCGTGGCTCAGCGGGCGGAGCTTACAGGTGCTTCATAAAGGGAGAACCTTCTACTCTGTGCCTCCAGGAGAGGAAGATAGAACCCGCGCGTCACAGTCAGATACAGATTACGCTCTAGTACATCATCAGTTCACCTCCAGGAAGGATTCTGGATCTTTTTTTGCTATGGGATCTCTGAGCGCACAGCCTTGCTTTATCTTTGCCAAGCCCGAGAGTTAGGGTGGCTTGTCCTTTCCAGAAGCTGAGCTTCAACTGGGGCCCCTGCTACGTTTATATTGGTAAGTGTTTCCTGTTGAGGTTTAGTTTCTGTAAAAATGAGCATCGTGACCGAACCAACCGGAGTATTTTCTACGAGTATGTCAGTAAGCGTTACCTAGCATGTTTTATACGCCCCGTTTATATTGTACACTAGGGGTACCTGATGGGCCACGGGGTAAACGTCTCCAGCAACCTTGTGTGCCTTTGGCAATGTTATTGTTACTAGTGTGTCTCTGTGGAGATGTCCTCGTGCTTCTGTGCATCAACAACGCACCACCGGAATCGGCGGTAAACGCAGTGGGGTCGTTTTGGAAAGCTGTCTGTCATCCTGGTAAAAGGCGGGAATTCCTTTACCTACTTTGAGGGTGGACGGGGCGTGGCTCAGCGGGCGGAGCTTACAGGTGCTTCATAAAGGGAGAACCTTCTACTCTGTGCCTCCAGGAGAGGAAGATAGAACCCGCGCGTCACAGTCAGATACAGATTACGCTCTAGTACATCATCAGTTCACCTCCAGGAAGGATTCTGGATCTTTTTTTGCTATGGGATCTCTGAGCGCACAGCCTTGCTTTATCTTTGCCAAGCCCGAGAGTTAGGGTGGCTTGTCCTTTCCAGAAGCTGAGCTTCAACTGGGGCCCCTGCTACGTTTATATTGGTAAGTGTTTCCTGTTGAGGTTTAGTTTCTGTAAAAATGAGCATCGTGACCGAACCAACCGGAGTATTTTCTACGAGTATGTCAGTAAGCGTTACCTAGCATGTTTTATACGCCCCGTTTATATTGTACACTAGGGGTACCTGATGGGCCACGGGGTAAACGTCTCCAGCAACCTTGTGTGCCTTTGGCAATGTTATTGTTACTAGTGTGTCTCTGTGGAGATGTCCTCGTGCTTCTGTGCATCAACAACGCACCACCGGAATCGGCGGTAAACGCAGTGGGGTCGTTTTGGAAAGCTGTCCGTCATCCTGGTAAAAGGCGGGAATTCCTTTACCTACTTCGAGGGTGGACGGGGCGTGGCTCAGCGGGCGGAGCTTACAGGTGCTTCATAAAGGGAGAACCTTCTACTCTGTGTCTCCAGGAGAGGGAGATAGAACCTGCGCGTCACAGTCAGATACAGATTACGCTCTAGTACATCATCAGTTCACCTCCAGGAAGGATTCTAGATCTTTTTCTGCTATGGGATCTCTGGGCGCACAGCCTTGCTTTAGTTTCCAAAGAAACTATAAATCAATAGAAATATACATATAATCTGAAAAAAATAATTATCCCCATAGGCATATGCAGTTCATAGTTGTTTGAAAAAGGTGGTTATGAAGGAAAGAGCCAACTCTTGAGTAGTTTCCTGAAAACAAGAAAGTTATCTGTGGCTCTTATAGTTGGGGGTAATGAATTCCATAGTTTGGCTGCTTGGACGGAGAAAGGATGTACCACCTACAGTCTTTTTCTTGTATGGTGGTGTTCTAAGGCGGGGTGCCAGTCTTGAGCGGAGGGTTCTTTGTTGGATGTATTTGGTAATTTTCTTTCTGATGAAAAGCGGTCCTGTTCCATGTATAGCTTTGTGGGTGATACAAAGCAGCTTGAAAGTGCATCTTCTGGCAACGGGTAGCCAGTGTAGTGCTCTCAAGGCAGGGGAGATGTGGGCTTGCGGCTTTATATGTAGTAGTAGCCTGGCTGCGGAATTCTGGATACGTTGTAGTTTTTTCATAACAGATAGAGATGATCCATGGTAGAGGCTATTGGCATAATCCAGTTTGGATAATACAAGTGAGATAGTAGCTTGCACCTTGTGTGGAAATCCGAGGTGAGGGAAAATGCGTCGTAAAGTCTTTAAGGTGATGAAGCTTGTGCGTGCTAATTTGTCTACTTGGGCATTCAAAGTTAGTTTGGAATCCATGGTGATTCCTAGGTTTTTCACTTCCTTGGATAATTGAGGAGGTGGTCCGAGATCGTCAGGCCAGCCGCACAGAGGGTCATAATGTTTCCAGTCACCACATGTGAGTATTTCAGTTTTGGAGGTATTTAGTTTGAGATGGCTCCAGGTCATCCACTGATCAACGGCTCTGAGGCAACTGAAGATTTGAGAGTTTTCAATGTTTTTGGGGTCTTCTAATTGAAGTAGTATTTGTGTGTCATCTGCATAGTTGTAGCATGTGAGATGGAAATCATTGATCAGTTCTGGTAAAGATATCATGTAGATGTTAAAAAGCAAAGGTGAGATGATTGACCCTTGGGGGACCCCTGTTTTTGTGAGGTAGGGTTCGGATGAGAAGGGGGGTGAGTGGATGATATTTGTTCTTTTTTGGAGATAGGAAGTAATCCAGTCGAGCGCAATCCCTTGTATGCCGGCTTCGTGGAGTCTTTGAGTTAGGGTGTCATGGTCAACTGTATCAAAGGCAGCTGAGAGGTCCAAGAGAAGTAGTGCAGCAACTCCATTTCGGTCAACTGTGTTTTTAAGATCGTCCCAGATTGCCATGAGTGCCGATTCAGTGCTTCTTCCTGGGCGGAATCCAGTTTGGAAGTCTGAAAGTATAGAGTTGTCTTCAATGAATTGTGACATCTGGGCGAATGCTGCTCTTTCTATCAATTTGCCCAGGAAAGGTCCATTTGTGATAGGTCTGTAGTTGTTTGGGTCTTGCGGGTCTAGATTTGTTTTCTTTAATAATGGTCGTATGTATGCCTTTTTCAGGTCTGTAGGAAAAGTTCCTGAAGTTAAAGAGTTGTTGATGATTCTTCTTACAGGTGTGGCAGCGGAAGTAGATAGCAGGATGTTCTTGAAGATCTGTGGTGGGCAAGGGTCAGAAGGGCAACCAGAAGGTCTGCTTGCTTTGACCAAATCCATAAATTCATCCTGGGATATTTGTTTGAAGGACTGTAGAGGTTGGGATGGTTTATTCTTAAAGGGTATTTTAGTAAACGGGTTGGTGCTGATGGTTTTCTTCTGTTTTAAATAGGAGTCCAGTGTGTCTGCCTTGGTTGTGTAGTGAGTTGCCAATTTGTTTGTGAAATCTTGAGTGGTGGGATGACTTCCTTCCATGCATGTGGGTTTTCGAAATTCATTGAGAATTTTGTAAAATTCCTTGGTTGTAGATTGAGCATTTAGAATTCTGTCTGAGTAGTATCTTTTTTTAGCTTTTTTGATTGATGATTTGTATATCCTGTTAAGTTTGTGTAGCTGCAGTTTGTCTTGACTGTTGTTTGTTTTGAGCCAGGTCCGCTGCAACTTTCTGATTTGTTTTTTAATCTTTTTAAGTTCTGTGTTTCTCCAAGGTGTTGGTTTTCTTTTGTCATGTTTAGTTTTTCTGAGTGGTATTAGGACATCAAAAGCTTCCTGTAGCCACTCATAAAGTTTAGGTACAGAATTGATTGTATCTAGATCTGTCTTTGCTGTTAGTTGTGTTTCTAAGTGATCCAAATTGAGTTTTCTCCATGGTCGATAGGTGTATGTATGTAGGTGGTTGTGGGGTGTGTTGATTTGTGGAGTTGTCTGTCGGAAAGTTATCAGATGGTGGTCTGACCAGGTGGTTGGTGTGATGCTATGAATAGTAACAAGTTCAGGCTTAGCAAAAATGACATCTAGGATGTGACCAGCGATGTGTGTGGGATTGTGTACAATCTGATGTAGATTCAATGCGAGTAGGCCAGTGGTGATAGCTTTTGGATGGGGCATATTGGGTTTGTCAAACCAAATGTTTAGATCCCCAAGAATGCATAGATTGGAGTATAGTGTAATAAGGTTTGAGACTATGTCAAGAAAGGCATCTGGGAAAGTGGAGTTGTTAGGTGGAGGTCTGTAAAGGAGGAGAAAGTTACAGGTGGAAGTTGGAGTAGGGTGGCATCTGGTAAGGAGGGCTTCACAACCTTGTATGGAGATGTTGTCTGTTTTACTGAGGTTTATTGCCTGTTTGAATATAATAGCTAGTCCACCTCCTCTCTTGCCTATACGGTTTTGTGTGATGGTTTGATAGCCTGGAGGAAGGGCTTCGTACAATACTGGTGCCATGTCATCTCCCAACCAGGTTTCCGTAATGAATAGTAAGTCATGTTGTGTGTCTGTGAGCAGGTCGTAGATGTGGTGCTTGTTTTTTGAGAGTGATCGAGCATTTATGAGCTGGCAGTTTAGATAGGTGTGTTAGTGGTAGTGTTGTTTTGTTTAGTAGAAGGGTAAGTAGTATAATGTGAGCTTGAAGCAGGAGTGTTGCTAGTTGTGTTGACTGTTTGAGGCTCACAATAGTCTTGCTTTTCAAGATAGTGTTCCTCTTCCAGCAGGTTAAGGAGGCATTTTGTTGGGTCTGTGTGTGTGGGTGGTGAACTTGGTGGCTGAGAGAGCCATGAGGAGTGTAGTGTTTTTTGTAGGGTAGTTTTATTATGAAACAAACAAGGGGATGCGAGGTTGCTATGAGTGGCATGTTTTTTATTATGTTTGCGTTTGTTTAGTGTGGAAGGAGTATGGGTTAGGGGTGGGGGAGGAGCATGTGGATCATGATGTAAGGCTCTAAATTGTGCAATGGAGGAGAGGCGACTGAATGAAGGTTGCTGGGATGGGGTGCTTGTGGTAGGTGTTTGTGAAGAGTGGGGGGGTAGGGGTGGAGATAGGGTGGAATTTGTATCCTGTGTGTAGTCTTGGGGGTGAGAGTGGGTATGATGAAGAGTGTAATGTAAGTTTGTGTTGCTTTGATGTGCTGATGTTTGTGGTTGGTATTGTTTTTGTGGAATAATGAGAGGGGTTATTGGTGTAGTTGTTTTTGGTGAGGGACTTGTATGCGAGTTAGTGCTGTTAAGTGGAATTTGAGTGTTAGATGGGGTGTAGATGTGTTTTGGAGATGAATGTATGAGGTGTATATGAGGTGATGGATGTGTGTCAGGGAGATAAGTATTAGTTGAGATTACTGGAAGGGGTAATATGTGTGGTGGAGTGAAATGTGGGAATTGTATGGTTGTGTGTAATTGGTGAGCAGAGGGGAAGAGTGTGTGTAGATGATGTGTTTGAATGCAGGGTTTTGGCATTGTTATGAGTTCAGGCGGTCTGTGTGAAGCGAACAGCGGATAGTGTTTTTGGTTAGTATGTGTAGAGAGTGTGTATCTGGGAGACTGAAACTGAGAGAGTTGTATGTTGTAGTTTTGTATTGTGTGGGCGGTGGCAGGTAGTGTTAGTGGGAGGGGATAGAGTAGTGTTTGCTGTGAGTATGAAGGTGTTTGACTGTAATAGTTATGGGGTGTATGTGTATATGTGTTGTATGTAGGGTATTGTGTTGGGTGGTGGGGCAATGCATTATGTCTGTAATCAGTTTGTGATGCATGAGTTGGATATCTTTGCAGATAATGTGTTTGCATGTTGAGGGATGTGTTGGGGCAGAAACCATTTCTGGTGGAATGAGAATGGGAATTGGGCAGCATTTCTGGCCCTAGTCCCTACCTGTCCCGAACAGACCCAAACAGACAGCTGCCCTTGTCCTCTCCGCCCTTTGCCTCGACGCCCGGGCTCAGACGCCCTGAATCCTAGCCTTTTATAGCCCTACTGGCCAATAAGAAGCTGGTCCTAACCCTAGCCAATCCGATTTTTTAAACCCTAATTTAGCCAATTAGTGGGATACCCAGCCCTAATCACCAGTCACAGCCCTATTTCCTGACCCCCCAATCACAGCCCCAGCCCTAGAACCAACAGCCAATCAGAATCCTAGCCCTATCCACCAATCACAGCCCTAGAAACCAACAGCCAATCAGAATCCTAGCCCTATCCACCAATCACAGCCCTAGAACCAACAGCCAATCAGAATCCTAGCCCTATCCACCAATCACAGCCCTAGAACCAACAGCCAATCAGAATCCTTGCCCTATCCACCAATCACAGCCCTAGAAACCAACAGCCAACCACAATCCTAGCCCTATCCACCAATCACAGCCCTAGAAACCAACAGCCAATCAGAATCCCAGCCCTATCCACCAATCACAGCCCTAGAACCAACAGCCAATCAGAATCCCAGCCCTATCCACCAATCACAGCCCTAGAACCAACAGCCAATCAGAAAACCCAGCCCTATCCACCAATCACAGCCCTAGAACCAACAGCCAATCAGAATCCCAGCCCTATCCACCAATCACAGCCCTAGAAACAAACAGCCAATCAGAATCCCAGCCCTATCCACCAATCATAAATGCATCCCTGGAGCTAGCAACCAATGAAACACCATCTCCCAAAAGAACCTATCATAACAGCATGTGCAACAACCACGAGGAACCTATATAAGGAGCAAGTTAACTAAAGTCCAGTCCCTGGGGCCTGGGGGAGGCTACTGGTGCTCTATTCAGTATCTCCTTGGATACAGACAGGCTGAATCCACACTTTCAAGCTAGCAGAGTCTACTTTTCAGGTAAGGGGGAGATTGTTTAAGAGACAAACACTGCAATAGTTCTGGGCGCACACTCTAAAAATCGGGCTTTTTAAGGCAAAAAAGACAGGGGGGCAGACAGCTTGTAAGCACAATTTAAATCACACAAACAGATTAAAAAACAGTCTCCTAAAACCACACTCTGAAAGGTCTATGTAGTCTTTTTTACTAAGAATAGGGGTGAAAAAAAGGGGGGCAGGGGGGGGGGTAGCCACTAAACTAGCAAGGGAATTCACACAGTCACAGCAAAAAAACGATTTTGAAACAAACACCACTTTAAAAGAGGCCAAGCTGCCTGAAAAACACAGAGAGTCCACAGTAAAACAAACACTGTTTGAACAATTAATACTATTTGACTAGAAAATATCTTTGGGCTCCTTACCTAGGTCTCTTTGTAGAGAGGCAGGAGACTTTAAGTAAATGTAAAATAGCGGGGTTGATTCGTACCTGTGTGCTACTGAAAATACTGTTGTATCACTGTGTCCCTGTTGTCTGTGTCGTCCCCGTCGTCTTCCTCCTCTTCATTCTCCACAGGCTCCACAGCTGCTACAACACCACCATCTGGACCATCCTCCTGCAGAAAAGGCACCTGGTGTCGCAAAGCCAGGTTGTGAAGCATACAGCAGGCCACGATGATATGGCACACCTTCTTTGGTGAGTACATTAGGGATCCACCTGTCATATGCAGGCACCTAAACCTGGCCTTCAGGAGGCCGAAGGTCCGCTCTATCACCCTCCTAGTACGCCCATGGGCCTCATTGTACCGTTCCTCTGCCCTTGTCCTGGGATTCCTCACTGGGGTCAGTAGCCACGACAGGTTGGGGTAACCAGAGTCACCAATTAGCCACACATGGTGTCCCTGTAGCTGTTCCATCACATAAAGGATGCTGCTATTTCGCATGATGTACACGTCATGCACTGACCCAGGGAACTTGGCATTTACATGGGAGATGTACTGGTCAGCCAAACAGACCACCTGGACATTCATCGAATGATAACTTTTTCTGTTCCTGTACACCTGCTCACTTTCACTGGGGGGAACCAAAGCCACATGGGTCCCATCAATGGCACCAATGATGTTGGGGATATGGCCAAGGGCATAGAAATCACCCTTCACTGAAGCCAAATCGCCCACCTCAGGGAAAACAATGTAGCTCTGCATGTATTTCATCAGGGCAGACAACACTCTGGACAAAACCTTCTAAAACATAGGCTGAGACATCCCTGATGATATGGCCACTGTTGTTTGGAATGATCCACTTGCCAAAAAATGGAGTACTGACAGAACCTGCACCAGAGGGGGAATCCCTGTGGGTTGGCGAATGGGGGACATCAGGTCTGGCTCCAGCTGGGCACACAGTTCCTGTATAGTGGCTCGGTCAAGTCTGTATGTCAGTATGACATGTCTTTCTTCCATTGTCGACAGGTCCACCAGCGGTCTCTACACAGGAACATTCATCCATCTCCTCGCAAGTCCCAGCGGACTGTGCCTAGGAAGGACAACATGGAGCACAGAGTCAAGCAACCCACAGGTACGTAACCACAGCTTGCACAGAACACGATTCGCTATGCATTGAATGGCTTGTATGAGTGGCAATGCAACGCCTAGGCCTGTGTGACGCAGTAGAAATTAAGCCATGTGGGCCCTTGAAATGGCGGCTGCCTGACCTGTGAAGTGTGACAATGGGATGTGAGGTCAATGCGCTGGCGTGGCACACCGTGGCGGTAGGCGGTCGAAGACCGCGGCGGAAAGCAGCATTGGTTAACATTGAACCCTATGGGTCTCAGGAGCCAATGACGATGTGCGCCGGCGGTCGCTGTACGCACCGCCGCGGGCGTGACCGCCATTTTCTATCTGCTTAATCACTCGAGACCTGATCATCCACAGGAGAGGACCTATACTGCAAGTGCTGCTGTGACCTCGGTCTGGAAGAGACAATGGCTGCTGCGACTGGGGAAAGGGCCCCTGCCTTCACATCTGAGGAATTGGAGAAACTTGTTGATGGGGTCCTCCCCCAGTATGCGCTACTCTACGGTCCTCCAGACCAACAGGTAAGTACACTGGGACCATGCTTTGTGGGCAATGCTTGTGTTGAGTGGGGTGGATGAAAGATGGTGGGGAGGGGAGCGAATGAGGCATGCATCGCACGACAGATGAGAGCATGTGCCATATGGCAAGGTTGGGGAGGGGGGGCCACTCACATCGACCATGCAGAAAATTATGATATTTATTTTCCACCCTGTCCATGTCACATAGGTCAGCGCCCATCAGAAGATCGACATTTGGCGTGCCATCGCCAAGGACGTCCGGACCCTGGGGGTCCACAACAGACGGGGCACCCACTGCTGAAAGAGGTGGGAGGACATCCGCCGCGGGAGCAGAAAGACCGCGGAGGCTCTGCTGGGGATGGCCTCCCAACCTAGGAGGGGTGCCACACGGCAATTGACCCCCCTGATGTCCCGGATCCTGGCGGTGGCCTACCCCGATTTGGATGGGCACGCGAGGACATCACAGCAGACACAAGGGGGTGAGTACCAGCACATTCTGCTATATTAGCGCACAGTGGAGGTGTCTGGGTGGGGGAGGAGGGCTGTGGGTATCTCTAGGCCAGGGCGATTTCTGTAGGCTAGGCCCCTCCGTAAGGCATGGCCCTGTGCCCCCGCCCCCCACCTCTGTAGGGTGCTAAGTACAGCTATCCATGGCCCTGGGTCACCTATGTGTGCAGTTGTCGTCCATAGGCTTGTAGGCCAAGTCACAATAATTGAGTAGTGTACACCGAGTGCGCGGCGTAGTGCAGGGGGCTTCTGTGTCTGTTCTCTCCGCCAACGGTGTCGCCAATGCATGCACTCAACATGTCATTTTTTCTCCCCCCCCTTTTTTTTTGGTCTTCCTGTTCATGTGTGCATTAGCATCATCAGGCGGAGGAGAAGTGGCATCGGAGCACGAGGGAGCTGCATCTCACATGGCCCCGGAGGGCCATGCAACCGACTGCGAGCTCACCAGTGAGACGGAGGCCGAGGGGAGCTCCACAACGGGGACCCGTGAAGACGTCAGAGACACAGACACGTCCTCGGAAGGGAGCTCCCTTGTGATGGCGGCAACATCCGTGCCCACCGCTACAACAGGTACAGCCGCCACCCAGCGCACCAGCTCCGCCCTCCAAGCAGCCCCTCAGCGTTCGCCCTGTGCCCGCTCGGCCAGGCAACTCAGGCCCTGCCCCAGTTACCCCTGCTGCCCTCAGTGAGGAGATCATTGACCTCCTCCAGACGCTCATTGTTGGGCAGTCTACCCTTTTGAATGCCATCCAGGGTGTAGAAAGGGAGGTGCACCGGAGCAATGCATACCTGGAGGGCATTCATTCGGGTCAGGCTGCCCATCAGCGATCGTTCAACGCTCTGGCCTCAGCACTGACGGCAGCCATTGTCCCTGTCTCCTGACTCCCCCCTCCAATTTCCTCATCCCAGTCCCACTCCCCTGTTCCTCTGCCTATCCCAGCCACACCTACTGACCAGCCTGCACACACATCAACACCCAAGGGCAGCTCATCCAGACATAAGCACCACAGATCACACAAGTATTCACACATGCCACATCCACATGCAGACATGCCAACAGCCACTGCCTCCTCTGTGTCCCCCTCCTCCTCGTCTCCCTCCTCCCTCCCTGTGACGTCTCCACTCACGCCTGCATGCACACCACCATCAGCCAGTACGTCCATCACCAGCACACCCACCAGAACACTCCGCACACGTGCAGTCACCACCCCCACTGCCATTTACACGTCCCCTGTGTCCTCTCCCAGTGTGTCTGTCACCCCCTCTTCCAAACCACACAAACGCAGGCAGCCACCCACCCAACAGCCATCTACCTCACGACAGCCTCCGTCACAATCACCTGCACCCAAAGACACCACACTTGACTCTCCTACAACCACATCCTCTTCCTCCACTCCCATACCCACTGCACCTACCCTTCCCACTGCTCCTAAAAAGTTTTTCCTCTCCAAAATTAACCTCTTTGCATCACCTGACCCACCCCCTCCATCTCGTAAGAGTCCAAAAAAGCACCTCAGCCACCACAAGCCCTGCACCAACAAGGACCATAGTCCAGGGCTATTGGAGTCCACCAGCTTCTAGGGCAGCAACATTGGCCAGCAGCAAGGGGGCAGCCAGCCCACCCCTGGGAAAAAAACTAAAAAAGGGAAGGGCCGGCGCGAGAGGCCAGAGACGGCAGCCCCCAAAGGCACTACCCTGGCACCGTCACCTGGCACATCCACAAAGGGAGGCAAGGGCCCCAGAGAATCGGCGAAGGAGGGCAAGGGCAGCAGGGCGGACAAGTCCGGCAGCAGGCGAGCTGCCCAGGAGGGCCCCACCAGCCCCATTTCGGGTGTGAAGGAGGACACCCACGGGCCCAGGACTCCAGCACAGGAGGGCCCCGCAAGCGAAAGGTCGGATGGCGACTGAGCGGAAAATATTGTCCCGATCTGGTTCCCTGGGAACACATGTCAAGCACCGCTGAACAGGGCCCGCCATGACAAGCACCGCTGAACAGGGCCCAGCCGTGACAAGCACCGCCGAACTGGGCCCCACTGTGACAAGCACCGCTGAACAGGGCCCCGCCGTGACAAGCACTGCCGAACTGGGCCCTTCAAGACAAGCACCGCTGAACAGGGCCCCGCTGTGACAAGCACAGCCGAACTGGGCCCCGCCGTGACAAGCACTGCTGAACAGGACCCCGCCGTGACAAGCACCGCCGAACTGGGCCCCGCCGTGACAAGCACCGCTGAACAGGGCCCCGCCGTGACAAGCACCGCCGAACAGGGCCCCGCCGTGACAAGCACCGCCGAACAGGGCCCCGCCGTGACAAGCACCGCCGAACAGGGCCCCGCCGTGACAAGCACCGCTGAACAGGGCCCCGCTGTGACAAGCACCGCCGAACTGGGCCCTTCAAGACAAGCACCGCTGAACAGGGCCCCGCCGTGACAAGCACCGCCGAACTGGGCCCCGCCGTGACAAGCACTGCCGAACTGGGCCCCGCCGTGACAAGCACTGCTGAACAGGGCCCGCCGTGACAAGCACCGCTGAACAGGGCCCCACCGTGACAAGCACCGCCGAACTGGGCCCTTCAAGACAAGCACCGCTGAACAGGGCCCTTCCTGTCAAGCACCGCTCCGCTGGGCCCTTCCTGTCACGCACCGCTCCGCTGGGCCCTTCCTGTCAAGCACCGCTCCGCTGGGCCCTTCCTGTCAAGCACCGCTCTGCTGGGCCCTTCCTGTCAAGCACCGCTCCGCTGGGCCCGCCGTCTCTGAACTGCTCCGCTGGGCCCTTCCTGTCAAGCACCGCTCCGCTGGGCCCTTCATCTCAAGCATCGCACCGCTGGGCCCTTCCTGTCAAGCACCGCTCCGCTGGGCCCCGCCGTCTCTGAACTGCTCCGCTGGGCCCTTCCTGTCAAGCACCGCTCCGCTGGGCCCTTCCTGTCGAGCACTGCTCCGCTGGGCCCTTCCTGTCAAGCACCGCTCCGCTGGGCCCCGCCGTCTCTGAACTGCTCCGCTGGGCCCTTCCTGTCAAGCACCGCTCCGCTGGGCCCTTCATCTCAAGCACCGCTCCGCTGGGCCCTTCCTGTCAAGCACCGCTCCGCTGGGCCCCGCCGTCTCTGAACTGCTCCGCTGGGCCCTTCCTGTCAAGGCCCGCTCCGCTGGGCCCTTCCTGTCAAGCACCGCTCCGCTGGGCCCTTCATCTCAAGCACCGCTCCGCTGGGCCCCGCCGTCTCTGAACTGCTCCGCTGGGCCCTGCCTGTCAAGCACCGCCAAACAGGGCCCCGCCGTGACAAGCACCGCTGAACAGGGCCCCGCCGTGACAAGCACCGCCGAACTGGGCCCTTCAAGACAAGCACCGCTGAACAGGGCCCTTCCTGTCAAGCACCGCTCCGCTGGGCCTTTCCTGTCACGCACCGCTCCGCTGGGCCCTTCCTGTCAAGCACCGCTCCGCTGGGCCCTTCCTGTCAAGCACCGCTCTGCTGGGCCCTTCCTGTCAAGCACCGCTCCGCTGGGCCCCGCCGTCTCTGAACTGCTCCGCTGGGCCCTTCCTGTCAAGCACCGCTCCGCTGGGCCCTTCATCTCAAGCACCGCTCCGCTGGGCCCCGCCGTCTCTGAACTGCTCCGCTGGGCCTTTCCTGTCAAGCACCGCCAAACTGGGCCCCGCCGTGACAAGCACCGCTGAACTGGGCCCTTCAAGACAAGCACCGCTGAACAGGGCCCTTCCTGTCAAGCACCGCTCCGCTGGGCCCTTCCTGTCAAGCACCGCTCCGCTGGGCCCCGCCGTCTCTGAACTGCTCCGCTGGGCCCTTCCTGTCAAGCACCGCTCCGCTGGGCCCTTCCTGTCAAGCACCGCTCCGCTGGGCCCTTCATCTCAAGCACCGCACCGCTGGGCCCTTCCTGTCAAGCACTGCTCCGCTGGGCCCCGCCGTCTCTGAACTGCTCCGCTGGGCCCTTCCTGTCAAGCACCGCTCCGCTGGGCCCTTCCTGTCAAGCACCGCTCCGCTGGGCCCCGCCGTCTCTGAACTGCTCCGCTGGGCCCTTCCTGTCAAGCACCGCTCCGCTGGGCCCTTCATCTCAAGCACCGCTCCGCTGGGCCCTTCCTGTCAAGCACCGCTCCGCTGGGCCCCGCCATCTCTGAACTGCTCCGCTGGGCCCTTCCTGTCAAGCACCGCTCCGCTGGGCCCTTCCAGTCAAGCACCGCTCCGCTGGGCCCTTCATCTCAAGCACCGCTCCGCTGGGCCCTTCCTGTCAAGCACCGCTCCGCTGGGCCCTTCATCTCAAGCACCGCTCCGCTGGGCCCTTCCTGTCAAGCACCGCTCCGCTGGGCACCGCCGTCTCTGAACTGCTCCGCTCTGCCCTTCCTGTCAAGCACCGCTCCGCTGGGCCCTTCCTGTCACGCACCGCTCCGCTGGGCCCTTCCTGTCAAGCACAGCTCTGCTGGGCCCTTCCTGTCAAGCACCGCTCCGCTGGGCCCTTCCTGTCAAGCACCGCTACGCTGGGCCCTTCCTGTCAAGCACCGCTCCGCTGGGCCCTTCCTGTCAAGCACCGCTCCGCTGGGCCCTTCATCTCAAGCACCGCTCCTCTGGGCCCTTCATCTCAAGCACCGCTGGCCCATTGGCAGGGCCGGATCTGTGTCGGCCAGGGCTTCACGAAGCACTCTGGGCACCATGCCTCCTCCAGAACCAGTGGAGTCTGTAATCCACTTGATGGACTGTGGCTTTGCACTCCCCAGGATGGTACAGTGGGCATGGAGGCCCCTCGTGGATCTGGCGTCGTGGATTCAACAGGCTGAGGTGCCCCCCTTTCCCTTCCCCCTGAGGTGCCTGTAGTTTTACTATCTGATGCCCCTGCAGTGTCCTCTCCAATGGAATCGGGTCTCGTATGTGGGCTTTGCCCATGTGTTTAGGCCCATTGGCCCACGAACAATGGATGATAGCCAATATGGGCCGGACTTTTGACCTATGTATATATTGTTCATGATGTAATATATTTTATTTATATATTTCATATTGCACTTAACTTCAATTATGCTATAATATACTTCATTTTTAATGATCATTTTATTTTGTCTTTGCATTCTTCCGGGGGGTTTGGGAGGTGTCAGTCTGACTTGTTGCTATGCATTGATGTGTGTGTTGTAGTGGGTGAGGGTGGGGGTGTGGCGTATGTGTGTCCCCGTATTTTTTTGCCTCCCCCCTCCCCTGTGTCGTAGGTGCAGTACTCACCGTTGTCGTCTGCGCCGGCATTCGTGCTCCTGGTAGAGGAGCAGGAAGACAATGGCTGGGAGAATGTGTAGTTCTGGTTCCATGCTGTCCAGATTCCTCGTGGAGTGTGTAGAGCTGAGCGTTTTCCCGTTCGTAGTCTGTTTCCGCTGTGTTTTTATCGGCGGGGCTCTCGCCCCGGAAAAGGTGACGGATTGGTGAGTTGTGATAGGGTGGGCGGTACATTGTCTGCCGCCTGTCTGTTGGTGGGGACCGCCGTGCTGCTTGTCTGTACCGCCGTGGCGGTCGGAGTGTTAAACTGGCGGGATGTGTTGGCAGTTCCCGCCAGGGTCGGAATTCCATTTTTTTGGCCGCCTGCCTGTTTGCGGGTTGGCGCCGCTTTTACACCGTCCGCCAGGGTTGGAATGACCCCCAAAATGTCCATGGGCCACTGGGCCAAAACACATAGGCCAAGCCCACACTTGACTCCTGCCTCAATACGGAGAGAACACTGCAGGGGCATCAGGTCGAAAACACACAGGCACCTCAGGGGGACAGGGAAGGGGGGGCACCTCAGCCGGAAGATGGGACAACACCACTGCTCCTGGAGGGGGCTCCATGCCCACAGCAATGTCCTGAGGAGTGCAAAGCCACAGTCTCTCAAGTCTCCCAAGTGGGTGGTTTGCCCACTGCCTGGTCCTGGGGAGTGCAAAGCCACAGTCTCTCAAGTCTCTCAAGTGGGTGGTTTGCCCACTGCCTGGTCCTGGGGAGTGCAAAGCCACAGTCTCTCAAGTCTCTCAAGTGGGTGGTTTGCCCACTGCCTAGCCCTGGGGAGTGCAAAGCCACAGTGTCTCATGTCTCTCAAGTTGGTGGTTTGCCCACTGCCTGGTCCTGTGGAGTGCAAAGCCACAGTCTCTCAAGTGGGTGGTTTGCCCACTGCCTGGTCCTGGGGAGTGCAAAGCCACAGTTTCTCAAGTCTCTCAAGTGGGTGGTTTGCCCTTTGCTTGCTCCTGGGGAGTGCAAAGCCACAGTCTCTCAAGTCGATGCCTTTCTCCACTGGTTCTGGAGGGTGCTTTGTGCCCAGTGTGCTTCATCCTGCCAAGGATATGGTGAGTGGATGCCTTTCTCCACCGGTTCCTCGAGGGGGCTAGGTGCCCAGTGTGATTCATCCTGCCAAGGATAGGGTGAGTGGATGCCTTTCTCCACAGGTTCTGGAGGGGGCTTGGTGCCCAGTGTGCTTCATCCTGCCAAGGATAGGGTGAGTGGATGTCTTTCTCCACAGGTTCTGGAGGGGGCTTGATGCCCAGTGTGCTTCATCCTGCCAAGGATAGGGTGAGTGGATGCCTTTCGCCACAGGTTCTGGAGGGGGCTTTGTGCCCAGTGATGCAACACTTAGGGTGTGGCAGTTCGCAGTCCCTCACCTGGGTGTCTGAGCCACGAGATTTGCAGTGACCAGGATGCATGATAGTCCATGGAGGCAGGCCTAGAGTCCATCCGGTGGCGGCTACGTCTGCACTGTGGTGCTGGTGCCACTGGGGGTGCTGCCAATGGTGGAGGGAGGCTCCAGCCCCTCTCCTGCAGCCTCTGACGGCTGCCCACTTTGGCTGATGCTGTTGGCAGTGGTGCTACTGTCAGGGGTGCTTGTGGCGGTGCTTGCGGTGGTGCAGGTGGCGGTGCTGGCCGCAGTGCAGGTACCGACGCTGCCAGTGGTCTGGGGAGGCTTCAGCCCTTCTCCTGCAACCTCGGATAGCTGCCCACTGGGTCTGCTGCTGCTGCCAGTAGTGGTGCTTGCAGGCGGTGCAGGTAGCGGTGCGGGTGTCAGTGCTTGCGGCGGTGCTAGCGGCAGGGCTGCTGGCGGTGCTGGCCGCAGTGCAGGTGGCAGTGCTGGTGGCTGTGCTGGTAGCCACCAGCCCTTCACCTGCAGCCTCGATCGGCTGAAGTGCCTTGCCTGGTGTTTTGTGCCCCTTCCTCACCTTGGCAGATGGTTGTGTCACCTTGGGTCTGGCAGCTGGAGTCTTTGAGGTGGCCTTGCTGGGTGGTTGTGGCTCCTTCCACTTGCTGGATGCTGTCCCCTTCTTCACCTTGCCAGGTGGCGGAACGGATTTTGCGTTGGCAGGGGTTGGTGGCACACTGGCTGGGCAGACGGGTGCCCTCTTTGATCTTCTGACAGCTGCAGGAACCACAGTGGACGTGGACTTGGCGGCTGAGGTGCTGGGCTGGGTTTTGGCCACCCTGGCCCGAGGGGAAGGACGGAGGGGAGGGGTAGGGAAGAGGTCAATGTTTGCAAGGAAAATCTTCTTAGGGACACTGGGGCGGGAAGAGGGAGAAGGTCTGGGAGTGGAGGAAGAGGGAGTGGTTGTAGGAGGTGTCTGTCTGCTGAGTTTGGGGGAAGGTGCATGGGCTGGAAGTTGTTGTGAGGTGGATGGCTGTTGGGTGGGTGGGTGCTTCCATTTGTGTACTTTGGGAGGAGGGTTCACAGACACAGTGGGAGAGGACACAGGGGACGTGTGTATAGATGTGGGGGTGGTGACTGCCAGTGAGCGGAGTGTAGTGATGGGCGTGCTGGTGATGGAGGTAGTGGATGAGGATATAGTGCATGCTGATGTGAGAGGAGACACTACTGGGAGGGAGGTGGATGAGGAGGAGGACGGGGACACAGTGGAGGCAGTGGATGTTGGTGTGTCTGCATGGGGATGGTGCTTGTGTGAATGCCTGTGAGATGAAGTGTGGTGCTTGTGTTTGCCTGAGCCACTTCTGTGTGTTGATTTGTGTGAATGCTGGTCTGAAGGTGTGCTTGGGATAGGTTGGGGTTGAGGGGATTGGGACTGGATAGAGGAATTTGGAGGGGGAAGCTGGAGACAGGGACAATGGCTGCCATCAGTGTGGAGGCCAGAGGCGGAAATGCTCTCTGTTGGGCCAACCACGCCAGAGTGAATGCCCTCCAGGTATGCATTTGTTTGTTGCAAATGCCTCTCAACACCTTGGATGGCATTCAGAATGGTTGACTTCCCAACAGTGAGGGATCTCAGGAGGTCAATAGCCTCCTCACTGAGGGCAGCAGGGATGACTGGCGCAGGGACTGAGGTGCCTGGGGTGAAGGAGATGCCGGTAGTGGAGGTGGCGGCTGTACCTGTTGTTGGTCTGGGCACATGGAGCTTCCATTGGAGGAGGAGTCGCTGTCTGTGGTGTCCCCTCCTGTCCCCGTCGTGGTGCTCCCCTCGCTCTCCCTCCCACTGGTGCACTCACCGTCGGTGGATTCGGCCTCCAGGCCCATGTGGGATGCAGCTCCCTCCATCGCTGGTGCATCTGCTCCTCTGCCAGATGATGCTAATGCACACAAAGGCAGGGTGACAAAACAAAAAGGGGGCGGAGACAGAGGATACACTTTGTCAATGCCAGCAACAACACTACCCTTGGCGAACACAACTCACAGGGAACAGCCCTATGCACTATTCCATACACTACCAGTTACAATGCCAGTCTCCAGCCCATGGGGTACAATGCCTAAGGCCATCAGCTGCACACCTGAAACAAACAGGGCCCTGACTAGTAGTAGATCCCCACTAACACTATTGGGTTTGGAGTGCTTCAGAGCCTGCCCAACATGGACCTATCCTGCCATGTTCGCCCTGGCCTAGGGGCTCCCGCAATCCACTTCCCCACCCAGGTAAAACCTTAAGGCGCGCAAAGTACTGAATCAGATTTTGTACTCACCCCCTTGTAGCTGCTGTGATGCCTTCAAGTGCCCATCCAACTCTGGATAGGCCACGGCCAGGATGTGGAACATCAGGGGGAGCAGGGTACGACAGGCACCCCTTCCATGTTGGGAGGCCAGCCCCAGCTGGGCCTCTGCTATCTTCCTTGCTCAGCGGCGAAAGTCCTCCCACCATTTACGGCAGTGGTTGCTCTGCCTGTCAAAGACCTCCAGGGTCCGTACCTCTTTGGCGATGGCACGCCAAATTATCTTTTTCTGATGGGCGCTGACCTGCAGGAAAAAGACAGCAGAAAAGGGAATTAGCTAACCGTCCGGACCATCACACTCATGGCCCACCATATCCCTCCCATCCCCTGACACACATACATTGACCACCATACATGCAGCACTCAGGACCATCCCACATGTGGCTTACATAGACAGCACTCCATACATTCATGGCCCACGCATCATGCTCACAGTGTATTCACCTGTTTGTCTGGAGGACGGTAGAGTAACGTGTACTGGGGTAGGACCCCATCCACCAGTCTCTCCAACTCCTCTGCAGTGAAGCAGGCCCTTTCCCCAGACACACAAGCCATTGTCGGTTCCAGACACAGGTCACAGCAGCACTTGCAGTGTAGGTCCTCTCCTGTTGAAGGTCAGGTAGCAAGTGAGTGAAGAGATAGAAAATGGCAGTCACGTCTGAGGCGGCGCGTACCATCACTGCCGGCGTACATCGCCATTTGCTCCTGGAACCCATAGGGCCCAATGATAACCAATGCGAAGTTGCGTGGCGGTCATCAACCGCCTACCGCAATGGCGCACAACGCCAGCGGAATTACCTCAATTCCACTTGTCCCTCCTCACAGGTCAGGTAGCCGCCATTTCAGGGGGGCACAAGGCTATGGCACCTAACTGCGTCACAGCAGACATTGGCACAGCAACTGACTCTCGGGTTCACATACTGGTTTTGTAAAGGAAGAAATGCATCATTATTGCACTAAATGTGTGATTATGACCCTCTGCTCAACGTTTTCCTCCATAGGCTTCAACCAATGAAGATGAATATGAGATGGAGACATCTTCCTGTGTTCAGACCCCTGGTGGACTTTGCGACAATGGAGGACAGACACATTATCCGAACATACAGACTTGGCTCTGTGCATGACGCCTTCATCTTGAGGAATAGCAGCATCCCATATGTGATGGGCCATCTCCAGAGGAACCGGGTGTGGCTAATAAGTGAGCCCAAGGTCCCGACCCAGTATATGTTGGTGTGTGGGTACGGGGTTGTCCCTAAGGGTTAGTGTGTGTCTGACAGTTGTCCCTCCATATGCATTTGCAGGTGACTCTGGTTACCCCAACCTCTCATGGCTACTGACCCCAGTGAGAAATGCCAGGACATTGGCAGAGGAACGTTACAATGAGACACATGGGTGAACTAAGAGGATAATTGAGATGACCTTCGGCCTCCTGAAGGCCAGGTTCCAGTGCCTCCATCTGACAGTTGGATCCCTGTACTACCCACCCAAGAAAGTGTATCAGATCATCGTTGCATGTTGCGTGTTGCATAACTTGGCCTTGAGAAGCCAGGTGCCTTTTCTTCTGGAGGATGAGCCTGAAGATGGTCGTGTGGCAGCGGTGGAGCCTGTAGATAGTGAGGAAGAGGAGGCAGCAGAAGAAGATGTGGATAACAGAAGTAATATCATCTAGCAGTACTTCCAGTGACATACAGGTAAAACACTGTAACTCCACTTTACTTTTCAGTTTTCTGTTGGACATTGCTCACGGCTGTCTGATTTCCCTATGTCTATGGCCACTTACTGTACCCTTTGGCATGTCTAATTTCAGATCTCTGTGGCCCACTCTGGCTCCTGGTATGTTTACTGCTGCCCACTAAAGGTCATGCCAATGTTTATGACTTGCAAGGTTTTCAGACTGTTGTACTAATACATATTTCCATCATTTGACAGACTCAAGATTTGTATATTTGTCCCAAGGGTGTTTATTTAAGTGTTCATATGAAGAGGGAGATGTACAATGGGCTGGGGTGATGGTGGAGGAATGTCCAGTTAGAGTCCAGTCTCTTGGTATCACAGGTGCATTGTCCAATGGGGCACAGGAAGGGGAGTAATGGCAGTTCAAGGTGGAAAGGATGACAGAGTGAGACAAAAGGGTGACAATCACGAGAGTCCTATTTCCTGGCGGGGTCTTGGCAATGTTCTCTGGCTTTTGACTGGATCGCAGGGACTGTTTGCGGGGTGGTTCGCCTGCTGCAGGGGGTGAGGTGCTGGTGGCCTATTGTTCCTGTGGCAGGGCCTCCTGTCCACTAGCGCCGACGGAGGTGGAGGGCTGTTCTTCGTGTGGCTAGTGTCAGGGGCCCACTGCCTCCCTCATTGTGTTGCCCATGTTAGCCAGCACCCCTGCAATGGTGACCAGAATGGTGTAGATGTTTTTTAGGTCCTCCCTGAACCCCAGGTACTGTCCCTCCTGCAGCCGCTGGGTCTCCTGCAACTTGTACAGTATCTGGCTCATGGTCTCCTGGGAATGGTGGTATGCTCCCAGGGTGTTGGTGAGTGCCTCCTGGAGAGTCGGTTCCCTAGGCCTGTCCTCCCCCTGTCGCACAGCAGTCCTTCCAGATTCCCTGTTGTCCTGTGCCTCTGTCCCCTGAACTGTGTGCCCACTGCCGCTGACCCAAGGTCCCTGATCGTCCTGTGTTTGTGGGGTTGCCTGGGGTCCCTGTAGTGGTGGACACACAAATTGATTGATGTGTTCTGGGGACAGTGGCATAGGCCCGCTGGGTGGGTGCTGTGCTGGTGTTTCCTGAGGGGGCAGGGTCTGTGGTGGGTTGGGACTGTGGCAGGGTAACCGACTGTCCAGAGGTCCCTGATTGGCCAGGTTGGTCATCATGATCCGGGCATGCAGAGCTGCTGTCATCACTGTGGGCCTCCTCTGGGGGGGACATGATGTTGCTGGCAACTCCTCTCCGGTGACATTGAGTAGGGGTCCTGTAGGGATGAAAATACAGTGTTATTGTGTCTGCGTGTGCCAGCTTGTGCATGGGTGTGTTTCTCTGTATGGGTGTGATTGCCTTGTCAGCTTTGCCTTGTGTGCATGGTGATTTTATGGGCTAGGTGATTCTCTCTAATGGGCATGCTGTGGTGATGGGTGTCAATGCAGGTCTGTGAGGGCTTGGTTTTGGTATGGGTGGGTTGTGATAGTGGGGTATATGTGAGGTGGTGGAGTGATTTGGTTGAGGGTAGGAGTTTGTGATGGCATGCAGGTAGGGTGGGGGATATAGTAGTAAAGATATGACTTACCAGAGTCCAATCCTCTTGCTACTCCTGCTAAGCCCTCAGGATGCATTATTGCCAAGACTTGCTCCTCCCATGTTGTTAGTTGTGGGGAGGAGGTGTTGGTCCACCACCCCCACAACTGGTGTCTTGCAACCATGGAACGCACCTTCCCCTGTAGGTCGTTCCACCTCTTCCTGACATCATCCCTTGTTCTTGGGTGCTGTCCCATGGCGTTGACCCTGTCCACGATTCTCCGCCATACTCCATCTTCCTAGCAATGGACGTCTGCTGCACCTGTGATCCGAATAACTGTGGCTACACCCGGATTAATTCCTCTACCATGACCCTTAGCTCCTCCTCTGAAAACCTGGGGTGTCTTTGGGGTTCCATGGATGTGGTGTGAGTGATATGTGTGAGGATGTGTGGGGTGCTGTGTTGTGATGTGTTGTGGTGTGTGGTGTGAGGTGCGTGGATGGTGGATGGGTGATGGTGTTCTGTGGCTCAGATTGAGTTGGTGCTCCTGGCTTGTGTCTCTCTCTGTTGGCAATCTTTTTTTTCATTGAAAGGGTTGTGGGTAATGTGGGTGTGTGTTTTATAGTGGTGTGAGTGTGTGGTGTGTGTATGTGTGTCAGGTGTGTGTAGTTTGAATTGTCCAATGTGGTGGTGTTTTGTAAATGTGTGGGTATTTCGAGCACAGCGGTGTGTACCGCCAATGGTTTACTGCGGTTGAAAAACCGCTGCAGTGCGGTGATTCGTGGGTCCTGATACTGTGGGCGTATTCCTGTTGGCGTAACGGTGTGGGTTTTGGTACCGCCAATTTATCACTGACCTTTGGGCTGGCGGACTTGTGTGGGTGTCTGTATAGTGGCAGATTTCTCTGTGTGAGTCATAATACCTGTAGCGGTATAGCGCCGCGCTCATGGTATGTTGGCGGCCGTCAGCACGGCGGTAGGCGGCATTTACCACCAAGGTTGTAATGAGGGCCATAGTCAGCAACATGCTAACCAGCTGTAGAAGAATCTGCAATCATTTCAGCAATTCTTTTAAAGCCCAGAAGCAGTTGTGGATTATTCAGCATGCTAATAGAGTACCAGTTAAAGCCCTGATACGGGAGTTTCCTACATGTTGGAACTTACCCTACTACATGTTGCAATGTCTGTTTGAGCAGTACAGACGGATTAATGACAATGTCATTCAAAGAGGAGGGGATGCAATTAGGAAAGCGATGACCATGGTTGTGGGCAAATGGGGCCTAGACAAATGCCTGACGCAGATGCTAGTCCCATTTGAGGTGTTCACAAGGAAAGTAAGCAAGGAGGACAGTACAGTGGGACTGGCTATCCCGTTGTTTTGTCTGCTACAGGGTCAACTAAAAAATGTGTCTGAACGTTTCGCAGTCGGGTGTGAACAAAAATGGAGAAGCGCATGCCTTGGTTGAGAGTAGAATCGTTTGCTTGGCTTGTAATGCAAGGCTGCAAAATGACATAATCTCGTCAAAAGAGTACATCTGTGCCACCCTACCTGATCCACAGTGCAAAAAATGCTGTCTACTTTCCTTCTTCTGAAGGTGATGTTTCCAAATACAAGAGGTGGATTGTTGAGCAAGCCGGAGACCTGGAAGAAAAACAGCTTGAACTTAGAGTTCCAGTCTGCAGTTCTGGGGTACTACCTTCAACTCCCAGAGAGGGCAGTCTTGTCTTACAGCAGCCAACAATAGCAATAAGAAAACCGGCAACAACAGCAACAGAAGAATTAAAAAAATTCTAGCTATTGCGTCAAGAATTTTAGATTCTATTAAGGACACGGAGGTGAGGATTATGCTTTCTCTTCACTTTACTGACAAACACAGCAGCCAATGAAAATATAAACAATTTAAACTACATTTCCCATGAACCCCAGTCCACCAATCATGGCTCTATACTGTCCATAAATAGCTTGGGAGCTACAGTCCTTCCTCTTTCTTTGCGAAAACCAACTCGAAAAAGGATAAAACTTGCAGAACTTGAAAATGATTTCTCCCTTGAACATCTTGAAACAAATCCACTTGTCGGGAACTTGAACTGAACCTGTGGAATCCACCTGAAGAACTCACAATGTCGTGTTGGAAGCTCCTGAAGAAGACAAAAGGTACAACTAATATCGATATATACCTTGGGAGGGTATTCAATGCACATTTTATGCAATAATAATTCAATATAATTACCATAATAAACGTTTGGCAATAGAATGCGCATAACGGGTGGGATAATCCTCGCCTCCGTGTCCTTAATAGAATCTAAAATTCTTGACACGATAGCTAGAAATTTTGTAATTCTATGTCAGGACCGGAGGCTTCGGATTATGCTAGTTTAAAGTCTACTTACTACATTAGATACCACATCCACAATAGGTTTATGATAGAAAACATTGAAAGTAGAATCATTTGACCAATCTGCTGCAGCCATTATATCCTCTAATCGAGCTCCAGTTGAAAAGGCTTTAGAAGCCATGGCTCCCCGCACTGAATGAGCTCCAAAAACATTTGTGTCAATATCTGCCTCCCCTAACAGCCATTTGACCCAGCGCGCTAGAGTGGCCGTTGTAACTGGTCGAAAGGGTTTTTGTAAGGAAATTAACAGTTGACCAAAAGTTTCTTGTCTGAGTTGTCGAGTACAATCCTCGAAGGTTTTCAAGCATTGGACAACACAAAGCTTTCTATAATGCGGAAAAGAAAGATATGAAATACACTTCGAAGAGGTTTTTGTACGTCTAGTAATAGGAAATGATACACCTTCAGGAGTAAATACTCTACCTGTTAAATCCAAGGCTTTCACATCTGAGACACGTCTACATGACAGTAAACATAACAGAATTGTCAATTTGGCCGATAACTGTTTACGAGAAAAGCCCTCGTTGCCAGGCCAGGTTTTTAGGAAACAAAGAACCAAATTAACGTCCCATAAGGATGAATACTTTGGTTGAGGCGGTTTTACCATCCGAACACCTCTAAGCAATTTGCAAATCAAGGGATGTTCCCCAACCGGTTTACCCTGAATGTGAGGATGGCCGGCTGAAAGGGCGGACCGACAATTATTTATTGTCCTATATGCTAAGCCCTGAGAAGCAAGGTCGGATACAAATTTTACTATTATATTAATTTCTGACCCCATGGGATCCAGACTCCTTGAATCGCACCAACGTAACCACTTCCTCCAGGTTTGCTCATATCTTTTATGAGTGGTGGGGGCCCAAGATTGGGATAGGAAAAACAGTGCTGAGTCCAAAACTCCAGGCACTTACCATCGACGCCTGAAAGACGCCAGGCTATCAGACACAGAAGTCCCTGTAAGAGCAGAGGATGGAAACTGCCCAACGGATCTGTGAGAAGATCTGTTCTCACTGGGAGCGTCACTGTGAAGTCGCACGACATTTGCATCGCAGCTGGGAACCAAGGCTGAGCTCTCCAGAGAGGAGTTATCAGAATGACTTCTGAGCATTGGCGCTGAACTTGGGCCAGGACTCGTGAAATCATCGCGAAAGGGGGAAACGCATAAAGAAGCTCCTCCGGCCACTTGTGCAGGAAGGCATCTGTCCCCATTGCTTGAGGATCTGGTCTCCAACTGAAAAAGTTTGGAACTTGATGATTTAATCGCGATGCAAACAGATCTAATTGACAATACCCCCACCGAAGTTGAAGGGTTTGAAAAATCTGTAAATTGAGTTTCCAGTCGCTGCCATCCCTCAGGAAGCGGGAATTCCAATCCGCAGTCGTGTTGATACGACCCGGAATGTACTCCGCTATCACCGATATCTTCTGCTGGAGGTAAAAATGCCAAAACTCCTTCGCAATCTCCGCTAGGAGTTGAGATTTTGTCCCCCCCAGTCGGTTGATGTACCTGACCGCCGAGACATTGTCCATCCATAGAAGGATGCAACAATGAGCCCTGCGAGGGGAAAGGGACTTGATCGCAAAGGCTCCTGCTAGGAGTTCCAGACAGTTGATGTGATATTTCAGTTCTCCCGGGGACCAACGACCCCCGTTTCTACTGAGCCGCAACGGGCTCCCCAGCCCCAACGGCTGGCATCCGATTCTATCATTATATCCGGATTGGAGGAAAAAATTGCTCTGCCATTCCAGGCATCCATGTGAGCGAGCCACCAAGATATTTCCATCTTGGCTTCCTCTGAGAGGGGAATAATCTCTGAGTATTGTAAACCCTTTCGGAGGTGAAGAATCTTCAACCTCTGCAAGGCCCTATAATGTAATGGGCCCGGAAAGATCGCTTGAATCGAGGACGCTAGAAGGCCGACCAGGCGAGCCAGCGACTTCAAGGATATACTCGGAGAGGCAAGGGCTCTCTTCAACTCTTTCTTAATTAAAATCCATTTGCTTAACGGAAGGAGTAGCAAGGCTTTCGTTGAGTCTATTTGAAAACCTAAGAATTCTATATTTTGGGACGGAGTCAATCTGGACTTTTCGCAATTGATAATAAAACCAAGATCCTGAAGTAGCTGGATCGTCCAGTTGAGGTGAATGAGTACTAGCTCTTTGTCTTGGGCCATAATAAGGATGTCGTCCAAATATATGATCATCCTTACTCCCCGTTCTCTTAAGAACTGGACTACTGGACGCAGCAGCTTGGTGAAGCACCAAGGGGCTGAGGACAGGCCGAAGGGGAGGACGTTGAATTCGAACCATTGGGAATCCCATTGGAATTGTAGAAAACGTCTGTGTGGTGCGAAAATTGGAACTGAAAGGTAGGCGTCCTTGAGGTCCAAACGTGTCATCCAATCTCCGTCTCTTAACAGATCTCGGAGAAGATGTATACCTTCCATCTTGAAGTGGCGATAAACCATCCAAGAGTTGAAGGATTTGAGGTTTAACACTAACCTGGAGCCGCCGCCCTTCTTTTGTACAGGAAAATCGTGCTGACGAACCCTGGGGGGTGCGTTTTGGATTGCACCACCGCTCCTTTCTGAATGAGAGAGGAGATTTCCTCTGTGATTAACTCGCGATCTGCTAGGGAAAAAAGGAGAGGAGAGGGAGGAGTTCTCTGTTTCGGAGGGGCGTAGAATTCTAATCGGAAACCCTGAACTGGTTGAAGGACCCAAGGGTCTTGTGTAATATTCTGCCAGGCTAGGAGAAAAAATTGCAGTCTGCCCCCCAAGATCACTTCTGATAAAGGAATAATCCTCACCTGAGTTGGAGGTTTCTTGATTGGGACCACCTCCACGATAGCCTCTGGAGGAGCGCCCCCGGCCTCTATAGCGGTTAGGATAGAAGTTTTGGTGATCTGAGGCACCTCCTCTGTTTTTCTGATAGGAGAATCTGGAAGCCTGGTGAGCACAGCCTGGAGCTCGGCCTCTCAAGCGCCCGGCCCGTGTAAAAAGAGCTTTATTGAAAACTTTTTTGATGTTGGATCGGGCTTTGTCTAAAGCTGTGAAGGTAGCGACGTATTTGCCCAAATTGTTTATGAATTTGTCTCCAAAAAGTAACCCATTGGCCGCAGTCCCTGCTTCGTTAGTTGCCAGTTCAGCAAGCTTAGGATCCAGCTGAATGAGAAAAGATAGCCTACTTTCGGTAGACATGGCGCAGTTCGCGTTGCCTAAAAGACAAATCGCTCTCTGTGTCCATTGTAACACCATATCCGGGTCTAAAGGGGTGTTAGTCTCTTTAGATTCTACTGCCAGGTCTAGTATTTTAGTTAAGGGGCCAGAGACGTCCAATAATTTGTCCTGGCAGCCTCGCCAGGCGCGATCTAGGCCTTTTTTGGGGTCTTTAGCGAATTTGCGTAAAAAGGTAGCCATGCTGGGGTCCAGCTCGGGCGTCTCAGCCACTTTCCCCGACAAGGAAGGCCGAGGGTATTCTGATCTGAGGGTGTTGCGCATGTCCTTTTCAAAACTCTTACGTAGCCTATCTTGCACGTAAAGGCCTACCTCTTCTGATGGAACCCAGTCGGTGGAACGTGGGTGTATAATATCTTCAGGGGAAAACAAGAGATTTTTACCAGTCTGGACTTTTGCATCCGGTGAGGAATGTCGTGTTTTTCGCCGCTTCTTACGCGGAAGGGAATCCGCTTGCGAGTCTTCGGATTCTGATTTGGATGCAGAGGATTCATGGAAGCCTGCCTGGGTCGATGGAAAAGATGTCTCCTGGGGTGAGGGAGCCCCATATTCATGATCACGCAGCACCGAGGTTGTCATTTGCGCCAGTATTTCTATGGAAGAAGAACCTCCGGTGCGCTGGAGAGAGAGACCTGAAGACCCTCTAGGATCCCCAGAATGTGACCGAGGTTGCTGGCTGCTTTCGCCTAGAAATTCTATTCGCCCAATATTAGTCAAGGGCTTTGTAAAAGGTTTCAAGGCTTGAATTAGTGCCCAGTTCACGGAGTCTTGCACATGGTAGCCCAGTGCCTCCACAAGACGTTCCTCCATTTGTTGTTCGACAGGAATTTCCTGCAGTTCTTGGAACTGTTCATCTTCATCAGCGTAGTACGCCATAGTAAGATTGATATATTTGGAGGAGTTGGCAGGGGGGGAACCCCTGAAGCAGGTGTGGTGCTTGAAAAATTTTACAGCTCAAAGCTGGTATGCCGGCAAAATTCGAGGGTGGAGGGAGCCACCTGCTTATATACATTTATTTTATATATTTTTTGTATTTTTTGCCCCTAGGCAGTGCCCTGAACGTATTTTTGCAGCCCCGTCGGGCGAAATGGAGCCGGATTATGTGCTCTGTCCCCTGCTCGGTACGCACGCGTTTAAGCCGATCGGAAAAACTCCGATCCAGCTCAACGCGCGTGCATGAGCAAGGACAGAGAAAGAGGACTATGTCCTCTTCAATACGAGCGATCGCTCGTATGTCGGCTTGCCCCCGCTCCACGCCGGTGTAAAAACAGAGGTACAAACTCCCTAAACAAAAAGTAACGATCCGGTAAAAAATCTGTAATAAAGCGCGGCCGATTAAGACAAAGCACGCGCTCACATAAATACAGCAATTTCACATTGAATACAATGAAATATTAGCGCAAGCGATATATCACTTAACTGGCTGCTGGAGCAGCAAAGAAAGAGGAAGGACTGTAGCTCCCAAGCTATTTATGGACAGTATAGAGCCATGATTGGTGGACTGGGGCTCATGGGAAATGTAGTTTAAATTGTTTATATATCCTTTGGCTGCTGTGTTTGTCAGTAAAGTGAAGAGAAAGCATAATCCGAAGCCTCCGGTCCTGACATAGAATCATACCCAACCTCTGCATTGGTTTGGTTTCAAGTGGCAGGTCTTAAGTCCAGCGTAGAGGTGAAAACAAAAAAGGTCAAGCAAGTGCCAGGACCAATGACCATTCAGAGGATTTTCCAGGAGTATTTGGATGACCCAAAAGAGGTCTATGTGGATCAAAACCCATTGGTGTATAGGTATTGCAAGATGCACCAATGGCCAGAGTTCAGCAGGCTGGCAATCAAGTATCTGGCTTGTCCTGTAGCCAGTGTGTCTGCTGAGAGTGTGTTCAGTGGAGCTGGTGCAGTTGTTACATTGAGAAGAACCAGTCTCTCACCTCAAAACATGGAGAGATTGACCATGACCAAAATGAACCAACATTTCATACCACACGATTACACTGTTCTTGAAACAGCACAGGAGGAGGATGTTTGGACAGAATCAAGTGTGTTAGCTGACCAACATCTGGGTGAACCACCTGAGTTTGAGGACGAACACTACTTCCCTAAATGAGTATGCCAGTGCTACCACAGAACTTTTTAAATATTTATCATTGAACTTCTTTCTTTGTACTAAAAAATAAAAGTAGCTAGTGGAACATTATCTTTCTGTCTGATTTATGCTGCCCCACCATTTTTTAGCCACATGTGTTGCTGGGTTGCAGTTGGACCAGCGTGCAGTGAAGAAGACTCCACAATTCCTTCATGATATCAGAGACAATTGCTGCCTCCCTCACAGGCCTATCCTTTTTTTGCATCACTTAGCAGGACTGCCCCTGAAGAACATTGATTTACAAGACTGCCACTACCAAATTCCAATGTGTTGCTTGCATCAAAGCACCAGTGAGTGAGTGATTATGGGTGATGATTGTTGATTTATGTGGGGGTAGACAGTGAGGGAGGTTGCTCAACTAATATTAAACTTGATTTTGATGAATTGCAAGGTTTGGTGCCTGATGGGTGATCATTTTTGCTGAAGGTGATTGGCCTGTTACAAACGTACTTAGTGAAAAGTTACCTGCAGGATCCACTCCTTTTTTCTTCTGCTTCAGAGACCAGACCAATCACTGTAGTTAACAAACACAAACCCATACAAAATACTGCAATTCTGTTTCTCCAGTTGTTCTTGAACAGCAGTGCACCACAGGTCTACCTTGTTTGGGGCTGGAATGAGATGGAGTTACTCTGAGTCAGAAGGAGGATAGAAGGACTCAGGGCGAGGGCTACTTCAACAGCTAGAAGACGGACGTTATCAACTTCAAAGGCAAACTATGACGATGAGGACTCTAAGGTCTAGGACTTAGCTATGTGGAATGGGGAGAAATGCATTGATTTGGAAAACGCTGCTGAGTTTGTGTGTTGCACTGGTGGCAAACATGAAACTCCTCTTGCTTTTGCTCTTCTTGGTTCACTCCTTGCGAATGTTACCTACTTTCTGTCCTTATCCTTGACTCTACAATACAGTTTCTGTTTAACAATATGCAGGCCTTCTCCTTTCTTGCACAAACGAAAGGTAAAAACTGAGCTCAACACTTCTGCCTACTTACCTGACTGGTTCAGAAAGGCACTCAAGAGTGACGTACATTCTAGAGGAGAATGCAGATGCACCACCCAATTTGACAGTACAGCATTATTTTACTTTTATTAATCATATTTTTAGGACTGGGTGGGTTAACGTCACTTCTCATAATTTGGTTTTTCAAACCTAGATGACAGAACACTTAGATGTCTAATAACTTGGGTCTCTAGGGCAGAAGGACTGTTTGCAATGCAATTAACTGAACTCCGCCATACTCATTCCTTTGTTTCCTTCTACAACAGATTGATGGTGATGTGCTGCTTATCCCCCTGATGAATAATTGTTCTTGTGTTGTATTTGTCACACCTTTCCCCAAATCCCCGTTCCCATCTATTCATCAAACCCCTAACCCTCTTCCTCCAGCCTGTGTGATTATTTTGAGGTGTATCTTAATTTACATCAAATAGATCACACGCTTGTCGGGCGGATATGGTTCAATGTGAAACCAACTCACTGCAGGATCTTCTATTACCTCAGCAATAACCCACAATAGCCCAACTTACCCAACCACAGATAAGTAAGAACATCATTCCTCAACTTCAACATCATCATACAGGCCTTTGTTATGCATAAATAAACGCTTATCCTTGCCGACTACAGAGTACAGGCTTTCAGTACACTTTTCCTGACTTGAGGATTTCAGAAATTGTGTTTTCATGAAATTCCATACTCACCATTGCTAAGAATAATTTGCTATTGCTAGTTTTTGTTACAATATGTGGTATTCTTTGCTGTGTCATGTTAGTAGTAGTCTGTCCTCAGTCTTTCTAAAACTGTTATATAAATGTATATATATATAACCTACTAACTCTCTGTTTTTCTTTCAACTTAGTTGACTGGGATAATCCTTTTAATTTTCCTACAGTTGGAGATCTCCTAGGTGGGAGAGGGACCTCGCTTGTTGTGATGCCTTCCCTGTTATCTCACTGCCACTACCATAAAGAAGGCACCTTGGGAAACAGTCAGGTAAGATGTTGGAAGATTGACAGAGGGAGCAGCCACTAGCCATCACTTCATCTATTCCGTTAAGAGAACTATGGGGTGAAGTGAGCTACTTTAGTTAGTACATAACTAACTTCTAGTGCAGGTTAGGTACGTAATTGTTTATCTAGGTTTCTGTAGGCAATATAGGGACTGGCAGAATACCTCCCTAATGGGCATGCACATTGAGAAGTAGATTAAAAAGACAGGCTGCGCAAAAAGACATTAGTGCAAAGGTAAAGTAACACATAGAACAATTATTCAGACACAAAGGAGATTAAAAAGATTTTCCCTTTACTAACATATAAAACTAAACCCACCCTTTCCATCCACAACAGGCCCACCCCTCTCCCACAGCTCTACTCATCCCTAACAAATATCCAAAATAAATTTAATGTCCAAATGTCAGAAAAGGAGAAATGTCTAGTCCAAATTCCCAGCCTATCCACCCACAGCAAAACTCCTTCCCACCAAAACAAAAAATTAAAATGGGGCTAGAAGAAGGCATTCTCGATGAGGGTCCGCAGGTGTTAGATCTGTGCCTTGATGCGTGCCATCCAATGGCCCAAGTGTGCCTGCTGACGCAGCATTCAGCGATAGTGTAACTGGTCTGAAAGGGTCTCGTCTCAAAGGGGGCAGCAGTGGTAGTATGGGTTTGGGACGGGCATGACCTGGAGGTGCAGGTGGTTGGCTGATGGAACTGAGCCCCGGAGCAGGGGCATGTGCCTCACCCTCCTCGTCCACCAGCCGCTGGTACTAGACACTGGTGGCCTCCAGCTTCTGCTGCCGGAGCCAGGCTACTATCTTCTGCTGGGTCAGTGGTGGTGGTGAACTTGCACGAGTAGCTATGTCAAGAAAGAAAGAAAATAAAAATTACAAATTGTAACGCATGCTCTGTGCCAACACTTGTTTTTAAAAATTATATAGTGGAAAATTATAAGTACATTGCTGGCCCCCTGGGACCTTTGGAATCTTTGATGTGATTAGTAAAGTCAAGGGCACATAGTCTTATCAACACATCCCTCCCACAATATCACTGAATGGCTAATAGGAAAGGAGACAGCATAAGATTAAAAAAACAGTGAGATTTTTTTTCTTGTAAAGGATTTCCTAAAACAAAACCACACAGACACTATGTATGGAAAAAAGAAAAAAGAACTCCGATTAATGAGTAACGGTTCATCCACTATGCCTCCACTCTTGTTGTGCCAAATGAGTGGAGGCATGCTAGCTAGTGCATTGGGTTTATATTTGCTGTTCTCTGCAGTCTTCAGCTGGGGCAGCTGCAATGGAAAGAAAAATATCTTTGATTTCAACGTCCCTGCTCTTCTCCGAATTCCTTTCAATTCTGCCCTCCAAAGAGGCAGATAATTAATATGTCACACACGTCATGTTTAACATGCAGATACTGCCGTAAGTAAATGGTGGGAAAAACGGTGCACTCCAGTACATGGAAAGGAACAGGAAATATAGATTTTATTGGACACGTTTGTCACAGAGTATTTCATCTGCAAAACACAAAATCACAGTCACTTTATCCAACTTTACTGCCTGGCCTTGCCCTCAAACACAAGCTATTTCAGTCAAACACATTTGCTTGGCAGTAAGGGAAGGAAATCTGACTAAGGGCCTGATTCCGAGGCCGGCCGCCTGGCGGGAACCGCCATATGGCCGCTCCGCGGTCGAAAGACCGCGGAGGCCATTCAGGCTTTCCCGCTGGGCTGGCGGGCGACCGCCAGGAGGCCGCCCGCCAGCCCAGCGGGAAACCCCTCCCCACGAGGAAGCCGGCTCCGAATGGAGCCGGTGGAGTGGGTATGTGCGATGGGTGCAGGTTGCACCCGTCGCGTATTTCAGTGTCTGCATTGCAGACACTGAAATACACAGTGGGGCCCTCTTACGGGGGCCCCTGCAGTGCCCATGCCACGCCGACTTTCCGTTTCTGACCGCGGCTGAACCTCCGCGGCCAGAATGCTCGATGGAGCACCGCCAGCCTGTTGGCGGTGCTCCCGTGGTCGGTGACCCTGGCGGTCACCGACCGCCAGGGTCAGAATGACCCCCTTAGTCTGCTGCAGCAGTGAAAGATACAGGGAAAAGGCTGGGTAAGTATGGTAGAAGATTTGCTATAGAATAGTGGGGGTGGTCACTGATGATGTGGCTAAGCTTAGGCTTAGTCAGTCACTGTAGTTGAAACTGAAAGTTGATGAATGTCAAAAGGGAAAAATCTGAACAGGTGCAAATACATTATGGATGCCATATGAACCACTTGTCCTATAACATGTAGCACATGCCAAGTATTTTTGTATCAATGTTTTTGGTAGGCTCGAACAGAACTTAGGAACGAATATAGGAGTGTGTTACTAGAAGGTAACTGAGTGGGCACTGGGAGGAAAGGGAAAGACACCTTGTTTTCATTTCAGATTGCAATCCATTGAAAGCTTTGTAAATGTCACATTAACAGAAGGAGATGCACATTGCACAATCAACACTGTAGTGCCGAATTGAACTATGCAGCAGTTAGGTGGGGTCATGGGCCATAAGTCCCAAAATGCCATGAACAGGGAGGTCATGGATGATGATGGGTGGGATCTGCATCACTTAACAAATACAGTGAGTGGGTATACTAGTAATTGTCAAAAACCAAGAATTGTGACTTACCACTGCCTGTTCCTGCTGCAGCAGAAACTTCAAACTGCTGCATCATCTGGTGCACTGGTGCTGACCCAGGTACTGGTGGTCTGTATGGCTAGAAAAAAGCATTACACATTTTAGATGGTGGATACACCTCCCCCTTTTTTTTTTTTTTAACAAAATACACCTGCCTTACATGACTACGGTTCAGTCTGTAGTATCCTCTTTCCCATCTAAAATATGACTGTGGGCATTTTGTTGGTTGACAATGTTAGAAAAGCCTGTAGTCAAGCCACCCATATTAGAGAGATATAATGATGACTGCAAGTTATTTGAAGTGCAATAAAGGGGAAAATAAATTGGTCAGTGAATGACATATGGTTTTGTTTGGCAAATGCAATAGGACCATTCTCATACTACTTTCCTGCCATGCTGTACTGCCCTTGAAACTTCTGGGATACTGAAAAATACTTACAATACAACACAACAATGGAGAGGTCACCTTAGCCATGGCCACTCCCTCATCATTTGAGCATGTGCACAAAACAAAAAGCCTTCTCAACAAACAAATGTAGAAAAGCTAGCTTGGATCTTCAAACTCTGCAATCTTCATAGTAGACTACCTAATCTTGGGGGTCATTCTGACCCCGGCGGGCGGAGGGAGCCACCCGCCTGGAGGGAGCCGCCATATGGCCGCTCCGCGGTCGAAAGACCGCGGAGGCCATTCTGGCTTTCCCGCTGGGCTGGCGGGCGACCGCCAGAAGGCCGCCCGCCAGCCCAGCAGGAAACCCCTCCCCACGAGGAAGCCGGCTCCGAATGGAGCCGGCGGAGTGGGAAGGTGCGACGGGTGCAGTGGCACCCGTCGCGAATTCCAGTGTCTGCAAAGCAGACACTGGAATTCAAGGTGGGGCCCTCTTACGGGGGCACCTGCAGTGCCCATGCCACTGGCATGGGCACTGCAGGGGCCCCCAGGGGCCCCACGACACCCCTCACCGCCATCCTGTTCCTGGCGGTCGGAACCGCCAGGAACAGGATGGCGGTGAGGAGGTCGGAATCCCCCATGGCGGTGCAGCAAGCTGTGCCGCCATGGGGGATTCCCAGGGCAGCGGAAAACCGGCGGGAGACCGCCGGTTTTCCCTTTCTGGCTGCGGCTGAACCGCCGCGGTCAGAATGCCCTGCGGGGCACCGCCAGCCTGTTGGCTGTGCTCCCGCATCTCCGGCGGTCCTTGGTCCTACAGTACCACTATCTTAGTGACAGGAGGACACAGGAGTCAGCATAACTTCTTTAAAAACACCTCAAGCGAGCACCTACAGCAACAAGCAGAACTAGGTAGCACCGAGCATCTGGCTAACTCAAATTGGATTACATAATATTCGTAATGTTACATGAACTTAACTTACCTCTGAGTGTGAGTATCATACTATTTGAAACACATTTGCATTGTAGGACACAACAAAATTAGTAGTAATTATTAGTGCTCACCAAGCCCTGCAACCTGGATGCCCAGCAGGTTGAGCATGCCCTCCTTCCAGTTGAGTATGTCAGCTCAGCGGAAGAAATCAGGAAGTTGGGGAAAACCAAAAAGGGACAAAAAGTCACAGAAAAGAAAAAAGAGGTAAAATACACAAACATAAATACACACACTAATGACATAAATGTAAAACAGGGGAGGATAAGTAGGAAAAAGTAAGGATTGCAAAGATACAGATTAGATTGAGAAGTAGGCCCAGCACCATGCACAGAATAGGAAAAACAAGAAGGGTGCACGCCCAGGCAAGTGTCTGGTGCGGTTTGCTTTCACTTGGCAACGCGGTATACCTTACTCACACCAATCAGCGTGTACAGGGGTCCATCCAAGCACAACTCCCCCCGCTCATGGGAGTTTTTTGGCCAAGCTGCAGAATTCACACATAACAGAACTCCTCAAGCTCAGACAAGGCCTAGTCAATATCCTATTGCCTTGGGAAGAGGGTTAGGGGTTTGATGAATGGATCAGAATGGGTATTTGGGGAAAGGTGTGACAAAGACATACACTAGACAACAGCAATAAATATTGGGTCAATGTCCGAGCAGCACATCATCATCATCAAATCTGTTGTGGGAGGAAATAAAGGTATGACAATTCATTTAAATGCATTGCAAAAACAGTCCTTCAGCCTCAGAGACTCAAGTTATTATATTTCTAAATGTTCCGTCATTTACGTTTGAAAAGTACAATATAAGGAAGAGCAAACCCGCACACTTCTAAAAATTATGATTATTGAAAGAAAAATGATACTGTATAGTAATGCCAAATTGGGCGTGCATCTTATTTCTTCTCGGAATGGCCGGAATATTTGTCTTGGGTGTCTGGCTGAACCGGTAAGGTAAGCAGGAGTGCTGTGGAGCTTTCGCCTTTCGTGCAGGAGAAGAGAAGGCCTGTGGATTGTAAAATAGTAGCAATATTGAAGAGTCAAGGGGAAGGACAGAAGGTAAGCTTCATGAGGAGTGGACCAAGAGCCAGTGCAAGAACATAGACTGCTGAAATCATTGATGAATACTCATGTGTGATTAAGTGAGAAGTTAGAGCAATTTTACAATCAATCCCAGACAAGTAGCTGCATATACCTGGCTGATCAATCTCACAGCTGGCATAACATTTAGTGGAATGCATCCATCATGTGATGCTGATGATGTGATGTCATCACATGTCTGTCTCCAGTTACAGCCCCCCCCAACCACAACCCCCAATGGAGTATTTGACATTTATTTGAGCCTGCACACTACTCAGCATTTCCCAAATAAACACACCCCTCTCCAGTTCACAGGGCTGAGTAGGCCTCTAAGAGTCATCACCATGTTGGTTAGGTTTCCCTTTGAAGTAGATAATTTATTTCTTCTGACTATTGAGGTAGTCCATCCCTAAGTCCTGACTCAGGACAACAACAACAAACAAGTTTGACTCCCAACACAAATGAGATTGAAAGAGTTAGACCTCTAGTGCACTGCTGTTGATAAAAAATATGAAAAGAATTTGAGCATTTTGTTTATATTTGCATTTGTTAACTAAACTGACCGGTCTGGTCTCTAAAGAACCAATAAAAAGTACAGCAAGGAATGGACCATGCAAGTAAATCTAACTAAGTATGAAAGGGCCAATCACATCGGGCAACATCACATATCAGCCCCCAAACATTGCAAATCATCAAAATCAAGTTTACAAAATAGTTGAACACCCTTACTGTCTGCCGCACATGAATCATCACTCACACTCACTCAATAATATATCACTCATTGGTGCAATAGTTAATTACCTGTTATTGTCATACTGTACCTTTTTTAGTCTTTTCTCATGCAAGCAAAACATTTACATTCTTAAAATTAATAACCTTTACTAGGGCAGCTCTGGTAGGTAATGAAAAAAAGCATAGGCATGGGACGGAATCAGGCATTGTCTCCAATGTCATTGAAGTGAATGGGGAGGCTTCTTCACTGCACACTGGTCCAACTCACGTCCGGCCATACATGTGAATAAATGGTGAGGCTGCATGAGACACACAATAATGTTCCTCTAGCTACATAAATTTATTTTTGTTTGGCAAAACAGTTTGACACAATAATATGAAAGTTCTATGGTGGCCTACTCAGTCAGGGAAGTAGAGTTCATCCTCAAACTCATGTGGTTTGCCAATTAGTTGGTCAGCTAAAGCACTTAAGTCTGACCAATCATCCTCCGCCTCCTCCTGTGGTGCTTCAGGAACAGTGTAATAATGTGGTATGAAGTGTTAGTTCATTTTAATCATGGTCAATCTCTTCATGTTTTGAGAAGAGAGACTGGTCCTTCTAACTTTGACAGCTACACCAGCTGCACTGAACACACACTACACAGACACACTGGCTACTGGACAAGCCAGGTACTCTATTGCCAGCCTGCTGAGCTCTGACCATTGGTATATCCTCCCATACCAATACAACTATGGGTTTTGGTCCATGTAGACATCTTTTGGGTCATCTTGGACCATCCTCTGAATAGTCATTGGTGCTGTCACTTGCTTAGCCTCTGTTGCCTTTGCCTCTGCACTCAACTCAAACCATGTCTCTTGAAGCCAACCCACTGAAGAGGTTGGGTTGGATTCTTCTGTTGCTGTTGTTTTTTATGGTGCTGTTGCTGGCTGCTTTGAGACAACAGCACTGCCCTCTATGGAGGATGAAGGCTGCACACCAGCACTTCTTCGTGAGATCCCACTTTCAGCAGTTCCTCTTCCAGGTCTCTCACTTGCTCAACAATCCATGTCTTGTGCAGTGATACATCCCCTTCTGAAAATGGAGTTAAAGTGGCCAGTATTTTTTTGTATGGTGGATCAAGTATGTGGCACAGATGCATTCTTTGGAGGACACGATCTCTCTTTGCAGCCTTGGACTAACAGCCAGCTCATGCACTTCTTAATTGCCGTTCAAACCAGCACACCTTTGTAATACCTTTTTTAAGTGGTCCTGTAGCAGATGCAAAAATGGGATAGCTTGGCTCATCGTACTCTCCTCCTTGCTGGCTTCACGTGTGAAAACCTCAAAAGGAAATAGCATTTATGTCAGGCATTTGACTAGGGTCCATTGGTCCACCTCTATGTATATGCATTTCCCAGTTGAATCCGTCCTCTTTGAAGAACATAGTCAGTGTTCTATCTGTACTGCTTAAACAGACATTGCAACATGTAGTAAGCCGAGTTCCAATGTTGGCACCTCGTTTATGAGGGCTTCAACCTGTACTCTGTTAGCATAGTGAATGATCCTCAACTGCTTCCAGGCTTTACAAAAGAACTAAAATGAGTGCAGATTCTTCTGCGGGTGGTCAGTATGATGCTGACTATGGGGGTCATTACAACCTCGGCGGTCTTGGAAAAAGACCGCCGAGGCTGCGGGAGCCAGAATACCGCCATTGCCGGTGGTATTCCTGGCTCCCTATTATGACTTTTCCGCTGGGCCAGCGGAAAAGTTACATCAACATTGCTGCCGGCTCGTAATAGAGCCGGCGGCAATGCTGATGTGCAGCGGGTGCAGTAGCACCCGTCGCGCATTTGCAGTGAAATGCGCGACGGGGCTATGCCTGGGGGCCCCTGCACTGCCCATGCCAAGTGCATGGGCAGTGCAGGGGCCCCCAGGGGCACCCCAAGTCCCCTTACCGCCAGCCTTTGCATGGCGGTGTTTACCGCCACAGACAGGCTGGCGGTCGGGGACTAATAATCCCCAGGGCAGCGGTGCTTGCACCGCTGCCCTGGGGATTATGACCGCCAGGCAGAAGGGAGGGGCCGGTGGTATGGCCGTGGCTATTGCGCCACAGTCATAATAGCTGGCGGAACACCGCCAGCCTGTTGGCGGTGTTACCACCAGCTTACCGCCGGCCGCCAGGGTCGTAATGACCCCCTATGTCTTCTTCTTTGAGAAAATCCTGCACTATCAGGTTGATGTAATGCGCCAAACACAGAACCCTGAAATATCCACCATCTGCCTTGGCCTTGACTATATCACTGCCATTGTCTGTGGCAACAAAACCATTTCTGAGACCTCTAGGTCGCAACCATTCAAACACTTTACTGTTAAAGTCTTCCAAGATCTTTGCAGGTGTATGGGATTTCTCCATTGAGAACATCGCTACTGTAGCATGCCGCTGAGCTCTCTTAAAAGATCCTTCAGCGATGAGACCTGCAGATAGCTGTTGCCAAACCCCCACAAAAGAATTCTAATGTGCAGTGATACACATGCAATCATTTGCTTGATAACTTGTCCACATGTCTATCATCAGATGGATAGTGTAGACAGCATTTTTCTGCAAAGCTTGTCCAACCAATTGCAACACATCGTCATGGAGCACTGTAAAAGTAACTCTGGTAAAATAGGTCCGGCTGGGAACCTTCCATTTTGGGTAATGGCCACCACAAGTTCTAAAAGTGCTACTCCTTCCACAAAAGAAAATGGGAGGAGATCTAGCACTAGCATTTGAGCCGGCTTTCCACTGTAGAAACATGCATTTGAGTGGTTGCGTTCATGGGGCCCCTCCTACTTAAACATGCCCATAATAGTACCTCATATTTTTTCTTTTGTAGTGCCACTGACACAGGTGACTTCCAGAAAAAACAGAAGGTGGTAGACTTAATGTGCATCTTGGAATAGTAACCACTGTATGCAGTGGTGTCTTAATCTGAGTCTTGTGCCATTTAGAGGCTGCTGATGTGGGTGGTGCTGTACACTGCTAGAGACAGGGCTGCTTTGCTACTCGTAAAGAAGTCCAAAACCGGGGAGAATGTTTTTACTGTGCCGCATGTGCCATTGCCAATGCCCGAAAAAAACGGAAGTACTTTGACTGAGGTAGTAGTGGATTCAAGTGTCAGCGGGGGCCTTACAAATATGAAGGCTGGTGGTAGAGCCAGTGCCACTTCCCTCTGATCAAGTTGAATAGGATGGGTAATTTCGGTATCCCCTGAGCTAGCTTCCATAACAATGACTGGCTAATCTTCCTCCTCCCCTTCCATAATTCTAAGGCTTTCAGGAGTTTTCTTTTTCCCTTGTCTTTTGTAGCAGTTCTCAGACTCAGTAAATGGCTGGTGTCACAGGTTCACCAGACCCAGGATACACAACATAAATATAGGCCAAATGACATGCATAGGTCTTGTAGCTCATATTCCTATAGCAGTTTATGCAGTGTTTTCATTTTAATCAAATATCACTTCCAATCACTTAATTGTTTGCTTCAATCTCATGCAGACCCAAAGTAGTTCCAGTGTTCAAGTGATTGAGAAATGCCAATCCAGGCTTGTTTCTTAACATGTTGAAATCCACTGTGCATCACAATAAACATGATGGTAGTGACCCAATACATTTTTGATGTGCACCCTTTGTCAGGGCTAACTGAAACATTAGAAGAGCAGCATCAGAGAACCACACCCCAGCAACAATCGTTCAAGTTAAACATATATTCAAACTGTATATTATACTGTTGCCACATGCATACGACTTCATTGAAACCTCCACCAGAACATGCTCTTAGCATTGTTGTCTTAGAACACATACTTAGGGCCTCATTACTACTTTGGCCCCAGAACTGACAACAGGCTGGTGGAGAAGTCCGCCAAATAATGACCCTACGGGATACAGCCAGAGCACCATTGGCACCACCACTGTGGTCAGACCGCCACTGACGACTGAAGGCACCTGCAGGCCGGCAGATACAATGTTTTTACCAGACATATTACAAGGCTTCACAGCGCCATGATTTCCATCACGGTCGCACTACCATGGAAACCCAGCAGAAATGGACTCTATAAAAGGAGACGCCCCTTCAGGAAGACATACGCGTCCGGAGCTGCCATGGAATCACAACTAGACGTCATCCCACTGCTCCTGCTTGCTGAAAGACTTCAGAATCTTCACCGCCGACAGCAACCGTAAATACACACACTTACCTGTTACTGTTGTATATTATTAATTTATGTACACTTACACAACATACCATTGGGAAGGGGGTGCGAAGGCAACACTCACACGTAACTGTACACTGACATGCACACCCACATACAGCCACACAGAGAACTGTACATACATTGTACACATACTACAGCCAACACACACACACACACACACAAGTCAAAACATACACTTATGCACGAAAACACAGCACAGGCCCAGTCTCACACAATAACACACAACACCACCACACGTCACAACAACACCACAACCGCACCATCGTCAACACCTTGGCAAGCACTCACAATAGACACATCTTGCATACAACACAACCTACAACTAACTCAGAATGAACACACAATTACACAAGCAGACAAATTACCAATAAGCACACACATCTTATACACAGCACATCGTACCTATCATTACATGCACAAAACACCCACACTCACACAGTCAAAGCACACAAATCCACACAACACAGCAACAAACATATGTCAACAAACACACCACACAATGCCATGACAACAACATGTCTGCTAAATACACATGACCATAACACAATACACACTCTATCCCTGGGAGGCAAAAGCACTGCACACACCCACACATACTGTCCATACAATAAAGGAAGCACAAGCACCACACAAATACTGATATACAACCACTGTCAGCCAATAACAACTTTAACCTACTAAAAGAAATGCAGGACAAAGCTGTAACCAGGGAACCAACAAATGATTTGTCTGAATATATTTTTGACCATAAATGTGAAGAAAGTCAAAGACCACAGGCCAGTCCATAGTCACAATATTGTGCACCAAAGGCACATATTGGTACCCCGAACTTGACTCCTGACTGCCATGTGACCTTCACAGGTAGGGACACCAAGGGGGCAGGCAGACACCTCAGGAATTATCAGGGGTGGGTGGGTATCTTGTGGTTGGGATAGGGGGCTTTGGGATTAGATTGGGGTGGGTTTAGGTTTAGGCTTGGGGGATGGGTCGGTCTTCATGAGCGGGGTAGACAACTAGGAGGGACGTGGGGAGAGGAGGGGCATGGATACTTGCAAGGTGGTAGGAGAGGCCTTGGAGGTGGAAAGGATGGACTTGGGGAGGGTAACAGCATGTTTAGGGTTATCACAGAGGGGAGAGAAGTAGGGAAAAATGCAAACTCAGAAAGGAAAGCTTTTTAAGACACACAGTGATGGTCATAGCAAAAGGGTTTGGGTGTGAGGGGAGAGGGAGTGGTTGTATGAGGTGTTGGTGTGGGATGTCTTGGGTGCGTGTTTGTGGGAGGTATGCTTGTGGGTGGTGGATATCTGTTGGGTGGGTGAATGAGGGTGTTTATGTGTTTTGGGCTGAGGGGGGTGAAGGTGCTAGAAGCTGTCTGTTGGGGTGGTGGCTGCAGGTACGGTGGATGTGCTGCATGTAGGAGTATCATTGGCTGTGGTGTCTGCAGATGTGGAGACTGGGGTGGATGTCTGAGGGTCTGCTGTGGTGCTGTCTGTGGATGGGATAGGTATAGTGGCCGGAACTGTGAATGTTGGTGTGGTGTCTGCAAGTGTGTCTGGTGTGCTGTCTTTGATGCTAGGGGTGGTGGGGGCGTCAGGGCACAGTGTGACTGTTGCTGTGTGTGTATCTGAATGTTGTTTGTGTGTATGCCGGTGGTGTGTCCTGTGGTGCATCCTGTGGTGCTTACGTTTGTCTGAGCTATCCTTGGATGTTGCGGTGTATGCATACCTGTCTGTTTGTGTACTTTGGCTTGTCTGGGAAGAAGGGTTTAGGATTGGGAAGAGGAAGGTGGAGGTGGACGGTAGACAAAGGGTGACTGGCTGCCATCAGTGTGGAGGGCAGAGCCTGAAAGGATCTCTGTAGGCCAACCAGTGCACCGTAAATCCCCTCCAGGAATGCATTACTCTGTTGGATTTGAGTTGCTAGTCCCTAGTTGGCATTCCCGATGGTCAACTGACCTACAGAGATGGACCTCAGGAGGTCAATAGCCTCCTCACTGAGGACAGCAGAGCTAAAAGGGGCTGGGGCAGAGGTGCCTGTGGCAATGGAGACACCCACCTTCTTGGGTGAGCGGGCAAGGCCAACTGGGTGGGGATCTACAGGGAAGGTGGTAGTAGAAAGGCGGGTGGCAGACAGAGATGGTCTTGGGGTAGTCCTAGATGGGTCTGCCATCGCCAAGGAGTGTCCACTGGAAGAAGATTCTGAAGATGATGAGGTGGATCCTGTTTCCCCTGTGGGACTCCTCTCACCCTACATGCCTCTGGATCCCTTAGTATCTGTAGTATCATGACTTGAGGTCCTGTGGCCAACAGCTTCCCCACTTTGCTGTGTCCCATCTCCTTCGCCTGCTGATGCTGGAAAACAGGAAGAGGTAGGGTCAGCACATTATTTTCATACACATAACATCCATTTGTACTAGACCCCAAGGTAGAACCAGGTTAGTGCCAATATCATGTCACAACAAGACACAATCTACACCCTTACATTACAAAAATATCACACATCAGCTAAGCCACCTATCTCACACCTACTATACCATCATATCAGTAGAGCTATCACAATAACTATTCCATAACAACCTGACTTGGCAACATGATTCTGGGTTCCTACCCACAACAACATAGTCAACCAACAACCAAGCAATGGGAAATAGTGGCAACATTAATTTCCACATATCATATATACAAAATCCACATATACCTTCATTAGCTGATGTCATGTACCAGGAAAGGAACCACATCATGTGTCAAACACATGACAGCATGTTGCATACAAGCCAAAACCTTTTCATGTCACAGAGTCCACAACCTTCACAATTGAAATTTGCAAACATGCAACCACTATGTTTGGCATTTCTCAAATTGGAGTATGATAGAGTCTAAACACATGTCACCAACACGTACCAATATTGAGGTGGGAAAGGATGACACATACTTTGTTGACCTACTCAGCGTAGTCATTCTCCACCTGTAAACAAAGTCTTGCACACTCATAGTGTCCTAATTAGCCCATAGCATTTACCCACAGACAACCACAGGTAGCATAACTACTCCTTAAATATAATGGACACCTGTCATGTACATGAAGGTCAGATACAGTACAACCTATCATGATGAGTGGTAACAACAAAAGCCCAATGTTTGAGTGGCAACATCACTATCCTCACTTCAGACATGAGTAGTCTTACATCTGTATTGGAATTTGTCATTGACATAAAACCACATCTGAGGATACCATGATAGAGACATACTCCTTGAGGCTAGACAAATGACTGTCTACATATACCATTCCATTCACATGTGTATTTGAACTACAACACCTGCACCACAATGTAGCCAGTGCAAAAATAGATTTCCCCACTAAAAGCAATCAAAACATATCCAATATAGCAAATGAAAGTATGCCTATGATACAATTTTTATTTATGGCAAAACCTTACAATGTACACATGATGATGAGAGAGCGTAATCTAAACATTACCTATTTTAGATGTGGAAATGCTTATACTTAACAATGCTGAATTAATAAAATATTATTAATTGAAACGTATTATAAACATGAAGAATTATATACTAATATCAACTATAAGAAATGATTGCTTGTATTATGATTAAATGAATATGTTAACACGTACAAAGATTACATTTGTATTAGAACCCATAAGCCTTAAGTTAGCGTGAGTCGAAGAATTAGCTGTGTAGCTCTCATATTAAAGCATATTTTTCTGTTTCTCCAGTGTGCTGACTCGCAAAAGGCCATGACCCAGCATGTGTTCTTTTCTTTGTTTTATGTTGCAAGTGAGAAATTTTCTCACTCTCATGCTAGCTGCTTTAGTATACGTTTTATACGTTTTTGCAACATTTACTGAAACATCCAAGGACATTCAACCATGGAAAAGAGAACTTTTGACCCGAAGAAGGTGCCACAAAATGAAGTAACCCCGGATGTGCCACCTACGGAAAACGTCAATTATGAAGACCAATCAAAGTGTTATAAGTTATCGCGGGGTGACAATTATATGACTTAATGTATAATTTGATAGGTTAAAGATAATGGGGTGTAACGACTATCCAATAGAATTTTGGGGGAAGGTATTGCAAAAAAGGGATAAAAACCCATGACACAGAAGACTCGAGAGAACTAGGTAGGGAATGATATTGATTGCATCCAGAAACTCTGTCACTCTGTTTGGTGATTTGAGACTTAATAAAACCACCCTCACCCATAGTTTGCCGCATTACACTTTCCTCCTTATGAAGGAAGTGACCCCTGTCCATTAGATAGACTGACGGCGATATAACTGATGTCCTGAAGACGAAGTATGATCCTGCATGCTGACTCATTCCGAGGAGGGTAATTATGACAGTTGCTCTTGTAATTTGTCTATTTGCTTTTTCCTTTCTAGGTACCAACTGCTGTATTTTTGGATAGAGACCATAGTTAGATATTTTTCAAATTAGTGTTCTAAATTGTTTTGCATGAAGCCCAACATGCTGATGCTAATTAGTGGTTAGATAAGACATTCACCTTGACTGACGCAACAGACGTGACTGACGCTGTACTATGCTGAACTGGGTTTATATGATGTTCTATGCATTCAGATCTATGTATCTCCTACGTTAGTGTCTTAATGGTTGTGATCTTTGCATTATCAAAATCTTACCATAATTGCCATATCGTGACTATGCTCTTTCGCTTTTTGGTTTTGAGATTAATACATTTGCTATTAGATTGTAATCAATAGGGAATAAAATTCACTAAACTTCAATAAAGGTGTGGTTATTCATGACTGAAAGGTCATGGTTGCGCCAACAGTTTTAACCAATGTCTAAACTGAAATATATTGTGGTGATATATGTTGATAATATTATTGATATATTGTTTGACATATTAATCAGTTACCTCGTCTTACGGTGTCTCACCACTGGGTCAAAAGATTCATCGGCCTAAAACGAGTCCTAATGTGTATAAATTAACATAGAAGGACGAGTTATCAGTTCTGGTAGCAGAGCGACGGTTTGGCCCTTGGGGGCCGTAGGACGGAGATTCATTGTTTAATGTTTTTTTTTTTTGTGATAATGCAATTTGGAGGTATGATGGGTTTCTAAGCTCGCCATGGCTTTGATGGAATCGCGGAGCCTGCCTAAATGAGTTGGGAATGTTCTCGGCGCCATAATGTATGTGGTTAGGGTTTTTGCGCTTGTCTAACCTTACACATTTTGCAGGTGATTGTGAAAAATCTGTGTGTATTTAGGCCAAATTAAGTGTTGTTTAGCAGGAGTAGGCGTACTCCATAGTATGAGAGTAGGGAAGTCGGCGTACTTCATGTGAATGTAGCTCTTGTTGCTCAAAATTATCCACGTGGTTGGCTGTTGTGTACGGACCTGTCGAGGTCTAAGACTCCGGAGTATGAAGATAAATGTGATTTATGTTGTAATCTGTGTGGTTTAATAGGTCAATCGGGCGTGGTTGACAAGTCGAGTTTGAGTTATAATGTGTGTATGAAACCTTCGATGGAGATTTGACAAATTCTAAAGTGCACTAGAAGGAGTCATTGACAAGTCGAGAGTAGAATTTGCAGGTCGAATTCTGCTTGCATATGCGGGAACTGATAAGGAGAGAGTAACGGCTGAGGCTTCAAGTGAAATCTCTGTAAAGTTCTGAAGCGAATGTGTTACCCTTCCTGTAGTAAACCGGCAGATTTGCGTTGTCATTTTAAGGTGCTCGCAATAATTTTTATTAGTTTGTATGATTGTAAGGGTCAGTGAAGAGCGGACAAGACTTTGTCAGCTGCTGTGTGTGTGTGAGTGTGACGTCAGTGGTGCCGCGCTGAGATAGGTCAGATGTCGAGAAGGGTCGCGCAGATAAGAGAATTGCAAAAATGAATTTTGTCAAAGCATTCAAGAGCGCTCTAAAGGGAGATGTATATATTGTGGCAACTGATGGGGAACCTACACCACCTGAGGGTACACCAGCTTATACGGTTCTGGAAGAGAAAGGTGTTGCGCCTTGCTTATGGATGAAACAGTGGCGCAAATTAACAGTGAAAGAAGGGTGTCTAGCGTTCCCAGAACATGGGACGTTCAATCCAAAGGTACTAGAAAATCTGAGGTGGATGTTAAGTACACAAAAGCCACCTCCAAGACCGGCACAATATGAGGCTTTAGCGATTTGAGACTTAATGGCTCTTAAACATAGACAAGAAAGGTTTCCGAGAAGATTGAGAAGGGCAGAAAAATCTTATGCAGAGGCCAGATGGGAAAATGAGAGCAAAATGTGGAGACGGGGAAATGTAGATGGGCTGAAGTTATTCCCAGCAATAACTCAGGGAGAAGAAACACAGGGAAAGAAAGCATCCTGTAAAACGGATAAAGACTCAGGCAAATCTAAAGAAAATAAAAGATCCTGGGAAGAGGACGATGATTCAGACGATGAAGAGTTTATGGATAGATTGTTACATGATCGTCCGCCACCGTATGCGGTGAGCGACAGTGCTCCAAGCACTAGTTTGGATCCTGGGAACCAGACGCAGGAAAAGGGAGTTACTGATACGTACAGACTAGCGATACAGCTTTGACACAGAATAGAGTCAGTGTACCCACTGCACCCGACATGCCGAAACAGTTGCAACCACCACCACAGATAAAGAGAATCTACCCTGATGTTCCAGTGCTTGAGACTACTACGAATTTAATAGTACCGCCAGACCCGATATACACGAAGCCAAAGTTAATACAGATTGAATCAACTCCGAAATTAATGTCCCAACCACCACAGTTGATACCAGGGTATAACCCTGTAGCGGGACCACCGTTAGTACCTGCTCCGGGTACATTGGAACAGACTTATGGTGTCGAAGCTCCAAGAAGTCTGGGTCCAGGTCAGACACCTGCTGCCATATCATTACCCATTACTGTTGGACCCCCAGTACCATTGTATGCACAAGGTAAAACAGGGGTGTGTGATCAGGGAGTGATGACTCAGGAAGCGATAAGAGGAGGACCTATGGGAACTCCACAGATAATGGCCCCTGGAGAGCAAGTAAATGAGCCACCAAGACCCTTAATGGACCTTAGTCCAGTAGGGGCACCTCTCGAAGCAATGCGTCAAGCAGGACTAGGAGTTTTAACTCCGCAAACCCTGAGTACGAATACCTCACATTCTCCAATGATACATGCAGGGAATATTTCACTGCAGGGTTTTACAGTACAGCAGTTAAATGAATGGTTAGAGAAAACCTATACTTCACAAAAGACTGCAGTGACTACAGTTGAACCTGAGAAAGAAAAACCAGATGAATACATGAACCTTGTGCGACTAGGGGCGGAAGCTGCCGAGTTAGTAGAAGGGACAATGGGAGTAAATAGATTGGAGTCATACACAGAGGCAGAATTGAGATACTAGTGTCCCAAGATTACCAAGGAAGTAGGCAAAGTACATCAGAGATTAGCTAACTTAGCAGACAAATACAATATCGATATCGGAAACACTAAGCATTTGAAAAGGAGTTACAGACTAGATTTTGACTCAAAAGATTTTGAACACATGAGATCTGCAGGCATGAAGGCACATCTGAGAGAATTGTTGCAGAGTGCACAAATTTGGGGTGCATTGGAGAAATGGGAAGGCCGATGGGCAAAGAAAAGAGATAAGGGAAAGGGTGATAGCCCAGGGCCTAATCAAGCTAGAACCTCGCCTGATTTGGAATCGGTAAAAATATTGCCTATGAGAGAGACAGCTGGTGGTATTTTAGTACATGTGCCATGGACTAGAGGAGATATTCTATCCTTTACAAACGATTATCCCAGATTGAAAGAGAAGCCGATCGAATGGTATCAACAAACGGTCAGGTTTGTGAAACTTGCAAAGTGTCTTTGGGAAGACTTGAATACTTTGTTTGAGATCATAGTTCCGCCTGATTTGTGGCTCGAGTGCAAGAGAGGGGTAGATTGGCCGAAAAAAGAGCCGGCGAGAGATAAGGTGACCGGAGCACCCTCAGAGGAGGTGATGAAATATTATCATAAAGTGATTGAGTTTTTGAAACAGAAGGTGTTGCCGAAGGTGACTGATTGGCAGAAAATCGATCGAACCTCTCAAGAGGTTAAAGAGTCAATTCATGCTTATTACGAGAGATTGTTGAAAGCATTTAAGCATTACAGTGGTACTGAGACAATTGAACCAAAAGACATGAATCACCTTGTGTTTAGATTTGTCGAAGGATTGAGACCAGAAGTTAGTCAAATGATTAAGAATCATTTGATCTGTTGGCAAGCTAAACCGATTGATGAGGTATTGCAGTACGCAAAGTACTGTAGTGATGAGATCGAATTGAAGCAGAAAAAGCTGAAGGAAAAGGTGATGGTGATGCAGATAAGGGCTGCACAGGCTGGAATACAGGGAAATGGAGTTCAGCAGATGATACAACAACAACCGCAAATGAATGGTGTGTTTCAGGCACAACCAAGAGGTAGAGGTCGAGGGTTTGTGAACCGCAGTTTGGATATGAATAATGTTGTTGTCGAAAATGATGTTCAAGGGGTGAAAACGATGTCACCATGTCACGCGTGTGGGGGCATGGGACATTGGAAACGGGAATGTCTGAATATGGTGCAGGATGGTGCAGTTCAGCAGAGCACAAACGTTGGTACATTACAAAATTCACGAGGTCCGAAAATGAGACATCAAAACCCGAATTTTCAGAATAATTTGGTACAAATGCAAGGGGTACAGCCCATGCAGCAGATGCAAATGCCGCGTTTTCAGTCAATACAAATGCAACCAGTGCAGCAGCAGATTCCTATGGTGCCTAGACAGCAAATGCAATTACCAATGGCTCCAATGGGACAGCAACAGGTGATGCTTCCTCAGCAGGTCACAGGCCAGGTAACAAATCAAAACAATACTGTGCAACAATTCCCATTACGAGGTGGAAATGGCATGAATGAGGATTGGTCAGATGATAGTTCAGACAGTGAAGAATGCAGGCTTGCAGCATCCCTAGAGGTGGATCAGAGAGGCCCATATGTAGAGGGAAAGGTGATGGGCTATAAGGTTTCATTCTTGGTTGACAAAGGAGCTACACGCTCTACAGTTCGAAGTGCAGAAGTCCCAAGATTACCTCTCTCAGGGCGTACCATACGAGTGGTTGGAGTAGCAAATCAGTACCTGACTGACCCGATTACAGATCCAGTACAAGTTGAAATCGACAACTTCCAAGGACTACATAGATTTGTAGTATGTGATTCAAGACCAGTATCCCTATTGGGAAGGTACTTAGGGGGTCATTCTGACTCCCGCCGGCCGCGGTAACCGCAGGGCCGGCGGGAGCCGCCAGAATACCGCTGCGCGGTCAGAAGACCGCCGCAGTTATTCTGGGTTTCCCGCTGGGCTGGCGGGCGACCGCCAGAAGGCCGCCAGCCAGCCCAGCGGGAAACACCCTTCCACAAGGATACCGGCTCCGAATGGAGCCGGCGGAGTGGAAGGGGTGCGACGGGTGCAGTTGCACCCGTCGCGATTTTCAGTGTCTGCATGGCAGACACTGAAAATCTTTTTGGGGCCCTGTTAGGGGGCCCCTGCAGTGCCCATGCCATTGGCATGGGCACTGCAGGGGCCCTCAGGGGCCCCACAACACCCCATACCGCCATCCTGTTCCTGGCGGCCGAAACCGCCCGGAACAGGATGGCGGTATGGGGGTCGGAATCCCCATGGCGGCGCAGCAAGCTGCGCCGCCATGGAGGATTCCCCAGGGCAGCGGAAAACCGGCGGTACACCGCCGGTTTTCCGTCACTGACCGCGGCTGTACCGCCGCGGTCAGAATGCCCATAGGAGCACCGCCAGCCTGTTGGCGGTGCTCCCGCGGTCCCCAACCCTGGCGGTCTCGGACCGCCAGGGTTGGAATGACCGCCTTACTCTGCAAGACAAAATGTTCAATTATCTGTTCCAATGATGGAATTGAGGTACAGACAAATAGTGACGATGAGGGAGATGAAAGTCAATTTATAGAGGAAGAAGCAGGGACAAATGAAGATTACCCGTTGATTACTCTTTACCCGATGCATACTTTGATTGACTTACCTGTCGAATTGCAAGGAACAGTGACAGAGAAAGTGTGGGATTTGACCGGGAAAGAAGTAGGATTGATAAAAGGAGTAGAACCAGTCAAAGTTCAGATCAAACCAAATGCAGTGTTCCCACAAGTATCACAGTATCACATGACCCAGGATGTCCTTATAGAGGTGTCACAAATAATTGCAGATTTTCTCAGACAAGGAGTCCTGAAAGAAGTCTTGAGCAGTCCATGTAATTCACCCATTATGGGTTTAAAGAAGCCCTGTGGAAAAGTTTGAATTGTGCAAGACTTGCGGAAAATAAATTAAATTGTGATAAAATGTTGTCCTGTGGTACCCAACCCAGCAGTAATAATGTTCCAAGTTCCCTGTTATGCTGAATGGTTTACCGTAGTAGACCTATTGCAAGCTTTCTTTTCAATACCTGTTCATGAGGATAGCCAATTCTTATTCAGTTTCAAATTCCTGGATAAGGTGTACAGTTGGTGCAGAATTCCTCAAGGGTTCTCAGAGTCACCATCCATCTTCAATCAGATACTGAAAAGGGATTTGGAACCTCTTGTGCTGCCTTTTAATTCAACTCTTGTGCAGTACATCGACGATTTACTAATTGCATCCAAAACCAGAGACAGTTGTAAATACGACACCATTGCATTACTGAATCATCTGGGAAAGAATGGACACAAGGTGTCGCCCAGAAAGTTACAATATTGTCAGAAAGAAGTAAAATACTTGGGACATTTGATTGAGAAAGGGTCCAGAAGAATATCAAAGGAAAGAATAACAGCTGTTTTACAGATGAATCCTTCAACAACAAAAAGAGATGTCAGGATGTTTTTGGGAATGGTGGGCTACTGTCGTCAGTGGATACCCAACTTCTCAATTATCTCAAAGCCGTTAATAAAATTGACAGGAAAGGAAGTCAAAGAAGAGCCATACACTATAACTTTGTCAAAAGAGGAGCTTGAGTCATTTGTAGAATTAAAAGAATGCATGTGGAGGGCACCAGCATTGGGAATGCCAGACTACGAAAAACCTTTTCTGTTGTTTTGTCATGAACGTGATGCTTGTTCTTTGTCTGTCTTAACACAGGTCCACGGAGATGCAAATCGCCCTGTAGCATATTTTTCAGCTACCTTGGACCCAGTCGCAGCAGCCTTACCGGGTTGTTTGCGTGCAGTTGCAGCAGTTGGTCAGAGCCTTTTACAATGTGAAGGCATAGTCATGGGATACCCTCTGACAGTAATGGTTCCACATTCAGTTGAAATTCTGTTGACACAAACTAAGACTCAACACAAGACAAATGCACATCTCACTAGGTATGAGACGATCATACTGGGGTCACCAAATGTCACTCTTAAAAGGTGCACTGTACTGAACCCGGCAACCTTACTTCCTAATGAAAATACTGAAATCAAAGATGAGGAAGAATTTGCACATGATTGTCTTGAAGTGACTGAAATCTATACCAAACCTCGCCCAGACATACAGGATACCCAGTTAAAAGAAAATGACTGCATTATGTTCGTTGATGGGTCCTGTCTAAGAGATTCAGCAGGAACATTGAGAGCCGGTTACGCGGTATGTACCATAACTGGCATTGTCGAAGCCTCCTGGCTTGAGAGAGTGTTCTCTGCACAAGTGGCAGAATTAATCACCCTTACTAAGGCATGCCACGCAGCTGTAAATTTGAAAGTCACTATCTATACTGATAGCAGATACGGATTCGGAATTGTGCATGATTTCGGCCAACTTTGGTCACAGAGGGGTTTTATGATCTCCTCTGGTTCTCCTGTGAAAAACGGTGAACAAATAAGAGATTTGTTGCATGCGATTCAGTTACCTCAAGAAATTGCCGTGGTGAAGTGCAGTGCTCACATCAGGTCACAAGATTTTGGGGGTCTCCGCCGCCCGCCAAAGTAACCCCGTCGGAAGACCGCTCCGCGGTCAACAGACCGCAACGGTCATTCCGACTTTCCGGCTGGGCCGGCGGGCGACCGCCAGAAGGCCGTCCGCCGGCCCAGCGGGAAAGCCCCTTCAACAATGAAGCCGTCTCCGAATGGAGCCGGCGGAGTTGAAGGGGTGCGACGGGTGCAGTGGCACCCGTCGCGATTTTCAGTGTCTGCAAGGCAGACACTGAAAATCTTAATGGGGCCCTGTTAGGGGCCCCCTGCACTGCCCATGCCAGTGGCATGGGCAGTGCAGGGGCCCCCAGGGGCCCCACGACACCCGTTCCCGCCATCCTGTTCCCGCCATCCTGTTCCTAGCAATAGGATGGCGGGAAGGGGGTCGGAATCCCCATGGCGGCGCTGCAAGCAGCGCCGCCATGGAGGATTCCCTTGGGCAGGGGTAAACCTTTCCCGCCGGTTGCCCTTTTCTGACCACGGCTTTACCGCCGCGGTCAGAATTGCCCATGTAGCACCGCCAGCCTGTTGGCGGTGCTACCTCTGGCCTCCACCCTGGCGGTCTATGACCGCCAGGGTCAGAATGAGGCCCTTTGTGTCTATGGATAACGGCTATGCAGATCAAGTCGCAAGATTTTGTGCATTGAACTGTATATTGTTCAAGGAACAATGGGAATTGTTACCACAATCTGAAAATGACACATGTTTAAATATGGCATTACGAGTGGTTGACACCTTAGATGAACTGAAAACATTACAAGGTTGTGCGAGCAAAGAGGAGAAACACTCTTGGCAAAGAATGCAATGTGTACAAAGAGCTGATGACTTATGGGTTTCAGAAGAGGGAAAATTGGTCTTGCCAAATAGCCTTTTGTCACAGTTTGGCCGGCTATATCATGGGCAGGCACATCTGGGAAGAGATGCCATGATCAGGTCCTTTAAGATTGATTGGTTCAATCCAAAATTCAGACATGCCACAGAAATCACTTGTCACAGGTGCGTCATCTGTCAGCAGATGAATGCTGGAAAAGGAACTGTGGTAACTTTGAGCCACATTGGGAGAGCTGGAGGTCCATTCAACAAAATGCAAATGGATTTTATCGAAATGCCTGTTTGTGGAGGATTGAAGTATGTGTTGGTGATTGTGTGTGTTTTCAGTCATTGGATTGAGGCATATCCCACACGTAGGAATGACAGTCTTACAGTTGCAAAACTACTACTCAGAGAACTGATACCAAGATTCGGGTTTCCAGTTTCTATAGAATCAGATAGGGGTAGACACTTTGACAATGAGGTGATTAAACTCCTGTGTGCCGCACTCAACATTGAACAAAAGCTGCATTGTAGCTATCGCCCTGAAGCATCAGGACTAGTTGAGCAGATGAATGGTACTCTGAAATCAAGGATGGCAAAAATGTGTGCAGCAACAAACATGAAGTGGCCAGATGCCTTACCTCTAGTACTGATGTCAATGAGAAATACCCCTGACAAGAAAACAGGATTATCTCCCCATGAAATCCTCATGGGCAGAGCAATGAGGTTACCAGCAGTACCTGCAAATGCACTAGTGAATATTACAGATGATATGGTGTTGGATTACTGCAAAGGTTTTGGTGACGTGATTCGCTCTTTTTATCACCAGGTGGAAGCTAACACGTTGCCACCGATTGGCGATCCAGGTCGTTCTCTACAAGCCGGTGATTGGGTGGTTGTCAAGAAGCACGTGAGAAAATCGTGGCTAGAACCACGTTGGAAAGGACCGTATCAACTAATATTGACAACCACCACTGCTGTGAAATGTGCCGGGGTTCCCAAACTGGATACATGCCAGTCACACGAAAAAGGTAACGTGTCCTGTTGAAGAGGGGCTTGAAGTTTCCGGTACAGCAACTCCAGGAAGAGAAGTCTCAGAGTCAGAAAACAATCAAGAAGGAACTGAGACTACCGGAGAGCCCACTAAGAACAGCCTTGTCCCTCAAACTATCAATGAGTTCGAGAGAGGTGACAGAGTGCCTATCTCATTAGAGGCAGCAGGAGAACTAAGCCAAGGAGAGGTTCTCCCAGAAGTAGACAAATACGGGTTAGAATCTGAACCCAACATAGAACCAGAAGAAGAAAGAGAAGGAGAAACTGTAGATACAAATCAAAACGTGTCAGATTCTCCCGAACCAGTTGCAGGTCCGTCAAGAGAAAACACCATATCACAAGAGGAGGGTGCTGTCCAACGTCCTGAAGGGAAACGTCGAGAAAAGACACATAGAGGCGATAATTGGCCAGACAAGTCGCATCCTAAAATAAGAGAGGTATTGAATGACACCATAATAGAAGAGAGTGATACCTCACAAGCAGATGATCTGAGTGAAGGAGAACAACAAGGTGAACGAAGACTAAAAAGAAAAAGAATTGCGAACAGAAGATATACAGGTCCTGAATGGGCATATGCTACAACATCTGAATGGGAACAAGAATTCCTAGCATTCTGTTTTGATCGAGAAGTACCAGGTCAATACTACGGTACCTGAAAATGAATTCAAAGGAAAACCTGGCAAAAAATTAAATTCCGAAGAAAACTGAAAAGAAAGAGACTTTAGAAACTACCGGAAGTGACACTAAAACTGAATTTGACTCTTAAAGAAAACTGATTATGACAAGCTGCTAACCTGAATTGCCAAAAGGGTCCTGGAGAGAGTGAAGACGTTTATTCTCAAGTTGATTGTTGATCTGCTATTCTGATTCTATACAAACATGGCTTATAATAGAAATAGTAGCAAAGGAAGTAAGGTGTGTGGTTGGTTAGGCCTTATAATAGGTGTTGTGTGCGCAGTGATAATTGTAGGAGTGATTGTGGGAATGCCATAGAGAGAGAAAGAAACTATTGACGCAACTTCAAAACCTGAGACTACTACTAAACTAACACCATGGGAGAGATTTGAGCAAGATGCAAGACATATGCACGAGGGAACTAATGCAAAAGGGGAACTTTCTACTAATGTGTTCTATCGCTTACTAAACGAATATGTGGAAACCATGGATGCGAAAGATTGTTATTTATGTACTAAAATTCCTTCGTCTGTACAGGAGGGAGTTACCTATCATAGCCTCCCTCTCACTTATGGAATTAGTTGTAGCTTGCTACTAACAAGATTCTATAATCAAGAGCATGTGCAATATTTTTATTCAAACTTGGATGTTATGTATTCTTTTGTGCCTGTGATTGAATTTTTGAATAAATTAGCTAAAGAGCATGATATAAAAATAGTTAGAGGATTCTTTGAGCCAACACTTACATTTGGGACTGCTTATGCACATCGCAATAATTTGACTTGCTTATTGTCACCTGTAGAAAAAAGCTTTTTAGATCACACAGATGATAGACGCAAAGCACTGAAAGAAAGATTAGAAAAAGGATTTGAGAAACGTACATATGCAAATGATTATGCTTATACTGCAATCAAAACACAAGGAAAACTAGCTATAGATGCATTACACGTAGGTAGGCTCTGTGTTTATAGGCCAAAATCTGATCAAGACAATTTGTTTGTGGGAACGAGTGAGTGAAGACATGTGTTTTTGTTTCAGAGTAAATGGACCTTTATGCTGAATGGACAAGATCCAGCGATCCCTGGAATCTATTACATCTGTGGGCTAAATGCTTATTACAGTCTCCCTAAGGGATGGTATGGGACATGTTATTTGGGAATAGTATTCCCAAAGATATACCAGATTGATGACTTAAAACAAATACCTAAAACATCTGAATTGCAACATTCTAGACAAAAATGAGAATCAGTGGCGGCTGTCATTGGTGATATATTTGGAGCTATAATCCCATCAGTGGGGTTATCTTAAATTCTATAAAAATTCAAAAGTTGTCTACTATTGTGGATAACATGCTGACAAATTTTACAGGGGCTATACTCCTGATGGATACTGAACTTGCTGCAGAAAGAGCTATGACTCTTCAAAATCGGCTTGCTTTAGACATTCTTTTAGCAAAGAGTGGAGGTGTCTGCAAAATGCTTAATGAGCGTCATTGTTGCTCATTCATACCTGATAACAGTAAGAAAATTAGGAGCATGCTTACTAACCTTACTAGAGATAGTACAGACTTGAAGGATTTGAAAGAACTTGGTGTTTGGGAGAAATTTGGGAAAGGAATTGCCCGAGGGGGAAACTGGTTTACCAACATTTGGAATGGGGTACTTGCAAAAATTATGATGAGTTTATTAATTGTTTTGATTTGTCTATTAGGCTTATGGGGGGCATGTAAAATCAATGACAAAGTAAAAAGAAATTGGACTAAAAGAACCAGAAGAAATTAAGAGAATGAAAGAGAGAAAATGTTTAATGAAATGTGGGAAAGTTCTCATAAAGGGCAGGATGTTGAAATGCGCATCATGCGTACGGTGAAAAATTAAAATTAAGGATCAAAGAAAGATTTGTGTGATGACGAGCGTCATCAGAGGAGGGACTGAGAGAGCGTAATCTAAACATTACCTATTTTAGATGTGGAAATGCTTATACTTAACAATGCTGAATTAATAAAATATTATTAATTGAAACGTATTATAAACGTGAAGAATTATTGTATGCATATACTAATATCAACTATAAGAAATTATTGCTTGTATTATGATTAAATGAATATGTTAACACGTACAAAGATTGCATTTGTATTAGAACCCATAAGCCTTAAGTTAGCGTGAGTCGAAGAATTAGCTGTGTAGCTCTCATATTAAAGCATATTTTTCTGTTTCTCCAGTGTGCTGACTCGCAAAGGGCCATGACCCAGCATGTGTTCTTTTCTTTGTTTTATGTTGCAAGTGAGAAATTTTCTCACTCGCATGCTAGCTGCTTTAGTATAAGTTTTATACGTTTTTGCAATATTTACTGAAACATCCAAGGACATTCAACCATGGAAAAGAGAACTTTTGACCCGAAGAAGGTGCCAGAAAATGAAGTAACCCCGGATGTGCCACCTACGGAAAACGTCAATTATGAAGACCAATCAAAGTGTTATAAGTTATCGCGGGGTGACAATTATATGACTTAATGTATAATTTGATAGGTTAAAGATAGTGGGGTGTAACGACTATCCAATAGAATTTTGGGGGAAGGTATCGCGAAAAAGGGATAAAAACTCATGACACAGAAGACTCGAGAGAACTAGGTAGGGAATGATATCGATTGCATCCAGAAACTCTGTCACTCTGTTTGGTGATTTGAGACTTAATAAAACCATCCTCATCCATAGTTTGCCCCATTACACTTTCCTCCTTATGAAGGAAGTGACCCCTGTCCATTAGGTAGACTGACGGCGATATAACTGATGTCCTGAAGACGAAGTCTGATCCTGTATGCTGACTCATTCCGAGGAGGGTAATTATGACAGTTGCTCTTGTAATTTGTCTATTTGCTTTTTCCTTTCTAGGTACCAACTGCTGTATTTTTGGATAGAGACCATAGTTAGATATTTTTCAAATTAGTGTTCTAAATTGTTTTGCATGAAGCCCAACATGCTGATGCTAATTAGTGGTTAGATTAGACATTCACCTTGACTGACGCAACAGACGTGACTTATGCTGTACTATGCTAAACTGGGTTTATATGATGTTCTATGCATTCAGATCTATGTATCTCCTATGTTAGTGTCTTAATGGTTGTGATCTTTGCATTATCAAAATCTTACCATAATTGCCATGTCGTGACTATGCTCTTTCGCTTTTTGGTTTTGAGATTAATACATTTGCTATTAGATTGTAATCAATAGGGAATAAAATTCACTAAACTTCAATAAAGGTGTGGTTATTCATGACTGAAAGGTCATGGTTGCGCCGACAGTTTTAACCAATGTCTAAACTGAAATATATTGTGGTGATATATGTTGATAATATTATTGATATATTGTTTGACATATTGATCAGTTACCTCGTCTTACGGTGTCTCACCACTGGGTCAAAAGATTCATCAGCCTAAAACGAGTCCTAATGTGTATAAATTAACATAGAAGGACGCGTTATCAATGACTTGGCCTATTTAGCATGGCCACGACACAATAAATAAGGAAATAGCTGTGTAGCCACTTACTATTCAAATAACATGTGCATGGTATTGACATTCAGAGCTCTGATAACAATGTATGTGTTGCAATAATAGTCTAGCAAAACCTCCATGGTTTCCAACATGTAGGATGTCCACTCAGATAAGACGTTACAGTGGTCAATGTACATCCCTCACTTACCAAATGGGTTTACCTCCTAACAGCTCTGAGTAGGTTTAGCAAGTATGGCATGCGAAATATCAGATGGACATCAAAGCCTCGCATGAAGTTGTCATTCATCAGAAACATCATGAAAAGTAGGTATGACTAAAGCTTGTGAGACTCTATGTCGCACATAGACATGGATCAAGGGGCATTTGAATGGACAGAGGGCAAATACCTGAACAACTTACCATCATGATATTGGGAGTATGGATCTGTTGGTTGCAAATAACAGCCAGCAGAGTATTTATAGCAGTATATTGGTACACATATGACACAGTCACATGTGCATCATCATATGTTTCTATACAAAAGGGATAACATTGGAGTGTAATATGTCCCTATACACAATAGTATGTGCCTTGGAGATCTTTGACCCTTTGCACTTACCACATTGTCACTGCTTAGATTCTATCACTTCTATCACTGACCTGCCACAGGGATGAAATTGTGTTAAGCCTTGTGGCTGCTGTGTTGCCCTCAAATGCCCATCTAACTCAGGGTAGGCCACCGCAAATTTGTGGCCCATTAGGGGTATCAAGGTCCATTGGCAACCCCTTCCTCCTTGGGAGGACATTCCCAGCTGGGCCTCTGCGGTCTGCTGGGCCCAGCTGGGCCCAGTGTCTCAGGCCCTTCCATTGCTTCCTACAGTGGTTGCTCCACTGGCTGTGGACCACAGGGTCTGCACTTTCTTGTTGATGGCATGCCAGATCCCCTTTTTCTGGTTGGCGTTGACCTGCATGGATGACACAGACAAGAGGAGAAAGTCATGTCTACATGTACCACCCCAAAACAAGAAGGGTGAAACAAATGTTTGTGCCAGTAGTTCTACATATACTTCCTCTAACATACCCTTCTATGTGGAATGACCATCTGCAGACAGGCCATGTCTGAAGCGGCACCAGGCATAAAACATGCATAAACAATACTAGGTTTTGGCTTAAAACATATGACCAGAACACAAGCATGTCTTAAAACATGGTATAAGTATAAAACTATTTAAAACACTACCTTCATTTATCATGTTATACAGTTTTTTAGTTGGTCAGAGTATTTACATAACACATTCCCGACTATGTATCAGGGATCCAGTGTCCAGTACAGTAGGTCAGGCAGCTGCCATTTTGAGGCTCATGTATGTACGTTAAGGTTATGAAAGTTGCATCATTGACCAAGATTCGTATTTGTGATAATGTGTTAACTGCTGGCTTAATGCAAATATGTAGCAATGTGCATGTAATATATATATGATGTGAAAAAGAATTATCCTAAGTTATGTACATGAAACAGTATTGTCATCAGAGTAATAACGATCTGAACATAGTATAGGTGCTCCAACTATGTTACACATGTTAAGTAAGTTCATGTCACATTTACAGTCAGTGACATGTTTCTCCATTTAAAGAACAAGCTGGGGTAGGGGGATCTGCATTAAAGTATTCAGGCAAATGTTGCCTAGGTATGTTCTGAGTTAAAAGTTTTCACTGTTTCATGTGACATAATGTAGCTTTATCAGTGATGTTGGGGTGATCATACTTATTATTATTTTTTTTTTTATTTAAACAATTTTTTGACACACAGCAGGATACAGTTTCATCAAAAACCTTAATCAATCAGAAAAAGACAGTTAGTATTTGATCACTAATACATACATAAAGCAGGTGCAAGTTAATTGATCACATAGTTGCTGATCTATCTTCTCAAACCTTTAAAGCAATGATGACAAAGGGGCCCAGATTTTCGAACCCCTTTTTCTAGACGTGGCGCCCTTTATTATACATAAACAGGATTCCAAATGGTACGCAGACAAGAGCTGCGTGATCCATTGATTCCATGAAGGGGGTTCAGGTTTCAGCCAATCAGATGTAACACACCCACGCATCAATGACATTGCCAGAAAAAGAAAGTACCGCAATTGATTCTTACAAACTGTCTCATCAACCACTAACAACACCAGCTGGGGTGTTAGGTTGATATCCTGTTTCAGCAATTTTTTCAAAAATTCAAAAATGTCACTGATAAACATGGATAGTTTTCTACAATTGACGAACATATCACATAGATCAGCCACCAAACTCCTACACCGAGGGCAAGTGATGCCTTCTGTCCTTCCCCAACTAGCAATCTTGGTGGGTGTATAATATAGGTTGAATAATACCTTATAATGCTGGGCTTGCGGTCCGGCCAACAAGAACGCACATTGAACCATATCTAGAGACACTAGGATCGCAGCTTCACTGGCACCTACCCGCCGTCCCAATTCGTGGCAAGAAGTCCCAAATCATCTTGCATTGAATCTAACAAAAGCGAGTAGAGATTGCTAATGGTGCAGCATGCTGCTTTTCCCAAGGCATCCATTAACCTGATCTTTCTCCCACTCATGTTGTGCTTAAAAGTGGTCAATAAAAAATTCCTAACCTGTAGGAATTTAAAAAAATCTTTATTATCCAGGGCAAACTCCACTTTCAGGTCCTCAAAAGCCTTTAAATGGCTGCCCTCGTGAAAAAAATCACCCACTTTCTGAACCACGTGATTGGCCCATTTTAAACAAAGTTTATCTATTAGGATCCCTGGGAACATTGGGGTATTCCAGAGTGGCGTATTATAACAAACTCACCCCATACCCATCTTCCATTTAATCTGAACCCAAAGTTTAAAGGCAGCCCTGATCATTTAAAATTTAACTTTCTTGAAGTAGCTGGGTTCCACTATCCTTAAAAAGACTACATCGGCCTCCTTACCCCAAATCAGTGCATAGATAGAGGGAGGGGTATCTTGTAAAGCTCTGCCTGGGAAACATAACATCTGCGCATATTGTAATACCGCCGCCAAATAGTACAGCTTGAAACTGGGGAGCGCCCACCCCCCTCTCTCTCTTGGTAATAGTACGTAGTGAAGAGTCCGGTGTGTTTTAGAGTAGGACCATATAAAACTATAAGTCAACTCCTCCATCAGCTTAAACCAGTCCTGTCCTATTTCTAACAGTATAGTCCTAAAGAAGTACAACACCCTGGGTAGAAAAGTCATTATGATCACGTTGCAGCGCCCCACCAGTGAGAGTTGCAGATTGTTAATACAGTGCAGTTCTTTCTTGGCATTCGTTAAAACCGGAGCCAGATTGATTCCGACTACCACATCCAAATTGGATGACAACCTGACCCCTAAATACTGAGCTTGAGTCAACTTGCACTCATCCTCAATGTTTATCCAGGCATTAGTCAGGATTTGACATTTGGTCTTATTTAACAGATATCCAGAAACCCTCCCAAATCATACATCCTCTTGTTCTATCTCTCTTATAGCAACGAATGGGTCAGGTGTTACAACTGCGATGTCATCAGCATAAGCCAATATTTTAGTACTGCCCCCTACCAGCTCTAATTGATTGATCACCCTGTTGCTTAATAGTTTTCTAATCAGTGGATCGATATATAGGGCAAACAGCAGCGGCGAACATGGGCACCCCTGTCTTGTGCCCTTCTGAATGAAAATAGGATCCGATTTTGATCCCCCCACTTGCATAGTGGCCAAGGGGTTATGATATCGATTCTGGATAGCCCTAATAAACCTGGGGTCAATATTAATTTTGCGCAAAATTGCCCATAAAAATGTTCAGTGCACCCAGTCAAAAGCTTTCTCCGCGTCAAGCAGTATCACTGCCATCGGCAGCTTTGCCACTTCCAGGGCATCCAATAATGTAATCGGATCTAAGCGTCTCTCCTCTGATAACAGCTTTGAGCATGTCCCACACTACATGGCTAGGGGTGGTACCCCGATTTTTCTCCAGAAACTCAGGGATCCAAACCCTCATGTGTTGCACATATACTGGATCCCCTAGCAACTCTCTATCAAATGTCCAGGTCCTAGCCTGGGAACCATCCCTTCCCAAACACACTTCCAAAACCAGAGGGTTATGGTCCAATATTATTCTTTTCTAAATCCATAAACCCTCTCGCAAAGTGGCTGACACAAAAAAATAGTCCAGCCTCACTGACTTCTTGAGTGGGAAGGAGAAAAACGTGTGGTCCAGTTCTAAAGACCTACAGTTCTGCCAGGCATCGACCATACCGCAGTTCAGTATTAGTGTCTGTAGTGCAGCAAAAACTTTGGGTTTTCTCCCCGATATATTGTTTGATCTTGAATAGAATTTTCATTTTCAAGATGTGTATTTAAATCGCCGCATACTATCACCGGAGCCGCCCAAGGCGCGAGCTCGCTATTGACGAGGTCCAGCATTTCCGGATCGTCTACATTCAACCCATCGATTGAACAGATTGTGAAATTCGACCCCGCAGCTAAACACTCCAGCAACACCACTCAACCAACTTTGTCCGTAAGCCGTTTTAAAACCTGCAATGATCTAATGCGTGTGAGTATAGCTACCCCTCTAGCAGTTGTACTTTGACTCGTATACGTCACCAGCCTCCATCCAGGAAATTCCAATAGGTGTTTATGCGAGCCTGCAATATGTGTCTCTTGCATGCAAACCATGTCGGCCTTAAAAGCATTTAGCCTTTTCCTTACCAGTTGCTGTTTTTTACCATGGTTGAGCCCACAAACATTCACCGTTACTATACGTATTTTACCTTTCTGACCCATGTTCTCCATTTTACTCTGTTCCTTAACTGTATCAACCAATTGTTCTTTCCACACCCTGTACCTGCCTGAAGTCCACTATTAATACTGACCCCCCTGCTGTGTGTCCCCTTAAACTCTCCCTCCTATCTTGGTCATAGGCCAAGAGCCCCCCACCACAACACAACCCGACCCTAAGACCACCCCCCCATCCTGTTAAGTGAGATCGCCAGACCGCTAGGTCCGTAAGATGGAAGTCATCCTACCCCCCACCCGGCTTCCTGTGTGGCTACCCTTAGAAAAAAAGCCATCCTCAGAGCTACCACCGCTACCCATCCATCAAAAAAAGAAAAAAAGCCCAAAAAAACAAAAAGAAAAGAAAGGGGAGAAACATTGTAAACCTCTAGCCATCCCCCGAGCTGTGACTAGCTTTTTGTCCTCCTCCCTCCTAATTCCAAGATTCCAAAGCTCAGATGCGCCAGATATTCCCTGGCCTTGATTTCTGACATAAAAATGCGTATTGCAGCCTTATATATAATCTTTAGGCAAGCAGGGCTTAGGAGGTACAACTCCGCCCCCTCCTCCTGAAAAGGCGCTTTCATTTGCCTCAGCTGCCAACGCCTCTCTACAGTAGCATGTACAAAGTCTGGATGTGAAAAAAAATACCCCATTCACATTTATCATTGAGTCGGGGCGGGCCTTTTTAAACACTGCTTGATGAAGCAAAAAGTTGCCAAAATATATAATGATGGCCCTACGGTGTCTCTGGCCACCGGTAACGCCCACCTCCTGTTTTTTCTTAAAGAGTGGAAACCGGTGTGCTATGTACATCCCAGTTCCAACCGACAAAGTCCAGAAAGGCCTTCTTAAACAATGAAAGTATATAGGCCCTTGTGTCCTGCCCTTCCAGACCTTCCCTTATGCCCAGGATCCAAAGATTATTACGGCGTTGGCGGTTCTCTGCATCTTCCAGTTTCTATTGAATACCTGAAATTTGCAATTCCTGCACAGCTGACTGCTTAGCTGCAGCCTTGACTTCTGTTTCCAGTACATCGGTACGAGTCTCCATTGTGGTAATACGCAAACTTATATCATGGCAGGATTTCACAACTCTCCTGATTGAGGTTTGTAATTGTTTGTTTGCTATCTTAGCTTTCCTGCTGTCTTTCTGTGCTTGCACATGATTGTACACCATTGTACGAGAAATAAGCCCCAGAGAGGGAGGTTCTAACTGTTCTGGAGGCCCAGCCGTTGGACTTATAGAGAGATCATCAGCAAAGTCAGTATTTGAATTTATCTGCTGAGTCACCGTATAATGCCACTGCATCTCCCCTGCTCCTCCCCTGTCGTCCAACTGCCTTTCTCTGTTGGCTGCCCCCTGGTTGCATACATTACTGAGCTGTGAGCATTTCGGTTTCCTTCTGCAGGTCAGCTTGCTTGATCCCCATATACTACCGGCAGAGCTTTCCACTGAGTCAATATCTATTGAAGATATATCTTCATCAGACTCTTTTGACTGATCAGATAAAGAGATGAAGCTCTCTGCAGTGTCCATTTGTCCAGTCTCTCCATCTCTTGTCGCTCTTGCCCCCGGAGAGGAAGCCCCTAGGCTTTCCGAGACGTCCGGCAGTTTACCATCATCCCTCTCTTTCTCTACTGCTGGGTGAGTCTATTTTAGATGTTCAGGGAGCCTTTTTTCCCTCCACTTATAGCCTCTTGCAGCACCTCCTGTTGATTTAAACAACTAAATCCTGCTTCATTGGCAACCCCCCCTAAATCCGCTCTCTCCCCTGCCACAATCTGTGAGGAGTCTACCAATTTAATACCCTGCAGGGAGTCTGATTCGCTGACCGAAGATCCCCAAGTACTAAAGTCATACCTGTTCCTTCCTGGTTGTGCACTGCCCCAGCTGTGCTCATTATATTGTCATCTACATTTCCATTGTGCGTAAGAGTCCGGGCACCATGCATCGCTTCATTATCAGGTACTTGGGGGTCACACACTTTATCCTCAGGGGCTGTTTAAACATCCCAGGGATCTGTGGTCCCATACCCACTGCAGCCGTCCCTTTGCAGCTGCTGTCCAGCAGCAGGCCACTTGCCTTTAGCGGCAGTTTCTCCATTGACAAGCCACTCTGCTGTATCTTTCGCAGTACATTGGCTTGGTTTTTCGGGGGGCAGGAGAGATGTTTTTGGTTCCTCCTCTCCGTGTTTGTCTCCAAACCAGGCTTTCCCTGTGACACTCGGGGAGTTTTAAATGCTCTCGCCACCTTAGGGGCCATCAGGAGCAAGCCGAACACCTCTGCACTTCCAACTTGACCGCAGACTCCCAAAAAAAACACTGCTGCGGCACACTCCAAACGTCCACAAGCTGGTTCACGCTATTCGCACCACTCCTGTCCAAGATCCCCTGGCTCCACGCTCCGCAGCGCCGCGCTGCCCAAAGCCAAAAATCTACTGCTACGATACTGCCTCCACTCATTCCCAGAACGTGCAGAAACAGAAAACGGCAGCTGCAGTGGTAGTGTTTCTCTATCGAGCAGCAAGACGGGTAAGGACGTAGATCCGAATCAGCCGATCAGCCGGCTGCCATCTTGTCTCTACACTCCTAAGGACCAGTGTGATCATACTTATGATGTATAGATTGAGTCCTACACATACTATGTCTGTTTGGCTGACCTTTATGCTTCACAAGTTTGTGAAAAGTATGCTGGGTCAGTCCATGATTCCTTCATCATGCGAAACAGCAATATCTCAATATTAATGACACGTGTATAGACAGAGAGAGCCTGGCTGTTTAGTAAGTCATATATGTAATGTGTTTCTGTACCTTTTATTTGCTCCCTTCTATGTGGATGTCCAAGATTAATGTTTGGATTGCTGTAACCATACATTTCAGGGGACTCTGGCTACCCAAACCGTTCTTGGTTGTTGACACCAGTGAGGTACCCAACCACGCCAGGTGACGTCTGCTTCAATGAAGCCCACGGAAGGACAAGGCATGTCCTGGCATGAACTTTTGTGCTCCTGACACCAAGATTTCATAGCATTGATAAGTCTAGAGGAGCCCTCCTCTACTCACCCAACAAGGTTTGTAAAATTGTTGTCGCCTGCTGCATGCTCCACAACCTCACCCTGAGACGTCAGATACCATTCATACCAGATGAGGGGGAGCCAGCATATCCTGTGGGTGGAAATGTAGATTTGCCAAGTGAGGATGAAAATGATGAGGATAAAGCTGAAGACATCAGGGCTAATCTCATCAATCAGTACTTCAACTGAATCAAGGTATGTGATGTGATGTAATAAAAGTGATTCAGTGGGGTATTGGAGAGGTTAGGAATGCCAGAGAAGGTTCTTATTATGACCCTCAGATAGGTCATAAGTGGCTCCAAAGCACATTACTCAGATATGATTGCAAATTGTTACTTGGAGCTTTGTTCAGAACTGCTATGTACATAGTGTAATGTTTTCACAATGCAGAAAAGTGTACTTATGATTTGGAAGTGTAATGTACATGTATCAATGTAACCTATACCTCATGTTTGTCAATTCTTTATTGCAGATTGACTATTTAGCTCATCATCATTTGACAATATCAGAGAGGGTCACAGGCAGATGGGATTTGCAGACTGACCTGAAGTGAACATGGATTAAAGCAGGTACTGTCTTGCATGAGATTTATGGTGTGTGAGTTTTATGCCCCGACTGTCAGGACAGTGAAATGGTAGTGTCTTTTATCACATAAAGACCTGTTTGGTTTTGAAGGTTGTGCCAATGGTGCCATGCGTGTGTTCATTTGTCTCTGACACATATCATAATGTGGTATCCAGACCCTTTAACATCATAATGTTTTGTGTTGTATATGAACTAACTTGTACATAGCTGTCAGTGTGTTTCCACTTTGCATACTAACATAGGTGAGTGGCAAGCCAACAGATAGCTGACCATGGTAAGTGGGAGGTTCCATGGCTGGGGCATTAGTAATGACCTCTGTCTGTATTATGGTGTATGTTGATTTGGGAACTGTGGTATGGGTAGGTGATAAGGCTTTAGCTGATGATACATTGAAACAATCTGTTTGCCTCAAGGAAAACTGTAAGAGTGACATGTCTATTACTTCAGAAGTCTGTGGTTTGGTAGTGTCTGACACCTATGCTGTAACACTGATGTTCGTAGCAGTACTTCACTATGAGGGTCATTCTGACCCTGGCGGGCGGCAGGAGCCGCCCGCCTGGCGGGAACTGCCAAATGGCCGCTCCGCGGTCAGAAGACCGCGGATGCCATTCTGGCTTTCCCGCTGGGCCGGCGGGTGACCGCCAAAAGAGCGCCCGCCGGCCCAGCGGGAAAGGACCTGCAACAAGGAAGCCGGCTCCGAATGCTAAGCAGACTGTGAAAATCTTTATTGGGCCCTGTTAGGGGGCCCCTGCACAGTGCAGGGGCCCCCAGGGGCCCCATGACACCCGTTCCCGCCATCCTGTTCCTGGCGGTAAAAACCGCCAGAAACAGGATGGCGGGAAGGGGGTCGGAATCTCCATGGCGGCGCTGCTTGCAGCGCCGCCATGGAGATTCAGTCCATGCAGTGGAAATTCGGCGGGAAACCGCCGGATCCCCTTTTCTGACCGCGGCTTTACCGCTGTGGTCAGAGTGGGCTGGGAAGCACCGCCAGCCTGTTGGCGGTGCTTCCGTGGTCCCCGGCCCTGGCAGTCTTGGACCGCCAGGGTCGGAATGACCCCCTATGTGGTAATTGGTATTCTTCAAATAAACATGTAGGAATGTACAATACAAATTATTTGAGTCATGTGTATAATACATTGTCAATGCAATATGTGTCCTGGTTATATGGTACATGTGTAATGACCATGACAAATGTTTTACATTAGAGAGGAACATTTTGATACACGCCTTTCATACATGACATTTGTCTATGGTTGATAAATCACACTAACATCTGATCTGTGGTCAAGTGGTATTTATTGGAGAGTGCACGGCAAAATGAGTGATAAGAAACCAGAATAACACAAACAATACAGTGAAGGGTTCAGGCATGGTGGATGAATTTACCAGGGTAGCCTCTACACCATTTGGAAACACAAGTCCAGTCTCCTTGTACCATAGGAAAATGGAGATAGGTTTCAGAACAGTCAACAGGGTATATCTGTGCACCACAATTGGAACCAATCAGTAGAGGTTCACTACCGGGCAGTTGGTTTGGTCTTGGCATCTACTCCTCCTGGATGTCTGGGTGGACGTCCATGTTTGTGGTGGGGTTCTTCTGCTACAGAAGGCGGGGTGTTTGAGGTAGTCCCTTCCCCTGGTAGGGCCTCCATTCCACTAGTAGCCACAGATGTAGAAGGACTGGATTTGTCATTGCTAATGGAAGAGGTCTGATGTTGGGTACTAAACCTTCTCAGGGTGGTATTCATGTCCCTTAGCACCCCAGCAATGGAAGCCAGGATGGCATTTTGGGCCTGCCATGGCTGCATGGCTTCCTGGTGGTTGTCCCTCTGCTGCTGTTGTATTTCCCCCATCATGGTCAGAACCTGGCCCATCGTGCCTTAGGAATGTTGGTAGGCTCCCACGACTTGGGGGATAGTTGAGTCCCTTGGAGCCCCCCTCCTCTGGCCCACACCATCCCTCTCAAGCACCCTACCCCCATGTTCCTGTGCGGCTGGCACAGTGTGCCCACTCCCACTCGTGGCAGGCCCATCATTGTCAGGGGTGACGACAAGAGACTCAGGTATCTGTACTGGGGGGACAAACAATGGTAGACACCGTCCTTGAGGCACAAGTTTGGGGGTGATTGCTTGCCTGTGATGTGGATGCAACAGGGCTGGGAGGAATCGATGTGGGCAGGATGAGGCTCACAGGTGTCCTTGATGGGCCAGCTTAGTCCTCAGAGTCCAAATATCCAGGGGTGTTTTTCTCACTTGGGCCTTCATTCAGAGGTGTAGTGTTAGTCTCTAGTGTCCTTTCCATGTTGAGAATGGCAAAGTTACCTGTAGGGTAGGAAAAGTGGAACACATAGTTGCTGTAAGAGATGCAACAAGTAATGTTTAACTTTGACAACTAGACATGCTATGTGACATGCACACACTGCCTTTACATGATCTCCTGTTATGACAATGACAGCTGCTTCCAAATCTGTGTTAGTGCAATGTGGAACACAGAGATTTGCATTTGCATACACCATGCTCCAAGCTCTTAGAGTATATTGGTGTTTAGATGACTGCTGATACTCTCACATCTTGTCTGAGTAAATACATGGCCATGTACATTTCTCTCCTAGTAAGGCGGATGGCATCATTGATTCAACTGACAGCTGGACAATGCACAATGGTGACAGGGTTGGCACACAGTATGGTAGTTACCATTTGACCTCGGCCTCTGTATGGATGTGCTGCAAGTACATCCAGTTTCCCATAGAGTTCCCCCAAACCTCCCCAGGTGAGTATACAACATTGTTAGGATGGTTTTTTCAAAGCCAGTTTGGTAAGGGACCTAGCTGTAGCTATGTTTTGCTTGTAAAAGTACTGGTAGTGGGCCATTGCATTTCTGTCATTGTCATGGACTGTAAGACAGTGGTGCATTCAGAAGGGGTTACATTGATTGTTAGTTTCACATGCAAGACATTTTAAAGTGTAGTACACTGTTCTGGTTTTCTTACAGGTGGAACAGTGCCTGCTGGAATTGTAGTGTTGTCAGCCCCTGTACTTCACATGCCATACACAAACACTGTGTCCCCAGGTGCTAGAGAGGGGTATTTAGACATATGAACACAGGGGTGGTGGGTGGTTTGGGCACTGAATTGGGGAAAGGTGATCAGTGAGCATGCAAGACAAAACCTTTTGGTGACATGAATAGTGTAGTGATTTACCAGATTCCACTCTCCCAGGTATTCCTGTCAGGCCCTCAGGATGCAGGATATGTAATACCTCCTCCCGTGATGTGAAAGTAGGGAGAGGAGGTGGGGCGTCCACCGCTAGTCTTGCTGACCACCAGCTGCTGCCTGGTGGCTATGGAATGTACCTTCCCCCTGAGGTCCTTCCACCTTTTCCTGAGGTGCTCCCTTGTGTGTGGGTACCTGCCTACAGAATTAACCCTGTCAACTATCCTTTGCCACAGTTCTATTTTCCTGGCTATTGATGTTTGCTGGACCTGTGCTCCAAAAAGGCATGGCTCTTTTCTGACAATTTCATCCACCATGACCCTTCAACTCATCATCAGTGAAACATGGGTGTTTTTGTGGGTACATGGTAGTAGTGGAAGAGACAGTGAGGTAGTGAAAAATGTGTTGTAAAGTTTTTTGTGATTAGGTGTGGGTGCAGTGATGTGAGTGGGTGACGTTGTTGTGTTTTGTGTTGGATACAAAATTGTGTGTTGTGTATGTTGTGCAAGTGTGGGATGAGTGCTGAGTGAAATGTGTTGGGGTGCCTATTGTTTGTTTTGCTAGTTCTTCTTATCTTTTTCTAGTCTCTAGCTGTGAGTGACATTCTGGTTGCAAAGGATTGTGGGTTGTGTAGGGGTGTGTTTTATAGTGCAGTCTGTAGGTGTGTCAGATGTGTGGATGTGTGTCAGGTGTGGGCTATTCAAACTATCCAATGTGGTGTTATGTTCTGACTGATGTGACTTCAGACCGACGCGGTTCGCACTGCCAGTGGTTTTCTGCCATGGAAGAACCGCTCTTGTGATTTGGGGGTCACAATTCGATCAGAGGCTTTTTGGCGGGCTGGTGGTAGTGGTGGTCGAGCCACCTTTTTTCCACCCTTCAGTGTGTTTGCGGTTTTGGGAGTTTGGCTGTTTTTTGTTAGGCTGAGCTTTGTAACTCTTAATACGGCGGTCAGATGACTCGGTACATGGCGGTCTTTTGAAGGCCACCACCGTGGCGGTCTTACCCTCAGACCTCCAAACTTGTAATGAGGCCCTAAATATGAACCACATGATATAAGCGGCTTCCTCATGCCAAATCAAATTAAACTATTAGTGTTGGACAATTATGCCTTAAAAGTATGCTCACTGTTACTCAAAAAATACCCCCATGTCAATTAAGTACGTGCTCATCCTCCGAAGGCTATAAAACAAAAGAAACCAGTGTGTAAACATCTTGCCATGAAACAGTCCTCGCTCCTTCATCAGTAATCAAACAAAACAAACTCTCCAGCGACTGGACTACCCAATAACGATCCTCCCACGATGAAACCTCCAAGCGCAATTAAAACAAGTGATCGTAAATGAAACGTGATTACACCGAAACATGTGACCAGGAACGAAACCAAATAATAGAGATAAACAAGATACGTGAACCATGCTGAGAGCTTCACCCATCTGTGTGAAAAAAAACAAATTATTGTGATGCTGTCAAGCGAAACCAAAAACAGGTCTCGGACTCAGACAGGGTCCAACCTTTGCTCAGATCATCAGAAGGGGTGCATGGAGAAAATGGTGGAGTACCCTTTCTTTTTCTTGCTGGAGATCTGGAAGCCAATTAAAGAGGAGGTACATCTTGCTCAGCAGGAAGCTTAACCTCCTGTTTTGTTCATACTTCAGGAAGAACTATTGCTCTTGCTTCTGGCTGTGGCTCATGTTGTCCATTCTGCTCAGTTTCCTGCTGCTATTGGGTGTAGTTTACGGCCAAGACGACTCCAGCTGAGACTCACTGCTCATTGCCATGATTGCAGTAGCTGCCTCACTGAGAGACATGGCCTTGGACTTAGGTTGGGGTGGTGCCATCTTTGATGCAGGAGTGCTGCTCCCAGCTTGCTGCCCAGAGAACGACCCACCACATTTCCTAAAAAAGGTGGAGGTGGTACACCAATTGTGGCAATCTGCTTTTTCTACTCCTCTTCACTAGCTACTTTCTTGGCAGCCCGCCCCTTCTTTAGGATCATCTTCAAACTCTGTCCGTTGGTACTTAGCTACACAAATTGAACCAGCGGGATCATCTGTTGTGGTCACGTCACTTTGTGCTGACCTTCTGTCTGGCAGGACTGTGGATAGTGCCTCTAGTGCACCTAAAAGTAAACAAACAAGAAAAACACTTAGTGAAACTTGGCATTTTTTCAGTTTGATTTATTAATAGACAATATAATTTAGTCAGGTTATCCCAAATAATTAACAACAATAGTGTATCAACTATTGATTCCAATCCACACCATAACATAATATTTCAAATCAGGATAACAACATACAGATGTAACTGTTTGCTTCATGTGCATCTAAGTGGAGACACATATGGCAGCCAGTGAGATGTGGGTAACATGGAATAGTTCTTAAAATTTCAATGTTGGTGTGCGCCTATGGCAGACAGGAGTGCAGGGGAAAATGGAGTAATCCTTAAAAAGGAATGCGGGTGTGTGCCTATAGCAGACAGGAGGTGCGGGGAAAATGGAATAATCCTTAAAAAATTAATGCGGGTGTGCATCGATGGCAGGCAGTGGATGTGGGGAAAAAATAAAAAAATAAAATGCTGGTGTATTGCTAGGGACTATAAAAAATACATTGAAAGGCAAGGAGGAGCAGGGAAAAATGGAAAAATGCATATAATAATATAACCACTGTTTATAGATATACAACAGTGATTCTCAAGCACATTAAACTGATATCAGGAAAAAAGTAAATGTCTTTGAAAACTGGAACAAAGGATTAATAATACATTAGGTGGCTGGCTGAAAATGGCTGCCAGCCACATGATCAAAAAATAACATCAGCAGCAAAGAGGCATGGAGAACAAAGAAGACATGCAGGCATAAGGCAAAAGCAAATGACTGCCTACACAAAATGGCTGCAGACCACATGGTCAAACAACAACAGCAAGCAAGGAGGCACAGAGACAAAGAGCACATGCAGGCCTATGGCAAAACCACACTGACTGGCTAGACAAAATGACCGCCCCCACATGTCCAACCATAACCACAAGCAAGGAGGCATGGAGAACAAAGAACACATGGAGACCTGTGGCAAAAGCACACTAATTAGCCAGATAAAATGGCCACCAGCCACATGGTCAGACAACATGAAGCAAGGAGTCATGGACAACAAAGAACACATGCAGGCCCCTGCGGATGGACACTGACTACACAAAATGGCAGTTGGCCAAATTGCATGGAGAACAAAGGCAAAATGCTGCCCTATGGCAAGCACACACACAGACACATACAAAACGGAAAAAGGAGACATTGTAAACAATGAAGAAAACACAATAATTCAGAGATGTTAAAAATGAAAATTGTCAGCTAAGAACATTTTTACAACAATAACATCCTACCAAGGCATGATACCATATTACCCTTCCAAAGTATACTTTTTGCAGGAAAAAAAACGTGAAATACAAACAAAATGTAATCCAATGTTTCCCTGGCCTAAATAATCATAGCTGTTTTAAAACAACATGTACCACAAAAACAGTGTTTTCATATACTTAATTACCAGTACTGGCTGGATGGCCTGTGGGCAGGCTAGGCCACATGGTAAACTAAATGAGCAGTGCAAAACATTAGGAAATATAGTTAACTGTGCAACTTTTTTCTCATATAAAAGATAACAAATTAAGTACAAAAAATACTAGGCACCTACTGCAACTCCAGGCTACCCACCACAACCACAATCACATGTAAAAATTTAATAAAAGTACAAATAAGAAACTAGTGCACAATCTCTAACAAACAACACCCTTATCCAAAAGGTTTTGAGCTTATTTGTTAGAATGTCACAAAAACAATGTCCTTAAAACGCAATAGTATATGCAGCAGACAAAAATTGTGATATTTGTACCTTGAAATGCAAATGAAAAGTGACCAGGAGATGGCCAAAGCACTAGGAGGAGCCGTCTGGACAGAAAGAGGAAGTTGCAGTCTCTGGGGGACTTCCTTCTTGTTGGAAAAAACTAAAAATAAAAAATGCTTTTCGCACTAAAAAAACTTGCAGTGTTTGTTGGAGTAGAATTGAACTTGAAAAGGTATTTGTAAGGTGATTTACCTGCTTCTTGAGTTGAATATCTACCCGAGAAGCAGAGATGCAACCACTCGCGATCGCCAGCATCACAAAACAGCACCAGAAGGCTCTGTAGTGACCAGAAGCCGCACTGCAAAGCGGGGAAATCTCATTCATGCTGTCGAAGGCGCAATAACAGAGCCTCTCATGCAATAACAGTGTCTTGTCGGTGCCAAAAGAGCCTCACGTGTGCCAACGGAAAAATAATTCTGCCTCACACCAGATGACAGAATTACACAGGAACTCCGCATTACACGTGTAGTGTGGGGTATCTGAATTCTGCCAACTTTGCTAGCAGAATGAATTTTTTTGCCTGGGACTATTACAGACTTATTTGAGCTTTTGCTTTCATCATATATGGTAAATGCTAATTAATGTTTCTGTTATTTCTTTAATGTATATTCATTTTTATTATTTTGACTCATTTTGATGTGTGTATAGATATTTCAGGTAATAATGTATGTTTTATTTAGCATTCTATTGATTTACTATGTTTGTTAAATTGTTTTTCATGAATTTTTTTAGTTTTAATGTCTAGACAATATTTTTTATTTCTATATTTTGTTTATCATATTGTATTTTTAATATTTTCGGGCAATATTTTTGTCATTGATATGTGTTTATTTACTGTTTAAGTATAGGGTTGTGATAGTTATAGTTTTCATATTTTTTGCCAATATTTGTATATGTCAAATTTGTTTTCGTCTATGAAGACCTGTCTGGCCCCAGACATAGAAGTATTTATTAACTTCCAGAAAAGGGTGTTATCTTTCGTGAGACTAGCTTTATGAAGAGATTACCAAGTATTTTCCTTCAGGCTTGTTTTTCTTTTCTTGATGGCCGCCTTATATTCCTGACTCCGAATACGTATCTCAATGGGACATCTCATTGGGGCACATAACGCCTTTTTAATCTCTTAAGTGTTTTTGTACAATCATGGTCAAACCAGCTTGTTTTATCCGCCTGCCCGGACATTCCCCTTTTATTAGTAAGAGCTTCTTTCACCTCCCTCACTATTGAGGAAAAGGCACTAATATATTTTGATGGCTCTAAATCGTCACTGAGGCAGTCTGCAAAATTTTGCGTATGTACACAAATTAGCTGCTTCAGAAGGTCGTTGCGCGAGGCTAATTCAATATCATTTACCAGAACGGTATTATCCTGCTGGGGTAGTGCAGTAGATGTTAATAAAATCTTTACACTCTGCGGGAAGTAGTCCCTTAATGCTATGTCATAGAGTCGATATTTAGAAAAGTAATGTGCGAACTGAGTGGACATTAGAAGATAATCAGTGACTGTATCTGCAGCCCTGCCGTTAAAAGTTGGCTTAAACTGCGGGTCGTCCAAGTAAATTTAATTTACAAAAGACAAGTTAAATTTATGCACCAATATATTCATAGCTTCTCCTTGTGGATTATGAGTAAAATGAACCCTCGGATCAGTGTCTACCTCATGCAGTCCACATACCTTCTCAGAGGATTCATTACAGAGATGAACATTGAAATCACTGCCCCACAAAATAAAGCTTTCTCTTCTTGTTTTTGTGCAGACACTCTCTATTTCCTTTCCCAGTTGTACTAAGACAATGGTGACCTCGCCCGAGGGTGCATTATTATAAAAATTAATGACCACTAATTGGGTTTTCTTATCTAGGTCACTCACAATCACTTGATAGTATACATTGGAATTTTGCATGTTTAAGTTTGTTACGGGGAGCTTATTTGAGATATGTACATAAGCCCCCTTTTGCCCAGCCATGTCCTGAGGGTACTGCTGGTGTATGGTATGTTTTATATCCATTTATGTGACTAGGGTTTAGAAGCCAGGTTTCCTGCAAGCATAAAAAGGGGAGGTATTCAATAAAGGTCATCCAATCCTCATTGTTAAGCTTCTTACTTAGGCCTGCAACATTCCAAAAAAGCAAATCTATTTCAGAGTTCTGTTGATTCTGATCCTGTGCATTGTTTACTTTTAAAGGACCTGTACCACTATGGGCTATTGAAAATAATAATCTAGATGGCTCTTTCTGCCCTATACAGATGTCAGTTCATTGGTATCTCCGTCTTTACCCTACTGAGTCAATCCATGTCTTCTAGTGTTGAAAGGGCTTGAAATCCATTACAAATAGAAATAGGGTTGGAACCAGGTAAGTCTATAGAATGGAGTGGTTGAGCACTATTAGGTATTTGCCCCGCAATAGTTTGGTAAAAATAGCCTAAAGGTAGTAATGAACTGCCTTGATGAGTGACATACCTTGCCCCGAGTTTGCGGATGACTCTCTCTACTAGTACTGGAGATTTAAATGAGAGGACCACGCAATCTCCATCCAGTGATTTCTGACTGGTACCTATCCATTTAAATCTCCTCACCATTTTTATGTAATCAAAAAGAGACCCCACCATACCGGGATCTAGGCGTGATCCTATCCAATTGAGGGGTGTATTCCTCAAGGCTGTCCATGTTTCCTGATGCCGGCAAGCCGGGGGGGGGGGGACATTAGCCAGGATCACTATGTATGGTGTCACCTCAGGAGGGAGATGTGAAAAATCTTTCGGTATATAAGAGTACTCTGATGTTCTCCCACCTGTACACTCTTCCCCAGGGGGATATATAACAGGCCGAATTACCCTATCTGAAGACAAGACTCTATTTAGAGACTTAACATGTGGTTGTCTGATAGTTGCCACTGGTGTAAAAGATTGTGAATTACTCGTAAGGTTTGGAGTCAAATGTGGGACAGTAGAAACTTTTCTGGTGTGAGTTAGGGGTTGTGTATTACTCGTGTAATTTGGAGTTAAGTGTGGTGGACTAGGAACTTTTCTAGGGAGATGTCATTCCCCAGACTGTAGAGGCTGTAGCAACTTCGTAAGTACTAAACTTGCCTCAAGGTTGCTCTCTACCGCTCTTAGTCATTCTGAAAGAGAGTCCAATGAGGCCCAGACCAATGATTTCAACTCGTTTATTGATTCATGAATATTAACAAGGAGATTTAAGGTTGTTTCAGGTGATTTAATTGGAGTTTTCCTCCGAGTTACTTTTTTTAAAGACTGCCTTCCAGGCATATTTACTGGCTCCTTCTTTGAGTTGTTTTTAGGGGGATTATCTACCCACCCTGTCAAAGGTTTCCTTGGGCGTTTAGGTGCTGGTGAAGAATCATCCGAGACAGGTATTGTGTCCGAGATGTTTTGAATATCCCATTATTATCATTTTTATTTTCCATGACACTCAATTACCTCTGTACTAATGCCCCTGTCGATATTACTGTAATCAGCCTGTGTCTCAAGATTCCTTGACGCAGGTGAACTGCAATCACCAGAGGTCAGCAGTTTTTCTTCAACACTAGAGATTTGCTTATCTATCACCCCCATCGCTCCTTAAATGTATTTTAATCTGGAGGTGCTGTCTTTTGCAATTGAAGTGGGGTTTGGCATTAATATCTTTCTTTTACCCATGATTGTAATGGCTGTTGACGTACCTTAAAGAAAAAAAGATATATCCCCTATAAAGCTATAATCCTTTTCTTTGTGCTGATTGAGCGCAGGGTATGTGCAAGTGGTTTGCCAACTAGCCAAACCCCCCGAAAATTATTGCTCCAGTCCCCTGCCCAAATTACTACCTAAATACTCCATTCGTAGGTACACAATCTCGATAAAGAACCGTCACTACAAGTCAACCTTGTCCATAGAAATAAATCATATGATATAGAAAAAAGTCACTCAAACACCGACCTCACTTTTGAGTCCTGTCACTGGCACTTGGGGCTCGTAGTCCCTACCAGGTCAGCGGCAGCACAGCTGAGAATTCCCGCGTTGAGGGGGTGCGAGACCTGCCTTCAGGCAGTCGCAGATCAAAGATCTTGGATTGGGAAGCGAATATATAGCTTAAATTATCAACATTGTCTCATTACAGTAGTATCTGGTTATTCAGGTGTTTGCAGAGAGTTTCTTCTGCCATGGCAATAGAGAATTTGAGCAATACCTAGATCTAGATGCCTTGTGATTTTGTAATTGCATGTTTTCCTGCATGCACCCTACAGACAGTCGGTAAGTAGGAGGAATGTTGCCCACAACTCCCTGTGCTAATTTGGAGAGTGAACGTGCCAGGTAACACAAGATGACTGCTGCATACAACATGATGACTCACACCAAAGGAAAGCAGCTGTGCAGGCAGGAGTCCACAGTGTTAAGGTGGTGGAGAAATACTTTAGCATGGCCAAATGCCTACCTGGGAGATGTTATCACATGTCGACCCGCCAAGCACAGATAAAAGGAAAAATCCTTACACATACAGTATTGTTGCTTAAATAAGGTGCAGGGTGGATACTGAATTGTGCAAAACTGCAATCCCTTTTGGATGGCTTATAAATTAATGATTAGCATTCTTAAAAAATAGAGTCTGAGATGGTGTGCATCTAATCCCTAAGTATATAAGTATTTAACTTAGGTGAGATCTGAAAATACAGTTTCTTCATGTCAATTTTAAAGATTCTGTGATTCCAAAGAAAAGACAGGGACCCCTAAGCATGCCTTGGTTCTATAATCCTAAAGATTAGATGTTGGCTTCTAAGCACAACCTGATTGTATGACCCTAAATGTTAGATGTGGTTCTCTAAAGATGATTTGGTTGTGTGACCCTGACGTTTGCATGTACTCCTGATAATGCAGTGCTTCTGTGATCCTAAAGATCAGTGATAAGTGCCCCTCCAGGGGTCCTGATTGGGAATAGCAACAACAAGGTGATGAATGGAATCCTTGAATTAATCTCAGCCACTAGCAATAGCTTGGGCTGCATCCAGATGAGAGGAAATTCCATTCTGAATTGCACAAAAAATAAATCAGCATGAAGCAGTGTTTCCCCATATGGCACCCCAAGATACACATAAGATTATAACTATGTGCCTACCACTTTGTATGATTAACCCAATTGAAGATTTTGCTACTGGGGCACTATCTATGCTGCCATATATACCATAACACATGGTACAACATCATTAGCTGTTTTGTCTGAGGTACTAAAACAGATTCAAAATGGATAGGGGGCTGTCCCTGCCCTGGATGTGGTGTGAAAGTAATTGGCAGCTTTGCCACAGTTTCCTCAATTATATTAAGTGACAATAAGGGGGGGCAGCAGTGCTGGAAGTACGCCAACATCTCGTGCAGGTTACTGTGCTGGGCCAGGAGTGTGAATTACCAGAAATTATTGCAGACACCTATACACCTATAGGTCAAGATTATTTAGGAGTCAGGCCTAATAAGCCACAGCTTAAAGGCAAATTTGAAACAGATAATACCAAGCAGGGTCATAAGTGTTCTAGAAAATGCTGGAACAAAACAAAAATAAAGATAAAACCAAAACATGGGTTGGATCTCCGCAACCGAAGCCCACTGAAAAACATTATCATTTCCGTAACCATGATACACTTAAACAGCCTCATAGGCATCAGTATACTAATATGCATCTATTTTGTTCATTTCAGGGAAGACCAGACAAACACTCTGGGAGGGGAGGGCGACCTGAGCGCAGGCATGAGGAGAATGTGAAATTGAAAACAGACTGCAATGTTTATTTGACATCATCATAAAAAAGGAAGAGGAACTTCCACAACAAAAATCCAGAAAAAGCAGACAGAGGAAAGTGGGAGATATCACAGATAAATATGGCACACAAATTGAGAATGCTCCTTTAGAACAATAATTGGCCATTGACACTGCTAGACAGTGCAGCAGAAGTCACAATAGTTCACCAGAAACTTCAAGAGTTTCTGATTTCGAGAGTGACTACTAAATTTGTTCAAGTTGAAACACCAAATCAGCAGCTATGGCTTCCTGACAGATCTTATGAATTGGAAATCCAAGTTGAGGTTGATATACCACAGACTATCAAAGTGATTTTCTGGGAAAAATGAACATACGGTTATGACATTCTCCTGGCTGAGGTAGACTGGCCACCTGAGTTTGTTAGGAAAGTTTCACAAGGCGAGGATGTACTATTACCTTTCTTTTCTTGTTTCTGAATCAGTTAAACAAGCGTGGGCTGTAGCTTGAGCTCTTGCACAAGCCACAGCACTATACCACAATCATTTAGGTTGCGATAAGGGTTCCCCCTACATATAATACCTATAAGTTCCCATCCACAAGTGCAACCACATTACCATATCCCAGTGAAGAAAATTCTCTCACAACTTGAATACCAAGGAGTAATTGAACCCTGTGTGTCTCCTATTAATAATTTTCTTTTTCCTGTAATGAAACCAGATAATTCATGTCACACTGTGTTAGACTACAGACATGTAAACAGTCACACACACACTTTTGAAATGTAACATTCACACAATACGGCTTTAATGAACGATATATTACATAAAAAACTACAAAACAACATTGGACATTTCCAGTGTTTTTTCTGTACAAATAAGATTTGACAGTGTTCTTCACCCTGTGGTCAAGGGAGACGTTTTTGTCAACTTCCTCAAGGGTATAAGAACAGTCCTGGATTGTTCGCTGCCCGAGTAATGTCAATTTTACAAGACATGTATCTGAGAGATGATGACTTGAACACACACTTAGCATGAGTAGATTGCATTCTATTGGGATTTGCTGAATAAAGATACAAATTCAATTTACAAAAATTGAAAATTGTTTTTTTCAGTTTCCTGTTTCTGGAATACAAGCTGTCCAATGAAGCCAAAAGCCTTTCTCCACATTTCATAGAGAAATGTGGTCCTTTACAACTACCAAACACTATAAAAAAGCTACAGTCATTGTTAGACTTTTTGAACTTTGGTAGAAAATCCATACCAGATTATGCACAGCGGATTAAACCACTGTGTGATTTAATATGCCCTGATTTGTCCAGTACACATTGGACAGTAAAGCCCACAAATACTCAGGTCAGTGCAAAGTGACATGCTTGCATCCAGACCCTTATATACTTATGTCAAAACATCTAGTGAGACACGTAACTGCAGGATCCACTGGCTACACATATGTCATCTTTAACGAAGGAGAGACAGTGATGATTACATATAAATCATATTTATATTCTAATGTTGAAATGAGTTTTGGATCCACTGAAAAAATATTGACTGCAGTTCAGACGACTGTCATAGAATTAAGACCACCGGCTCAGGGCAATTGCATAGTTGTTGTAAGCCCTTCCCAGCCTTAGAGGCTGTCACCAAGGCTAGCATTCCTAACACAAAAGCCTTACATCCAAAAAGGATACAGTGGACCTTCCTTCACAGCTACTGCTGTAGACTATGGCCCTCATTAGAACCCTGGCGGTCGGTGTTAAAGCGGTGGTAATACCACCAACAGGCCGGTGGAAAAAAAATGGGATCTTGACCATGTCGGAAACCGCCAACACAGACAGCCACGTTAACACTTTGACCGCCACGGCGGTAGCAACAAACACCGCGGCGGTCACCACCAACAGACAGTCGGACTACATTGTACCGCCCACCCCATCACAACCCGCCAATCCACCAGCTTTTCCGGGGGGGGTACCAACACCATCAAAAGCACGGCGGAAACAGTGTTCTGAAGGGAATCGACTCACCTCTCGACACTCAAGGAAGAACCAGGACGCCTTGGAGCCCGATCTGCAGGTCCTGCCCATGCTGGTCTACCTCCTGATCTACCAGGAATACGAAAGGCGGTGGCGATGAGCATGGTGAGTATGTCACCTGGTACACTGGCGAGGTGGGGGGGGAAAGAGAGTGGTACACACACACAACACGCAACACCCCCACCCTCACCACACAAAAACATGCATCAACATTACATTTACACCCCGTAACCCCCAGGAAGAACGCGAGGACAAAAGGAATAGAGTCAAATCAGTGATATATTAGAAATAGGCAGACATACGTAATAAATAGAAAAACTGTATTTACAAAAATATACAATATGTACATAACGCAGTACATTGGCCATTCAAAATGTCTGTGGGCCAAGCCCACACTTGACTCCTGCCTCAATACAGAGAGAACACTGCAGGGGCATCAGGTCGAAAACACACAGGCACCTCAGGGGGATTGTGAAGGGGGGCACCTCAGCCGGAAGATGGAATAACGCCACTGCTCCTCGAGGGGGCTCCATGTCCACTGCTTGGTCCTGGGGAGTGCAAGGCACAGTCTCTCAAGTGGGTGGTTTGCCCACTGCTTGGTCCTGGGGAGTGCAAGGCACAGTCTCTCAAGTGGGTGGTTTGCCCACTTCTTGGTCCTTGGGAGTGCAAGGCCACAGTCTCTCAAGTGGGTGGTTTGCCCACTGCTTGGTCCTGGGGAGTGAAAAGCCACAGTCTCCCAAGTGGATGGCTGCTTCCACTGATTCTGGAGGGGGCTTTGTGCCCAGTCTGCTTCATCGTGCCAAGGATTGGGTGAGTGGATGCCTTTCGCCACTGGTTCTGGAGTGGACTTTGTGCCCAGTCTGCTTCGTCCTGCAGCGGTGCTTGCGGCGGTGCAGGTGGTGGTGCAGGCCGTGGTGCAGGTGCCGGTGCTGCCAGTGGTGGGTGGAGGCCCCAGCCCTTCTCCTGCAGCCTCAGACGGCTGCCCACTGGGGCTGCTGCTGTTGACAATGGCGTTGCAGGTGGTGGTGCTTGCGGCGGTGCTAGTGGCGGGGATGCTGGTGGAACTGGCCATGGTGCAGGTGGCGGTGTTGAAGGTTGTGTTGGTAGCCACCAGGCCTTCACCTGCAGCCTCCAATGGCTGAAGTGCCTTGTCTGTTTTTTTCTGCCACTTCCTCACCTTGGCAGATGGTGGTGTCACCTTGGGTCTGGCAGCTGGAGTATTTGAGGTGGGCTTGCTTGGTGGTTGGTGCTCCTTCCCCTTGCTGCATGCTGTCCCCCTCTTCACCTTGGCAGGTGGCAGAATGGTTTTGTCTTTGGCAGGTGTTGGTGGCACACTGGCTGGGTTGACGGGTGCCCCCTTTGCACCCCTGTTAGCTGCAGGAACCACAGCAGACATTGACTTGGTGGCTGAGGTGTTGGGCTGGGTTCTGGATGCCCTGGCCCGAGGGAAAGGACGGGGGGAGGGGTAGGGAAGAGGTAAATGTTTGCCAGGAAAAGCTTCTTAGAGACACTGGGACGGGAAGAGGGAGAGGGTTTGGGAGTGGAGGAAGAGAGAGTGGTTGTAGAAGATGTCTGTCTGCTGTGTTTGGGTGCAAGTGCATGAGCAGAATGCTGTTGTTAGGTGGATGGCTGTTGGGTGGGTGGGTGCTTGTGTTTGTTTACTTTGGAAGGAGGGGCCACAGACACACTTGGAGAGGACACAGGGGATGTGTGCATGGATGTGGGGGTGGTGACTGCCAGTGAGGGGTGTGTTGTGATGGGCGTGCTGGTGATGGAGGTAGTCGATGAGGATGTAGTGCATGCAGGTGTGAGTGGAGACGCTACTGGGAGGGAGGTGGATGATGAGGAGGAGGGGGACACAGTGGAGGCAGTGGATGTTGGTGTGCCTGCATGGGGATGGTGCTTGTGTGAGTGCCTGTGAGATGAAGTGTGGTGCTTGTGTTTGCCTGAGCCACTTTTGTGTGGTGATTTTGGTGAATGCTGGTCTGAAGGTGTGCTTGGGATAGGCTGGGGTTGATGGGATTGAGACTAGTTAGAGGAAGTTGGAGGGGGGAGACTGGATACAGGGAGAATGGCTGCCATCAGTGCACAGGCCAGAGCCTGAAATGCTCTCTTTTTGGCCGCCACACCAGAGTGAATGCCCTCCAGGTATGAATTTGTTTGTTGCAAATGCCTCTCAACAACCTGGATGGCATTCAGAATGGTTGACTGCCCAACAGAGATGGATCTCAGGAGGTCAATAGACTCCTCACTGAGGGCAGCAGGGCTGGCTGGGGCAGGGCCTGAGGTGCATGGGGCGAAGGAGATGCCCACCCTCCTGGGTGAGCGGGCACGGGAAAAACGCTGCAGGGCTACTGGGGGGGCGGTGCTGGTAGGGGGGTGGCGGCTGTACCTGTTGTTGCGGTGGGCACAGAGGTGTCCACCACCGCCAGGGAGCATCCATCGGAGGAGGAGTCGCTGTCTGTGGTGTCCCCTCCTGTCCCCGTTGTGGTGCTCCCCTCGCCCTCCGTCCCACTGGTTCCCTCACCCTCGGTGGATTCGGCCTCCAGACTCGTGGGATGCAGCTCCCTCCGTCGCCGGTGCCTCTGCTCCTCTGCCAGATGATACTAATGCACACAAGGACAGGATGACAAAACAAAAAGGGGGGGAGACAGAGGATACACTTGGTCAATGCCAGCAACACCACCACCGTTGGCGTACACAACACACAGGGAGCAGCCCTATGCACCAGGCCATGAACTACCAGTTACTAAGAGAGTCACCAGCCCATGGTGTACAATGCCTACCGCCAATCAGCTGCACACCTGAAACCCACAGGACCATGCCCAGTAGTAGATGCCCACTAACACCAACAACGGACCTACCCTGCCTTCTTCGCCCTGGCCTAGGGGCACCCACAGAGCACATCCACCACCTAGGTAGCCCTTAACTTGCGCAATGTCAGGATTCAGAATATTTGCTCACCCACTTGTGGCTGCTGTGATGTCTTCAAGCGCCCATCCAACTCCAGAATGCGGAACATCAGGGGGGTCATGGTGCGACAGGCACCCCTTCCTCATTGGGAGGCAAGCCCCAGCTGGGCCTCCGCCGTCTTCTTTGCCCAGCGGAGCAGGTCCTCCCACCGTTTGTGGCAGTGGGAGCTCTGCCTGTCAAAGACCCCCAGGGTCCGCACCTCCTTGGCAATGGCACGACAAATACCCTTTTTCTGGTGGGCACTGACCTGCATGGAAAAGACAGCAGAAAGGGGAATTAGTGAACCGTCCGGACTGTCACACTCATGGCCCACCAGATCCCTCCCATCCCCTGACGCACATACATTGACCACAATATATGTAGCACTCTGGGCAGGACGCCACTGCCCCCCCAGCAATCCCTACATTCATGGCCCACGCATCATGCTCACAGTGTATACACCTGTTTGTCTGGAGGACCGTAGAGTAACATGTACTGGGGTAGGCCCCCATCCACCAGTTTCTCCAACTCCTCTGCAATGAAGGCAGGGGCCCTTTCCCCAGACACATAAGCCATTGTCGCATCCAGACACAAGTCACAGCAGCACTTGCAGTGTAGGTCCTCTCCTGTTGAAGGTCAGGTAGCAAGTGAGTGAACAGATAGAAAATGGCAGTCATGTCCACGGCGGTGCGTACCGTCATCGCCTGCGTACATCTCCATTGGCTCCTGGAACCCATAAGGCCCAATGATAACCAATGCGAAGTTGCGGGCGGTCTTTGACCGAACGGTGCACAATGCCAGCGGAATTACCTCATTTCCACTTGTCCCTCCTCACAGGTCAGGCAATCGCCATCTCAGGGGGGCACAAGGCATGGCACCTAACTGTGTCACAGCAGACATTGGCACTGCAAATGATTTTCGGATTTACATACTGGTTCTGTAAAGGAAAAAATGCATCATTAGTGCAATAGATGTGTGAATATGACCCACTGATCACCGTTTTCTTCCATAGGCTTCAGCCACTGAGGCTGAATATGAGATGGCGACATCCTCCGGTGTACAGACCCCTGGTGGACCTTGTGACAATGGACGACAGACACATTATCATAACATGCAGACTTAATCGGGCCACAATCCAAGAACTGTGTGCCCAATTGGAGCCAGACCTGGGGTCAGCTATCCGCCAGCCCACAGGTATTTCTGGTGCAGATCCTGTCAGTGCTGCATTTCCTGGCAAGTGGTTCCTTCCAAACTACAGTGGCCATGGCATCAGGGATGTCTCAGCCAATGTTCTCAAACATGTTGACCAAAGTGTTATCAGCCTGCTGAAACACATGCGCAGCTACATCGTATTTCCCCAGGTGGAGGATTTGGCCACAGTGAAAGCTGACTTTTATACCCTGGGACATATCCCCAATATCATTGGTGCCATTGATGGCACACCTGTGGCATTTGTTCCCCCGGAGAAATAAACAAGTTTTCAGGAATAGAAAGAGCTATCACTCTATGAATGTGCAGATGGTGTGTTTGGCTGACCAGTACATCTCCCATGTGAATTCCAAGTATCCTGGCTCTGTGCATGACGCCTTTATCTTGAGGAATAGCAGCGTCCCATATGTGATGGGCCAACTCCAGAGGCACCGGGTGTGGCTAATAGGTGAGCCCAAGGCCCCCACCCAGTATAAGTAGGTGTATGGGTATGAGGTTGTCCCTAAGGGTTAGTGTGTGTCTAACAGTTGTCCCTCGATATTTGCAGGTGACTCTGGTTACCCCAACCTCTCATGGTTACTGACCCCAGTGAGGAATGCCAGGACAAGGGCAGAGGAACATTACAATGAGGCACATGGGCGATCAAGGCGGATAATAGAACAAACCTTCGGCCTCGAAGGCCCGGTTCAGGTGCCTCCTGACAGGTGGATCCCTGTACTACTCACCCAAGAAGGTGTGCCAGATTATCGTTGCATGTTGCACAACCTGGCCTTGAGGCGCCAGGTGCCTTTTCTGCAGGGGGATGAGCCTGAAGATGGTCTTGTGGCAGCGGTGGAGGCTGTGGACAGTGAGGAAGAGGAGGCAGAGGAAGAAGATGTGGACAACAGAAGTGATATAATACAGCAGTACTTCCAGTGACACACAGGTAAGATACTGTAACTTCACTTTACATTATAGTTTTCTGTTGGACATTGTACATGGCAGCCTGATTTCCCTATGTCTGTGGCCACTTACTGTACCCTTTGGCATCTCTATTTTCAGATGTCTGTGGCCCACTCTGGCTCCTGGTGTGTTTACTGCTGCCCACTAAAAGTCATTCCAATGAAAATGTAACTGTACATATAACTTACTATGCTTTGATAATGTTGTACTAATACATATTTGAATCATTTGACAGACTCCAGATTTGTATTCGTTTTTATTTAAGTGCTCATACGTACAGAGGGATGTGCAATGGGCTGGGGTGATGGTGGAGGAATGTCCAGTTAGAGTCCAGTCTCTTGGTATCACAGGTGCATTGTCCAATGGGGCATCGGAAGGGGAGTAAAGGCATTTCAAGGTGGACAGGGTGACAGAGTGGGACAGAAGGGTGACAATCAGGAGAGTCCTATTTCCTAGCGGGGGACTTGGCAATGTTCTCTGGCTTCTGCCTGGATCACAGGGACCGTTTGCAGGGTGGTTCTCCTTCTGCAGGGGGTGGGGTGCTGGTGGCCTGTTGGTCCTGTGGCGGGGCCTCCTGTCCACTAGCGCCGGCAGAGGTGGATGGCTGTTCTTCGGTGTGGCTAGTGTCAGGGGCCCGTTGTTCTGCCACTGCCTCCCTCATGGTCTTGCCCATATCAGCCAGCACCCCTGCAATGGTGACCAGGATGGTGTAGATGTTTTTGAGGACATCCCTGATCCTCAGGTACTGTCCCTCCTGCAGCCGCTGGGTCTCTGCAACTTGTACAGTATCTGTCCCATGGTCTCTTGGGAATGGTGGTATGCTCCCAGGATGTTGGTGAGTGCCTCCTGGACAGTCGGTTCCCTGGGCCTGTCTTCCCACTGTTGCACAGCAGTCCTCCCAGATTCCCTTTTGTTCTGTACCTCTGTCCCCTGAACCCTGTGCCCACTGCCACTGACCCCAGGTCCCTGATCGTCCTCTGTTTATGGGGTTGCCTGGGGTCCCTGTAGTGGTGGACACACTGCTGATTGACGTGTCCTGGGGACAGTGGCATGGGCCCGCTGGGTGGGTGCTGTGCTGGTGTTTCCTGAGGGGGGAGGCTCTGTGGTGGGTTGGGACTGTGGCAGGGTAACCGACTGTCCGGAGGTCCCTGATGGGCCAGGTTGGTCATCCTGATCCAGGCATGCAGAACTGCTGTTATCACTGTGGGCCTCTTCTGGGGGGACTGGATGTTGCTGGCAACTCTCTCCGGTGACGTTGAGTAGGGGTCCTGTGGGGATGAAAATGCAGTGTTATTGTATCTGCGTGTGCGAGCTTGTGCATGGATGTGTTTCCCTGTGTGGATGGGATAGCCCTGTTAGCTTTGCCTTGTGTGCGTGGTGATTTTGTGGGCTAGGTGATTCTCTCTAATGGGCATGCTGTTGTGATGGGTGTCCTTGCAGGTCTGTGATGGGGAGACAATGGATTGGTGTTACATGCAGGGCTTGGAATTGGGATGGGTGGGTTGTGATAGTGGGGTATATGTGAGGTGGTGGAGTGATGGGGCGAGGGTAGGAGTTTGTGATGGCATGCAAGTAGGGTGGGGGATATAGTAGTAAAGATTTGACTTACCAGTGTCTTGTCCTCCTGCTACTCCTGCAAGACCCTCAGGATGCATTATTGCCAAGACTTGCTCCTCCCATGTTGTTAGTTTTTGGGGAGGAGGTCGGGGTCCACCGCCAGTCCTCTGTACTGCTACCTGGTGTCCTACAACCACGGAACGCACCTTCCCCTGTAGGTCGTTCCACCTCTTCCTGATGTCATCCCTTGTTCTTGGATGCTGTCCCACAGCGTTGACCCTATCCACGATTCTCCGCCATAGCTCCATCTTCCTAGCAATGGACGTCTGCTGCACTTGTAATCCGAATAGCTTTGGCTCTACCCGGATGATTTCCTCCACCATGATCCTTAGCTCTTCCTCTGATAACCTGGGGTGTCTTTGGGGTGCCATTGATGTGGTGTGAGTGATATGTGTGTGGGTGTGTGGGGTGCTGTGTTGGGGTGTGTGGTGTAAGATGCGTGGATGGTGTATGGGTGAGGTTGTTTTGTGGCTCTGATTGAGTGGGTGCTCCTGGCTTCCCTCTCTCTCACTTGCCAAAATGTTTGTGTCGTAAAGGGTTGTGGGTAATGTGGGTGTGTGTTTTATAGTGGTGTGAGTGTGTGGGTGTGGTGTGTGTATGTGTGTCAGGTGTATGTAGTTTGAATTGTCCAATGTGGTGTAGTTTTGTTAGTGTGTGTGCATTTTGAGCACAGCAGTGTGTACCGCCAATGGTTTACAGCAGTTGAAAGACCGCTGCAGTGATTCGTGGGTCGTGTACTGTGAACGTATTCCTATTGGTGTAACTGTGTGGGTTTTGGTACCGCCAGTTTATCACTGACCTTTGGTCTGGCGGACTTATGTGGGTGTCTGTATAGGGGCGTATTTCTCAGTGTGGGTCATAATACCCGTAGCGGAATACTGCCACGGTCACGGTATGTTGGCACCGTCAGCACAGCGGTAGGCTGCATTTACTGCCAATGTTGTAATGAGGGCCTATGTCCTTTACTCAACTTTGCAGACTCAAGAATCACACAGTACGAACAAGAATACCCTCTGCCAAGTGATATATTACCTCTTGATCAGTATCCTTACATAATATATATACTGGCACTAAACAGCAATATTCTGCCACTTGCGCAGCAGTATCTGGAGTCATGAAAGATGAGTATTTCATGCGCAAAAACCTTTACACAATCCTTAAGGGATTGTACCACCCAGCTGGCTGAATTGAAAGCATTGAATCTGGCACTGGAGAATATGGATCCTGAATTCCATAAACTCATAGTGTGTGATTCATATTACTATGTCCAGTCTTACAATGAAAACCTACATTATGGGTGTCTGAATGGATTCAGAGACTCCAAAGGGAATCCTATCAAGCATAAACTGCTTTGTGGAAAAGTGGTGCATCTTAAATTTTGCTTGACAGGTTCTCAAAGTCTTCATACATTGAATCATCAACGTATTGGTATACATGTTCCAGGAAATTCACTGGCTGATGAAGCCACAAAACTAGCGGACCAGACTACGATGACTCATTCTCACATGAGAATGGATGATGAGTGGTGCTTCCTACCCTAAAATGTATCCAGCAAAATGTTCCTATCTGTTGAGTGCCCAAACATTCCTTTTGGCCGCATAACAGTGGGGAAGTTATCAAGTGATACCCAACCAGCTTTGATTAGCTGGAACTAATCATAGCAGCACATGAGGTGTTGGTGTTTGTACATGCTGGTGTGGTGGCTATAGTTTCTTTCCTACAACAACACTATTGGTGGCATGGTCTGTGCAAGCAGACGAAACAGTATGTCCTCAGTTGTGACATTTGTCAGTAAATTAAAAGTTCCACCGCAGCATGCCCACCACAGACACCCATCTTAGTTTCAAACAAAACCCTCCGATGTGTGTATTTAAATCATTGCAGACCTCTAAACACTGATGGTGCATATACGTGTATTCTACTAACTGTAGATTCATGTTCTAGATTTCTATGGGTGTGGCCACAGCGATCGGCTGACAGATGAGCTGTTGTTAAAGATTTGCAAGTCTTTGTGGGAACATATGCAGCAGCAGCATTCCATTGGGGCCAGGGACCTGCATTTGTTGCTAAGGCTCACAGGGACATAATAGGAACCCTGGGTGTTGCTGTGCATTATTCCTCTCCCTATCATCCTTTGGGACATTCAATAGTGCAAAGGAAGAACCACGACTTAAAACTCTCTTTAATACCTAGAGTATTAGGTTCAAGTCATAGTTGGATTGATCACATGTATGGAGTCCAGAGAGCTTTAAATAATCTGCCTACAAGATCTTTGGGAGGCCTGACCCCCCTATTAGGTCCTCCTTAGGCACCCAGATGTATGGTCCAGATCTCAATCATCCTGGCACAATGATGGAAGACACGCCTTTTGACATCAATGAACGTTTCACTGACTTTCAGGAATTAAAAGATTTCAGAGATGAGTGTTCAAATAAAACTACCAATCGTTCTGCCACTGATGAAGTGAAGGAGTACCAGCATCTTCCGGCCTGATTCCAAAGGTTGAGGATTTAGTCTGAGAGTAGAGTACTGTTAAGAAGGAATTTGGCCCATCCTGCTAAGCACAAGTGCCAGTCCTTGGCATTCAAGGGACAAGAACTGTGATTTTGCCTCCACTTGCTAGTTTTAAAAACAAATGCTTTGTTTTGATTGACCTAATAAAGCTACACCATGTGGCCAGTCCTACACATTAGTCCACGAGGGATCCTGGGTAGTTCCCTGCCTCCTCTCACTACCTGGCCATAAATCCCTCTTCAAACATCAAGCAATATGAGTACTTCTCCCCCCCCCTACCTGGCTGGAGACTTCTGAAGCTGAATTTCCACTAGTTCCTGTTGCTACTGCCGATACAGGACACGCTCCAGGTGTGAGTTTACATTTTTTAACTGGGGTTTGTAATAATGAAATTGCTTAATACCAGCACCACTTTTGGAATAAACTACCAGTTCTTCTTTGCCCCTGTTTTTGCACAGACCTCCTCTGGTTACTTTGCCGACATTGATGATTTCTCTTCATATTCTGCACACATTTCCTTACATAGAGTATGTGAATTTCTTCTTTGGCTGAAACCTACTTGTCTGATTCCTCCATTGGATTGCCATTTCACTGTTTTTTCTGTTCATTTGGATTGGATTTGTTACAGTTTTCTTCTTAAATTTGAATGGACATTATCTTCCTGAACACACTGCTCCTGAACTGGTAGCTGAGATATTAAAGCCTCATTCTTCCTCACAAAGGGTGCAAAGAGACCTGTCCCTAGTGAATATTTCAGAATTTCCTGTCTCTGATGGAATTGTGTGGAATAAGGTACCATTTCATATTTTTAGTCCCACAGAAACTTTAGAAATACCATATGTTTTGGAAATATCTATGGACGGCATCATTACTCTTGGTACCATCACAGATGAATGGGATGGGTACATTGTAAGAAGAAGGCTCTCTGAATTAGAAAGCTACACTGTATCTGAAACTGAGGATTTATATTTGAATTCTGCTAATTATGGTGAAATGTTTTGTTATCGGCATTAGTCTCATCACTTATTGCACAGAGCTAGTTCTCCATGTGCTGTGTTTAATTACACACAATAGGAACATTGGCCGACACCACTAGAGGGTAATTCAAAAGCAAATATGAGAAACGTTGCACATTTTTCAGGACATAACCCCCTAGATTCGAGTTATTATTATTATAAGCATACTCCTTCCCCAGCGAAGAAAAACATGCTGACCCAAACTAAATTGATTTATTCTGACTCATGTATATCCCAACAGACCCTACAGGGTTAAAAATAATGATAGATAATATTGATATGAAATCGATTTGGTGGCAAACGCTATTGAGAAGTAGAGGGCATTGATGTCTTGTTTGGAGCCTATTTAATACCTAGACAAATGATATTACTGAACAAAACAGTGCAACAAACACCTTCCATGGGTCTGGCTGAAATGAAAAAAATGAATACGGCTGGAATTCCCTCCATTGAACGTTTTAATAATTGGCAACATTTTGCAAACTTCAAGTAGGAGCAATTAAATTACATGATTCAGAATGGAACATATAATTCTTTAATTTCAGGTCCAGACGGTTGGTTAGTGTGGCCAGTCAACACTAATGGTTATCATGCACATTTTGTTAAACTTCCCTTTGGGTTTGGCGCTAGCAAAACTGACCCACGCTACTTGCAGTCAAAACATACAGGGGTAGTCACAACCTGTAGTTGGGGAAATTATGCCAGCAGATGTTGCAACATTCCACGTTAGCTGTAGTTAAGGAACACCTATCACTCCTTTCTGATTACATGGATTTACAACATTTCTTGTTAGGTCCTATATCACCACGTCTAAACTACTTCTTATGTGACATATATAATGAGATTAAAAAACAATCCTAGCAAGACACTGCTGACTGTTAAGACAGATTGACAGGGAAAATTTAGAAAAGGCATTGGCTGTTGTGGACAGTGGTATGCCTACGCTGTCACCTCACATTTACTCTTTGAATAACATTGTGTCACCTGCAGTTGATATCATACAGCATGATATGTCTTATTATAGCATGGACAGAGCTAATTGAGATTGATTATGCAATGGAGCTGGACATTGCAGGTTTTCAAATCAAAGCGTGTATCATGGAAATCGATGAACAAAACAGAGTTGTTTTTGCCATATATTTTATCACATACACAGAAACTGATGGCAAAAAAAAGATGCAACTAATACCATGTTGAACATTGAGCTTTTAGAAAATTACCCTTTTCAGAAGTTGAAACACCTTTGCTGTGTGGTAGATTTATGGCTTTAAATCAATACTTATCTCTACATTTCAGTTTACATCTTGTTTGAAACATTTTCAAGTAGGCAGATGTGAAGCTATCTGGGATAGTTTTGTTCATGAGTCCTGGGTTTTAACTTTCGAATACAAATGCACAAGTGACGAAACAGAAGTCTTCCTCAGTGGAAATGAATGTGAAACTTTAATCCACCATTCATTACTTTTTGAAGAGGAGACATTGCATGGCACATGTAATGTGTCCATGGCAAGCCTAATGTGTTATCTGAAAGGCGTATCAGTCTCCTTGAATCTCCCAGTGCTCCAATTACGGTCTTCAGGGTCGTGACATGCTCTAACAACGTGCTAGTTGCACACACACATGATTAGTGTAATTACTGTATGGCCTTCTGACCATATTTTAGTGTGAACTTTGATAAACTGAGCCGACTGAAAGCCTTAATGTTTCAGAAGGACATTGCTTTAACATCTGCCTGGGAGATGTTTAAACTTCAAGTTGCAAGATTGTCCTCTAAAGTCCAATTGCTATTGCGCACAAACTTGCCACAGCATTTTGGTGAACTTGTTCATAGGATATTTAATGCATCAAATACTCGAGAAGTGATACACTTTTTAAAGCGATTGGGTCTGGCTTTGTCATCATGTTTCAGACTGTATTCTGAGTGATGCCGTCCATTCTATACTCTTTGGTTTTAAGTGTTTTTGGAGGCATTCTGATTGTATTATTCCTTGTCATTGCTATTTTGGTTCTATTTTTGTTCCTCTGCTATGTATGTTACACTTTGAGGCAAAATAGTGATGAATCTGCCACATGTCCTTCTGTGTTATGAATGCATCACACAGTATTTCAGGGCACCTTTGCTGCAGGACCTGAACGGTAACTGATCCTTGTTGTTTAAACTTGTATGGTTACAATGTGTACAGCTCGTGTTCCACTGTCTGCTGTGCCCTTTTGAGTGTGCACTGGGCTTGTGTCTGGCTATGCCATTGGTTCAATCTTTGGGCATAGATCTGCATGTCAGTTTCTATCGGACCCACCTTCAGTGTTGTTCTGTAAGGCTGCCATTGCTGCTGGACTATGAGCCACTACTTCCGGTCGATATGAATGCTTCAACTCCTGGATTCCTGGAATGTGGGAAAATGTCAGGAGCCTCCTATATTTTTAATTCAACCCCTTGTTTTTAAGACATTTGTTTTCCACGGCCATGGCAAGGATTTTATAAAGCACTAAAGGGCCCGCATAGAGCCTCCATTTTAGATTACACATTTTAGCCATTCTTACTAATGGTGACGTTTTAGTTGGCTTTTGCTCATGCAATAATATAAACACATGCAATAATGTAAGCAGCATGTTTCTTGTAAGTGTTGCTGCAGTTCAGTCGCTACACTCCGTCCAAGGCAAAGAACACAGAATTGATGCCCTAGGTATAATGATTGTCCATGGAGAGCTAATCATGTAGAGCCATGTCATTGCATTGTCTCTGCACCTCCGACAGTGCCATATGAACCGTACTTGTATTATAAACACTGCCTCTGTGTAACATTTGGCAGAGGAGCACTTCTGCTAGTATTATCCTACAGCAAGGTGCACTGTGGCCGACATGTAGCCCTGCTGACTCTGACCTCTACCCTCAAAGGGACGATACCCTGCACTACACAAGACCAACTTCCTGGGTTCCTGGTACATCTTTCCTAGGTATGAGGGTTAGGCTATACCAATTGTTCAGTCAGAGGGTACTCCAACTATGCTCCCAATAGTGTAGGTGGTAATAGATAGGAGTGTACCAACATAATACCATTATTATGGTTGACCTTTTTATCTTCTTTGCCATTTTTGTAATGCTGGGTATCATGCTTTGTCTCTTTTACCCAATAATCACAGTCCATGTTATTTATGACTGTTGCAATAAATGTTTGAAACAACATTTTTGTATCTTTGTGTCTCATCTTGGGTGTGTAATGTGACAATTAAATGATAGATCTGTTTCTACGATTTCCTTAGGAATCTGAGGAGTCGTGTTTGAGGTTGCAGACATCATCTGGTATCCTGGTATGTATAGGCGTTCAGGTGGGGCACTGTGAGCTATCTAGGAACAGTGTCAACATTTCCTAATGGTATATGTGGACTGAGTCCCTATACACTGACGTTTATATTGACCAGATGCAGAGTCCTACTTGATTTGTAGGAACCATGTAATACATTTGTTCTTGCCAAATTACCTCTGCTAGGTATGCGGTTAATGAACTCAATGTAGTTGTTAATGTTGTATTCGGCAAACACCTTTTTAATGACTACTTCTTTTAGGCCCCAATTTGCTTCCCTCCCTGTCAGGATCATGCAGTGGTCCTACATGCTTTTACTACTTTTATCTGATCTTGTCTAGAATTTCATGGGTATTGTTAATCAATGTTTTATAAATATGTGAAATCTTCCTCTATGGGGACCAATCCTGCATATCCAGAGTTGTGGTTTTATAACATCCCAAAGCATGCATCAGCTACATAAAGTTAAAAGCATGGGACATATTAATTTCATTCTTAGCACACAGTTATTTGTCAACCCTATTGCACCCAAAATGTTGCACTCTGAAATACCTATGGTGTCCTATCTGCAAAAGTGCAGTAGAGAATTGAGGTCTTTCAGATCAGCACTGTCAGAAAAAGGAGTATCTCTATCCAAATACCCTTCCACACCATAATGGCCGTTTGTTCATCTTCCAGTCCTGTGTATCTTCGAGAAGTAACTCTTCTGCTGAATGGCATGGCAATCAAGTTGCAGCTTCCTTCTCGGGGGGACAACCCCATCTTATCAAGTCTGCCCATTGGCGTGCTCGCTTTACTCCTCTCCTCATATAAATGTCTTTGTTTGCACTAGTAGAACTAGTGGTCATCAATTTCAGTTCTAGTTGTGCATTCTTTCTTAAACCCTATGATGCCTTTTCACTCTTAGTGAAGGTTGTTTGATACACTCCACTTTCATTTAAGCGTTGGCCAAAGACTTAGATGTGCTGAAAATCCCTGCCATCCTTGGTTCTCTCCAGGAGTACTGATAACTTTAATTTGGAGTGAAATAATGAGAAAAAGAAGAGTAAGAGAAGACACTTAGGTGCTTGACATTGTTAGTCGATGTCAGGAATACATTAAATGTTCTGGTATCTGCAAGTGGATTGATATGCTGAATGGTTATCAAGTTGTATGTAGAATGAGTTATTGATAAATAGGATAAATACGAAAAAGCCAATAGACATGAAACATCAAATAATATCTGGTGTGGTGAAGTGTTACTCCCAACTAGGTTGTGTGGTTAACATTGATCAAGGATGGAGCATCTGGTAATGAGATCAAAAGTTGACCACAATACCAGTGCTAATCCCCTGGTAGCCAAGGTGCAGGAATCTTCTAAACAGCAGCTGGCCAATGGTACAAAGATTATACAAATAAGCAAGAACAAAAGCCCTGTAACAAAATAGAGCAAGGACTAACCCAATAAGACAGCTGAGAAGGAAGAACAAAAGAACGATAGGGAACCTGTGGAATGTGTGAATGATCTAAGGAGGAGAGGAAAATCAATACAACTATGAAACATTGCCAGGAAAAGATATGTGTTCAGTGTGGAAAGTATTTGTTCTACCCCTATTGACCTGAAAGTCCAATCCAGATCTAGGAAGACCCCACCCACATAGTAATTTGTAGCTTAAGCTTTCTTATATGCGATTGTCTAGTCTTCCATAATTTCCTGTTACTTACTTCTGTACTGAATGATTCTATGATTATTGGGAGGATGATGCAACAATAATGTGACTGCTTGTAGTGGGACCAGATAGTCCTATTTAAGTGAATTTCTTCATGACCTCTTTCCTACTTGCTCTTGATCTGAAATCCTGGCACTTCCTGAGTAATTCTATCTCCCACTCCTTTGTTTTCTTTTTTCTGTTGCCAAGCATTCTGAACCCTATAATTTTTTATATGGACTAACACCTAATCACTAATTTGTATGTTTCCTAAAGGGTTATAGATGAATAAACAGACCATGTATTCTTTAAACTAAGTATTGGTGGCCTCATATATGAATGTAACACCAACGCATCCTGGTTCTCCACCTCCCTCATCTGACAAGTTGGAGACTCAAGTGCAATGTGCACTTGTTATTGATCAGAAATGCCACTACAAAATAATGAAGTGCTCTCAAACCTGTAGAGATTGTGGCAGAGGGTAATCTAATTTAGAGAGAGACCTAAGTATGATTAAATAACAAGAGAACTGTTGCTCAGTCTCATGAGTTCTGTTCATGAGTTAACAAAGCACAAAGCTTCTATATAGCTAGGGAGCACTGAGGGATATCATGTCCCCTTGACACATGTATGTTGATCATACTCCTCACCCTTAACCAGCTCAAAGTCCATATCTTTTTATGAGCAGAGCTTTTGGCAATTGCAGCAATAAGTAGTCCTATCTTTCCATTGTGAGCTTCTACCACCTGGATGGGGTATATTCCTAAAGACCATTGCCACCAATTCTTCATTGTATATACCAGACATCGAATAGTCTAATGGATCTACGCAAGTGTTGCTAACCTCAAAATGGTTACTCTCCTGTCCATATTGCCACCCTTCTCAAACCAAAGGGGACAACTACATTCACCAGAGACTTATGTTTCTCACTGTCCAGCTCGTTTAGTGCCTAACAGGTTTGTCTCTTGCAATTATGGGGGCCATGTCACTGTAATATTAGATATATCCCCCCTTTTTACCTTATTTCCAGTCCATGAACATTCCTGGATAACATTTTAAATGTTTTTTTATAAGTATTTATAATAAATTACCATCAACTGAGGTTTCTCATGTCATGCTCCCTGCTAAAGTTGACCACGAAAGAAAACTTAGGGGGTCATTACAACATTGGCAGTAAAAGCAGAAGACCGCCAACACACCGCCGCGGCCGCGGAATTCTGCCACGGTCATTATGACCCAAAGGCTGAAATCCACCAAAATCTAGACACCCACACAAGTCCGCCACACCAAAGGTCAGTGATAAACTGGTGATAACAAATCCTCCACCGTCAGGCCAACAGGAAGACACCCACACTATCACGACCCACAAATCCACATGGCGGATTTTCAACCGTGGTATTCCATTGGCGGTACACACCAACGCGCTCAAAATACACACACTTTTACAAAACACAGCCACATTGGACAATTCCAAATACACACACCTGATACATATATACACACCACTCCCACACACCCAATACAATATAAAACACACACCCACATCACCCACAAACCCTTACGACCACAATTGCGACTGAAGGCGACAGAGAGACACCACCATCTACAAACGAGCATCCACAGGCACTCAACACCATCACCCACATAGCATTCACGCACCTCACACAACACACCTCTAAAATCACCCCACACATCGCAACACACACCACCCCACACATCACCCACACCACCCCATGGCATGGCAAAGACACCCCAGGTTCTCTGAGGAGGACCTCAGGGTCATGGTGGAGGAAATCATCCGGGTAGAGCCACAGCTATTCGGATCACAGGTGCAGCACACCTCCATAGCTAGGAAGATGGAGCTATGGTGAAGAATAGTGGACAGGGTCAACACAGTGGGACAGCACCCAAGAAATAGGGATGACATCAGGAAGAGGTGGAACGACCTACGGGGGAAGGTGCGTTCCGTGGTCTCAAGACACCACATCGCGGTACAGAGGACTGGCGGCGGACCCCCACCTCCTCCCCTACAACTAACAACATGGGAGGAGCAGGTCTTGGCTATTCTGCATCCTGAGGGCCTCGCAGGAGTAGCTGGAGGAATGGACTCTGGTAAGTCAAATTGTTACTATTACATCCCCCATCCTACCTGCATGCCATCACATACCCCCACCCTCATCCTCACCCCCATCACTCCTACTCCTCACACATGTCCCAATATCACAAACCACCCTCCCAACATCAAGCCCTGCATGCAACAACAAAGCATGGACACCCATCACCAATGCATGGCCACTGCACATACCCATACACCCCCCTAAACCATCATCACACAAGGTCCTACACAAGAATGCAAGCACTGGGGTACACAGTCACCCACCCATTGCACACCATGGCACATACAGATGCAATAATCATGCCTTTACAACCCTGCAGGACCCCTACCCAACATCACCAGACAGGAGGGGCCAGATATGTCCACTTCACCCACAGAAGAGGCCCACAGTGATGACAGCAGCTCTGTCCAACTGGATCTAGATGACCAGCCCGGCCTATCTGGGACCTCGGGACAATCAGTTCTCCTCCCACAGTCACAGGCCACTACAGAGCTTGCCCCCTCTGGAAACACCAGCACAGCACCCACCCAGAGGGCCCACACCTCTGTCCCCAGGACACGTCAATCAGCAGTGTGTCTACCAGTACAGGGAGCCCAGGTTAACCCACCACCCCAACAACACCAGGGACCAGGGGGCAGTGGTAGTGGGCACACGGTTCAGGGGACAGAGGCCCAGGAACACAAGGGAACTGGGAGGGCTGCTGTGCGACAGGGGGAGGACAGGCCCAGGGAACCCACTCTCCACGAGGCCCTCTCAAACATCATGGGAGCCTACCACCATTCCCAGGAGACGATGGTAACGGTACTGGCCAAGTTTCAGGAGACCCAGCGGCTGCAGGAGGAACAGTATTTTGGCTTCAGGGAGGAACTCAGATCCATCAATTCCACCCTGGGCACCATTGTAGGGGTGCTGAAGGAACTCGTCAACACCAGGAGGGACACTGTGGCACAACAAAGGGCCCCTGACACTAGCCTGGATGATGAACTGCCCACCACCTCCGCCGGCGCTAATGGACAGGAGGCACCGCCACAGGACCACCACACCAGCACCCCACCCCTGCAAAGGGCGAAACCACCTCGCAAACGGTCCCTGAGATCCAGGACAAAGGCAGAGAATGATGCCAAGACCCCTGCCAAGAAATGAGACCATCCTGATTGTCATTCTTTTGTCCCACCTTGTCACCCTGTCCATCCTTAAACTGCCCCAGCTCCACTTCCTATGCCCCTTTGGACAATGCACCTGTGAGACTAATAGACTGGACTCTGAAATGGACATTCCTCCACCATCACCCCTCACCATTTTACAACCCCCTCCAATATTGAGGACTTAAATAAACACCCTTAAAGCACAAAACAATCAGCAGTCTGTCTGTGATTTCGAAATAGTGTATTAGCAATTACAGTGGCAAAATGCTCTTTCAAATGTAATGTAAAAATACCTATGTCACACAGCTCTAGTCCATGAGGAAACAGAGCAGATGTCACACTGTGGGACCCACATTTGTGAAATCGTAAGGGAAAGTGACAACTCAGTGACCATACACTGGGTGAAGATGACAGACAGATGAGAGGTAGTGGGTTAAAATCAGATGTAGCAGGCAGTGTTGTCTTCGTACCTGTGTCTTACTGGAAGAATTGCAGGATCATCAAGTTCCTGTTGTCGATGTCCTCATCTTCTGCTTCCTCGTCTTCACTGTCCACAGGGTCCACAGCTGCCACAACACCTCCATCTGGACCATCCTCCTGCAGAAAAGGCACCTGCCATCGCAAAACCAAGTTGTGAAGCATACAGCAGGCCACAATGATCTGGCACACTTTCTTTGGTGAGTAGAATAGGGAACCACCTGTCATATGGAGGCACCGGAAACTGCCCTTCAGGAGGCCATGGGCCTCATTGTAGCGTTCCTCTGCCCTTGACCTGGGATTCCTCACCGGGGTCAGTAGCCATGATAGGTTGGGGTCACCCCCGCACATGGCGAGGGACAACTGTTAGACACACACTGACTCATAGGGACATCTACAGACCCAGACAACTATTCCCAGTGATTTGGGTCCAGGTGCTCACCTAATAGCCACACCCGGTGCCTCTGGAGTTGCCCCATCACATAAGGGATGCTGCTATTCTGCAGGATGTAAGCGTCATGCACTGAGCCTGGGAATTTGGCCTTAACATTGGAGATGTACTGGTCTGCCAAACACACCATCTGCACATTCATCGAATGGTAATTCTTCTGGTTTCTGTACACCTGTTCACTCCTGTGGGTGGTACCAAGGCCACATGTGTCCCATCAATGGCACCTATGATGTTGGGGATATGTCCCAGGGCATAGAAGTCACCTTTCACTGTAGACAAATCCTCCACCTGAGGGAAAACGATGTAGCTCCGCATGTGTTTCAGCAGGGCAGACAACACTCTGGACAACACGTTGGAAAACATAGGCTGGGACATCCCTGATGCTATGGCCACTGTTGTTTGAAATGACCCACTTGCTAGGAAATGGAGTATTGACAGCACCTGCACTTGAGGGGGGGATTCCTGTGGGATGGCGGATAGCTGACATCAGGTTTGGCTCCAACTGGGCACACAGTTCCTGGATTGTGGCACGGTAAAGCCTGTAGGTGATGATCACATGTCTTTCCTCCATTGTCGATAGGTCCACCAGCGGTCTGTACACCGGAGGATGCCACCATCTCCTCACATGCCCCAGCGGACGGTGCCTATGGAGGAGAACCACGAGCAGAGAGTCAACCAACTCTGAGGTACGTAAACACAGCTTACTCTGAAAATATTCATAAATCAAAATTTGCCTTTATGAGTGGTTAGGCAAGGCCTAGGTATGTGTGACGCAGTCAAAAATAATGCCATGTGGGCCCCTGGAATGGAGGCTGCCTGACCTGTAAAGTGGGACAGGGGGATATGAGGTAACTACGCTGGCGCTCTACACCGTCGCGGTAGGCGGTCGAAGACCGCGGCGCAATTCTGCATTGGTTAACATTGGGCCCTATGGGTCCCAGGAGCCAATGACGATGTACGCCGGCTGTGACGGTACGCACCGCTGCGGACATGACCACCATTTTCTATCTATTAAATCAACCGATACCTGATCTTCAACAGGAGAGGACCTACACTGCAAGTGCTGCTGTGACCTCAGTCTGGAAGAGACAATGACTCGTGTGTCTGGGGAAAGGGCCCCTGCCTTCAGTACAGAAGAGTTGGAGAAACTCATGGATGGGGTCCTCCCCCAGTACACGCTACTCTACGGTCCTCCAGACAAACAGGTAAGTACACTGTGAGCATGCTGTATGGGCAATGCCTGTGTGGAGTTGGGTGGATGAAAGATAGGGGGGGTGAGAATGAGGCGTGCATGAAACGACGGTGAGTGCATGTGCATCATGGCAAGGGTAGGGATGCGGGCCAATGACTGTGACGGTGCAGTTGGTAATTACTTCTCTTTTACCCTGTACAATTCCTGTAGGTCAGCGCCCACCAGAAGAAGGACATCTGGCGTGCCATCGCCAAGGAAGTCCGGACTCTGGGGGTCTACCACAGAGCACCCAATGGCGGAAAAGATGGGAGGAAATTCGCTGCTGGAGCAAGAAGACGGCGGAGGCCCAGCTGGGGATGGCCTCCCAAGGTGGGAGGGGTGCCCGTCGAACCATGACCCTCCTGGCGGTGGAGTATCCGGACTTGGATGGGCGCTTGAGGGCATCACAGCAGACACAAGGGGGTGAGTACACTCTCATTCTGCTGATTCAGTACGCATTTTAAGTGTCTGGGTGGGGGAGGTGGGCTGTGGGTTCCCCAAGGCCAGGGCGAGTTTGCTAGTTAAGTTCCCTTCTTCAGGCAGGCCCTGTGGTACCCCACCCCACCTGTGTACTGTGCCAACTACACCTAGTAAGGCTCCTGTGACATGCATGTGTGCAGAAATCGGCCAGAGCCTTGTAAGCCATGTCCCAGGGATTGAATAGTGGAGCCCAAGTGTGCGGCGTAGTGCAGGGGGCTTCTGTGTCTGTCGTGTCCGCCAACGGTAGTGGTATTGCATGCACTGAACATGTTTTTCTTCTGTCTCCCCCCCCCTTTTTGCTTTTTGTGGTCTCCCTGTACTTGTGTACATTAGCATCATCAGGCAGAGGAGCAGTGGCACCAGAGCAGGAGGGAGCTGCATCCCACATGGCCCTGGAGGGTGACACTACGGACTCCGAATTCACGAGTTGGACGGAGGGCGAGGGGAGCTCCACGGCAGGGACAGGAGCTGACACCAGCGATACGGACTCCTCCTCTAATGGGAGCTCCCTTGCGGTGGCGGCCCCATCTGTGCCCCCGCATCTACAGGTACAGCCGCCACCCCCCCTACCAGCACCGTCCTCCCAGCAGCCCCTCAGCCTTTGCCCCGTGCCCGCTCACCCAGGAGGGTGGGCATTACCTTCGCCCCAGGCACCCCAAGCCCTGCCCCTGTCACCCCTGCTGCCCTCAGTGAGGAGGCCATTGACCTCCTCAGGTCCCTCACTGTTGGGCAGTCTACCATTTTGAATGCCATCCAGGGTGTATACAGGCAGTTGCAGCAAACCAATGCCTTCCTGGAGGGCATTCACTCTGGTCAGGCAGCCCTTCAGCAAGCTTTTCAGATTCTGGCCTCAGCACTGATGGCAGCCATTGTCCCTGTCTCTAACCTCCCCCCTCCAACTTCCTCCACCCAGACCCACACCCCTGTACCTCAGCCTATCCCAAGCACACCATCAGACCAGCATGCACACACCTCAACACACAAGGGAAGCTCTGGCAAACATAAGCACCACACATCCCACAGGCACTCACACAAGCATCACACACATGCAGACACACCAACATCCACTGCCTCCACTGTGTCCCCCTCCTCCTCGTCTCCCTCCTCCCTCCCTGTCTCGTCTCCACTCACACCTGCATGCACTACATCCTCAGCCACTATGTCCATCACCAGCACACCCACCACCACATCCCCCTCACGTGCAGTCACCACCCCCACTACCATTCACACATCCCCTGTGTCCTCTCCCAGTGTGTCTGCGAGGCCACCTCCCAAGGTACACAAACACAGCCACACACCCACCCAACAGCCATCCACCTCACGACAGCCTCCAGCCCATGCACCTTCACCCAAAGTCACCAAACGTACACCGCCTACAACCACTACCTCTTCCTCCACTCCCAAACCCCCTCCAGCTACCCGTCCATGTGTTCCTAAGAAACTTTTCCTGGCCAGCCTTGACCTCTTTCCATCACCTCCCCCACCCCGTCAGTCTCCTAGGGCCCGACTCTCCAGGTCCCAACCTAGCACCTCAGCCACAACATCGGCGGGACCAGTGGTGCCAGTTGTCACTGGATTATGGAGTGCACCAGGCAGCAGGGCAGGCAGTGTGGCAAGGAGCCAGAGCACGGACAGTTCCCCACCCGTCAAGCATAAAAAGTTGGACAGTGCCTGGCGGAAGAGGGGAACGAAACCAGCCACCAAAGCCGCTCCCAGGGGTACAGTTGGGAGTGTGGAGACAGCTGTGACACCATCCAAGGGGGGAAAGGGGAACAGTAAAACTGGCAAGTCTGGGAAGATCAGCACGGCGGACAAGACTGCCACCAGCCCCGCTGCCCAGGAAGCGACCGCTAGCAGCAGCCCCGCTGCCACAGACAGGACCACGAGCAGCGCTGCTGCCCAGGAAGTGACCGCCAGCAGCAGCCCCGCTGCCACAGACAGGACCGCCAGCAGCCACACTGCCAAGAAGCGACCGCCAGCAGCATCCCCGCTGCCCAGGAAGCGACCGCCAGCAGCAGCCCCGCTGCCCAGGACAGCGCTGCCAGCAGCCCCACAGGCCAGCCAGCGCAAATGATTCCGACGCTACTGAGTCCGCCACGTGCAGGATGAAGCACTCTGGCCACAAGGCCCCCTCCAGAACCAGTGGAGAGATATATCCACGGCCCCCTCCAGAACAAGTGGAGAGATACATCCACTACCTCTGTCCTTGGCAGGGTGAAGCACTCTGGGCACAAGGCCCCCTCCAGAACCAGTGGAGAAAGTCATCCACTACCTCAGTCCTTGGCAGGATGAAGCACTCTGGGCACAAGGCCCCCTCCAGAACCAGTGGAGAAAGGCATCCACTACCTCAGTCCTTGGAAGGATGAAGCACTCTGGGCACAAGGCCCCCTATAGAACAAGTGGAGTGATACATCCACTACCTCAGTCCTTGGCAGGATGAAGCACTCTGGGCACAAGGCCCCCTCCAGAACCAGTGGAGAAAGGCATCCACTACCTCAGTCCTTGGCAGGATGAAGCACTCTGGGCACAAGGCAACCTCCAGAACCAGTGGAGAAAGGCATCCACTACCTGAGTCCTTGGCAGGGTGAAGCACTCTGGGCACAAGGCCCCCTCCAGAACCAGTGGAGAAAGGCATCCACTACCTCCGTCCTTGGCAGGATGAAGCACTCTGGGCACAAGGCCCCCTCTAGAACCAGTGGAGAGATACATCCACTACCTCAGTCCTTGGCAGGATGAAGCACTCTGGGCACAAGGCCCCCCCCCAGAACCAGTGGTGACTGTTAGCCACTTGAGAGACTGTGGCTTTGCACTCCCCAGGATTGAACAGTGGGCAAACCACCCACTTTAGAGACTTGAGAGACTGTGGCTTTGCACTTCCTAGGATTGAACAGTGGGCAAACCACCCACTGTAGAGACTTGAGAGACTGTGGCTTTGCACTCCCCAGGATTGAACAGTGGGCAAACTACCCACTGTAGAGACTTGTGGGACTGTGGCTTTGCACTCCCCAGGATACATCAATGGGCATGGAGCCCCTTCGTGGATCTGGCATCGTGCACTCAACCGGCTGAGGTGCCCCTCCTTCCCTTCCCCCTGAGGTGCCTGTTTTATTTCTATCTGATGCCCCTGCAGTGTTCTCTCTGTTTTGGTCGGGTATTGAGTGTGGGCCTCGCCCATGCCTTTTGGGCCCAGTGATCCACGGACTATGATGGTGGAATCCCTTGGACTTGTGTTCTTGGTGTATATAATTGTATATAGTATAAATGTATATATTTGGATATAGTTTTGATTCATGTCTTTGAATATATTACAATTATTCAACTCATTTCCTTTTGTCCTTGCATTCTTCCGGGGGGGTTGGGGGGTGTAACTGTGATGTATCAACATGTACTTGTGTGTGTGTTGTAGTGGTGAGGTTGGGGGTGGGGTTTTGCGTGTTGCGTGTGTGTGTCACTGTTTTTTCCCTCCCCCCTCCCCTGTGTCGTAGGGGCAGTACTCCCCATTGACTTTGCCGCCGGCGTTCGTGCTCCTGCTAGAGGAGCAGGAAGATAAAGGCTGGCAGAATTTGGAGCTCCGGTTCCATGGCGTCCTGGTTCCTCGTGGGGTGTGTAGAGGTGAGCATTTTCCCTTCGAAGTCCTGTTTCCGCCGTGTTTTTGTTCGCGGTGAATCCGCCCCGGAAAAGGTGGCGGATTGGTGGGCTGTAATAGTGTGGGCGGTACATTGTCCTCTGCCTGTCTGTTGGCGGTTACCGCTGCTGCATTTGTTTGTTCCGCCGTGGCGGTCGGAGTGTTAAAGTGGCTGGCTATGTTGGCGGTTTCCGCCATGGTCGTAATTCCATTTTTTTTACCGCCGGCCTTAACACCGACCGCCAAGGTTGTAATGAGGGCCTTAATTCAATATAAATCAATACCTGCTTCCCCCAACTCCTCCACCAGACTTCACCATATGATGGCTTACATCTGCCACTCACCCAGTGCTAAAAACTTTTATTGCCTAGTACCCATCACATATGTTCAAAACTGCATAAAAGATCACCAAAGGCACTGAATATCTGAGAGGATCATTCAAGTATCCCCCTGCTGCCACCATCTCACCATCTATCAGGACTTCCTCAGGAGTTCCTGTGGATTCTAGGATTGGCATAAGGTTGAAAACTGCTACTCTATTTTTACCACAGGCTTTAAGGGGTACCCACTTGCAATTTTGGGGGGATGGTGGCCATGGTTCCATAACAGCTATTTGGCCCATCACACCCTCTGCCTTGTGCATGGGTTGGGTTCTGTCTGATTTCAAATGTTCCACTTTTTATACATGTTTTATTTCCCAATTCAAGATGGCCATCATTGTTGTCTAGGTTGATGCTCCTTCACTTCCGGGTTCAAAGGGACTCTGGCAGTACCTTCTAGTCTATGCCCGGCAATGTCTGAAGTTGGTGGAGTCTTCTATTGCAGGCTAGTTTGCCTCAACTTTTGTGAGCATCTTTTGGGGGGTTTTTCAGCACCCCTTCTGGTTTTAGTGTCCTTGTTTGCTAAGCAACACTTTTGAGTTATTCTTGTAGCCGTACTGGTAGGAACTAGTTTCCAACTTCCGCCTGGTCCACATTGCCCTGCGTAACGAAACAATGGTAGTAAATGCACCTCTTTTTGAGCTACCTCAAATACTGTTTGCTATTATATTAATAAATATCACACTTTTCAGGAATTGGTGTGCTTCTAACCTATTTGAATTGCTGGATAATTGTTGTTCTCTCTGCCTACCCTAACCCTTTTTCCTGTTATCCTAAATGTCCAACATCTGCATTATAAGACTAATGGATCCTCTGTTTAGTTCAGTACTCTGAGCTTGACAGATCACTGTGTCAGAATGGACAAGCAAGAAGATCCATTTGCCACCTTGTCACAAGATGTAGAAGCAGTTATTGCAGAAAGCATACCAAAGAAACTAAACACAGCCAGAGTAGAAAGGGTGTTTACTGTTAATAGAGTAACCAGTTCCTAAGTTGTGCCAGTCTACTACCTTCTGTTGCACAGGCTTATCCTGTTTTATACCATTGTGATATCCCAGCCTGACTAGTCAGTGGCCCATCTATTGATTCACTTACTACTCACTGAGGGGCATTTGCCTCATCCCTAGTTCCTCCAGAGAAATACAGTGGAGATCTAACAACCTTTTTCTTCTTTTTAACACAATGCTAATTACATTTTATAGTTATGCTACCTGTGAGAAATTGGTTTATTTCTTACCTGGGGTGTGACCCTTGGTCAAGCAAAAGCCACAATCCCTTGCAGGGTGAACCACAAAAAGTCACTAAATTAACCTGTGCACAACCATGGATAGTTGTGCACAAAAATCAGTCAGGCTTAACTTAGAGGCAATGTGTAAAAAATTCATGCAGCACATAAACCGTAATAAAGCTAAAACACAACACAAAAAAAAACCACACCAACTGAGAAAGATAGAGTAAATTTGAATTAATTATTTGACACCAAAACAACAAAAAAACAATCAAAACCGGAGTTATGAATTTTTTGTGAAAACTAGCACCTAAAAGATCAAAACGTCAATTGTCTAGTCGTGCAAGACCTAGTCAAAGTGGAAAAATATGGCTGACCGTGATGAAGTGCAGACACAAGAAGTGGATTGTACTCGATCAGTGCTTACATTCAGACTTAGAAGACATTTTTAGAAAACTTTTCTGAGAAGCTAAAGTTTTGGAGGAAAAGGCTGCAGGTGGTGTCCGAGGAGGGAGTATTGTCACTAGGCAGCATTGGGTCAAAGCCACAGTGAAGATTTCTATGTTCATGCTTCATCTCTTTATTGGAAGTTAAAAATCTCCAGTGGGATGAGACAAGGAGCTACAGCCAAAGAAAGTTTTATGAGGCCAGAGACCCCTTTAGCGAAGGCCCAATGAACAGGATTTGCTGCTGCGAAGAAGAACGAAGCTGGAAAGGCTGCAAAGACAATGATGCGCCTTGGGCAGGTTGATCCCAGTCCCCTAGTCGTTCTAAGAGCAGTTTTTGGTAAAAACAATTCTAAGTCCTCAGTTTTGGTATTTGGCGATCTGGGTACCTTTAGCACCATAACCAAAGGAGCAGGAGTGGTGGACACCTGTTGAAAATTCAGGACTCACTCAGGCTGGGTCCAGGTGTTAGTTTAAGAAAGTGTGTGTGGGGGGGTTATGTCCCTGTTGTTCTGAACAAGAGGCCAACAAACTAGCCCTTGGAGTCACTCTGTTAGTCCTGGGTTCAGGTAAAGCTGCAGGTCCCAACAGAAGGGCTGGCATCTGAAGGTTCAGGTTAGGCTTCAGGCTCCAAAACAGTCTGTGACAGTACGGACAGTATAAAGGCAACAGAGAGGCGTTGATATTGCTCAGGTAAGTAATTTATTCAAATTAAAGGGTTAAATGTTCGTTTTCAGGGAGTATGGGTTTTTAGATTTAGATAGGGTTCTTCGTCTTTGACTGATGGTTTCTTCTGTCTTTTTTTTCTTTTATCTTCTCTTCCAGGTTATTGCTCCGGTGGTTTCTTGGCTGATTCCAGTCTCGGGATATCGGAAAACAGAAGGACAGAAAACGCTATGGTAAGTGGGGTGGAAATTACATCTGTTTCTCTCTAAACTATGACAGACTGGTGAGAAATAAGGGAAAATAATGGAGGAATAAGGGAAAAGGTGGGGCTGTGCCAGTGAGGAGTTGAGGGGGACCAAGTGATCACTGTCTGGGGTTTTTCTTAGTGCCCGTAAAAGTGTTTCATACGTGGATCCCGGTGTCTTTCAAAAATCCTCCCACTCAGCCCTTTCGCCACCCCCTTTCCCCCCCTCTAATTCCCCTCCCCAGTCCCTTTCCCAGTAGTGTCCCGTTTGTGAGCCCACAAGGACCGTACCTTGTTAAGCCACGACCCTCCAGGGTCGTGGCTGGCGTTCTCGTGTTCCGAACGTTGGTCTCCTTCGACAGGGTTCACCGTGTCCAGCACCTCGGTAGACGCGGGATCTCTTCTGTCGGGTTTTCCGGGCCAGACGTCTCTGGAAATCTCCTCCTCGTCCTCAGGTTTCTTCCTCTCTTGTTCCGCTGCCCTCTGTCCTCGATTCTCCTCCGGCTTCTCTCCCCTCTCCTCCGTGCTCCCGGGGCTCTTCAGCGTGCCGGGCCGGAAACCCCCTAGGGTTACCCCGGCAACCTCGGGACGCCTGCCTCTCTCTGGCCGCGTTGCCGGGGAAACGCCGGGACGCGGAAATGCCGTATCGGAGGATTCCGATATGTCACTTTCAGGACGTCCTTCCCTCGTGAACGGGAATACCCGGTCACACACCTCTTCCCATGAACGGTCCTGTTCGAGGACCGCGGTAGAGTCCGGAAATCGAGACAGATAGTCCGCAGGGGCCTGCTGTGACCCTGGTATGTGGTGTACCTGAAAGGAAAAGGGCTGCAGTTCAAGGAACCATCTCAGGATCCGGGAATTAGTATCTTTATGCGCGGCCAACCAAGTGAGGGGGGCATGATCCGTAAAAAGAATAAAAGGTCGACCCAACAGATAATACTGTAAAGTGTCCACGGCCCACTTGATGGCCAAACATTCCCTTTCAATGATGGGAAAATGACATTCCTGTGGAAACAGTTTTCTACTGATATATACTACAGGGTGATCACGACCCTCCCCGTCGGGTTGAGCTAGAACACCCCCCAGTCCTACGTCGGAGGCATCAGTGTAGAGATGGAAGGGTTTCGAGAAGTCTGGACACCGCAATATGGGCTCTTTGGTCAGATAGGATTTTAGTTGTTCAAAACTAGCCGTCTGGGAATCTGAAAAAGGCACTAACTGGTTGGGGTGTGATTTAGACAGTAAGTCCGTGAGGGGAGCTGCAAGGGTGGAATACTCAGGTATGAACCTTCGATAGTAGCCGACTAATCCCAAAAACGAGCGTAAATCTTTTTTAGTTTTTGGGTTAGGGGCGTGTAGAATGGCTTCTACTTTCTTGGTTTGAGGTTGCAGAGTTCCCTGGCAGATTTTATATCCTAGGTATGAGATATCTGGTTTTCCGATAACACATTTTTTCGGGTTAGCAGTTAGCCCTGCTCTTGCGAGAGTGTGGAATATCTGATGTAAATGGTTTAGATGGTCTTCCCAGGTTTCACTAAATATAACTACATCGTCTAGGTAAGCTACTGCAAAGGTATGAAATGGTTTTAATAGCCTATCCATTAACCTTTGAAACGTGGCAGGTGCTCCATGTAATCCAAATGGTAGCACAGTGAAATGATACAGGCCAGACTGAGTCGCAAAAGCAGTTTTTTCTTTATCCTCTGGGTCTAAGGGGATCTGCCAATACCCTTTAGTTAAATCTATAGTGGACATATATTTTGCCTTTCCAAGTTTTTCGAGGACGTCGTCTACTCTAGGGATTGGATATGTGTCGAACATGGAACTTTCGTTAAGCTTCCGGAAGTCGATACAGAATCTGATGGTACCGTCCGGTTTTGGTACTAGAACGACTGGGGAGACCCAGGGACTATTGGAGGGTTCTACTACCCCTAGTTCTAGCATTTTCTGTATCTCATGCTCCATAATCTGTTTCCGTGCTTCAGGGATACGATACGGACGTAACCTAACGATTTTACCTGGTGTCGTCCTTATCTTATGGTGTATCAAGGTGGTTTTACCCGGCGTTTCTGAGAAGAAATGTTGGAAGTGTTTCAATAAGGTATACACCTGCCCCTTCTCCAGATACGTCAAGGCTTCATTTACCGAGGGTAGCTCTTTTCCCTCATGGGCTCCGGTGGGACAGAACTCAATATTCAACTCTTTACTAGGACATAGGAACCGACTCACTCCTACGGAACCGTCAGGGTTGTTGGGTTCTTCCCATTTTTTAAAGAGATTTATATGGTAAATCTGTTTTTTTTTAGGATGGGCTGAGATTTCAATCAGATACGTAACAGGAGAAACTGATCGTATTACCCTATATGGACCCTGCCATCTTGCTAGGAGTTTGTGTTCTGAAGTGGGACGCATTATTAATACCTGGTCTTCTGGTTGTAAAACCCTCAGCTTACTCCCTCTGTCATAATACTGTTTTTGGTTTCTTTGGGCCTGTTCCATATTCACTCGTACCTCTTCCCATATAGTTTGTAGGTGGGATCGTAGGTTGTGGGCATATTCTAATAGTGGCCTTCCCCCTCCTTCCGCCTCCTCCTCCCATGTTTCCACGGCCATGTCTAGAAGGGAACGGGGCTGTCGGCCGAACACTAACTCAAAGGGGCTATGGCCGGTTGAGGCCTGCTCATGGGTTCGGATGGCATATAATACCAGTGGTAATTTCTGATCCCAGTCTCTCCCTGAGTCCTGCACTAATTTTCTCAGTAGGGTTTTTATTGTTCGGTTGTACCGTTCGACCAGTCCATCCGTCTGTGGATGGTAAACCGAGGTTCGGATTTGTGAAATACCTAATGTTTTACATACCTGTCTCATTAGATTAGACATAAAGGGAGTCCCCTGGTCGGTAAGTATTTCATGGGGAAACCCAATTCGAGAGAAGACGGTTATCATTGCTTGGGCTACTGTCTTGGTAGTTATACTTGTCAGTGGAATAGCCTCAGGGTATCGGGTGGCATAATCAACAATAACTAGGATATATGTGTGACCTTTGGTCGAGGGTACTATTGGCCCAATCAGATCCATCCCTATCCTGCTAAAGGGAATGTCTATGATGGGTAGGGGCATCAGTGGTGCTTTTTTTGGTTTACCCGGTTCCGTAAGCTGACACCTGGGACACTGAGAACAATATTTTCTTATGTGTGCAAACACCCCCGGCCAGTAAAATCGCCTGAGGAGGTATTCTTCGGTTTTCTCTCTTCCATAGTGACCCCCACCTGGTTGATTATGAGCCAGGGTCAGGACGTAATCCCTAAACTGTGCTGGTACCCAATAGTTGTTGTTTACGTTCCCCCGTACGGGTAGTGGTTATCCGGTATAAGAGGTTTCTCTTAATTAGGAAGTAAGGACCCACCTCCTTGGTATCTTCTGATTTTGCGGATCTCCAAGCCTGAGTGAGAGAGGGATCTTCCCTCTGGGTTTGATGGAAACTGACAGGTGCTTCGTGGATTTCTGCTACAAGTCCTTGGGCTTGTTCTGGCCTCTTCTGATCCCTGAACTGTCCTTTTCCTTCCCTTTTCTCTCGGCGTGAAAGTTTCCTACGTGTGACAGGGCATTCAATAGTACTATCCGAAAAAGGTGCTTCCCTCCACCAGTCCTGCGTCACCTTGGGGTTTCTAACCTGATCCAGGAGTTCTTGGAAATGTTCATAGTCAGTCCCGATGATACATTCCTCAATCAATTGTGTCATGATTCCCATAGGCAGGAAATCTCTGTGGTTTCCCCACTCTATTGTCAGTATTTGTAATGGATACTGTTCTTTGTCCCCGTGAATACAGCAAATATTCACCCACTGTCCTGTTTCCCTGTCAGCTGGACTTATAAGGTCTTTCCTAACCACAGATTGGCTGCAGCCCGAATCAACTAGAGCACATACCGACCGTCCATTAATGCTCAATGCTTGTTTAAACTTCATGTTACCTCTTCCAGTACACAGTACCCGTCGTCGTGACACTCCGATCTCCATTGGCTCACTACTGTCATGTTTCCTCAGACACATGCGGGCTATGTGTCCCCATTCGCCACAGTTGTAACATTGGGTCCCTGGTACCGGCGGACTTTCTATTATTCTACGGGGAACTGGCTCGTCAGGAAGGACTCTCGGAGCGCTTTTGGGGCTGGACACCCCCACTTTTATGCTGGGTCTGGGTGGGACACCTCGTACATCCACAGAGCGATGATATGCACATGCTAAATCGATCGCCATCTCAGTATTTACTTTTGGATGTTGGCGTATCCAATTTTCTGTAGAAATAGGTAAGGCATCTAAATATTGTTCGAGAACAATGGTTTGTATCACCTCCTCACGGCTATTCCCGATAGGACCCAACCATTTCAAAGCCAAATCCTTTACTCGATAATAGAAGGTACGGGGGTCCTCACTTGGTCCCCATTTGATTTTCCGGAATTTGACCCTGTAGTATTCGGTGTCATGTCCCACCCGTTCCAGGATGCTAGTTTTTATTTCTTGGTATGGTGTGGTTCCCCCTGGGTTGGCTGCTTGATATGCGGCTTGTAATAAACCGGTAAGTAAGGGTGCGACATACTGTCCCCATCTATCCTTAGGCCACTGGGCTGAAGAGGCCACTCTCTCAAAGTTAGTGAAAAATTACTCTGGGTCTTCCCCCTCTTGATATTTTTGCAACACGGAACTGGGTACATTGGGGTGGACCTTACTGATAGCAATGGTCTCAGTTAATTTCTTCATGGCAGTCTCGTGTACCAGTTGATTATTTGCGAGGATGGTCGCTTGGCTTTTCAAAGCAGACTGTAAGGCTTCCCTGTCCTCTTTTGCTTCTCGTTGGTGCGCCTCCCATACCAACTGCAAATGTCTCTGGCCTTCTGCCAGTTGTTTGATCATATCTTCCAAAGATGGGCTCTCACTCATGGTTTATACTGTTCGTACTCTGGGTGGGTATTTCGGATCCCACTTCTGACACCACTGTGACAGTACGGAGAGTATAAAGGCAACAGAGAGGCGTTGATATTGCTCAGGTAAGTAATTTATTCAAATTAAAGGGTTAAATGTTCGTTTTCAGGGAGTATGGGTTTTTAGATTTAGATAGGGTTCTTCGTCTTTGACTGATGGTTTCTTCTGTCTTTTTTTTCTTTTATCTTCTCTTCCAGGTTATTGCTCCGGTGGTTTCTTGGCTGATTCCAGTCTCGGGATATCGGAAAACAGAAGGACAGAAAACGATATGGTAAGTGGGGTGGAAATTACATCTGTTTCTCTCTAAACTATGACAGACTGGGGAGAAATAAGGGAAAATAAGGGAGGAATAAGGGAAAAGGTGGGGCTGTGCCAGTGAGGAGTTGAGGGGGACCAAGTGATCACTGTCTGGGGTTTTTCTTAGTGCCCGTAAAAGTGTTTCATACGTGGATCCTGGTGTCTTTCAAAAATCCTCCCACTCAGCCCTTTCGCCACCCCCTTTCCCCCCCTCTAATTCCCCTCCCCAGTCCCTTTCCCAGTAGTGTCCCGTTTGTGAGCCCACAAGGACCGTACCTTGTTAAGCCACGACCCTCCAGGGTCGTGGCTGGCGTTCTCGTGTTCCGAACGTTGGTCTCCTTCGACAGGGTTCACCGTGTCCAGCACCTCGGTAGACGCAGGATCTCTTCTGTCGGGTTTTCCGGGCCAGCCGGCTCTGGAAATCTCCTCCTCGTCCTCGGGTTTCTTCCTCTCTTGTTCCGCTGCCCTCTCTCCTCGATTCTCCTCCGGCTTCTCTCCCCTCTCCTCCGTGCTCCCGGGGCTCTTCAGCGTCCCGGGCCAAAAACCCCCTAGGGTTACCCCGGCAACCTCGGGACTCCTGCCTCTCTCTGCCCGCGTTGCCGGGGAAACGCCGGGACACGGAAATGCCGTATTGGAGGATTCCGATACGTCACTTTCAGGACGTCCTTCCCTCGTGAACGGGAATACCCGGTCACACAGTCCTTTCGGTTACATCAAGGCAGTCTTGCACAGTGCACAGCTGTTTACAGCAGCAGGCAGTCCTCTGGGAGTCCTTCTGCAGTTTCAGGAGTGAACTAAAGTGTTGGTGTCTGAGGTCGTATTTTTATTCCCTGGTGCTCTCCTTCTGGAAGGTAGAAGAAGTTTCTAAACAGTGGCTTCAAAGTGCATGGAATTTCCTAACTCCCCTACCCTGGCTCCAAGCTGACTGCAGTGACAATGCAGAGGTTATAGGTCCTTTGTGTGAAGGCAGAACACTCCCTATTGAATTTCAAGGGAGGCTGTGCTTAGCTCTGCCCCAATCCTGCCAGTAGATGCTCATTCTGGCACACCTAATCCCTCTAATGGGTGAATGTTAGGGAGGATTTCACAAAGTCCCTCCGTTTCAACTAGTCATATGACCTAAGACAGCTGCCAGCACAAAAGGGGCTAAAGGCATAAACATGCCAAATTTCTGAAACTGGCATTTTCAAAATTGTTATCAAAAACCCGATATTATAATATTAAATGGGATTTTACATTACAATTCCAAATACACCAACCTTAGGATTGCTACCTGCTCCCAATTAGAAAATACAACTTATTAAATGTAATAAAGAATCTCCAATGTTATCCTATGAGATGGGCAGGCCTTACAGTAGTGAGCAACGAATGTAGGAGTTTTTTTTACTACCAGGACATGTAAACGTAAAAAGTACATTTCCAACCTTTCAATTACAAAACACCTTGCCCCATGGGCTACCTAGGGCGTACCTTATGGGTGACATATGTAATAAAAAAGGGTTTAAGGCTTGGTGGTGGGGTTTTATTGCTAAGTAGACATGGCAGTTTAAAACTGCGTTCAGGCCTCAGTGGGAGGCCTGGAACAAGTAATAAGGTGCTACTTAAGTGGGTGGTGCAATAAGTACTGAGTGCCCACTGATACCGTTTAATTTATAGGCCCTAGGTATATGGTATACCACCCTACATGAGGCTTATGAGTAAATGAAATATTCCAATTGGGAATAAGCCAATTTAACCATGTTTTTTCAAGCTCTTTAGCACTGGTTGTCAGTTGTTAAGTGCACAGAGCCCCTAGGCCAACAAAAATAAGTTCACAAAAAAGGAGGCGGTGAGGCAAAAGATTTGAGGGAAGACCACCCTAAGGCTGACAGGTCTAACACTGCCACACTTTCATTAGAGTAAGTCTAGCATCTAGTTCATAGTGTCTGATCTCACTAAAAACACTCTCAAATGTGCGGTTCCCTTGCTCATGAATTATCACCCCTGCATGCAGCCTTTTGCTACAAGTTTGGCTGAGTTTAGTTCTGTTTTTGAGAATAACTCACTTTCTAGGAAATACATGTAGGGCTGGTAACTGTTGGAAATTAGGTCCTTAGTTGGCAGAGGTATCCACCCTGTCCAAGTAGAGACCATAATCCTAGTCAGGGTAAGTCAGATACATACACTAATTAAACCTGTGCTCACCCTCTGGTAGATTGGCACAGAGCAGTCAGGCTTAACTTAAGAGGCAATGAGAAAAGTATTTGTGCAACACTTAAATTACAGCAACACAATTGAAAACACCACAGAAAAACTCCACACCAGTTGAGAAAAATAGATAATATTTATCTGAGTAAAACACGGACAAAACAACACAAATCCAATCAGTAGAAGCCAAGATATGACTTTTTAAAGATGAAATGTAAAAACAGTATTCAGATGTTATTAGCGGTCACAAGGTTACTTGAGGTCGTGAGGGACCTGTGCAAATTCATAATCGAGGCCGACCGCGAAGGAGGGTAGACCAGCTACAGAACCCACGCAGAGTCTGCTGAAACAGTACCTTTGATGGAGCAAAACATAGATGTTGAGGGCACGATGAGGTGGTACTTCCCACGCTGTTGGGTCCCTGCATCGTCATTGGGCTCCACTGAACTGAATATGACACGTTGTCGCTGAGCCACGCAGAGCTTCATCAGCGAGCCATGCAGGCTGTGAATCTGCTGTTGTCGAACAGCCTCTACATCAGTTTTGAGGGAGCAATATGGAGGAATTTCTCATGCATTTGAAGAAATGCACCAGTTATTGCAGAAATCAGCTGCAGAACCCACTTCTGAGGCCCAGGACTGCAGGCGGCAGGCACCTCAGGCAAAGGTAGGACTCATGAATGTCTAGTAGCACCAGGAGAGTGGCAGGCGATTTTTTATATTACTGAGACTGGCGAGAACAGGGGGCATGCCAACAAGCCCTTAGAGAATCTTGGGTTCAAGGATGTAGAGAACAGGTCCAGTCCTTCTCACTCAAGGCAAGAAGCAGCAGGCAGCAGGTCAACACAACAAAGCTATTAGTAAAGGGTCAGTCCTATCTACAGTATATCACCCAGCAAGCAGTAGGCAAACACAGCAACACAGTTGCAGAGTGGAAGTCCCTCCTAGCAGCACAGCAGTCCTTCTTTCTGGCAGAATGTCCTTAGTTCAAGTAGAGTTCTGGTTTGGTGAGGGTTTGGGGTCAAGTACTATACCCAGTTGAGACACTGAAGTGGGGAAGATTTCAAAGAGAGGCCTTTGAAGTGCACAAGGTCCCTGCCCTTCCTTCCCTGGCCCCAGATACTCTACAGAGAGGTGTGCAGCCCTTTGTGTGGGGAGAGGCACAGACCTATTCAGGGGTAAATGCCAGCTTCTCCCTCTCATCTAGCCCAGGAAGACTCATCGGCCTGGTGATGGGCCATCAGGATGCAAATGCTACACCTAAGCACCCTTTGTTTGTGACTGTCTAGAGGGGTTGCACAAAGCTCAGCTGTCATCTACCCCAGATGTGTAGTTAGAGACAGGCAGAGACACAGAGTGGTTCAAGTAAGACATTTCCACCTTTCTAGAAGTGCTACTTTTTTCAGATTTACAATTTAAAATCCATCTTCACCACAAATTTGAGATTTTACAGTGAGTCCAGAGACCCCAAATTCTATATTTCAATGTTTTCCCAATCACAAGTTACACGAAAGGGTGCTTCAAGGTAATTAAAATGTTAACCTCTGGAAGAGATGGGCCTTGCAATAGTGAAAAACGGCTTTAGCAGTTTATCACTACCAGGACATGTTAAATTTAGAAGTACATGACCAACCTTTTATATACACTGCAACTTGACCTTGGGGCTAACCAGGGCTTACCTTAGGGGTGATGCATGGGAAATATAAAGTAATGTTTGGGCTTGACAAGTGGGTACATTTGCAATGTCGAAATGACAATTTAAAACTGCACACACAGTTTCTGCAGTGGCATGTCTGAGACATGTTTCAAGAGCTACTGAGGTGAGTGGCACAATCAGTGCTGCAGGCTCACTAGTAGCATTTAATTTACAGGCCCTGGGCACATACAGTGCACTTTACTAAGGTCTTACAAGTACATTAAAGATGGCAATTGTGGATAAGCCAATGTTACTATGTTTATAGTACAGAACAGCTGCACTTTAGCATTGGTCAGAAGTGGTAAAGTACACAGATTCCCAAGGCCAGCAAAAATGAAGTCAGTAAAACAGGAGGCCAGAGGGTAAAATGTTAGGAGAAACCACGCCTAGAATTGTAAGTCTAACACTAACCTTAGATCAGACGAATCAAGATTCAGTCTAATGTGTAGCACAATTCTGTGCTCAGAATCAGCATGGGCCAGTAAGGAGACTGCTTTCATTTAGGCATTCATTTATTAGGGATTATGTGAAGATAAGAAAAGTCAGTTGTTTTGGTAGTGAACAGGCCAAAAAACGACCAACCCCTCATTTGATTTGGTAATACAGAATAATCAGCAGGACACCAATCATTGAAAGGAATGACAGCAAGCCGTCTTATGAATCAGATATGCTCCTAGAATTCCCTACAGAGAGCCTATAAGTAACTATCCCTAGTAAAAACCCTATGCAGATAAGTAATCCAAGAAATAGATTGATATCTGTTTGAAAAAACTGCATCTATGCAGAGGAAATGTATGTATTTTATGTGGAGGGGCTGGTCATTTTCAGAAGCAATGTTGTCATCTGCAGGAAAACTGCCATACTTGGTCTTGAGCAATGGGTTTGAGTTAACCACCCTGCTGCTGAATGTTATTAGCCTACTGCAGACACTGTCCATTTCTTCACATCCATTTTCTTATCTTTGCCTAAAGGACCTTTGCATGTAACTGCTTTACTGGATTCCAGAGCCACTTATATCTATGGATACCTAGTTTGCTTACATTTATGAGGTGCCCTTGTCCTTTATGAAGGTTGTAGAATATCTGTGCTGTGTATGGTACTCTATCTTCAAAGGATGTTAGGAAAGAAAAGCAGTACCTAATCTTGCAACCTTCTCTGGTAATGTAGGATCACTGGTTTGTTAAATTATTGATGCTCCTGCTTTTTCAGACATCATAGGTTCCACTTGGCACTGGCATTTTAATTCCTAAATTGATTGGGTAAACAATTCTATCACTTTCACTTCTCCTTATTGCCAAGCAGCATGCTTTTCCATGAATGGCATGAAGAACACTACTACACTGGTTATGTTATACAGTCAAGTTATAGCTCTTTTAAAGTATCTTGCATTGACTATTGTTAGGTTAATGCAATGACCATTTGCAATCGACATGCGTTAACTCTAATTTCCACCCTACTAGATCAACCATGACAAGTAAAATGGTTCACAAAGCTGGCTCTTTAGGGTGTTTACAATCTGGTACAGTAAAAGGAGGAGCTAAATGGAAAACTGATTTTAACACTAAAGGGGTGATTCTAACCCTGGCGGTCGGTGATAAAGCGGCGGCCAACCCGCCAACAGGCCGGCGGTCCAAAAAATGGAATTCTGACCCTGGCGGCAACCGCCAACACAGCCCGCCAGATTAACACTCCGACCGCCACCGCGGTACAGACAAACAGCGCGGCGGTCACCGCCAACAGGCAGGCGGCAGACAATGTACCGCCCACAGTATTACAACTCACCAATCCGCCACCTTTTCCGGGGCGGAAGCCCCGCCGATAAAAACACGGCGGAAACAGACTACGGACGGGAAAACGCTCACCAAAACACACTCCACGAGTACGGAGGACAGCATGGAACCCGAATTAAACATCCTACCTGCACTCGTCTACCTGCTCATCTACAGACGACAACGGTGAGTACTGCACCTACGACACACGGGAGGGGGGAGGAGGAAAGGTTACGGGCACACACATATGCGACCCCCACCCCCCAAACTATGTACACACCAATCCAGAGCAACAATGCACAGTGACACCACCCAAACCCCCCTGAAAAATGCAAAGACATAATTAAATTGTGAACCAAAATTTTATATAACAAATAGACTCTGAGATGTATCGGCAACTATGCAAAATATCCATAACAAAATAACACTATACACACTGCCATGGAGAACCAAGGCAATTAGTCCGCTAAAGCAAAGTCAAATGGAACAGTCCGTGGGCTACAGTGTAGCAACACAAGGGCAAAGCCCACACAGGAGACCTGAGTCCTTTGGAGAGAACACTGCAGGGGCATCTGATGAAAATACTACAGGCACCTCAGGGGGAAGGGAAGAGGGGGGCACCACAGCCACATGAGTCCACGACGCAAGATCCACGAAGGGGCCACCATGCCCACTCTGCCATCCTGGGGAGTGCAAAGCCACAGTCTCTCAAGTCTCTACAGTGGGTGGCTTGCCCACTGTGCCATCCTGGGGAGTGCAAAGCCACAGTCTCTCAAGTCTCTACAGTGGGTGGCTTGGCCACTGTGCCATCCTGGGGAGTGCAAAGCCACAGTCTCTCAAGTCTCTACAGTGGGTGGCTTGCCCACTGTGCCATCCTGGGGAGTGCAAAGCCACAGTCTCTCAAGTCTCTACAGTGGGTGGCTTGCCCACTGTGCCATCCTGGGGAGTGCAAAGCCACAGTCTCACAAGTCTCTACAGTGGGTGGCTTGGCCACTGTGCCATCCTGGGGAGTGCAAAGCCACAGTCTCTCAAGTCTCTACAGTGGGTGGCTTGCCCACTGTGCCATCCTGGGGAGTGCAAAGCCACAGTCTCTCAAGTCTCTACAGTGGGTGGCTTGCCCACTGTGCCATCCTGGGGAGTGCAAAGCCACAGTCTCTCAAGTGGATAACAGTCTCCACTGGTCAAGGAGGAGGCATGGTGGGCACAGTGAACCATAAACAGTGCTTGAGATGAAGGGGCCCAGCGGAGCGGTGCTTGAGATGAAGGGGCCCAGCGGAGCGGTGCTTGAGACGGCGGGGCCCAGCGGAGTGGTGCTTGAGACGGCGGGGCCCAGCGGAGCGGTGCTTGAGACGGCGGGGCCCAGCGGAGCGGTGTTTGAGACGGCGGGGCCCAGCGGAGCGGTGCTTGAGACGGCGGGGCCCAGCGGAGCGGTGCTTGAGACGGCGGGGCCCAGCGGAGCGGTGCTTGAGACGGCGGGGCTCAGCGGAGCGGTGTTTGAGACGGCGGGGCCCAGCGGAGCGGTGCTTGAGACGGCGGGGCCCAGCGGAGCGGTGCTTGAGATGAAGGGGCCCAGCGGAGCGGTGCTTGAGACGGCGGGGCCCAGCGGAGCGGTGCTTGAGACGGCGGGGCCCAGCGGAGCGGTGCTTGAGACGGCGGGGCCCAGCGGAGCGGTGCTTGAGATGAAGGGGCCCAGCGGAGCGGTGATTGAGACGGCGGGGCCCAGCGGAGCGTTGCTTAAGATGAAGGGGCCCAGCGGAGCGGTGCTCTTCTGCACGGCGGGCCCTGTTCAGCGGTGCTCTTCTGCACGGCGGGCCCTGTTCAGCGGTGCTCTTCTGCACGGCGGGCCCTGTTCAGCGGTGCCTATCTTCACGGCGGGGCCCAGTTCAGCGGTGCTCTTCTGCACGGCGGGCCCTGTTCAGCGGTGCTCTTCTGCACGGCGGGCCCTGTTCAGCAGTGCCTATCTTCACGGCGGGGCCCAGTTCAGCGGTGCTCTTCTGCACGGCGGGCCCTGTTCAGCGGTGCTCTTCTGCACGGCGGGCCCTGTTCAGCGGTGCTCTTCTGCACGGCGGGCCCTGTTCAGCGGTGCCTATCTTCACGGCGGGGCCCTGTTCAGCGGTGCCTATCTTCACGGCGGGGCCCAGTTCAGCGGTGCTCTTCTGCACGGCGGGCCCTGTTCAGCGGTGCTCTTCTGCACGGCGGGCCCTGTTCAGCGGTGCTCTTCTGCACGGTGGGCCCTGTTCAGCGGTGCCTATCTTCACGGCGGGGCCCTGTTCAGCGGTGCCTATCTTCACGGCGGGCCCTGTTCAGCGGTGCTCTTCTGCTCGGCGGGGCCCTGTTCAGCGGTGCTCTTCTGCACGGCGGGCCCTGTTCAGCGGTGCCTATCTTCACGGCGGGGCCCTGTTCAGCGGTGCACATCCAGTAGGTTCAAGGGAGCCAGACCTGGCCTGGACTCCGTGCTCAGACGCCCTCCGGCCGTGATGTTCCTGGGCCCTTCAGTGACGGAGTCCTGGCCCCTTTGGTGTCCTCCTTTACAGCTGGGATGTGGCATGTGGGGCCCACCTGCTCCGCGCTCCTGCTGGCTGACGTCTCCGCCCTGCTGCCCTTACGCTCCTTAGATGGGGCTCTCGGGCCCTTGCCTCCCCTAGACGTTGTGGCTGGTGGGCGAACTCTGCTCCTTGGGGGCAGCCGTGTCAGTCTTCGCACGGCGGCCCTTGTGTTTCCTGGTCCTCTTGCCGGGGGGGGGGGGGCTGGATGTGTCCTTGCTGCTGATGTCCGAAGTTGGGCTGGTGGTGGCTGTGGTGCTCTTGGGACTCTTTGCAGATGGAGGGGGTAGGTCATCGGAGGGGAAGAGGTTAAGATTAGCCAGGAAAAGTTTCTTAGGGCCAAGGTAAAAGGTAGGAGAAGTGGAGATGGAAGTGGAGGAAGAGGATGTGGTTGTAGGAGAGTCAGGTGTGCTGTCATTGGGTGAAGGTGCAGGTGCTGTAGGCTGTTGTGAGGTGGATGTCTGTTGGGTGGGTGTCTGCCTGCGTTTGTGTGTCTTGGAAGGGGTGGTGACAGACACAGTGGGAGAGGACACAGGGGACGTGTAAATGGCAGTGGGGGTGGTGACTGCACGCGTGCGGACTGTACAGGAGGGTGTGGTGGTGATGGAAGCACTGGCTGATGTTGGTGTGCATGCAGGTGTGAGTGTAGACGTCACAGGGAGGGAGGAGGGAGACGAGGAGGAGGGGGACACAGGGGTGGTAGTGACTGTTGGCATGTCTGCATCTGTGTGTTGCTTGGGTGAGTGTTTGTGGGATCTGTGGTGCTTGTGTCTGGATGAGCTGCCCTTGGGTGTTGAGGTGTGTGCAGGCTGGTCAGATGGTGTGGATGGGATAGGCTGAGGAACAGGAGACAGAGACAGGGTGGAGGCAGTCAGAAGAGGGAGGCTGGAAACAGGGACAATGGCTGCCGTCAGTGCTGAGGCCAGAGCATTGAACGATCGTTGATGGGCAGCCTGACCCGAATGAATGCCCTCCAGGTAGGCATTGCTCCGATGCACCTCCCTTTCTACCCCCTGGATGGCATTCAAAAGGGTAGTCTGCCCAACAATGAGTGTCCTGAGGAGATCAATGACCTCCTCACTGAGGGCAGCAGGGGTAACAGGGGCAGGGGCTGAGGTGCCTGGGGCGAAGGAGACGCCCGCCTTCCTGGGTGAGCGGGCACGGAGCGTAGGCTGAGGGGCTGCTGGGAGGGCAGGGCTGGTGCGCTGGGTGGCGGCTGTACCTGTAGAGGCGGGGGGCCCGGATGTTGCCGCCACCGCTAGGGAGCTCCCATCCGAGGACGTGTCGCTGTCGCTGCTCTCACCAGCGGTCCCCGTTGTGGTGCTCCCCTCGCCCTCCGGCTCACTTGGGCCCTCGGTGTCTGTTCCTGTGCCCACCGGGGCCTTGTGGCTTGCAGCTCCCTCGTGCTCCGATGCCACATCTCCTCCACCTGATGATGCTAATGCACACATGCACAAGAAGATGAAGAAGAAGGGTGGGGGGAGAAATAGAAGACCGGGTTGAGTGCATGCAATGTCAAAACCGTTGGCGGAGAGGACAGACACAGGAGCCGCATGCACTAAGCCGCGCATTCGGGGCACACTACTCAGTACTTCTGACTCGGACAACAGGTCAGGAGACGACAATCGCGCACATGTGTGAGGCTGGACCATCAATAGCTGGACTTGTCACCCTACGGAGGTGGTGGCCGGGAGCACAGGGCCATGCCTAAGGGAGAGGACTACACTACAGAAAGCGCCCTGGCCTAATGTCACCCCCAACCCTCCTCCCCCACCCAGACGCCTCCACTGCGCAGAAAGATAGCTGAATGTGCTGATACTCACCCCCTTGTGTCTTCTGTGATGCTCTCAAGCGCCCATCCAAATCAGGGTAGGCCACCGCCAGGATCCGGGACATCAGGGGGGTCAGGGTACGACTGGCACCCCTCCTAGGTTGGGAGGCCATCCCCAGCAGTGACTCGGCGGTCTTCCTGGTTCCGCGGCGGATGTCCTCCCACCTCTTGCGGCAGTGGGTGCCCCGTCTGACGTGGACCCCCAGGGCCCAGACTTCCTTGGCGATGGCACGCCAAATCTCGACTTTCTGATGGGCGCTGACCTATGTGACATGTACAGGGTGGGAAGGAAACATTCATCAACTTACTGCATGTTAGATGTGATTGGCCCCCCCTCCCCAACCTTGCAATATAGCACATGCTCTCATCTGTCGTGCGTTGCACTCCTCATTCGCCCCCCACCCCACCAACTTACATCCACCCCACTCCACACAGGCATCGCCCATTCCATGTGCACCCGGTGTACTCACCTGTTGGTCTGGAGGACCGTAGAGTAACGCATACTGGGGGAGGACCCCATCCACAAGCTTCTCCAACTCTTCAGACATGAAGGCAGGGGCCCTTTCCCCAGTCGCAGCAGCCATTGTCACTTCTAGACCGAGTTCACAGCAGCACTTGCAGCATAGGTCCTCTCCTGTGGATGATCAGGTCTCGAGTGATTAAGCAGATAGAAAATGGTGGTCACACCCGCGGCGGTGCGTACCGCGGCGGTGCGTACCGCGACCGCCGGCGCACATCGTCATTGGCTCCTGAAACCCATAGGCTTCAATGTTATCCAATGCGGCTCCGTATAGCGGTCTTCGACCGCCTACCGCCACGGTGTGCTCCGCCAGCGCAGTGACCTCACATCCCATTGTCCCACTTCACAGGTCAGGCAGCCGCCATTTCAAGGGCCCACATGGCATAAACTCTACTGCGACACACAGGCCTAGGCCTGGCATTGCCACACATACACGCCTTTCAATACCTAGATAACCGTGTGCCATGCAAGGAGTGGTGAACGTACCAGTGATTATCTTGACTCTGTGCTCCATGTTGTCCTTCCTAGGCACCGTCCGCTGGGATTTGCGAGGAGAAGGATGAATCCTCGCGTGTACCGACCGCTGGTGGACCTGTCGACAATGGAAGAACGCCCCATCATACTACGATACCGACTTGACCGTGCCACTATCCATGAACTGTGTGCCCAGCTGGAGCCAGCCCTGATGTCCCCCATCCGCCAACCCACAGGAATTCCCCCTCTGGTGCAGGTGCTGTCAGTCCTCCATTTTCTTGCAAGTGGCTCATTCCAGACAACAGTGGCCATGTCATCTGGAATGTCTCAGCCAATGTTTTTCTAAGGTTTTGTCTAGAGTGTTGTCTGCCCTGACGAAACACATGTGGAGTTACATTATTTTCCCTGAGGAGGTTGATTTGCCCACTGTGAAGGGTGATTTATATGCCCTTAGACATATTCCCAACATAATTGGTGCCATTGATGGGACCCATGTAGCCTTAGTCCCCCCAAAAGACGATGAGCAGGTGTACAGAAACAGGAAGAGTTACCATTCTATGAACGTCCAGGTGGTCTGTTTGGCTGACCAGTACATCTCCCATGTGAATGCAATGTTCCCTGGTTCAGTGCATGACGCGTATGTGATGCGTAATAGCAGCATCCCTTATGTGATGGAACAGCTACAGAGACAACGTGTGTGGCTAATAGGTGACTCTGGTTACCCCAACCTGCCTTGGCTATTGACCCCAGTGAGGAATCCCCGGACCAGGGCTGAGGAACGGTACAATGAGGCCCATGGGCGAACTAGGAGGATCATAGAAAGGACCTTTGGGGTTCTGAAGGCCAGGTTTAGGTGTCTGCATATGACAGGGGGATCCCTGATGTACTCACCAAAGAAGGTGTGCCAGATCATCGTGGCCTGCTGTATGCTTCACAATCTGGCATTGCGACGTCAGGTGCCTTTCCTGCAGGAGGATGGTCCAGATGGTGGTGTTGAAGCAGCTGTGGAGCCTGTGGAGAGTGAAGAGGAGGAAGACTCAGAGGACGACCCAGACAACAGGGACAGAGTTATCCAACAGTATTTTCAGTAGCACACAGGTAAGAATCACACACGCCATTTAAATTTTCCTGAATGCCTCATGCTTCTCAACTTTGTCTATGACCCCCCAGTTCTTTGAAACTGATGTTTGATTCTCCCTTCCCTTTTCAGTGCTGTATGACCCACTGCGTGACTTCTGCTTGGTTAGCCCATGGACTAATGCTTATTGATCTCGGTATGTGTTCAGCAGAAAGTTTACAGAACATAATTGATCGGTAATGTGTTTTACATTTGTAAATAATACAGCCTGACTCCAGCATGATTTCAGTGCATTGCATGATTTATTTCTGGTGCTAGATGATGGTACATGATATTCACACGGTGATGGGTGGGGGTGGAGTAATGTCCATGGCCAGTTCTCAGTCTCACAGGTGCATTGTCCATATGCCTGTGGAAGGATGGAGCAGGGGCAGTTCAAGGTTGGACAGGGTGGCAATGTGGGACAGTGGGATGACTTCAGGGGGTATCTCATGCTGGCCGGGGTCTTGACATCCTACTCTGTCTTTTTTTTGGATCTCAGGCTCCTCTTGCGGGGTGGTTGTTCTTCAGCAGGAGGTGGGGTTCTGGTGGCCTGTCGTTGTGGTGGGGCCTCCTGTCCACTAGCGCCGGCGGAGGTGGTAGGCTGTTCCTGGTCCGGGCTAGTGACAGGGGCCCTGTGTGGTGCCACATGGTCCCGCAACGTGTCTTCTATCCGGTGGAGGGCCTGGACTATGCTCCCCATGGCGGTAGAGATGTTGGTGAGATGATTGTTGAACCCCATGTAGCGTTCCTCCTGCTGTGCCTGGATCTCCTGGAACCTGGCCAGTACCGTCGCCATCGTCTCTTGTGAGCGGTGGTAGGCTGCCATGATGGTGGTGAGGGCCTCTTGGAGAGTCGGTTCCTTGGGCCTCTCCTCCCCCCCCCTGTCGCACAGCAGCCCTCCGAGTTGCCCTGTTTCCCCCGGACTCTGTCCCCTGGACGGTGTGCCCACTACCACTGCCCCCAGGTCCCTGTTGTTGTTGGGGTGGTGGGTTAGCCTGGGGGCCCTGTAGTGTCAGACACACCGCTGATTGACCTGTCCTAGAGACAGGGCCATGGGCCTGCTGGGTGGGAGCTGTGCTGTTGTTCCCAGAGGGGGTTGGGTCTGCTGTGGCCTGTGTGTGGGGAACCGACTGTCCAGAGGTCCCCGATGGTCCGGGCTGGTCGTCAGGTTCCAGGTCGACAGAGCTGCTGTCATCACTGGGTGCCTCTTCCGGGGGGGGGATGGACATTTCTGGACCCTCCTGGCCGGTGTGTTGGTGTTCGGGTCCTGCATGGGGTAAGAGAGTATGGTTATTGTTTCTGTGTGTGCTATTGTGTGCGATTTATGGGTGCCCTTGTCCCCCAGTGCTGTCATTCCCTTGGGGGAGGTGTTGTGGGGGTGTTTGGGGGGGGGGGTATGTGCAGTGGTCATGCTTAGGTGATGGGTGTCCATAGTTTGTGGTGGCATGCAGGGGTTGGTGTTGGGTGGGTTGTGCTGGGGAGACATTCTCAGGGAGGATGTGTGATGGGGGTTGGGGGTGAGGGTGGTGGTGGGGGTTGGCATGCTGGAGGGGGGGAAAGTAGTTGAGATTGTACTTACCAGAGTCCATTCCTCCGTGTACTCCAGCAAGGCCATCAGGATGCAGGATGTTTAGTACCTCTTGCTCCCATGCTGTGAATTCGGGTGGAGTGGGTGGGGGTCCCCCGCCAGTCTTCTGCACTGCGATGTTGTGTCGCGAGACCATCGAGCGCACCTTTCCCCGTAAGTCGTTCCAACGTTTGCGGATGTCCTCTCGATTTCTGGGATGCTGTCCCACCGCGTTTACCCTGTCCACGATCCGCTGCCATAGCTCCGCCTTCCTGGCTATAGTGGTGTGCTGCACCTGTGAGCCGAAGAGCTGGTGTTCGAGTCTTATGATCTCCTCCACCATCACCCGGAGTTCTTGGTCCGAAAAGCGTGGGTGCCTTTGGGGTGCCATGGGGTGGTGTGGATGAGGTGTGGGGTGGTGTATATGGTGAAGAGTGTGTTGGTGTGTGGTGCTTTGTGCTTCTATGTGGTGTGTGTGATGGTGTAGTGTGCCTCTGTGTGATGTAGCTCTCTATTCTGTGATGTGTCTCTCTCTCCTTCGTCTGTGATCTTCGGTCGTAGGGGTTTGTGGGTGATGTGGGTGTGTGTTTTATAGTTGGTTGGATGTGTGGGAGTGTTGTTTGTATGTGTGTCAGGTGTGTGTATTTCAAATTGTCCAATGTGGCTGTGTTTTGGAGCTGTGTGTGTATTTTGACCGCGGCGGTGTGTACCGCCAATGGAATACCGCGGTTGAAAGACCGCCGCGTGGATTCGTGGGTCAGAATGGCATGGGCATGTTTGTGTTGGCGTGACGGTGGAGGTTTGGTCATCTCCAGTTTTCCGCGGCCCGCTGATGAGGTGGCCTTCCTTGGATGTCGGGATTTTGGCGGTTTCGCCGTTGTGGGTCAGAATGACCGTGGCGGTTTCCCGCGGCCGCGGCGGTAGAATGGCGGACTTCTGACCGGCGGTAAGGGCCTTTTACCGCCGAGGTCAGAATGACCCCCTAAATATTGCCACTATGGTTTCTTCATAATGCTCTTCGTCTTATCAAACACACCAGCAGCATTTTAACAGCTAAATATAGACAGCATGTTTGAGAAGTGTTACAAAGGCTCTGGATCCACTTGTTTCATACTAAGTTGAATAAATGCACGCTTGAAGCAGAATGAGTAACATCTCTAGGATATATCATCTCCCAAGCTGGAACCAAAATTGATCCTGAAACACTACAACTGTACATCAATGGCCTGTTCCTACCACCATCGAACAACTGCCTCAGGTGAGCTTTTTTTACCATCAATTTATTCATCCTTTTTCTGGGATGGTGTCACCTACAATATCACTTACTAGAGAAAAAAAACCTTTGTGTGGGGCTCAGCACAACAAGAAGATTTTGCTACTTTGAAAATTGCCTCTTTTACACCAGCATTAAGTTTGAGACATTCAGCTAATTATTTACAGTTTATTGTAGAGACAGATGTCTCTCCTCGAGCCATTGGAGTCATACTATCACAACAAGGTATTCATACTGAGCAGCTGCCTTTCATTGCTTATTATTTACAGCAATTATCCACAACTGAACAGTGTTATATGATCTATGATGGACAATATCTTGCCATTACATACTTATTTGCACATTGGTGACATTACCTGGAGGAGGTCTATATGAAGTAACTGTATGGATTGACCACAGTCATTTGGGATTCTTGTGATCCATGAGATATGACCCACTGTTGTGCATGTTGGATAGTTTTATTTTCATGCTTCAAATTTTCAATGTATTACCACCTTTGAAAGTGACATGGAAAAGCAGATGCCTTATATCATCTTGAAGAAACTCCAGAAACATAAAGGGCCCGATTGCAAAGAGTCTCTTTTGGAAGGACCTCTTGGACCTGTGTTGGTTCCCCTTGTGTTAGTTTCCTTTGGCTTCATTTTATATTTAATATTTTATTTGTTTTAGTAAAGCTGCTTTTAGCAATGACTATATACATTTTATCAGCTACGTCTCATTCTAGGAAATGTAGATACGCTGTTTGTTTAGTTATCCTCTGCACAACATGTAATTAGTACTTTCTGCCCAAGGCTAAATAACACTGTACATGATAAGCTAGTTTGTGTTGCCCATTCAGGTGACAGCTTTTAACATCTACAAACAGCATTACATCAGGACTGTGCTTCAGATACAGTATGATTTTATTATGTAAGTGCTGTACTGACCAGGGAGAGGTAGAGGGCATTCTGGCCGTGACCAGCCTGGGATGAATGCTGTCTGGCATGTTGTTTTGCTGGTGCTAATCTCCCAGCCCTGAAGGGATTGACATCTCTACCACTGAATGACTCTTAACACTATCCTCAGGCAGGGGGCTGGGGCTAATCCCTTAGGTCAGGCCAGGCGGAATGGTACACTGCTATACTCTGGAGTATAAATTTAGGGTTAGGTAGGAACGTCTAGGGCTTATAGAACACCTAGAACTACATTCGCCATGGTTAGATTGTTAATCTTATTACCATGTTTATAATGCTGATTACATTGCTATGTTTCATCCGCTTAATTATCGCAGCTCACTCTCTTTATGCTAGATAGGGACTGATTCAATAAAAGTAAAAAAAAAATATCTTGCATCTCTTTAATCTTGCCTTGGCATGCAACAGTGATATAACAAAAGTATGTGGGAATCATAGAACATGGCCACACCACATACTAAGGTCAGGTACTTATTTAACGGGTCTCTCCTGGGTAGTTTTCTCTTAAGTGCCCAAGGTACCCTATTCACCATTAAACGGAGTCGTCCATGTTTTTAGGGAAAATCTTCCTCAGCAGTATAGGAAGTACCTGTATTTGACTGTAGGGTTTCCAACGTTGAGCACTGAAAAATATACCCATCCCAGTATTTCCTTCTCTGAATTCCATTTTTTTAAATGGTGGACCCAGTTGTTATTCCAGTAAATTGTAGACATGCTGTCACACCCAACTGTTACCAAAATAGGCTACCTGATGTGGTGGAGATGTTACCTTCATGATAGAGGCACACAATGCATACAAAATTGAAACATTTTATCCATGGGTCCACTTTCCTGCAGTCGATGCCAATTCAAATACATTCCATAAATACAGAGTAGCAAATGATCCACAACATTATAGAACATATAATTGTTTAGAAATACCACTGGCATTTCAGGAACATCAGAACTGGTTCCAAGGCATCTTACCACACATTGTTGAACATGTTAGATTAGGTCCCCTGAGTAATGATGGGCCACATGGCCAGTTTTAGCTGCCTATACAACATATCCAAACACACAAAATTTTGCAGCAGTGGCTCTGCACACATTATATAATAATTTGGTTAGACTATATAGACGTTCAACACAATGTGTAATGCAAACTCTGAATACTGCCACAGCGAGGGCTGTTCAAGCTGTTCAACCACAATTGGCTACGCCTGGGATCAACCCAGTCACTTTAAATGATATTATGTGTATAGTACCCACTTGATCGAAGGAAATTCTGTTCTGGATTGATCAAAAAACAAATTAGCTTTAAGCAGTGTTTCCCCATACGGGTCACCAAGACAAACATAGAATTCTCACAATGTGCTTGCCACTTGGGATGATACCCTGCAATATATACCATAACACATGGTACACCATCTCTCGAAGTGCTACCAGACGTTTTGAAACCGACATAAAATGAATACATGGCTGCCTCAGCCCTGGACTTGGGGATGAATTTAATTGGCAACTGCCTCTGTTTCCTCAATTATTTTAGAAAACATAAAAGGAGAAGCAGCCGCTTTGGCAGCATGCCAGTATCTTACATAAGTTTCTTTAATTGATCAGGAGCGCCAGTTACCAAAAATGAAAAATTATTGCAGAGACCTATAGGAGCATAGGTCACAATAACTTATGGCCCAGACCAAATAAGACCGAGCTTAAAAGTAATCCTGAAAAAGATAATACCGAAGAAGCACAAGAGTCTTCTAGAAACGCTAGGACAAACAAAAATCAAAAAAAGACAAAGTGAAATTAGGGAGAGTATCTCCACAGCCAGAGAGCTCTGAAATATGTTATAATTTGCGTAACCATGATAAATTTAAACAGCATGACAGGTATCAGTATACTGATACACGCTTTTCTCATACTTTTGAGGGCTCATCCTACAAGCGGTCTGAGAGAGCAGGATGGTTAGATAACAACGCTCCTCTGATGTCATAATAAAATAAGAAAGAAAAACTTCCTCAACAAAAACCACAATTCAAAAAGAAGAAGGTTGCAGGAATTTTGTACAAATATGCAACGCATATTTGGAACATTACTGCGGAACAGGACGTGGCCAGAGACGTTGCTAGACAGTGTTGCAGGGGTCACAATAGTTCACCAGAATCTTCAAGTGTTTCTGCACGTAAGAGCAACTAACAATTACCTAGAAGTCGAAACCCCAGACAGACGAGTCACCCCTTCAGACTGCTACCATAAATTTAACATACAAAATAGAGGGGCGCATAATTTGCACAATTAAAGTAATATGCTGGGAAATACTAACACGTAGCTATGACATTATGAAAAAGATTGACCTCTAGAATTTGTCAGAATGCTCACTCAAGAGGAAGATGTGATTTTACCATCCTTCTCGGCCCATGTTAAGAGCAAATAAAGAAAGCCTATGTTGCAGACTGGGCTCTCGCACAAGTCCCAGCACTATGCAGCAGCCATGTGGGCTGATGTTAGAAATTGAGTCTTTGGTTGGCAGTCAGGTTACCCCCTGTCCAAGCAAGAACCCTCACTCTAGTCAGGGTAAGTCACACACAATCCAAATTATCCTGTGCCCACCCTCTGGTAGCTTGGCACTGAGCAGTCAGGCTCAACTTAGAAGGCAATGTGTAAAGTATTTGTGCAATAAATCATGCAATAACACAGTATAGCACCACAAAAACACACCACACAGTGTTTAGAAAAATATATAATATTTATCTGGATAAATGCAGGTCACAACGATTAAAATGCAATAAGTAAATGTTGAGATATCACTGTAAAAGAGATATAAAGTGTCTTAAGTCTTTGAAAAACAATAAATGTCTCTTAAAAACAATAAATGTCTCTTGCAAGCACAAAGTACCTGGTTTGTGTTCAAAATCTCCGCAAGGGACCGCAGAGGAGGCGATGCATGGAAAATGGGGAGGTGTGCATCAGTTTCGCCCCTTCGCACACTGACTTGCGTTGTTATTTTCCACGCCGGGGAAGACTTTGCGTCAATTTCCAGCACACAAACTGGGTTCCACTTCAGGTTGCGGGGTTTTCTGGAGCCCCGGGGACGATGCGTGGAATCCTGGGCTTACAGAGCGAAGTCAAAAGCGCTGCGTCGATCCAGTAGGCATTGCATGGAGATTTTTCATGCACGGCATGCGCTGCGTCGATTCCTCTCTGGAAGTCAGGCAGCGTCATTCCGGGTCGGCTCTGCATGGATCCAGTGGGCTGTGCCTCAAACTTCTGGTGGCTATGCTGGCACTGCATCGATCTTCTCATTGCGAAGTCGGGCTGCGTCATTCTGGTTTGTCATGCAGTGATGTTCTCCCTGCAATGCAGGTTGTGCGTCATTTTTAGCAGGCTGTGCGTCAAATTTTCACCACACAAGGAGCACTGTTGCAGTCGTGAAGTCTTTTTGGTCCTGAGACTTCAGGGAATAGGAGGCAAGATCTATCCAAGCCCTTAGAGAGCACTTCTCAGCACAGCGAGAGAGCAGCAGGGCAGCAGGGCAACAGCAAGGCAGCAGGCCTTCTCAGAAAAACAGCCCAGATGAGTCCTTTGGGGAGCCAGGCAGTTCCTCTTGGCAGGTCTGGTTCAGGGATTCTTCACCAGCAGGTTTCTTGTCCAGATGTGTCTGTGAGGTAGAGTGACTACCCCAGGAAGTGTCTAAAGTCTGTGATTTGGGTGCTCTTCTTATACCCATTTTGGGCCTTTGAAGTAGGTTTACTTCAAAGGAAAGTCTCACTTGTTTGCGAAATCCTGCCCTGCCCAGGCAAGGCCTCAGACACACACCATGGGGTTGGAGACTGCATTGTGTCTAGCACAGACAGCTCATCCGGTTGTGCAGGCTACACCCTAGCCCCCTTTGTGTCACTGTCTGGAGAGAGGTGCAAACAGCCCAACTGTCAAACTAACCCAGACAGGGAATCTACAAACAGGCAGAGTCACAAAAATGGTTTAGGCAAGAAAATGCCCACTTTCTAAAAGTGCCATTTTCAAACACACAATCTCAAAACCACCTTCACTAAAAGATGTATTTTTAAATTGTGAGTTCAGAGGTCCCAAACTCCACATGTCTATCTGCTCCCAAAGAGAATCTACGCTTTAATCATGATTAATGGCAGCCCCCAGGTTAACCTATGAGAGAGATAGGCCTTGCAACAGTGAAAAACGAATTGGGCAGTATTTTATTGTCAGGACATATAAAACACATTAGTATATGTCTTACCTTAGCCATACACTGCACCCTGCCCATGGGGCTACCTAGGACCTACCTTAGGGGTATCTTATATGTAGGAAAAGGGAAGGGTTAGGCCTGGCAAGTGAGGGCACTTGCAAAGTCGAATTTACAGTTTAAAACTGCACACACAGACACTGCAATGGCAGAACTAAGACATGATTACAGGGCCACTTATGTGGGTGGCACAACCAGTGCTGCAGGCCTACTAGTAGCATTTGATTTACAGGCCCTGGGAACCTCTAGTGCAGTTTACTGGGGACTTACCAGTAAATCAAATATGCCAATCATGGATAAACCAATCAACAGTACAATTTACACAGAGAACATATGCACTTTCCCACTAGTTAGCAGTGGTAAAGTGCTCAGAGTTCTAAAGCGAATAAAAACAGGTCAGGAAGAATAGGAGGAAGGAGGCAAAAAGTTTGGGTCCAACAGCTGGGATAGGGACTCTCCCCATCACGTAATACCCATAAGGCCTAGCCCACAAGTGCAACCTGAACATCCTATAAACATGCAGCTAAAGCCCCTGTGAGGAAGATTCTATCACAAGTTGAGTTCCAGGGAGTAATAGTGCCCTGCGTATCCCCAATGAACAACCCCTTGTGCCCAGTAGCTAAGCCGGATCATTCCTATAGAATAGTTTTAGATTATAGTCATTTAAATAGTCACACATGCACAGTCACAATACAAAATTCATGCTGTACAGCAATAATGAACAATATTGTCCAGAAAAATACAAAACAACCTTTGACATTTCCAATGGGTTTTTCTGCCAAAATATAGTACCTGAAAGCAGGGATCTAACCTCTTATTCTGCACTTGGCTCTCAAGACCACGTTTGGGGGCTCCCACAAGGGTATAAGAACAGTCCAGGAGTGTTCTCGGTCTGTGTAACATCAATGTTACACGATATTGATTAAGAAGCATTGTACTATATCAATTACATACACTTGATGGAATGGTGACTTAAATACTCATTTAGCCAGAGTAGATCACATTGTTTTGGGATTTGCTGAACATGGCTACAGGTTCAGTTTTCAGAAAATAAAAATAGGCTTTCTCAGTGACCAGTTTCTGGGATACAAGCTATCAAATGAAGGGAAGAGCCTGCCACCACATCTCCTCAGGAATTGTGCACAATTGCAACCACCAAACACAATCAAAAAACTACAATCCTTGTTTTCATTTTTTTTCAGGACTTACATACCAGATTATGCACAGCGCATAAAACCACTGTACTATTTAATTCAGACAGACTTTTCCAGCAAACATAGGACACTGGAACACACATAAATACTCAGATCACTGCAGACAGACATGCTGGAAGCAAAACACCTGCCATACACACATAAACAAAACAAATTTGGTCATCTGAATAATTCTAGGTGCCATTGGTTTTACTTATGTCACATTCAATAAGGGTGACACAATGCTGATTGCATCTAAATCACATTTATATTCCAATGCTGACATTTTGTATCCACTGAAAAAATACTGACTGCAGTACAGATGGCTGTCATTAAGGAAGACCACTGGCTCAGGGAAAATGCATCACTGGCGTCACCCCAGTCCCAGCCTTAGATGCTGTCTCAAAGGCTAGCATTCTAAATGCAGAAGCCTTAGATCCTAGATGGCTACTGTAGACCACTTACTTGACCGCCACTGATGTAGAATATGGGTTGGACCCTGAATTGCAAATTAAATAATTTCTCCAGATTGAACTGGAATACCCCATGCCCACTAATGTCTTGCCTCTTGATCAGTATAAATACATTATTTACACTGATGGTTCAGCTCAACCAGCTGCAGGTACCACACATCAATACTCTGTGGCTTGTGCAGCTGTTTATAGAGTAATGACGGATGGAAAATTCAACCCTCAACAAGCTTTCTCACAATCCCTTAGGGATTGCACAACTAGCTGATTTAAAAGCCTTGATTCTGGCACTGAAACATACAAGTCTCAAATTCCACACCCTTATAGTGTATGATTCATATTATTGTGTTCAGTCTTTTAATAAAAACTTGCACTACTGGCTCCTAAATGGATTGAGAGACTCTAAAGGATATACTATCAAGCATAAAGTGTTTTGGGGAAAAGTGGCAGAGCTCAAAGACAGACTGCCACGGGCCCTTGTAATACATACATTGGGTCACCAATGTGTTGGAATACACATTGTAGGGAATTAATTGGCTTGTGAAAGCTGCCAAATCTGCAGTCATTACTGTAACTGTGAGGGGTGGATAAAGAAATACTGGCTGCTATGAAAGCTTCGAGCAAATTATTCCTACCACTTAAGTGCCCAAAACATTTCTTTTGTGACAATTTCAGGGTTGGGTGATCAGGTGATCCCCAACCAAGACCGCAGGATAGAATTATTCAAAGCAGCACATAAGGGGGTTGCATCTGCCCATGCTGGTGTGGTGCCTACAGTTTCTTCGCTACAAAAATGCTAATGGTGGCATGGTCTGTACAAACCGGCAAAGCAATATCTCCTTAGTTGTCACATCTGCCAACAAATTAAAGGTTCCACCATCCAGTGCCCACCGCAGACACTCCTCCTATTTCCAATGAGCCATTTCAGTGCGTATACCTGGACCATTGGGTCACTTGAACTCAGATGGTGCATTTAAATATATTCTATGTTCTTTAGATTCTTGCTCCTGATTTCTTTGGGTCTGGACACAGCAGTGGGCTGACGTGCGCACTTCTATTAGATTGCAAGTCTTCATTGGGACACATGCAGCAGCTGTATTCCACTCAAACTAGGGCCCTGCTTTTGCCTCCAAGAAATACAGGGACACCATGGGAACCCTGGTTGTAGCTGTGCATTATTCTCCCCGTATCATCTTGAGGGAAATTAGATAGTAGAGAGGGATATCCTTAACAGCTAGAGTATTAGCTTCAGGTTGTAGTTGAATTCACCACCTGGATAGAGTTGAGAGAGCCTTAAACAATCTGCATAGAAGATCATTGGGTGCCCATACCCCTCATGATGTCCTGCTTGGCATCCAGATGTATGTCCCAGATCTTGATGATACTGATGTAGTGGTGGCAGAAGTGCCTTTTGACTTAAATGAACATTTTACTGTCTTACAGAAACTCCAAGACTTCCTAGATGAGCGTTCTATTACACATGCTGCTGTGGGAATGAGAGCTAAACCAGCATCTATGGGTTGGATTCCAAAAGCTGGTGCTCTACTCAGAGAAAAGATTGCAGTAAAAAAGAGTTCAACCCATCTTACCGTGCACTGGTGCCCTTTTTTGGAATTCAACGTATCAGAACTGTGATCTTGCCACTGCTTGCTGGTTGTAAAGAAATATGCTTTGTCTCCATTGTCGAGTCAAATTGCATCATGTGACCGATGCTTCACTGTAGGTCTTGAGGACTCCTGGATAGCTCCTTTTCCTCTCTCACTACTAGAGAGGAAATACCTCTTCAAGCATTGAGGAATACAATGTTGTTTCCCCTAGGTTGCGGAGGGCAGAAAATTAACTTCTGCTGATTCCAGTTATGATTACAAGCACCAGAAATGTGCCACATGTAAGTGTACAGTTCTCTACTACTACTCTAATCAACATATTGGTTTCTGATGAACCACCTTTAGAGGCTTTTACAAGTGCTCTTACACCTGTTGAGGGTCCTGTTTTCAGACACACTGCTTCTGGGCATTTTGTCGAAACTGATGACTTCTCTTCCAATTCTATTGACACTTCTCTTCATGGCATCAGTAAGCTTTTTCACTGGCTTAAACATACTTATCTGATCCATCCATGGTCCTACTTTTGGATTATGCCTACCTTGTTTGCCCTTTTCCTGTGGATTGGATTTGTGATTGTTTTCTTCTTGGTGATAAATAAGCATTATCATTAACACTCTGCTGTTGAACTGGTAGATGAGATAATTAAGCCTTATTTGTCTTCACATAAAGTGCAAAGAGACTAGACCCTCATGGACATTTCTGGTGTTCCGGTTCTTGATGGGATTGCTTGGGATGAGGTTCCATATGCTATCTATGGTTCTACGGGGACAATTCAAATTCCATACGTCTTTGAAATTTCAATGGACTATGTAATCACACCTGGGGGTTGTGTCTGATGATTGGGATGTGAAAACAGTTTCTTCAATGCTTTCTGAACTTGAATATTATACTGTACAATCTTTCATTATACACAATTAGAACATTGCTCGACTCTACCAGTCAGGAGTTCTAAAACATATTCGGACAAATTCACATATTTTTTCTGGGCATAATATTTCATGTTCTTTATCCTATTATCTCCAATTATAGTCTACTAAAGCAGGGAAAAATATGCTGACTGATACAAATTAATTGATTCAGATACATTTGTTTCCAAATTAGACAGTAAGGGCTATGAATGTTGGAAAGAGAAAATTGATTTCAAATCTGTTCTGGGAATAAAATATTGCCAAGTTCAGGGCAGGGATACCTTATGTAAGGCATGTCTGATTCCATTACAATAGATTTTTCTGAATCACACTGTTCGACAGACCGCATGCCTAGGCTTAGCACAAATCAAAGAATTTAATATGCCCTGTATCCCTTCAATAGCACAGTTCAACAATTGACAAAGTTTAGTAAATTACACATAGACCAGTTCAATATTATGGTTAAGAATTGTACATTTAATTCCCCACTTTCAGTCCCCAATGGGTGGTTGTTGTGGCACGTGGATACATCTGCCTAATTATTGCAGCTCACTCTCTTTATGTTAGATTGCAGTTGTTTAAATAAATGTATTGAAAATGTATCTCTCATCTCTTTATCTTGCCTTGGCATACATGGATAACATACCAAAAGGGTAAGATCTGTTTCTATGATTTCCCTAGGGTGTCAGAGTGTCATGGTCAGGTTGCCACAATCACCTGCCACCCTTGTTGCTTTGGGGTTCAGGTGGGGCACTGTGAGCTAGTCAGGGATTGGGCCAACAGTTTCTGATGGTGTGGATGGATTCAGTCTCCTATACTCTGAAGTTCTGTTGTCCTAATACGCAGTCCTATTATCGCAGTATAACACCTCCGCACTCCTGGCAGAGGCTCTGCAGTCATGGCAGGATCTCCGCACTCGTGCCAGGATCTCGGCAATGAGAAACTGCGGAATGGAGATTCCGCCATGAGTGGGGGGATCCTGCCATGACTGGGTAAGATCCGCCATGGGTGCACAGGCTCTTTGTGAATCAGGCCCAAAGTTCCTCTCAGTCTTCCTGATATTTCCATACCTTTTCTGAAACATTTCTAGAGTTAGTCAGAACAGAAAAACTAAATAACAAAAGATCAGTAGTGCTATATAAATAAAAGTGCACCCAAACATAAGATAACAAATGCAAGCTGTTGTGTTCCATAAAATAAGAATGCATCTGAATATCAAATCCTTGCATACATACTCCTACATTCAGCTATGCAGCCCCTACAGCAGGTCATCCTGGAATTACAGGAGCTAAACACCAAGGTTCCTGTTTTCCGTGATTACAGTCTGTTTACAAACCAGACCTGTTCACATCAATTGTGCTGGTCTTTTGCTGTCACTGCCTAATCATCTCAGACTGCACTTGATGTCCATTTCTATGTATTCCAAAGTGCACTTACCGCAGTCAGAAGGGAACTATTCTGTTGATAGTAGTGGACTCTTACTAATTTGCAAAAAGAACAAGTGATGGACAGAATGCTGAATAATGTCAAACATTCACCCCCAGTACAGAGATCTGGGCCTAAATTCATTGTTTTTTTGCTACCCATGCCATTCCAGTTTAGACCCAGCCATATGCAAATCAGTATTGACCCTGTTCCTAATGGGGACAGTTCAGCCCAAACTGCCAGGCCAAGTCTTCCCTGGACTGGAAACAAGCATCCTGGGACCGGTTTCAGGGTATCACTCCTCCTCAGCCAGGCTAGCTTGAATCCAGTGGCATGAGGAGCACGGGACCCACGTCTGGGCATAGCCTTCTGACTTAGGGTGACAAATGCACAAAGAAAAAGTGATAAACAGAATGCTGAACAATGTCAAATATTCACCGGCAGTACAGTGATCTGGGCCTAAACCCATTGTTTTCTTGCTACCCATGCCATTCCAGTTTGGACCCAGCCATATGTAAATCAGTCTTGACCCTGTTCCCCATGGGTCCCGGGCTCACTATGCCACTGGATTCAAGCTAGCCTGGCTGATGAACGGTGATACACTGAAACCGGTCCCAGGATGCTTTTTTCTGGTCCAGGGAGGACCTAGCCTGGCAGTTATGGGCTGGACTGTTCTTATGAGGAACAGGGTCAAGAATGGGTTTCCTTCTGTCTACTGTTAGCCTTTACGTTCTGCATTATCTCCTTCTCCTGTACTGTTTGATGATACACTTGAATATGAGGTTTGTGCTATTCTTGAAATCCATAAATATTCGGGTCAGCTCCGGAATCTCATTGATTGGAAAGGTTCCATGTCCCTCTGATAGTTCATGAGAAAGAGCATCCTCTGTGCATGCTCCTAACCTGGAATTTGCCTTTCTGTCAAAAGACCCCATTGAAACTGGAGGGCCTCTGTACTGGGGTACTACAATGGATGTCATTTAGGGATCGCCAGGGGTTGCAGCTGCGATCCACAGCTTTCCCCTTGCGCCCCCTTGCACTGCCTCTGCGGCCCTTGGCCTCAGAGGTGGCAAAATCAGTGCCAGGAACAGAGGGGCAGCTCGTCCTTATGGACGTTGTTTAGGGTTCCACTTCCTTGTTTTTCAAGCAGTTTTACACTTTTAAGTGTATGTTGTGTGCATGCTTGTGGGTGAGAGTGTGCTTATGTAAAAGAGAGTGTGTGTACGGGTGAATGTGTATTTGTGTAATCATATGTATGTGAGTGAAAATAAAGATGAAATACCCCTGGTATTTTGGCGAATTGATGTTCATGGGTACTACCAGGACTTTCTCGGGGGGGATCCTGGGTCCTCCATGGTTGGCAGAAAGATGGGCCCTGCTTCTGCACCTTCACAACAGGATGTTTGGGGTTTTCACTTGCTGGTTTTTGGGGTATTGGTCACCAGGACAGTGACAGAGACTGATTGCCCATCATGCTTGGTGCCTTTTGTTTATTTAGCATACTGCCTTATTCACAATGACCACTGCCTTTTTATGATCTCCGTTTCCTTAATGGCTGACTTCCAAAACCCAGATAGTCCACATTGCCTTCATTGCTTTGGTGATCTTTTACTTCCAGAATAAAACAGGTTCTTACATTATAGAAGCCTAGGCTGTCTTCTAATATATTCCTGGCAAGGTCTCTAGTTGCAAGGTATACAGTGCATGTTTAGTTTTGCACTGCCATAGTGAAGTCGGGGAATAATAATAACACTTTGACATTTTCAGACATTATTGCACACTTGTGTCTAGCGCCCCAAAGTATTGCATCCTGTATCTGTAATTTTAAAATCATACTGTTCTGGTCTACATTGGTGTGCCAAGGGTACTGGTAAATGTGCACTGTGCCCTTTCTTCACCAGTGGAATGGATGAGAGGTCTTTAGGTTTCAGTTCATTTAGGATCCAGTCTACCATAAAATGTTTCACTTTTGGGCTTTCGGATCTTATAGGTACTACTTTCATATAGATGTTGTTCCTGCTTTCTCTGCCCTCCATGCCCTTAATCCTAGCTGCCATCAATACTGCCTTAGGTTGAAGTTGTGCCACCAAAGATTTGAGGATTATCACTGTATTCAGGTTTTCTTTCACTAATTGTTTTTCAATGTCCACTCTTTTAGTTATCTTCTTGAAGTTAGCCCTTAATAAGATAACCTCAAGGGAGACCAGGCCTATTTTTTTCTACAGAACCAATAAGCAATCCTTTATAGCAGTAGTAGTTCAGCTAGTGAGGTTGTTTAGGGTTTAAATTGTGCTGATACCACTTTCATTCCAGAATCTTGATCGTTAGGCACTGTGGTTGGAGGAGATTTTATAAATTTGCATTTCTCAGGCCTATGTTGTAGAGATCGACGTGCTTGTTCTCTGTCCCCAGATAATGCACTGAGTGGGGTCTATTGAAAAAAATAACTTTGGAGCATATAAAGTAGTAGTCTTTTAGTACTCTTCTACATACCCTTCCACACCTTTGTGAATTGGCCCAAAAATAAATGTTTAATAATTGTCTATGGATTAATACTTTAAAATTCAATAGGCTGAACAGGATTTTTCCTTTCATACAATATTCAAGTAATATTCATATAACTTTCAATCAATCAATCATTTGATATACTGCAGAACTACCACCCCTAGAGGTATTTGAGCGCTGTGGTAGCTGCTTCAGAGTCAAACAGCCACGTCTTGAGTCCCTTTCTGAAGTCTGACAGGAAGGGGGCCATTCTAAGGTGGGCAGGCTGTCCCAGTACTTAGATGCTATGGGAGAAAAGGAGTGGCCTGCGCTGCAGCTGCGCTGGATGTGGGGAGGGGTGTGAGGTTGAGCTACCCAGAGCAAAATAATCTGGAGGGGACATGGAAATTCAGGTAGTGGTTGATGTAGGCTGATGTTGTGTAGTGCTTTGTATATATGTGAGGGTCTTAAAGCGACATCTCTTCTAGATGGGAAAGCTAGTGAAGGTATTTGAGGTGGGACATGATGCTCGGCCATTTGGGGAGGTCCAGGATGAATCTGGCAGTGGTGTTCTGAAGAGTTTGGAGTCTTATGAGAAGAAGGGATTAAATTCCAGAGTAGAGCCCATTTCCATGGTTGAGGCGGCTGGTGATCAAGGCGTGCATGGCGGTTTTTCTGGTGTTGGTGGGGATCCACCTGAATGTGTGAAGGACCAGGAGGAGGATGTAGAAGCAGGAGGAGTTGACCAAGTTTACCTGTTTCTCCATGGATAGTTGGTTGTCGAGGATGATTCTGAGGTTGCAAGCGTGGTTTGATGGGGTTTGAGTCGGGTCTGAGTTCCGCAGGCCACCAACTGTTGTCCAGATGGATGTATTGTTAAGGAAGATCAGGACCTCCATTTTGTCAGTGTTTAGCTTGAGACAGTTCTCTCTCATCCATGATGCTACTTCAGTCATGGCATTGTGGAAATTGGTTTTGGCATTCAGTGGGTCCTCAGTGAGTGAGAGGATCATTTGAGTGTCGTTGGTGTAGGAGATGATGTTGAGCCCGTGTGATCTGACGATGACTGCAAGGGGGGGGGTCAGGTAGATTTTGAATAGGGTGGAGCTGAGGGAGGATCCCTGCGGTACGCTGCATATGATGTCCTTGGGTGCGTAGATGAAGGGGGGAGGCGGATGCTCTGAGTGTGACCTGAGATGAACGATGCTATCCATTTGAGGGTGTTTCAAAGGATGCCTATCTTGTGGAGTCTGTTGAGGATGGTGTGGTGGGACCCTGTGTTGAACACTGCAGAGAGGTCGAGGAGGAACAGGGCCACTGATTCCCCTCTGTCAAGGAATGTCCTGATGTCATCCATGCAGTTTTAAGGCTGTGGGTTGTTCGGAAGCCTGATTGTGATGAATCGAGAAGGTGGTTCCGTTCGAGGTAGTTGGTAAGCTGTTGGTTTATTGCCTTCCTAATAACTTTCACATGGAAGGGGAGTAGGGAGATGGGTCTATAGTTCTTGAGGTTGTTGGGGCGGTGGAGGGTTTCTTGAGGGAAGGCCTGACTTCAGCGTGCTTCCATTGGTTGGGGAAGAATTCCATGGAGATTGAGGTGTTGAGGACGTTGGTTTGTTTGATGCTGATGGTGGTGGAACCAAGGTTGAAAAGCCGGTTAGGGCAGGGATCAGTGGCCGGCAGCCGGTGGGAACGTTACCACTGATAGGAAGGACTGTGCTCCCTTTGCACTTTTGCTGACAGGAAGTTTGATGTTTTGGGGCTGATTCACAAAGGTATGTAAGAATACATAAAAGAGTACTCCCATCGTAGTACTTTCCTTACTCATGAATGCTTTTATGATTCAATGCCAACTTTAGCAACTATAGTTATAGCATACAATCATCATATTGATCACAAAAGTATTTAACCCCTTAGGTATAGAGAAGGTGGGCACTCACCTGTGTCAGCCAAAGGTTAGTGACTGCCACTTTTATGCAAAATGCAGTTCTGGTGCCCCCAGAGAACAGAGTCTCACAACTGTCTGCCTGAAGGTTCCATGGTGCTAAACCCAGCTCCAGTCAGGATAATCTGTCAAGTAGAAGAGCTGATAACAGGTAGCTGCCATACGCCTGTTAGCTTACCCCAACAATAGGAATCCATTGTGTCCACAGTAGGATGAATGTGTAAAAAGATATGGACCCTTCTATTAGGAACCCTCCTCATCAGGGTCTACTATATCTTCCAGTACTCATAGAATGATCACTTCTAGGCCCAGATGATGAGAATGGCAGTCCCTTCAAAGAATTGAACCAGTTCACGGACAGATCAGAAGTGCTTTTCCACGTGAGCCATTAAGGTGGGTAATGCACAGACTAGGTTGACAGTAGCTCTGTCAGGCATGCCACTCTAGCCATAGGGAAGGCAGGGTCCTTCCTGTAGGTGGCTGGCCTGATTTGTAGCGGGCACCTTGGGTACTTACACCTTACACCAGGTCCAGTTATCCCTTATTAGTGAAATGTAGGAGTGTTGTAGCAGCTTGGGCTGATAGAGGTAGCTATAGCAGAACAGCTTAGGCTGAACTAGGAGACATGCAAAGGTCCGGCAATACCACTTATAGTTACACAGTACTTATACACAAGTAAATAAAATACTCAGTGTTACCAAAAATGAAGGTAGTGTATTTGGCTGACACAAGGCCAAAAATATCTTAGAGGCAACACGCCTTCTGGAGGTAAGTATTAAACACAACATATACACAAGGCACCAAAATAAGTTAAGTAATTAGCCATAGGATAGTGCAAACAATAGGAACTGCTATAGAATGCAATGGGAGAAAATATGTCTAGGGGCAACACAAACCATATACTAAGAAAGTAGAATGCGAATCACAAATTCCCCCCTAGACAAGTGTAGTGTGTACAGATTCGCTGGGAGAGTAAGAATACAGTAAAGGTAAGTAAATTACCCCACCCCAGAGCCCAAAAAAGCAGGAGTAAAGTACTGCAAGTTTTCATAGGACACACTACAAGTCATGATTAGAGTTATTGCAAGAACCCAGCAAGACTGCGAGCAACAAATGGTGGATTCCTGGACCTGAGACTTGCAAAGGAAGGAGACCAAGACCAGAAGTCGAAAGAAGTTCCAGGAAGGACAGGAGCCCCTGCCAACCCAGAAGAGTGTGTAAAAGAAGAGTTCCCGGTTGGACGAAGACTGCAGAAATGCACCCTAAGACGATGCCAGTGGGTTCCTGCATGATGCACTGTATGTCCCACAGAGATAAGTTGGATGCAGGAGAGTTTTGGTCCTGGATTCCTTCAACAAGCCTTGGTTGTGGCAAAGTTGCTTTTTGCGTCAAGTTGGCACTATCTGGGCCCTGGAGGGACCTGGGTGCCTCAACTCTGTGTGAGAAGGAAGAGGGGGCTCTCAGCACTTTAGAGTGCCATCAGAGCAGCAGATAGCATGGGAGTCCCAGGACACGGGGACAAAGGAGGTGCAAAATGCGGTTGGTGCAGTACTACAAAGAAAGGTCCCACACAGCGAGTTGAGTGTCGCAGGATAGAGTGCTGGGGACCTGGGCCAGACTGTGCATGAAGGAATTTTGCAAATAGTGCACAGAGGCCTCAGGAGGTGAAGAAGACGCGGTGCACAGGAGTACTGTAGTTCTCGAGGAAGGCAAGGACTTACCTCCTCCAAATTGGGACAGCAGGACCTCAGGACAGTCTATGTCGATGGGGTCCACCCTCTGTCTTCCAAGGAGCATGCTCGTCACCAGGAGAGGAGTCCAAGATAGCCGGTCATCGACTTAGAAGGTGCCTGCTTGAGCAGGGGAGTGACTCTGTCACTCCACAGGAGATTTCTTCGGTCCTTCTGGTGCAGGGTGAAGACAGGGAGTCCTCAGAGCATGCACACCATGGAAACGGTTGCAGTTGCTGGCTGGAACTGAAGTTGCAGAGGAAAAGTAGCCCTTCTGAATACTTTGTTGCTGTTACAGTGGTTTCTGGAACAGTCTGCGGTTAATCCGAGGTCAGAGGATCAGGTAGTAGTTGCAGAGGATTCCTGCTGGAAACATGCAAGTAGAATCTGAAGAGAGCCCACAGGAGAGACCCTAAATAGCCCTGAGAGGGGGATTGGCTACCTTATCAGGTATGGACCTATCAGGAGGGGTCTCTGATGTCACCTGCTGGCACTGACCACTCAGAGGCCTCCAGAGTGTCCCCACACCTTGCAAAGCAAGATGGCTGAAGTCTGGCACACACTGGAGGAGCTCTGGGCACCACCCCTAGGGTGGTGATGGACAGCGGAGTGGTCACTCTCCTTTCCTTTGTCCAGTTTCGCACCAGAGCAGGGACAAGGGGTCCCTGAACCGGTGTAGACTGGCTTATGCAAGGAGGGCACCATCTGTGCCTTTCAAAGCATTTCCAGAGGCTGGGGGAGGCTACCCCTCCCCAGCCTGTCACACCTATTTCCAAAGGGAGAGGGTGTAACACCCTGCTCTCAAAGGAAATGTTTTGTTCTGCCTTCCTGGGACTGAGCTGCTCAGACCCCTGGAGGGCAAAACCCTGTCTGTGAGATGGCAGAAGCTGTAGCTGCATTGCAAGCCTCAGAGAGCTGGTTTGGCAGTACTGGGGGTCCATCATGGAGCTCCCAGGATGCATGGAATTGGATCCTCAATACCAGATTTGGAATGGGGGGACAGTTCCATGATCTTAGACACCTTACATGGCCATATTCGGGGTTACCATTGTGAAGCTACATATAGGTATTGACCTATATGTAGTTCACGTGTGTAATGGCGTCACCGCACTCACAAAGTCCCAGGAATTGGCCCTGAACTATGTGGGGGCACCTTTGCTAGTACAAGATTGCCCTCACACTTAGTAACTTTGCACCTGGCCTTCATTAAATGAAGGTTAGAAATATAGGTGACTTATAATTTACTTAAGTGCAGTGGACATGGCTGTGAGATAATGTGTGCACTATTTCACGCAGGCTGCAGTGGCAGTCCTGTGAAAGGGTTTGCCTGAGCTCCTTATGGGTGGCAAAAGAAATGCTGCAGCCCATAAGGATCTCCTGGAACCCCAATGCCCTGGGCAACTAGGTACCATATACTAGGGACTTATAAGTGGGGTCCAGTCTGCCAATTGAAATTGGTAAATGAAGTCACTAGCCTATAGTGACAAATTTAAAAGTGGCGAGAGCATAAGTACTGAGGATCTGGTTAGCAGAGCCTCAGTGACAGTTAAGCACTACTGACAACACACACATTAGGCTACAAACTATGAGAACTGGGGTCCTGGCTAGCAGGATCCCAGTGCGACAGGCAAAACACACTGACATTTGGTTTTTATCTATGAGCACTGGGGTCCTGGCTAGCAGGATCCCAGTGACACAGTAAAAACACACTGACAAACAGGCCAAAAGTGGGGGTAACCATGCTAGAAAGAGGCTACTTTCTCACACTTCCCCAAACCGGCCTGGAGTATTCTGGACCAGTCTGTGGCTGGCAAACCCATGCCGGAAAATTGGGATGCTGCTTCTGCCAGCTCCTGTAATCCTCATTGACAGACCCCACTGTCCATAGGGTTTCTACCACCATATATGTGGCCCCCAAGGGCTAGTCTGCTCCTCTGTCCAAGTGAGGGAGAGGTGTGCTTTCTTGTAGCACAACCTTGCCACTAATCATCCTCACCAGCACTGCTTTACTGCCCTTGATGCAGAACTATCTCAAGCAGGAAATAACACTCAATGAGGATTAGTACATGCAGGATACCACAGGAAATACGAATACATGTGGGTGGCCACATAGGACAGTGATAACATCATGGTTGCCTTGGTGGTCGACTTGTAGCCAAACCCGCCCACCTCTCTTTTTCTTTAGCTGATTTGGCTTCTGTGTGTGTGAGGTGATGGTTTTCATTCACAGTGAAATCAGAAGCCTCCATATTTGTTAAAAACCTTTCAAATTTCACTCCTTACTTGCAAGAATTGTAAAAACTCGGCTTGTGACATATCGTGACAAACTATAATTTATAAAGACATTTGGTGTGCAGCCTATTCACAGAATTCCCAGGAAAGTATTTCCCTCGTTACCTAACAAAATCAGCTTTTGCAGCATTTTGACTATTTGTTATGAAAGTGGTAACCAGGCATTTAAACATTTTTTTTAATTACTTGTTTCACTCACCTTTCATCATCCATTTCTTTTATTCAGTTTTTGCTCTAACAAATCCTGGTTGCCTTTTACATATTTATAGATGCAGGAGTAAAAGTTTATTTTTTGTGCATAACAACCTCTGATTATCGTTTTTCTGTATACTACTGCATGCTGATATTTCATCATTAATGTCCTTTACTGCTGTGAATCTTTGAGTTCATTGTTTTTTTAAATTATATTCTGGTTTGTGAATAAATGACGGAACGCCTTGTATAAAACCTGCATGTGCAGGATGCGGAAAACCTTGGGTCACCTTTGTAGCTTAGCCTGAGCGTCAAGGCTGCCCACAGAAAAAATGTGTAAGCCAATGTGTGTAACACATCAACTAAACAACTGTACCATGAAGAAAAAAATAACTTAAATGTTAACACCAAGTTCAGTCACATCAAGAAGGAAAAGTAACAAAAATAGGTAATTGGTTAGAAGATCTTCAATTAAATACAAATGATTCTTGTTTCACAAGAAATCTAAATTAGTCTTGTGTCAAAAGTGCCTAACGCTCGGCAGTAGTGAGTCCAGCATTTACTAGGTCATCACAATCCTAGTGGTTTTCAAAGAAGTAGGTTGGGGTTGGAGGAAGTCAGTTACTTGGAGGCTGCAGGCTGCCTTTTTTTTGCTGATGTAGCAGGTTTTTATTAGGTACTGGCCTACAAATATTGCAGTGCTTCACAGTTCTGCCATTAATATAAAACGTAACTGGGATCCTGTGACCTGATAGGCAGCCCTTACTTGTCCTGAATTTTCAGACTCTCCAGAGACAATTTTCTCCAGGCAGCAGGCAGCTTACCCCACAGGATTTGTCCAAAACGTTCCATGGAACTGGCTAACACTGCTCTTAAAATCAGGCCGGGGGGAGGGGTTGGTGGGCAAACATTCAGGCTGAGGCAGACACTGCTCATCCTAATTTCTATAGTGGACTGTCACTGATTATATTTTGCTCTTTCTTCTTCCTGGCTGGTTCTGAAATGATAGGAGGCAAAACGTTTTAAAAAGGAAAATTGCTATCCATTAGTCTGTGATTCAATTTGAACCAGAAAACTTTGTGAAACTCTGACGTACCTCATTTACTGCACTGTAAAAAGTACTTATTCTTGGAGAATGACTAATGGCTTCAAAACTGTCGGAGAATCCTTTGCATGTAAATATCTATCATGGCAGAGACGTCATTGTCTCTAAATAGCATCCTTCACCCTCCAAATTGAACAATCTCTCACCTGTTCAGAATAGTCCAATTCAAATGCATCCCAGCACACTTTGTTGACATGCTGGCATATTTCCAGACAGCAATCCCAGGTCAACTTTCCCCCTCCTTTTTTTTTTTTTTTTGCTTGTTCCCTTTGACACGTTTGGCCTGGCAGATGAATCACTAAGGGTTATCAAGAGGTGTGAAACGGAGGTAGTCTTCCAATATAAAGAATTAATATACTCATCCTGGCCCAGGCACACACTACTGCGCATCTCAACCAAAACTAAATAATTCCGAATCTGATTGCAGATCTGATCGCTTAAGACCGTGCCTGCACCATGAAAACCGTAATTTACTTACAAATGGACTGCTCATGACTTCCCATACGATGACAGATGGCATCGCAAGTTATCCTGGTGACATCATTGCCGAAATAACATTTCACCATACCATTGACATTATTTCACATCACTAAGGTAACAGTATATGTTTTCTGTTAGAATATAGGTTGTTTTTAATGATTTTGTGTTAAGTTCAGCATTTTTCTTGTGATAATTTTTTGTGAGTTAGCAAACAGTCCATTTTTGTGCGAGTTATTGTTTTCAGAGCAGGGTTTGGGTTGTGCTTTGTGTAGTATACCATAATCAGCGAATTTCAGAGGTTCTTAGGTTTATTTACTTATGTTTTTTTTTATTTTTATTTATTTTATTGATTTTATATAGCAGATTTACAATACAAACAGTTGTCACACATTAATACAGGATCATAATTATCTGGTTAATGTTACTTAAAAACAAACAAACCCCCCGTTTACACACCTATCGAAACATTTATTGCAATCGTTACATTCAGTAATTGTTTCCTACTGTTTTGCTCATAGTATTATATTTTTGTTGCAGCTCCGGGAGGCCCTGCTAGTGGTTCTTATGGAGCTCCGGTTTCTATTTAGTCGGGCCGCGGGGAATGAATAAGTGTGATCCTGTTTGTGATCGGATTAGGTAGGCGGAGATATATCTAAGTCTTGCCCGTTGTCTTCCCCTGTGTACCAACAGTATTACCCTTGATCTAATTGTTCGCAGTCTAGGGAGGTGTGGAGAATTGCACCCATTAACTACATTCCTGTCCAGATGGGCTCTTATTTTATTATTTCTAGTAGGGGTCCTGATGTATTCATCTTTTGTGTTCTACATCCCCCTTCATGGGGGTTTATTATCGTTCTTTGTCTCAAGCTTAGTTACCAGTGTTTCCCAAATGTCGCACCCCGTATGTTGCTGGCCCTCCCGTGCCAGTTTTTTAAGCACCTGAAGCTCCGTGCGGGCCCACCGAAGAGTGAGGGTGTGCCAGGACTTCTGGTCAGGGGCCTTTGGAGCTTTCCAGTGCATTGCTAACAGCCTTTTATACATCACATAGGACAAGTCCACAAACCTGTACAGGTGTCTGTGTTTTTTTACTCCGGACCTCACTCCCAGTAAACAAGGCCTGGGGTCCGCTGATAGCGCTAGCCCTGTCCATTCTGAGGTCTCCTTCACCACCTTTTTCCATTCTGTTTGCACCTGAGGACAATCCCAGACCATGTGGTAAAAGTGAGCCGATGGCTCCAGGCATCTAGGGCACGACGGACCCGTGCCTGGAAACATCCGCTTCAATCTGGCCGGTGAGAAGTACGTTTGGTGTATAAAGTTGAACTGGGTGTAGCGGAATCTAGGGTTCCTTGATACACCCCGTGCGTAAGACAGTGCTTTTGTCCAGTCTTCTAGAGGGATCGGATCAGGGAGGACCGAATTCCATCTTTCCCTGGCCCTCTCCAGGTAGGGTTCCGGGAGTTTACTGAGTGTCTTGTATAGGCTTGATATTGCTTTAGTTTGTGCATCGCTTTGCAAAATATGATGTATTATCGGAGAAGTCTCTGGTTCTAAGGCGCCTGCTCCCCACGTTTTTTTAATTGCGTGGCATATTGTATAATATGCTAAGAATTGGCCGGGGTTCACTGCAGTGAGGTCCCGGATGTCTTCGAACGACATTAATTTACCGCCCTCGAAACAGTCTCCCACTAACTGTATCTCTGCTTCTAACCACAGCGGCAGTGAGTGCGGGTCAATCAGGTAGAGTCCAGGGAGACAGTTCAGCGGAATTAACGGGGTACATGGGAGTGATCCGCGCTCCTTCTGGACGTATCTCCCCCAGCAAGCGTGCGCCACGGCCACCAATGGGTTGGTGGATGCACTTTTGGGATGCTTGTTGGACAGCCAAGACAACAGTTGGATTCCATTTAGCCGAGTCTGCAGCCATTCCGACTCGGCTGTCGATGAGCTATGGAACCAAAGCTGCATCCACTGTAGCTGTGCCGCAGCATAATAGAGTTCAAAGTTAGGGGCTCCAATTCCACCCGTTTCCACCGGACGCTGCAGTGTGGATAATGCCACACGCGCTCTCCCACCACCCCATATGAGCTGTAATAATGTTGTGTTCAGTTTACTGAAAAAGCTCCTTGGGAGAATGAGTGGTAGAGCCGCGAAATAATATAACAACCTGGGCAGGATCAGCATGTTCGCGATCGCCACTCTGCCTGGTGGAGAGAGCGGTAGTTTGTTCCAAAAGCGTAGAGATCCCTTCATAGAGGCTAATGCTTTCCCCAGATTGCCATCTCTGAGGTCCTCTGTGCTGTGATATATGTGAACCCCAAGGTATTTCAATGTTCCGAAGCATCACTTTAGGCTTCCTCTCGGAGCCTCTTCTTGTATCCCCGGGGGCCATCTAATCAGTGGAAACGCACACGACTTTTCCCAGTTTACTGCTAGGCCAGATATCAATCCAAACTCGTCTAGAAGTGACATTATGGAAGGCAGTATCTCCGTGCCCTTCCGGTGTATATTAGGGCGGCATCCGCATATAACTATATCACGTGGTGTGTTCCATTCCTGAGTATACCCCAATCGCTTGCCATGGATCGTATTTTAGCTGCTAACGGCTCCATGGCTATAGCGAATAGTAGTGGGGAGAGGGGGCAGCCCTGCCTCGTGCCCCTAGATATTGGGAAGCTATCAGATATCACTCCCCCCGTTTTCACTCTAGCAGTTGGGTTTGAGTATAGTGTGCGAACCCATCGCACATAATTAGGGCCTATTCCCATCTGTCTCATTGTGGCCAGAAGGAAGTCCCACTCCAATGTGTCGAACGCCTTTTCTATATCCAGTGAGAGCACCATTTCATCATATGCATCTGGGGGAGCGTCTCCTATTACGCTCAGGAGCCTGCGGATGTTTAGGAAGGTGTTGCGCTTTGGAATGAATCCATTTTGATCTTTGTGTATTAAGTTGTGTATGATGGGGGCGAGTCTATTGGCCAGTATTTTACCCAATATTTTGCAATCTAAATTTAGTAGCGAGAGTGGTCTATAAGATTTGACATCCGTAGGATCCCGCCCCGGTTTGGGGAGTACCACTATCAAGGCCTCTCTCTGGGAGGGGGGCAGTAGTTCAGTAGCCCACGCCTCCTCGAATACTCTCAGTAATTGGGGCTTCAGGCGCGCCGAATATGCAGAATAGTATTCTATTGGGAGGCCATCTATGCCCTGCGATTTATTCCTGGGCATCTGCGCTATAACTAAGTCTATCTCCCCTGTTGTAAGAGGAGCTTCCAGTGTATCCATGTCCGTCTGGGATAATTGCGGTATGAGGGAGCCTCCCAAGAAAGACTCAAGTTGTATAGCTGTGCATGAGGTGCGTTTGGAATATAAATTTCCGTAGTACTCTTTGAACGTTCCATTTATCTCTACTTGTGTGGTAGCCGTGGTGTGCTTGTCAATCCTGATAGCACCGATGGGAGAATGTTGTCTGTCTTCCCGCAGTAGCCATGCCAGCATTTTCCCTGATCTGTCACCCTCCGATTGCAAACGCGTTAAATGATAGTTGTAATCATGGCACCGAAGTCTGCTATCTGCTTCGTTATGTTTTGTGCGGGCTGTTGTTAGTGCTGTGTATGGGGTATACCACCTTGCTACTGCTATTTCCGCTATTCTTATTTCCTTTTCTAGTTTAGCGATTTCGACATTCAGAGTGCGCCTCACTCCCCAGCTCACAGAGAGACACTGGCCTCTCACCACCGCTTTGTGGGCGTCCCACTCCAGCGCCTGTGAATTTGCTGTGAGGTCATTTGCTTCCCAGTATTGGCGTAGTGTGGTGCTCAATGTGTCCACAAATGGCGGGTCTTGAAGCGATTCTACTTGTAGGCGCCAAGTGGAGATCCCCTGTTGGCTCCTGCCCCAGTTTAGTGTTACTCTCAGCGGTGAGTGGTCTGACAGTGTCTTCGCTAGGTATTCTTTTATCAGGTCGGATATGTCCTGTGTGCCCCATATTATATCTATTCTGGTATATGTTTTATGCCGGGGGGAATAAAATGAATATTCCCTCTGATGGGGGTGTCTTATGCGCCAAATATCGTGTAGTCTCATGTCACCCGCCCATTGTTGCAATGGACTTATATTGTTCCTTTTCATCTTCGGGCTCCCTTGCGGACCAGATCTATCCAGATCAGAGTCCGGCATACTATTAAAGTCCCCCTCCCAAATAGCCGGGGCTGATGTGTTTGCTAACAATGACGGTGTGAGTGTGCTCAGAAATCCTGCTGTGCCGCCGTTTGGGGCATATATGCCCACCACTGAAAGTTGTTTGCCGTCTAGCTGGCCTTCCACCACTACGAATCTACCACCTGGGTCTATTTTATATGCCGATTGGTGAAATGGGACCCCTCCTGCAATCCAAATCAAAACTCCCCTTGCGAATGCTGAATATGTCGTGCCTACCAGTTGTCCTCCCCATTTCGCGTGTAACTCCTGCAGATCCGGTTCCATTAAGTGTGTCTCTTGAAGGATAGCGATGTGTGTACCCAGTCGCTTAAGGCGTGCATAAATTTGAGATCTCTTATTCAATGTGCCCATTCCCCTCACGTTCCATGTTATTATATCATATTTGTTACTGTTGCGTTTAAATTGTGATGACATGAGGGGTTATGAGGTGAACCTGACCTTTTGCCACCACCTTGGTCTGCGAGCCTTCCCCTTGCTGCTCCCATGGTAGCGCGGGCTGTCACATTCGCATATATTTGAAATGTGACTAAGGTGTGCAAGTTAACTGACATAAATCTACCCTCCCCCCCAATTGAATCCCCCACTCTCCTAACAACTAATGTAAAACTACCTAACTCGTATATATGTAGAAAAACCTGTATCCTTCTGGATATCCGTGGTGGTAATAACATGACAGACTGATGCGGCTCATTTGTAGGGCACGCAACAGACCGCAGACTTTGGGGGTTATTCCAACTTTGGAGGAGGTGGTAATCCGTCCCAAATGTGACGGATTTACCACCAGCCGTATTACGAGTTCCATAGGATATAATGTACTCGTAATACGGCTGGTGGTATATCCGTCAATTTACCGTCACTTTTGGGACGGATTACCACTTCCTCCAAAGTTGGAATAACCCCCTATGTCTGCAATTATTTGTGTGCGCCCCCGAGGCGTGTGGTGTAGTCCCCCTGCCCACTCCCCCCAGCCCAGGCCGGTTTCCCCCCCTCCCTTGGTGTGGCCCTGCTGGAACATCCCCAGGTCTGTTCAAAAGATACACTTTGTTTAAGTGGATGTTCTTGTTTCGGGATCCCGCGACGTCACGGGATCCACCGCGTCGGCCAGCATATATCCTCCAAGTTCTGAAGCGATTTAAATGCTGTAAGTCAAAATCAAAGGTCGTCCGCTGTTCTGGGGGTGAGCCTTGGTCCCGGCGGGTCCCCGGTAACAGTAGAGACAGAGCTGGTCGTGTCCGAGTCTAAATTAATCTCAGGGGTCACCCTTATCAGGTCAAAATTATTTTGTGTCAGCAGGGGCGTTTCCTTCAGGACTTTTGCTCTTTCCTCCGCTGCTTGTTGAGCAGATGGTTGAACCTTGGTGCGCCTCTTGGAACGCTTCCTTGACGTCGGGAGCGACCACTCTTCTCCCCTTTCCTCTTCGTCGCACGTGTGCGCTAATCCTTTAGCGTGTAACCATGTCCAGACATCTTCAGGGGAGGTGAATATGTGCGTGCGGTCTTCTGATATCACTCTCAGTTTGGCTGGAAACAGTAGGGCGTATTTAATACCGTGTTCAAGCAATCTTTGTTTAACCTTTACATAAGAGTTACGTTTTCTTCGCACCTCCTGTGTGAAGTCTGGATAAGCGTTGATGGTTGAATCCTCAAATTTGTATGGACCTTTATTACGAAACTGTTGTAGGATTGCATTACGGTCCCGGAAATTTAAGAATCTGGCGATCAGTGGCCTGGGGGGTTGCCCCGGTTGCGGGGGCCTGCCCGGGATTCTGTGTACCCTTTCGACTGTGGAGTACTTAGATGGAGCCCCGCTTAGTACCTCTTTGATTAGCCATTGTTCTAATGTTATTTCCATACTTTGTTGCTGCATGCTTTCGGGGAACCCCAGGAATCGGATGTTGTTTCGGCGCGATCTGCTTTCAGCCTCTTCCGCCCTACTCCATAGTGCCTTCAGCTCTGCGTCCAAGCGTTGAATCTGTTTCTGGTTGTCCTGAGCCGTGGGGGACAATTCGGCCAACCCCTCCTCCGCCGTCTTGACTCTTTCTGACAGTTTGCGATGGTCCACCCTGAGTAGGTTCAGGTCTTGTGATACCGCATCTATTCTATTTTCCAAGGACAATTTAGTGTCCATGACCGCCTGTAGTACCTTCTCTAGTTGTGCAGATTGGGTCATGAGTTGTACTCTCAAGAGATTGTAGGGTCGGGGTTGTTTGTTGGTCAGTGGACGCTGCTGCGTTTCCTGCACGGTCTTGGTTCTTAGTTGACTTAAGCCTACCAGCCATTGTGTACGTCCGAAGGAGGACTATTGGGATGTGTCGGAGTTTTTCTGGAAGTTGTTTAACAGCTGGCCGCTCTTTTGTCTCTTTGCACTAATTCAATGCTCCTGTCCGTATTTTCGTAGGTCCTTTGTAGAGAGGGATGAGCTTTAACCTAGCCTTGTATGTATTCTTGGCTTTCTAGGACTTACTCCCATCTGCCCACAGGGTGGTGTGGGGGGTTCCCCAGCCAAATTGTAGTCCAGTCTTATTGCGGCGCAGGGTGGCGATAGTGGGCCTGATGGGCACCTAATATCCAGCAGGGGCGTAGATGCCCGGAAAGCAGTGTGCCGGTGTGAGTAAACTTCAAGGGAGGGAGGGCGCCTGTGTTTGTATTGTAGGCGGTGAGGGGACCAGGGCCCATCATTCCTTCCCGGTGCACAAGCCGAAATTTCCAGAGAGGCAATCTCTCCTGCCCCGGCGCTGTTTCCTCCGGTCTGCGGGGGGGCTTTAAAACGATTCAGTGATGCAGCGTAAGCGCTGCTCGATGCTCCATATTTCCCCTTTTATTTGCCGAGTTCGGCGCTTCGGGGCTCCGGGCGGACAGCCCCGCCCAATCCCCGATTGAAGTGTCCTGGAGCTTGGGTTCCGCGCAGGAGGCCCCGAGATGCCGGCTCTGCCTGTCTTTGTGGTCCCGTAATGGCTGGCGCCCACTGTGCCGGCGCTCGAACTCCCGAACGCGTTCTCCCCCTCCAATTGCACAGGGCTCCAGCATGGGACGCCGGAGAGCTGCAAGTCGTTCCCGCGCCCCCGAATGCTGAATCTGCCCCGGGGGCGTCCTACAGGATATCTCGCAGCGAGTCCGGGATGGAGCGCACTCACTAGCCGTCCATCCCGGTCGCCATCTTGGCTCCTCCCAGGTTTATTTACTTATGTAGCACTCTCCATACTTCTGACACGAGAAAACATAACATGCCCTTCCTAACATAACCCTTTCAAATAGAACACGAAGCACTGGTATTTTTCGGTTTATATTCAATTATAGAATACCATAAGCACTCAAACGTTTGTAAAAATGTCAGTCCGAGGGTCCGTAGCTGAAGCCAGCATTAGTGTCATGCAATCGCTGAAAATATACTTTGCCCTTTACCCCTTTACATAATTTACGGCTAACCTATTTTTTCAAACGCTTCAAAACATTTTCAAAGATGTTTATGTGTGACTCTTACCTCCCTTACCATGAGAAAACAATGACACAGGAACCTTTAGTTTTCAGCCACTTATCTGTAAATCATTTGTCACTGCTCATCTGTTAAACGCAGTCATCTTTTGTAGAGCAATATTGATGTTTTTAAATATTGATCAACAGCAGCAATGTTTAATAATTGTTGACATATTGTGAGAAAAGGCTTCTTTTGACATGGTTAGCCCCCCACTTTTTGCTGGTAAATGATGTACCCTCAAAGTGTTAGTGCCCGGGGCCCCTGCTAATCAGGTTCCCCAGGCCAGATCTCCTTCCCACAAACAGTTGTGATGCCAGATCTCCTTCCCCCAAACTGTTGTGATGCATTGACAGAATTGGAGACACCTTTAGCTGCCACTATAAGACCTTAGTAAATGGTACTTAGGTACCCAGGGCATGGTACACTAAGGGTAGGCCCCTGAGGGCAGCAGCACTGTTTGTGTCACCCTCTAGGGCCATGCATTTAGATGCACCCAGCGCTGCCGTTGCAGGCTGAGTATCCTGATGCAATCCTAAAAGACAAACTCTACATGGCACACTGCCTGTGTGCCCTGTCCCTTACCCACTACATGCAGTATAGGTAAGACACCCATCTGGCAGGCCTTCCAGCCCTAAGGCATGGTCCACTAGACTGTATGTGAGGGCATAGCTGCATGAGCAAAATGCACCCACTGTGTCCTTTTGAAACCTGGGACATAGTGAGTGAACAGAGAAACCATTTTAAGTGCATGTGCTGGTCACTGGTCAATACGAGTTTTAAAACTAAATGATGGCCACTCTGAACCCTGGGTTGTTCGGTATCAAACAACTCAGAATGATAAATATGATAAATCCAACCTGGTGTCAATATTGGATTTATTGCAAAATGTACCCAGGGGTCACCTTAGCGGTGCCCCCTACAAAAGCTAACTACCCTGGCATGGTTGCTGGCCGGTCACAACCAGCCTGCCGCCACCACACAATCACCGCTTAGGGGTTGCTTGGTCATCAGACAGATTCAACAAACCCCCAGAGAACCTTCACTCTTCAAAAATCGACAAAGATTTCCCTCCACAGTGAAGGCATCATACTACAACCCCAAGGAACCAAAGACCCAGTGGAGGCAACTTCACAGCCCGGCTGCTGACCAAGGAACCGGACACTGCTGCCAAACCACACTTCCCCTGTCGGACTGTGAGGACAAAGTCTACTAGTTTGCCAAGCTTGGTGACACTATGACATCCAGTGGCCAGAACGTTCAAAAGCCCCAGGTACTGGTCACCTCAAGTTGGACACCCAGGAGGCCAGCCCATCCTGGAGTGAAAAAGGACCAGGAGGATGCCCCAGTTGAGGGACTTCAGGAATTACCCACAGCTCCCACCAGAGTACCCCTGCTGATCTGGAAGTGACCCTCAGAGTAACCTACCTCCTGCTTCCAAAGGCACCTTTGTACACACCTCCTGGCTCACCGATTCGCTCTGCACCCGGCCGCCCTGTACCCTGCACCAAAGATTCAGCTGTGCCCTAAGGGTCCCCTATCCTTGTGACCCCAAACACTCCAAGGGGACCCACTGGACTTACCTTTAAGCCCAGCTGTGCAGTGCTTTTCCAAGTGGTCCCCCGCAGTGGCCTCGCGCCAGCTCCATCTACTTTCTGCAACTGCTCCTACCAAAACCGGGAGTTGCCCGAACTTCTCCAGCTGGCCCAGGGTACCTAACAATGACCTCCATCTACCTGCAAAAGGAGATATTGGTAAATACAATGCCTGATGTATTGTGAATTTTCAAAGTGTTCTTCCATTGAGTCCTATGGTGCATAATTATGAACAGGAAGACTAACTTTATTAAAACATTAAAAATTCAGAACTGAAAAAGTCCTTATCCAATTTTGATGATCTTGTATTAAAATGTTTATAAAAATCTGAAGTATTTTTGTTAATTGGTCTCGAGTTATTCTTTTGAGTGTGTGCCTCAATTTATTGATCCTGTGAGTAAAACAAATGCTTTGCACTCCTCCAAGATTAGCTTAACTGTTCGGCCAAGCTAGCATAAACATTAGAGCATTAGGTGATCTAGTTTTTACCCCAGGTGCAGGAGGCCACAGGAGGGGCCCTGCACTGCCCATGCTTGGGCATGGGCAGTGCAGTGGTCCCCCTGTTCAGCACTATCAGACATTGTGCATTACGAGGGTGCTAATGCCCCTTCCGGGCAGCAGCATTTTCCACTGGTGACAATGCTGCCACCACTTTCCCGATGGCGCCCTTCAGGCCAGCGGGAAATTTATAATGGGTCCGGCTGGGAAGCCGCCACTACAGTGGAGGCGACCCTTTCGGGAGTTTGGCGGATGGGTGTTCCCATCCACCAAACTTGTAATCAGGGCCACAGTTTAAAGTAACCAAAAAATAAGTTACACATTTAGTCATGTAATATGGTTACCTAGGGATATTTTTAACCAATCACTGGTTGATATTTCTGGTTTGAGTGTTTTATCTCTATGGCAGGCATGTCTTTTAGGTCATTTCCATTTCTTGCTGCCGCTCTGTAAATGGCTTACCATAGTTCTGAAATCTAGATTGTAGGTTTCTCTGTGATTTCTGGGTGTACAGAACAGATGAGTATAATGTAATACATAAATTGGCGACAGATGTTGATTATGCAGAACTTAAGTTGAAATGGTTTGTTTTTTGTTGTGTGAGATGGAGTCCCCTGATGTTATTGTTTTACATGTCAGAGATAATGATCTTTGGCATATTTCAGTTTCCCGCCTTTGCTTTGTAAGGAAGAAATGCTATGCTTTTTTATAAGCCATGTACCAGGTTTCTTTGGCAGTCCACTGCAGCGTGAGTGAAATAACGTCCACGTTATTTCACAGCCATGTTACACTGCACTTAAGTAACTTATAAGCCACCTATATGTCTAACCCTCACTTGGTGAAGGTTAGGTGCAAAGTTACTAAGTCTGAGGGCACCCTGGCACTAGCCAAGGTGCCCCCACATAGTTCAGGGCAATTTCCCCGGACTTTGTGAGTGCCGGGACACCATTACACGCGTGCGGTACATATAGGTCAATACCTATATGTAGCTTCACAATGGTAACTCTGAATATGGCCGTGTAACATGTCTAAGATCATGGAATTGTCCCCCCATGCCAAATCTGGTATTACGGTGCCAATCCCATGCATCCCCAGGCCTCCAGCATGGACCCCGGGTACAGCCAAACCAGCTCTCTGGGGTTTTCACTACAGCTACCACTGCTGCCAACCCACAGACAGGCTTCTGCCCTCCTGGGGTCTGGGCAGCCCAGTCCCCAGGAAGGCAGAACAAAGGATTTCCTCTGAGAGAGGGTGTTACACCCTCTCCCTTTGGAAATAGGTGTTAAGGGCCTGAGAGGAGTAGCCTCTCCTGGCCTCTGGAAATGCTTTGAAGGGCACAGATGGTGCCCTCTTTGCATAAACCAGTTCACACTGGTTCAGGGAACCCCCAGCCCTGCTCTGACGCAAAACTGGACAAAGGAAAGGGGAGTGACCACTCCACTGTCCATCACCACCCGAGGGGTGGTGCCCAGAGCTCCTCCAGTGTGTCCCAGACCTCAGCCATCTTGAATCCAGAGGTGTGAGGGCACAATGGAGGCCTCTGAGTGGCCTGTGCCAGCAGGTGATGTCAGAGACCCCTCCTGATAGGTGCATACCTGACTAGGTGACCAATCCTCCTCTGAGGGCCATTTAGGGTCTCTCCTGTGGGCTTTTCCTGGGATACCATAGGCATCACACAATTGGGAGACGTATGGGCAGGGTCCAACATGTGTTCTTTTCAGGAACTACGGGAGACTTTCACACTCTCCTCCTTGCAATTCAATAAATATTTACAATTGCACCATGCACTGCATACCCAGAGGTACCCTACTTCTAAACTTCAGCTCCCACTCCTCATGGGCACTCTGGGGAGGGGTGGAGTCTTCCAGATCTGTAGTAGCCAGTCATCAATGCTCCCAGCACATTGAATCACTTGAGAACTCATTGGGAGGGTTGGCTGGACTCCGTGGAGGATGATGACTGGTGTGATGTGCTGATGGTCCCACAAGTCATCAGGATCTCCCCTCGGTTACACCTACTACAAACCTACTATCCTTATTGTGCATGCCTTACCCCTGACAGGCTACACTGGGCAGGATTCCTCCCAAGTCCCAACTACCTCCGGTGCTCCCATGGCCCTGTTGACATTTATCACTTGGTGTCGTCATGCCCTGCAATCCAAAGATACTGGACAAGCATTGTGGGGGAATTTCAGAGATATTGGACAGATTTGTGGACCTCTCTGTACTTATGTTACTGCTGGGGGTCATGGAGGGTGTGGGCGGTTCAAGAGCAGATCGAACATTTTTGGGACTGGCCCAAACCCCCTATGCTCCCTGCGTGGAGACGGAGGGTAGACTGGTGTGCGCAGCTGCAGAAGCCGGTGTAGGAAGCCTGGTGTTGTCCTTCCAAGCATGATCAGATTTTTGAGCAAATGGAGGGCGTCAAGTGCAGTTGAGTCTACCAATGTCAATATTGTAATGCTAACCGTTTTATTAATTGTGCTTGACCTACACGCATCGTATGTTTGACTTGTTTACTCCATCCTGGTAACTGTTTTAAGACTAGACCTGTGTGTGACAGTGCTGTGTTCAAAATTCAATTCAAATTATTATTTTAAAAAGTACATCAAATCATTGGCCCTCATTACGAGGCTGGTGGTAAGGACTGCCACATTAAGAGTTGTGAGGCTTGGCAGAGGCCAAGCCTCCACAACCCTGCCTTGCTCGCTGGTGCGGTCGCACAGCTGCAGCAGGCAGGGAGCACCTCCAACCTAGCAACAAACCTCAGCCTATCATCTGGATTACGAGGCTGCAAACTGCCAGGCTGTCCATGGCAGTCACCCTGCCATGAAAACCCTGGTGGTCACGCACCCAGTGACAAAAATCTTCCTTCCTGTCACCGGCACACACATACACACATGTCCCCACACATCCACACATCCCCCCACCCATCCAATCACTCAAACCCCTTCACCAATGCATGCATTGACATACACAGACATGCAGCACTCGCATACATGCACTCAGACACTCCCACTTACTCACATTCATCCACACAGACACCCCCACACACATGCATTCATTGACACAGACACCCCCATACACACGCACATACATGCACACACACATTCACATTCACTCGCAGACATGCACGCTTTCAGCACCCCCTCTGCAAACACACACACATGCTCCCAAACACACAGAACCCCTCCCCCCTTCTTCGGACACCCACTTACCTCCTCAGTCAAGGGGGATGTCTGGGAGGGGATGGGTCCTGGCGGTCTTCCCTCGCTGCCACCACCACATGAGCAGGACTCCACCAAGCCATATTATGGCCTGTAATATGGTGGGTGGAGTCCTGCTGGCATGGCGATGCCAGCGAGGGACCCGCTTCTGCACCGCCACCCGCCAGCACAAGTGCTGGCGACTTTCCACCACAAATATGGTTCATGGCTGCCAGCACTCATAGTATGGCGGTCTGGTGGCGGGTTTGGCTTTGGCGGTCATGGAAATTGACCGTCAAAGTCAAAATGAGGGCCATTGTCAGCAAATTACTTGCCCCTCCCATTTATGATCTGCGCCATTCAAAGGTTCCAAGCATTGCTATACCCAGGACTCATTCTTTCCAGAGCAATCAATCACTGCTGCGTGCCTGGGTATTTCATTGTTCTATAGATGAGGAATCAAAGACACTAAGGCCCTCATTCTGACATTGGCGGTAAGTGCCGCTTACTGCCGGACTGACTGCCGCCAACATACCGCAACTGCGGCGGTATACCGCTATGCGTTTTATGACCCACACAGAGAAATCTGCCACTATACAGCCACACACACAAGTCCGCCACACCAAAGGTCAGTGATAAAATGGCGGTACCAAAACCCACACCGTTATGCCAACAGAAATACGCCCACAGCATTATGGGCGAATCACCGCGGCAGACATTCAATCGCGGTATACCATTGGCGGTACAGACCGCCGTGCTCCAAATACACACACACATACAAAACAACACCACATTGGACAATTCAATCTACACACACACACCTGACACACATACACACACCACACCCACAAACCCACACCAATATAAAACACCCTCATTACCCACAACCCTTCACCACTACTAACAATTTACAACAGAGAGAGAGAGACACACCAGGAGCACCCACAGAACCAGAGCCACTGAACACCATCACCATCACCCATACACCAGCCACGCACCTCACAGCACACACCCCAACACATCACCCCACACACCCTCACACACACCACTCACACTACACCCATGACACCACAAAGATTCCCCAGATTCTCTGAGGAGGAGCTAAGGGTCATGGTGGAGGAAATCATCTGGGTAGAGCCACAGCTGTTCGGATCACAAGTGCAGCAGACATCCATTGCTAGGAAGATGGAGCTATGGCGGAGAGTCGTGGACAGGGTCAACGCTGTGGGACAGCACCCCAGAACAAGGGATGACATCAGGAAGAGGTGGAACGACCTACGTGGGAAGGTGCGTTCCATGGTTGCAAGACACCAGATAGCTGTACAGAGGACTGGCGGTGGACCCCTACCTCCTCCCCCTCAACTAACACCATGGGAGGAGCAAGTCTTGGCAATCATGCATCCTGAGGGTCTGGCGGGAGTAGCAGGGAGGACTGGACTCTGGTAAGTCAAATCTCTATTAATATCAACCCCCCTACCTGCATGCCATCACATACCCCTACCCTCACACCCATCACCCCACCACCACAACCCACCCCTCCCAGTACCCATAACTGCATGCAACAACAATGAATGGACACCCATCACCACAGCATGCACAATAGTGACAATCACTTAGCCAACCAAATAACTACTCACACACGCCAAAGCTGCCTTGATAACACCAACCATAGAGGGAAACATATCCATGCACAAGATATCACACGCAGTAACAATAACACTACTTTTACATACCCACAGGACCCCCACACAACGTCACTGGAGAGGAGGTGCCAGCAACTTCCAGCCCCCCTCCCGAAGAGGCCCACAGTGATGACAGCAGCTCTGCACGCCTGGATATGGATGACCGACCTGGCCCATCAGGGTCCTCTGGACAGTCGGTTAACCAGGCACAGTCCCATCCCACCACAGAGCCTTCCCCCTCAGGAAACACCAGCACAGCACCCACCCAGCGGGCCCATGCCACTGTCCCAGGACACGTCAGTCAGCAGTGTGTCCACCACTACAGGGACCCCAGGCAACCCCACAAACACAGGATGATCAGAGACCTGGGGTCAGTGGCAGTGGGCACACGGTTCAGGGGACAGAGGCACAGAACAACACGGAAGCTGGGAGGACTGCTGTGCGACAGGGGGAGGACAGGCCCAGGGAACCGACTCTCCAAGAGGCACTCACCAACATTCTGGGAGCATACCACCATTCCCAGGCGACCATGGGCCAGATACTGGCCAAGTTGCGGGAGACCCAGTGGCTGCAGGAGGGACAGTACCTGAGGGACATCAACACCACCCTGCTCACAATTGCAAGGGTGCTGACAGACATGGCCAACACCATGAGGGAGGCATTGGTACTCCAACGGGCCCCTGACACTAGCCACACCGATGAACAGCCATCCACCTCCGCTGACGCTAGTGGACAGGAGACTCTACCATAGGAACAACAGGCCACAAGCACCCCACCCCCTGCAGAAGGAGAACCACCCCGCAAACGGTCCCTGCGAGTCAGGCAGAAGCCAGAGAACATTGCCAAGACCCCACCAGGAAATAAGGCTCTCCTGATTGTCACCCTTGTGTCCCACTCTGTCACCCTGTCCACCTTGAACTGCCATTGTTCCACTTCCTACGCCCCCTTGGACAATGCACCTGTAACACAAATAGACTGAACTCTATCCTGGGCTTTCCTCCATCATCACCCAAGCCCATTGCACATCCCCATTTACTTCTCAGCAGTGAAATAAACACCCTTGGAAAAAAAAGTATAGAGTATGTCAAATAATTTGAGGATCTATTTGTTTAACAATCAATAGACATTGCAAATAGACTGTACAGTGATGTATACATAGTTATGACCTGTAATGTACTGCAGTCAACACACCAGGAGCCACAGGAGGGCACAAATATCTGCAAATAGACATGTTAAAGGGTACAATAAGTGGCCATAGTAGTGGGAACAGCAGCCAGGCAGAGAAAACTTACTTCACAAAACAGCAATGGAAGGTGAGGTTACAGTGTCTTACCTGTGTGTCACTAGAAATACTATTGAATTATAGTTGTTCTGTTGTCCACATCCTCTTCCTCTGCCTCCTCTTTGTCACTGTCCACAGGCTCCAGTGCTGCCACGTGCCCATCTCTAGCCTCATCCTCCTGCAGAAAAGGCACCCGGCGTCTCAAGGCCAGGTTGTGCAACATGCAACATGCAACGATGATCTGGCAGACCTTCTTGGGTGAGTAGCACAAGGATCCACCTGTCGGATGGAGGCACCTGAACCTGGCCTTCGGGAGGCCAAAGGTGCGCTCAATGTTCCTCCTTGTTCACCCATGTGCCTCATTGTAACATTCCTCTGCCCTTGTCCTGGCATTCCTCACTGGGGTCAGTAGCCATGAGAGGTTGGGGTAACCAGAGTCACCTGTTAATATCAAGGGATACCTGTTAGCCAGACACTCACCCTTAGGGCCAAACACACACCCATATACCAACAGACACTGGGTGGGGACCATGGGATCACTTATTGGCCACACCCTGTGCCTCTGGAGTTGAGCCATCACATATGGAATGCTGCTATTCCTCAGGATAAAGGCATCAAGCACAGACCCAGGATACTTTGCATTGACATTGGAGATGTACTGGTCCGCCAGGCACACTATCTGCACATTCATAGAGTGAAAGCTCTTTCGATTTCTGAACACCTGTTAATTTCTCTGGGGGGGGGGCAAAGGCAATATGTGTTCTATCAATAGCACCAATGATGTTGGGGATGTGTCCCATTGCATAGAAGTCAGCCTTCACTGTGGCCAAATCCTCCACCTGGGGGAATACGATGTAGCTGCGCATGTGTGTCATCAGGGCAGGCAACACTCTGGTCAGCACGTTTAAAAACATTGTCTGGGACATCCCTGCTACTGTGGCCACTGTTGCTTGGAAGGAGCCACTTGCCAAGAAATGTAGCACTGATAGGACTTTCACAAGAGGGGGGGATCCCTGTGGGGTGATGGATAGTTGAGATCAGGTCTGGCTCCAATTGGGCACACAGCTCTTGGATTGTGGCCCTATCAAGTCTGTAGGTTAGGATAATGTACTTGTCCTCCATTGTTGCCAGGTCCACCAGGGGTCTGTACACGAGGGTATGTCTCCATCTCCTATTCATTCTCAGCGGTTGAACTCTAGGGTGACAAACGGTGAGCAGATGGTCATATTCAAAGATATCCTCAGATTAAAATGCCTTTCATTTTGTGACAGAAACAGTATGTGAACGTGTAGTTCCGTTAATGTGCCTATGTTTGCTGTGGCACAATTAGGTGCCATGGCCTGTTCCCCCTGAAATGGCGGCCGCCTGTCCTGTGTGGAGGGACAAGTGGAAATGAGGTAACTCTGCTGACTGTGTGCGCCGTTGCCTGAGGAGGTCAATGACCGCCTGTGCAACACCTCATTGGTTATCATTGGGCCCTATGGGTTTCAGTACCCAATGGTGATGTACGCCGGTGGTGACAGTACGCTCCGCAGCGGAGGTGACTGCCATTTTCTATCTGTGCACTCACTTGCTACCTGACCTTCAACAGAAGAGGACCTACTCTGCAAGTGCTGCTGTGACCTGTGTCTGGAAGCGACCATGGCTCAAGTGTCTGGGGAAAGGGCCCCTGCCTTCACTTCGGAGGAGTTGGAGAGATTGGTGGATGGGGTCCTACCCCAGTACCGTTTACTTTATGGTCCTCCAGACCAACAGGTGAGTACACTGTGAGCACGATGCATGGGGCATGAATGCATGGAGTGCTGTGTGTGTAAGCCTTGTGTAAAGGGAGGGTGGATGAGGGGTCCTGGGCAGATTGCTGCATGTATGGTGGACAATGTCTGTGCGTAAGGGGATGGGAGGGATATGGTGGGCCATGAGTGTAACAGGCTGGACGGTATGACTAATACCTTTTTCTATGTATCTTTTTCTGCAGGTCAGCACCCATCAGAAAAAGGGTATTTTGGCGTGCCATCGCCAAGGACGTGCGGACCCTGGGGGTCTTTGACAGGCAGAGCACCCACTGTCGCAAACGGTGGGAGGACCTGCACCGCTATGCAAGGAAGACGGCAGAGGCCCAGCGGGTGATGGCCTCCAAATGAGGAAGGGGTGCCCGTCGTACCCTGACCCCGCTGATGTTCTGAATCCTGGCAGTGGCCTATCCGGAGTTGGATGGGCGCTTCAAGGCATCACAGCAGCCACAAGGGGGTGAGTACAGTTTCAGAATCAGAAAATTGTACCTGTTGAGGTGTTATCTGGGTGGGGGATGTGGGTCTGTGGGTGCAACTATGCCAGAACGAACATGGCAGGGTAGGTTCCATGATGGGCAGGCTCTGATGCACTCCAAGCCCAAATATGCTAGTGGGCATCTACTACTGGGCAGGGTTCTGTGGGTTTCAGATGTGCTGCTATTGGTCTTAGGCATTGTACCCCATGGCCTGGTCACTAGCATTGTAACTGGTAGTGCATGGCCTGGTGCATAGGGCTTTTCCCTGTGTGTTGTGTACGCCAACGGTGGTGTTGTTGCTCGCATTGACCAAGTGTATGCTCTGTCTCTTCCCCCCACCCTTTTTGTTTTGTCACCCTGTCCTTGTGTGCATTAGCATCAGCTGGCGGAGGAGCAGAGGCACAGGCGACAGAGGGAGCTGCATCCCACACAGCCCATGAGGCCGAATCCACCGACGGTGAGGGCACCAGTGGGACGGAGGGCAAGGGGAGCACCACGTCAGAGACTGAAGGGGACAGTTCGGACAGTGACACCTCCGATGGAAGCTCCCTGGTGGTGGCGGCCACCTCTGTGGCCACCCCAACTACAGGTAGAGCCGCAACCCCCGTACCAGCACTGCCCTCCCAGTAGCCCCTCAGAATGTTTCCCGTGCCCTGCTGCCCTCAGTGAGGAGTCTATTAACCTCCTGCGATCCATCTCTGTTGGGCAGTCAACCATTGTGAATGTCATCCAGGGTCTGGCAGGGCATTTGAAACAAACAAATGCTTTCCTGGAGGGCATTCACTTTGGCATGGTGGCCCAACATAGATCATTTCAGGTTCTGGCCTTCTCCCTGATGGCAGCCATTGTCCCTGTCTCTAGCCTCCCCCCTCCAATTTCCTCTACCCAATCCCATTCCCCTCAACCCCAGCCTATCCCAAGCACACCTTCAGACCAGCATGCACCCAAATCAACACACAGTGGCTCAGGCAAACACCGGCACCACACTTTGGGGGTCATTCCGACTCCCGCCGGCGGCGGTAACCGCATGCCCGGCGGGTGCCGACGAATGACTGCACCGCGGTCAAATGACCGCGTCGGCCATTCTGGCTTTCCCGCTGGGCTGGCGGGCGACCTCCAGCGGGAAAGCGCCTTCAACGAGGAAGCCGGCTCCGAATGGAGCCGGTGGAGTTGAAGGCGTGCGACGGGTGCAGTGGCACCCGTCGCGATTTTCATTGTCTGCTTTGCAGACACTGAAATTCAATGTGGGGCCCTGTTAGGGGTCCCCTGCAGTGCCCATGCCATTGGCATTGGGGCACTGCAGGGGCCCCCAGGGGCCCCACGACACCTGTTACTGCCATCCTGTTCCCGGCGGTGAAAACCGCCAGGAACAGGATGGCAGTAAGGGGGTCGGAATCCCCATGGCGGCGCTGCAAGCAGCGCCGCCGTGGAGGATTCCTTGGGGCAGCGGGAAACCGGCGGGACACCGCCGGTTTCCCGTTTCTGACCGCGGCTGTACCGCCGCGGTCAGAATGCCCATGGAAGCACCGCCAGCCTGTTGGCGGTGCTTCCGCGGTCGTTGGCCCTGGCGGTCGGTGACCGCCAGGGTCAGAATGACCCCCTTTATCCCACAGGCACTCACACAAGCACCATCCAGATGCAGACACACCAACATCCACTGCCTCCACTGTGTCCCCCTCCTCCTCATTGTCCACCTCAATCCCAGTAGTGTCTCCACTCACACCTGCATGCACTACATCCTCATCCACTACCTCCATCACCATCACGACTATCACTACACGCCCCTCACTGGCAGTCACTATCCCCACATCCATGCACACGTCCCCTGTGTCCTCTCCCACTGTGTCCATGTCCCCTCCTCTCAAAGTACACAAAAGCAAGCACTCAGACACCCAACAGCCATCCACCTCACAACAGCATCCAGCCCATGCACCTGCACACAAACACAACAGACAGACACCTCCTACCACCACTCCCTCTTCCTACACTCCCAAACATTCACCCTCTTCCAGCCCCAGTGTCCCTAAAAAGCTTTTCCTCTCATCCCTTGACCTATTCCCCGCCCCTCCCCCCATCCTTCACTTCGGGACAGGGTGGTCAGGACCCAGGCTAGCACCTCAGCCACCCATTCCACGGCCACTGTCGTTTCTGCAGCCACTGCAGTTGTGAGAGGCACTGTGAAGAGGCCCGTCCACACAGCCAGTGTGCCTGGACCAGCTGCTAACGGCAAAAAGGGGGCACCAGCTGGCAAATGCAAGGATGCACCATCAACTGGCAGAATCAAGGAGGCACCTCCAGCTGCCAAAGGCAGGAAGGGAACACCAGCTGCCAAGGGCAATGAAAAAGGCACAGACGCCGCAGACAGGATGGATCTGGTGTTGGAGCAGCATCTGGGCAAATAACACCAGCCATGGCACTTCAGCCGTCCGAGGTTGTGGGGGAAGAGCTGGAGCCTCCCGCAACCACTGGCAGCACCACCGCCAGCACCGCTGCCTGTACCACCACCAGCACCGCCACTAGCACCATTGCCAGCAGCAGCAGCCCCAGTGGGCAGCCGTCCGAGGCTGCGGGGGAAAGGCTGGAGCCTCCCCAACCAATGGCAGCACTGCCGCCAGCCCCACCTCTGCCACTACTGAGCAGCCGTCACCACTGGCAGGCGGTGTGTAGTTGTGCCTCCATGGGCTGAAGTGCGTCCTGGTCCCTGCAGCAACTGTAGGTGTGACACCCAGTTGAGAGACTGACTGTGACCTTGCACCTTCCAAATTCTGCATCACTGGGCACAAGGCCCCCTCCAGAACTAGTGGGAGAAGGCATCCACTTACCCCCTCCTTGCCAGGATGAAGCACACTGGGCACAAGGCCCCCTCCAGAACCAGTGGAAGAAGACATCCACTCACCTCCTCCTTGCCAGGATGAAGCACACTAGGCACAAGGCCCCCTCCAGAACCAGTGGAGAAGCCACTCACTAGAGAGACTGTGGCTTTGCACTCCCCAGGACCAAGCAGTGGGCAAATCACCCACTAGAGCGACTGTGGCTTTGCACTCCCCAGGACCAAGCAGTGGGCAAACCACCCACTTGAGAGACTGTGGCTTTGCACTCCCCAGGACCAAGCAATTGGCAAACCACCCACTAGAGAGACTGTGGCTTTGCACTCCCCAGGACCAAGCAGTGGGCAAACCACCCACTAGAGAGACTGTGGCCTTACACTCCCCAGGACCAAGCAGTGGGCAAACCACCCACTTGAGAGACTGTGGCTTTGCATTCCTTAGGACCAAGCAGTGGGCAAACCACCCACTTGAGAAACTGTGGCCTTGCACTCCCCAGGACCAAGCAGTGGGCAAACCACCCACTTGAGTGACTGTGGCCTTGCACTCCCCAGGACATTATAGAGGACATGTAGCCCCCACCAGGAGCAGTGGCATTTTACCATCTTCTGGCTGAGGTGCCCCCCCTTCCCCTTCCCCCTGAGGTGCCTGTGTATTTTCGAGTGGGGCCTTGGCCTATGTGATATGGCCCTGTGAGCCACGGACATTTTGGACTGGGCATTGTCCCTCCATTTGTATATATTGTAGATACTGTTTTGTGCTTTAAGGACGTATTTCTCGTAATGTATATTATTACACTGACTTTACTCACTTCCTTTTGTCCTTGCGTTATTCCTGCGAGGTACGGGGTGGATATGTAATGTTGTTGCATCTGTTTGTGTATATGGTGTTGGGGTTGGGGTGTTGCGTGTTGTGTGTGTATCACTCTCTTTTTCCTACCCCCCTCCCTTGTGTGCTAGGTGCGGTACTCATTGTGGTCATCTTCGCCGCCGTTTGTGTTCCTGGTGTAGTAGGAGGTATACCAGCATGGGAAACACCTGTAGTTCGGACTCCATGGCGTCATGGTTCTTCCTTGAGTGTCCAGAGGTGAGTCATTTCCCTTTTGTGTTCTGTTTCCGCCGTGCTTTTGATAGCGTTGGTACCACCCAAGAAAAGCTGGTGGATTGGCTTGTTGTAATATGGTGGGCAGTACATTGTCTTCCGCATGGCTGTTGGCGGTTACTGCCATGGTGCTTGTTGCTACAGCCGTGGTGGTCGGTGTGTTCAAGTGGCTGTCTGTGTTGGCGGTTTCCGCCGTAGTCAAATTTCAATTTTTTTTTACCACCGGCCTGTTGTGGTATTACCGACGCTTTATCACCGACCGCCAGGGTTGTAATGAGGGCCTAATTTTCCATTTGCATTCTCTTTTGTTTACCCACCTTATGCACCTTCACTAGCATTAGCCGCTATGCAATCTGAGACTAAAATCTAAATGTCAGCTTCCCATCTCTGACAAGAATTTGTCACTGAAGCCAATCTATCCAGCTATGAGAGAGAGTAACTCACAGTGTTTCAGAAGGTAAATGATTTCTTTACAAAGTGAAAGTAAAATGGTTGGTGTTGTCATGTTCTGCAGCTATGGCATTAAGGCACATATTTATACATTTTTAGCGCTGCATTTGTGTAATTTTTTTACACAAAAGCGGAGCAAACTTACAAAATACAATTGTATTTTGTAAGTTTGCGCTGCTTTTGCATAAAAAAATGACGCAAATGTTGCGCTAAAAAAGTATAAATATGGGGCTAAGGCGGTCCGCCCGCCATGCGGTTACTGCCGAATGACCGCTCCGCGGTCAGGAGACCGCGGCGGCCATTCTGGCTTTCTCGCTGGGCCGGCGGGCGACCGCCAAAAGCCCGCCCGCCGTCCCAGCGGGAAAGCCCCTGCAACAAGGATGCCGGCTCCGAATGGAGCCAGCGGAGTTGCAGGGGTGCGACAGGTGCAGTGGCACCCGTCGCGATTTTCACTGTCTGCTAAGCAGACAGTGAAAATCTTTGTGGGGCCCTGTTAGGGGGCCCCTGCACTGCCCATGCCACTGGCATGGGCAGTGCAGGGGCCCCCAGGGGCCCTACGACACCCGTTCCCACCATCCTGTTTCTGGCGGTAAGAACCGCCAGAAACAGGGTGGCAGGAAGGGGGTCGGAATCCCCATGGCGGCGCTGCAAGCAGCGCCGCCATGGAGGATTCCCTGGGCCAGGGGAAAACCGGCGGGAAACCGCCGGTTCCCCTTTTCTGACCGCGGCGGTAACAGAATAGCCCAGGAAGCACCGCCAGCCTGTTGGCGGTGCTTCTGCGGTCCCCTGCCCTGGCGGTCATGGACCGCCAGGGTCGGAATGACCCCCTAAGTGTCTAAATAACAGTTGCAATGTTTAGAAGGTGGATAGGAAAGTTATGTATAACTGTATGATAGAACAAGTGCTTTCTTTAATTTTATTGCAACTTATTTTTACTTAATTGCGCACCCTTAGACTGAGATCACTAGTGGAAACCTCAGGATACTGATAACCATATCCAAGGGAGGAGGTTCAGTAAGGAACAAAAGTCTGCTTCAATTTGCCAAATGCTGCATTTGTAGCATTAGATGTAGAAATGTTATACAATGCTAATAGGATGCACATTTAGGCCCTCATTCTGACCTTGGCGGGCGGCGGAGGCCGCCCGCCAAAGTCCCGCCGTCAGGTTACCGTTCCGCAGTCGAAAGACCGCGGCGGTAATTCTGACATTCCCGCTGGGCTGTCGGGCGGCCGCCTTCAGGCCGCCCGCCAGCCCAGCGGGAAAGAGGCTTCCACGATGAAGCCGGCTCGGAATCGAGCCGGCGGAGTGGAAGCTGTGCGACGGGTGCAGTTGCTCCCGTCGCGTATTTCACTGTCTGCGCAGCAGACAGTGAAATACATTTAGGGGCCCTCTTACGGGGGCCCCTGCAGTGCCCATGCCAGTGGCATGGGCACTGCAGGGGCCCCCAGGGGCCCCGCGACCCCCCCTACCGCCATCCGGTTCCCGGCGGGCGGGCGGACCGCCGGGAACTGGATGGCGGTAGGGGGGGTCGGAATCCCCTCGGCGGCGCAGCAAGCTGCGCCGCCTTGGAGGATTCCAACGGGCAGCGGAAAACCGGCGGGAGACCGCCGGTTTTCCTGCACTGACTGCGGCCAAAGCGCCGCGGTCAGAATGCCCTGCGGGGCACCGCCGGGCTGTCGGCGGTGCTCCCGCCAACCGCGAACCTGGCGGTCACAGACCGCCAGGCTCGTAATGAGGGCCTTAGTAATTACAAATAAGCATTATAATACAACTGGCCAAGTATTATGTTGATGCCCAGAAACATTGTGGCCCATATTTATACTTTTTCACGCAAAACTGCGATAACGCAGTTTTGCGTCAAAAAAATTTGCGCCGTCTAACTGCATTTTGAAGCGCCATGCGGGCGTCAAATTTATACTTTGACGTACGGCGGCGCAACCAACAGGTGGGAGTCATTATTTCATGACGCACACAGCGTCCGTCTGTCGTAAAGGAAACCAACGTAAATGCGACGCACATCACTGTGGGTCGATTTACGACAGCGCAATTGTGAAAACGCTGTTTTTTTCACACTATTGCGTTATATTTTTGCGCGAAAACTGCCCTTTCAGCAGAGGAGAGCCAAAATGGATCCCAGATGCCCCAACAGACCCCAGGAGGATGAGAGCAGACCAGGAACCAGCCAGGAGGATCCATACAGGAACCAGGACATTTAAAAAAAAAAAAAAGTGTCGCTTCAGTGAAGAGGAGCAGGAAATCCTGGTGAAAGAGGTGACGGAACACCAGCACCAACTTTTCATCTCCTCAAAATTGCCACTCAGTAGGAGAGAGGCCATCTGGAAACAAATAGTGGACAAGATTAACAGTGTGGCTGAAGAACGCCGCACAGTCACTGAGTGTAAGAAACGCTGGCATGACTGCAAACGTAGGACAAAAGAGAAAATGGCCAGGAACAGGAAGGCAGCAATGCAGACTGGAGGGGGGACTCCAGCACAACAGGAGGCCCTGGACCACATGGAGGAGATGGTCGCAGCCGTCATCCCGGAGGAGATCGTCACAGGGATTCAAGGACTGGACAGCGCAGACTACCACGACACAACGCACATGCAGGGTAAGTCGCATGGGGAATTCAAATGCAATAATGGGGACTGTAAGCAGGGGGGGGGATACCTACTACACAATGCATGTAACTTAGCACATATATGAAGTGGCATGGGTAAAGGGGCACGGCAGGGGGGCATGCCCAGTACTGACCGAAGCTGGGGCACGACAAAATACAGCAACAACAACAGTCCCATGGGGACATCCTGTAATTACAACAAGAGAGCCAAGGGAAAGCAGTGACAGGTGGGAAGGCCACTACCTCAAATCCACATCCAGGCACTTGTAGTGCAAAATCTAATCTACATCAACTAGGTCCCTATCTGTAATGCAGTAGCAAAAACAACAACTGCAATGTAACTGCCACAACAGTTGACAATAACACCTCTCATCTCTGTGCAGCTATAGTACCAAATGGCAGGAACCCCCCCCTGGAACATACATACCTAAATTAGGGGGTGAGGATGACATCCGCAACTACTCCTAGAAATAAGACAAAGGTACCAGTACACTCAAATGCCGAATGTCCATACCTGACACATACATAAGCCTAAGTAACCAGCAATAGGAGCCACACAGCACTAACGACACACACATGCTGCATACGTCAGGGTCCCTCACGTGCCTGGCTAACAAGGCTACATCACTAATGTCATACTGCTCAGACAACAACATTGAGGAGGGGACACAGGCAACTGGTCACTGAAACACACCTGCACAGTCTGACAAACAAATAGGACATTCATACGATAAACAGGCAAATCCAGTAAGACACACATGACCCAACATCATCTTCAAACATCAGCAATGTTTACATCCATACCACATCCTAACATTGACATGCATAGGTAATGCCACGTAACATGTACAGTTCATGCAATGCGAATAAAAAGTGTATGGGGCAGGGCCTGAGAGGCAAGTGTGCTGGCAGGGCAGTCACAACACCCACAGTCAGTCAAAGTGTATTGTGGCAAGTGAAACGTATACATTGCGCATTAGCTTCAGGCTTTAGGCCTTTGTGCATCTTACCCTAAATGTACTTATACTCATTTGCTCACATCTAAGAGCCTCAGAGCACTTTGCACTAAATGATTCTCATTGCCCTTCCTATCAGTTAACGTAGCAAATAGCCAGTCTTAAGGTGTGGTCAATTAGTCAAATCACACTGTTTTGCCTACTTCTGCACTGGAGTTTGCCAGAACATATTCACTCTGTGCCCCAGTCAAGGATACAGTCTGGTATGTTGCTGATAGATGTGGTAGGGGTTAAGGTTTGGCATTCCTGCGTAGGGAAACTTTGTCATCACCATGACATATGACTTTTAAAATCACTTCCTTGTCCCAAGATACGCAAGAGGGAGTTTCCAAACAGAAAATCACAACTAGATGCTGCCTGCCTTGCTGCTGATGCACAACCAGATCACAGCCCATTCCTCTGATATGAGGGATGATGTCTCCCCTGTGATTCAGACAGGCAAGCTCCAAACTTAACATGCTGTGCTATACATAGAACAAGCAGAGGGAGAGTAGAAACTGTTAGGCACCATGATAGCTGTGTACTAATGTATTACTCTCCTGCGGACTATTTCAATTCTAACAGTGTGTATTGTTTGGGTTATTGGGGCTCACACCTAAATTTCTACAAGTCAGTTGTACAATGAAACTTCATATTAAACAAATACTGTCTTTGTCCTTTGTGTATGGGAACATAGCGGAAAAGACATAATTGTGTAGGATCTGAGTGACCACGACTTCCCTGAGAAGTTCCAAAGATGTCATGCGCTCGGATGTCTAAACATTCCTTTGATGTGGGAGACCAGAGGCACTGCTAGTTAGTCTGAGCAAAATGAAATATCTGGGTGACAGAGTTATTTACAAGTGGGTCAGACTTAGTCCCCCACACCATTAGCTATCCTGCTGCTTAGAAAGCCAAGAATCACATGTAGGATAATGAGAGCACACCCAACAAAATGTCCCTCCACAACAATAGTTAAACACCGAGGGAGGAGTAGGACAAAAAAATGCCTATTCCTAAATTATTACAAAGCAACACCTAGAGGCGACCTGGCAGACATGTCTGATAGCTCCATATCATACATGTGACACACAGGTTGGCCATAGGCCTACAACAATGCCCTATGACGGACAGCAGATACCAAGACAAACACAGAGTACAAAGTTAAGGCATCCAAAGGCTTGTATCTTAGTGCAAAATTGTCACAACACAGACACACTAATTGTACCCTGTTTCATTGCAGAGGAACACGGATCTCCTGCCGATCTGCCTGTCCATGAGTTCCCTGATGACATGGATGACGAGACCATCAACCTCCCACCAGAGACCATTCAAATGGTCCTTGAAAGCCTCCAAACCCCACCTTCAGTCACAAGGAGGAGCACAGAAGAAGCAGCCACCACAGGAGAACCACCCGCCATCCCAATTGTAAGACCTGCTGTAGTGTGGTCAGTTTTACGTATATTTTGCGCATTAGCTTCAGGCCTTAGGCCTCTGTGCACTTTGCCCTAAATATATTTTATTCATTTGCTAACAGCTTAGAGCCTCTGTGCACTTTACTCTAAATGCTTTCTATTAGGCTTCGTACTGTTATTTTACAGAATAGCCAGTTCTACAGTGTTGTTTTTTATTCATATCACACTGTTTTGCCTACTTCAGCACTGGAGTTCTTCATAACATATTCACTCTGTGCTTTAGTCAAGGATACAGTCTGGTACATTGCCGATAGACGTGGTAGGAGTCTAGACTTGCCATTCCTGCGTAGGAACATTTTGTGATCACGATGACATGTTAGTTATAAAATCACTTCCTTGTCCCAATACATGCAAGAGGGAGATTCCGACCAGGGAACCACAACTAGACGCTGACTGCCTCATTGCAGATGCTGAACCAGATCACAGGCCTTTGCTCAGGTATGAGTGTGTCCGTCTCCCTAGTGATACAGAAAGGCAAGCTGAAAGCTTAACATGCTGTGCTCTAAATAGAACAAGCAGAGGGAGAGTAGAAACGGTTAGGAATTATGATAGCTTTATTTCTATGTTTTACTCTCCTGGTTACTATATCAATCCTACTATGTTGTATTGTTCTGGTTATTGCGGCTCACGCCTTAATATCTAAAATACAGTTGTTTTATTAAAACATTATATAAAACTTATTCTGTCTTTGTCATTTGTATATGAGACCATATTGTGAATGAGAGAGTTGGTTTGGATCTGAGTGACCACCACTTCCCTGAGAAGTTCCTAAGATGTCATGCGCTCGGCTGCCCAATCATTTCTTCCCCGTGGGAGAAATGAGGCACTGCTAGTTAGCCGGAGCAACAACCGGATTTAGGGTGACAGAGTTCCTTACACGTGGGTCAGACTCAGTCCCCCACACCGTTATCGATCCTGCTGCCTAGAAATCCAGTAGTCTCATTTAGAATAATGAGAGCCCACGCGACATGGCGCCGCCAACGTTTGGTCTGGCTCTAATGTTTGGGTCCGACTGACTCTCTCGGTCTCGTATATATTTTGACTCCTCGGTTCCGTATGCGGAGACGTCCGTGGGGCTGAGGGTTTCCGCCACCACGGGTTGGGTACATCCTAATACTTTGTGGTTGGTTGTTCAAGCTTGAACTTTGAAAGGAAATACCCCGATATTGGTGTGCCTTCTCTGTCCTAGAGCTATTATTGTTATACTAATGGCGAATCCAGTTGTAGTAGATATACCGCTTAATATGCGATTTCCGCTCACGGGTCATCTGATAGCACATGGACTGACGGTCCAGGGGGGTCCGGTCACTTTTGTGGTGGACGCCCATGCAGCCTATAGATCAGAACTTTTTTATTCTTGGGTCGTATTTCCAGCAGCTGATGGGGGTACAAATACTTTTCACGAATATACTGTTGCGAATGTCCCTGGACAATACAGGGCTTATGCATACTTAGAAATACCTTTATCTTATCAAGAACACCATAATTGGCTTGATGGCGCCCTCCCACATTCAGTAACACCAGTACGGTTAGGTCCGTTGAGTAATGATGGTCCGACCTGGCCTTTATTGGCTACATATACACCATATCCTGGAGTGGCAAATGTGGCAGTGGCTGAAGTGCGTCGTTTATATGTGGAATTAACTGCAACGTACAGACGATTAGTTCAGTTTGTGATGCAGACATTAAATACTAATGCAGCGCGTGCTGCTCCAGCTCATCCGCATGCGGTGGTGCCGGGAATAAATCCGGCCACTGTACACTCTGTAATGGGCAAGGTACCGGCTAAACGTGAGGAGACTCCATTTTGGCTGGCGCAAAAAATTAATACGTTGGAAGCAGTATTTCCCCATACGGGACCTCAAGATAAGCATAGAATTTTGACAATGTGTTTGCCGTATGGGATGGTTCCTACGGTGGATCTTTGTAATACTTGGGGCACGGTGTTTGCCGCTCTCTATACTACAGCACACGGTACACCGACTTTGGCTAATTTGCCGGAGGTGCTTAAACAAATTCAGGATGAATATGGGGCTGCCCCTGCCTTGGATTTAGGCATGCAATTGATGGGTAATTTTGACGCGGTTTCTTCTATTATTTTGAGTAATCTCAAGGGGGAGGCTGTAGCACTAGCAGTGCGAATGCGTCTTCGGGACGTTCTGCAGATTAATCAGGAGCGGGAACTTCCGAGAATAATAGCTGAAACATATTCTAGTATTGGTCGTGATAGCCTAGGGGCTCGACCGCAGAAACCACAATTGCAGGGTAAAAATAATAAGGATAATTCTAAGCAACAGCAACCTGAGGGTGCGAAAAAGCGCTGGGATAAGAAACAGCAAACACCTAAGAAAGATGGTGGGCAGTCTCCGCAACCGGAGACCCCTCAAAATAAGTATAATCTCAGGAATAGGGATACTTTGAAGACGCCTGATAGATATCAATATGCTGATACGCGCCAATCTCGTTCCTTTCAGGACTCCTCGGAGAAAAGAAGTGAGAGAGGTGGGCGGTCAGAGCGGAGGACGGAGTACGTGAAACCGAGACAGGATTCACAACGCTCAGCGGAGGTTTCTATTAAACAAGAAGAGAAACCGTTGCAACAAAAACAGCAGTTTAAAAAGAAGAAAGTGGCAGCAGTCTCAGTTAGACATGCCGCTCAAGAAGAGAGTTCTCTTGACGAACAAGACATGGGCGTTAGCGCTGTTAGACAGCGCGGCAGAGGTCACAATAGTTCGCCGGAGTCTTCTAGAGCATCTGGAGGCGAAAGCAACTGATGACTTCATACAAGTCGAGACGGCGGATATGCGAGTCTCTGATCCTGATCAAGTATATCTTGTGACTCTACGATTAGAAGGGGACATTGACCGCGTTGTACACGCCATCTTTTGGGACCATATGGTGAAATCATATGATGTCCTGTTGGCCGAACAAGATTGGCCACCTGACTTTGTTCGCGACTGTCCTGTTGGGGAGGAGGTTATTGCGCCTTCCTTTTCACCACTTGTTCCGAGAGAACTAGCGGAGTCATATGGTAAATCATGGGCTCTAGCACAAGCCCCCGCCCTATATAGAAATAATGTGGGGTGGGATAAAGAATCACCTTATCATGTCATTCCCATTAAAGGAGAACCTCAGCCACAGCCGCAATATCCTATTAAATTTGAAGCAAGGGCATCGGTTCGGAAAATTCTTACACAATTGGAGTACCAAAGTGTGATTGAGCCTTGTGTCTCGCCGATGAATAATCCCTTATTTCCGGTTGCTAAACCGGACCATTCCTATAGGATAGTGGTGGATTACAGACATTTGAATAGTCATACACGCTCATATGCTATACAGAATTCACATAGCGCTGCGCTTATGAATAATATAGTGCGTAAAAAATACAAAACAACATTGGATATCTCGAATGGATTTTTCTGCCAGAATATAGCACCCGAAAGTCGGGACTATACCGATTTCAGTGCATTTGGCTCTCAGAAAAAGTTTTGTCGTTTACATCAGGGGTATAAGAATAGCCCAGGACTGTTCTCGGCTCGTGTGACTGAACTTCTGCACGAGTTGGACCCTGAGGCGTTATCATATGTTGATGACATTTATTTGACGGACGATGAGATTCTACAACATCTCAGTCGCGTATCGCACATTGTTGTGGGTTTTGCTGATATTGGTTATAAGTTTAATTTTAAGAAATCGAAGATTGCCTTCCTCAGTGCTATTTTCCTGGGATATGAGTTATCGAGTGAGGGCAAGAGCCTGGCGCCACATTTTTTGGAGAAATGTGCTTTACTGCAGCCTCCTAATACGGTTCGGAAGCTCCAGTCTTTGTTGGGGTTTCTGAATTTTGGCAGCACTTACATTCCTGATTATGCTACCCGTATAAAACCATTATATGAACTGATTCGCCCGAATTTTTCAAGTAGATTTTGGACGATTGAGCATACACACATACTGCGAGAGCTGCAGAATGATCTCTTAGCGGTTAAACATTTACACACGCGGGACAATAAAACTCATTTGGTCATCAGGGTGATTCCTGGGGCTCTTGGATTTACGTATGTCACCTTTAATGAAGGGGAGACAGTCCCGATAGCATACAAGTCCCACTTGTATTCTGCTGCAGAACAACGTTTTGCACAGACTGAGAAAATTCTCACTGCAGTACAGATGGCTGTGATCAAAGAAAGACCGCTAGCCCAGGGCCAACGCATTATTGTCGTTTCCCCAATTCCGGCCTTGGAGGCTGTTACAAAAGCGAGTGTTCCTAATTCGAAAGCTTTACACCCGCGGTGGATACAATGGGCTACGTCTTTGACGGCCACTGATGTGGATTACATATTTGACCCTAAGCTGCAGACTCAAGAATTTCTTCAATATGAAATAGAGTACCCGGTTCCTGCTGGCACATTACCTATTGACCAATATGAAGTGGTCATGTATACCGATGGCTCTGCGCAACCGGCGGTTGGGACTAAACAACAGTATTCAGCTGCATGTGCGGTGGTGAGCGGGACTATGGAGGGGGGAGTCTTCTGCCCCCGACATACTTATACTAAAACATTGGGAGATTGCACGGCGCAGCTGGCTGAGCTCAAAGCTCTTTTGTTAGCGTTTGAGCATGCAGAGCCGGCGATATTGACCTTGCTGGTCTGTGACTCCTACTACTGTGTGCAATCGTTCAATGAATATCTGCATTATTGGAAAATGAATGGGTTCAGAGATTCTAAAGGCAACACCATTAAACATAAATTGTTGTGGGGTAAGGTTGCGGGTCTGAAAGAGACGCTTCCTAATGTCCATGTTGTACATACACTTGGACACCAGCGCGTTGGAATACACGTTGCTGGGAATACTTTGGCTGATGAGGCTGCAAAGTCGGCAGTGGCTATCGCCACTGTAGCCGCGGTAACTCGTTCGAGTTCAAAACCAGACGTAGAGATTTCGGCTGCCATAAAAGCTACGGCTGATGGCACGCCATTTCCTAAAGGATTCCCTTCTATATATAGTTACTGCTTGAGTGGTGCACTAAATGCTGTTGTTAATATTCCAGGCGTTGGTGTACGTGAGTTACCGAATATGATTGAGAGACCTCGATTAATTTCTGCAGCACATGAAGGGGTGGCATCTGCGCATGCTGGTGTGGCTGCCACGATTTCACTTTTACAGGCCCGTTATTGGTGGCCTGGTCTCTATAAGGAGACAAAGCAGTATGTCCTTTGTTGTGACGTCTGTCAACAAATTAAAGCATCGTCGGCTAGACGCCCGCAGCAGACTCCTCTTCTGATATCAAATAGACCATTACAGTGTGTGTACTTGGACCATTGTGGTCCACTGACACCAGATAGTGCATACAAATACATATTGGTTGCTGTAGATTCGTGCTCCAGATTTGTGTGGGTCTGGCCACAGCGCTCGGCTGACGCTCGGACTGTTATTAAAGATTTGCGTATCTTTGTCGATACATTTGCAGTTGCGGCTTTTCATTCGGACCAGGGCCCTGCTTTTGCCTCTAAGGCATTCAGGGACACCATGGCTTCGTTGGGGGTCCAACTCCAATTCTCGTCTCCATTTCATCCCGAGGGAAATTATGTCGTGGAGCGTTTAAATCGTGATTTAAAGCAATCCTTAACAGCCAGGGTTATAGGTACGGGTCGTAGTTGGCTAGCCCACCTGTATGGAGTACAGAGAGCACTTAATAACTTGCCTAGAAGGTCACTGGGGGGTCGTACTTCATATGAGTGCCTGTTCGGAACACGAATGTATGTTCCTGATCTAGATGGTCCTGGTGTGGAGGCGGCAGATACGCCCTTTGACATAAATGATCGTGTCACTGTTTTGCAGGATTTACAACAATTTCGTGAAGATAACTCTTCTGCGAGTGCTGCCTCCTCTGGAATTAAGGATGAGCCAGTAACACCTACTGGTTGGATACCCAGGATTGGGGATCTAGTGCGTGAAAAGGTCGCAGTAAAGAAAGAATTTGGTCCTTCTTATCGAGCACCTGTCCCGGTGTTGGGGGTGAGCGGCACGAGAACTGTGATTTTGCCGCCGCTGCAAGGGGCCAAAGGAAATCGTTTTGTTTCCATTGATAATGTCAAGTTACAACATGTGGCCGATTCTGCACAGCAGACCAAGAGGGACACCCAGTAGTTCCGGCATCCCTCTCACTACTGGGGAAGAAGTCCCGCTGCAGGTGATTAGCACCGACCCTGTTTCCTCTCCGAGCTTGGGGAGGGTGGAAGATGATCTTGCGATTGTTCCACAGTCAACGATTGATATCGATTCTTTTTCTCAAGTTGCTGTACGTTCTACTGATGTTTCTGAACATGTGATTTATAGCGTACCTAGGAGAGAACCTCCATCAGCTTCCTTGTTCACTGTTGCACCTTTTGCAAGAACTGCCTCTGGCTGCTTCAACGACGCGGATGCGGCTGTATCCAGCTCTTCGTCTTCGCTGTCTTCAATCCGAGGTCCACCTAAGCTACTAAGTTGGCTTAAACGTACATATTTTGTTGTTCCTTGGAACTATTTGTGGCTTTTTATGGCTGTACTGACTATTTTTTTATGGTTGGGATTTGTGGTTACCTTTTTTCTGGTAATACATGGTCATTTTCTTCCTGATCGATCAGACATTGAGCACGTGGAGACTGTGTTGAGACCACATTTTTCGTCTCATATGGTTCGAAGAGACTTATCCAATGTGAACATTTCTGCAATACCAATTCCGGATGGGATTGTGTGGGATAAAGTAATGTTTGATATATATGGTCCCACTGAATTGATTCAAATACCGTATGTTCTTAAGTTATCAATGAATGATATTGTTATTCCAGGCATTGTTTCTGATGATTGGGATGTGAAGACAGTAGATGCTATGCTAAAAGATTTGCAATATTATACTGTCTATGACGATGACGATGCTTACCAATTTAGAGATAATCATGGTGATATGTTTTGCTACACCTATTGTGGACACCACTTTATTCACAAAGCGAGTAGCCCTAAGTCCATCTTTAATTATGTACAATGGGAACATTGCTCGACTCCTCCACAAGGGAGTTCGAAAATGTATAATGATAAATTTGCATATTTTTCTGGGCATGATCAGCGAAATGCTAAGTCTTACTATTTTAAAGTGACACCGTATTCTAATAAGCAAATTTTGTTGACCGATACTAAATTATTGTATTCTAATTCGTTTGTATCTAAACTTTCGGTCGAAGGATATGAATACTGGTTGAAGACTGTTGACTTGAAAAGTGTTTGGGGTACGAAAAATTGGCAGATGCAAGGCAGAGATACATTATTTCGAGCATGCATTATCCCTGTGCAAATGATTTTCCTCAATGACACAGTACAACAGACTAGTTGTTTGGGCTTGGCGTCGATTAGAGAATTGACTTTGCCTAGTATACCTGTCCCTTCTAAATTAAATAACTGGCAGCACTATGTGAATGCTACTTTTAGTGAATTTACGCATTGGGTCCAGAATGGTACGCTTCACGCTTCATCGTTACATCCGGGCTGGTGGTTATTGTGGCCTGTAGACACTAATCAGTGTCATCAACGTTTTGTTACCTCTTCTGGGGGGTTCAGGACTAGTAGGGCAGACTCTCGTTACATTTCACCAGAACATGCTGATATAATAACTACATACAGTGTGGGGAAACTTTGTCAACAATGGTTGAAGTACTCCACGCTGGGTGCAGTTAAGTCACACCTCAAGTTTCTGTCTAATGGTACTGATTTACAAGATTTCTTATCAGGTCCCAAGGTGCCCCGGAGAAAAAGGTTCTTATACGAAGTGTATAATGAGTTTTGGAAACTTTCCCAGCAGGAGGCTGCAGCCCGGTTAAGACAGATTGATCAAGAAAATCTGCTGCAGACTTTGGGCCTGATTCTAACTTTGGAGGACGGTGTTAAACCGTCCCAAAAGTGGCGGATATACCACCTACCGTATTATGAGTTCCATAGGATATAATGGACTCGTAATACGGTAGGTGGTATATCCGCCACTTTTGGGACGGTTTAACACCGTCCTCCAAAGTTAGAATCAGGCCCTTTGTCTGTTGTTGATAATGGCATGCATACCCTTTCTGACCGTGTTTACACGATTGATAGCATTGTCTCTTCTGCTATTGACATTATAAAATCAGACATGTCTTCTTTATATCATGGGCAGAGTCAGACACGATCTATCATGCAGCTGGGTTGGACTCTTCAGACCTTGAAGGCGGGTCGCGTTCCATGGCAGCACATTCGTGCCAGAGAGATCTTTGGGGGTCATTCTGACCTCGGCGGTAAAATGCCCTTACCGCCGGTCATAAGACCGCCATAACACCGCCGCGGCCGCGGTCAACCGCCACGGTCATTCTGACCCACAACGGCCAAACCTCCAAAAATCCGTCCTCCACTGCAGCCCGCCACATCGGCGGGCAGCGATAAACTGGAGATGACCAAACCTCCACCGTCACGCCAACAGAAATACGCCCATGCCATTACGACCCACGAATCCACACGGCGGTCATTCAAACGCGGTATTCCATTGGCGCTACACACCGCCGCGGTCAGAATACACACACATCACCAAAACACAGCCACATTGGACAATTTGAAATACACACACCTGATACACATACACACACCACTCCCACACAATCAACCAACTATAAAACACACACCCACATCACCCACAAACCCCTGCGACCATAATTACTGAGAGAAGGAGAGAGAGACACAGCAGACAATCCATAGCAAGACACACTGAGGCACACTACACCATCACACACACCACATAGTAGCACAAAGGACCACACACCAACATACTCATCATCACATACACCACCCCACACCTCACCCACACCACCCCATGCCACCCCAAAGGCACCCACGCTTTTCGGACCAAGAACTCCGGGTCATGGTGGAGGAAATCCTAAGAGTGGAACCCCAGCTCTTCGGCTCGCAGGTGCAGCACACCAGTATAGCCAGGAAGGCGGAGCTATGGCAGCGGATCGTGGACAGGGTCAACGCGGTGGGACAGCATCCCAGGAATAGGGAGGACATACGCAAAAGATGGAACGACCTACGGGGGAAGGTCCGATCGATGGTCTCCAGGCACAACATCGCGGTCCAGAAGACTGGCGGCGGACCCCCACCCACCCCTCCCGAATTTACATCGTGGGAGCAAGAGGTCTTGACCATCCTGCATCCTCAGGGCCTCGCTGGAGTAGCCGGAGGAATGGACTCTGGTAAGTCCCATCTCAACTACTATATCCCCCCCACCCCACCAGCATGCCAACCCACACCCCCACCCTCACCCCCAACCTCCCAGCACATATCCTCCCTGACAATGGCCCTCATTCTGACCTTGGCGGGCGGCGGAGGCCGCCCGCCAAAGTCCCGCCGTCAGGTTACCGTTCCGCGGTGGAAAGACCGCGGCGGTAATTCTGACTTTCCCGCTGGGCTGGCGGGCGGTCTCCTTCAGACCGCCAGCCAGCCCAGCGGGAAAGAGGCTTCCACGATGAAGCCGGCTCGGAATCGAGCCGGCGGAGTGGAAGCTGTGCGACGGGTGCAGTTGCACCCGTCGCGTATTTCACTGTCTGCGCAGCGGACAGTGAAATACATGTAGGGGCCCTCTTACGGGGGCCCCTGCAATGCCCATGCCAGTGGCATGGGCACTGCAGGGGCCCCCAGGGGCCCCGCGACCCCCCCTACCGCCATCCGGATCTCGGCGGTCCGACCGCCGGGATCTGGATGGCGGTAGGGGGGGTCAGAATCCCCGCGGCGGTGCAGCAAGCTGCGCCGCCGCGGAGGATTCAATGGGGCCGCGGTACACTGGCGGGACCCCGCCAGTGGTGCCGGTCCGACCGCGGCTTTACCGCCGCGGTCGGAATCCCCATTGAAGCACCGCCGGCTTGTCGGCGGTGCTCCCGCGGTCCTCCGCCCTGGCGGTCAAAGACCGCCAGGGTCAGAATGAGGGCCAATGTCTCACCAGCACAACCCACCCATCCCAACACCAACTCCTGCATGCCAACACAAATCATGGGCACCCATCACCTATGCATGACCACTGCACTAACCCCTCCCCCCCACTAAATACCATCACAACACCTCCCTCAAGGGAATGCCTGCACTGGGGAACAAGGGCACCCATAACACGCACGCTATTGCACACACAGAAACAATAACCAAACTCTCTTACCCCATGCAGGACCCGAACGACAACACACCAGCCAGGAGGGTCCAGAAGTGTCCATCCCACCACCGGAACAGGCCCACACTGAGGATAGCAGCTCTGTCGACAGTGAACCTGATGACCAGCCCGGACCATCGGGGACCTCTGGGCAGTCGGTTCCCCTCAGGCAGCTACAGGCCACACCAGACCCGACCCCCTCTGCCGACACCAGCACAGCTCCCACCCAGCGGGCCCATGCCTCTGTCTCTAGGACAGCTCAATCAGCGGTGTGTCCGCCACTACAGGGCACCCAGGCTAACCCAACACCCCAACAACAACAGGGACCTGGGGGCAGTGGGAGCGGGCACACCGGCCAGGGGACAGAGGCCGGGGGAAACCGGGCAGCTCGGAGGGCTGCTGTGCGACAGGGGGGGGAGGAGAGGCCCAGGGAACCCACTCTCCAAGAGGCCCTCACCACCATCATGGCAGCCTACCACCACTCCCAAGAAACGATGGCGACGGTACTGGCCAGGTTCACTGAGATCCAGGCACAGCAGGAAGAACGCTACATGGGGTTCAGGGAGGAGCTGAGAATCATCGGGACCGCAATGGGGACCATCGTCCTGGCCCTCCACAGGATAGAGGACGCGTTGCGGGACCATGGTGCACCACACAGGGCCCCTGTCACTAGGCCGGACCAGGAACAGCCTACCACCTCCGCCGGCGCTAGTGGACAGGAGGTCCCAACACCTCGACAGCCCCCCAGAACCCCACCTCCTGCTGAAGAACAACCACCCCGTAAGAGGAGCCTGAGACCAAAGAAAAAGACAGAGTAGGATGTCAAGACCCCCGCCAGCAGGACATACCCCCTGAACTCTTCCCACTGTCCCACATTGCCACCCTGTCCAACCATGAACTGCCTATGCTCCATCCTTCCCCAGGCAAAAGAACAATGCACCTGTGAGACTGAGAACTGGACTCTGCCATGGATATTCCTCCACCCCCACCCATCACCCTTAGAATCACATGTACCGATATCTAGCACTGTAAATAAATCACATTTTGCACAATAATCTGTTTTGAGTCATGCTGTCTTATTAACAAATGTATTACATATTGCTGTTCAATTTCTGTTCTGTCAATTAGTCATGACAACATACCAATGTCAATACGCTGTATTTCATGGGCGAACCAAGCAGAAGTCAGGTACTGAGTCAGACAGCACTGAGAAGGGAAGGGAAAGGCAAAAATTACTGAAAAACATCTGTGGGGAACTACAGAAAGTACAGATGCAGGAGGCTAGAACCAATTGGGAAATGGCGTGGGTGATTCTTACCTGGGTGTCACTGGAAATACTGTTGTATCACTCTATCCCTATTGTCTGTGTCGTCCTCTGAGTCTTCCTCCTCTTCACTCTCCACAGGCTCCACGGCTTCTACAACACCACCATCTGGACCATCCTCCTGCAGGAAAGGCACCTGGCGTCGCAAAGCCAGGTTGTGAAGCATACAGCAGGCCACGATGATATAGCACACCTTCTTTGGTGAGTACATTAGGGATCCACCAGTCATATGCAGGCCTCTAAACCTGGCCTTCAGGAGTCCAAAGGTTCGCTCAATCACCCTCCTAGTACGCCCATGGGCCTCATTGTAGCGTTCCTCTGCCCTTGTCCGGGGATTCCTTACTGGGGTCAGTAGCCACGGCTGGTTGGGGTAACCAGAGTCACCTATTAGCCACACACGTTGTCTCTGTAGCTGCTCCATCACATAGGGGATGCTGCTATTTCGCATCACGTACGCGTCATGCACTGACCCTGGGAACTTGGCATTTACATGGGAGATGTACTGGTCAGCCAAACAGACCACCTGGACATTCATCGAATGATAATTTTTTCTGTTTCGGAATACCTGCTCATCGTCTTTTGGGGGTACCAAAGCCACATGGGTCCCATCAATGGCACCAATGATGTTGGGGATGTGTCCAAGGGCATAGAAATCACCCTTCACTGTAGGCAAGTCACCCTCCTCGGGGAAAATGATGTAGCTCCGCATGAGTTTCATCAGGGCAGACAACACTCTGCTCAAAATCTTAGAAAACATAGGCTGAGACATTCCAGATGACATGGCCACTGTGGTCTGGAATGACCCACTGGCCAAAAAATGGAGGACTGACAAAACCTGCACCAGAGGGGGAATCCCTGTGGGTTGGCGGATGGGGGACATCAGGGCTGGCTCCAGCTGGGCACACAGTTCATGGATAGTGGCACGGTCAAGTCTGTATCGAAGTATTATATGGCGTTCTTCCATTGTCGACAGGTCCACCAGCGGTCGGTACACGCGAGGATTCCTCCTTCTCATCGCAAGTCCCAGCGGACGGTGCCTAGGAAGGACAACATGGAGCACAGAGTCAGCCAAAACACAGGTACGTACAGACAGCTTGCACAGTTAAAGAATGGCAATGGGTTGAAAGGCGTGTATGTGTGGCAATGCAAGGCCTAGGCCTGTGTGTCGCAGTCAAAATTAAGCCATGTGGGCCCTTGAAATGGCGGCTGCCTGACCTGTGAAGTGGGACAATGGGATGTGAGGTCAATGCGCTGGCGGGGCACACCGTGGCGGTAGGCGGTTGCAGACCACGGCGCAAAGCTGCATTGGTTAACATTGAAGCCTATGGGTTTCAGGAGCCAATAACGAAGTGCGCCGGCGGTCGCGGTACGCACCGCCGCGGTACGCACCGCCGCGGACGTGACCGCCATTTTCTATCTGCTTAATCACTCGAGACCTGATCATCCACAGGAGAGGACCTATACTGCAAGTGCTGCTGTGACCTCGGTCTGGAAGATACAATGGCTGCTGCGACTGGGGAAAGGGCCCCTGCCTTCACATCTGAAGAGTTGGACAAGCTCGTGGATGGGGTCCTCCCCCAGTATGCGCTACTCTACGGTCCTCCAGACCAACAAGTGAGTACACCGGGTGCTAATGGAATGGGCTATGCCTGTGTGGATTGGGGTGGATGTAAGTTGGTGGGGTGGGGTGGGGGGCGAATGAGGAGTGCAACGCCCGACAGATGAGAGCATGTGCCATATGGCAAAGTGGGTGGGGGGGGGCCAATTACATCTAACATGCAGGTCATTGATGAGTTCCTCCTTTCCACCCTGTACATGTCTAATAGGTCAGCGCCCATCAGAAGATCGACATTTGGCGTGCCATCGCCAAGGAAGTCCGGACCTTGGGGGTCCACAACAGACGGGGCACCCACTGCCGCAAGAGGTGGGAGGACATCCGCCGCGGAACAAGGAAGACCGCTGAAACACTGCTGGGGATGGCCTCCCAACCTAGGAGGGGTGCCAGTCGCACCATGACCCCCCTGATGTCCCGGATCCTGGCGGTGGCCTACCCTGAATTGAATGGGCGCTTTAAGACATCACAGCAGGCACAAGGGGGTGAGTATCAGCACATTCTCCTATCTTTCTGCGCAGTGGAGGCGTCTGGGTGGGGGAGGAGGGCTGTGGGTGACATTAGGCCAGGGCGCTTTCTGTAGTGTAGTCCTCTCCCTTAGGCATGGCCCTGTGCCCCCGGCCCCCACCTCGGTAGGGTGACAAGTACAGCCATTGAAGGTCCAGCATCTCCCATGTGCGCGTTTGACGTCTCTTGGCCTGTTGTCTTAGTCAGTAGTACTGAGTAGTGTACCCCGAATGCGCGGCTTAGTGCATTAGGCACCTGTGTCTGTCCTCTCCGCCAACGGTGTTGACATTGCATGCACTCAACCTGGTCTTCTTTTTTCTCCCCCCACCCTTTCTCTTCATCTTCTTGTGCATGTGTGCATTAGCATCATCAGGCGGAGGAGATATGGCATCGGAGCACGAGGGAGCTGCAGGACACAAGGCCCCGGTGGGCCCAGGAACAGACACCGAGGGCACCAGTGATCCGGAGGGCGAGGGGAGCACCACGACGGGGACCGCTGGTGAGAGCAGCGAAAGCGACACGTCCTCGGATGGGAGCCACCCAGCGCACCAGCCCCGCCCTCACAGCAGCCCCTCAGTCTTCACTCCGTGCCGGTTCGCCCAGGAAGGCGCGCGTCTCCTTCGCCCCAGGCACCTCAGCCCCTGCCCCTGTTGCCCCTGCTGCCCTCAGTGCGGAGCTCATTGACCTGGTAAGGACGCTCATTGTTGGGCAGACGACCCTTTTGAATGCCATCCAGGGTGTGCAAAGGGAGGTGCAACAGAGCAATGCGTACCTGGAGGGCATTCATTCGGGTCAGGCTGCCCATCAACGAGCGTTCACTGCTCTGGCCTCAGCACTGACGGCAGCCATTGTCCCTGTTTCCAGCCTCCCTCTTCTGACTGCCTCCAGCCTGTCTCTGTCTCCTGTTCCTCAGCCTATCCCATCCACACCATCAGACCAGCCTGCACACACCTCAACACCCAAGAGCAGCTCATCCAAACACAAGCACCACAGATCCCGCAAACACTCACCCGAGCAACACCCAGATGCAGACATGCCAACAGCCACTGCCACCCCTGTGTCCCCCTCCTCCTCGTCTCCCTCCTCCCTCCCTGTGACGTCTACACTCACACCTGCATGCACCCCAACATCAGCCAGTGCTTCCATCACCACCTCACCCTCCAGTACAGTCCACACTCGTGCAGTCACCACCCCCACTGCCATGTACACGTCCCCTGTGTCCTCTCCCACTGTGTCTGTCACCCCCTCTTCCAAGACACACAAACGCAGGCAGCCACCCACCCAACAGCCATCCACCTCACGACAGCCTACAGCACCAGCACCTTCACCCAATGACAGCACACCTGACTCTCCTACAACCACCTCCTCTACCTCCACTTCCATCTCCACTTCTCCTACCCTTTACCTTGGCCCTAAAAAACTTTTCCTGGCTAACCTTAACCTCTTTCCCCCCGATGACCTCCCCCATCCATCTTCAAAGAGTCCCAAGAGCACCGCAGCCACCACCAGCCCAGCTTCGGGTGTCACTGTTGTGCCTGGGTTCTGGAGCCCACCCTTTGCCAGCAGTGACACATCGAGCTGCAGCAAGGACACGTCCAGCCCCCCCCCCGGCAAGAGGACCCGCAAAACCAAGGACCGCCGTGCGAGGACCGACAGGGCTGCCCCCAAGGAGCAATGTGCGGCCACTTCACCACCCACACCATCTGGGGGAGGCAAGGGCCCGAGAGCCCCATCAAAGGAGCGGAAGGGCAGCAGGAGCGCGGAGAAGGTGGACCCCACATGCCACATCCCAGCTGGGAAGGAGGACACTAAGGAGGCCAGGAGTCCGTCCCCGAAGGGTCCAGAAACGTCACGGTCCGAGGGCGACTGAGCAGGGAGTCGAGGCCAGGTCTGGCTCCCTTGACCTGCTGGATGAGCACCGCTGAACAGGGCCCGCGGTGCAGAAGAGCACCGCTGAACAGGGCCCCGCCGTGGAGAAGAGCACCGCTGAACAGGGCCCGCGGTGCAGAAGAGCACCGCTGAACAGGGCCCCGCCGTGGAGATAGGCACCGCTGAACAGGGCCCGCGGTGGAGAAGAGCACCGCTGAACAGGGCCCGCGGTGCAGAAGAGCACCGCTGAACAGGGCCCCGCCGTGGAGAAGAGCACCGCTGAACAGGGCCCGCGGTGCAGAAGAGCACCGCTGAACAGGGCCCCGCCGTGGAGATAGGCACCGCTGAACAGGGCCCGCAGTGGAGAAGAGCACCGCTGAACAGGGCCCGCGGTGCAGAAGAGCACCGCTGAACAGGGCCCCGCCGTGGAGAAGAGCACCGCTGAACAGGGCCCACCGTGGAGAAGAGCACCGCTGAACAGGGCCCGCCGTGGAGAAGAGCACCGCTGAACAGGGCCCGCGGTGCAGAAGAGCACCGCTGAACAGGGCCCCGCCGTGGAGAAGAGCACCGCTGAACAGGGCCCGCCGTGGAGAAGAGCACCGCTGAACAGGGCCCGCCGTGGAGAAGAGCACCACTGAACAGGGCCCGCGGTGCAGAAGAGCACCGCTGAACAGGGCCCCGCCGTGGAGATAGGCACCACTGAACAGGGCCCGCGGTGGAGAAGAGCACCGCTGAACAGGGCCCCGCCGTGGAGATAGGCACCGCTGAACAGGGCCCGCGGTGGAGAAGTCACCGCTGAACAGGGCCCGCCGTGGAGAAGAGCACCGCTGAACAGGGCCCCGCCGTCTCAAGCACCGCTCCGCTGGGCACCGCCGTCTCAAGCACCGCTCCGCTGGGCCCTTCTTCTCAAGCACCGCTCCGCTGGGCCCCGCCGTCTCAAGCACCGCTCCGCTGGGCCCTTCTTCTCAAGCACCGCTCCGCTGGGCCCCGCCGTCTCAAGCACCGCTCCGCTGGGCCCTTCTTCTCAAGCACCGCTCCGCTGGGCCCTTCTTCTCAAGCACCGCTCCGCTGGGCCCCGCCGTCTCAAGCACCGCTCCGCTGGGCCCTTCTTCTCAAGCACCGCTCCGCTGGGCCCCGCCGTCTCAAGCACCGCTCCGCTGGGCCCTTCTTCTCAAGCACCGCTCCGCTGGGCCCGCCGTCTCAACACCGCTCCGCTGGGCCCTTCTTCTCAAGCACCGCTCCGCTGGGCCCCGCCGTCTCAAGCACCGCTCCGCTGGGCCCTTCTTCTCAAGCACCGCTCCGCTGGGCCCTTCTTCTCAAGCACCGCTCCGCTGGGACCCGCCGTCTCATGCACCGCTCCGCTGGGCCCTTCTTCTCAAGCACCGCTCCGCTGGGCCCCGCCGTCTCAAGCACCGCTCCGCTGGGCCCTTCTTCTCAAGCACCACTCCGCTGGGCCCCGCCGTCTCAAGCACCGCTCCGCTGGGCCCTTCTTCTCAAGCACCGCTCCGCTGGGCCCCGCCGTCTCAAGCACCGCTCCGCTGGGCCCTTCTTCTCAAGCACCGCTCCGCTGGGCCCTTCTTCTCAAGCACCGCTCCGCTGGGCCCTTCTTCTCAAGCACCGCTCCGCTGGGCCCCGCCGTCTCAAGCGCCGCTCCGCTGGGCCCTTCTTCTCAAGCACCGCTCCGCTGGGCCCCGCCGTCTCAAGCACCGCTCCGCTGGGCCCTTCTTCTCAAGCACCGCTCCGCTGGGCCCCGCCGTCTCAAGCACCGCTCCGCTGGGCCCTTCTTCTCAAGCACCGCTCCGCTGGGCCCTTCTTCTCAAGCACCGCTCCGCTGGGCCCCGCCGTCTCAAGCGCCGCTCCGCTGGGCCCTTCTTCTCAAGCACCGATCCGCTGGGCCCCGCCGTCTCAAGCACCGCTCCGCTGGGCCCTTCTTCTCAAGCACCACTCCGCTGGGCCCCGCCGTCTCAAGCACCGCTCCGCTGGGCCCTTCTTCTCAAGCACCGCTCCGCTGGGCCCCGCCGTCTCAAGCACCGCTCCGCTGGGCCCTTCTTCTCAAGCACCGCTCCGCTGGGCCCCGCCGTCTCAAGCACCGCTCCGCTGGGCCCTTCTTCTCAAGCACCGCTCCGCTGGGCCCTTCTTCTCAAGCACCGCTCCGCTGGGCCCTTCCTCTCAAGCACCGCTCCGCTGGGCACCGCCGTCGCAAGCACCGTTTATGGTTCACTGTGCCCACCATGCCTCCTCCTTGACCAGTGGAGACTGTCATCCACCTGATGGACTGTGGCTTTGCACTCCCCAGGATGGCCCAGTGGGCAGCCCACCCACTGTAGAGACATTGAGAGACTGTGGCTTTGCACTCCCCAGGATGGTCCAGTGGGCAATCCACCCACTGCAGAGACTTGAGAGACTGTGGCTTTGCACTCCCTAGGATGGTCCAGTGGGCATGGTGGCTCCTCGTGGATCTGGCGTCGTGGACTCATGTGGCTGTGGTGCCCCCCCTTCCCTTCCCCCTGAGGTGCCTGTAGTTTTTACATCTGATGCCCCTGCAGTGTTCTCTCCAAAGGACTCAGGTCTCCTGTGTGGGCTTTGCCCTTGTTTCTCAAGACTTTGGCCCACGGACATGCTGAAATCGTAGGTTGTGCAGGACTTGGTACTTCAGTTATACACTGATGTGTGTGTCATTAGTTTTGTTGTGGATATCTTTCATGCTTGTACGCTAATTTTCTGGAGCTTTTTGGTACATAAATATTTATTCAAAATATGATTATGTCCTAGCATTTTTCAGGGGTGTTTGGGTGGTGTCACTGTGACTTGGTGCGCTGCATTGGTGAGTACATAGTTGGGGGGGGGGGGGTCGCATATGTGTGTGGCCGTAACCTTTCGTCCTCCCCCTCCCGTGTGTCGTAGGTGCAGTACTCACCGTTCGTACTCGTGGTAGATGAGAAGGTAGACGAGAGCAGGTAGGATGTTTAATTCGTGTTGCATGCTGTCCTCCTTCCTCCTGGAGTGCGTAGTGGTGAGCGTTTTCCCGTCCGTAGTCTGTTTCCGCCGTGTTTTTATCGGCGGTGCTCCCGCCCCGGAAAAGGTGGCGGATTGGTGAGTTGGAATAGTGTGGGCGGTACATTGACTGCCGCCTGTCTGTTGGCGGTGACCGCCGCGCTGTTTGTTTGTACCGCCGTGGCGGTCGGAGTGTTAAGGTGGCTGTCTGTGTTGGCGGTTCCCGCCAGGGCTCAGAATCCCATATTTTTTACCGCCAGCCTGTTGGCGGGTTGGCCGCCGCTTTAACACCGACCGCCAGGGTTAGAATCACCCCCTTTATCTCCTTTAATTTAACTCGTCAACAACAATTGATGGCTAAGAAGGAAGCGACGTATGTTATGTTAAATACTGAAAAGTTGGAGAAACTGCCTTTTACGGTGGCTGAGATTCCGTCAGCTGAGTGGTTGATTCATGGGGTTATTAATTTGCCTATCTCCACTCTGCAATTTACTTCTTGTTTGAAGCACATTCCGGTGGGTAGATATGAACTATTGGGTGACAGTTACATACACGATGTGTGGGAGCTTCCTTTTCAGTACAGATGTGTTAATGGTTTGCGGGAAGTTTTTCTTAGCGGTAGCGAATGCGAAGCTTCTGTTAGCCATTCCATGGTTTGTAAACAGCTGTCCTTGCACGGAGCGTGTAATGCTTCGATTGCTAACTTAGCTTGTTATCTGAAGGGAGTTCCAGTCCCGGTAATTAAAAACACTTTCCAGGTGCTTTCTAACGGCAGTTACATTGTTCTTAACAGCGAACGCTGCTGTGGCATGCGTGCCGGAATAGTTTACGTCGTTGTCGTCAACAAGGCCGTTACGTGCTGCGGGAATGTGTTGTTTCCCCCTACTGAATTTAGGGAGGTAGCGGACATCTGGCCTCATATTGCTACTTCCAAGGTTGATTTCGACAAGTTGAGTCGGCTGAAAGCTTTATTGTTTCAAATGCATGTGGCCCTTACATCTGCTAGCGAGACCTACGCACTTCAAGTGGCAAGGTCATCGGCGGAGATACAGTCCCTTTTGAATACTAACTTTCCGAGTCACTTCGGTGAACTTGTGGGACGTATATTTAATGCTTCCAGCACTGCTGGTATTGCTCATTTTTTCAAAGCCGTTGGTGTTGGTTTCGTTCACACCTTCTCTTCCATATTCGGTTTGATACGTTCGGCTATACACTCTATTTTCGGAAGCATTTTTGGGGGTTTCCCGATTACTTTGGCTTTATTGGCTGGAGTTTTGCTGTTGTTGCTATTTTTTCGCAATGGCTGTCCCGCCGCAACGAGATCCTGTATTGCTGCTCCCGTCAGCACAGCTGTGTCGTGAACGCATCATGCAGCGTTTTGGAGCAACACTCCTGGCTCATCTGGAGTGTGACTGGTCTTTGTCGTTCCGACCGGTTTTGGATTGTGTGCAACCCGTGTTTCGATGCCTTTGGTGCTCGTTTGAACATGCACTGGCTTTCTGTCTCTCACTGCAGCGCTCTCCAGTGGTTGATCTTGATCTGTTGATGTTCCCGATTAGGGCTCATTCCCAGACTTGTGCACTACGGTTGCGTTTGCTTCGTGAAGCGGATTATGAGATTCCCTTCCTGGAGGAAGATGGTTTTGTCTCTTTCCTTGGCGCTACACGGGGTGCCGCCCTGAATGGTTTTGGGGCTTTGGAACACACCTGCTCCATGGTACTTTGTGGCGTGGATCTTCCGATATTGACCTATCTCGAAGTGGAGGAGCTTCTACGTTCTATTGCTTCTGTCTGACAATTGAATTTTTTTTCTCTCTCTCCCGACTAAATTGACACTATATTGCAATTCGCTCTATCGTCACATGTTTCCTAAATTTATGACTTTGATGTCTTCTCATCTTGTCGAAATGTTGGGTTTAAATTTAGGTCATGTTTTTTTTTATTTTTATTATGTTGTTGGAACCACTTGCTACCGACAAGGGGAGGGTGTAGTGTGGTCAGTTTTACGTATATTTTGCGCATTAGCTTCAGGCCTTAGGCCTCTGTGCACTTTGCCCTAAATATATTTTATTCATTTGCTAACAGCTTAGAGCCTCTGTGCACTTTACTCTAAATGCTTTCTATTAGGCTTCGTCCTGTTATTTTACAGAATAGCCAGTTCTACGGTGTTGTTTTTTATTCATATCACACTGTTTTGCCTACTTCAGCACTGGAGTTCTTCATAACATATTCACTCTGTGCTTTAGTCAAGGATACAGTCTGGTACATTGCCGATAGACGTGGTAGGAGTCTAGACTTGCCATTCCTGCGTAGGAACATTTTGTGATCACGATGACATGTTAGTTATAAAATCACTTCCTTGTCCCAATACATGCAAGAGGGAGATTCCGACCAGGGAACCACAACTAGACGCTGACTGCCTCGTTGCAGATGCTGAACCAGATCACAGGCCTTTGCTCAGGTATGAGTGTGTCCGTCTCCCTAGTGATACAGAAAGGCAAGCTGAAAGCTTAACATGCTGTGCTCTAAATAGAACAAGCAGAGGGAGAGTAGAAACGGTTAGGAATTATGATAGCTTTATTTCTATGTTTTACTCTCCTGGTTACTATATCAATCCTACTATGTTGTATTGTTCTGGTTATTGCGGCTCACGCCTTAATATCTAAAATACAGTCGTTTTATTAAAACATTATATAAAACTTATACTGTCTTTGTCATTTGTATTTGAGACCATATTGTGAATGAGAGTGTTGGTTTGGATCTGAGTGACCACGACTTCCCTGAGAAGTTCCTAAGATGTCATGCGCTCGGCTGCCCAATCATTTCTTCCCCATGGGAGAAATGAGGCACTGCTAGTTAGCCGGAGCAACAACCGGATTTAGGGTGACAGAGTTCCTTACACGTGGGTCAGACTCAGTCCCCCACACCGTTATCGATCCTGCTGCCTAGAAATCCAGTAGTTTCATTTAGAATAATGAGAGCCCACGCGACACTGCCAGCTCCAACACAACTGAGGACTCTGACGACACTGGCACCAGCTTTGAAAGAACAGTCGTCGGGGTCCAGCGGGAGCTGGCCAAGGAGGTGCGGGTGGGGATGCAAACTATGGCAGCCAGCCTTGAGTGGGTGCGTTCGTGCATGTTGTCAACTGCAGATCAGGCAGCTGCAATGCAAGCACGAACATCGCTCTTGGAGGAACTTTTAAAAACACAGAAGGAAATCTGCACAGCTGTCATCCAGTTGACACAACAACTCCAACTGCAAGCCAGTCAACGTGTGCACGAATGCAACTTAGAACCCCTCAGGGCCGACCTGGCTGCCTACCATCGTGATGTGGCTGCCATTCTGAAAAACCAGCAGGCCCTCCTTGCAGCAGTACTGCCCTTCATTACTCGACAGGGAGCAGCCCCCGGGATGTCTGCCCCCATGTCTTCTAACACTGAGGTGTGTGTTGCCCCTTCACAACCAACAACCACAAGGACACACCAGGCAACACACACATCAGAAGAAGAAGACATGGAACAGATTACATTCACACGCAAGAGTACCCGGAAGCCCTAGTCCCTGCACCATGGCCTACTCTGACCAAGGTCCTACGTTTTGACACATGCCAGTCTCACTACAACTACACTCAATGACTGTTCGGCAATCCACTGTATGACTTGTCCCAATTGCCAGTGAATGTCTCTCTCCTACTATTTGGCAATTCCTGTTCCTCTGCACTGTCTGTGACATCACCCCAGCATGTCAGGAGCATCATCCACACCCCGTCTGTAGGATCACCATGTAAGAATGCACCAGAACGGACTCAGCTAACATTGTGAATGGACATTTTGCACTACACCACCTATAAATAAATATCACTTGCACACCTATTGTGTCTCTGTGTTATTTCACACTTCAAATGTGCAGTACATAACTCCAAAGTGGCTGTGTGGCAACCATGTAGATTCTCTATACTACTGTCCTGATTTCATGTATACTGAAACATCTGTGCATCGGCCAGGATTGCATCATAGCCTTACTATACTGAGGAAAATAACTGATGAAGGGACTAAGCACACACAATCATGCTGTGTTGGACAGAATGATGCACCATCTATAGCTATTCTAGACAACTAATGGTGGCTGAGAAATGTAGGCACCATGCAATACTAAAATTAGAATTAATGCTGTAAAATGTAAGGAATCATAAACAAATTACACTGCATCAATCACCCTTACGGCGTATACTTCCATGAAGGAAATTCATGCTAAATCAGTACACACATGATGTAGGTCAGCAATGACAGCAACAAGACAAGAGTGTGAACAAATCCTCATCTACAAAGATCTCCCTGAACTTCACACTGCTGTCCGACCTATCTAGTTACCTACAATAACAAGTCTGAAAGCACTCTTTGTGAAGTAGGATACATGCCAACCCAAAACCTTGATGATCAATGCACACTACCAATGGTGGGTCTCCCACATGGTGGATACTTACCAAGTTAGCACACGGGTAGCTGGCATGTTAAACCTCAATAGCCTGGGGATAGCGAGCATAGGACACAAATGTCATACTAAAACATTCTGCTACACTGATGTCAAGGCCAGGATAATGTAGCACCTAACGCATCATGTAAAGGGTTAACTAAATTTTTATTTCAAAGAAGTAATAAAAGAGGCAACTAAGGGAAAGGTAAACCTACACTAATCTAACCTGACTACTACTAACCCACAACTGTCCCTAACTAACCTAAGCTAAACTTACTCTACACATGTAACGAAACGATCTAAACATCAACCCCCCACCCACCAATATTAGACAAGACACATGCAGGACAACACTTACTAACCTACACACATACTATACTATCCTATACAAACATATATTTTTTGGGTTTTTTTTTATGTATTTTTTTATTTTTTTTTTTATTTATTTAAACAGGAATCCCAACATTGACCCCCAACCACCCACCCACACAAAAATAGAAGATAGAAAGAATAAGGACCCCCCACCCTCTTACCTAACACTAACTAAGCTAATTAACTACACTTATCCTGTAACTAACCCCCCAAACTCAACTAACAGTATAAAATAGGAAAGAGTTGAGAGGGGAGGGGTAAAAGTTCAGGAGGGCAAACGTACTACAGCTTTGCCCTCTGTAGTGTGCGCCTGATGGAGCGCACCTTCTTTTTGACCTCATTCATGTCCTCCGTCAGGTTGTCCACCTTTCTAATCAACTTGTCCAATTTCCGGGACAATGCCTGGAAGGCCGCTGGGTCGATAGGAGGGTCAGTGCTGGTTTGCGTGCCGGTGGAGGTGGATGTTGTGGCAGGAGTTGTGTGGCCACGGGACAGTCCTGCTCCCACCACACGGCTGGGTCCAGGTCTGGAGGAAGATGCTTGGTCCGTTGCTGGGTCCACTTGGGCAGACCTGGTGGATGTGGTGTCGGTGGTTGTTGGTGGCACCGTTGGGGGAGCCTGTGGTGTGGCCCACCACGCCCTGGATGCCCGATCTGAATGGTACTTGCGGGCCATCCTCCGATACCCACACTGCACCTGCAGGATGTGCCTGCATCTCATCGCACAGCGCTCAAAATGGTTGCGATCAGCGGCACTCAGGTTTGCAGCTGTGAAGAGAAAAGGCAAATATTTAGCTTTGGATTTCCAGTGGATGGAATACCACAATGGGTCATTTGTCCATTACTAGAAATGTATTGGTTGCAGCAATTGTTACAACATAGTTCACGGAAAGGCTCAGAGGAAGTACATGTGAAGCATGCATACATAAGGGCATATCACACCTAGCATATCCATGTCTCTTAATGATGTATGACATCACCCTAAACTACTCATCCAAATCATACCTAAGGCATTTGACATTATGGCACCACCTCTTCCGCATACTGACTTCACTACATATGTCATTCTATGTGATAACAATCACACTCCTCACTCAATGGCATTTGGAATTAGTTGTGTGCCAAGATTGAACCCCTGGCCCAGAATCATATGTCCACACTAGGGGCCAGATGTAGGAATTTGGAAAATGCAACTAGCAATTTGCAATGCAAAACGGTGTCTCTGACACCGTCTGCGAGTCGCTATGGGGTCCCTAAGACCCACCTCATGAACATCAATGATGTGCGTTCCAAGTTGCGCCACCTTAGCGACTAAGGGCACTCACGGGGATGGAGGCCTGCTGGGAACAGCAGACCTCCATGGACGTGACTGCTTTTAAATAAAGCAGGTTATTTTTTCCCAAGTGTAGGCCGTTTACCTGAAAGGAAAATGAGCTGCAATTAGTTAAAAATCACAACAAATTCAATCTTGGATCATTTCACGGTAATTAGTGGTCCCTTAGACCACTGGCTGTTTTGTGCAGGATTATTTTGGTCCACTCACAAAGGTGAAGGGTTACAATGGGGACCCCTTCCAGTTAGCAAGTGGGTTACCATCCACTTCAAGTGGATGATAACAGCGACTCACTTTGCAACCACGTACTCGCTTGCAAATGGGATTGCCTACCACTGTGAGTTGCAAGTAGGTCTGGTAAACCCCTTAATATTTAGCAATTTGAGAAGCATTTTGCTAATATGTTCATGACCACCAATAACAATTTGGAATCGGAAACAGACGTTTGCAACTCACAAACAGAAATTTATGCCATTTGCAACGTGTAGACATTTTGCTACATGTGGCCCTAGGTACTCACTCAAGTCACAAAAGGTGTCAAGTACGTGTAACATACTGGTTGCTACAGTCCTAGGTACCCTGTTTCACAGTAACATCCCAGTCTTTGTGGGTGGTGTGGGAAGAACAACCAACAATCCCATGTTCAATGCACACCCAGGAGTGTTTTGAAAGTTCCACAAGTATGTGCCTTCACACACAACACCTATGAAGGGCTAGCAACACGTTGTAGTCAGCCAAACATTGTCACATCCCAGGTCCACACATGTCAAAATGATATGACTTAGGCCAACATGACATACTATCAGTGAGGCATGTTTTACAACACACACAGAGGAGGTAGAACACCCATTCTGATGATTCCACAGAACACCTAGGCCATTGCACTCAAGTCACACACACTTCTAGTTCACCTTGTGGAAGTACATGCCCCCGGAAGATCCGACCTACAGTGTACACAGTCCATCCTCAACTAGGAAGAAGCACTTGTCATCAAAGCCATGTGCCTAAGCTATCTGGGAGACTGTCAGTCTGATATGCAGACTCAGTTCATGGCAAGTCCCTGACCAAGTCTAACATTGAGCAGTGTATTCCAAATGAGTCATACCATTCCCCATTGCCGCACAACTGGAATGACCTACAGCCCCTCAAACTGAGAGATGGCTAGGTATTGCTTTACAGAAACAGAAGTCCTATTTGATATCACACTAAAACAACAATGCCAATGAACAGCGAGCGCATCAAATCATGAATTCTCTTGAACACACAGTAATCCATCATGCTTCTTTACCAAACAATGAAAATGGCACTCAGGCGACACTCACTGTAGGTATCGGGTTCGTCAAAATGTTCCACCTCTCCCACGGTGTACGGGGCTGGTCCACCTGTAAAGCATGAAAGGAAGAATATACTCAGACTGGGTGAACTGACAATTAATTTAAGTTACAATGACACTGTGTGAATATGACATGGTAATGATAGACTTTCAGACATGCTCATACTGCATGGATGACTTTGTATTCAACATTATCATTGGATGAGTCTCCTGCTACAGTGACACACCCTACTACACACATGCAGTGGCCAGGACAGTCATGTGTTGGCCAAGTTAATCCTCCATTAGTATGCCCCACCAATAATGTTATCCATACATCTCAGCATGTGCATCCCAGAGAGACATTCCAAAACTGGTTCCATGAGGACTGCATGACCCCTCACAATCAAACAGGCTAGGTGGACATGTTCAACACACAGCAACCACACACACATGTGACATATGTGTGGACAACATAACTAACTTCATGTGACGTGAAGCCAACACACATGTATAGCATCATCATGGGTATCTAATTTTCTGTCTAGCTATGGCGTCTACATATGTAGGTATGTTGTTTCAACATGACTTACTCACTGGCCATTATGACCAGTAGAGTACAAATAGAGCCGTTCACGTGTTGCTTTTCTGACACAAATGCAACACTACATTACATACAGCTACAGGCATCTGGTATGTGTTGCAAAAATGAGCCATCGGACTGGTAGCATTGGTCTTCATACACATTCTGCAACAAATACACATTAGGGCACATATGTATACCTTTGTAGCGCATCATTTGCATCATTTAGTTACGCAGAGAGGGGGCTAGTTAGCAAAATACAGTTAGAAGTTGCAATTTTCTGCTGTTCTTGCGTGAAAATGTTTTTCAAAAATGGGGATATATGTGTATAACCATGGGCCTAGGTTTACCTAGCATTACACACAGTCTGCTACTTATTTAGCAGATTGGGTAACAATCATCACATGTTCCCACACAGATTTCTAATTTTCCCATGTAATTGATTAGTACTCACCAACATGGCCACCAATCCGGAGTCCCAGGTGGTCCAGCAGGTCCTGTTCCCTGGTGATCAGATCTGCCCAGCGGTGCTTGATTTGATGGACATTTCGCATGCTCCCGTAGACCCGGACCAGGTGATGGCGCACCTTCTCCCACCGGATTTTCCTAGCCTCCGTGTGATACCCCTGTATCACACGGCCCCCAGCCTCCAGCATCAGTGGGAGGAAATGGCTAACTAGCCATATGAATCCCCCCAATTCATCTTCACCCATCCTGGACAGGCGAGGCCTACCTGACATATTTAGAGCTCTAAAAATTGACAAATGAAATATGAAAGTAAAAGTGGGAAATGGGGAAAGGTAGAGGTGTGAAAGAAAAAGAAAAAGTAGAAAAATAGCCCAACTAACCCCCCAAACTATGCTACCCACAACAGACTCCCACAGACAATACAAACTATCACAGGAATAGACAAAACAAGACTAAACAGACAGAGACAATGTTATACAACAAGAATAGATTGACAAAAAGACAAAATACAAGGGACACAGGACACAAAAGCAGTAAAACACAGGACAACACCTTTCACACAACCACACAGTCTAGATAAATCTGAGACTGCAAAGTGAAAGTGAAAGTTAACTCCCAGTACAGATTTGGTAAACAGGATATCCTATTACATCACTTCCTGCATAAAATGGCCGCCGTTTTTATTTTCCCGTTATGCGTCATATTTTCACGCATACACAATTGTGCGTCATTATTTTTGGACGCATTACATTGCACATGATGCGGAGTAAAAAAATATGATATGAATATGAATATTTTTTATTGTACATGAGATGACCAACATATTGTCCATGTAGCGTCAATTTTACCACGCATACATCATGGGCGTCATTTCTTTTTCCACGTTCAGTAGTGCACATGATGCGGAGTCAAAAAATATGATATGAATTTGAATATTTTTTATTGTACATGAGATGACCAACATATTGTCCATGTAGCGTCAATTTTACCACGCATACATCATGGGCGTCATTTTTTTTCCACGTACAGTAGTGCACATGATGCGGAGTCAAAAAATATTATATGAATATTAATATTTTTTAATGTACATGAGATGACCAACATATTGTCCATGTAGCGTCAATTTTACCATGCATACATCATGGGCGTCATTTTTTTTCCACGTACAGTAGTGCACATGATGCGGAGTCAAAAAATATGATATGAATATTAATATTTTTTAATGTAAATGAGATGACCAACATATTGTCCATGTAGCGTCAATTTTACCACGCATACATCATGGGCGTCATTTTTTTCCCACGTACAGTAGTGCACATGATGCAGAGTCCAAAAAATTGATGATGTAAATTTTACTTTGAAGGCGAAATATTAAGACACTTTTGGATACATTCGTATTTGACTCTGCATTGTGTGCACTCATGTACGTGAACAAATTATGACGCCCATGCTGTATGCGTAGAATATGGAGCAAATTTTTCCTTATGTCTTCATGTTTTTACCTTTGGAAAGGTGATTTGTCATGGTCAAACGGTGCGATGTGATACACATTTGTGTTTGGATATGACACATGCCCGTTGTTTTATGTATAGAAGGCATTCACACTGTAATGTTTTGGAGACGTTAACTAATGTATTGACCATATTTGTCAACATATTTGGGTTAATTGCTGATGGCTATTTTGAAATGATGGATGGGATACCATGATGTATTCCTTCTCCAAAATGTGTCCACAATTAGGATGGTGATGCTTTTATCTGTAGTCCTAACAGGGAGTGGAAGAGTCACTTACAGTTTTTATGGGGCTAACCATGTCCCATTATGATTTTGTGTTTCAGATTTGTGTTGGACTTATGACATGTAGGCCACACATGTGCCTTATGCATGTGTTTAGTTCACAAGTACATGATTCTTGTATGTTTTGGGGGCGGTAGAGGTGGACTTAGGCCCCCAGCACCCTAGGATTTGACCATCCAGAATAGCTACTGTATCCATGGAGTATATTTATTATATCATGGCAAACCTGCAGCAGCAGGCTAATGTAAGGCCATATGGTATGAATGACTGTTGACCATTCATTCATCTCATTAGCCCATTTGACGTTTGCAGTAATGATGAATTGGAGCAAACTTGCATACCATTTTCAAATGACTATGTTTGCAAGACTCTCAGCGTTCCAGATGTGATAATGAGAATAATTTTGTTGTTGTCTGTGTCCCTTTCTGCATAAACTGGTTTAGTGGCATGTTACAATCTTCCTGCTAGGTTCAAACTGGGACACAACTGTGATGGTCTACTTTCAATTATTAGGTTGATTGTATGACATATGTGTACATGTGTGTGGGAATGTGGATCCACTATCACTTGTCTGGGTGTATGTTGTCACTGTGACTTCAAGGTCTCCTCCTGAGTTAGTGGCAGCTGATGTTGTACCAATTGCTCATATCACACACTTGAGAGAAGCCATTGATGACATGGTCACGTACACATGGATGGTCCCACCCTGTCTCTGAACACGTGTGATGTGACTTTCAAATGATCTCCAATTTTGGGCTGGATGAGAGACTGTTTCAGTTGTTTGGATCCGGCATGTGTAATTGCCACATTTGTACTCCTGTTGTGCTCTGTGTATGGTAATGTATCATGTCACATCCTACCCTCTGTGCATACATTTGTGATGTTTTTTTTTGGTGTGATGAATGTTATAGCATTCTTGCTCAATGAGACGACATTCATCTTCAGCAATTTCAAAATAAAGGTGGTCAGAAATGAATAGGCCAAAGCATGATGTGGTGTCTCTTATCTGTGTTTATTTACAAGTGTGGAATACAAGTGATTATAATAAATTATGAAAAAAAATTATTGACAATCTGTTGGCGCCTACGCACTCCTGCTGCCGTGTTAGGTTGTTCCCCCTCCTGTTGCAGGCCAGCATCCTCCTCTTCGTCATCCTCAGGCATGTCTGGGTCCGGTTCAAGGAGGGGAATGTTCCTTTTTACACAAATATTGTGTAATATGGCACAAGTGAGTATGATCTTACAGACCATCTCTGGGGAATAGAGTAGAGCACCGCCAGTGATGTCAAGGCAGCGGAACCTTGACTTTAGGATCCCAAAGGTCCGCTCCACAATGCTGCATGTCCTCTTGTGGGCGTCATTGTATGCCCGCTCAGCAGCAGTATTTGGGTTCCCATATGGTGTCATTATCCAAGGCTGGATGCCATACCCCTGATCAGCTGAAAGAGAAACACAGAATGGTATCAATTAGATGTAGGAGGCACTGTTGTACGTATCTTTGATGGCAGTAGTTGTGTTGTGTTGTCTGTGACTATTTTGTGTACTAATGTGACAACCTATGGTTGTTGGTGAAAACTTTGGCATTTTTTTTTTCCCTTGGCTGAGCAAGTGTTTGTTGGCTAACTGTTTGTCAGCAGGATGTATTGGTTTCTCAAGTACAGTGTGCCCTCCCTTGCATTGTGACTTGTGATACAGGTGTCCGTGTGTCCTCACTGGGGGTGTGATGATAGTTCCATGCAGAGTTGAAACATGAAAGTGTATTAGAAACGTTCATATGAACATACCCAGGCCATCCCATCCCTTTAAACTTATGCATTGTATTAGTGTACAGGTTATTGTGAGCCTTCAAATTTGCAAGGTGACATTTAGGCAACCACAGTCATTAATGTCTTCACACTAAGCTGTAGAGTAAATTCCAATGTGTGGGAGGTTCAATGGTGACTTGTGAAACATGGCTAGTGATGTGAGTACCTCAGTGTGTTCCTGTCTAGGTGTTGCTATTGTGGTGTATGTGTTGTTTATCCTAGAGGGTTTCTGGGCAGTGTGTATATGAGTTTGTTTTTTGTCCTTACCAACAAGTAGTCCATTGCCATACCGTCCATCCTGGAAGTGTTGGTTGATGGTGGAGTGACGGAAGATGAATGCGTCATGTACACTCCCAGGATATTTAGCCACAATGTTGGTGATCGCGTGTGTGCAGTCGATTGCACCAAGGACGTGCGGAAAGCCACTGATGGCGTAGAACCCCTGTTTAGTTTCCTGCTGCTTCTGCACTGTGTTAGGGAAGCAGATGTGGCGGGTGTCAGGCGAATGATGGCATCCAGTACTTTGGGTAAAAAGGCGGAGAATGAGGGTTGTGATATTCCACCAACCAGGGCACCAGTTGTCTGAAAGGAGCCACTTGCCAGCAGGTGAAGTACGGCAAGCAGCTTTGTTTCGGCTGGGATAGTGCGTGGAGTCACTAAAGTGGGGGCCAATTGCTGTTCAATAGTTGTCAGCAGCTGCTGAATGGCCTGCCAGTTCAACCGGTACCTCTGGATGATGTCCCGTTTCCTGAGGCCATGCAGGGTTGTTCTTGGGCGGAATATCCTCTCCTGCCTTCTGCGCTGTCTTTGGGGTCCCTGCTGTTGTTGTTGTAGCTGCTGTTGTTGCTGCAGGGCTCTGCGTCTACGTGCACGCTGAAGAAAAAGCACCTCCATGTCTCCCTGTTGCTGCTCTGCTGCTCTGCTGCTCTGTTGTTTGTTCTGTGTGTTCTGATTAAGTACAGGTGTGTTTGCCCCATTTTAACGCCTGCCCTGACCCAGGCGTTAAAATTTCACGATATTCGTGCTTTGCGCCATTTTTTTGCGCCGCCTGCCGCGCGGGAGTGATTTTTGCCCTGAAGCATAAATACGACGCAACGCTGTGTGCGTCTGTTTTTGGACGGGAACGCCTACCCTGCATGTCATTAACGCAGGGCGGGGTGCCGCTTCCAAAAACTGGCACACATAGCGCCAGTTTCCTTGTGCGCCGGCTCGGGCGTCAGGGTTTAAATATGGGACAACGTTTGCGCTGAAAGTGCGTCAAAATTTTTGGCGCACATTCGGCGCAAATGGAGTATAAATATGCCCCTGTATAAGTAGGCTTTCAACTAACAGAACTGCATCCTAAGACGTCCAGCCACTGTTCATAAATCCTATTAGGTCACAGGAACACAGGAATAGAATTCAGATCCTCTATAATAGTCACCAAAGAATATTCCCCAATACTACCCTGCTAAAGCAACTGGAAATAGCCACAAACTTCTAATTGAGGAGCTCGCGTTTTCCATCCAATCATGAAACTAATTTATGTATCAATGACTCAAAACAACGTATTCACAGCTAGGATCCAAAGAGTTTTCTTCAGTCTAAGAGCATCCAAAGATTCCAGCAGATCGGGCTCAATGAAAACAACGCCAGCTCTAAGGAAACTGCATCAATGAAATCATACTGACTAGCACAGTTCCCAAGATGTGTGTCTCTGTATCAGTGTGACATTGTATTCCCACTTCATTTTCTGTCAAACTTGAAGTCGCATCACAACCAATAGGACTCTGGATATGGTAGTTCTCAGGCTACCCCTACTCAGATGGCTCCATCTTGGCACTTATAGAACCTTCTCGCACACAATCTTTTTACTGGAGGGAAGGTAAGTAAGCAGGCTACTGTGTGCTCAAAACGGCATCAATGGCTTCAACAGGGATGACTGTTAAGACCCTACTGACTGTGGGCATTTCCATTGACTCTCTGGAAATGATGCATTGTTTGCTTGCAGGCTCTATTTCAAGTAAACTTAAAAAGATGTTTTAACCATTGCATTGTCAAACACCTTCTATGCATAATGTGAATGTTGTATTTCAATGTATTGTTCACTTAGCATCTCCCTATATATAACTTTTAAAGTGGCAGCATGCTACTTATAACAATGAAGATCCAGAAATGTATTTATCAAAGTTATCGCTGTATAGTTATTCTACTAATTATTGTCATCTACACTGTGAAGGCATTATATTAGATTCTGTGTATGCCTTTCATAACAGAGGCCAGAGGACAATTGACTGCTGGGTAGGGAGTGGCAAGAATGGTGGCCCCAGCTGTCTTGTAGCTGCATACAAAGGTGTGGAAACTGCAGGCACTAGTGGTGGTATAACTCCAGTAGGACATAGAGTCCCTACAACTCCTGGAAGTGGCCTAATTGCACACCATGTATAAACATTCACTGTTAATTGGTGGTATACATTTCTTCTACTGCATGTAGTGATCTGTTGAAGAGTACAGTAGTCACTTGTCTAAATGTCATATAGGTACAACATCTATGCCACGCCACAGGTAACTGCAGCATTGTGATTGCATTCTGCGCATGGGAGTCAACATTTGCAGTCAATGGAACAGTACCCATACTAGTGGAGGTGGCCTAATTGGTTTTGACTAACCATGCCATAATGTAGAGGCAGGGGGTGTTGCTGGGTTTACCATGTCTATTGCAGATTTCATGAATACAACTGTTGTGAGGTTACCTTAGCTGTTATACTGGCAAAAGTTTTTAGCCTAGTCCTGCTGCTTCTGCCCTTTCACTCCGAGGCATGCATTTTTATTTTTCTATTATTTTAGCAGAAGACTTATTTTAGTGGAGATGTTTTTTATTATTTTATCAGTTTGACCTTTTACACAGACTTCTGTTATTTTTTTCTCTGCACAGCATTTTTCATTCTGTGCTTTATCCAAGGTTGCACGTGATAAGTTACAAATTATTGCCTGTACAAAGCATTCATCATGTCCCCAACTCTTATACACAGAAATATATGTGTTGTCACATCAGGGCAGTTTTCTCAGAACACCAGATGTTTTATTATAAAACACTCACTGCCCACTACATGATATAGGGGAATTCCAGCCAGTTGCCATCGTACACTGCACATCACCTTTGCAGTTTCTGCTGAGACCTAACGCAGTCTCTCCCTCCATGTGGGAGAATTCTCAGTAGCCCAACAGACCTCTTCTTTGCTTACAATCACAGGTATGGGTTTTGGGGTTCTCCCGAGGGGCCTGATGGGCAGGTTAGGGCTTACACTGCCATGCTCTTGTAGAGAATCTCAGTAATGCAGGTAGGGATTTTAGAACCATTGCTGTGAGAGTATGATGGGACTTTTGCTATGTTTCACTTTTCATGTCACTGCCTTGCTTGTATTATGTTTTATCATCCTTATGTTCTCACTGCATTCCTTTAATACATTGAATGCAGGTGATTCTATAAAACGTATTGACCCTACTCCTGCTTCTGTTTTGCCTTAGTATGTGTAAGACGTATGTGACTGAAAGAAAGAGGTAAGATCTGTTCCACCACAATCTTCCTGAGAAATCCAGATGACAAGCTAAGGATGCCACAAATCACCTTTTACTCCTGGGTAGTGGTGAGGTGCTGTCACACGACTCAGGATCAGACTTAGTCCCCCGCACCTGGTGGTGCTGCGGCCCAAATTCAGCAGTCGTGTTATTATAACAAGAGTCTTTACAATGCAACTGCACAGATGGTGGACGGAGTAGAGAGCCTTCTCCTCCACCAGACAGTTGTTCAAATACATTTAGGTAGTCATTTTGAAATTGGTGGTAAAAACCGCTTACCGCCTCACTGAGGGCCATCAACATACCACAGCGGTGGCGAATAACCATTCGGCATATTATGACACATACACACCAAACCGACAGAATACAGCCACATACACAAATCCGCCAGCCCAAAGGTCAGTCATAAACTGTTGGTTTCAACACCTATACTGTTACGCCAACAGAACAACTCCCACCACATCATGACTTACGAATCACCACAGCGGACATTCAATGGCGGTAAACCATTGGCGGTACACACCGCCGTGCTCAGAATGGACACCCAAATACTAAACTACAAAACATTGGCCAATTAAAAAAAAACACACACCTGACACCCACACACACACCACACCCACCCACTCACACAACTATAAAACACACATCCACATTACCCACAAGCCTTTACGAATACAAATCATTGCCTCCAGACAGACATCAAGACCACTGTGACAACTATACACACACTCATACATCCCTCACGCACTCCACTAGGCACACCCAATAACACTACCCAACACCCACACACTTACACACACCACACAACACCCATGACCCCACAAAGGCACACCCGTTTCACAGATGAGGAGTTGCGGGTCATGATGGAGGGAATAGTCAGGGTAGAGCCACAGCTGTTTGGAGCACAGGTACAGCAGATATCCATTGCAAGGAAGCTGGAGCTATGGTGGAGAATCGTGAACATGGTGAATGGCGTGGGACAGCATCCAAGAACAAGGGCCAACATCAGGAAGAGGTGGAACGACCTGCTGGGGAAGGTATGTTCCGTGGCAGCAAGGTACCAGATTACCATATAGAGGACTGGTGGTGGACCCCACCTCCTCCCCCACAGCTCACAGCTCACAGCATGGGAGGAGCAAGTATTGGCATTACTGCATCCTGAGGGACTCACTGGAGCAGCCAGAGAACTGTACACTGGTAAGTCAACATTTACTACTTATCACCCCACATACCTGCAGGCCATCTCACACCCTCACCCTGACTCCCATCACTCACACTGTACCTACACACATGACTAACCCCAATGTCCATACCTGCATGCCATACCAATGCATGGACAGCCCTTCCAGCCCTGCATGGCCAGCCATCACCAAAGCATGCACAGCATGGAGAACTAACAAGAACACAATACACCACCACACACAAACAAAGGTGGCAGGGCAACAGCAATGATAGAGGGGAAGATAAGGATGTACAATATGTCACAGGCATGAACCATAATAGATCACGTACATCCCCACAGGTGCCCCAGCCAATCTCAGTGGAGAGGAGGTGCCATGACTATCCAGTCCCCCAATAGAAGATGCCCCCAGTGATGACAGTAACTCTGGACTTCAGGATCTGGATCAACAAACTGGCCCTTCAGGGACCACTGGTCAGTCGGTCACCCCAGTCCACCACAGAGCCTCCCTCATGTTACCAACACCACAGCACCCACCCAGCGTCCCCACAACTCTGTCCCCAGGACACGTCAATCGGCAGTGTGCCCACCTGTACAGGGACCCCAGTCCACACCTCATACCCAAGACAATCAGGGATCTGGGCTCGGTGGCAGTGGGCACACTGTTCAGGGGACAGGGGCACAGGACAACAGGGACACTGGGAGGAGCGCCGTGCACCAGGGGGAGGACAGGCCCAGGAGGCACTCACTAATGTCCTGGGTACCTACCAACAATCTCAGCACATGATGGGCCAGATCCTAAACAACATGCAGGAGAACAAGCGGCTGCAGGAGGAAACACCATCAGGAGATCAGGTCGGACTTGCATGCCCTCAACACCACCATGATCTCCGTAGCATGAGTGCTGGCAGACATGGCCAACATCATGAAGGAATGGATTACACAGCAGCGGGCTCCTACCACTAGCCAGCCTACCACATCTGCTGCAGCTAGTGGACAGGAGGCCTTGGCAAAGGACCCATAGGCAACTGGTACTCCTACCCCTGCAGAAGGTAAACCACCCTGCAAATGTTCCCTGCAAACCAGACATAAGCCATTGACACTTCCCAAGACCAAGAACACCGCCAGGAAATGAAACTCTCCTGATTGTCCCCCTGTGTCCCACCCTGTCACCTTGCCCACTTTGAACTGCCTTTGCTCCCCTTCCTATGGCCCCTTGGACACTGGACCTGTGCTACAGACAGACTGGAACAATAGCCTGGACTTTCCTCCACCATCACCCCATTCCATTGAACTTTACCCTCCGTTTTATAGCACTACAATAAACACCCTTGAACACAATTTGAGTAACACTGTTTTAAGTTTTTTAAATGTGCATTTGTGGGAACAGTTACATCGAGTGAAAATGATCTAAACACTGTGATAGCATACAAATAAAGACCTGTAACTGTCTGTTGTGATCACATCAGGACATTGTTGTCATATCACCAACAACTGGAAAATGAGAAGCCGTAGGTGACAGTAAGTTGAGATGCAAAGGAAGTGAATGCCATCATGCTACAGCCACACAGATAAATCATTAGTCAGAGTAATGGTCAGTTCCACTGTTTTACCTGTGTGTCATTGGAAGTATTGTCGTATAACTGATGCTCCGTTGTTCTCATACTCATCCTCTGCCTCCTCATCCTCACTGTCCTCAGGGTCCACTGCTGCCACAGGGACATCTCCAGTCCCCTCCTCCTGCAGAAAAGGCACATGTCATCTGCGGGCCAGGTTGTACAACATGCTACTACTATCTAGCAGACCTTTCCGGGTAAGAAGCACAGGGATCCACCTGTCAGATGGAGGCACCTGAACCTGGCCTTCTTGAGGCCTAAGGTCAGCTGGATTATTCTTCTGGTTCACCCATGTGCATCATTATAACGGTCCTCAGCCCCTGTCCTGGCATTCCTCACAGGGGTCAGCAGCCACGATAGGTTTGGGTTGCCAGAGTCACCTGCAAGTATTGAGGGACAACATTGAGCCTCACACAATCCTTAGGGGAGAACACCAGAAGGCATACACTGACACACAGTGGGTGGGGGCTCTGGCTCACCTATTAGCCACAGCCTGTGCCTCTGTAGTTGGGCCATCACATTTGGGATGCTGATTTTCCTCAGGACGAAGGCGTCATGCACCGACTTGGTCCGCGAGGCACACTATTTGCACATTCAGTGACTGGAATTAAGATTCCTGAACAACTGTTTATTCTGGCAGGGGGGACTAACGCAATATGTATACCGTCAGTCACCCCAATAATGTTGGGGATATGGCCCATTGCATAGAATCCTGCCTTCATAGTGGCCAAATCTTCCACCTGGGGGAAAGCAATGTAGCTGCACATGTGTTTCACCAGGGCAGACAAGAACCTTGCCAGCACAATAGAAAACACTGGCTGTGACATTCCAGCTGCCAAGCCCACTGTCACTTGGAAAGAACCAATTGCCAGGAAATAGAGCACTGATAGTACTTGCACAGGAGGGGTGATCCCAATGGGATGACGGATAGCTGATATCAGGTCAGGCTTTAATTGGGCACACAGCTCTGTGATTGTGGCCCTGTCCAATCTATAGGTGAGAATAATGTGCCTGTCCTCTAGTGTTGCCAAGTCCACCAGGGGTCTGTACATGGGGGTATGCCTTCACCTCCTATTCATATGCAGCAGTAGCAATCTATGGGGTAAAAGAGTGAGGAGCCGGTCACAAACTGAACAATGGGGCTACAATAGAACATTGCATGATGTTAATTTGTAATCGGCCAGTGTGAATTGTCCAGTATGTCCAAATTTAAATGGTGATGCACCAATTATCCAGGGTTTGCCCCCCCACTAAAATGGCGTCCGCCTGTCCTGTGTGGAGGGACAGGTGGAAGTGATGTAATTCCGCTGACGTTGTGCGCTGTTGCGGGAGGCGACGGGAACCGCTGTGCAACTCCTCATACGTTTCGTTTTTCCAAGGGTGATTATTGAAGTGCTAGGCAAAAGAGGGACAAGTGCTATGGGATAGGGTGATGATGGAGGAAAGTCCAGGTGTTGTTCCAGTCTATTTGTAGCACAGATACATTGTTCAAGGGGACATAGGAAGGAGAGCAATGGCAGTTCAAGGTAGACAGGGTGACAGAGTGGGACACATGGGTGACAATCAGGAGAGTCTAATTACCTGGCAGGGTCTTGGCAATAGTCTCTGGCTTCTGTCTGGATCGCAGGGAACGTTTGCGGGGTGGTTATCCTTCTGCGGGGGAGGGGTGCTGTGGCCTGTTGGTTCTGTGTTGGGGCCTCCTGTCCACTAGCGGCAGGGGAGGTGGAAGGCAGTTCAGATGTGTGGCTAGTGGCAGGGGCCTGCTGTTGTGAGACTGCCTCCCTCATAATATTGGCTATGTCTGCCAGCACCCCTGCTATGGAGACCAGGGTGGTGTTGATGGCCTGCAAGTCCTCCCTGATCCCCTGGTACTGTCCCTCGTGCAGCTGCCTGTTCTCCTTCACATTGTCCAGGATCTGGCCCGTCGTGTCCTGGGAATGTTGGTAGGCTCCCAGGTTCTCTGCAAGTGAGTCGGTTCCCTGGGCCTGTCCTCCCCCTGGCACATAGCACTCCTCCCAGTTTCCCTGTTGTCCTGTGCCCCTGTCCCCTGAACCGTGTGACCACTACCACTAACCCCAGGTCCCTGATTGTCTTGGGAGTGAGGTGTGCCCTGAGGTCCCTGTAGAGGTGGACACACTGCTGATTGACGTGTCCTGGGGACCAAGGTATGGGTACGCTGGGTGGGTGCTGTGGTGGTGTTTCCTGATGGGGGAGGCTCTGTGGTGGTGTGTGACTGGGCCTGGGTAACCAGCTGTCCGGAGGTCCCTGATGGGCCAGGTTGGTCATCCAGATCCTGAAGTCCTGAGTTGCTGTCATCACTGTGGGCATCTTCTGAGGGGCGACTGAATATTGCTGGCACCTCCTCTCCACTGTATTGCCTGGGGTACCTGTGGGGATGTAAATGCTGTGTTATTGTTTCTGTGTCTGACATATTGTGCATCCATGGCTTGCCCTCTTTGGTTGTGTGTGCCTTGGCAGTTTTCACTTGTGTATGTTGGTATGTGGTGGGATAGCTGATTCTCTTTAGTGTGCATGCTTTAGTGATGGGTGTCCATGCAGGTCTGTGAGTGGTGTCCATGCATTGGAATGGCATGTAGGGCTTGGCATTGGGATGAGTGAGATGTGATGGTGGGGTGTGTGGGAAGTGGTGGAGTGATGGGAGTGAAGGAGAGGGAGGGGGTGTTTGATGGCATGCAGGTAGGGAGTGATAGTAGTAGAGAGTTGACTTACCAGGGTCCAGTCCTCCTCCTACTCCAGCCAAGCCCTCAGGATGCATAATTGCCAAAACTTGCTCCTGTTATGTTGTTAGTTGTGGGGGAAGAGTGGGGGTCCACCGCCAGTCCTCTGTATGGCAAGTTGGTGTCTTGCTGCAATGGAACGTACCTTTCCCCGTAGGTCGTTCCACCTCTTCCTGATGTCATTCCTAGTTCTTGGGTGCTGTCCCACGGCTTTGGCACTGTCCACGATTCTCCGCCATAGCTCCATCTTCCTAGCTATAGATATCTGCAGCACCTGTGCTCCAAATAGCTGTGGCTCTACTCTGATGATGTCCTCCACCATGACCCTTAGCTCCTCTTCTAACAATCTGGGGTGTCTTTGTGGTGCCATGGGTGTTGTGTGATTTGTGTAAGTGAGGGTGTGTAGGGTGATGTGTTGGGGTGTGTGATGTGGGGTGTGTGGTGATGTATAGGTGTAGGTAGTGTGTGGCTCTGGTTTTGTCTGTAGTTGTGGTTTCTGTCTCGTGCCAATGGTTTGTAGTCGTAAAGGGTTGTGGGTACTGTGGGTGTGTGTTTCATAGTGGTGTGGGTGTGTTGGTGTGGTGTGTGTATGGGTGTCAGGTGGGTGTTGTTTGAATTGTCCAATGTGGTGTTGTTTTGTTTGAGTGTTTATATTTTGAGTGCAGCGGTATGTACTGCAAGTGGTTCACTGCTGTTGAATGTCCGCCGTGGAGATCCGTGGGTCATAATGTGATGGGCTTAGTTCTGTTGGCGTAACAGTGTGGGTTTTGATACCACCAGTTTATCACTGACCTTTGGTGTGACGGATTTGTGTATGTGGCTGAATAGTGACGGATTGCTGTATGTGTGTCATAATACGGCGAACGGATATCCGCCGCGGCAGTGGTATGTTGGCGGTATGTTGGCGGCAGTCAGCGTGGCAGTAAGTGGGATTTACCACCAATGTCATAATGAGGGCCTTTATCACTTACCGCCAATGTCATGATGAGGGCCTTAATGTCATGGGATCTGTAGTCTGCATATCTGAAGATGAGTGGGAGACTATCACAGTCAACCACCATCTCTTTTGTCACATGAACAGTGACAGTGAGTGAAGGAGACTTGTTTAAGTTCTTCCTTTTCAGCATAGCCCCCACTTGATCCCATTACACCCAAGGTCCTTCAGGACCATCAGTTTGGTTTGAAAATAGATGAACCTTGTTATTGTCTATGTAACTTTTCTGTGAGTTTTTTAATGCTTGTGATCATCACATTATTTTGATGTAAAATAATTTTAGTTATATTGCGTTGTCCTTTATATCTATTTCTTGCCTGCTGTTTGCAAACAACAAAAATGTTTGATTGTGTCTAGTACAAAGTAAAACAGCATGCATCCAAGCCTGTTGATCTGTGTGTCAAGGGCATGTCATTCTGTTATGTCAAGGCATGAGCTTCAACCAATCATAGCTCAGATATGTGTTCTTTCCTCCTACTATGTGATGTTTGTCCATTGTTTTCAAACACCAAAAAATAATAAATTTGGTCCAATGTATAACAATTTATGTCCCCGTGAAATATTGTGTATATCGGTGGATGTGTGATTATAGGCAGCCAAGATGTGGTCTTGATCCACGCTGACCTCTGAGGTGTGTTGTTTATCCTCTGTATCTATGCTGTTCACATACATCAAAATGGTGGAAAGTAGTTTAGTGGAACTTTAATACAAAGTGCCTGATTCACAAAAATATTGCTAAGTGTGACTTACTCTTGTTACACTCCTGTGTAACTCCTAAATTTCTTGAGTGATACAAGAGTAACCCTACTCTTGGCTTACTCCAAGGACTCAGGAGTAACCCGGGAATAATGCAAGATCAAGGCACAGTAAAATCTACGAGAATTGGTTCCTATATTTACCTATGAAGAGTTGCTTGTCTTGGAGGATCCTCAAGGATTGGACTAGGCCTAGTTAGGTGCATCCTCCTGTGTTCCCATTTATGCAGTGTTAGCAAACTTACACTGGGACCTGCATTAGTGGGCAGGTGCAGACATCTGTGCATTCGCAGTTGAATGTTTGCAAACATTATGAAAAATATGCTTCCATGTCATAGTATAGAGTTAAATAATGTTCACATTCAAAATTATTGTTAAAATAACATCAAAAACACAATTATTTATATATACAGAAAAACATAAATATCGGCTACAACAATACTGTCCTAAACATATCTAAAAACCTAAATATAAAAAACAAAATACCAAATATTATAAACACATTAAAACATAAATAGCATTACCAAAACCACAAAAACAAAAATATTGCAAAAAATCTTGTGAGCAAGGCTCGCTAGCTGAAATGCATCGCACGGAGTTGTGCTAATAAAAGTGAATTGGTGCTGGGAATATATTTATACATAGTTCTTTAAACTCAAATAAATATAAATATGAATTTGACATACAAAAATAAAAATATCATTGCAACTACTAACATAGCAACCAAAAAAATAAAACATAAAAACGTTATAAAATAGAAATATTTTCTCAATGCAAAAAAGTAGGATAAAAAGGAAATAGAAACATGTAACTAACTGCCACAGAAGAAGCCACAGGTGCTGGAAAGCGTCACTCTGCCTGACTGAATCTAAAGCCTGAAAGGCTGTAACTCTCTCCAAAAATAAACCCTCCAAATTATAACATAAGTTAAAATGAAGTACAAAAAAATTTGAACATTTTAATTTAAACACAAATAAATAACAATTCAATACTATGGGCCTGATTACGAGTTGGGCGGTTGAACTGCCGCAACTCCAATACAACAGTGGTGATGCGGGTGTCAAGCCGGCGGCCTAACTACCATCATATTACATGTGGAAACAGTGTGGTGGCATTGTCCTCAGCTCTCTTAGGGAGCCAAGGCCAATACCATCTCACTCAGCACTTTTTGAATGTGTAGTGCGCATTCTGAGGGTGCTCACTGGGGGGCCCCTCCATAGCCTACGACATGGTTGTGGGCAGTGTGGGGTGCCCCTGAGACCCCTAGCAATGCCTTTCCATCAGCCTTTTCATGGCGGGACCCCGCCATGAAAAGGCTGGTGGAAAGTGAAGTTGTGATCAGCACGCGCTGCTTAATTCAGTGCCACCATGACTGACTGTGACTTTGACTGCCGCCAACCTGTTGAGATCCCTGATCCTGGTGGAGGCAGTGGCCTCCTGGTGGTCCAACTGCCAGGATCGTAATCTGGTGGTGGGACCACCAGGAGTGCGTTTTTCCAACCTCCATTGTGACTTTGACGGTCCACGGACTCGTAATGAGGCCCTATGTCTTCAAAAGCACAGGTAACAAGACTACCAAAAAAAAAACAAATAATGTAAAAAGTAAACCAAGGCAGAAACTATTGCAAAATTAAAATACAACAAAGACAAAGCAAAATAGAAGCATAATAAATAATGAAAGCAAATTATAGATCCTAAAATTAATTAATTATTAACTCTTTTTAAAAAAAAGGTAGAAGTGATCTAAAACATACAAACCATAAAATAAACATCGATAACTAAAATAATTTGCTTTCTCAACAAAACAATTTGAACACAAGAAGATGAAAGACAAGAAGAAAAAGAACAGCTTCAAATAACAGGGAAGCAACCTGCCAGAAAAAAGAAGAAACGTTAACAATGTAGGTAAATAATGTAAAACGGTTGTAAAATGTCAAAATGCTCCACAAGGTTTTAAAATAATATAAAATATACATAAAAATATGGTAAATTATTAATAAAATATAGGGGTTACAATTATAGAAAAGAATGCACTTCTCATAAAAGGATGTTGCATGTTTGCAGGGCCACCACCAAAGATGATATTGTTGAAAGTGTAAGATAACATAATCACCTTGCAAACATGACTGAAGTTTAAGTAAGGAATGTCCTACAGGACTTAAGACAAATTAGCACAAGCTAACAAGAGCCCACATGAATTATACCAATAAATATAAATCCCCATACTTGTGAAAAAATTGATTGGGCAACCCACTCCCATAGAAAATGCAAGAAGACTAATAAGTAGAACAAGGAGAATTACTAGAGAAACACAAGGAGCACTCAAAACATATAAAGGAATACATTCCCAGCATTAAAAAATAACTTAATTAACCTAGATTTCTTAATGCATGACAATAAATACTGTATAAAGATAAAAGAATTGTTGCCTAGGCAACTAACAATAATTAACTATTCCTAACACAATGCAACACATGGACAGAACATTTATATTGTGTCTTCCACCCTTTATGGAAATATACACTGTAAATGCAGAGTATGTAGCACAGATTCCCCTTTAATATATGCGGATCAAAATAATTACAGTCCCCAAAAGCAAATCATTATTGATTTTGAACAACCTATGATTTCAACTATCCTAAAGCTTAACCACAAACAGCAATACAAGGGTGGTACTACAAGTGTAACCAAAGTAAATGGAGCACCCACAAAAATCTACATTTAGTGAAAAGTACAGCATGCAGAATATGCATATGAAGTAAAATAAATAAGAGCTCTATCCTATGCCCCTTCTACAGAAGTAAGCAAACACTACGACGTGTTAATAGAATCCCCCTACTAATGAAATGAAAATAAACTCTTTCCGATAATGGATTATTTTGAAGTACTTGGGCTGGTCGCAGGTGCCAACTCAAATTGCACATTTTGCATCAACTGTGACAATGCATTAAAGGGTGGCACAATGACTTCCAAGGAACACTTGGACTAAACCATCCAACACTGTACTAATATCTAGAAATACTCAAACCGAACTCAGCTACAAATAAATAAGGACCTGATTATCAGCTTGGCGGTCGTACTGCTGTTCCACTGCGGCAGCGGTCCAAAGTACACCATTTAGTCTGCAGTATTTTGCCTCCCCCCCATTACCATGCATGCAGCCTGAACTGCCAACAATGTCAATGGAGTGTGACCTGCCTGCAAAGCGGTAGACTGCAATGCTGGGGATTCATACCCCGTCGCTGTCAGGGCCGCAGGTTCCGGCCAAGCAGTTTAAGAAAACACAGAGGCAGGTGGTCCTGACGGCAGTAGGCCATAGCGGTACGCACTCAGCAGGGCACCATGACAGCAGCCATTGAATGGATACAAATACAGCACACCTCATGTCCATTGGTGAAATGGATACACCTGCAAATCACACAATAAAGACCAACGCATTCCTGACCATGTTTCTTTGTCGCACCACTGCAGCACAGCAATTCTGAGACAACATTCCGGTGAGGGAAGGCATGCCTTTTTACCCCATCCCTTTTTACATTCTCCACACACTTACAGAACATCTTTGCTTTTCATCCCTTGGTGTATTTTTGGTTGTATTGTCACTGACTATAATTTGGGGATTTGTCAAGGCAATAAACCAACATTTTTAAGAGGCAGAGTTGTCAGTCATGGTGAATTAAATCATAAGAGTAAAGCCCAATTGTTTGGAGCCCAAGTCCAACATACTACTATCAGTCAGAAAAGGGACATGTGGACCAGAATAGTAGACAGTGAATGCTGTGGGTACCACACTGCACACACAGGAGGAAATTAGGAAGAGATGGAGTGACCTGAGAGGGAAGGTGCATTCCCTGGCCTCCAAGCAACACCTGGTGGCCAACAGGATTGGTAACGGTCCTCCCAGCACCCCAATCAAAATGTTCCACTGGGAGGAGACAGTCTTGCAGACCGTACATCATGAAGACTTGACAGGAAGACATGGACGAGTGGAGTCTGGTAGGTTATACCCCACTAACTTTCCCAATACCTCAATGTTCTGTTTGCTCTCAACTCAGCTTTTGCCATTGTGTTGTGTACCTAGTTTCCTAACATGTAATCCCCAAAGTATCAGAGATGTTGGATTGTCTGTGTCATTGTGTATTATTGCATATGAGGTCACATGTATCAATCTCTATTACATGCCACATGTTATAATTGTGTCTGTAAGTATATTTCTACAACAATATCATTCCAGGACCCATTATATGTGCCAAACTCAGCAGATTAGAAGTTGCAGGTGACCCATTGACTCTACACTGCTCACACAATGTCTAATGATAAATGTACAACCGAGTTGTGTGATCACCTGTTTTGTACACAGATAATCCTTGGAAAGGTCAAATACACATGTTACCTCTCCACTGTGTTGGCTTGAATGTTTGGGAAATGTCATGTTTATACCTTAATCCAAATTGCAACATCTCAGGACATCAAACAAACCGCTTAATTCAAGTACATGTATTTAATGTCGGAAAATGTCTTTTTAACAATTTTAAAACCACTTAAATATATCACAATAGTAATCTCTGCCTGTTTTGTCTTTTTCTGGGTTTCCACTTACTGCGTCACAAAGGTTTTGGATGTAAATACCACACTCCCACCAATAACAATGTTCTCTATTTCACAACAGTTCTATCTGACAGAGCACCTGCTCAGAGCTTGGCCATAGAAGAGACCCTCACTCTACCCAAAGACCAAGCCTTCAGGGATGACAACACTCCTGGTGATCTGGATGAAGATGACAGTGCTGGTCCATCTAGTCATCCTGGGCAGACGTCAACAGTGAGTGTCACTGGGCCCGCAATAACCCCTCACACCCCATCTGCAACACCGCAGCCAGCAGCAGTCCCCACAACCTGTGTACCTGGCACAGTAACAATTATTGTGTGCCCTCCAGTCCTGGATCATGATGTGACAATCACCAATCCAGCTACAGAGGAGCCAGGAATCAGTGGGAGAGGGCACCTTGGGCCAAGGCCACAGGCTGATGGTGTTAGAGGTTATGGAAACACCCAGGCCACCATCGACCACGTCTTGGGAGCCTATCATGAGTCCCAAGGCATAATGGGCCAGGTACTCACCAAAATACGGGAGATGAAGCAGCTGTAGAGGAACATACACCATGAAATGGAGGTCCATAACTCAAACATGGGCTCCCTAATTGGGATGCTGCATGAGATTCACACATACCTGTGCAGGGCTTTTCCAACACTGTTGGAAACAGCCTTTCTTCACGGTCACCCCCAAACCTTTTGCATTCCTCCTTCTCTTGTTCTGACCTCATTTTTGCTAGCTTTAAGACTCTGCGCACTTTACCACTCTAATCAGTGCTACAGTGCATATGATCTCTCCTTAAAACATGGTGACATTGGCTCATACCCAACTGGCTTATTTAATTTACTTGTAAGTCCCTAGTCAAGTGCACTACATGTGCCCAGGGCCTGTAAATTAAATGCTACTAGTGGCCTGCAGCACTGGTTGTGCAACCCACATAAGTAGCCCCCTAACCGTATCTCAGGCCTGTCTCTGCAGTGCCTGTGTGTGCAGTTTCACTGCCACTTCGACTTGGCATTTAAAAGTACTTGGCAATCCTTAAACTCCCCTTTTTCTACATATAAGTCACCCCTAAGGTAGGCCCTAGGTAGCCCACAGGGCAGGGTGCTATGTAGGTAAAAGGCAGGACATGAACATGTATGCTCTATATGTCCTGGTAGTGTAAAACTCCTAAATCCGTTTTTACACTGCTGTGAGGCCTGCTCCTTTCATAGGATAGCATTGGGGCTACCCTCATATACTGTTTGAGTGGTAGATCCTGATATGAAAGGCGTAGCCAGGTCATATTTAGTATGGCCAGAATGATGATACAAAATCCTTCTTAATGGTGAACTTGGAGTTTATATTACTATTTTAGAAATGCTACTTTTAGAAATTGAGCATTTCATTACACTTAAATCCTTCTGTGCCTTCCAATCCACGTCTGGCTAGGTTTAGTTGATAGCTCCCTTGTGCATTAACTCAGGCACACCCCAAACACAGGATACTCAGCCTCCCTTGCATGCATCTGAATTTTGAATGGGACTTCCTGGGCTGGGAGCGTGGAAGGCTTGACACTTACATGTCAAAGGATAGTAGCCTGCCCTCACACAAAGGACTGCCACCCCCCCAATGGGACCCTGGCAGACAGGATGGAACTGAAGGAGGACCTTGAGCACTTCTAAGCCACTCTTTGAAGTCTCCCCCCTTCAAAGGCACATTTTGGTATTCAAGCAGGGTCTCTGACCCTGCCAACTTAGACACGCCTTGACAAGACACTCTTGCTACAGACGCTTCCTGGAGAAGAGAACCTGAACCAGAATCTGCAACCTGTCTAGAAGAACTGTCTGGCTGCCCAAAGGACTCACTTGACTGCTTTCTGAGAAGGACTGCTGCCTTGCTGTTGCCCTGCTGCCTTACTGCTCTCTGGCTGTGCTGAGAAGTACTCTCCAAGGGCTTAGATAGAGCTTGCCTCCTGTTCCCTGAAGTCTCAGGACCAAAAAAACTTCATCTCTACAAGAAGCCTGCCAGGAATGACACATAGCCTGCATTGCAGTGAAAAGTTCACCGCGCGCCGAACCAGAATGACACAGCCTGACTTCCCAACAAGAAGATCGATGCAGAGCCAGCGTAGCGCCAGGAAATTCAACGCACGCCCCACTGGATCGACGCACACCAAAGCCGGAACAACGCAGCCTGACTTCCAGAGAGGAATCGACGCAGCTCCTGCCATGCGGTAGAAATTTCCATGCAACGCCCACTGGATCAACGCATCCCCTGTGACTTCATCCTGTCAGCGCCGGAAATCCACGCATCATCCCTGGGGTGTCCAAAAACCCCGCAACCCGACGAGGATCCATGACTGAGCGCCAGAAATCAACGCACAACTGTCCCTGCGTGAAAACTAAATGACACGTGTGCGGCCAGAGAAATCAACGCACACCTCCTTGTTTTCCACACATCTCCTCCTCTGTGGTTCTTTGCGGAGAGTTTTAACGCGAACCAGGTACTTTGTGCTTGAAAGAGACATTTATTGCTTTTAAAAGACTAAAGACACTTTATATCACTTTTACAGTGATCTCTCAACATATACTTATTGCATTTTAATTGTTTTGACCTGCATATTATCAGATAAATAAGATACATTTTTTTAGACAGTGTGTGGTGTATTTTTGTGGTGTTATACTGTGTTATTGCATGATTTATTGCACAAATACTTTAAAGGTTGTCTTCTAAGTTAAGCCTGACTGCTCAGTGCCAAGCTACCAGAGGGTGGGCACAGGATACTTTGGATTGTGTGTGACTTACCCTGACTTAAGTGAGGGTCCTTGCTTGGACAGGGGGTAACCTGACTGCCAACTAAAGACCCCATTTATAACATTGGTAATCAGCGGTGAGGATAGGACTTGTATTTGTGCCGTGAAATACAATAGCTAAGTGTTCACTACCTACCCACAGTTATAGGTCAACTTGATTTTTTATCTTTTCCTGCTATTTTGTCTTTCTACCTAACATTTTTTACCTAAAATCCTCATTCAACAAGTCTCTGGCTGGGTCCCAAGCAGGAGATGAGAATTTTGACCTAGCCATGCTGGAGACATACAGGCCCTCATTAAAACCCTGGCGGTCAGTGATAAAGTGGCTGTAATACCACCAACAGGCCCGCAGTAATTACCTGCAAATTGTGACCATGGCTGAAAGATCTCAGATAGACAGCCACTTTATCACACTGACCGCCATGGCGGAAACAACAGCCACCACGGCGGTAGCCACCTACAGCCAGGTGGAAGACAATGTTTTGCCCACCGGATTATGACAGCCCTATCTACCACCTTTTCTGGGGCAGTACCAACGACTTCAAAAGCCTGGCAGAAATACTGCACAGAAGGGAAAGGACTCACCATTGGAGACACAGGCAACAACCATGCCGCCATGGAGCCCGAGCTGCACATTTTTCTGATGATCTTTTATGTCCTGCTCCACCGCGAACACCAATGACGGCGAAGACGACCACTGTGAGTACAGCCGCCTAGCACACAGAGAAGGGGGGAGGAAAAAGAGAGTGGCACACAGACACACAACCCCCCCAACACCATACACACAAGCAGATGCAGTAATACAACATATTTACCCTGTACCCCTCAGGAATAATGCAAGGACAACACCAATAGATGAAAGTGAGTTTAAAAAAATAAATACAGTAGAAATACATACATCCAATCTAAAAGTATATACATATGTACAATTCAAGGGACACTGCCCAGTCCTCAATGTGCGTGGGCCACAGGGCCGCATGACTAAGTTCAAGCCCCCACTTGTCTCCTGCCACAACACAGAGAAAACACTGCAGGCGCATCATATGGAAAATAGGGAGGCACCTCAGGGGGACTGGGAACAGGGGGGCACCTCAGCCGGCACCCTTTCCGTGAGCCAGCCTGGTGCCCTGGATCCTTTCCCACCACGAGTGGGTGTGAACACTACTGTGCCTGTGGACTGGGTGGCTGAGGTGCTTGCCTGGGTTTTAGTCACCGTGGCCAGACATGAAGGATTGGGAGGGCAGGGATAGGGAAGAGGTCACTGTTGGAGAGGAAAAGTTGCTGAGGGACATTGGGGTGGGGAGAGGGAGAAGGTATGGGAGTAGAGGAGGAGGGAGTGGTTGTGGGAGGTGTCTTTCTGCTCTGTTAGGGTACAGGTGCATGGGCTGGATGCTGTTGTGAGATGGATGGTTGTTGGGTGTCTGAGTGCTTGTGTTTGTGTACCTTGGGAGGGGGGACTGACACAGTGGGAGAGAACACAGGGGACGTGTGCATGGCTGTTGTGGAGGTGTCTGCCAATTGGGTGTGTGTTCTGATAGGTGTGCTGGTGATGGCGGTAGTGGATGTGGAAGTAGTGCATGCAGGTGTGAGTGTAGACGCAACTGGGAGGGAGGTGGAGGAGGAGGAGGACAGGGACACAGTGAAGGCAGTGGATGTTGGTATGTCTGCATCTGGATGGTGTTTGTGTGAGTGCCTGTGGGATGCTGTGTGGTGCTTGTTTTTGCCTGTGCCACTCTTGTGTGTTGTCTTGTGTGCATGCTAGTCTGCCTGTGTGCTTGGGATAGGTTGGGGTGGGTTGAGGGAATGGGGTTGGGTAGAGGAAGTTGGAGGGGGGGAAGGTGGAAACAGGGACAATGGCTACCATCAGAGAGGAGCCTGGATTGATCTCTGTTGGGTCGCCAAGCCAGTGTGAATGCCGTCCAGAAATGCATTGGTGTGTTGCATTTGGGCTGCCAGCCCCTGGATGGCATTCACAATGGTTGACTGCCCAACAGAGATGGATCTCAGGAGGTCAGTAGCCTCCTCACTCAGGGCAACAGGGCTCATTGGGGCAGGGTCTGAGGTGCCTGGGGCGAAGGAGATGCCCACCCTCCTGGGTGAGTGGACACAGGCAAATCGATGACGAGCTGCTGGGAAGGCGGTGCAGGTACCGGGGTGGCAGATGTACCTATACCTGGGGTGGTCACAGAGGTGTCCTCCACCACCAGGGAGCTTCCATCGGAGGAGCTATCTGTGTCCGAACTGTCCTGTCCAGTCTCCGCCATTGTGCTCCCCTTGCCCTCCGTCCCACTGGTGCCCTCACCGTCGGTGGACTCTGCCTCCTGGGTCCTGTGGGATACATTACCTCCTTCGCCGGTGCCTCTGCTCCTCTGCCAGATGATGCTAATGCACATATGGACAGGATGACAGAACAAAAAGGGGTGGGGAGAGACAAAGGATACACTTGGTCAATGGCTGAACCAACACCACTGCTGGCTTACACAGCACTCTCACACACAGGGAACAGGCCTACGCACTATGCAATGCTAGCCACCAGGGCATAGGGAGGGACACATACTCCCAACTGCAGCATACCTGGGACCCACACAGCCCTCCCCAGCAGTGGATGCCTACAACCTAGGTAGGAGGACTATCACATCAGAGTCCTGGCCAACATGGGACTTACCCTGCAATGTCAGGCCTGGCCTAGGGGCACCCACAGACACACATCCCCCACCCCGATACCACCCCACCAGGCGTAAGTAGTAATGATGGGCACTGTACTCACTCACTTGTGGCTGCTGCAATGCCCTCAAGCACCCATCCAGCTTCGGATAGGCCACTGCCAGTATGCGGGCCATCAGGGGGTCAGGGTTTGACAGGTACTCCTTTCTCGTTGGGAGGCCATCCCCTGCTGGGCCTCCGTCATCTTCCGCGCCCAGCATCTCAGGTCCTCCCACCATTTCCGACAGTGCGTGCTCCGCCTGCCGTAGACCCCCAGGGTCCGCACGTCCTTGGGGATGGCACGCCATATACCCTTCTTTTGATGGATGCTAACCTGCAGAGGAAATACACACAGGGAAAGGTATTAGTCAGACAGTCCTGCCTGATACACTCATGGCCCACCATACCCCTTCCCATCCCCATTTGCACAGACCTGGCCCAGCACACAAGCAGCAAGCCGCCCAGGAGACATCCACCAACCCCCATACACAAGGCCTTCACACACACCACTCCATGCATTCATGTCCCATGCATCGTGCTCACAGTGTACTCACCTGTTGGTCTGGAGGCCCATACAGCAGTCGGTACTGGGGTAGGACACCATCCACCAGTCGCTCCAACTCCGCCGAGGTGAAGGCAGGGGCCCTTTCCCCAGTCACACACTCGCCATGGTAGGCTCCAGACACAGGTCACAGCAGCACATGCAGTGTAGGTCCTCTCCTGTTGAAGGTCAGGTAGCAAGTGAGTGAACAAATAGAAAATGGTGGTGTCGTCAGCGGTGGTACATACGGTCACCACCGGCGTACATCACCATTCGCCACTGTACCCCTAGGGCCCAATATTATCCAATAAGGCGTTGCACAGCGGTTTCTGACCGCCTCCCACAACGGCTCACAACGGCAGCGGAATTGCCTCACTTCCACCTCTCCCTCCAAACAGGACAGGCGGACGCCATTTCAGGGGGGGGGGGCGGTATTATAACTGCATCACAGTTCACAATTGTACATACATGACAGATGCCACTTATACATTTCAAGTTAACTTCATCCATTGTACTGCTGTGGCTACGATGTACAGTTTGTGACCGGCTCCTCACTCTTTTGCCCCACAGATTGCTACTGCTGCAGATGAATAGGAGATTGAGACAAACCCCCACGTACAGACCCCTGGTGGACTTGGCAACAATGGAGGACAGGCACATTATCCTCACTTATAGACTTGACAGGGCCACAATCACAGAGCTGTGAGCCCAGTTGGAGCCTGACCTGATATATGCCATCCGTCACCCCACTGGGATCCCCCCATTTGTGCAAGTCCTATCTGTGCTCCATTTCTTGGCAACCGGTTCTTTCCAAGTGACAGTGGGCTTAGCAGCAGGAATGTCACAACAAATGGTCTCAATAGTGCTCACAAGAGTGCTGGATGCCCTGATTAAACACATGTGCAGCTACATTGTTTTCCCCCAGGTGGAGGATTTGGCCACAGTGAAGGCTGACTTCTATGCAATAGGACATATCCCCAAAATCACTGGGGCAATTGATGGCACACATATTGCATCTGTTCCCCCATGGAAAAATGAACAGGTGTTCAGAAATCGCAAGAGTTTTCACTCAATGAATGTCCAGATGGTGTGCCTGGTGGACCAGTACATCTCCCATGTCAATGCTGAGTATCCTGGGTCAGTGCATGGCACCTTTATCCTGAGGAATAGCAGCATCCCAAATGTGTTGGCCCAACTGCAGATACACAGGGTGTGGCTAATAGGTGAGCCCTGGTTCCCACCCAGTGGATGTTGGTGTATGGGTATGGTGTGGGCCATATGGGATACTGTGTGGCTAAATGTTGTCACTCAATATTTGCAGGTGACTCAGATTACCCCAAACTATCATGGCTACTGACTCCTGTGAGGAATGCCAGGGCAAGGGCAGAAGAATGTTACAATGAGGCACATGGGGGTACAAGAAGGATTATAGAACATACTTTTGGCCTCCTGAAGGCCAGGTTTCGGTGCCTCCATCTAACAAATGGATCCCTGTGCTACTCACCCAAAAAGGTCTGCCAGATAATCGTGACATGCTGCATGTTGCAAAACCTTACCTTGAGACGACATGTGCCTTTTCTGCAGGAGAAGTAGGCTGGAGATGGCCGTGTGTCAGCAGTGGACCCAGTGGACAGTGAGGATGAAGAGGCAGAGGATGGGGATGAGGACAACAGAATTGCAGCGAGTCGACCATACTTCCAATGACACACAGATACAACAGTGTAACTTCAAATTTGAATGTCATTTGTTTGTTTCACATTGACACTGGCAGGCTGTGATTTCCCACTTCTATGCCCACTCACTGTACCCTTTTGAATTCTCTTTTTGCAGATGTTGATGCCCCACTATCACTCCTGGTGTATTCACTGCAGCCAAATACAGGTCTATCCTATGGGCGCATTACTGTACAGTTGAAATGCAATGTTTGAATCTTGTTCAACAAATACATACCTAAATCATTTGACATACTCCATACTTGTATTTTTTCAAAGTGTGTTTATTGAAGTGCTATGAAGAAAAGGGGGTAGTGCAATGGGCTGGGGTGATGATGGAGGACAGTCCATGGCATTGTTCCAGTCTATTTGTAGCACAGGTGCATTGTCTAAGGGGACGTAAGAAGGGGAGCAATGGCAGTTCAAGGTGGACAGGGTGACAGAGTGGGACACAAGGGTGACAATCAGGAGAGTCTTATTTCCTGGCAGGGGTCTTGGCAATAGTCTCTGGCTTCTGCCTGGATCACAGGGAGTGTTTGCGGGGTGGTTCTCCTTCTGCAGGGGGAGGGGTGCTGGTGGCCTGTTGGTCCTGTGGTGGGGCCTTCTGTCCACTAGCAGCAACGGAGGTGGAGGGCAGTTCAGTAGTCTGGCTAGTGGCAGGGGTCCACTGTTGTACGACTGCGTCCCTCATAATGTTGGCCATGTCTGCCAGCACCCTTGCTATGGAGACTAGGGTGGTGTTGATGGCCTAGAAGTCCTCCCTGATCCCCTGGTGCTGTCTTTCCTGCAGCCACGTGTTCTCCTGCACGTTGTCCAGGATCTGGCCCAGCACATCCTGGTACGCTCCCAGGATCTCCGTGAGTGCCTCCTGGAGAGTTGGTTCCCTGGGCCTGCCCTCCCCCTGGCGCACAGCACTCCTCCCAGTTTCCCTGTTGTCCTGTGCCTCTGTCCCCTGATCTATGTGCCCCCTGCCACTGACTCCAGGTCCCTGATTATTTTGGGTGGGAGGTGTGCCTTGGGGTCCCTTTAGTGGTGTACACACTGCTGATTGACGTGTCCTGGGGACAGAGGCATGGGTACACTGGGTGGGTGCTGTTGTGGTGTTTCCTGAGGGGTGAGGCTCTGTGGTGGTGTGTGACTGTGGCTGGGTAACCGACTGTCCAGAGGTCCCTGATGGGCCAGGTTGGTCATCCAGATCCAGGTGACCAGAGTTGCTGTCATCACTGTGGGCCTCTTCTGTGGGTGGACTGGATGTTGCTGGCACCTCTTCTCCGGTGACATTGGCTGGGATACCTGTGGGGATGTAAATGCAGTGTCATTGTTTCTGTGTGTGACATATGGTGCATGGGTGGGTGGACCTCTTTGGTTGTGTTTGCCCTGGCAGCTTTCACTTGTGTGAGTTCTTATGTGATGGGCTAGCTGATTCTCTCTAGTGTGCATGCTTTAGTGTTAGGTGTCCATGCAGGTCTGTGAGTGGTGTCCATGCATTGGTGTGGCATGCAGGGCTTGGCATTGGGATGAGTGAGATGTGATGGTGGGGGGTGGGGGTCTTGGTGATGTGATGGGATTGAGGGTGAATGTGGGGGCATGTGATGGCATGCAGGTGGTGGGGTGGTAGAAATAGAGAGTTGACTTACCAGAGTCTAGTCCTTCTGCTACTCCTGCCAGTCCCTCATGATGCATGATTGCCAAGACTTTCTCCTCCCATGTTGTTCGTTGTGGGGGAGGAGGTTGGGGTCCACCGCCAGTCCTCTGTACGGCGAGTTGGTGTCTTGCTGCAATGGAAAGTGCCTTCCCCCGTAGGTTCTTCCACCTCTTCCTGATGTCATCCCTTGTTCTTGGGTGCTGTCCCTCGGTGTTGACCCTGTCCATGATTCTCCACCATAGCTCCATATTCCTAGCTATTGATATTTACTGCACCTGTGATCCAAATAGCTGTGGCTCTACCCGGATGATTTCCTCCACCATGACCCTTAGCTCCTCCTCAGAGAATCTGGGGTGTTGTTGTGGTGCCATGGGTGTTGTGTGAGTGGTGTGGGTGAGGGTGTGTAGGGTGAGGTGTTGGGATGTGTGATGTAAGGTGCCTGAGTGGTGTATAGGTGATGGTGGTGTGTGGGTCTGGTCTTGTCTGTAGTCGTGATGTCAGTCTGTTGGCAATGGTTTGTATTCATAAAGGGTTGTGGGTAATGTGGGTGTGTGCTTTATAGTGGTGTGGGTGTGTGGGTGTGGTGTGTGTATGGGTGTCAGGTATGTGTTATTTAAATTGACCAATGTAATGGTGTTTTGTTTGAGTGTGTGTATTTTGAGCACGGAGGTATGTACTGCCAATGGTTTATCGTCGTTGAATGTCTGCTGTGGTGATTATGGAGTCATAATGTGGTGGGCATAGTTCTGTTGGCCTAATAGTGTGGGTTTTGATACCGCCAGTTTATCACTGACCTTTGGGCTGGCGGACTTGTGTATGTGGCTGCATAGTGACGGATTGGTGTGTGTGTGTCATGATATGGTGAACAGATATCCGCCGCAGCAGTGGTATGTTGGCGGCAGTCAGCGTGGCGGTAAGTGAGATTTACCACCAATGTCATAATGAGTGCCATAGTGTAAAACAGCTGAAGGGGTTCTGCAGAGATATGGGAGTACCTACCCAGAAATCCTCCAGAAAGGAAGAATTCCAAAAGGCGCTGAGGGCCTGGGCAAAGGCCCATTCTAATGAGAGTGTTGAAGAGAAGGGTCCAGTGGATGGCCCCTCAGGGGATTGTTTGCATTAGTGGAGAATGTTACCACTGTGATTATGCCCCCTGCCAAACCAGGGAGCAGGGTCTCTGACCATGGCCTGACCACAGAGGAAAGGAGGGAGAAGAGAGAGTTCCAGTTACAAATGGCAAGGTTGAAAATTGAAGCTCAACAGGAGGAAAGGAGGGCAGAGAGAGAAGCTAAAGAATCTGAAAGGGCCTTGGCTGAAAGGAAACATTTGTTGGCTCATGAACTGAGTCTCAAGGAGCCGGATATCAAGGTGAAGCAGCCTGAGTCCAGCAGTAATGGTGGCAGCATACATGCAGACCCTGCTGGAGAAAGAAAGGTTTGTACACCTAAAAATGTTGTGCCCATTTATATGGTGGGGGATTGATAAGTGGCTGGCTGCTTATGAAGTTGCACTTAGGGCTCATGAGGTTTCTGTAGAGCAATGGAGGGCGGCCTTGTGGTGGTATGTACCAGCTGTGGGGAGGGACACACTTCTTACACTGGATCCTAGGGATCAAAACATATATTCACCCATGAGAGCCTCTTTACTTGCCTAGTTTGCGCTGACTTCTGAGAAATACTGTCAGAGGTTCAGGGACAGCACCAAACTCTCCACACAAACTTGGGTAGACTGTACTGATTTCTCCAATAAGGCACTGAATGGATAGGTGCAGGGCAGCAAAGTAGGTGATTACACAGGGTTATTTAATTTAATTCTGAGAGAGCATATGCTCTGGCTTTGTTTTACAGAGTTGCCCCAGCACTTGGTTGACAGTAAGCTCACTGATCCTAGGAAGCTTGCTGAAGAGGCGAACCTCTGGGCTAGTACCAGAGTGTCCAAAAAGGTACCAGGGAGTGACCCCAAGTGGGGTAGTTCAGGTTCCCCCCAACAGAGTGAGGGGGAGGTTAGAGATGACCCAGACAAGTCACAGAGTAAGGGGGCGGAAAGGGGTCCCATGCCCCATCTGAGTTCCAGGATTGTAGTTCTGGTGGGCGGGTGGCCAAAGTATCCCATTCCCAACCCCGCTGCTTTGAGTGTTCCCAGCTAGGACACAGAAAAGGGGACTCTGTCTGTCCAAAGAAATCACCACCTGGTGGGACCTCTACTTAGGGGAAAGTAGTCCCCAAGGGCAGGTTGTAACCATGCCTTCATCTCCTTTAGTTGGAAGGTGGACTCAGATGGTAAACTGGTGATCCCTGATGGTGGAAATCGTCACTTCCACCAGGTGGGAGTGAATGGGGTCCCAGTCACCACTCTGAGAGACACAGAGGCTAGTCTCACCATGATGGTGAAGAGACTAGTGTCACCAGAGCAGTACACCATCCTGGTGTGTAGAGTGATTCTAGGCATTGGGGAGGATTTCTTCCACTCCATGGCCCTGGTGTCCCTAGAGTGGGGTGGGGAGGTGACCCAGAGGCGGGTCATAGCTAGTCCCCAGCTGCCCACTTACTGCATTCTGGGGAATGAGTTACCCCTAGTGTCAGGAGAACTGACAGAGTTGACCCCTGAGGGTGTCCTGACAGTTCAGGTGTCTGGCAGTACCACTCCCCAGAGGAGGGTACTTGAGCCCAGATTTAGGGGCAAGGTGAGGAAGGACTCACCCTTGTCCTCTGTTCAGCCTCAGGGTACAGGCCCTGGGCTTAGTGACCAGTATCAGGGGCCCACCCCTGAACTGGTAAGAATGGAGAAGGGTTAAAAGACCCCTGGGGCTACTGCCCCCCCATTCTGGGATGCTTCAGGAGCCCATTGGGAGCTCCCTACCAGCCCCCCAGCGGAAGGAGAAGCTCATCCAAAGGCCGCACTCAGGGTCTCTACTTAGCAGTGGATGGTCTGGGGCCTGGCTCTTGCACTGACAGATGTCAGTGGTGTCTGTTGGTTTCTGTCCTTGTGGACAGAGTTTTCCCTGGGTTGGGGACAGAAGTCAGACCCAAGGAATGGAACAGCCCACATCACTTTGTTGGCCATGGTGGTACTGCCTGCATAATGGGATGCATCTGTGAGCAAGTTAAAGTTAGGAGCTTCACAGATGGGGTTCTCAGGTGGTGGGAAGGGTTCCCCATGGGTCAGTTCAGGGGCCCCAGAGAGTATAAACAGAGAAACCTTACTGAATTCAGAAAGGCGTGGAACTGGCAAGTGCCCCTGCAGTAGTGTGCCATTGTCCATGTTCTATCGCCTTAAGCAGGGAAGTCCATCAGAGTGTTGATTAGTCTACCCTTGCTTTAGGCTGGAAGGGGGGTATGTTGGAAATGGCCTTTCTGCAGGGCTGCATTCCTCCTTCTCTTTTTTTGACCTCATTTTTGCTGGCTTTAGGATTCTGCGCACTTTACCACTGCTAATCAGTGATAAAGTGCATATGCTCTCTCCTTAAAACATGGTGACATTGGCTCATACCCAATTGGCTTATTTCATTTACTTGTAAGTCCCTAGTCAAGTGCACTACATGTACCCAGGGCCTGTAAATTAAATGCTACTAGTGGCCTGCAGCAGTGGTTGTGCCACCCACATAAGTAGCCCCAGAACTATGTCTCAGGCCTGCCTCTGCTGTGCCTATGCGTGCAGATTCACTGCCACTTCTACTTGGCATTTACAAAATGCTTGCAAATCCTTAAACTTCCCTTTTTCTACATATAGGTCACCCCTAAGGTAGGCCCTAGGTAGTCCATAGGACAGGGTGCTATGTAGGTAAAAGGCAGGACATGAACATGTATGTTCTATATTTCCTGGTAATGTAAAACTCCTAAATTAGTTTTTACACTGCTGTGAGGCCTGCTCTCTTCATAGGATAGCATTGGGCTACCCTCATATACTGTTTGAGTGGTAGATCCAAACACAGGATACTCAGCCTCGCTTGCATGCTTCTGCATTTTGAATGGGTCTTCCTGGGCTGGAAGGGTGGATGGCTTGACAATTACATGTCAAATGACAGTAGCCTGTCCTCACACAAAGGACTGCCACACCACCTACTGGGACCCTGGGAGACAGGATGGAACTGAAAGGGGACCTTGTGCACTTCTAAGCCATTCTTTGAAGTCTTCCCCACTTCAAAGGTACATTTGGGTATTTAAGTAGGGTCTCTGATCCTACCAACTTAGACATTTCTTGACAAGATTCTCTTGTCACAGACACTTCCTGGAGAAGAGAACCTGAACTAGAATCTGCAACCTGCCCAGAAGAACTGCCTGGCTGCCCAAAGGACTCACCTGACTGCTTTCTGAGAAAGTCTGTTGCCTTGCTGTTGCCCTGCGGTCTTGCTGCTCTCTGGCTGTGCTGAGAAGTGCTCTCCAAGGGCTTGGATAGAGCTTGCCTCCTGTTCCCTAAAGTCTCAGGACCAAAAAGACTTCATCTCTACAAGAAAGACTCCTTGTGCGCAGAAAATCGACACACAGCCTGCCAGGAACGACGCACAGATGGCATTGCGGTGAAAAATTCACTGCAAGCCGAACCGGTAAGACGCAGCCTGACTTCATAATGAGAAGATCAACGCAGCGCAGGCATAGCAACCGGAAATTCGACGCACGGGCCACTGGATCGACGCACAGCCGAGCCAGAACAATGCAGCCTGACTTCCAGAGAAGAATCGACGCAGCGCAGTAGAAATTTCCACGCAACGGCCACCGGATCGACACAGGCCCTGTGACTTTGTCCTGTCAGTGCCGGAAATCCACGCATCATCCCCGGGGCATCCGAAAATCCCGCAACCCAACCAGGATCCGCAAATGAGTGGCAGAAATCAATGCACAGCCATCCCTGCATGAAAACTAAACAACGCATTGCCTTGTGCAGCTCGAGAAATCGAAGCACGCCTCCTTGTTTTCCATGCATCTCCTTCTCTGAGGTTCTTTGCGGAGATTTTGAACGCGAACCAAGTACTTTGTGCTTGAAAGAGATATTTATTGCTTTTAAATGACTAAAGACACTTTGGGGGTCATTCCGACCCCGGCGGGCGGCGGGCACCGCCCGCCGGGCGGAGACCGCCAAAAGACCGCACCGCGGGCAAATGACCGCGGCGGTCATTCTGACTTTCCCGCTGGGCGGGCGCGCGACCGCCAAAAGGCCGCCCGCCCGCCCAGCGGGAAAGACCCAGCAACGATGAAGCCGGCTCTGAATGGAGCCGGCAGAGTTGCTGGGATGCGACGGGTGCAGTGGCACCCGTCGCGATTTTCAGTGTCTGCTTTGCAGACACTGAAAATCATTATGGGGCCCTGTTAGGGGGCCCCTGCACTGCCCATGCCAGTGGCATGGCCAGTGCAGGGGCCCCCAGGGGCCCCACAACACCCGTTCCCACCATCCTTTACCACCAGGAACGGGATGGCTGGAAGGGGGTCGGAATCCCCATGGCGGCGCTGGAAGCAGCGACGTTTTTCTAAACACTGTGTGGTGCATTTTTGTGGTGCTATACTGTCTTATTGCATGATTTATTGCACAAATACTTTACACATTGCCTTCTAAGTTAAGCCTGACTGCTTGGTGCCAAGCTACCAGAGGGTGGGCACAGGATAATTTGGATTGTGTGTGACTTTCCCTGACTAGAGTGAGGGTCCTTGCTTGGACAGGGGGTAACCTGACTGCCAACCAAAGACCCCATTTCTAACAAGCACTGTCTACCTGTGGTCCAACTGCATCACTCCCATCAACATCTGCTGCAACCACAGAAAGGGAGGCCCTGCCAGAGAAAGACACGCCTGCAGATACCCCTGTCTCTGCAGCTGTGGGCCCCCCCACAGCACTGGCAAGCAGTGATATCCATGCAAATTACCAGCAGGTGCGAATGGCAAGAACTCCACCCCAGCAGCAAGAAACCTCAAACCTAATTTCCTCCAGTGTGTGTAACACATTCACACTGTGGAGTATTTCTGGATGCATCTCCCCTTCTGATGGCAGTAGTGTTTTGGACATTGTACTTCAAACAACTTGACATCTACAACTATTCACCATGACTGATTTCTTCACTTTTCAGTTTTCCTATTTGGTTTTCTCCTTGTTTACTTAAATAAAACCACTAGTCTGAAACACATTGCCTGAAGTTGTATATCTCACATCTAGCAATGTGTACATGTACTCCCATATGAAATCTACAATAGGAGCAGTATTTACTTGTGTAAGCATGAATATGTTGCATGTACACAATGTGTAGCAATATCTCCTTGTGTAAGCATGGATATGTTGCATGTACACAATGTGTAGCTCAGGATCACAACCATGTCTCACCAAAACAAACATACAAGTGTTTTCTCATATACCATCTTTATTCCATTGTACCAACAATAGGCTTACATTGTGTTGGAAACATAGCAAATCATACATGACTCCAATACTCTGTGCCAGTGGTCACATTTTCAGTTGTAGAATTTAACAACATGGAAGGAGGGGATACATCTGACAATTTCCTATTGAATAGGCAAAACAAAATTAGTCTATGTCATCAGCTGGAGCCATATCACCTATCTCACAAACGGAATCCCACACCAATAACACCAGTATCCAAACACGTTGCAATAATACATTTTCTGATCACAGGATCATTCCTATCCATTATTCCAGTATCTGGTGGAATGTCACAAACACATTTCTCAGGTGTGCCACAAATACTTTACACTACAGTGAGGCGACACATCAATAGCTACATACAATTTACACACAACGAAGATTTAGCTAGTGTGAAGGAAGCAAAGAATGATGTGGCTCCGCAACTACATTTTGTCGGAATACATGATGACCACATATTGCATTAGGACCACCACATGACAAGGAACAAGTCCAACAGATTCCTCATAACTTCCATCCTATCACTGTTCAAGCTGTCTTGATACAGGATTTGTACAGCCAAAGTGTGTCTGTCAATCCCAAGAACAACCCATGTCCTCTTTGTACTTCCAAACATCATCATGCCACAACTCTAAAAATGTCCAAATGAAGATTCCATGGTGAAGTACCTAAAGAGACCAAAACAAATATGTTAGCTATCAAACCATCCATATAAGGCAATTCACATAGTCAACTCCTGGAGAACACAGTCCATGGCACAAATCTGAGCAAAACAAAGCAACACAAACAAAATGACCATGTGTCAAAACCTTGTTCAAAAAACACCTCTCACCTGGATTTTCCCAGAGCTTGCCCTCCCTAATGTTTTCCCTTGACATACTCCTTTCAGCATTACAACAAGAGTTGCTGTAAGAGTCAAAGTTATGACATGTGACAAAATGAGATGAAGTTGTTGATGAGATGTTGACGCAAGTCAGTTCTTTCCTTTTCACCACTATCATCATCAATTGGCATTTCAGGATCCTCACCCGGTTGCACTTCATGGTCTCCATCCTCTGTGATATAAGGGATGTGCCATTGCAGGGCGATGTTGTGGAGCATGCAGCAGGCCACAGTGATTTGGCACCCTTTCCTAGGAGAGTAGAGGAGGGCTCCCCCAGTTTTGTCTTCAGGAGCCCAAAAGCCCACTCCACTGGCTGCTGTCATTGAACTTCCGCTGGCTTTGTTGGATTCCTCAGCTGTGCCAACAATCATGGCCAGATGGGATAGGCTGAGTCTCCTAGATGGAAGACAGACATAAGTGCAACAATAAGTTACACACTTTGTGGTTATACTACCTGACATTACCCACAAATGTTAGGAAAGATCATACTTACCAACAAGCCAAGCCCTCTCCGGTAGTAGTTGTGACATCAGCTGGGGTATGGTGCTGTTTACAGTACAAAGGAATCATAAGCTGATCTAGGAAACAGGGCACAGACGTTTGAGATATTCATATACGGTAAGCAGACAACTTGCATGTTGATAGAATGGAAGTTCTTCCTGTTCAGGTAAACATGTTCCCTGGCTTGTGGTAGTACTAAGGCAATATGGGTGCCATCAATGGCTCCAACCACATGTGGTAGCCGAGCAAATCCATCAAAGTCAACATTCAGATTGGCTGAATCCTCTCATCTGGGGAACTGGGTGTAGCTCTCAATGTGTCTCATCATTGCCAAAAGCACGTCTTGAAGTACACCATAGAAACTTGGTTATGACATACTACCAGATACTGCCACAGTATATTGAAAGGAAGCTGGGGCCAGAAAATGCAATACTGCCATAACTTTCACAATTGGTGTGATACATGTGGGATTAGTGTTGTGAGGCAGGAGCTCAGGATCCAACTGATGATATAAATACTGCATGGTTTGCCTATTTAAACAAAACTTCTGGATGATATCCCTTTCTTCCATGGTCTGAAGGTTTGGTAATGGGTGGTACGCTGGAGGCTGTAATCTTCTCTCTCTCCCAGGGTACCTATGTGTGAATGGAAAACAGTATATGAATGATGGTCACAATGTCCACAGTAACATATGTGAAGAGTAAGCCATAACTCATGTGATAGTACAAAACTGTTCAGATTGCAATTTACACACATTACTTGTACTGTATTGGGCAACATCCATCACCATTTCACATTGTGGCCTCATAATGTGTCTTGACCATGAATTTGTACATATTTAAACATGTGACCCCTCATTTGGAGAGGTGGTGATGCAGTTTACAGTCACCAATATAGTACTTTCAACTGCTCAGATATTGGCTGCCTGACCTAGCATTCTGGACATTCAACCACAAAGTGGGAGATTGACTCCATGACAGCCAATGGCTGTGTTTGCATTTTCTGATGACCTCGTACGTTGCCGTGGTTTAAAAAATACCTCACTTGCCTTCTGACACTACTTCTATCATGACCGTATCCATTTTGCTGCTGTTTGCCAGCTCTGAGAACAATCATGACAGGCCAAGCAGGTGAGAGGGCCTGTGCCTTCTCTGCAGAAGAGCTGGAGCTGCTGGCTGGTCCTTTCCCTGTATGGCCAGCTCTATGGCTCACTGGAGGAACAGGTAATCTTACAGACATATGTTACTCTGTTTTACTCCATAATTTCCATTCCCATAGGCACAATGTGCCTCCACATTCAAGTGTTAGGTCTGATTACTGTTGTAAATTTGGTGGTCCCTACATAGGACAATAATGTCAAGGATTATTGAACGCCATATCATATGTACTTAACATCACCATTGGGATGTGTGAGGTGTAGAAAGTCCTAAATTGTACTTTTGGTGGATGTAGACATCTATGCAAGCATACATTTCATGGTACCTATGATATATTAACTATTCAGATCATGCTAACTTTGCAAGCACATTTATAGCCTTTGCAGCATGAGCTGTGAATGTATTCTGTAAAAAGCTGCTGGGGATGATGTTATGTAGCTGTACAGTCCCACATATCACTCATCCTAGATCAGGGCTCGCCAAACTGTTGTCTGCAACTGAAAATCAGCTCGATGAATGGGTCCAGAATGGTACATTTAATGCATCACTGACACGTCCTGGAGGGTGGTTATTGTGGCCAATAGATACCAACAGGTGTCATCAACGTTTTCTTAACTCCTCTGGGGGTTTAAGAACTAGTAGGCCAGACCCTCGCTATATATCATTCGAGCATGCTGGTACAACATATGGGCCCTCATTTGGACCTCAGCAGTCTTTGCAAAGACCGCCGAGTACTGCTGTGCTGAAGACCGCCAGTGCAGGCGGTTTTCCGCACAGCGTATCATGACTGCTGGCAGCCCTCCGCCCTTTTCCGGATGGAGAGCCGCCAGCAGCCATACTGGCGGTCGGCGGTGAAGTAGACGCCACTCCACCTTCACCGCCACGTCATCAGAACCGAACACCGCCCACCAAATCACGTCCCAGGATTCGGTGTGGCGGTGTTCTGGTGACAGGGAGCTGGCGGCGGAGCAGCCCCCATGGATCCCGTTCCCTCCAGTTGGATCACCAGACAAGGTAAGGTGATCGTCCGTTAGGGGACAGGGGTGGGGGGGTGTTGTGTGCGTGCATGGGGGTGTGCGTGTGAGTGTGTAGAGGGGGTGTGTGAGTGAGTGTATGCATGCTGGGGGTGTGTTGTGTGTATGGAAAATGTGTGCGCATATGTCTGTATGTATGTCTGTGTGTATGTGTGCGTGTATGTGTGCGTGTATGTCAGTGTGTATGTGTAGTAGTCGGGTGAGTGTGCGTGTATGGGGGTAGGGGTGTGTGTGTCAATGTGGGGGGGTTGGGGAGGGGGTCCTGCCACCTTTGGGGGGTGGGAGGGGGTCATGGGTTTGGGGAGGCCTCGGGGGGGGAGGGAGTTCGGGGAGACCCCTATCAGTGCCAGGGAACGAATTCCCAGGCACTGATAGTACCTACTGCAATGGATTGCGTGGCGGTACAGAACCCCACGAAATCCATGGCGGTATGCGGGGTCGGGATACCACCGGTAGTCTAGTAAGGGCCGCCGGGCTGGAGACTGAAGTCTCCAGCCCAGCGGTGGTTATCACCCTGGAGGTCGGAGTGTAGAAGTGGCGATTTGGCATGGCGGTAACCACCATGTTTGTAACGTTATTTTTGTTACCGCTGGCCTGTTTATGGTATTACCGCCACTTCTACGTCGACTTGCAGGGTTGTAATGAGGGCCATAGTGTGGGAAAATTGTGCCAACAATGGTTAAAATCATCCTCACTAGATGCAGTCAGAGAACACCTCAGCCTCCTGTCTAACACCACTGATTTACAAGACTTGCTGTTAGGCCCCAGAACACCACGTAGGAAGCGTTTCTTATATGCAGTATATAATGAAATTTGGAAACTTTCCCAACAAGATGCTGCTGCCCGGGTAAGGCAAATGGATCAGGAAAATTTTAAAAAGGCATTAGCTGTTGTGGATAATGGGATTAACACCTTGTTCGACCGGATATATACCATAAATAATATAGGGGGTCATTACGACCTCGGCGGTCTTTTCGCAAGTCCGCCGAGTACCGCTGTGCTGAAGACCGCCAGTGGTGGCGGTCTTCCGTGCCGCGTATTATGACCTCTGGCAGGCCGCCGTCCTTTTTCATTCGGAAAGCCGCCAGCAGCCATACTGGCGGTCGGCGGGAAAGTGGAGGTTGCCCAACCTCCACCGCCACGTCAACAGAACACTGCCCACTGAATCACATCCCATGATTCGGTGTGGCGGTGTTCTGGTGACGGTGTTCGGGTGGCGGAGCTGCCCCCATGGATCCCGTCCCCTCCCGGAGGATCAACGGACAAGGTAAGTTGATCGTCCGTTAGGAAAGGGGTAGGGTGGGTGTTGTGTGTTGTGTGCGTGCATGGGGGTGTGCGTGTGAGTGTGTAGAGGGGGTGAGTGAGTGAGTGTATGCGTGCGGGGGGTGCTGTGTGTATGGGAAATGTGTGCGGGTCGGACGATGTGCATGTCTGTTTGTATGAGTGTGGGTATGTGTTGTCGGGGTGTATGTGTGTGTGTAGGGGTGTGTATATGTGCATGTTGGGAGTGTGTGCGTGTAGGGGTGTGTACATGTGCGGGTGTCGGGTCGGGTGGGGAGGGAGGTTGTGCCACCTTTGGGGGTGGCAGGGGGGTGGGGGGGTGGGGGGAGGATTCGTGGGGGGTAGCGGGGGTGGGGGAGACCCCTATCAGTGCCAGGGAAGGAATTCCCTAGCACTGATAGTGCCTACCGCCATGGATCTCATGATCATGGCGGTTCCCAACCACCCGAGATCCATGGCGGTATGCAGGGTCCTGATACCGTCGGCGGTCTAGTGACGACCGCCGGGCTAGAGACCGCAATCTCCAGCCCAGCGGTCTTCACCGCTATGGCGGTCGGAATGGTGAAGTGGCGGATGACGCAGCGGTAACCGCTGCGGTCATAATTCCATTTTTTTTTTCGCCGGCCTGTTTGCGGTCTTACCGCCGCTTTACCACCGACCGCCAGGGTCGTAATGACCCCCATAGTCTCTTCTGCTATACTGTAGACATTATACAATCAGATATGTCTTCATTACACCATGGACAGAGTCAGATCAGGTCCATTTGCAGTTGGGTTGGACGCTTTAAACATTGGAGGTGGGTCGCATTCCCTGGCAGCATGTCAGTGCAAGGGAGATATTTTCTTCCTTTAATTTAACGCGACAACAACAACAACTAATGGCTAAGAAGGAAGCGACATATGTCATGCTTAACATCGAGAAATTAGAAAAATTGCCTTTTACTGTGGCCGAAATACCATCTGCTGAGTGGGTAATACATGGGGTTATTAATCTGCCTATTTCAACACTTCAATTCACCTCCGGTAGGCAGATATGAAAAGCTGGGAGATAGTTACATTCATGAGGTGTGGGAGCTTCCCTTCTCGTACAAATGCTTCAGTGGCATGAAAGAAGTCTTTCTTAGCTGTAGTGAATGCAAGACTTTAGTCAGCCACTCAATGGTTTGTAAACAGCTGTCCGTGCATGGGGCATGTAACGCGTCTGCTGCAAACTTGGCTTGTTATCTGAAGGGAGTTTCAGTCCCCGTGATTAGACCTACGTTCCAGGTCCTTTCAAATGGCAGCTACGTCCTCCTCAATGGTGAAGACTGTTGTGGCACGCGAGCCGGAATAGTTTACGTTGTTTCGGTCTCTAAGGTCGTTACATGCTGCAGGAATGTACTCTTTACCCCCACCAAAATTAAGGAGGTAGCTGATATTTAGCCTCACATTGCTACTTCAAACGTGAATTTTGACAAGTTAAGCAGACTCAAGGCTTTATTCTTTCAAAAGCATGTGGCCCTTACATCTGCGAGCGAGACCTACGCACTTCAAGTGGCAAGTTCATCGGCAGAAATACAGTCCCTGTTAAATACAAACTTTCCGAGACACTTTGGTGAACTCGTGGGACGAATATTCAATGCGTCCAGTACAACTGGAATCACACATTTTTTCAAAGCTGTTGGTTCTGGTTTCATTCACACCTTCTCCTTCGTATTTGGTTTGATACCTTCAGCTATCCACTCAATTTTCTCTAGTATTTTCGGGGGATTTCCGATAACTTTGGCTTTATTAGTTGGCATCCTGCTGTTGCTGTTGTTTGTGTGCAATGACTGTCCCGCCACAACGAGTAGAAATGACGGCGCTCCCATCAGCGCAGCTGTGTCGTGAGCCTATGATGCAGTATTTTGGAGCAACACTCCTTGAGCAATTGGAGTGTGGCTGGTGTTTGTCATTCAGACCGGTTTTGCATTGTGTGCAGCCCGTGTTTCAGTGCCTCTGGTGCTCTTTCGAACATGCACTGGAAATCTGTCTTTCATAGCAGCGCTTGCCTGCAGTAGACGCTGATCTGTTGATGTTCTCGCTGAGTGTTCATTACCGGACATGCGCATTGAGGTTGCGTCTGCTGCGTGAAGCTACTTATGAGTTACCCTTCCTGGAGGAAGTTGTTCACAACTCATCAAATGGCACACCCCGGGCTGCCGCCATGGTTGACACTGCGGCTACGGAACACAGCTGATCCTTGATCCTTCTTGGCGAGGACTTTCTGATTTTAACATCGGCCGAAGTGGAAGATCTCCTGTTCTCCATGACTCGTACCTAGATTGGAACTTTTCTAAATTTACATGCCCTTTAAATTCGGTTATATGCCACATGCTCATGTTTTAAATTGTCATGTTGGATGCTTGTGCGTCCCTTTGACTTTGCTTTTATATATATCTTAGGTTGAGCTTTTTAGCAATAACATTTTAGCTTTGGCTTTGAACCACTTTCAACCGACAAGGGGAGGCTGTTGTGTAGCCATTTTAGTTATAGCTCCATGCATGTTATTTTAATACACTAGGCCGCTGTGTACTTTAACCTAGATATATTTTATTCAGCTTCGCATTATTATTATAACAATAACCATTTTTACAGTCTTGTTTTATTTTAATTTATCTAACTGTTTTTGCCTAGGCCAGCACTCTGTTCTCAAACAAGACATTCTTGATCACTTTGTGCTTCATTCAAGGCTGCAGTTTGATCATTGCCGGTGAACGTGGCAGAAGTTTAGTCACCAACATTCATAGAAAATACACATCCTTACGTAGGGACATTTTCTCAGAACATCAGCTGTGTTATTATATAAACTCTTCCTTGTCCCTTACACGTTAGAGGGACATTCCAGCCAGGGAACAACAACTGTATGCTGATTGCCGAATACTTCGCTACAGATGCTAACGCAGACCACAGGCCTTTGCTCAGGTATGGGGGTTGATGTCTTCCCAGGGGAACCTGAAAGGCAGAACTAGAGCTTAACATGCTGTGCTCAAATTATAACTCGATAGAAGATAGTCCATCGTTCATAGTGACAATATGATAGCGCTGTTTTTATGCTTCACGCTTCTCGTTACAATTTTAATGCTCTCATGTTGTGTCATCCTGGTTATTGCAGCTCACGCTTTGCTATCTAAGATGCAGTCATTTTTATTAAAATCATTATTGAAACATATACTGCTTCTGTTTGTCATTTATATATGAGACTGAATCATAAATGAGCGAACCGGATGCGACCTGAGTGACCACGACTTCCCTGAGAAGCCTAGTATGTCATGCGCTCAGCTGCCCAATCATCACTATCCTTTGTTAGAGATGAGGCACTGCTAGTTAGCCGGTGCAAAACACGGATTAGAGCGACAGGTGTCACCCGCAGTCGGTTTGACTCAGTCTTCCACACCGCGGACGATCCTGCTGCTCAAAATCCAGTAGTCTCATTAGAATAATGAGAGCCTACGCGACAAGCTCACAGACCCCTTCAGAGAGCCACACAGCCTTGAGCACACATATTGGATGGCCATAAGCTGTAATTGTATATGTTGAACTGGTGGAAATGTGATATTCATGTGGGATCAGTATGCTCAGCCTGCAGAGAGCAAGGCCTGACAAGAAGTTGCGCCCAGCATGAACCATTGGCCAGGCTGGGGCAGAGGTTCTGTGGCAATACAACTGATGCACAGAGTAACATCCCTGTGGACCTGTGGATCCTTGGATGATCACAAAAAGAGTTTTCACAAACAGCAGTAGCCCTGACTAAATTTGGAATGGCGACTGAGGTAACCCCTTGGCCTTATACTTCATCTCATTGAACCACATTGTCAATGTGTGTCATTTACTAATGATAGGTCCCTTACTCCCACAGGTCTGTTTTCACTTTTCCATAAGTCATGCTTACACTGTACAGGCCTATTTCACATGTGACACATTAATAGTGCAGAGAGTTGGTTACTGCAGAAGAGGTTTTGATAAGTGAATCACCAGCTTTTTTACATTTAACCAACCAAACTAGAAATACAATGGTATGCTGATGTCATCCCAGTGACAGTGCCACATATGGCAAAAGGTTTGTCCTGTGATGCCAGTACATACCAGACAAACTCAATAAGACGTAGTATATCACATTAAGTAGTCCACATCCCAGGGAGAAAGCTCTCATTAACACACATGGCAGCCCTTCCATAGTGACCCAAGTCTTAGGATGCATTCTATACTATGGTTCCATGCTCCATGGACCATATGCACCTAGTCAATGGGCCTGGCTGCAAAGGTGTCTGTACAATAATGCACAAGTAGTGTACTCTTCAAAAGCTCACAATGGTGTGTTGTGTTTTATAGTAGTTCACATCACAGTACATGTATGATGGCCCAGGGCTACATGATGTTAGTGGGTTAGCTTAGTCAGTGCAGGACATGACCATGGATAAGGATGGTCATCAGATGACTAAAAAAAGTGTGTATTCATGTATTTGTAGTACTCAGATTGTGAAAATCCCACATGTTGTGTGTTAACATTTGATTTATGCTTGCGCTAGTTGTAAACAAGTTGTGTGACACCAAAACTGTTATCCAAGAACTTGCAGTGATATAATGTTTTCCTTCTCTTGTATTCATAGAGGTCAACGTCCATCAGAAGTGGGACAATTGGAAGGTCATTGTCTGGAAGGTGCAGACCCTGGGGGTCTATCTCTGGTGCTGCGCCCATTACAGGAAAAGGTGGGAGGGCCTGAGGCGCTGGACCTGGAAAATCACAGAGGTCCAGGTGTCGAAATCCTCCCAACGTGGACAGGGCCAGCCCCCCCCCAATGGCTCACATACTGGCAGTGGCCTATCCGGAGATTGATGGGCACTCAACGGGGTGAGTCCTGTTCGAGTTGTACATGTTTTATTGCCAACCTTTTTGTTACAGACAGGCATATTCCTGTCTATATTGGGGGTGAGCCATGTCCAATGCACAAGAAGAGTTCTGTACTGTGTAGGTCTGGTAGTAGGTGTATAATGATGTGCTTTGCCTATTGTGTTTATGACCAGGAACGCAGCAGAGGCCAGTCCACTACCAATGTGCTGTTTTGAGCAGACACATGGTTGAGTAAAGTAAAAAAACACCTCATGTTGTTTGATGTTCTGGGTGACAGTTGTATCAAACAGGCCACTTGTCTTCATTGTGTCAAGAGTGATGCTACCTCACTACCGTGTCTCATGGGATGGTAGCCCTATTACATGTGAAATAGCATACAGTGCACTTTTGCTGCAGTAACTGGTAAGTTTGGATTTTTTCAGTAACATGAGTGTGCAATCATCACTGGTGCTATCAGCATCAGTGCTTACATGTTGGCCGGTGTCCCTTTCCTTGTTGTTTTTTCATCTGCAATACTGTTTGGAGGTTCATTCACTGACTGGTGACATGCATCAGGGAGTGAGCTGTGGAAATGGAGGGATCATATGTGAGTGCGTACACTTAGGAGGTCATTACAACCCTGGCGGAAGGCGGAGAACCGGCGGTAAGACCGCCAACAGGCTGGCAGTCTTACTGTGTGGAATTATGACCATGGCGGTTACCGCCATGGTCATCCGCCAGTTCTCCGTTCCGCCCGCCGGGCTGGAGACCTGGGTCTCCAGCCTGGCGGCCGTCACTATACCGCCGGCGGTATTTGGACCCGGCTTACCGCTGTGGATTTCCAGCGGGTGAACCGCCATGAAATCCATGGCGGTAAGCACTATTAGTGCTAGGGAATTTGTTCCCTGGCACTGATAGGGGTCTCTCCCAACCCCCACCCCCACCCCAACTCCCTCCCCTAGCACTCCACCACCCCTGCCACACCCAAAAGGTGGAAGGGCCCCCATCGCCACCCCGATCCCCAACATCACTTCACCCATACCCACACGACACGCACGCAGGCACCACCTACATACTTACACACACACACGCTGACATACATGCCGACATCCACACACACAGTCATACACGCACACCCACATTCAAACATACACGCACACATCCATACAGACATACCCACAGACATACACGCACTCATTCCCATACACACAACACCCCCGCAGGCTTACACGCACTCATACACCCCCTCTGCATACACACCCCCCCATGCATCCACACAACACACAACACCACCCGCCCCCCTCCCCTCACGGACTATCGACTTACCTGGTCCGACGATCCTCCGGGAGGGGACGGGAGCCATGGGGGCAGCTCCGCCGACACCACACCGCCAACAGAACACCGCCACGGCGAATCACAGGATGTGATTCGCTGGGCGGTGTTCTGTTGGCGTGGCAGTGGAGGTGGAGCAACCTCCACTTCCCCGCCTCCCGCCAGTATGGCTGTTGGCGGCTCTCCGTCCGTAAAAGGACGGAGAGCTGCCAACCGTCATAATAGGCCGAGCGGCAAACCGCCACCAATGGTGGTCTTCCGCACGGCGGTCCCTCGGCGGTCTTCAAAAAAGACCGCCGAGGTCAAAATGACCCCCTTAGTCTTACAAGGCAATTGGTGTTTGCAATACAAAGTGGTGCTGTGACGTGCCATCCCATTAAGACTAAGGCCCTCACTGCAGCCCTGGCGGTCGGTGTTAAAGCGGTGGTAATACCGCAAACAGGCTGGTGGAAAAAAAAATGGGATCACAACCGTGGCGGAAACCGCCAATATAAACAGCCACTTTAATACTCCGACCGCCACGGCGGTAGAAACAAACAGCACGGTAGTCAATGCCAACAGACAGGCGGGAGACAAAGGGGGTCATTACAACATTGGCGGTAAAAGCCGCTTACTGCCGTGCAGAAGACCGCCAATACACCGCCGCGGAATTCCGCCACAGCTATTATGACCCACAGCACGGAATCCGACAAAATTCAGACACCCACACAAGTCCGCCAACCAAAGGTCAGTGTTAAACTGGCGAAAACAAAACCGACACCGTCACGCCAACAGAAATACGCCCACACTATCACGACACACGAATCCACGCTGCAGTCTTTCAACCGCGGTATTCCATTGGCGGTACACACCGCCGCGGTCAAAATACACACACATCTCCAAAACACCACCACATTGGACAAATCGAATTACACACACTTGATACACATACACACACCACTCCCACACACCCAATACAATATAAAACACACACCCACATCACCCACAAAACCCTACGAACACAATTACAGAGAGAAGGCCAGAGAGAGACACCACCATCAACAAACTAGCATCCACAGGCACACAACACCATCACCCACACAACTTCCACGCACAAAACACCACACCCCACTACATATCACCACACTTATCACCACACACACCACCCCACACATGACCTACACCACCCCATGGCACGGCAAAGACAGCCCAGGTTCTCGGAGGAGGAGCTCAGGTTCATGGTGGAGGAAATCGTCCGGGTAGAGCCACAGCTATTTGGATCACAGGTGCAGAACACCTCCATTGCAAGGAAGATGGAGCTATGGCAAAGAATAGTCAACAGGGTCAACGCAGTGGGACAACACCCAAGAAATCGGGAGGACATCAGGAAGAGGTGGAACGACCTATGGGGGAAGGTGCATTCCGTGGTCTCAAGACACCACCAGGCGGGTCAGCGCACTGGCGGCGGACCCCCACCTCCTCCCCCACAACTAACAACATGGGAAGAGCAGGTCTTGGCGATTCTGCATCCTGAGGGCCTCGCAGGAGTCGGTGGAGGAATGGACTCTGGTAAGTCAAATCTTAACTATTACATCCCCCACCCTACCTGCATGCTATCACATACCCCCACCCCTATCACTCCAACTCCTCACAATTGTACCAATATCACAAACCACACATCCCAACACCAAGCCCTGCATGCAACAACAACGCATGGACACCCACCACTAAAGCATGCCCACTGCACATACCCATACACCCCCCTAAACCATCATCACACAAGCTCACACAGAGGAATGCAAGGACTGGGGTACACGGTCACCCACCCAATGCACACCATGACACACACAGATGCAATAATCATGCCTTTCCACCCCTGCAGGACCACTACCCAACGTCACCAGACAGGAGGGTCCAGACATGTCCACTCCACCCACAGAAGAAGCCCACAGTGATGACAGCACCTCTGTCCACCTGGATCTAGATGACCAGCCCGGACCATCGGGGGCCTCGGGACAGTCGCTTCCCCTCACACAGGCACAGGCCACCACAGACCTTCCCCCTTCAGGAAACACCAGCACAGCACCCACCCAGCGGGCCCATATCTCCGTCCCCAGGACACGTCAATCAGCTGTGTGTCCACCACTACATGGAACCCAGGATAACCCACCACCCCAACAACAACAGGGACCTGGGGGCAGTGGCAGTGGGCACACGGTCCAGGGGACGGAGGCCCAGGAACACAGGGGAACTGGGAGGGCTGCTGTGTGACAGGGGGCAGACAGGCCAAGGGAACCCACTCTCCACGAGGCCCTCTCCTCCATCATGGGAGCATGCCACCACTCCCAGGAGACGATGGCAACGGTACTGGCCAAGTACAGAAGACCCAGCGGATGCAGGAGGAACAGTATTTGGGGTTCAGGGAGGAACTCAGAACCATCAGCTCCACCCTGGGCACCATCGTAGGGGTGCTGAAGGAAGTACTCAACACCAGGAGGGACACTGTGGCACAACAAGGGGCCACCGACACTAGCATGGACGATGAACTGCCCACCACTTCTGCCGGCGCTAGTGGACAGGAGGCACCGCCACAGGACCACCACACCAGCACCCCACCCCCTGCAGACGGAGAACCACCCCACAAATGGTCCCTGAGATCCAGGAACAAGACAGAGCACGATGCGAAGACCCCCGCCAAGAAATGAGACCACCCTGATTGTCATCCCACTGTCCCACTTTGTCACCCTGTCCATATTGAAACTGCCCCAGCTCCACTTCCTATGCCCATATGGGCAATGCACCTGTGAGACAAATAGACTGGACTCTGCCATGGACACTCCTCCGCCATCACCCCTCACCATTTAACTTCTCCCTCCAATATTTTGTATTTAAATAAACACACCTAAAGCACCAAAAGATCTGGAGTCTGTCTGTGATTTCGAAATAGTGTATTTGCAATTACAGTGACAAAATGTTCTTGAAATAGTAATGTCAACATACCTATGTCACACAGCTCTAGTCCATGAGGAATCTAAGCAGATGAGACATGTTGGGACCCACACCTGTGAAACCGTAAGGGAAAGTGACAACTCAGTGACCATACACTGGGTGAAAACGACAGACAGGATAGAGGTAGAAGTGTAAAGGTACATATAGTAGTCAGGAATGTATTCTCACCTGTGTTTCACTGGAAATATTGCTGGATCACTGAGTCCCTGTTCTGCATGTCTTCTTCCTCTGCTTCCTCCTCATCACTGTCCACAGGCTCCACAGCTGCCACAACACCGCCACCTGGACCATCCTCCTGCAGAAAAGGCACCTGTCGTCACAAAGCCAAGTTGTGAAGCATACAGCAGGCCACGATGATCTGGCACACCTTCTTTGGTGAGTAGAATAGGGATCCACCTGTCATATGCAGACACCTGAACCTGGCCTTCAGGAGCCCGAAGGTCCGCTCGATCACACCCTCCTAGTTCACCCATGGGCCTCATTGTAGCGTTCCTCTGCCCTTGTCCTGGGATTCCTCACTGGGGTCAGTAGCCATGACAGGTTGGGGTAACCAGAGTCACCTAATAGCCACACACGGTGCCTCTGGAGTTGACCCATCACATAAGGGATGCTGCTATTCCTCAGGATGTAGGCGTCATGCACTGAGCCAGGGAACATGGCATTCACATGGGAGATGTACTGGGCTGCCAAACATACCATCTGTACATTCATCGAATGATAACTCTTCCGATTCCGATACACCTGTTCACTCCTGTGGGGGGGGGACCAAAGCCACATGGGTCCCATCAATGGCACCTATGATGTTGGGGATATGTCCAAGGGCATTCACTGTAGGCAAATCCTCCACCTGAGGGAAAACGATGTAGCTCCGCATGTGTTTCAGCAGGGCAGGCAACACTCTGGACAATACGTTGGAAAATATAGGCTGGGACATCCCTTATGCCATGGCCACAGTTGTTTGAAAAGATCCACTTGCAAGGAAATGGAGCACTGATAGCACCTGCACTTGAGGGGGGATTCCTGTGGGATGGTGGATTGCTGACATCAGGTCAGGCTCCAACTGTGTACACAGTTCCTGGATTGTGGCACGGTCAAACCTGTAGGTGATAATCAAATTTCTTTCCTCCATTGCCGACAGGTCCACCAGCGGTCGGTACACCGGAGGATTCCGCCATCTCCTCATATGTCCCAGCGGACGGTGCCTATGAAGGACAACAGCGAGCACAGAGTCAAACAACTCAGAGGTATGTACCCACAGTCTACACGGAACACCATTCATACACAAAATGTGGCCTGTATGTGTGTTGAGACTAGGCCTAGGTATGTGTGACACAGTTGGTAATTAGGCCATGTGGGCCCCTGAAATGGCGGCTGCCTGACCTGTAAAGTGGGACAATGGGATGTGAGGTAACTGCGCTGGCGTTGTACACCGTCGCGGTAGGCGGTTGAAGACCGCGGCACAATGCTGCATTGGTTAACATTGGACCTTATGGGTCCCAGGAGCCAATGACGATGTACGCCGGCGGTGATGGTACACACTGCCGCGGACGTGACCGCCGCGGACGTGACCGCCATTTTCTATCTGTTGAATCACTCAATACCTGATCTTCGACAGGAGAGGACCTACACTGCAAGTGCTGATGTGACCTCGGTCTGGAAGAGACAATGGCTCGTGCGTCTGGGGAAAGGGCCCCTGCCTTCACATAGGAGGAGTTGGAGAAGCTCGTCGATGGGGTCCTCCCACAGTAAAAGCTACTCTACGGACCTCCAGACCAACAGGTAAGTACACAGGGAGCATGTTGTATGGGCTATGCCTGTGTGGAGAGGGCTGGTTGAAAGAAGGAAGGGGGCAGAGTTCTGCGTGCATGAAAGATGGTGGGTGCATGTGCCACATGGCAAGGGTAGGGATGGGGGCCACTCACTTTGACGGCGCGGTTGGTAATGACTTCTCTTCTTCCCCTGTACATTTCATATAGGTCAGCGCACACCAGAAGAAGAATATTTGGCGTGCCATCGCCAAGGACGTACGGACCCTGGGGGTCGATCACAGACGGAGCACCCACTGCCGGAAAAGATGGGAGGACATTCGCCGCTGGAGCAAGAAGATGGCAGAGGCTCAGCTGGGGATGGCCTCCCAACGTGGGAGGGGTGCCCTTCGAACCATGACCCCCCTGATTTTCAGGATCCTGGCGGTGGCCTACCCTGAGTTGGATGGGTGCTTGAGGGCATCACAGCAGACACAAGGGGGTGAGTACACTCTCATTCAGCTGACTTTGCACACAGTGGAGGTGTCTGGGTGGGGGAGGAGGGCTGTGGGTTTCCCTAGGCCAGGGCGAGTTCCGTAGGCTAGGCCCCTCTGTAAGGCATAGCCCTGTGGCCCCCCACCCCACCTCTGTAGAGTGCCAAGTACAGCTATTCATGCCCCTGTGACATCTATGTGTGCAGATGTCGTCCATAGCCTTGTAGGCCATTTCGACGTAGTGCAGGGGGCTTCTGTGTCTGTCTTGTCCGCCAACGGCAGCGGTAATCCATGCACTCAACATGTCTTTCTTCTGTTTCACCCCCCCCTTTTTTTAGGTCTCCCTGTTCTTGTGTGCATTAGCATCATCAGGCGGAGGAGCATTGGCACCGGAGCAGGAGGGAGCTGCATCCCACATGGCCATGGACGGCCACACTACGGACTCCGAATACACCAGTGGGACGGAGGGCGAGGGGAGCACCACGGCGGGGACAGGAGCTGAAACCAGCGACACGGACTCGTCTTCCGATTGGAGCTCCCTTGTGGTAGCGGCAACATCAGTGCCCCTGCATCTACAGGTACAGCCGCCAACCCCCCTACCAGCACCGCCCTCCCAGCAGCCCCTCAGCCTTCGCCCGGTGCCCGCTCACCCAGGATGGTGGGCATCAACTTCGCCCCAGGCACCTCAGCCCCTGCCCCAGTCACCCCTGCTGCCCTCAGTGAGGAGGTCATTGACCTCCTCAGGTCACTCACTGTTGGGCAATCTACCATTTTGAATGCCCTCCAGGGTGTAGAAAGGCATTTGCAACAAACCAATGCATTCCTGGAGGGCATTCATTCTGGTCAGGCGGCCCTTCACCGAGCCTTTCAAACTCTGGCCTCAGCACTGATGGCAGCCATTGTCCCTGTGTCTAGCCTTCCACTTCCATCTTCCTCCACCCAGACCCAATCCCCTGTACCTCTGCCCATCCCAAGCACACCATCAGACCAGCCTGCACACACCTCACCACACAAGGGAAGCTCAGGCAAACATAAGCACCACACATCCCACAGGCACTCACGCAAGCATCACACACATACAGACACACCAACATCCACTGCCTCCACTGTGTCCCCCTCGTCGTCGTCTCCCTCCTCCCTCCCAGTCTCGTCTACACTCACACCTGCATGCACTACCTCTACAGCCACTACGTCCCGCACCAGCACACCCACCACCACACCCCGCTCACGTGCAGTCTCCACCCCCACTACCATACACACGTCCCCTGTGTCCTCTCCCAGTGTGTCTGTGACACCCCCTCCGAAGATACATAAACGCAGGCACACACCCACCCAACAGCCATCCACCTCATGACAGCCTCCAGCGCATGCACCTGCACCCAAAGCCACAAAACGTACACCTCCTACAACTACCACCTCTTCCTCCACTCCCAAACCCCCTCCAGCTACCCGTCCCAGTGTGTCCAAACAACTTTTCCTCGCCAGCCTTAACCTACTTCCCACCCCGACCAACTCATAGCTCCCAAACTTGCACCTCAGCCACAACATCTCCGGGACCAGTGGTGCCTGTGGTCACAGGTATGTGGAGTGCACTGGCCACCAGGACAGCCAGTGTGGCACGGAGCCACAGCACAGCCAGTCCCCAGCCTGTGAAGCAACAGAAGTTGGCCAGTGCCCGGCGGGAGAGGGGGAAGACTCCAGCCACCCAAGCCGCTCCCAGGGGTCCCGGTGGGAGTGTGGACTCAGCTGTGACTCCTCCCAAGGTGGGAAAGGGCCACAAGAAACCCGGCAAGTCTGTGAGGAGCAGCACGGCGGAGAAGACCGCCGTCATCCCCGCTGCCCAGGAGGGCCCCGCCAGCCCCATCCTCGCTGCCCAGGAGGGCCCCCCCAGCCCCATCCTCGCTGCCCAGGAGGCCACCGCCAGCCCCATCCTCGCTGCACAGGAGGGCCCCGCCATCCACAGCCCAGCAGCCCAGGAGGGCCCCGCCAGCCCCATCCTCGCTGCACAGGAGGCCAGCGCCAGTCCAATCCTCGCTGCACAGGAGGGCCCGCCAGCCACAGCCCAGCTGCCCAGGAGGGCCCTGCCAGCCCCATCCTCGCTGCACAGGAGCCAGCGCCAGCCCCATCCTCGCTGCACAGGAGGGCCCCACCAACCACAGCCCAGCTGCCCAGGAGGCCAGCGCCAGCCCCATCCTCGCTGCCGAGGAGGCCAGCGCCAGCCCCAACCTCGCTGCACAGGAGGGCCCCGCCAGCCACAGCCCAGCTGCCCAGGAGGGCACCGGCAGCCACAGCCCAGCAGCCCAGGGGGGCCCCACCAGCCACAGCCCAGCTGCCCAATGAAGGACCGCCAGCCACAGCACAGCTGGGCAATGAGGAACCGCCAACTCAGGCACCGCTGAACAGGGCACCGCCAACTCAAGCACCGCTGAACAGGGCACCGCCAACTCAAGCACCGCTAGCCCATGAGCGTCAGGGGCACCGACGCAACTGGGACCGTCACGGGGTGAGTGATGCACTCTGGGCACCAGTCCCCCTCCAGAACCAGTGGAGACATGCATCCACTCCGTCTGTCCTTCACAGGATGAAGCACTCTGGGCACCAGTCACCCTCCAGAACCAGTGGAGACATGCATCCGCTACCTCTTTCCTTCACAGGATGAAGCACTGTGGGCACCAGTCCCCCTCCAGAACCAGTGGAGAAAGGCATCTACCTGAGAGACTGTGGCTTTGCACTCCCCAGAATGTAGCAGTGGGCAAACCACCCACTGTAGAGACTTGAGAGACTGTGGCTTTGCACTCCTGAGGATGTAGCAGTGGGCAAACCACCCACTGTAGAGACTTGAGAGACTGTGGCTTTGCACTTCCCAGGATAAAGCAGTGGGCAACCCACCCACTGTAGAGACTTGAGAGACTGTGGCTTTGCACTCCCCAGGATGAAGCAGTGGGCAACCCACCCACTGTAGAGACTTGAGAGACTGTTGCTTTGCACTCCCCAGGATTGAACAGTGGGCAACCCACCCACTGTAGAGACTTGAGAGACTGTGGCTTTGCACTCCCCAGGATTGAACAGTGGGCAAACCACCCACTCTATGGACTTGAGAGACCGTGTCGTTGCACTCCCCAGGATACATCATTGGGCATGGAGCCCCCTCGTGGATCTGGCGTCGTGCACTCATCCAGCTGAGGTGCCCCCCCTTCCCTTCCCACTGAGGTGCCTGTTGTATTTCTATCTGATGCCCCTGCAGGGTTCTCTCTGTTTTGATCTGGTATCGTGTGTGGGCCTCGCCCATGCATTTTGGGCCCAGTGGTCCACGGACTATAAATGGTGCAATACCTGGACTACTATTCTTGGTGTATATTTTGTAAATAGTGTTTATATGTATATTTTTGCGTACTGCATTTTAATATATTCCAATGGTTACACTCATTTCCTTTTGTCTTTGCATTCTTCCGGGGGGTTAGGGGGTGTTACTATAATGTATAGATATGTATTAGTGTGTGTGTTGTAGTGGGTGAGGGTGGGGGTGGGGGTGTTGCGTGTCCCTGTTTTTTGCCTCCCCCCTCCCCTGTATCATAGGTGCAGTACTCACTGTGGTCTTCCCCGCCGGCGTTGGTGCTCCTGGTACAGGAGCAGGAAGAATATCGCGGGTAGGATTTGGAGTTCCGGGTCCATGGTGTCGTCGTTCCTCGTGGAGTGTGCAGAGGTGAGCGTTTTCCCTTCGAAATTCCTGTTTCCGCCGTGTTTTTATCCGCGGTGAATCCGCCCCGGAAAAGGTGGAGGATTGGTAGGTTGTGATACTGTGGGCGGTACTTTGTCTTCACCTGTCTGTTGGCGGTGACCGCCAAGCTGTTTGTCTGTACCGCCGTGGCGGTCGGAGTGTTAAAGTGGCTGTCTTTGTTGGCGGTTTCCGCCACGGTCGTAACTGCAATTTTTTTTACCGCCGGCCTGTTGGCGGTCTGACCGCCACTTTAACACCGACCGCCAGGGTTGTAATGACCACCAAAGTACCACCCACCCTATTACAAGGGCCTATCCGCCTCCTTTTCCGGGGCGGAACCAACGCTATCAAAAGCACGGCAGAAACAGTACACAGAAGGGAAAACACCCACCTCTCGACACCCAACAAGGAACCAGGACGCCATGGAGCCCGACTCCACGTACTGCCCATGCTGGTTTACCTCCTCTTCTATGAGGAGTACGAATGGCGGCGGCGGCAACCACAGTGAGTACTGCACCTACAACACAGGGGAGGGGGGAGGAAACAGAGTGACACACACACGCAACGCCCTCACCCTCACCACCACACACAACAACAGACACACAAATACATGCAGCAACATTACATACACAGCCCCCCACCCCCTGGAAGAACGCAAGGACAAAAGGAAATGATTGTAACCATTGTAATCAAGAAAAATCCAGTATTCAAAAGTCAAAATTCAGTATATACAAATATGTACACCAACTACACAAGTCCGGATAGTGTACTAATCATTGTCCGTGGACCACTGGGCCCAAAATGCAGCGAGCGAGGCCCACACATGATACCTGACTCGAAACGGAGAGAAAATTGCAGGGACATCAGATCGAAAATATACAGGCACCTCAGGGGGAGGGGGGCACCTCAGCCTGATGAACGCACGACGCCACTGCTGCACGAGGGAGCTCCATGCTCATTGATGTATCCTGGGGAGTGCAAAGCCACAGTCTCTCAAGTCTCTCAGTGGGTGGTTTGCCCACTGCTTTATCCTGGGGAGTGCAAAGCCACAGTCTCTCAAGTCTCTCCAGTGGGTGGTTTGCCCACTGCTGCATCCTGGGGAGTGCAAAGCCACAGTCTCTCAAGTGGATGTCATTCTCCACTGGTTCTGGAGGGGGCCTGGTGCCCAGAGTGCTCCACGTACAGTGTGGCCGGTACAATTCCCTCACCTGGGCGTGTGTGCCACGAGATTTGCGTGGTTCAGGTAGTTTGGAGGTAGCGACATACCCCACACTGCTGCGCCTTCCACCTGCAGGTGCAAACAGTGATGGAAGAAATGCCTCATGGAAGCTGCCCAGGGTCAAGGAACTCTCCTCTAGCCTCAGACGACTGACCACTGGGGATGGTAGCCATGTCAGTGGTGGTGCCTGTGTCCGAGGACGCCGCAGGGCTGGTGGCGGTGCTTGCGGCGGTATCTGTCGCGGCGGTGCTTGCGGCGGTGCATGGGTCAGCACCTGCAGAGGGACACAGCAGGATGTTTCCTGCAGCCTCGGACAGCTGCCCACTGGAGAAGATGCTGGGGACTGTCACAGAGGCTGTAGACGTGCTGGGGGCGGTGCAGGTGATGGTGCAGGTGGCGGTTGTGGTGGCGGGGCAGCTAGCAGTGTTCGCCGCCATACAGGTTGGCGTGGTCGTGGACAGAAAGTGTGACACTGGTCCCTCAGTCGGTGCCACCATGCCCTCTCCTGACCTGCTCTTCTGCTTTTGGCCCTTCCCCAGCTTTGATGGTGCCGCAGTTGTCTTGCCACTATCCCCTTTGGTTTTTGCTGAGCCCTTGGTGGCTGGTAGTTTAGGCTTCTCCCTCCAGGATGTGGGCACCTTTTTCACCTTGGCAGGTGGCGGAATGTCCTTGCCCTCACTACGTGGCACACTGGCAGCCGTGATGGGTGGTGCATTCAATGACCCCACAGTTGCTGGCACCACTGTGCCAGGGGATTTGGTGGCTGAGGTGCTGGGCTGGGACCTGAAAAGCCTGGCCCTAGGGGAAGGACGGGGGGTAGGTGTAGGGAAGAGGTCAATGTTAGCTAGAAAGAGTTTCTTAGGCACACTGGGATGGGAAGATGGAGGAGGTTTGGGAGTGGAGGTAGAGGTAGTGGTTGTAGGAGGTGTACGTCTGCTGAATTTGGGTGAAGGTGCATGGGCCGGAGGCTGTTGTGAGGTGGATGGCTGTTGGGTGGGTGTGTGCCTCCGTTTGTGTACTTTGGGAGGAGGGCTCACAGGCACACTGGGAGAGGACACTGGGGATGTGTGCATGGTAGTGGGGGTGGTGAGTGCACGTGAGAAGTGTGTGGTGATGGGCGTGCTGGTGATGGAGGCAGTGGCTGAGGATGTAGTGCATGCAGGTGTGAGTGGAGACGAGACTGGGAGGGAGGAGGGGGATGTGGAAGAGGGGGACACATTGGAGGCTGTGGATGTTGCTGTGTCTGCATGGGGATGGTGCTTGTGTGAGTGCCTGTGGGATGTGTTTGCCTAAGCCACTCTTGTGTGTTGATGAGTGTGCATGCTGGGCTGATGGTGTGCTTGGGATAGGCTGAGGTGCAGGGAATTGGGTCTGGGTGGAGGAGGTTGGAGGAGGGAGGCTGGACACAGGGACAATGTCTGCCATTGGTGTTGAGGCCAGAGCCTGAAATGCTCTCTGTTGGGCTGCCTGCCCAGAATGAATGTCCTCCAGGTATGGATTTGTTTGTTGCAAATGCCTCTCAACACCCTGGATGGCATTCACAATGGTAGACTGCCCAACAGTGAGGGATCTCAGGAGGTCAATAGCCTCCTCACTGAGGGCAGCAGGGCAGACTGGGGCAGGGCCTGAAGTGCCTGGGGCGAAGGCGATGCCTACCCTCCTTGGTGAGCTGGCACGGGACACACGCTGATGGGCTGCTGGGAGGGCAGTGCTGGTACGGGGGTGGAAGCTGTACCTGTTGATGCGGTGGACACAGAGGTGCCCGCCACCGCAAGGGAACTCCCATCAGAGGAGGAGTCACTGTCACTGCTGTCTGCTCCTGTCCCCGCCATGGAGCTCCCCTCGCCCTCCGTCCCACTGGTGGCTTCAGACTGCGTTGTTTCGACCTCCAGGGCCAAGTGGGTTGCAGCTCCCTCCTGCTCCATGCCAATGCTCCTCCGCCTGATGATGCTATTGCACACAAGAACAGGGAGACCACAAAAAGGGGGGGGAAAGACAGAAGAAAGACATGTTCAGTGCATGCAACACCACTACCGTTGGCGGACACAACACACATGGAGCAGCCCTTGCACTACGCCATGCACTAACAGTTCCTAGAAATTTCACCTGAACATGGGGTACGAGGCCTAACACCAATTGCTGCACACCTGGAAGTCACGGGAGCCGGACTAGATGTAGATGGCTCTTACCACTGTTGGGGTTGGGGTGTCACATAGCCTGCCTCACAAGGGACCTTGTTTACAAACTTCACCCTGGCCTAGGGGAACCCACTGCCTACCTCCCCCACCCATACACCTCGTAATGCGTGCAGAGTCAGCTGAATGAGAGTGTACTCACCCCCTTGTGGCTGCTGTGATGCCCTCAAGCGCCCATCCAACTCCGGATTAGCCACCGGCAGGATCCGGAACATAAGGGGGGTCATGGTGCGACGGGCACCCCTCCTACATTGGGAGGCCATCCCCAGCTGGGCCTCCGCCGTCTTCTTGCTCCAGCGGCACAGGTCCTCCCATCTTTTCCAGCAGTGGGTGTTCCGTCTGTGGTAGACCCCCAGGGTCCAGAAGTCCTTGTCGATGGCATGCCAAATACCCTTCTTCTGGTGGGTGCTGACCTAGAGGAATGGTACAGGGCGAAATGGAAATTACTTACCCTTCCGGACCGTCATACTCATTGCCCCCCAGTTCCCACCCTTGCCCTGACACACATACACTCCCCATCTGCACATCCAGGCCTCAGCCTCCCCAATGTTTCTTCCATCCACACCACTTAAAACAGGCATTGCCCATGCAGCATGCTCACAGTGTACTCACCTGTTTGTCTGGAGGACCGTACAGTTGTGTACTGGGGGAGGACCCCATCCACTAGTTTCTCCAACTCCTCCGAAGTGAAGGGAGGGGCCCTTTTCCCACACACATGAGCCATCGTCGCTTCCAGACTGAGGTCACAGCAGCACTTGCAGTGTAGGTCCTCTCCTGTTGAAGGTCAGGTATCAAGTGAGTGAACAGACAGAAAATGGCGGTCACGTCTGCAGCGGTGCATAGAACGCCAGCGCAGTTACCTCATATCCCCTTGTCCCACCTTACAAGGTCAGGCAGCCGCCATTTCTGGAGGCCACATGGGATGGATGTTAACTGCGTCACACCTATCTAGGCCGGGAATATAGACAGCTATCGGCACATTGCAGATTAATTACGTTTTTGAAAATAAAACATTGTGATACCTCAGTGTTGGATGACTCTCTGCTCGCTGTTCTCCTCCATAGGGCACGTCCGCTGGGGCAGGTGATGAGATGGCAGCATCCTCCGGTGTACAGACCCCTGGTGGACCTGTTTACAATGGAAGAGAGACACATCCTGGTCACTTACAGACTTGATCGTGCAACAATCCAGGAACTGTATGCCCAGTTGGAGCCGGACCTGATGTCAGCTATCCGCCATCCCACAGGAATTCCCCCTCTAGTGCAGGTCCTGTCAGTACTCCATTTCCTGGCCAATGGCTCTTTTCAAACAACAGTGGCCATGGCATCGGGGACGTCCCAATGTTCTCTAGCGTGTTGTCCAGAGTGTGATCGGCCCTGCTGATACACATGCGCAGCTACATCGTTTTCCCTCAGGTGGAGGATTTTCCCACAGTGAAAGGTGACTTCTATGCCCTAGGACATATCCCCAACATAATTGGTGCCATTGATGGGACACATGTAGCGTTTGTCCCCCCGCAGAAATGAACAGGTGTACAGAAACCGGAAGAGCTACCATTCGATGAATGTGCAGATTGTGTGTTTGGCAGACCAGTACATCCCCCATGTCAATGCCAAGTATCCTGGCTCTGTGCATGACGCTTACATTTTGAGGAATAGCAGCATCCCTTATGTGATGGGCCAAGTCCAGAGGCACCGTGTGTGGCTAATAGGTGAGGTCAAAGTCCCAATACAGTTGACATAGGTGTCTGGGTATGGGGTTGTCCCTAAGGGTTAGTGTGTGTCTAACAGTTGTCCCTCGACATTTGCAGGTGACTCTGGTTACCCCAACCTGTCATGGCTACTGACACCAGTGAGGAATCCCAGGACAAGGGCAGAGGAACGCTACATTGAGGCACATGGGCGAACTAGGAGGGTGATCGAGCGCACCTTCGGCCTCCTGAAGGCCAGATTCTGGTGCCTCCATCTGACAGGTGGATCCCTCTACTACTCACCGAAGAAGGTGTGCCAGATAATCATGGCCTGCTGTATGCTGCACAACCTGGCTTTGGGATGCCAGGTGCCTTTTCTGCAAGAGGATGGGCCAGATGGTGGTCTTGTGGCAGCTGTGGAGCCTGTGGACAGTGAAGAAGAGGAGGGAGAAGAAGAGGATATCGACATCCGAAACAACATCATCAGGCAATACTTCCAGTGAGACACAGGTAAGAAGATGCCACTGCTTCCCACATCTCATTCTATTGTTGGAACTAGCATAAGTGTGTCATTTTCATTTAGTGTAAGGACCCTGACTTGTCACTTTGACTTTCCATTTCACAGATTTGGGTCCCACTTTGTGCCCTCTGCTATGTTTACTGCTGGACTACAGCTGTGTTACATTGGTATGTGAACAAGTAAATTGACATTGCTATATTCCATAGTTTTTGCAATTACACATTTCTGAAAGCACAGACTGACTCCAGATTGTTTTGTGATTGAAGTGTGTTTATTCCTGTGCAAATAAGTGGAAGGAGTTGTAAAATGGGCTGGGAGGGTGGTGAAGGAATGTCCATGATGGCTGAGTCCAGTCTATTTGTTACACAGGTGCATTGTCCAAAGGGGCATAGGAAGTGGAGCAATGGCAGTTTAAGGGTGGACAGGGTGACATAGTGGGACAGAAGGGTGACATTCAGGGGGGTCTCATTTCCTGGCGGGGGTCTTGGCATTGTTCTTTGTCTTGTTCCTGGATCTCAGGGACCGTTTGCGGGGTGGTTCTCCATCTGCAGGGGGTGGGGTGCTGGTGTCCTGTTGTTCCTGCGGTGGTGCCTCCTGTCCACTAGCGCCGGTGGAGGTGGAGGGCTGTTCATCGTCCAGGCTAGTGTCAGGTGCCCCTTGTTGTACCACTGTGTCCCTCCTGGTGTTAGCGAGGTCTGCCAGAACCACTGCAATGGTGACCAGGGTGGTGTTAATGGACTTCAAGTCCTCCCTGATCCCAAGGTAGTGTTCCTCCTGCAGCCACTGGGTCTCCTGAAACTTGGCAAGTACCGTTGCCATCATCTCCTGGCAATGAAGGTAAGCTCCCATGATGTTGGAGAGTGCCTCGTGGAGAGTGGGTTCCCGGGGCCTGTCCTCCCCCTGTCGCACAGCAGTTCTCCCAGTTTCCCTGTTATCCTGTGCCTCTGTCCCCTTAGCCATGTGCCCACTGCCACTGCCCCCAGGTCCCTGATGTTCTTGGGTTGGTGGGTTTGCCTGGGTTCCCTGTAGTGGTGGACACACTGCTGAGTGACGTGTCCTGGGGACAGAGGGATGGGCCCACTGGGTGGGTGCTGTGGTGGTGTTTCCTGAGGGTGGAGGCTCTGTGGTGGCTTGTGACAGCGTCAGGGTCCTTGTGTGATTGGTGATTTTGGGGCATGAGTGAGTCTCTGTGGTGGACATGCTTGGGTGATGGGTGTCCATGCATTGGTGTTACATGCAGGGCTTGGTTTTGGGATGTGTGGGTTGTGTTGGTGGGGTATCTGTGGGTTGTTGGGGTGATTGGTGTGAGGGTAAGGGCGGGAGTATGTGATGGCATTCAGGTAGGGTGGGGGATATAGTTGTAAAGAATTGCCTTACCAGAGTCCATTCCTCTACTCCTGCGAGGCCCTCAGGATGCAGTATAGCCAAGACCTGCTCCTCCCATGTTGTTAGTTGTGGGGGAGGAGGTGGGAGTCCACCGCCAGTCCTCTGTACAGCAATCTGGTGTCTGGAGAGCACGGAACGCACCTTCCCCCGTAGGTCTTTCCACCTCTTTCTTATGTCATCCCTAGTTCTTGGAGACTGTCACACTGCGTTGACCCTATCAACGATTCTGCGCCATAGGTCCATCTTCCTTGCAATGGAGGTCTTCTGCACCTGTGATCCGAATAGCTGTGGCTCTAACCGGACGATTTCCTCCACCATGACCCTGAGCTCCTCCTAAGAGAACCTGGGGTGTCGCTGATGTGCCATGATGTGGTGTGGGTGATGTGTGAGGTGGTGTGTGTTGTGATGTGTGAGGGGGGGTGTTGGTATGTGTTGTTTGAGGTGCGTGAATGTTGTGTAAGTGATGGTGTTGTGTGTCTGTGGATGCTGGTGTTGTTTTTGGTAGTGTATCTCTCTGGCGTGGTTTCAGAATTCTGGTAGTAAGTGTTTGTGGGTGATGTGGGTGTGTGCTTTATATTGGATTGGGTGTGTTGGTGTGGTGTGTGTATGTGTTTCAGGTGTGTGTATTGTCCAATGTGGTTGTGTTTTGTAAACGTGTGTGTATTTTGAGCGCGGCGGTGTGTACCGCCAATGATTTACAGTGGTTAAAAGACCGCCCCTTTGTTTAGTTGGTCGTGATAGTGTGGGCGTATTCCTGTTGGCGTGACAATGTCGGTTTTGTTATCGCCAGTTTATCACTGACCTTTGGTGTGGCGGACTTGTGTGGGTGTCTGTATTGTGGCGGATTCCGAGCTGTGGGTCGTAATACCTGTAGCGGAATTCCGCGGCCTCAGCAGTATGTTGGCGTGCATTTGTAGTGTGTATCTCCAAATAATTTGGACCTGAATGTCTCCAGGCTACATTTCTATGGTACCTGTGATACATAGCAAAACATCTTCAGTACAGCGTTCATTTCACTAATTTGACAGTTGACGTTTAAGGTTGTTTCAAGGAAAAAATGACATCAGTGGGAAATGAGCCTTTGCATGCGTCATGATTTCTGCTACACCACACATTGCAGCTACATTACTGTATTACTAGACCATCATCACATCATGAGGTTGTTTAAGGTAAATTAACCTTTACTGAATTCAGGGGCTTGTGTGGACACTGTGAAAATTTATTTTTGTAGTCATCCTATTTAGTGACATCAGTTCACTATGGTATGCTGCAAGGGCCAAACTATATAAGGTGATCAACTATCCTAGTAAATACCTGAGGATGAAGTGCAGGCAAGTTGATTCATGGTATTGCAGCTGTCTGGGTTTATGACACCACTGTGACCAACTGTTTTCAGGTAATGTAGCATGCATGCCTGTGCTCATGCTAATGTTGAAGCCCATGTAGTGAAACAAGAAGCTGGTGTAATGTGTGCAGTTTTGTAATGTTTTGTTTTTTAATCTGATGGTCAGGTGTGTTCACACAGATGCAATTAACCAATTGTTATGTGTTATTTAAGATTCATCCCGGGCAAGCAAAGAAGAAAATAACCAACATCGTTGGGGAAGCAGCTGGCCATAGTAGGTCTGGTCCTGACACTACCAACACAGAGAGACCCAGTGGCCGATAGGGTGTGGGGAGTGCCACTGAGGATGCAAGCTCTAGTTAATCATTTTCAGAGTCATCCTCCAGTGGACACTCCCAAGTTAAGGCAGACCCAACAGGATCCGGTCCAACTTCATCCTTGCCTGCCACCCGAGTTCCATCTCTACCCTCCCTGTTGCTCCCAACCCAGTTGGCTGGGCCTCCTCCCCTAAGAGGGAAGCTGTCTCCTTCGCTTCAGGCACCTCAGTCCACCCCCCTGTCTCCCACACTGCACAGAGTGAGGAGGCTATTGACCACCTGGAAAACATCTCAGACTGCAATTTTGAATGCTATACACGGGCAAGGCAGCCATCTGCAGCAGATGGTGGCTACAATGCAATGTCTAGTCTACAGAGATCTTTTAAGGCTCTGGTCTTTTCCATAAGTGCAGCCTCCCACCCCCCAACTTTGTGTCCCTCCCACTGACCCTTCCCCATACCAATACCCTCACCACCATCACATCCGCAACCACCATTGACAATACCACACCCACATACTCACACAACTCCCCATCATATTCCCATACAGCACAGATGACAACATACACACATTCACACACCATACCCCACCACCAAATCCACAGCCAGCACAGACAAAACCACATGTACCCCCAACCACCATCACATCCATACACACACCATACACAACCACACCAACTGTAACCACCACATCAGCATCCACAATTCGGACACCCAGCACTTCCACTGCAGCAACCTCCAGAGATCCACCATTACCATTCTACACACTAAAGAAACACACATGCATACAATCAAGCACCCAACAGACACCACAGATACAAGACACACCCATACTTGCAGCACATACACCTGACCACATGTACCTGCACCTGCAACAGACCCAAGCACATCACACACAGTCACCCCCTCTCCCTCCAAGACCCCATTCCTTCCCCTTCCCACTTCTAAGTACCTTACTGAAGATCCTTCCTCTTCCCTTGCCATCAACCCTCCCAAACCTCCAACCACCAGTTCCAAGAGGGTTCCTACCTCTCACACACCCAGGACCACCTCTTTCACCTCCAGATCCACCCCTTTTATCCTCCCATCTGCCCCTTCCAGCTCCCAAGGCACCCCTGCCAAACGTTCTTCTTCCACTTCCAAAACCCCCCTCTGAAATGTAGGCCCACTGCTTCCTCTTCCCAACCCACCACTTCCCAAACCAAGGACACCCGTCTGAAACCTAAATATCCCCCTCCCAAATAACATCTTTGAGATTCCAGTCATGCAAAATGGATAGACCTTTGTAAGGAGGTTACCCTGGCAGTGTCTTTTGGGGCACGTTTAGTGGCACTGCAGTGTGCTAACACACAAAGTTTCGAATTGGCCTTTTGTTATGCTTTTCCTTTATTTTATTTTATGGAGAAAAACATTTCTGTTTGTTTTCGTACAGATTAGTCCTTTCATTACTTTTCCCTAGCTATTTTTGGGAGCCTAGAAATGTTGCATCAGTTAGACTGTGGCACAACGCCATTGTGTTACACATTATGGAAGGTTATACTACATCTATGTTTAGAGTGTACTTTGTTATGTACATGCACAATTTGATATGGTATTTGATGGTGATTAGCTTTTATGGGCAGGCATTCATCATAGTGTTTAGCACTTGTTCCACCTGATTGATGTGACTGGATACTTTGGGATGTGTGTTTGTTTAAAACTGATTGGTGATCAGTATGACCAGGTTTGTATTTTAAGAGCATGGGACCAGTGCAGGACTCACACAGAACAAGGGGAAATGGTCTATGGATGGTTATGTAGGATGTATCCAAATTGGACCACATATTGATTTGGGTAGTATTTCAAATGGTAAAGTTTTAAGCTTGTCTTGAGCAATGTCAACCTCATTTTGTTTACACTTCTTCCGATGATGTATGTTGGATATATGTTGAATGTGTACAAGATAGTTGTTTGTTTATCCATACCTGGAGGGTGGTTAGTTGTCCTACCTTTTTGTCTTCTTTTTTTAATATGTGTCCATTATTTTGTGTGTAACTTACACCTTTTTTATTTGTAGTTGAAGAATGCTGTTACTGATGTGTTTGTTATAATATCCTGCACTTACATATTTCACACATATGCATGGCACTCATTGATGCTATTGGTTGTCAGTGATAGACTTAAAGCCAGGGGGCCTGTGTATAGAGATGTTTTGAGGCATAGGAAAAGTGGGCTCTGACCCAGGGTCCCAGACTTTCAGGAGGTCCCCTGATTGAGGCAACCCTGTTCTACAGAGAGTCTTTCCAATGTGACCCTGCAATACGTCTTGAACAGATGTTTTGAATGCCATTTTTCCAAAACTAAAATGTGCTTGAAGTTTGAGAGTCTATTACAGAGATTTTGCAGAGAAGGTGTTTCTGTTCCATGAGACCTCCCTACTTAAGTTTATTTTCTATCAATACAGGACTTTGCATGTGAGAAATTAGAGGGTGTCAAAGAGATTATTTGCTGTAATGTTAGTGAGGAGCTGCTGTTGTGTAACAATATTGTAAACACACGTCACTATCCCTGAATAATAGTTGTGAACACATTTTTTAATTTGGAGGAGTGTGTCTGTGCAGTATCAATGACCTGGCCAAAGAGGGCATCAAAGAGCTGAATTTGGATCATACTCTCAAAGCTGTTCCACACATGGACCCACAAAATAGGTTTGGCCCAGGGCCCCCATACACCTAAAGACGTACCTGCCTGTGCATCTGTTAACTGAGAAGTCAATGAAAATGGGTAAGATTGTGGCTTACTGATGATTGCCTCCATGACTGTGTGGGTTTTGGACGTCATCAAGCAGCAGCAGCAGGATGTGTACTGTGGGCTCCATGGTGCCAGAGGACGTGTGCAGCTGAGTACAGGTGAGTTTCTGTCTTATATCCATCCCATTCAGCCAACTCAGGTCTGGAGGTTTTGGCACCATAGTCACGTCGGTGAGAAGGTACATTTCAATTGGGCCAGATGGGAAACTGGCATTCCACCCTCTGACACGCACATTGGCCTATCCCGCCGCCTTCACCGTTGAGATTTCCTGGCGGTGGCAGCCGTGTTGAGGTGATCTTTAGTCTATGCACTCACTTGCTTCATAATTGGCAGGGGGGTGGGTGACCGTCAAGTTGGCAGTTGGGTAATCTGATGCTGTGTTGATGGCAGGACTGTTTCTGCCAAACTCGTAATCAGGCCCTCAGACTAGAACAATCTGTAGCAGTACTGAAATCAAAAATATCCAAACTAACTAAAGAAATGTTTGAAATGTTATTAAGGAAAGTGTGACTATTTGCTAACAACCAACGCCTACAACACCTTGAAGCAACAGCCATAACAGTAATCACCAAAAATTAAATCAATCTAAAACCTGGCATAAAAATTAAACAACCAAAACCTATGCAATTTTTTAAACAATAAGTTATTAAATATTTTTCTCTCTGTGAGTAAAACCAAAAAAAATAGAAGCATTATTTCAGAATGGTAAAAAATCCAAATCAATATTATCTATAAAATCTACTTTCTCAAATAACAAAAGTCACATACAGTAATACAAAGCACACATCGATTAAAAGCACTACATAATATAGCACAATAATATTACGCATCACTAAAAATATCAAATTATGAAGAAGATCAATGTAAGAAAAAGTGTCATCCAGCAAATAAATCAAATGAAAAATAGAATTGCTCACAATTTTGTAGCTGAGGTAGAAAATAGAAAATTCAATAAAACACATAAGGCCTGATTTAGATTTCCATGTGGGTTACTCCTTCACAACGGTGATGGCTATCACTTTGCTGAAACCTCAAACCCATTCAGATCAAATCAAATCAAATCAATTGGATATAATGGGATTTTAGATTTTGGCAGACGGGATATCTATCACCGTTGTGATGGGTTAAGGACTTTGTGGGACCTTACATATACTATTCCCTCTGCTAATGTATCCACACTGGAGAAAGTGTTAGGGGCTGATTTTGAGTTAGGCGGTTCAACCGCCCAAACTTCATTATAGTGGTAGAGAGGCGGCCGTCAAGCTGGCGGCCTCATCACTGTTCTATTGCAATGTTTCCGCTGGGCTGACAAATGGAAACAGTGTGGTGGCATTGGCCTCAGCCTCCCCTCACTCTGCCATAGCAGACAGTGCGCATTCTAATGCCACTGACAAGGGGGCCTCCGAACTGCCCACAACATGGTTGCGGGCAGTGCCGGGGCAACCCTGTGGTCCCAACCCTGCCTTTCCGCCAGCCTTTTCATGGTGGGCACCCCGCAATGAAAAGGCTGGTAGAAAGGAAAGTCGTAATCAGCATGGCTGAACTCGGCACTACCATGACTGACCATTACTTTCACCTCCTCCAACCCGTCGGGATCCCTGATCCTGGTAGTGGCGGCGGTCTCCTGGTACACCGACCACCAGGATCGTAATCTGGCAGTTGGACCACCTGGATTGCAGTGTTCAGACCGTCACTGAGTGTTTGGCGGTTTTAGGACTGCCAAACTCATAATCAGGCTCTTAGACTTTTGAGTGGGGGAGTTTGATTTACTACTCCCACTCCAAACTTAACCACATTGGGAAAGGTTTTGGACATTAGGGGTGTAAGTGTTAGATTTACTATTCCTATTCTAGACATAATGATGAAAGTTGTTGACTTTTTGGAGGGGTGTTAGATTTAAAATTCACACTCCAAACAATACCACATTGTGGAAAGTTATGGACTTTAGGAGCTAGATTTACCATTCAAACTCCAAACTAACCTGGTTTATTTACTTCTCTCAGTCCAAACATAACCACACTGGGGACAGTGGGGGGATTTTGATTTGCTACTCCTACTCCAAACCAGACAGAGAACATGTTGGACTTTATGGGACTGGGGGTGCTGACATTATTATTCCCACTGCAAAGTAAACCACATTAGGGAAGATCATGGATTTTGAAGAAAGATCATATTTACTATTAAGACTCAAAGCTAACTCAATTTCTTCTCATTAGGAACATCTGACAATATCATATTTAGAAACAAACATTACAAGCAAAATCAAATAACAAAAAAAGTTATGTAAAAATAATAATTTATGACATTTTAATAAACTGTAAAACCAAAGCACAAGAGCAACAGATTAAATATGTTTATATATAGTTCCATATATATATATATATATATATATATATATATATATATATATATATTTGTGAATAATACCTAAACTTCACACTACAAACAAAAATATATATATTTAATAATACATTTAAAGAAGAATATATGTACCTAAATAATCAATTTCAGCACCTACAATTTAAAAACAAATTACAAAATCACATAAGAAATGTTTGAGAAAAAAATGTTTCTCACCCTAATCCCCTACTAATCCTCAAAGGCTGTTCATAAAATATATAAAATCAAAATGACATTCATAAAAAAATTAAATAAGCAAGTATACTACCAATTATTTAAACTAATATTAGAAAAAAAAAACATAATATACAACATTAAAAAGCTCAATATTTAGTGCAACAATATTAAAAATCATGGAAAAATATATTCTTACCTACAATAAAACATTACAAAATGTAAATGACATCATGATACTACAGCAACAATAGTAAAGACTGATTATATTTTTTACACTGTATTAAGGAACAACACCAAAGATATGCATACTTAAGTAAAAGAACTAGAATCTCAAATGTTGCCTTTTATTTCCAAAACTGCTAGTCAGATTTTCACTGAACAATGAAAAGAAATTAAACAAAATACTGCCATTCCATTTTAAATTGGTGACCATCCATTTATCCAATTAAACGGATGTGTAAAAAAATATTTTGGCAGTGCTGTTAAAACTTTTGAACGGATTGTCCAATCTGCACAAATCTGTCAGTGTTTTAGATGTCTTTCTATGCATGCTTTTCTTGGCCTTGTGATATTAAAATTATTGACAGGGGGTTAATGTTATTAAAGGTACATAATTAAGATTAATGTGGCTTATGGAGTCACTTTATTTACAGACAACCTAAACTCTAGCCCTTAATTTAATATTTAAAAATGTAAGTGAATACATAATTAATTAAAAAATAAAGGTAAAGGCTACATAATTTATTTTTATTTAAATACATTCGATCCCAAAAAATTTGGACCATTTAAAATTACAAAAAGTAAAAGAACAATCTTATATAGTCATAGAAAATCCGTTGGAATCGCGATAGCTCATCATAATTCAAAGTAATAATCATTCAGGATATTGTAAAAATCTAATAATCAATTAATATATAAAATATTGCAGTAAAATCCTTACAGCTAAGGTTAAAATCAAACTTAAAATACAGCAATTTGCAAGTTTTAGCATAAAAAACGTCTCTGTGAGCTTGTGCGATCGCAATTTGCTCCTGCAAAGGGCCACGGATTCTTACTAAAAAAAAGAAAAGAAAAAAAAGTGACACATACGAAGTAATAGTTTCAAAATAATGACACGGTATATGGCACGATTTAAAAATAGGAAGAGAGACGAAGAAATATAAATCTTGTTAAAATCTCCCTCTGTAAACAAACAAGGGCACGGCCTAGAGCTCTAAGGGCCCTTCACAGAAATATGCTTGCGACGGATACACCAAGCCTCCGATAAAAATTTGGAAACTGAAGAAGCTACCAATGTGGATGTTTCATATTTGCATATTCTGATGGCATTGGCTCTGTCCAACAGTAATACGTTTTTACAAAGGGGGATAAAGGCTACATAAGTAATATGATGAAAAACACATTGATTAAACATATTTGAAGGCCATAATCATGTTTCTAGCTATTTTAAAATTAATATTGTTAAAAGGAAATTGCGGGTATAATTTCTTTACAGAATAATGCATCCAGATGGGACTTGTCAAGCAGGATTCCAATTGAAGTATACCTAATTCAGTGTCTTTCTCCACTTTCTGTCAGAAATTCTAGATTTTATTTTGGTTTTCCAATACCTTTCTAGGCACATGAAAGAAATTCTTAAGGAAGGGTCATAAAACAGGGCTAAGTGGCATCAGATTGTACATGCCACTGGTAATTTAAGGTGAGTGAAAGAGGGGTTACTTAAGGAGAAGAGTAGGAATAGAAGAGCAGGTGGGTATGGGGGCATGGATGGTGAAGAAAATCATTGGTGATTTTTGAGTATCCTCCTGCGCCTCATCCTTGGTGTCTAGTGGGCTTCTGGTAAGCATCGCCTTGCCTCCTTGCGCTCTTGCCCCCAATTGTGCCTTTCTCTGACTGCTGTATTCCGCTTGTGCTTGTGCCGTTTACCGTATTTGTAAGTGCATTTTTGTTTTCTGCGCCTGCCTCCTTGCGCTCTTGCCCCCATTTGTGCCTTTCTCTGACTGCTGTATTCCGCTTGTGCTTGTGCCGTTTACCGTATTTGTAAGTGCATTTTTGTTTTCTGCGCCTGCCTCCTTGCGCTCTTGCCCCCATTTGTGCCTTTCTCTGACTGCTGTATTCCGCTTGTGCTTGTGCCGTTTACCGTATTTGTGACTATTCCGTATTTTGTGATTGCCTTGTGCCTTTTTTCACTTTTGTGCCTTTTCCGCTTGTTTTCGCCCCTTGGGCGCTCCCCCTTGCCGCTTTCTCCTGGCGCTGCCTCCCTGCGGCCCAGCCCCCCTCGCGCCCCCATTCGCCGCTCCCTCCCGCCTCCCGCCTCCCAGCTGCTCCTTCTTCCCCCCTCCCTTCTTAATGGCTGGCGCTGCGCGTCCGCACCTGGATCGCACCACCGGGCATCGCTACTCGACCAGCGAACTCATCGCCCTCAACCCTGGCCCTTCCGCGGCTTGCTACCAGGCCACACCGGAGCACACCAAAGGTCCCTTCTCCTGCCGCGCCTGCAACTTCACCTGCAACAGAACAAGGAAGCCTGCAACAACCAACACCAACCACCTCCACTGCATACTCCTCAACACACGCTCCGCACGAAAGCACGCCATCGAGCTCTGGGACCTGCTCGACACCACCGCCCCAGACGTAGCCTTCCTGACCGAAACCTGGTGGAACGACTCCTCAGCCCCTGACATCGCCATAGCCATCCCTGACGGCTACAAGATCATCAGAAGAGATCGCCCCAATGGAATCGGAGGAGGAATAGCCATAGCCCACAAATCCACCCTCCAAATCCACACCCACACGGACGACACCCTGAAGACAGCTGAACACCTGCACTTACGGATCCACACTGACCCCAACACCACCCTCAGGGGAACGCTCATCTACCGACCCCCAGGACCACGAGCCCCCTTCAGCGACACCATCGCCGACCTCACGAGCACCCACGCCCTCGCCTCTATGGACTACATCCTCCTTGGAGACCTCAATTTCCACCTGGAGAACAACAACAACGCCAACACCGCATCACTGACCGACAACCTCTCCAACCTCGGACTCAGTTAACTGGTCAACACACCCACCCACATCGCCGGCCACACGCTCGATCCTATCTTCTCCACAAGCAACCACGTCACCTTCAGCCACACCACCGAACTCCACTGGACCGACCACCACTGCGTCCACTTCACATTAAAAAAAACACATCGAACACCACCGCCCCCCACTACCTCCTCACCGCCGCTGGAGCAAAGTCACCGAAGACCAACTGACCAGCACCCTCGCCCAGAACCCACCCACCGACCCCACCGACCCGGACACCGCCGCCATCAACCTTCGACGGTGGATCCACGACTGCTCCAACACCCTCGCACCACTCAAGAGACCCACCGTCAACCAAGAAAAGAAAAAAGCCACCTGGTTCACAGACGAACTCATCACCTCCAAACGCACCTGCCAGAAACTAAAGAAGAAATGGCTCCTCGAACGCACACCTACCAGCCTGACAACCCACAAGGAAGCCACCCGCAAGCACCACCAACTAATCCGACTCGCCAAACGCTCCCACTTCACAGAACGCCTAAACAACAACGCACACGACAGCAAAGAACTCTTCTGCATCGTGAAAGAGCTCTCCAACCCCAGCGCCAACGACATCCCACCATCCCAAAGACTCTGCGACGCCCTGTCCACCTTCTTCCATCAGAAGATTGCCGACATCCACAACAGCCTCAACACCACGCCTCCGCCAGACCCCACCCCCGACAACTCCGCCTGCACCAACCACCTTACCGCCTGGACCCACGTAGACGACGCCGAAACTTGCAAGATCATGAACTCCATCCACTCAGGATCCCCTTCAGATCCATGCCCACACCACGTATACAACAAAGCCGACTCTACCATCGCACCCCAACTTCGAAAGGTCATCAACTTATCCTTCGATACCGCGACCTTCCCGGACAGCTGGAAGCATGCCGAAATCCACGCCCTCCTCAAGAAACCCAAGGCAGACCCCAACGACCTCAAAAACTTCCGCCCGATCTCATTCCTCCCCTTCCCGGCGAAGGTCATTGAGAAGATCGTCAACGCGCAGCTCACCCACCACCTCGAGGACAACTCCATCTTGGACCCCTCCCAGTCCGGCTTCAGACGCAACCACAGCACCGAGACTGCTCTCCTCGCCGCCACAGATGACATCAGACAACAAATGGACAACGGCGAAACATCGGCCCTCATCCTCCTAGACCTTTCTGCAGCCTTCGACACAGTTTGCCACCGCACCCTACTTACACGCCTCCACAAAGCCGGAATACAAGAAAAAGCCCTCAACTGGATCTCCTCTTTTCTCTCCGGCAGAACCCAGAGAGTCCGACTCTCACCCTTCCGCTCCGAAGCCACCAACATCATCTGCGGTGTACCCCAAGGCTCCTCTCTAAGCCCGACGCTGTCCAACGTCTACATGGCCCCCCTCGCACAACTGGCCCGTCAGCACAACCTCACCATTCTCTCCTACGCCGAAGACACCCAGCTCATCCTCTCCCTCACTAAAGACCCACTCACCGCCAAAGCCAACCTCCACGAAGGACTGAATTCCATTGCCGAATGGATGAGAAGCAGCCGCCTGAAGTTGAACTCCGACAAGACGGAAGTCCTCATCCTCGGACCCACCCCCTCGGCCTGGGATGACTCCTGGTGGCCCACCGCACTGGGACCCCCTCCAACGCCAGCCAACCTTGGCTTCGTCCTCGACTCTGCCCTCACCATGTCCAAGCAGGTCAACGCAGTTTCCTCCTCCTGCTACAACACTCTCCGCATGCTCCGTAGAGTCTACAAATGGATCCTGACGGATAACAGAAAAACGGTGACCCAAGCCCTCGTCAGCAGTAGACTAGAACACGGCAATGCACTCTACACAGGCATCCCAGCAAAGGACATCCGACGACTTCAACGCATCCAAAACGCCTCCGCCCGACTGGTCCTCAACGTACCCCGCCGATGCCACATCTCACACCACCTGAAAGACCTCCACTGGCTCCCCGTGGACAAGAGGATCACCTTCAAGCTCCTCACCCACGCTCACAAGGCACTCTACAACGCCGGACTCGCCTACCTGAACAACAGACTCAACTTCTACGTCCCCTCCTGCCAACTCCGCTCTGCCAACCTCTCCCTCGCCATTGTTCCCCGCTTTCAACGCAAGACTTCCGGCGGCAGATCCTTCTCCTACCTCGCCGCCAAGACCTGGAACACCCTCCCGACCCCCCTGCGGCAGACCCAGGACCTTCTCACCTTCAGGAGACTCCTCAAAACCTGGCTTTTTGACCAATAGCAGCTCCCCCCCCCTGCGCCTTGAAACCCTAACGGGTACGTAGCGCGCTTTATAAATGTCCTGATTGATTGATTGATTGATTGATTTCTGTTGGAAACCAAGTAAGGTTATATGCTGTTTGGTGTATTGGGAAAAATAGAACAGACAAATGGCAAAGATTCCTTGCTGTGATTCACGCTTTGTTCCTAAGTTTACTCAGGTGGTAGATGACGTAACATAAATGTGACTTTATAAGTAAAGAATTATGCAGGGAAATAAAAATAAAAAATAATCCTGGAATACTAGTGGAATAAGGTGTTTGTACCTAAGAAAAAATTGCTTAATTATTTGAAACAAACTGATGTGTTTTTACCCCAATATTTCTTCCAAGTGAGGTACAATGATATTGGCCTCCCACTAATGACGCGTCAGATTAGTGGACTTAGAAATAGGCCTAAAATGTAAAAGTGGTTGGCATTAGTGGCTACAGGAGGCTGTAACCTTATAGTGGGTCCATATTGGATAGATTTTGTCAGAGATATTTTAACTTAACATATATTATTTTTCATAAATGTTTTGCGTCAAAAACAATTATGCTTTGATCTAAAGAAATATGTATTATGCAAAGTGGCCACGCAAGGCCCTAACAAGCCTGAAACTATCTTGAATTTCAGTGCAACCATGATGTGTGTGTGTGTCATCATTTCTTGTCTCCTCGCATGCAGCAAAATGTGCACTGAAGAAATGCTTTGTGAAAACGTTAGAATCGAAGCACTCTGGAGGAAGCTTCTCCTCTGAAAATAACTAATCAAGGTTCTTCGTTCCTTTGCTTCTGAAACTGTCTGTTCAATCCACAGGCTTGTCATTGTTTTGTGTGTAACCAGATTTGCACTGTCACATCAGTTGACATTAGATCAATCCTTGCCAGTCTGTCTCTTGCTTAGAACTTTGAATATTTTCTCTCAAGCCGGATCCTATGTTATTCCTCCTGCTGCATTTGATTTAGCCTTGTACTAATTCCCTATTTATGATTTATTACACATTTTGACTACCCATTGTTGTTTCTCCTGTAATAACCTTTAATTATTTAATAAACCTTCATGGTTTCTAAATTTTACTTGTGTCAAGAGGCATAATTAATTGATTATGATGATTGATTCGCTGTCTCGCGAATCTTAGAAGCACGTTGCCTCATTTGTTATATAGGACAACTCCCTAACAGATCCTGCATAGATACTTTATCTAAAATTGTCAGGTAATATAGCATCAACAGTTTTGGTGGAGAATTCGGGCAACACAGATAAAAGATCAGATAAGATCTAGAGATAACTGTTTCCACTTCTGTGGACCTGTCTACACTTTTGGTTCCTATAGCCTGCTCAAAAGTGGAATATTTTGCATTAATCTAGTGTTCCTAAATCAGTTCCTGAGCACAGGAATGTGAGCCGCAACAAGGAAAATGAATGAGAGGGATTGTGACTTTGATTGAGTGCATTGTGGTACTTGTAGTTTGGTGCAGATTTTTGTACTGTCATGGATTATTGTATGTGCAAACTTTAGGGTTATGGGTTTTGATTTGCTTTGGGTATTAAGAGTCTTGTTTATTGTGATTTTGATTATGTTATCATATTTTTGAGTTAGATTATCATGTCTTATTACTATTATGCTTATGTATCACCGTCAAACATTTCAAAATTATAAAATGATTGTTACTTATGTTGAAGTTTTATTTGGTTTGGTAAACTATCTCGTGCTATTGATATTGTTGAACCAAGTGGAAGTGTGTATTGTGAAGTGATACATTAACACCATGTTAGAGAACTTACAGTTTGTGTTTGCGTTGTGTTACCTGCCAACAAAAGAATGCAGGGAATAGAGTGTTAGAGACTATGGGCCTCATTACGAGTTTGGCAGTCTCAGGGGCCGCAGGTGTTCAGTCGTACGGCCAACAGGCTGGCGGAGAAGACCGCCATATTATGACCATTGTGGTATTCACAACAGACTACAGCCAATGCACTGCCGGCACCGCCACTGCGTTCTGGCTGCCACGGACACTGGTAGCCACCTGTAGGCCGGCGGGGACCATGTTTCCACCGGACAGATTACAAGGTTGCACACCACCACGTTTTCTGCCACGGTCGCACCACCATGGAAACCTAGACTAAAAACAACTGCATAAAAGGAAACACCCACCTTCAGGAAGCCATCCTGTCCAGAGGCGTCATGGAAGCAGAACTACATGTGTTCCCACTGCTCCTGCTCACATAAAGACTTCAGAATTAGCGACAATGATAGCAACCGTAAGTATACACACTTACCTGTTATTGTTGTACATTGTCAATTTGTGTACACACACAAAACACACTCTGGAAGGGGGTGCGAAGGTGACACGCACACATAACAGCACACCAACACAGTCACAAACAGCCCCACACGCTTATACACAAGAAACATGGCACAGCCACAACACACACACACACATACAAACCTCACAAACACATACAGGTTCGCATGGTAATACTGCACATGCCCACACTCACACAGTACCACACAACACCACAACATGTCATAAAATCAACACAAGCTCACTTGACAGGGACCCACAGGGGAGACTACCCAGGGACACATCACACAGACTTCACAACGTAACACCAACAGGCAAAACACACATTCAGATAACCAATCATGCTACATACCAATTGACCTACAAAGAACTAGGGTGGTCCTTACAACCCTGGTGGTCGGTGTTAAAGCGGCGGTAAAACCGGCAACAGGCTGGCGGTAAAAAAAATGGAATTACGACCGTGGGGGAAACCTCCAACAAAGACAGCCACTTTAACACTCCGACCGCCATGGCGGTACAAACAAACAGCGCGGCGGTCACCGCCAACAGACAGGCGGGAGACAATGTACCATCAACAGTGTCACAACCTACCACTCCGCCACCTTTTCTGGGGCAGATTAACCGTGAACAAAAACACGGCGGAAACATGATTCCGAAGGGAAAACGCTCACCTCTGCATACCCCACGAGGAACCAGGACGCCATGGAACCAGAGCTCCACATTTTACCAGCCTTTATCTTCTTGCTCCTCTACCAGGAGCATGAACGTCGGCAGCAAAGACCATGGTGAGCACTGTACCTACAACACAGGGGAGGGAAAAAACAGTGACACACACATGCAACACGCAACACCCCCACCCTCACCCACTACAACACACACACCAATACAGCATGATACATTACAGTTACACCCCCAACGCCCCTGGAAGAATGCAAAGACAAAAGGAAATGAGCTGAACAATTGTAATATATTAAAATTCAGTAGTCAAATAATATACATACACTATTTACAAATATATACACCAAGAATATTAGTCCAGGGTATTCCACCCTTAAAGTCCGTGGACCACTGGGCCCGCACTGCATGGGCGAGGCCCACACAAGATACCCGAACGTGACGGAGTGAACACTGCAGAGGCATCAGATAGAAATAAAACAGGCACCTAAGGGGGAAGTGAAAGAGGGGGCACCTCAGCCGGTTGAGTGCACAATGCCAAATCCACGAGGGTGCCCCATGCCCACTGTTCAATCCTGGGGAGTGCAAAGCCACAGTCTCTCAAGTCTCTACAGTGGGTGGTTTGCCCACTGTTCAATCCTGGGGAGTGCAAAGCCACAGTCTCTCAAGTCTCTACAGTGGCTGGTTTGCCCACTGTTCAATCCTGGGGAGTGCAAAGCCACAGTCTCTCAAGTCTCTACAATGGCTGGTTTGCCCACTGATCAATCCTGAGGAGTGCAAAGCCACAGTCTCTCAAGTCTCTACAGTGGGTGGTTTGCCCACTGTTCAATCCTGGGGAGTGCAAAGCCACAGTCTCTCAAGTGGATAACAGTCTCCACTGGTTCTGGAGGGGGCTTGGTGCCCAGAGTGCTTCATCCTGCCAAGGACAGAGGTAGTGGATGTGATACTCAACTGGTTCTGGAGGGGGCTTGGTGCCCAGAGTGCTTCATCCTGCCAAGGACAGAGGGATCGATGTAAGTCTCCACTGGTTCTGGAGTGGGCTTGGTGCCCAGAGTGCTTCATCCTGCTAAGGACAGAGGTAGTGGATGTGATACTCCACTGGTTCTGAAGGGGGCTTGGTGCCCAGAGTGCTTCATCCTGCCAAGGACAGAGGTAGTGGATGGAAGTCTCAACTGGTTCTGGAGGGGGCTTGGTGCCCAGAGTGCTTCATCCTGCTCGTGGCGGCCTCAGTAGCGTCAGTGCATTTGGCGCTCATGGGCCTGCAGTGCTTGTGGCGGTCCTGTCTTTGGCAGCGGTGCTTGTGGCGGTCCTGTCTTTGGCAGGTGGTGCTTGTGGCGGTCCTGTCTTTGGCAGCGCTTCAGCTGCTGGCGGTCCTCTCTGGGCCAGTGGGGCTGCTGCTGGCGGTCCTCTCTGGGCCAGCGGGGCTGCTGACGGTTGCCTCCTGGGCAGCGAGGCTGATGCTGGCGGTCCTCTCTGGGCCAGCGGGGCTGCTGCTGGCAGTCCTCTCTGGGCCAGCGGGGCTGCTGGCGGTTGCCTCCTGGGCAGCGGGGCTGATGCTGGCGGTCCTCTCTGGGCCAGCGGGGCTGCTGACGGTTGCCTCCTGGGCAGCGAGGCTGATGCTGGCGGTCCTCTCTGGGCCAGCGGGGCTGCTGCTGGCGGTCCTCTCTGGGCCAGCGGGGCTGCTGGCGGTTGCCTCCTGGGCAGCGGGGCTGATGCTGGCGGTCCTCTCTGGGCCAGCGGGGCTGCTGGCGGTCGCCTCCTGGGCAGCGGGGCTGGTGCTTGCGGTCCTCTCTGGGCCAGCGAGGCTGCTGGCAGTCGCCACCTGGGCAGCGGGGCTGATGCTGGCGGTCCTCTCTGGTCCAGCGGGGCTGCTGCTGGCGGTCCTGTCTGGACCAGCGGGGCTGCCCTGTCTGGACCAGCGGGGCTGCTGCTGGCGGTCCTGTTTGGGCCAGCGGGGCTGATGCTGGCGGTCCTGTCTGGGCTAGCAGGGCTGCTGCTGGCGGTCCTGTCTGGGCCGGCGGGGCTGATGCTAGCGGTCCTGTCTGGGCCAGCGGGGCTGCTGGCGGTCTTCTCCGCCGTGGTGATCTTCCCAGACTTGCCGGATTTCTTGTGCTCCTTCCCCACCTTGACAGGTGTGGCTGCTGACTCCACACTCCCACCTGTGCCCCTGGCAGCGGCTTTGCTGGCTGTTGTCTTCCCCCTCTCCTGCCGGGCACTGGCCAACTTTTGATGCTTGACAGGTGGGGGACTGTCCGTGCTGTGGCTCCTTGCCACACTGGCTGCCCTGCTGCACTCCAGAATCCGGTGACTACTGGCACCACTGGTCCCGGAGATGTTGTGGCTGAGGTGCTAGGTTGGGACCTGGAGAGTTGGGCCCTAGCAGACTGACGGGGTGGGGGAGGTGAGGGATAGAGGTCAAGGTTGGACAGGTAAAAAGTTTCTTAGGAACACTGGGACGGGTAGCTGGAGGAGGTTTGGGAGAGGAGGAAGAGGTTGTGGTTGTAGGAGGTGTACGTTTGGTGACTTTGGGTGAAGGTGCATGCGCTGGAGGCTGTTGTGAGGTGGATAGCTGTTGGGTGGGTGTGTGCCTGTGTTTGTGTACCTTGGGAGGTGGCGTCACAGACACACTGGGAGAGGACACAGGGGATGTGTGAATGGCAGTGGGGGTGGTGACTGCACGTGAGCGGGTGTGGTGGTGGGTGTGCTGGTGATGGACGTAGTGGCTGTAGATGTAGTGCATGCAGGTGTGAGTGTAGACGAGACTGGGAGGGAGGAGGGAAACGAGGAGGAGGGGGACACAGTGGAGGCAGTGGATGTTGCTATGTCTGCATGTGTGTGATGCTTGCGTGAGTGCCTGTGGGATGTGTGGTGCTTATGTTTGCCAGAGCTTCCCTTGTGTGTTGAGGTGTGTGCATGCTGGTCTGATGGTGTTCTTAGGATAGGCTAAGGTACAGGTGATTGAGTCTGGGTGGAGGAAGTTGGAGGGGGGATGCTAGAGAAAGGGACAATGGCTGCAATCAGTGCTGAGGCCAGAGTCTGAAAAGCTCGCAGAAGGGCTGCCTGACCAGAATGAATGCCCGGCAGGAATGCATTGGTTTGTTGCAACTGTCTCTCTACACCCTGGATGGCATTCAAAATGGTAGACTGCCCAACAGTGAGGGACCTGAGGAGGTCAATGGCCTCCTCACTGAGGGCAGCAGGGGTGACTGGGGCAGGGGCTGAGGTGCCTGGGGCGAAGGAGATGCCCACCCTCCTGGGTGAGCAGGCACGGGGCAAAGGCTGAGGGGCTGCTGGGAGGGCGGTGCTGGGGGGGTGGCGGCTGTACCTGTAGATGCAGGGGGGCACTGATGGGGCCGCCACCACAAGGGAGCTCCCATCAGAGGACGAGTCTGTATCACTGGTGTCAGCTCCTGTCCCCGCCGTAGAGCTCCCCTAATGATGCTAATACACATATGTACAGAGAGACCACTAATAGGGGGGTGGAGAACAGAAGAAAGGCATTTTGAGTCCATGCATTACCGCTACCGTTGGCCCACACGACAGACACAGAAGCCCCCTGCACTACGTCGCGCACTTGGGGTCCACTATTCAATGCTTGGTAAATGGCCTACAAGGCTATGGCCGATATCTGCACACATGGATGTCACAGGAGCCGGACTAGGTGTAGTTGGCACTGTACCCAGGTGGGGAAGGTGCCACTGGGTCTGCCTGAAAAAGGAGACTTAACTTGCACACTCGCCCTGGCCTAGGGAAACCCACAGCCCACCTCCCCCACCCAGACATCTCCACTGCGCGCTGAATCAGCAGAATGAGAGTGTACTCACCCCCTTGTTGCTGCTGTGATGCCCTCAAGCACCCATCCAACTCCGGGTACGCCACCGCCAGGATCCTGAACATCAGGGGGGTCATGGTGCTACGGGCACCCCTCCCACGTTGGGAGGCCATCCACAGCTGGGCCTCCACCGTCTTCTTGCTCCAGCGGCAAATGTCCTCCCATCTTTTCCGGCAGTGGGTGCTCCGTCTGTGATAGACCCCCAGGGTCCGGACGTCCTTAGCGATGGCACGCTAAATATCCTTCTTCTGATGGGCGCTTACCTACAGGAATTGTACAGGGGAAAAAGAGAAGTTATTACCAACTGCACCGTCACAGTCATTGGCCTGCATCCCTATCCTTGCCATGTGGCACATGCACTCACCGTTGTTTCATGCACGCATCATCCCCACCCCCTATCTTTCATCCACCCCACTCCACACAGGCATTGCCCATACAGCATGCTCACAGTATACTTACCTGTTTGTCTGGGGGACCGTAGAGTAGCGTGTACTTGGGGAGGAACCCCATCCACGAGTTTCTCCAACTCCTCCGTGGTGAAAGCAGGGGCCCTTTCCCCAGACACACGAGCCATTGTCTCTTCCTGACTGAGGTCACAGCAGCACTTGCAGTGTAGGTCCTCTTCTGTCGAAGATCAGGTATCGAGTGATTGAACAGATAGAAAATGGCAGTCACGTCTACGGTGGTGCATACTGTCACCGCCGGCGTACATCGTCATTGGCTCCTGGGACCCATAGGGTCCAATTTTAACTAATGCAGAATTGCGCCGCGGTGTTCGACCGCCTACTGTGACGGTGTACAACGCCAGCGCAGTTACCTCATATCCCATTGCCCCACTTTACAGGTCAGGCAGCCGCCATTTCAGAGGCCCTAATGGCTTGATTTATAACTGCGTCACACATACCTAGGCCTTGGCTCAACACTCATACAGGCAAAATTCGGGTCATGAATGGTTTTCTGAGTACGCTGTGTTTACGTACCTCTGAGTTGGTGTCTCTGTGCTCGCTGTTGTCCTTCATAGGCACTGTCCGCTGGGACATGTGAGGAGATGGCGGCATCCTCCGGTGTACAGACCGCTGGTGGACCTGTCGACAATGGAGGAAAGACATGTATTCACCACCTACAGGCTTGATCGTGCCACAATCCTGGAACTGTGTGCCCAGTTGGAGCCAGATCTGATGTCAGCTATCCGCCATCCCACAGGAATCCCCCCTCAAGTGCAGGTGATGTCAGTACTCCATTTCCTTGCAAGTGGATCTTTTCAAACTACAGTGGCCATAGCATCAGGGATGTCCCAGCCTATGTTTTCCAACGTGTTGTCCAGAGTGTTGTCTGCCCTGCTGAAACACATGCAGAGCTACATCGTGTTCCCTCAGGTGGAGGATTTGCCTACAGTGAAAGGTGACTTCTATACCCTTGGACATATCCCCAACATCATAGGTGCCATTGATGGACACATGTGGCCTTGGTCCCCCCGCAGGAGTGAACAGGTGTACAGAAACCGGAAGAGTTACCATTTGATGAATGTGCAGATGGTGTGTTTGGCCGACCAGTACATCTCCCATGTTAATGCCAAATTCCCTAGCTCAGTGCATGACGCTTACATCCTGCGGAATAGCAGCATCCCTTATGTGATGGGGCAACTCCAGAGGCACTGTGTGTGGCTATTAGGTGAGCACCTGGAACCAAATCGTTGGGAATAGTTGTCTGGGTCTGGGCATATCCCTACAGGTTAGTGTGTGTCCCTCGCCATTTACAGGTGACTCAGGTTACCCCAACCTGTCATGGCTACTGACCCCAGTGAGGAATCCCAGAACAAGGGCAGAGGAACGCTACAATGAGGCCCATGGGCGAACTAGGAGGATTATAGAACGGACCTTCGGCCTCCTGAAGGCCAGGTTCAGGTGCCTCCATATGACAGGTGGTTCCCTATTCTACTCACCAACGAAGGTGTGCCAGATCATCGTGGCCTGCGTATGCTTCACAACTTAGCTTTGCGACAACAGGTGCCTTTTCTGCAGGTGGATGGTCCAGATGGAGCTGCTGTGGAGCCTGTGGACAGCGAAGACAAGGAAGCAGAAGCAGAGGACGTCGACAACAGGGACTCTGTGATCCTGCAATACGTCCAGTGAGACACAGGTAAGAATACAAACCTGCCTACTACATGTACTTTAACACTACTACCTCTCTACTGTCTGTCCTTTTCACCCAGTGTATGGTCACTGAGTTGTCACTTTCCCTTACAATTTCACAGATGTGGGTCTCACTGTATGACATCTGCTTTGTTTCCTCATGGACTAGAGCTGTGTGACATAGGTATGTTGACATTACAATTGAAAGAGCATTTTGTCACTGTAATTGCTAATACACTATTTCGAAATCACAGACAGACTTCAGACTGTTTTTTGCTTTAAGGGTGTTCATTTAAGTGCTCAATATTGGAGGGGGGTGTAAAATGGTGAGGGGTGATGGTGGAGGAATGTCCATGGCAGAGTCCAGTCTATTAGTCTCACAGATGCATTGTCCAAAGAGGCATAGGAAGTGGAGCTGGGGCAGTTTGAGGATGGACAGGGTGACAAGGTGGGACAAAAGGATGACATTCAGGGCGGTCTCATTTCTTGGCAGAGGTCTTGGCATCGTTCTCTGTCTTGGTCCTCGATCTCAGGGACCGTTTGCGGGGTGGTTCTCCCTCTGCAGGGGGTGGGGTGCTGGTGTGGTGGTCCTGTTGCGGTGCCTTCTGTCCACTAGCGCCGGCAGAGGTGGTGGGCAGTTCATCGTCCATGCTGGTGTCAGGGGCCCCTTGTTGTGCCACAGTGTCCCTCCTGGTGTTGAGGACTTCCTTCAGCACCCCTACGATGGTGCCCAGGGTGGAATTGATGGATCTGAGTTCCTCCCTGAAGCCCAAATACTGTTCCTCCTGCAGCCGCTGGGTCTCCTGAAACTTGGCCAGTACCGTTGCCATTGTCTCCTGGGAATGATGGTACGCTCCCATGATGTTGGAGAGGGCATTGTGGAGAGTGGGTTCCCTGGGCCTCTCCTCCCCCTGTCGCACAGCAGCCCTCCCAGTTCCCCTGTTTCCCTGGGGCTCTGTCCCCTGGACCGTGTGCCCACTGCCCCCAGGTCCCTGTTGTTGTTGGGGTGGTGGGTTAGCCTGGGTTCCCTGTAGTGGTGGACACACTGCCGATTGACAAGTCCTGGGGACAGAGGTATGGGCCCGCTGGATGGGTGCTGTGCTGGTGTTTCCAGAGGGGGGAAGGTCTGTGGTGGCCAGTGACTGTGTCAGGGGAACCAACTGTCCCGAAGTCCCAGATGGGCCGGGCTGGTCAACTAGATCCAGGTGGACAGAGCTGCTGTCATCACTGTGGGTCTCTTCTGTTGGTGGTGTGGACATGTCTGGACCCTCCTGTGCGGTGACGTTGGGTAGGGGTCCTGCAGGGGTATATACTGTGTGTGCCATGGTGTGCAATGGGTGGGTGACCCTGTACCCCAGTGCTTGCAGTCCTGTGTGGGACCTTGTGTGAGGATGGTTTGGGGGGGTATGAGTATGTGCAGTGGCCATGCTTTGGTGATGGGTGTCCATGCTTTGTTGTTGCATGCAGGGCTTGGTGTTGGGATGTGTGGTTTGTGATATTGGGACATTTGTGAGTAGTTGGAGTGATGGGGTGAGGGCGAAGGTGGGGGTATGTGATGGCCTTCAGATAGGGTGGGGGATATAGTTGTAAAGAATTGCCTTACCAGAGTCCATTCCCCTACTCCTGCGAGGCCCTCAGGATGCAGAATAGCCAAGACTTGCTCCTCCCATGTTATTAGTTGTGGGGGAGGAGGTGGGGGTCCGCCGCCAGTCCTCTGAACCGCAAGGTGGTGTCTTGATACCACAGAACGCACCTTCTTCCGTAGGTTGTTCCACCTCTTCCTGATGTCATCCCTATTTCTTGGGTGCTGTCCCACTGCGTTGACCCTGTCCACTATTCTTCGCCATAGCTCCATCTTCCTAGCTATGGAGGTGTGCTGCACCTGTGATCCGAATAGCTGTGGCTCTACCCGAACGATTTCCTCCACCATGACCCTGAGCTCCTCCTCAGAGAACCTGGGGTGTCTTTGCCGTGCCATGAAGTGGTGTGGGTGATGTGTGAGGTGGTGTGTGTTGTGATAAGTGGGGTGATATTTAGTGGTGTGTTGTGTGAGGTGCGTGGAAGTTATGTGTGTGATGGTATTGTGTGCCTGTGGATGCTTGGTTGTAGTTTGTGGTGTCTCCTTTGGCCTTCTTTCAGGGTTTTGGTTGTAGGGCTTTGTGGGTGATGTGGGTGTGTGTTTTATATTGTATTGGGTGTGTGGGAGTGGTGTGTGTATGTGTATCAGGTGTGTGTATTTGGATTTGTCCAATGTGGTAGTGTTTTGTAAATGTGTGTGTGTTTTGAGCGCAGCGGTGTGTCCCGCCAATGGAATACCACGGTTGAAAGACCGCCGCGTGGATTCGTGGGTCGTGATAGTGTGGGCGTATTTCTGGTGGCGTGACGACGGAGGTTTTGTTTTCGCCAGTTTATCACTGACTTTTGGTGTGGCAGACTTGTGTGGGTGTCTCAATTTTGGCGGATTCCGAGCTGTGGGTCATAATGACCGTGGCGGAATTCCGCTGCCGCGGCAGTGTATTGGTGGTCTTCTGCACGGTGGTAAGCAGCTTTTACCGCCAATGTTGTAATGAGGGCCTATGGGTCCAACATTTCATGCACATAACGCTCACACAGTCAATGCACACAAAGCCACTCAACACACCAAAAAACACATCACAACACCAACAACACACAATACCAACGCAACATTACACTACACATACCCTACCACTTTTGGACAAAATCACTGGACACAACCTCACATACTGCCTAAACAACACACGTAGCCCAAGCAGAACACACACACACACACAGACATACAACTAATGCCAGCTAGGAACAACTAAATACTACAAAAAGAATTACATGACAAAGATGTAACCAGGAAAGCAACAGCTGGTTGTTTTAAATCATTAATTGTAGCCTCAAATGTATAAAACAAAGGCCATAGACCAGTCCATTTGTAAAAGTACACAATGCACATAGTGCACATACGTGTGCCCCAAACTTGACTCCTGACTGCCATGTAACCTCCACAGGAAGGGGCATCAATAGGGCAGACAGGCACCTCAGGGATTATCTGGGGGGGCATGGGTGGGGTGGGGGTTTGGATTTGGGTTTTGGAGGGGGCCTTTGGGATCTGACTTGGGGGGTTGGGCTTGGACTTAGGTGTAGGGGATGGTTGACTTTTAGGTGGAGGGGTAGTCTTCTTGACAGGTGGAGGGACATGGGAACTTACTGGGGGGCAGGGGAGGCCTTGGAGATAGAAGGGCCAGACTTGGGGAGGGACACAGCACATTTAGGGGTATCACGGGGTGGGAGAGGAGTAGGGAAAGGGCAAACTCCCCAAAAAAAGTTTTTCTAGACGCATGGGGATAGTCATAGCAAAAGGGTTTGGGTGTGGAGAGAGAGGGAGCGGTAGTCGTGGATGTTTGTGGGGATGTTTTGGGTCCATGTTTGTGTGAAGGATGCTTGTGGGTGGTGGGTGTCTGTTGGGTGGGTGCATGTGAGTGTTTATGTGTCTTGGGAGAAGGGGGTGGAGGTGCTGTGAGATGCCCTGGTGGGTGGGTGAGTGTCTGTTGGGGTGGTGGCTGCAAGTATGATAGATGTGCTGCATGTCTGTGGTTGTGGTGTTTGCAGACTTGGTGACTGGGGTGGATGTGTGTCAGGTGTTGTGTCTGTAATGCGGGTGGTGGTGGTGTTAGGGCAGGTCATGACTGTTGCTGTGTGTGCAGGTGTATGTTGTTTGTGTGCAAGCCGGTAGTGTGTCTTTTGGTGCTTGTGTTTGTCAGAGCTACTCTTGGATGTTGCGGTGGATGCATGCATGTCTGTTTGTGTGCTTTGGCTGGGTTGGAGGAGAGGGATTTGGGATTGGGAAGAGGAAGGGGGGGAAGAATACAAAGGGTGACTGGGTGCCATCCGTGGGGTACCAGAACCATTCACGATGGTTGACTGACTCACAGGGATGGATCTCAGGAGCTCAATAGCCACCTCACTGATGGCAGCAGGGCTGACAGGGGCAGGGGCAGAGGTGCCTGCGGAAAAGGAGATGAAGACACTTCATATGACATACCCAAATAATTTGTCTCACAAAAACAAATAACATCATTGAAACATCTATCTAAATAGTATTAAACGTTTTCTAAAGAGTATCTGGTTCCACTTATCTAACTCACTTGACACATAGACAACATTTCAATTTCCTGCGATAGGGGCCTACCTAGCACATAGGATACAACCACAGACAACCACAGGGAGCATGGCAACACCTCCAATACAATGGATACCAAACAATGTGCATGAAGGCCACATACCATTCCACTATACATGCTGATTAGAAACCTCTAGATGACAACATCTAAATGCCTACATCACTAACAACTGTACAGACATGTGAATCCCTTTACCTAAGTCCAGAACTAATACTTACATAACCAATTACTAATGTAATCGTGACTGACACATACACCTAGAGTTAAGCAAATTGATGACAACATATACTATATGACCAACATGTGTATGCCAAATGAAAGCTAGGAATAAATGACCAGATCCATTACTAGAACTGTCCAAACAACCTCAGATTAACAAAGGTTAGTCTGGCAACAATGAGGTCTTAATATAACAATATGCATGAAGTATCAATTGACACAAAATAGTTTATGCTACACACATATAGATATGGTACTGCCCTATGTAGCATGGGCAATATACATGGGCTAAGGGATCAGCGGCCTAGTGGCGTACCTGCTCAACACTAAACAAATTAGAATGAAAGGTATTTGAACACATGTCAATGTTATGTCTTGAAATGTCAATGTATTGCTACCACCATGATTTTCAGTATGTAGGATGCCAACCCTGAATAAACTTCAAATTTCCCAATGTATGAATCTGACATGACAATGGGGACACTTCTTCTAACCTCATAGGGAGTGTAGTAAGTTTGCCATACCAAAATTCTGATTGGGGTGACAGCCTCACATGAAGTTACCATCTATTTCAAGACACAGGATAACTTGGCTCTGTTACTCATCTGTCAATGTTGCACATAGTGCAGGATCCAGTGGAATAGGACTGGTCAGAGACCAAAGAATGATACAATTTACCATTTGGGTAAATAGACTTGGGAACACTAGGTGAAAAGGATGACACTGCAGATTACACATATGTATGGCTGAGTAGAGTTACACATATGAAACAGGCACATGTTCATCTCCACATGCAGTCATACTATTTGTTTGACATAGGTGATTTTACATGTCCCCATATACAATACAATGGCCACATCTGTGTTTCAATGTTTGCAACTGTAGTACTATGTCTTCCTAGGAGACACTTTAGCTGTAGCACTTACCACATTGTCGCAACTGCAATACTTAGACATCATACACTAAACTTTCAGAGGCAAGTACATGGGTTCTGTCATTACTTACCCCCTTGTGGCTACTGTAATGCCCTCAAACGCTCATCCACCTCAGGGTAGGCCACTGGCAAAATGTGGGCCATTGGGGGGGTCAAGGTCCGATGGGCACCCCTCCCTCGCTGGGAGGACATCCCCAGCTTGGCCTCTGTGGTCTTCCGGGCCCAGCATCTCAGGTCCTCCCACCGCTTCCTACAGTGGGTGCTCCACTGGCTGTGGATTCCCAGGGTCCCCACTTGCTTGATGATGGCATGCCAGATTTCCTTTTTTTGATGGGTGTTAACCTGCATGGCTGCCACAGACAAAAGGAAAAAGTCATGTCCATATGCAGCATACCAATAGTAGTGGACAGAACACTTCAGTAATAACAAGTAGGCAAACATTCCCATCCTCTCTGTTGACACCCATGTACAAATTAGCATCTGCATGCATCAACAACTTCACTACTTTACATTTCAGGTACACCATCATACACCACACCTTTCACATATTGGCAAAACATTGGATTCACATGCTCCTCTCGTGTACCATATAGCTGTTCATATAGGGGTAGGACCTCCTCCACGAGCTTCTCCAGCTCTTCGGGAGTAAAGGCTGGGGCCCTATTACCTGCAGGACATGGTATGATAGCTCCCAGAGGCAGTACACAGCAGCTCAGGTAGTAGAGGTCTTGCTGGCAGCAGTGTCAGGAGTCAAGTGAGCAATACTTCAGAAGATGGCGGTCACGTCCGCCATATACAGGACCATCACCACCGGCCGACATTGCCATTGGCCTAAGTCCACCAAAGGCAGCAACGTGTGCCAATGGTTTGTGACCACCTACCATCATGACGACTTCTACAAGCGGACTTAGGTCTCTTCCACATGTCCAGTACTGCAGGTCAGGTGGCTGCCATTTTTAGCACATTTCATGTATGGAAGAGTTAAGTAACCTGCATCATAAACAAAGCCCTATTACATCTGTAAGTATTTCCTTCATGTTTAGTTCTCTATTTGTGCATGTGAGCAGTAAAAGCTATGTAACTGAAGGACATGTAGTTATAGCAATGTACACCTATTCTGAAAATCCTACGTACGTTGTTTTGGGGATAATGTGCAACAATATGTGTACGACATGTCAAGTCGGTTGGGCCAATGAACAAATACAGTCAAAGATGATTATGCATGTGTAGTTCATTAGGTATTTGAGGGAATGTGCACCAAGCAGCGTATCACCAGATGCATAGATATGTGCTGTACTGTAGATGTCAGAGGTTGTAACCGACCTTGACAGTAGATATTTACAACTTGTATATGGACATTATTAGACCTGGAATCCTTGGCGTGGGCTTCCCTGTCTTTTTTGCCTCTGCTTCCCTTGTTTTGACTGGGTGCTGGACTCTGTTTTTGCTGTTTTTGGAACTCTGTGCACTTTACCACTGCTGACCAGTGCTAAAGTGCAAGTGCTCCTGGATTAAGTGTATGTGTAATTGGCTTTTACATGATTTGATTTATTAGTAAATCCCTAGTAAAGTGTACTAGGTGTGCTCAGAGACTGTGAATCAAATGCTACTAGTGGGCCTGCAGCACTGGTTGTGTCACCCACATTAGTAGCCATGTGAACATGGCTCAGACTGCAGTGTCTATGTGTGCAGTTTTAACCTGCCAATTCGACTTGGCAAGTGGACTCACTTGCCAGGCCTAAAATCTTCCCTTTTTATTCATGTAAGGCACTACTAAAGTAGGCTCTAGGTACCATGGGCAGGGTGCAGTGTATGTTAAAGATGGCACATGTACTGATGTGTTTTACATGTCCTAACAGTAAAATACTGCCAAAGTCAGTTTTCACTGTAGCATGGCCTGTCTCTCTCATGGGCTAACATGGGGGCTGCCTTTAAATATTTGTAAAGTACAGATTCTCTTTGAGAACAGGTAGAAATATGGAGTTTGGTGTCTCTCAACTCACAATTTAAAAATACATCTTTTGGTAAAGTTGGTTTTTAGATTGTTAGTTTGAACATGCCACTTTTAAAAAGTAGGCATTTTTTTTGCTTTAACCATTCCGTGACTCTGCCTGTTTGTGGATTCCCTGTCTGGGTTAGACTGACAGTTGGGCTTTTTGTTAATCTCCTCTAGACAGTGACACAAAGGGAGCTTGGGTGTAGCCTGGATATCCTGTTGAGCCATCTCAGCTAGAGTGGAGGGAGGAGTGGTCACTTACACCTAAATGGGTTGTGCCTGCCTGCACACAATGCAGTCTCTAACCTCCTGGTGTGAGTCGGGGGCCTGGCCTGGGCAAGGCAGGATCTTTTGACCAACAGAGTCTTTCCTTTGAAGTTTGCCTACTTCAAAGGCAGAAAGGGGTATAAGTAGTTGACCGAAACCCCCAGTTTTTTAGATCACTTCTGGAACCAAGAGGAACCTCTGCCAAGGAGAAGGGCAAAGGAGCCGAGGAGAAGTGCTGCCCCTGCCTGTGACTGTGCTTTGTTGGGCTATCCTGCAGTTGCTGCTTCTGCCTTTGAAAGGGGACAAAGACTGGACTTTGTTGTGCATGCCTGCTTGAAGAAGACTCTCCAAGGGCTTGAACTGAGCTTGCCTCCTGTTTTGAAGTCTCAGGGCCATCAAAGACTTCCTCTGCCAGCACCTAGACTCTCTGGTGAGTTGTGCCCTATCCAGTCCCTTCGATCTTCAAAAGTGAAGTTGGCTGAACAAGAGCTGAAATCCATCAACATCCATCCATCGTGTGGGGAAATTTTCTACACATCATCTGCAACGCGGCTGATAAATGACGCCCCCCCCTCTTCGTGGCTGAAATCGATGTTCCTCCTGCATCGCGGCTGGGACATCGACACATCGCAGCAGGAGAAATTATGCAACACCCGTTTGCGGCTGCTGATAACGATGCAAACCCCATGCAGCATGGTTTTCTAACACCGTGTGACCAGATCTCTCTTGCATCATCCCTGGTCGTCAAAGTCATTGTGAACCTGCAAGGATCCAAGGTGCCACATCCAGAATCAATGCATCGCTCTCTTGTGAGGGAGAAAAATTACTCATCATCAACCTGACCAGAGAAGAAACAACGCACTGCCTCACTTGTGAGTAAGGAATAGATGCATCGCTGACTTTTCCGACACACGCTCGCCCGTGCGGCTTTATTTTTTACACAAACCAGATACTTTGTGTAAAATCAAAGTTTCCATTGTTTTATTTGGAGTAATTCTTTTGAAAATTCATATCTTGACTTGTGTATATTGGGTTTTTGTGGTTTTGGTCTTGTTTGAGTTAGATAAATAATACCTATTTTTCTAAACTGGTGTGGTGTCAATTTTGTAGTGTTTTTGCTGTATTACTGTGTGTGTTGGTACAAATACTTTACATATTGCTTCTGAGATAAGCCTGACTGCTTGTGCCAAGCTACCAAGGGGGTAAGCAGGGGTTATCTTAGTTTGTTTTTCCATTGCGCTGACTAGAATGAGGTTCCCTGCTTGGACACAGTGCAGACTGATTGCCAACCAGAGGCCACATTTTTAACAGACATTTACATGATGTGTGCATGCTTCATGTCACATATTATTTTTATGTTTCTACATAGTTACACTGCCATGAGGAGATGAAGATAACCATCAGTATACCGTCCACCTCTCGACCTTTACATCATGGAGGAAAGACATACTATCCACATATCGGCTGAATCAACATGTTATCATGGATCTTTGTGATCAGTTGGAGCCAGATCTGATGCCTGCCATACGCAATCCTCCCATCGATCAAGTCATGTCAGTGCTACACTTCCTGGCCACTGGGTGCTTTCAGAATACAGTGGTCCTAACTACAGGGATGTCTCAGCCCATGTTCAGTCCGGTTTTGAAGGATGTACTGTGTGTATTGTTGAAACACTTGGAAAGGTACATCAAGTTTCTCCTACGTGTTGATTTGGCCTATGTGAAGGTAGAGTTTTTTGCTATGGGACACATTCCACATGTGGTTGGAGCCATAGATGACACCCATGGAGCCTTAGTTCCCCTCAGTACCAATGAACAAGTGTATATGAACAGGAAAAACTACCACTCTATCAACGTTCAAGTGGTGTGACTGGCAGACCAATCTATTTCACAAGTCAGCGTTAAGTATCCAGGATCAGTCCATGATTCCTTCATCATGCGGAACAGCAATGTCCCACCTCTGATGACATGACTCAATGCAAAGAGGGCCTGGCTGGTTGTTAAGTTACAATTGAAATGTATGTTTGCAAAGTATGTCTCCTGCCATCACAATGTTGCATGTCCCACATATATGTTTTTGTTGTTCTACCTAATTGCTTGCAGGTGACTCTGGCTATCCTAACAGTCCTTGGTTGTTGACACCAGTGAGGTACCCAACCACGGTAGGGAAAGTCCGCTACAATGAGGCCCACGGGAGGACAAGGCATGTTGTGGAGCGGACTTTTGGGCTTCTGCGGGCAAGATTTAGGTGCTTGGACACCTCAGGAGGAGTCCTCCTCTACTTACCCCACAAGATAAGTCAAATACTTGTTGCCTGCTGCATTCTCCACACTCTTGCCCTGGGACTTCAGATACCATTTCTACCAGATGAGGGGGAGCCTGCAGTGCCTGTGGGTGGAACTGCTGATATGCAAAGTGATGATAAACCAGATGAGGATGAAGCAGGAGATAGCAGGGCAGACCTCATTATTCAGTACTTCAACTGACTCAATGTATGTAATGTATTTGTGATGCTGTGATAAAAGATATTAAGCTAGTGTTGATGTGTAGCATGTCACCTCCTCTTTACCATCAGCTGTGGGGTATTAGATAGCTGAAATGCCTATGAGTGAGTTGTGCATGCAGACTGTAATGTGGTATTGTGGAACGAACAGGCTGGTATGCAGTATCATGTATTGTTAATGCACTTGCAATGACACTCTTGTGAACATGACTTGTCTGCACTGAGAAATGCCTGAAGATCATGAGGAAGTGAGCAATGTGCATCAGAAACTAGCAGGCCTGGCAGAGAAGTATGACATAGAAATAGAGAAAACGAAGCATTTGAAAAGGATTTACAGATTAGATTTTGGCGCTAAAGATTTTGAACACATGAGATCTGCCGGAATGAAGGCACACCTTAAGGAATTGCTTCAAAGTGCCCAGACATGGGGAGCATTAGACAAATGGGAAAGCAGATGGGTAAAGAAAAGAGAAAAGAGAAAAAGGGATTCTTTGGAGCTGGCTGCAAATGTGCAGCAGGATAAAGATCCAGTGAAAATTTTACCAATAAGAGGGATTCCAGGAGGGGACTTTATTCATGCCCCCTGGAGCAAAAGTGGCATTCTATCATTTACAAATGAGTAACCAAGATTGAGAGAGAAGCCAGTAGAGTGGTATCAGCAGAGAGACAGGTTTGTGAAACTTGGAAAGTGCCTGTGGGAGGACTTGAACACATTAGTAGAGATAGTTGTTCCATCTGATCTGTGGATCGAGTGTAAGAGGAGTGTGGATTGGCCAACAAGCGAACCAGAGAGAGACAAGAATACAGGTGCACTGTCTCCTGAGGTAATGAAATATTATTATAAGGTGATTGAATTTTTGAAAACGAGAATTTCGCCCAAGAATATTGATTGGCAGTGGATTGACAGGGCAGCTCAGGGACCAAAGGAGTCAATACATGCGTATGATGAGAGATTGTTGCAGCATTATAGTGATACAGAGACAATTGAGGCGAGAGACATGATTCATTTTGTATTCAGGCTTGTGGAAGGATTGAGACCTGAAGTAGATCACAGAGATCCCTATGTGAAAGGAAAGGTTGTAAGTCACAGAGTCTAATTCTTGGTTGACACGGGAGCTACACTCTCTACAGTGAGAAGTGCAGAAGTTACAAATTTTCCCCTTTCAGGTAGAACAGTTCAGATTATAGGAGTAGCAAATCAATATTTGACCAATCCAATTACAGAACCAGTTCAGGTTAAAATTGGCAACTTTCAGGGATTGAAAAAATAGTAGTCTGCGATTTAAGTCTGGTATCCCTACTGGGAAGAGACTTGCTGTGTAAAACAAAATGTTCAATTACTTTTTAAAATGATGGAATTGAGATTCAGACGAATAGTGATGATGAAGATGAAGAAGCCCCAGGGATAGAAGGTGAAACTACAAATGAGGAGTACCCTCTGATTGAATTTTTCCCGATGTTCACTGTGAAAGAGCTTCATCCTGATTTGCAGGGAACAGTTAAGGAGAAAGTGTGGGATTTGACAGGAAAAAAAGTAGGTCTGATAAAGGGGGTTGAGCCAGTGAAAGTTACTGTAAAGCCAAATGCAGTTTTTCCTCAACTTCTACAATACCACATGCCACAAGATGTCCTTATGAAGGTTGCCCAGATAATTGCAGACTTTGTGAAGCAAGGGGTTTTGAAGGAAGTATTGAGCAGTCCCTGTAATTCACCGATAATGGGTTTGCAAAAGCCCTGTGGGAAAGTTTGAATTGTCCAGGATTTGAGAAAAATAACTGAGATTGTAGTCAAATGTTGTCCCATGGTGCCAAATCCAGCTGTGATTATGTTTCAGATTCCATGTGATGCTGAGTGGTTCACTGTCATTGATTTGTCGCAAGCCTTCTTTTCTGTGCCTCTTCGTGAGGATAGTCAATTTCTCTTTTGTTTCAAAATTTTGCATCAAGTTTATTGTTGGTGCAGAATTCCTCCAGGATTTTTAGAGTCACCTTCCATATTCACTCAGATCTTGAAGAACAATTTGGAGTCATTGGAATTGCCTTTCCAATCAACCTTGGTGCAGTACATTGATAACTTTCTGAGTGCGTCCAAAACAAGGAACGAGTGCAAGAATGATACGATTGCCCTGTTGAACCATTTGGGAAAGAATGGTCACAAAGTGTCTCCACTTAAATATCAATACTGTCAGAAAGTTGTGAAATACTTGGGTCACCAGATTGAGAAGGGATCAAGAAAGATATCCAGAAAAAAGATTACAGCCATATTGCAGTGAAATCCCCCAACCACACAGAGAGATGTCAGGATGTTTTTAGGGATGGTAGTCTACTGTCGTCAATGCATTCCAAACTTTTCAGTCATTTTGAGACTATTGAAGAAGCTGACTCATAAGGAAGTCACTGATCCCATGGTGTTAGACCAGGCTGGAATGAAAACGTTCACTGAATTGAGAGAGAGTCTGAGCAAGGCTGCAGCTTTGGGTATTCCACACTACACGAAACCTTTTACATTGTTTTATCATGAGTGTGATGCATGTTCTTTGTCTGTCTTGATACAGGTCGATGGAGGTATAAACCGCCCAGTAGCATATTTTTCAGCTACTTTGGACCCAGGTGCAGCAGCCTTACCAGGTTGTTTCCGTGCAGTTGCAGCTGTTGGGCAAAGCCTTACACATTGTGATGGGACATCCCCTGACTATAATGGTCCCTCACTCTATTGAGATTCTACTTACAAGGACGAAAACCCAATATTTGACTGGTGCGAGGTTGACCATACATGAATCGAGTATTCTAGGGTCGCCAAATGTGTCATTTAAAAGATGTACAGTGCTGAACCCGGCAACCTTACTCCCAAATGAAAATGTCAAATTTGAGCAAGTGGAACATATTGAGCATGATTGTCTTGAAGTAACTAACTTGTGCACAAAACCGAGACCTGACATTAGAGATACCCGATTGGAAGAGAATGACCAAATTATTTTTGATGATAGTTCTTGTCTGAGAGCCAATGCAGGGACACTGAGAGTAGGATATGCTGTGTGCTCAATTACTGGGATTTTGGAAGCTTCTTGGCTGCGAGGAGTGTATTCTTCCCAGGTAGCGGAACTGGTAGCCCTTACTAGAGCATGCCATGTTTCTGCTCAGCTGAAAGTTACAATCTATATGGATAGCCAGTATGGATTTGGAATAGTCCATGATTTTGGCCAGTTGTGGTTGCAGAGAGGTTTCATGACCTCTTCTGGTTCATCAGTAAGAAATGGTGAAAGGATTAAAGAACTGTAACATGCTATTCAAATGCCTGAAAAGATTGCCGTGGTAAAATGCAGTGCACATCTGAAGTCGCAGGACTTTGTTTCATTGGGAAATGGATATGTGGATCAAGTCGCAAGGTTTTGCACATTGAACTGTATATATCGTTCAAGGATAAGTGGGAACTGTTACCTGAAGAAGACGAAACATGTCCAAATATTTGCATTGAAAGTAATTGACACCTTGGAGGAATTGAAAATGTTACAGAATAATGTTGACAGGAAATAAAAACGTTTATGGAGCAAAATGAAATGTGTGCAAAGATAAGATGAATTGTGGGTTTCAGTAGAGGGTCAATTGGTTTTGCCAAATAGTATGTTGTCTCAAATGGCTAAGTACTATCATAGTCAAGCACACATTGGGAGGGATGCCATGATCCGATTGTTCAAACATGATTGTTTCAACGTAAGGTTTAGACAGGTTGCTGAAGTAGTTTGCCATCATTGTGCCATTTGCCATCAATTGAAAGCAGGGAAAGGGAGAGTGGTTAATTTGAGCCACATTGGAACAGCGGGGGGTCCATTCAACAGAATGCAGATGGATTTTATTGAGATGCCTGTGTGTGGAGGTTTGAGATATGTTTTGGTGATTGTTTGCATTTTTAGTCACTGGATTGAAGCTTACCCTACCAGAAGAAATGATAATCTCACGGTAGGAAAACTACTGCTTAGGGAACTGATACCGTGTTTTGGGTTTCCGATCTCTTTAGAATCAGATAGGGGAAGTCATTGCAACAATGAAATAATTAAATTACTTTGTGCAGCATTGAACATTGAGCAGAAGTTGCATTGTAGCTACCGCCCTGAAGCATCAGGACTAGTGGAACAGATGAATGCTACCTTGAAGTCAAGAGTTGCAAAGATGTGTGCGTCCACGAATTTGAAATGGCCTGGCGCATTGCCTTTAGTGTTGATGTCAATGAGAAACACACCTGACAGGAAGACAGGATTGTCGCCGCATGAGATCCTTATGGGCTGAGCCATGAGGTTGCCACCTGTGCCTGCAAATTCACTTGTCAACATTACAGATGATATGGTGTTGGACTACTGCAAAGGTCTGGCTGATGTAGTTGGCTCTTTCTCTCAGCAGGTGGAAACCACCACACTGCCACCGATCCATGACCCAGGGCACAACCTGAGAGCTGGATACTGGGTTGTGGTCCGGAAATATGGAAGGAAAACGTATTTGGATCCTTGTTGAAAAGGGCCATTCCAGGTAGTTCTGACAACTACCACAGCTGTTAAGTATGCTGGAATTCCGATTTGGATTCATGCCAGTCACAGAAGAAAGTGGCATGTCCACTGGATCATGAGGAAGAAAAGAGGATTTGTTGAGAGTACCAACAACAGTGAAAGAAGTCTCAGGGCCGGAAAGAGGAACTGAGACCAGATCTGAGCCCGTTGAGGACGGTTCAGTCACTCCTGTGAGAGACGAAGGAGAAGACCTCCAGGTGGGTGACGGAGAGCCTATCTCAATTGAGGCAGCAGGAGAGCCTAGTGAGAGGAGAACTTTCCCAGAAGCAGACGATCTTGTCAATTGCCAGACCCAGAAGGGAAAGGATTGAGGTCGATCAAAGCCGCTGTGATCTGACTCCTCCTGAACCGATTGCAGGTCAGTCAAGAGAAAACACCGCAGAACAAAAGGTCCACTGAAAGGAGATAAGTGGCCGGAGTCACAAGGAAAGGGAAAGGAAGAGTTTTTTGAGGCAACAATTGAGGAAGAACTGGATACAACAAGGAGAGAAGATCCGAGTGAAGGAGAATTGAATGGTGATCGAAAGTTGAAAAGAAAGAGAATAGCAAGTCGAAGATACGCAGGTCCTGAATCGGCGTATGCAACTACGAGTGAATGGCAGAGATAATTTTTGTCTTTTTTTTTTTTGATAGAGACATTCCTGTTCAGTATTTTGGCACTTGAAGGAAGCTGATGAACTGAACTGTTGAAACAATCTGAGAAAATGTTTTCAGAAAGAGACTGCTGAAAGTAACCAGAAGAGACAGTGATAACCTGATTTGACTTTTGAAATCTGATTTTGACAAGATGCTTACCGATTTTGATAAGGGATCCTGGAAGTGAGACTGAAAGCTGTAAATGACTGCTGAAAGAAGAGTTGTTTGTTTTGATTTTTTCTGCAGTTTTTCTAAATTTTCTTCTGCTTTCTGATTCTATACAGATCATGAGTAAAATTAACCAGCAGGGCAGGAATACTGGGCACTGTAAATATATGAGTATTGTTTTAGCGATTATGTGTAGGATATTGTTTGTGGTGTTGATTGTAGGTATGTCTGCTCTTGATAAGAGTGAAGCCAACCATACTTCTGCTTTTGAGACAACTACCGCACTAACGGCAATAGAGAGGTTTAGGTTAGATGAGAAGTACTTGAATGGGATACTAATGCGCAAGGAGAATTTTCTTCTAATGTCTTCTATCGCTTGTTGAGTGAATATGATGAGACGATGGATGAGAGGAATTGTTATGTGTGTATGGAGATTCCTTCATCAGTTGAGGAAGGAGTTACGTGCCATACTATTTAACATATGGAATAACCTGTAGACTGCTGCTAACAAGATTCTATAATCAGGAGTACATTCAGTACTTTTATTCAAATTATGGCATGGTGTTTTCGTTTGTTCCTATATTTAGGTATTTGAGTAGAGTAACTAAGTATAATGGCATAGTATTAGTTAGAGGTTTCTTTGAACCTACATTGATGTTTGGCACAGCTTATGCACACAGGAATAATCTGACATGCTTGCTTACACCTTTACAGAAAAGCTTCTTAGATCACACAGGTGACAGGAGAAAGGCATTGTAGGAGAAGTTAGAAAAAGGCTTAGAGAAAAGGACTTACAGGAATGATTATGCTTATAGTGCAATTAAAACGCAGGGACAATTAGCTTTAGATGCGCAACACGTAGGGAAACTTTGTATATACAGGCCTAAATCACGCACTGACACTTTATTTGTGGGAATAAGTGAATGTAAGCATCTGTTTTTGTTTCAGAGTAAATGGACATTTATGTTGAATGGACAGGACACGGCGATTCCCGAAATTTATTATATCTCTGGTCTTAATACTTATTATCATATTCCAGGAGGATGGTATGGGACATATTATTTGGGAATAGTTTTCCCAAAGATTTATCAAATGGACGATTTAAAGAAGTTTCAGAAAGAGACTGAATTACGTCATGTGAGACAGAGGAGGGAATCTTCTTCTGATATAATGGGAGATATATTTTGAGCAATGATTCCTTCAGTGAGAGTCATTCTGAATTCGATAAAGATTCAAAAGTTGTTTACTATTGTGGATAACATGCTGCAAAACTTTTCAGGAGTCATACTGATGGATACTGAGTTAGCTGCTGATAGAGCCATGACTCTTCAGAATTGTCTTGCTTTAGACATTCTTTTAGCGAAGGATGGCATAGTCTGTAGAATGGTTAATTCTAGGCATTGTTGTTCGTATATTCCTAATAATAGTAAAGAAATTAGAGGCTTAATTACTAATCTCACTAATGAAAGTGGTGATTTGAAAGAATTGAAAGAACCAAGGGGGTCATTATGACCCTGGTGGAAGGCGGAGAAGTGGCGGTAAGACCGCCAACAGGCTGGCGGTCTTTTTTTTTTTATTATGACCATGGCGGTTACCGCCATGGTCATCCGCTGCTTTTCCATTCTGCCCGCCAGGGCGGAGACGACCTCCGGGCTGGAGACCTGGGTCTCCAGCCCGGCGGCCGTCACAATACCGCCGGCGGTATTTTGACCCGGCTTACCGCCGTGGATTTCCTACGGTTGGAACCGCCATGAAATCCATGGCGATAAGCACTATCAGTGCCAGGGAATTCCTTCCCTGGCACTGATAGGGGTTGACCCCACCCCCACCCCGACTCCCTCCCGTAACCACCACCACCCCTGCCACCCCCCAACGGTGGCAGGACCCCCCTCTCCACCCGACCCCCAACATAACATCATTCATACACACACGACACGCACGCAGGCACCACCAACACACATACATGCACCCACACTGACATACATGCCAACATCCACACACGCAGTCAGACACGCACACCCACATTCAAACATACACGCACACATCCATACAGACATACCTACAGACATACACGCACTCATTCCCAAACACACAACACCCCCTCTACATACACAAACGCACACCCCCATGCAGGCACACAACACACAACATCCCCCCCACCCCCCTCCTCTCACGGACGATCGACTTACCTGGTCCGACGATCCTCCGGAAGGGGACGGGAGCCATGGGGGCAGCTCCGCCGACACCACACCGTCAACAGAACACCACCACGTCGAATCACAGGACGTGATTCGCTGAGCGATGTTCTGTTGGCGTGGCGGTGGAGGTGGAGCAACCTCCACTTCCCCGCCTCCCGCCAGTATGGCTGTTGGTGGCTTTCCGTCCGTAAAAGGATGGAGAGCTGCCAATGGTCATAATAGGCCGAGCGGCAAACCGCCACCACTGGCGGTCTTCCGCACGGCGGTCCCTCGGCGGTCTTGGAAAAAGACCGTCGAGGTCAAAATGACCCCCAAAGTGTTTGGGAAAAAATTGGCAAAGGTTTTGCTTCAGTGGGAAATTGGCTCAGCAACATTTGGAATGGGTTACTATTGAAAATCTTGCAGGGGATAATAATTATTGTGGTTTGCCTAATTGGAATATGGTGAGTGTGTAAAGTATGCAAAAGAATGACATTGAAAAGGTCAAAGAATAATCAGAGGAGGGAAGAAAAGAAAAGGGAAAAATTGTATAGAGAAAATTAAAAAAGGGAACAAAATTATGAAGGGATTTCATTGACAGAATTTTAGCTGATGCCGAAATTTTTGGGTGGTAGTAAGTGTGATGACGCATTTAGTCATCAGAGGAGGGATTGCTAGCAAAGGTGTTTTAATAAAAATTATTTATGAGTGTTCATGTATTCTGAGTAATGGATTTGTGTAGAAAATATAATAACGTAGAAATATAAGGCACGCATTTGAAACTTTTATTACGATGAGTGGCCGCCAATGTTCACAAAGTGTACTCGTTAGTATTCTAGTGCTGTGAAAAGTTGAATATATATGTTTGACTAATATAGTAATATGTCATACTAAGGGTTATGCATTATGTATTAGCTTTATTAATTGTAGGCCTTAAGTTAGAGAAGGTCTTGTCCTACTTGCCTGGCCTCATATCAGAGCTGTATTTCTTAATGTTTAATAAATGGCTGTCCTAGAGATTTAAACTGTGATTTTCCATTGTATTGTTTAAATGTGCTCACAGCTGAAAAGATTTCTCATGAGAACCGACTGCTAGACGATGCTGTTCTTGCTAAATATAACATTTTGTGTGTAATATTTGTGAGACTCACTTTCTCAGGTGGAGAACAATGGAGACACTGACTGAAGTAGAACCTGCAACAATATTGTTACCTGATGAGCCGGATGATGAGGACATTGCAGGACAACCAATCAACGACATGTGAACGGAGTAATAGTAGAATTCATAGATTTGGAGGTTTAGTTTTATTGGACAAAGTGTGAACATGCGATTCCTTGACCAATAGTTATTTGGGAATTAGTTTTAGTAGTTTTAATTTAACAAGACTGCACTAAGGGAAGACACTGCCCATTTTCTTGGTGGCCGAAAGGGCAATTTTTCTTGTGCGTCTTGACAAGTGACGTGCTTAACTTTATTGCTTAAAGACTTTGGCCCTCATTATGACATTGGCGGTAAATCCCACTTACCACCACGGAAACTTCTGTCAACATACCGCCGCCGCCGCAGCTATCTGTTCAACATATTATGACATACACACACCAATCCGTCACTATTCAGCCACAATTCTGCCACAACAAAGGTCAGTGATAAACTGGCGGTATCAAAACCCACACCGTTATGCCAACAGAACTACACCCATCAAATTATGACCCATGAATCACCACAGCGGACATTCAATGGCGGTAAACCATTGGCGGTACATACCGCTGCGCTCAAAATACATACACACATACAAAACAGCACTGCATTGGACAATTCAAACAACACACACCTGACAACCATACACACACCACACCCACACCACTATAAAACACACACCCACAGTACCCACAACCCTTTACGAATACAAACCATTGGCACAAGACAGACAGGACGACCACAGACAAGACCAGAACCACACACCACCATCACCTATACAGCACCCACACACCTTAAATCACACACCCCAACACATCAGCCTACACACCCTCACCCACACCACTCACACAACACCCATGGCACCACAAAGACACCCCAGATTCTCAGAGGAGGAGCTAAGGGTCGTGGTGGAGGAAATAATTTGGGTGGAGCCACAGCTATTTGGAGCACAGGTGCAGCAGATATCCATTGCTAGGAAGATGAAGCTATGGTGGAGGATCTTGGACAGGGTCAATGCCCTGGGACACCACCAGAACAAGGGATGACATCAGGAAGAGGTGGAATGACCTACAGGGGAATATACATTCCATTGCAGCAAGACACCAACTTGCTGTACAGAGGACTGGCGGTGGACCCCCACCTCCTCCCCCACAACTAACAACATGGGAGGAGCAAGTCTTGGCAATCATGCATCCTGTCAACACTAGAGCAGTACGCGCTTTATTGGCGACAAAAATGCAAAAACCCAGCACTCTCAAAACAATGTAATTTATGCATTGTGCTGATATGTTGTGGTTTAACCTTTTGCATTGCAGAGTTCAATCCTGAAAACCTATTTTTAATATGCTTACAAATACTGTTCCTTTGCAATGTATTGCTGCAGGTTTTCAGAGTGTGTTAGGGTGTGGCCCCTTTCCAGGGCCTTCCAGAGACTTTCCCTGCAACATGCCTGGGCGTGGTTCTGGGCAGGGCCAAGACTCTATAAAAGAGAGCCAGCCCAACTCCCAGTGCTCACTATTCAGAGGTCCCGGTGCAGAGCAGCAGCTTCTTCCTGAGCTCCTGTCCCGGCGGCCTATTTGGATCTTCCAGTCTTCTACCCTTCATCCTTCATTGGTGATCATTGTTCCAGGCGGTAAGATGGTGGTTGGACTGTTCCGACACCGTTATTGAGAATTTTCATATTCTTGGTTTAATTCTTAAATGAGTAACAGATTACTTGCGCGTTACAATTTCTTGACATTTACATGGTAGTTTACCAATAGGCAAGACGCGCGATTTGTTTCATAAAGGTTTGACTTTGTTATTCTTTGCGTGCTACCATTTCTTGACATCGGCATGGTGGCTTAAGAATCAGCAAGACTCGCGATTCGTTTTATGGTGTTTAAACATTGTTGTCCATTGCGCGCTACTATTTTTTTACATTTACATGAGCTTTTACGAATTGGCTAGATGCGCAACTCGTTTCATGAGGATTTAACTTTGTTGTTCATTGCGCGCTACCATTTCTTGACATTTACATGGTGGCTTAAGAATCGGCAAAAGAAGCGATTCGTTTCAGTGTACTTTGATCTTGTTATTTATTGTGAGCTGTTATTTCTTGACATTTACATCGTGTTTTACGAATCGGCAAGATGCGCAATTCGATTAATGATGATTTGACTTTGATATTAATCGCGTGCTACCATTTCTTGGTATTTTACATGGTGACACTCGAATCGGCAAGACGCACGATTCTCTCCTCAAGTTTATTTCATGTTGTTTATTGTATGCCACTATTCTAAGATATTTATTATGTAATATTCGAGTTGACAAGTTATGTGATTTGTTTCCTGAATCCATATTGTGTTATTCATGGTGCACAATCCTTTTATGGTGTTTACGAGATATATTGCAGCTCGGCAAGGATGACACTATGTCAATCCTATGCTTAAAGATTTTGCTGTACAAATGGCAAAAGACTTTGTCATTATCTAGCTCGGCGAGGATAGCACTGTGCTAATCCTATGCTTAAAGACTTTGCTAGATAAGCAGACATTTGAGGTGAGCAAATCTAGAGTGTCGCTGGTGTTGCAGGGTGCTCCTTACTAGAGCAGCTCTCCACCTAAAATTGGGAACTTCCCAGAGTTCTCCTTTGTTTTTTGCATAATTTATGCGTCGCTCTATCCCTGAAAGGGTTTTGGTTTGACTTATACTGGGTGCTCCCTTGTGTCTGGACAAAGCTATACTCCTCTGAAGAGCTCTAATGAGAGCGAAACACGTGTCAGGGGTTGCTTTACTCATTCCAGGTTGGCTTGGATGGTATTTGACCAGTCCAAAGCTGTAATACTGTGCCCGGAGTGGTAAATGGCTTTTGTCATTTTGCAGCTCGGCAAGGATGACACTATGTCAATCCTATGCTTAAAGATTTTGCTGTACAAATGGCAAAAGACTTTGTCATTATCTAGCTCGGCGAGGATAGCACTGTGCTAATCCTATGCTTAAAGACTTTGCTAGATAAGCAGACATTTGAGGTGAGCAAATCTAGAGTGTCGCTGGTGTTGCAGGGTGCTCCTTACTAGAGCAGCTCTCCACCTAAAATTGGGAACTTCCCTGAGTTCTCCTTTGTTTTTTGCATAATTTATGCGTCGCTCTATCCCTGAAAGGGTTTTGGTTTGACTTATACTGGGTGCTCCCTTGTGTCTGGACAAAGCTATACTCCTCTGAAGAGCTCTAATGAGAGCGAAACATGTGTCAGGGGTTGCTTTACTCATTCCAGGTTGGCTTGGATGGTATTTGACCAGTCCAAAGCTGTAATACTGTGCCTGGAGTGGTAAATGGCTTTTGTCATTTTGCAGCTCGGCAAGGATGACACTATGTCAATCCTATGCTTAAAGATTTTGCTGTACAAATGGCAAAAGACTTTGTCATTATCTAGCTCAGCGAGGATAGCACTGTGCTAATCCTATGCTTAAATACTTTGCTAGATAAGCAGACATTTGAGGTGAGCAAATCTAGAGTGTCGCTGGTGTTGCAGGGTGCTCCTTACTAGAGCAGCTCTCCACCTAAAATTGGGAACTTCCCAGAGTTCTCCTTTGTTTTTTGCATAATTTATGCGTCGCTCTATCCCTGAAAGGGTTTTGGTTTGACTTATACTGGGTGCTCCCTTGTGTCTGGACAAAGCTATACTCCTCTGAAGAGCTCTAATGAGAGCGAAACACGTGTCAGGGGTTGCTTTACTCATTCCAGGTTGGCTTGGATGGTATTTGACCAGTCCAAAGCTGTAATACTGTGCCTGGAGTGGTAAATGGCTTTTGTCATTTTGCAGCTCGGCAAGGATGACACTATGTCAATCCTATGCTTAAAGATTTTGCTGTACAAATGGCAAAAGACTTTGTCATTATCTAGCTCGGCGAGGATAGCACTGTGCTAATCCTATGCTTAAAGACTTTGCTAGATAAGCAGACATTTGAGGTGAGCAAATCTAGAGTGTCGCTGGTGTTGCAGGGTGCTCCTTACTAGAGCAGCTCTCCACCTAAAATTGGGAACTTCCCAGAGTTCTCCTTTGTTTTTTGCATAATTTATGCGTCGCTCTATCCCTGAAAGGGTTTTGGTTTGACTTATACTGCGTGCTCCCTTGTGTCTGGACAAAGCTATACTCCTCTGAAGAGCTCTAATGAGAGCGAAACACGTGTCAGGGGTTGCTTTACTCATTCCAGGTTGGCTTGGATGGTATTTGACCAGTCCAAAGCTGTAATACTGTGCCTGGAGTGGTAAATGGCTTTTGTCATTTTGCAGCTCGGCAAGGATGACACTATGTCAATCCTATGCTTAAAGATTTTGCTGTACAAATGGCAAAAGACTTTGTCATTATCTAGCTCGGCGAGGATAGCACTGTGCTAATCCTATGCTTAAAGACTTTGCTAGATAAGCAGACATTTGAGGTGAGCAAATCTAGAGTGTCGCTGGTGTTGCCGGGTGCTCCTTACTAGAGCAGCTCTCCACCTAAAATTGGGAACTTCCCAGAGTTCTCCTTTGTTTTTTGCATAATTTATGCGTCGCTCTATCCCTGAAAGGGTTTTGGTTTGACTTATACTAGGTGCTCCCTTGTGTCTGGACAAAGCTATACTCCTCTGAAGAGCTCTAATGAGAGCGAAACACGTGTCAGGGGTTGTTTTATTCATTCCAGGTTGGCTTGGATGGTATTTGACCAGTCCAAAGCTGTAATACTGTGCCCGGAGTGGTAAATGGCTTTTGTCATTTTGCAGCTCGGCAAGGATGACACTATGTCAATCCTATGCTTAAAGATTTTGCTGTACAAATGGCAAAAGACTTTGTCATTATCTAGCTCGGCGAGGATAGCACTGTGCTAATCCTATGCTTAAAGACTTTGCTAGATAAGCAGACATTTGAGGTGAGCAAATCTAGAGTGTCGCTGGTGTTGCAGGGTGCTCCTTACTAGAGCAGCTCTCCACCTAAAATTGGGAACTTCCCAGAGTTCTCCTTTGTTTTTTGCATAATTTATGCGTTGCTCTATCCCTGAAAGGGTTTTGGTTTGATATATATATATATATATACATATATATATATCTGTAATATGAGCAATTTGTGTTGAAACATTTTAAGAGTACACAGAAGGCCAGAGTTTCTAGATGCAATATTGTATGGTTCTAGTATACATTCTCAAAACAGGATTTATATGACTGGTTTAAAATTTTGTCAAAATGTTTTTTCTGATTCTCATGTAAAGTAAAGTACTTGAATAAGAAAGTTTTCATTTAATTCATCTTGATTCCCTTACAGGTATCCGACCATCTTGAAACTTAGTCATTTTAAACTTAACTCTTAGATTGTTCATGTTTTCAGAGTGACTAGGCTTAGAATCATAGTCTACTATTGATTTCAGGAGATATAATTTTCATATTGTGTGTTCTAACCTTTTTCTTACTACAGGTCTCCGTCCCAGCTGTTCCCTTCCTAATCCCCTCTTCCCCTCTTGAACTCTCTCAGTCTCTGTGATTTATCTATCAGAGTCTTGGAGCTGTTCAGTGGTGGACGTGTTGGGAACGTGCACAGACCCCGAGGATCTGGTGACTCTGACACATCCTGTGGGCCTGGCTGGAGTAGGAGGAGGACGGGATTCTGGTAAGTCAACTTTATACTATTCTCACCCCCCTACCTGCATCTCATCACATACCCCCACCCCACCCTTACTCCCATCACTCCACCACCTCCCACACACCCCACCATCACATATCAGCCATCCCGATGCCAAGCCGTGCATGCACCACCAATGCATGGACATCACACACAGCCCTGCATGGACACCTATCACTAAAGCATGCACACTAGAGAGAATCAGCCAGCTCACCACATACCAACTCACACAAGTGAAAGCTGTTAGGGCGAATACAACCAAAGAGGGCAACCCGCTGATACACAACATGTCACACACAGAAACAATAACACTGCATTTACATCCCCACAGGTATCCCAGCTAATGTCAGCAGAGAAGAGGTGCCAGCACTACCCAGTCCTCCCACAGAAGAGACCCACAATGATGACAGCGACTCTGGTTGCCTTGATCTGGATGACCAACCTGGCCCATCAGGGACCTCTGGACAGTCAGTTACCCAGACACAGCCACACACCACCACAGAGCCTCCCCCCTTAGGAAACACCACCACAGCACCCACCCAGCGTACCCATACATCTGTCCCCAGGATATGGCAATCAGCAGTGTGTCCACCACTACAGGGACCTGGGGTGAGTAGGAAGTGTTCACACAGTTCAGGGGACAGAGGCACAGGACAACAGGGACACTGGGAGGAGTACCTGGTACCAGGGGGAGGACAGGCCCAGGGAATTGACTCTCCAAGAGGCACTTGCAGAGATCCTGGGAGGATACCAATTCTCCAGGATGCACTTGCAGATATCCTGGGAGCATACCAACATTCCCAGGATACGCTGGGCCTGATCCTGGCCAACGTGCAGGAGAACAGGCGTCTGCAGGAGGGACAGTACCAGGGGATCAGGGAGGACTTGCAGGCCATTAACACCACCCTGGTCTCCATAGCAGGGGTGCTGGCAGACATGGCTTATATTCTGAGGGAGACAGTCTTACAACAGCAGGTCCCTGCCACTAGCCAGACATCTGAACTGCCTTCCACCTCTGCTGCCACTAGTGGACAGGAGGCCCGCCACAGGGGCAACAGGCCACCAGCACCCCTCCCCCTGCAGAAGGAGAACAGCCCCGCAGAGACAATTGCCAAGACCCCTGCCAGGAAATTAGACTCTCCTGATTGTCACCCTTTTGTCCCACACAGTCATCCTGTCAACCTTGAACTGCCATTGCTCCTTTTGTTAGGTCCCCATGGACAATGCACCTGTGCTACAAATAGACTGGAACTCTACCATGGACTTTCCTCCATCATCACCCCACCCCAATGCACCTGCCCCTCTCCCCCTTATCACTTCAATAAATACCCTTTGAACAAATAGAAGTATGGAGAATGTCAAATGATTTAAGTATGTATTCATTTAACCAGGTTCAAAAATGTCACTGAAATGTGAAGCAACACTGTCTTACCTGTGTGTCATTGGAAGTATTGTCCAATCACTGTAGTTCTGTTGTCCTCATCCACATCCTCTGCCTCCTCATCCTCACTGTCCACAGGGTCCAATGCTGCCACACGGCCATCTGTAGCCTCCTCCTCCTGCAGAAAAGGCACCTGGTGTCTCAAAGCAAGGTTGTGCAACATGCAGCATGCCACGATTATCTGGCAGCCCTTCTTGGGTGAGTAGCACAGGGATCTACCTGTTAGATGGAGGTGCTGAAACCTGCCCTTCAGGAGGCCAACGGTACGTTCAATAGTCGTTCTTGTTTGCCCATTTGCCTTATGGTAACATTCCTCTGCCCTTGTCCTGGGATTCCTCACAGGGGTCAGTAGCCATGATAGGTTGGGGTAATCAGAGTTACCTGCAAATATCGAGGGACAAAATTTAGCCACACACTATCCCATATGGCCCACACCATACCCATACACCAACATCCACTGGGTAGGAACCATGGCTCACCTATTGGCCACACCCAGTGCCTCCGTAGTTTGCACATCACATTTGGAATGCTGCTATTTCTCAGGATAAAGACATCATGCACCGACCCAGGATACTTAGCATTGACATGGGAGATGTACTGGTCTTCCAGGCGCACCATCTGGACATTCATGGAGTGAAAACTCTTTCGATTTTTGAAGACCTGTTCATTTTGCTGTGGGGGGCAATTGCAATATGTGTTCCATAAATTGCCCCACTGATGTTCGGGATATGTCCCACTGCATAGAAATTAGCCTTCACAGTGGCCAAATCCTCCACCTGGGGAAAAACAATGTAGCTGCACGTGTTTAATCAGGGCAGACAACACTTTGGTCAGCACTATTGAGAACACTGGCTGTGACATTCCTGCTGCCAAGCCCACTGTCACTTGGAAGGAACCAGTTGCCAGGAAATGGAGCACTGATAGCACTTGCACAAGAGGGGGGATCCTAGTGGGGTGACGGGTAGCAGATATCAGATCAGGCTCCAATTGGGCACACAGCTCTGTAATTGTGGCCCTGTCAAGTCTATAGGTGAGGAGGATGTGCCTGTCCTCCACTGTTGCCAAGTCCACCAGGGGTCTGTACACGGGGGTATGTCTCCATCACCTATTCATCTGCAGCGGTAGCAATCTATGGGGAGTGAGGAGGCGGTCACAAAATGTACATCGTAGCCTTAACAGTACAATGCATGATGTCCATTTTTAATGTATGTGTGGCAATTGTCCAGTATGTCCAATTGTGTCCTGTGACACAGTTATAATACAGAGCCTGCCCCCTCCCCCTGAAATGATGCTCGCCTGTCCTGTGTGGAGGTACAGGTGGAAGTGAGGTAATTCTGCTGATGTTGTGCGCCGTTGCGGGAGGCTGTTGGGAACCGCCGTGGAACTCCTCATTGGATAATATTGGCCCCTATGGGGGGGTACAGTGGCAAATGGGGAAGTACGCCGGCAGTGACGGTATGCACCACCGCAGATGAAAGCACAATTTTCTATTTGTTCACTCACTTGCTACCTGACCTTCAACAGGAGAGGACCTACACTGCATGTGCTGCTGTGACCTGTGTCTGGAACCTACCATGGCTCGTGTGACTGGGGAAAGGGCTTCCTTCATTTACCTCGGTGGAGTTGGAGCGACTGGTGGAGGGGGTCCTACCCCAGTACCGACTGCTGTATGGGCCTCCAGACCAACAGGTGAGTACATTGTGAGCACGATGCATGGGGCATGAATGCATGGAGTGGTGTGTGTGAAGGCCTCTTGTAAGGGGGATGGTGGATGGCCCCTGGGCGGCGGACAGGTAGAGAGCTGGGCACTGTGTGTGCAAATGGCGATGTGAAGGGGTATCGAGGGCCATGAGTGTAACAGGCAGGACGGTCTGACTAATACCTTTCCCTATATGTATTTCTCTTCAGGTCAGCGCCCATCTAAAGAAGGGTATATGGCGTGTCATCGCCAAGGACGTTCCGACCCTGTGGATCTAGGGCAGGGGGAGCACCCACTGTCGGAAACGGTGGGAGGACCTGAGACACTGGGCATGGAAGACAGCGGAGGCCCAGCTGGGGATGGCCTCCCAAAGAGGAAGAGGTGCCCGTCGAACCCTGACCCCCCCTGATGGCCCGCATACTGGCGGTGGCCTATCTGGAGCTGGATGGGCACTTGAGGGCATCACAGCAGCCACAAAGGGATGAGTACAGTTCCCATCATTACCACTTACGGCTAGTAGGGGGGTACCAAGGTGGGGGATGTGTGTCAGTGGGTGCCCTTAGGCCAGGCCTGACACTCAGAGTAGGTCCCATGTTGGGCAGGGTTCAGAAGTGGTAATCCTGCTACCTAGCTTGTAGGCATGCGCTACTGGGCAGGACTGTGTGGGTCTCAGGTGTGCTGCAGTTGGCAGTATGTGTCCATGCCCATCCCTTGGTGGCTAGCATTATTACTGGTAGTGCATTGCATAGTGGGTAGGCCTGTACCCTGTGTGTGACTGTGCTGTGTACGCCAACAGTGGTGTTGCTGCAGCCACTGACCAAGTGTATCCTTTGTCTCTTCCCCCCTTTTTGTTTTGTCTCTTCCCCCCTTTTTGTTTGGTCACCCTGTCCTTATGTGCATTAGCATCATCTGGCAGAGGAGCAGAGGCACTGGCGACAGAAGGAGCTGCATCCCACAGGACCCAGGAGGCAGAGTCCACCGACACTGAGGGCCCCAGTGGGCCAGAGGGCGAGGGGAGCACCACGGCGGAGACTGGTGGGGACAGTTCTGACACAGATACCTCCTCTGATGGGAGCTCCCTGGTGGTGACAGACAATTCTGTGCCCAACCCAGCTACAGGTACAGTCGCCACCCCGTACCAGCACCGCCCTCCCAGCAGCCCCTCATCGAGTTTCCCATGCCCGCTCACCCAAGAGGGTGGGCATCTCCTTCGTCCCAGGCACCTCAGGCCCTGCCCCAGTGAGCCCTGCTGCCCTGAGTGAGGAGGCTATTGACCTCCTGCGATCCATCTCTTTAGGGCAGTCAACCATTGTGAATGCCATCCAGGGGCTGGCAGCCCAAATGTTACAAACACATGCATTTCTAGAGGGCATTCACACTGACTTGGCGGTCCAACAGAGATCAATCCAGGCTTTGGCCTCCTCCCTGATGGCAGCCATTGTCCCTGTTTTCACCCTCTCCCCTCCAACTTCCTCTTCCCAGTCCCATTCTCCTCAACCCCACCTTATCCCAAGCACACAGGCAGACATGCATGCACACAGGAAAACACACAAGAGTGGCACAGGCAAACACAAGCACCACACATCATTCCACAGGCACTCACACAAACACCATCCAGATGCAGACATTCCAACATCCACTGCCTCCACTGTGTCCCCCTCCTCCTTTTTCTCCACCTCCCTCCCAGTTGCGCCCACACCATCATCCACTACCAGCATCTCCACCACACCTAGCCGAACATACACCTCACTTGCAGACACCACAACAGCCATGCTCATGTCACCTTAGTCCTCTCCCACTGTGTCTGTCCCCTCCCTCCCAAGGTACACAAATGCAAGCACTCAGACACTCAACAGCCAACCACCTCACAACAGCATCCAGCCCATGCACCTGCACCCAAACACAGCAGACAGACACCACCTACAACCACTCCCTCTTCCTCCACTCCAAACCTTCTCCCTCTTCTCGCCCCAATGTCCCGAAGAAGCTTTTCCTCTCCACTCTTCCCTACCCCTTCCCCCTGTCCTTCAAGTCTGGCTAGGGTGGCAATAACCCAGGCAAGCACCTCAGCCATTCAGTCCACGGGCCCAGTAGTCTCCCCACTCACTCGTGGTGGGAAAGCATCCAGGGCACCAGCCAGCCTCACAGAAAGTGTACCTGCCCCAGTTGCTGCCCGGAAGGGCAGGGAGCCTGCCCCAAGTGCTGCCAGAAAGGGATGGGAGCCTGCACCAGCAGGCAGGAAGGACAAGGGGCATGGTGCAGGGACTCAGTCGGAGCCCATACCACCAACCATGGTTGTGCAGCCGTCTGAGGCTGCAGGGGATGGGCTGGAGCCTCCCCCACCACTACCAGCAGCAGCACCACCACCACCAGCATTGGGCAGCCAGTCGAGGCTGCATCGGAAGGGGCTGGAGCCTCCCCCCACCACTACCAGCAGCAGCACCAGCACCACCAGCACCACCACCACAAGCACTGGGCAGCCCCCCGAGGCTGCAGGGGATGGGCTGGAACCTCCCCCACCACTACCAGCAGCAGCACCACCACCACCAGCAGTGGGCAGCCGTCTGAGGCTGCAGGGAATGGGCCGGAACCTACCCCCACCACCACCAGCAGCATCAGCAGCACCACCACTGAGCAGCCTTCACCGCTGGCGGACGGTCTGTAGTCCTGCCTCCATGGGCTGTTGTGCAGCCTGCCCCCTGCTAATTCTGTGGGAATGACATCCAGCCGAGAGACTGTGACCTTGCACTCCCCAGGATAAGAAGCACAGGGCACAATGTCCCCTCCAGAACCAGTGGGTATGGCACCCACTCACCCCAACCTCAACTAGATCTACAGCACAGGGCACAATGCTCACTCCAGAACCAGTGGGTATGGCACCCACTTGAGAGACTGTGGCCTTGCACTCCCCAGGACCAAGCACAGGGCATGTTGCCCCCTCCAGGACCAGTGGTGTTGTTCCATCTGCCGGCTGAGGTGCCGCCCCGTTCCCCGTCCCCTTGAGGTGCCTGCCTATTTTCCAAGTGAAGCCCCTGCAGTGTTCTCCCCGTGTTTCTGCAGGAGACAAGTGGGGCCTTGGACTTTGTGATGTGGCTCTGTGGCCCACGCGCAATGAGGACTGGATTGTGTCCCTTAAACTGTACATATGTATTTACCATTAGATTGTATTTTCGTATTTCTGCTATATTTATATTATTACACTCATTTGCATCTGTTCCTGTAGACCTACCATTATTCCTGGGGGGTACGGGGTAAATATGTTTTCTTACTGCATCTGATTGTGTGTATGGTGTTGGGGGTGGGAGTGGGGGCGTGTGTGTTGTGTTTCTGTGTCACTCTCTTTTTCCTCCCTCCTCCCCTGTGTGCTAGGTGGCTGTACTCACAGTGGTCGTCTTTGCCGTCATTGGTGTTCGTGGTGGAGCAGGACTTGGAGAAGATCATTGGAAATATCTGCAGCTCAGGCTCCAAGGCGGCGTAGTTCTTCCCTGTGTCTCCAATGGTGAGTCCTTTCACTTCTGTGTAGTGTTTCTACCAAGCTTTTGATGTCCTTGGTACCGCTCCGGAAAAGGTGGAGGATTGGGTTGTCTTAATACAGTGGGCAGAACATTGGCTTCCGTCTGGCTGTAGGCGGCTACCGCCATGGTGGCTGTTGTTTCCGCCCTGGGGGTCAGTGTGGTAAAATGGCCGTCTACTGAGATCTATCCGCCATGGTCATAATTTGGCAGTAATTACCGCCAGCCTGTTGGAGGTATTACTGCCACTTTATCACCGACCGCCAGGGTTATAATGAGAGCCTTTGCATTTTCTGAACTTTGATGCTGAATCCTGATGCCTTGCTTATCAACTGATGTCCTGAGGACAAAGACTGACTCTGCTTGCAGATCAACATTGAGGCTAGGTATTATGAATTAGAATATTGATTATCATGCATATTTTCTCTTTCTTTCTAGGTACCAACTGCACTGTTTTGATAGAGCCACAGTTATTTTGTTTTTCCAAATTCTTGTTACTAAATTGTTTTGCATGAAGCCCAACATGCTGATGCTAATCTGGTGTTAGTTAAGGCTCCTCGCTAATGAAATTCTGCTAATAAGGAATAATACTTGATGAATTTCTCTGCTGAACTCGAATGCATGTAATCACTCTGACGCAGCTGACTTTGTTATTAATTTGCACCTTAACCTTAGAATGTGTTGCAGTTCAAGTTTTGATTAGACTACGTTTCTTCTGTTACTTTGGACGGTCAGTATTGTTTCTATATGTGTTTCAACTGATATTGAGATCAATCTACATGACCTAAGCATTGTTAATACAGGGAAATAAATCTTTAAACTGTTACTAAAAGGTGTGGTTATTCATGACTGAAAGGTCATGGTGCGTGGCATATACCAACTCTATTGACTAATAATGTTATTGATTATTGTAGATTGTTGATATTGTGTATTGGTTATTGATCATTGATTTGCATGTGCCGGAGTTGTGATGGGAATATCTTAATTGCAAGTCAAAAGGTTCATCGACCTATTTGCGTCCCCTTGTAAGTTTACTTATTAAGGTCAGACGTGCTTACACTGTTGTGTTTGATTTTAACAGTTGGGTATGATTCACCTATAAATAAGAGTAAAGAGCTACCCACTACATATAATAGTATAGTGGACACAAAGTTAACCCATAGGGCTAGGTTTTTGGGTAATTTTAAAGAGAACATTTTTACAAATTAATTTATTATCTGAGTATACCAAAATAATGACAGTCTATAATTGTCATGTCTGTACTTTTCTCCCAACTTCTGTTTCCGAGAGGCTGACACCTCTGTATATTCTAGCACCTTATCTAATTGGCCTCAACATTTTTTGGAAGCTTGTCATGAAACTGAAGATTTAGGCCTAAGACCTGCATTACGAGTTTGGAGCATGGGAACACCTGTCTGCCAAACTCCTGACAGGGTGGCCTCCACTGTAGTGGTGACCTCCCCATCTTACCCATTATGACCTTCCCGCTGGGCTGATGGGCGGGAACCAAGGTTGTGCAGAGGGAAAATGGTGGAAGCATTGTCCCCGGCTAGTAATCGAGCCTATAGCAATGCTGTTGTCCGCAGGGGGTACCAGCACCTTTGTAATGCCTTTGACGGAATCGTTCTCAACAATCCAGTTTTGGATTATGAGGGTGTTGGGCAGGGTGTTCTCCGCCATGAAAAGGATGACAGAGAACCAGGTTGTAATCAGCATGGTGACGCTGTGTGCAGTGCCACCCTGGCTGATTGCAACCTGCACCTGCCATCAGCCCGTCAGGATCACTGATCCTGGTGGAGACTGTGGTACCATAGCAGTTGGACCGAAAGGCTCATAATGTGTAGGTCGGACCGCCACTGCAGTGACAGTCTTGTGACCACCAAACTCGTAATGAGGCCCTAAATGTCTAACCACTAGAGACTAACAATACAAACTAATCGGAAATATGATAACTAAAACAAGCGTGTGTGCCAACTGAGTGATATCCAGTGTGAGTTTATAAGAGAACACAATAAGACAAAGATGAGAATTGGTAGAAATTGGGTAGAAATGATAGAGATTGAATTACAAGAAGAGGCTGAAGAGCAATGTAGATATTCATGAGTGCATCCTGGACTAGGATGGCAGAAGAGAAGAAAGGAATGGTGTGTATAATGCATAGGACATCTTAGATTGATGAGTCAGAAGAAATGTTTGGTAGGAGTCAGTGTAATGTGAGCTATTTAATTGATGATACACTTCTGACAGGTGAAGAACCAATTCTGAGAGAAATCTATTATATTTGTGATAAGACTGCCTATTTTAACATTAGACATAGTTTGAGGGAAAGTTGCTATCTTGCTTTATTCTTTCCACATGTTTAGTATGTGAGTGGGATGAGTCAAAGGAGTGATATGAGTCTTAAAAGAACAGAATATTGCTTGGCACAAGTATTAATGTAGGTATTTAGCATTTAGATTTCTCCTATTGGTGTAGCTTTGAATGATGTGAAAATTTGGACCCTTTTCCACTTTGGTAGATCGCTTAGCAAATAATACCACCGGTGCATTAACTTGTATTAATGAGGAACTAATGGCTATGCATCCAATGGGAATGCCAAACCACCTCACATTAGACATTATTTTTGCAAATGAGGGTGGAGTCTGTTGTCTGTTATCAGATAACAGCAGGCCTGTTAATAATTATTTTAGTAATATTGCTAATATTTTGTGTGAGGCAATGTTTCTTGAAGAACAAGGGTGGTGGGAATCATTTAGTACATGGTTCAGTGAGTTCAAAGTTTTTCAAAGGTTGGTGAATGGTTTGATAGTATTTGCGGGAGTGTGCTTCAGAAAATACTAAGGGGGTCATTCCGACCCCGGCGGGCGGTCATTTCAACTTTCCCGCTGGGCCGGCGGGCGATCTCCAAAAGATCGCCCGCCGGCCCAGCGGGAAAGCCCCTGCAAAGAGGAAGCCGGCTCCGAATGGAGCTGGCGGATTTGCAGGGGTGCGACGGGTGCAGTGGCACCCGTTGCGATTTTCACTGTCTGCTAAGCAGACAGTGAAAATCTTTGTGGGGCCCTGTTAGGGGGCCCCTGCACTGCCCATGCCAGTGGCATGGGCAGTGCAGGGGCCCCCAGGGGCCCCACGACACCCGTTCCTGCCAGCCTCTTCCTGGCGGCAGGAACAGGCTGGCGGGAAGGGGGTCGGAATCCCCACGGCGGCGCTACAAGCAGCACCGCCATGGAGGATTCCCTGGGCCAGGGGAAAACCGGCGGGAAACCGCCGGTTCCCCTTTTCTGAAAGCGGCTTTACCGCCGCGGTCAGAATGGCCCGGGAAGCACCGCCAGCCTGTTGGCGGTGCTTCCTCTGCCCTCCACCCTGGCGGTTTGAAACTGCCAGGGTCGGAATGAGGGCCTAACTCCACTAATTGCTATGCTTGTACATATAATCAGTCTAATTCTTTTGCTTACATTTCTTGAGGCAATTTGTTTTGTGAGTGTGAAAAGAAGATGCCAGCAACAAAAAAGAGGAACAGAAATGACACTGAATTAGAGGACATTCAGGCTCGTGTTTATGAGATGAAAGCTTTGGAAGAATCAAGACACAAAATCCAGATAATAAAACAGACTGTGTTGTAGTGGGGATTGTGTCTCTGGTTAGTGTCATAATAATGTTCATCAAAAATTATGTTACTGTGATATGCAGCACACTGTATTATATACACTGGATACACTAGGGCCCCATCAGGACTGCCTCCATCTTGAATTTCAGTGCAGCCGTGATGTGTGTGTGGCGGACACAGCAAAATGTGAACTAATGAAATGCTTTGTGAAGACATGCTGTTCTTGAAGAACTCCTGAGGAAGCTTCCCCTCCAAGTGCATCTATTGAAGGTTCTTCCTGCCTGTACTTCAGAAAGCGCATTCAACACATAGGCCCTCATTATAACAATGGTGTTAAAAACCACATACTGCCGCGGTGACGGCCGGCAAAATACTGTCACCGTGGCTACCATCCGTCACAATATTATGATCACTGCCAGACTTCCACCACAAGAAGGGCATAAATTCGGCAGTGATCATACTGGCAGCCTGTGGTAAGCTGGCACTGTTACCACCAGCACCGCCATGCCAGTTGAACGCTGCCAGCCTTATCATGACCTGTGATACGGCCTGGCAGTGTTCCTCTGGCAGGGCGTTGTTGGCAGTAGCAGCACCCCTTCCCGTTCCCTGCCGGAAGACCTCCTCAACCAAGGTAAGTCAGGCTTCCGACAGGGGAAGGGGATGGGGAGTGTTGTGTGTGTGTGTCTGGTTGTGTGCAAGATTGTGTGAGTGTGTGTGTGATTGCGTCTGTGGGTATTTTGTTGTTTGCGTGCTTGCATGCGTTTGAATGAATGAGTGTAAGAATGGTGAAGTGAGTGTGTGTCTGCATGTCAGTGTGATCGTTGTAGGAATGTGTGTGAGCATGTCTGCAAGTATGAATGTATGAATGCGTGTATGCCAGTGTGTGTATGCCAGTGTGTGTATGAATGCGTGTATGCCAGTGTGAGTGACTGGGTGTATGCGTTGTGAGTGTCTGCGGGTGTGTGCGTGTATGGGGGGTGGTGAGGAGTGTGAGGATCGGAGGGGGTGGGGGTGTTTGTGAGGATCGGAGGGGATGGTGGGGATGTGAGGATCGGAGGGGGTGGGGGGAGTTTGGATGGAGGGTGGAGTCAGGCGTGTGACCCACCTACCAGTGACAGGGAAGAAATTCCCTGTCACCGGTAGGGCCTACCTCCATGGTTTTCGTGGCGTTGCTGATGCCCCGAAAAACATGGTGGAAGGCAGGCTCATAATTCCTCCGGCTGGACTATGCGGGCCGCCGGGCTGGAGATTGACATCTCCAGCCTGGCGGCTGATACCACCATGGTGGTATGAGTGGAGAAGTGGCGGGTTGGCTGCAGCCAACCCACCATTCTCATAATGTGGCGGTATGTACCGCCAGCCTGTTGGCGGTACTAGCGCCACATTTCCACTCACCGCTGGGTCATAATGACCCCCATAATCTTGTCATTGTTTTGTGTGTGCCCAGATTTATATTGTCACAAGCGCTGACATTAGGTCAAGTAGGGATTCATCATCATTTGTTTAGGTGGAGAGTGTTGCATATTGCTCTATTATGATTGGTTAAGCCTTTGAAACAAATTATTATTAAAAGGCTAATTCCGGAAGAGAATCAGTGTGGTTTACCCCAATATTTAGAGCACACCCTCACCCTTCTACCGCTTGCTTAGAACTTACAGTGTTTTCCCTGAGGCTTGACTACATTTGACTGAGCGTTAAGCTAATTCCCTATATATCATTTATTAAGCATTTTGAGTAGCCATTAGTTTTGCCTTCTGTAAACAACTTCTATACTTTAATGAACCATCATGATTTCTACTTTTACTTCTCTAAAGGAGGTTTATTCAATTGATCCAGCTGATTAATTTGCTGTTTATGTACCCTCCTTGGGTACACATTCACTCATATGTTTTTGAGGACCACACAGCCCCTGATCCTGTGTAGGCGCTTCATCTAAGATTATCAGATAAGATAGAGTCAATGGGTGCCCAAGTTGCTGGGGATTTTCAATGTCCAAACAAATCCAGGAAATTATAAATCTAAACAGCTTTCACTCAATGGATTGAGACTGAGGCTCTTAAAAAATAAAATTTATACCCTAGTTGGCACTAGTTACTCGTTAAGAACTTAATTGAGTTTAGATCACACAATGAAGGCTCAGTGCTGTGGGCAGTTTGTAGAATGCACATAAGTCAGCATAATGTGTATTTTGCACAGCAGTGAAATAAGGTGAAGAAGAGAAGAGGAAAACTCCATATATCAAACTATCAAAATCCCAGGCAAACAAACAAGACCAAAAAGGGCTTCAGGAAAGATGTTAAACACAATGGCATATTAATGTGGCAGTGCCTTGGTGAGGTTTCCTGTGACAGAAAATATTAGTTAACTTCATATCCTTGGAGGCTTCACAGTTCCAGAACAGGACATTTGATTATCAACATAAAAAATTACAAGAATGTGCACCTTCTGTTCTAGATACAAGTCTATTTCAACAGATTCTTCAAAAGTTTGAACTGTCTTCTAAAGGGTCTATTACCTGATTTATCATGCTCATTACTAGAATATTCCATTTGAAAAGTGTAAAATGAAACTTGTGTTGACAGTGCTGTACTCTTCCCAAAAAGCACTGCCTCACTTGTGAAGACAATAAAAGAACTACAAGCAAGGGAATATGAGAAACAACTCACAAAGTTAAACCTACAGGTGGAAATGTACACATGTAGTTTTATGCCTACACGTAGGCATAAAGGCCCGTATTTATACACCGTTTGCGCCGAATTTGCGTCGTTTTTTTCGACGCAAATTCGGCGCAAAACTAACGCCATATTTATACTTTGGCGTTAGACGCGTCTAGCGCCAAAGTATTGGCAAATAGCGTCATTTTTTTGCGTGAACGCCTTCCTTGCGTTAATGAGATGCAAGGAAGGCGTTCCCGTCTAAAAAAATGACGGCGACGCAAATGCGTCGTATTTATACTCCCGGGCAAAAATCACGCCCGGGAGTTGGCGGGTCAAAAAACCCCGCATTTGCGCCACTATTTAACGCCTGGGTCAGGGTAGGCGTTAAGGGGCCTGTGGGCTCAAAATGAGCCCACAGGTGCCCTCCCCTGCCCCCAGGGACCCCCCCTGCCATCCCTGCCCACCCCAGGAGGACACCCAAGGATGGAGGGACCCACCCCAGGGACATTCAGGTAAGTTCAGGTAAGTATAATTTTTTATATTTTTTAATTTTTTTTGGGTGGCATAGGGGGGCCTTATTTGTGCCCCCCTACATGCCACTATGCCCAATGACCATGCCCAGGGGACACAAGTCCCCTGGGCATGGCCATTGGGCAAGGGGGCATGACTCCTGTCTTTACTAAGACAGGAGTCATGAAATGGCGTCTGGGCGTCGTAAAAAAATGGCGCAAATCGGATTGAGGCGATTTTTTTGTCTCAACCTGACTTGCCCCATTTTAAGACGCCCTAATGTCATTTTTGCCCAACGCCGGCGCTGCCTGGTCTACGTGGTTTTTTTCCACGCACACCAGGCAGCGCCGGTCTGCTTGCGCCGGCTAACGCCATTCCATAAATACGGTGCCCGCATGGCACTTCAGAATGGCGTTAGACGGCGCTAAATTTTTTGACGCTAAACTGCGTTAGCGCAGTTTAGCGTCAAAAAGTATAAATATGGGCCAAAGTTCCTAAATGTAACTCCATATCTCCAGGCAGAGAGGAAATGGGAACTGTAGAACTCAAAATAAAACTATAAAGTCACTACTTGTAATTGTACTTTATTTTAAGCTTAAATCTGCCAAATTTAGTTCTACATAACTTAGGGTGAGATCTCTGCTCATATTAGGTAGAAATAGGAATTTAAGATGAGGGGAAACAGGTATCATATCACCTGAAGGAAATTATAAACATCTGGCAAATGTGACTACTGGGAACAAATAAATACAGACCACACCCTGGGCTCCACCCTCTTCTCGTTGTGCTGCAAGAGGTTGTGAAGCTAGAAATTAGCTACAGTCATTTACATGTTCTTGTGTATGTGTGTGTGTGTTTAAGATTGTTAGAAATGGGGTCTCCGGTGAGCAGTCAGTTTGCCCTCTGTCCAAGCAGGGGCCCTGACTCTAGTCAGGGCAATGGAGATTCGCACTTAAGATAACCCCTGCTCATCCACTTGGCAGCTTGGCACAAGTAGTCAGGCTTATCTCAAAGGCAATGTGTAAAGTATTTGTACCAACACACACAGGCGGTCATTCTGACCGCGGCGGTCGGCGGTCGCCGCCCGCCAAGAGGTTCCCGCCGAAAGACCGCACCGCGGTCAAAAGACCGCGGCGGTCATTCCGGCTTTCCCGCTGGGCCGGCGGGCGACTGCCAGAAGACCGCCGGCCGGCCCAGCGGGAAAGCCCCTTCAACAATGATGCCGGCTCGGAATGGAGTTGAAGGGGTGCGACGGGTGCAGTGGCACCCGTCGCGATTTTCACTGTCTGCTAAGCATACAGTGAAAATCTTTGTGGGGCCCTGTTAGGGGGCCCCTGCACTGCCCATGCCAGTGGCATGGGCAGTGCAGGGGCCCCCAGGGGCCCCACGGCACCCGTTCCCGCCATCCTGGTACAGGCTGGCGGTAAGGGGGTTGGAATCCCCAAGGCGGTGCTGCAAGCAGCGCCGCCATGGCGGGTTCCCTGGGCCAGCGGGAAACTGGCGGGAAACCGCCGGCTCCCCTTTTCCGACCGCGGCTTTACCGCCGCGGTCAGAATCGCCAAGGAAGACCCGCCAGCCTGTTGGCGGTGCTTCCGCCGCACTCCGCCATGGCGGTCATGGACCGCCAAGGTCAGAATGACCCCCACAGTAATGCAGTGAAAACACTACAAAATGGGCACCACACCAGTTTAGAAAATAGCCAATATTTATCTAAATCAAACAAGACCCAAAACGACAAAAATCCAACATACACAAGTAAAATTATCAATTTTAAAAAAAATAGAATCTCACTCAATAGAAAACAATGGAAATGTTGTTGTTACACAAAGTACCTCATTTGTGTCAAAAATAAAGCTGCACAGGCTAGCATGCATTGGAAAAGTCAGCAATGGGTTGATTCCTTACTCGCAAGTGAGGCTGTGCGTTGTTTCTCCTGCGGTTGGGTAGACCGTTTTTCTCACCCGGAAGAGAGCGATGCGTCGATTTCTGAATAGGCACCTCGGGTCCAGGCAGGTTCACATCGATTTTCATGCCTAGTGATGTTGAGTGCAAAATCTGGCCACACAAGGACGAGAATCCACACGTCATGAGGTTTGCGTCTATTTTAGCAGGCGCAATCGGGTGTTGCTTTGTTTCTCCAGCCGCAATGCAGGTCTTGCATCGATTTGAGCTGTGATGCAGGTGGCATGTCATTTTTATAGCCGTGTTGCAGGCGATGCATCAAACTTTTCTCTCCACAGCTCCTGTACGTGAATTTCCACCTTGATTACACCAGCTTCACCTATCAAGGGCCCAGGGACTGGATGGGGCACCACTTGGCAAGGCAGGAGTCTCAGCAGAGAGTCTAGGTGTTGGCAGAGGAAGTGTTTGATGGCCCTGAGAGTTCTAAACAGGAGGCAAGCTCAGTTCAAGCCATTGGAGACACTTCACAAGCTGGAATATACCACAAAGTCCAGTCTTTGTCCTCTTTCAGGCAGAAGCACCAACTGCAGGCCCACCCAGCAAAGCACAGTCACAGGCAAAGGGGCTGTACTCTTCCTTCAGCTCTTCAGCCCTTCTCCTTGGCAGAAGTTCCTCTTGGTTCCAGAAGTAATCTAAAACTCTGGGATTTGGGGTCCACTACTTATACCCCTTTCTGCCTTTGAAGTAGGCAAACTTCAAAGGAAAGCATCTGTTGTTGACAAGATCCTGCCTTGCCCAGGCCTTGCTCCAGACACACACCAGGGGGGTGGAGACTGCATTGTGTGAGGGCAAGCACAGCCCATTGAGGTGTAATTGTCAGCTCCTCCCTCCACTCTACCTCACATGACCCATCAAGATATGCAGGCTACACCCCAGCTTCCTTTGTGTCACTGTATAGTGGAGATTCACAAACAGCCCAATTGTCAGTCTGATAGGGAATACACAAGCAGGCTGAGTCACAGAATGGTTTTTGCAAGAAAATGCCCCCTTTCTAAAAGTGGCATTTTCAAGCTGACAATCTAAAAACCAACTTTACCGAAAGATGTATTTTTAAATTGTGAGTTCAGAGATGACAAGCTCCATATTTCTATATGCTCTCAAAGGGAAACTGCACTTAAAATGTATTTAAAGACAGCCCCCTATGCAAGAGATAGGCCTTGCAACTGTGAAAAACAAATGTGGCAGTATTTCACTGTTAGGACATGTAAAAACTTACCAGCACATGTCCTCCCTTCAACATTCACTGCACCCTGCCCATGGAGCTACCTAGGTCCTAACTTACGGGTGCCTTAAGTATATACAAATGGAAGGTCTGGGCTTGGCAAGTGGATACACTTGCCAGGTTGAAATGGCAGTTTAAAACTGCACCCACAGTCACTGCAGTGGCAGGTCTGAGCCATGTTTACAGGGCTACTCGTGTGGGTGGCACAAATAGTGCTGCAGGCCCACTAGTAGCATTTGATTTACAGGCCTTGTGCCCCTCTAGTGCACTTTACTAGGGACTTACTAGTAAATCAAATATGCCAATCATGGAAAAGCCAATTACACATGCAATTAAAACAGGGAGTACTTGCACTTTAGCACTGGTCAGCAGTGGTAAAGTGCCCAGAATAAAAAAAAACAGCAAAAACAAAGTCCAGCGCACAGTCAAAACATAGGAAGCAGAGGCAGAAAAGACAGGGGAGACCACGCCAAGGATGGTAGGTCTATCAGGGTGTGACACATGCAATGTGTTTTGATGTTCCTCAGTGTGTTTATAGTGTGATATATGTGTTTGTTTTTTTAATTCATTAACATTTTACATGATTGTAATGTTTTAATTATATACATCTGCTATAGCTACATTTTTATTATGTGGTTTGTATGAGTGTCTGCAATGAATGCAGCTATATGGCTTTTTTACATTACATTATTTTTTTATTGTACTTTTTCATATTTATACCAAGTAATGTGTATGGATGTATATGTTGCCTACAATTATATGACCATCTTTTTACATAGTTTTGTTCTATTCTATTACTTTTGTTTTATGTTAGACCTGTTAGACTTAAGATGGCCTTCCCCCATATGTTTTGCCTTTCTTCTCCTATTTTTGCTAATCTTCTTTTTACTGGTCTTAGGAGTCTACACACTTTACTACTGCTAATTAGTGCTAAAGTGCATGTGCTCACTCCCTAAAACATGGTGGCATTGGCTTAACCCCACTTGGACTACTTATTTTACTATTAGATGTCTAGTACAGTGGTACTCCATTTAACCAGTGCCTGTAAGTTAAATGCTACTTGTGGGCCTGCAGCGCATATTATGCCACCCACATAAGTCCAGGGTAGCCTGTGTGTTCAGTTTTAAACTACCATTTTGACCTGGCAAAGTACACCTTTTACTAGGACCTGAACTGGACCTTCCCTCTAAGGTCCAGAGGGCAGGGTGCAGTGTATTTAAAAAGTAAAATATGTAATTTTACATTTTGCAAGTCCTGGTAGTGAAAAACCTTTAAATTTGTTTACTGCAAGGCCTACCTCTCCCATAGCCTAACATCTGAGTTACCTTATTACACTGAACAAGCTGTAATTTGTAAATGGGATCCGGTAACTAGTTCATGTTTGGTGTCTTTAGACATGGATATGTTGGATTGTAAATTACAATTTTTAACATGCCTTTTTTAGGAAGTTTGCATTTTCTTGCCTTAGCCAATTAGTGCCTGCAGCCTGTCTCTAGGTCACATGACTGAGTGTAGCTGACAGCTGGCCTATGTGTATTCCTCTTAGACAGGCACACACAATAGAAGGTTTAGGTGTGCATCAATGGGCCATCACTGGCAGGATGGGAGGGCAGAGCTGAGTTCAGCCCTGCTTACACTTGAATAGACTGTGACCTGCCTCCACACAACAGGCTGCATACACTCTGTAGTTAGTCTGGAGCCAAAACAGAGAAGGCAGGACGCCTGTGCGCTTCAAAGAGAAATTGTAGAAGCTTCTCCCACCTAGCAGAGGAGGGACACCAGGTATAATTATTGGACCTCAGACACCACCTCTTCAGTATACGTCTGGGCCTGTGGATACTCTGCCAGGAAGAAGGACTGCTGTGCTGCTGTGCTGACCTTCTGCCTGATGCTCTCTTGCCTGAATGACTGGACCTGTATCTGTTGAACCCAAGACCCCAGAGTGACTCCAAGGGCTAGTTGGCTGGCCTCCTGACTTGAGCCTTAGGGACAGAAGGCTTCATCAACTGTAAACCCAGATCTTGACGCTGCCATCGGTGAGTCTACTCTGCCAAGTGGTGCCACCCTAGTCCTGGACCCTTTGAAGTGTACCTAAGGTGCTTTCACAGCCTCTGAGGACCCAGCGGAACCCATGCATCTCCTCTGCTAGATGACCAAGAGCAGAACCAAAGCATCGCCACTGCTGTGTGGATCAGTACCATTGGAAAGACCTGCATTTCAGCCCGCAGCCTCTTCAGAAGCGCTGCTGCGGCCTTCTCCATCAAATCAAATCAAATCATTAACATTTATAAAGCGCGCTACTCACCCGTGCGGGTCTCAAGGCGCTAGGGGGAAGGGGTTACTGCTGCTCGAAGAGCCAGGTCTTGAGGAGTCTCCGGAATTCGTAGTGGTCCTAGGTGGTCCTGAGGATGGTGGGGAGGGTGTTCCATGTCTTGGCCGCCAGGTAGGAGAAGGACCTCCCACCTGCCGTGGAGAGGCGGATGCGAGGGACGGCGGCGAGAGCGAGGCTGGTGGAGCGGAGAAGATGGGTGGGAGCGTAGAAGCTGAGGCGACGGTTGAGGTATTCTGGTCCCTTGTTGTGGAGGGCTTTGTGTGCGTGGGTGAGGAGACGGAAGGTGATCCTTTTGCTGACGGGAAGCCAGTGCAGGTGTCTCAGGTGGGCGGAGATGTGGCTGTTGCGGGGTATGTAGAGGATGAGGCGGGCGGAGGTGTTTTGAATTTGTTGCAGACGTTTCTGGAGTTTTGCGGTGGTCCCAGCGTAAAGGGTGTTGCCGTAGTCCAGGCGGCTCGTGACGAGGGCGTGGGTCACGGTCTTTCTGGTGTCGGCGGGGATCCAGCGGAAGATCTTCCGGAGCATGCAGAGAGTGAGGAAGCAGGAGGAGGATACGGCGTTGACTTGTTTGGTCATGGTGAGAAGTGGGTCCAAGATGAAGCCGAGGTTGCGTGCGTGGTCTGAGGGGGTCGGTGCGGTGCCAAGGGGCGTGGGCCACCAGGAGTCGTCTCAGGCGGTCGGGGTGTTACCGAGGATGAGGACTTCTTTTTTGTCTGAGTTCAGTTTCAGGTGGCTGAGTTTCATCCAATCTGCGACGTCCTTCATTCCATCTTGCAGGTTGGTCTTTGCGCTGGTGGGGTCCTTGGTGAGGGAGAGTATCAGTTGAGTGTCGTCGGCGTAGGAGGTGATGATGATGCTGTGTTTGCGTACAATGTCGGCGAGGGGGCTCATGTAGACATTGAAGAGTGTCAGGCTGAGCGAGGAGCCTTGTGGGACGCCGCAAATGATCTCGGTGGGGTCTGAGCGAAAAGGAGGGAGGTAGACTCTTTGAGAGCGGTTGGAGAGGAAGGAGGCGATCCAGTCCAGGGCCTGGCCTTGGATCCCGGTGGAGCGGAGGCGGGTTATTAGGGTGCGGTGACAGACGGTGTCGAAGGCAGCCGAGAGGTCGAGGAGGATGAGGGCGACTGTTTCACCGTTGTCCATCAGGGTTCTGATGTAGTCTGTGACTGAGATGAGGGCGGTTTCAGTGCTGTGGCTGGCTCGGAATCCGGATTGAGAGGGGTCGAGAAGGTTGTTGTCTTCAAGGAAGTTGGAAAGCTGCTTGTTGACGGTCTTCTCTATGACTTTGGCAGGGAAGGGGAGGAGCGAGATGGGGCGGAAGTTCTTCAGGTCGCTTGGGTCAGCCATAGGTTTCTTCAGTAGGGCATTGACTTCAGCGTGTTTCCAGCTCTCGGGGAAGGTGGCAGAAGAAAACGAGGAGTTGATGATGGTCTGGAGGTGCGGGCGATGATGTTGTCGGCTTTATTGAAGATGAAGTGTGGGCAGGGGTCCGAGGGGGCACCGGAGTGGATTGAGTTCATGGTGGTTTTGGTCTCTTCTGTGTTGATGTGGGTCCAGGCGTTGAGGGTGATGGCTGGGGGTGTGGGTTCAGTGGTGGTCGGCTGGGTCTGGTGTCCGAAGCTGTCGTGTAGGTCGGTGATCTTACGATGGAAGAAAGTGGCGAGGGAGTTGCACAGGTCTTGTGAGGGCGTGATGGCGTTGGGGTTGGAGAGCTCTTTTACGATGTTGAAGAGTTCTCTGCTGTTGTGGCTGTTTTTGTCCAGTCTGTCTGTGAAGAAATTCCTTTTGGCTGCGCGGATCAGGTGGTGGTGTTCGCGGGTAGCGTTCTTGAGGGCAGTCATATTGTTTGCGGTGTGGTCCTTACGCCAGGCTTTCTCAAGGGTACGACAAGTTTTCTTTGATTCCTTAAGGGTGTCAGAGAACCAGAGAGGCTTTTTGGTGTTGGACTGTCTTGGAAGGCGTCTGAGGGGAGCAAGGTTGTCTGCGCAGTTGGTGATCCAGTTTGTGAGGCTGAGGGCTGCGTCGTTGGGGTCGGCGGAGAAGGTGGGTTGGTTGTCGATGAGCGTGGAGAAAAGCTGTTCTTCGGGGATTTTGTTCCACTGTCGACGAGGGATGGGTTGAGTGCGGAGGTGGCGAGTCTCGCGTCGGAAGGTGAAGTGGACACAACTGTGGTCGGTCCAGTGTAGAGCGGAGGCGTGGCTGAAGGAAACGTGTTTGCTGGCGGAGAAGATGGGGTCGAGCGTGTGTCCGGCGATGTGGGTGGGGGTGTTCACCAGTTGCTTGAGGCCGAGGTTGGCGAGGTTGTCGAGTAGGGCGGTGGTGTTGGGGTCGTTGTTCTGTTCTAGATGGAAGTTGAGGTCTCCAAGGAGGATGTAGTCTGGCGAGGGCGTGCGGGGAGATGAAGTCGTTGATGGAGTCGCTGAAGAGGGCGCGTGGTCCGGGGGGACGGTAGATAAGGGATCCTCTGAGGGTGGTCCTGGGGTCTGTGCGGATCTGGAAGTGCAGGTGTTCGGCGGCGAGGGGGGTGTCTTCGGTGGAGGTGGTGACGCTGATGGAGTCTTTGAAGACGATGGCGATTCCTCCTCCTACTTGGTTGGTGCGGTCTTTCCTGGAAATCTTGTAGCCTTCGGGGATGGCTGTGGCGATGGCGGGGGCCGAAGAGGCGTTCATCCAGGTCTCAGTGATAAAGGCGACGTCTGGTGCGGTGGAGTCCAGGACGTCCCAGAGTTCAACGGCGTGCTTGTGGATGGATCGAGCGTTGATCAGGATGCATTTGAGGTGGTTGATGGCGCGTGGGCTGGTGGTCGTGGTTGTTTCGTGGTGGAAGGTATGTTTTCAGGTGTGACATGCGAAGGGTCCGTGGGTACGTTTCGGGTTGGCTTGGAAGCAGGTACTGGAGCGCCCTGGGTTGAGGGCATGGAGGGTGATGGGGTCGTAGCGGTGCAGTGGGGTTTGGGAGTGCTGAGGGCCAGGGGTCGTGGCGCTGGGCGCGGGCCAGGCGCGGACGGGCGCAGACGGGCTTGTCTTTGGCGCGCCTTCGTCGCGCAAGCGGCACGCCCGCTGCGCGCGCCCGATGCGCGGTCGCGCAGCGGCTGCCATAAGAGGGAGGAGGGGTGGGGGAGGGGTGAGCTGGGGGCGGGGGGCGGGGGACGGGAGTGGGGCGACGAATGAGAGCTGGGGGGGCGGGGCGTGCAGGAGGTGGCGGCGGGAAAGCGCAGGGAGGGGGGACAGGTAGAGGGGAGAAAAGATGGGGGAGGGAGGGTTAAGGGTGGCGGGGAGTTTAGGAAGAAAGTTAGGAGGAAAGTTAGGAGGAAAGTTAGGAAGATAGGGGAGGGGGGGTTATAGAGGTGGAGGTGGGTGAGGGTGAGAGGTAGAAGACAGATTAGGGTGAGGGTGAGAGATAGAGTGAAAGGATAGGAAGATAGGGGGGGTTACAGAGGAGGTGGCGATTGAGGGGGAAAGATAGAGAGATAGGTAGATAGAGCGATAGGTAGATGGGGGCGTTACAGAGGGGGTGGCGAGTGAGGGAGGTCAGGGAGATGAGACAGGAGCAGGAGGGCAGGCGCGGGAAGAACCAAGCAGAAGGTAAAAGAAGAAGAGGAGCAGAAGAGGGAAGAGCAGAAGACAGAAGATCACAGAGGAAGGTAATGAAGAAGAGGAGCGGAAGATCAGAAGACAGAAGAACACAGAAGAAGGTAAAGAAGAAGAGGAGCGGAAGAGCAGAAGAGAGAAGAACACAGAAGAAGGTAAAGAAGAAGAGGAGCGACGAGCAGCAGAGGGAAGAGCCAAGAAGAGGGACACAGAAGAAGAAAGCACACGCAGGTCGCGGTGCAAAGGAGAGAGAAAGAAGCACACAGAAGAAGAACACAGATGAAGACAGAAGACGGGGAGCAGGAAAGCAAGAAGAGTACAGATGAAGAATACAGAAGAAGAGCACAGAGGAAGAACAGAGATGAAGAAAAGAAGCAGGAGAGGAGGTGAGTAGCGCGGGGCAGGGCGAGGGGCTGGGTGGTGGGGGGGTACTTACTGTGAATTCACTGGGCTTGCTAGGAGGTCTCAGGAGCCTGGGCTGGTGGAGCTGCAGCGGCAGGGGGAGCGACCTACCCTTGGGTCAAGGGTCGCTAACTCTGTCGCGCAGCGGCCGCCATAAGAGGGGGGGAGGGGTCAGCTGGGGGTGGGGGACGGGAGTGGGGCGACGAATGGGAGCTGGGGGGGCGGGGGCGTGCAGGAGGTGGCGGCGGGAAAGCGGAGGGAGGGGGGACAGGTAGAGGGGAGAAAAGATGGGGGAGGGGGGTTAAGGGTGGTGGGGAGTTTAGGAAGAAAGTTAGGAGGAAAGTTAGGAGGAAAGTTAGGAAGATAGGGGAGGGGGGGTTATAGAGGTGGAGGTGGGCGAGGGTGAGAGGTAGAAGATAGATTAGGGTGAGGGTGAGAGATAGAGTGAAAGGATAAGAAGATAGGGGGGGTTACAGAGGAGGTGGCGAGTGAGGGGGAAAGATAGAGAGATAGGTAGATAGAGCGATAGGTAGATGGGGGCGTTACAGAGGGGGTGGCGAGTGAGGGAGGTCAGGGAGACGAGACAGGAGCAGGAGGGCAGATGCGGGAAGAACCAAGCAGAAGGTAAAAGAAGAAGAGGAGCAGAAGAGGGAAGAGCAGAAGACAGAAGATCGCAGAAGAAGGTAACGAAGAAGAGGAGCGGAAGATCAGAAGACAGAAGAACACCAAAGAAGGTAAAGAAGAAGAGAGCGGAAGATCAGAAGACAGAAGAACACAGAAGAAGGTAAAGAAGAAGAGGAGCGGAAGAGCAGAAGAGAGAAGAACACAGAAGAAGGTAAAGAAGAAGAGGAGCGACGAGCAGCAGAGGGAAGAGCCAAGAAGAGGGACACAGAAGAAGAAAGCACACGCAGGTCGCGGTGCAAAGGAGAGAGAAAGAAGCACACAGAAGAAGAACACAGATGAAGACAGAAGACAGGGAGCAGGAAAGCAAGAAGAGTACAGATGAAGAATACAGAAAAAGAGCACAGAGGAAGAACAGAGATGAAGAAAAGAAGCAGGAGAGGAGGTGAGTAGCGCGGGGCAGGGCGAGGGGCTGGTCGGTGGGGGAGGGGTACTTACTGTGAATTTGCTGGGCTTGCTAGGAGGTCTCAGGAGCCTGGGCTGGTGGAGCTGCAGCGGCATGGGGAGCGACCTACCCATGCAGGCCCTCGCATCCCTCATCAAAGACAGCCTGGCTGATGAACCCAGATTCCACATCAATGCCTCGCAGCTCCAAGGAACAAATGCATCACCCTCAACTGTGTGATGTATCTTTGACCTATGATTTCATATCTGAAGCCCTCATCGATGGATCCTCTATGATGACCAAGGACTACGCATTGCAGCCTTGCTTTTACTGGGAACTGATGAATTGCTTCGGCTGCATGACTCATCTTCAATGTGGATACTTGGAAAGCTCCACAAACTAGGACTTAAGGTACTTTGTTCATTTTCCAATAAACAGACAGTTGACAGGGTCCCGTTTCATGATAGAGGCAAATCATGGTAATGCCATGTGAAGCTTGGTCTTCTTTTCACTTAATCCAATTTTTGTGGTTTATATTTTGGGAAACAGGTGTCCCAGTTTGAGTGGAATGAAGAGAGAAATGCCTTGAGGGACTATACCCTTCCTGTCCAAATCTGCAGTGCCGCAGCCTGAGGAGTCTCATGATCTCTGTGCTGTATGGATGTTTGCATTGCTACTATCTAATCAGTTGTCCAAGTAATGGGAGCCTGTCTTCTGCTGCTCATACTGTAATAGTAACCCTGAATATCTTTTAATGAAACCTCCAACTCATTTTGTAAAGTTGTGTTTAACACACATCCAGTACATATGTTGTTACTGCCCTTGGTACATTTTGGCTGTAGCACCTGCAGCACGTAATTGCCATGTCTCCCTGGTTTCCCTGGAAATTCAACTATGTAACTCTTGAATGATGCCACACCTTGAACTGCCATTGCTCCTTTTGTTAGGTCCCCATGGACAATGCACCTGTGCTACAAATAGACTGGAACTCTACCATGGACTTTCCTCCATCATCACCCGACTCCAATGCACCTGCCCCTCTCCCCCTTATCACTTCAATAAATACCCTTTGAACAAATAGAAGTATGGAGAATGTCAAATGATTTAAGTATGTATTCATTTAACCAGGTTCAAAAATGTCACTGAAATGTGAAGCAACACTGTCTTACCTGTGTGTCATTGGAAGTATTGTCCAATCACTGTAGTTCTGTTGTCCTCATCCACATCCTCTGCCTCCTCATCCTCACTGTCCACAGGGTCCAATGCTGCCACACGGCCATCTGTAGCCTCCTCCTCCTGCAGAAAAGGCACCTGGTGTCTCAAGGCAAGGTTGTGCAACATGCAGCATGCCACGATTATCTGGCAGCCCTTCTTGGGTGAGTAGCACAGGGATCTACCTGTTAGATGGAGGTGCTGAAACCTGCCCTTCAGGAGGCCAACGGTACGTTCAATAGTCGTTCTTGTTTGCCCATTTGCCTCATTGTAACATTCCTCTGCCCTTGTCCTGGGATTCCTCGCAGGGGTCAGTAGCCATGATAGGTTGGGGTAATCAGAGTTACCTGCAAATATCGAGGGACAAAATTTAGCCACACACTATCCCATATGGCCCACACCATACCCATACACCAACATCCACTGGGTAGGAACCATGGCTCACCTATTAGCCACACCCAGTGCCTCCGTAGTTTGCACATCACATTTGGAATGCTGCTATTTCTCAGGATAAAGACATCATGCACCGACCCAGGATACTTAGCATTGACATGGGAGATGTACTGGTCTTCCAGGCGCACCATCTGGACATTCATGGAGTGAAAACTCTTTCGATTTTTGAAGACCTGTTCATTTTGCTGTGGGGGGCAATTGCAATATGTGTTCCATAAATTGCCCCACTGATGTTCGGGATATGTCCCACTGCATAGAAATTAGCCTTCACAGTGGCCAAATCCTTCACCTGGGGAAAAACAATGTAGCTGCACGTGTTTAATCAGGGCAGACAACACTTTGGTCAGCACTATTGAGAACACTGGCTGTGACATTCCTGCTGCCAAGCCCACTGTCACTTGGAAGGAACCAGTTGCCAGGAAATGGAGCACTGATAGCACTTGCACAAGAGGGGGGATCCTAGTGGGGTGACGGGTAGCAGATATCAGATCAGGCTCCAATTGGGCACACAGCTCTGTAATTGTGGCCCTGTCAAATCTATAGGTGAGGATGATGTGCCTGTCCTCCATTGTTGCCAAGTCCACCAGGGGTCGGTACACATGGGTATGTCTCCATCACCTACTCATCTGCAGCGGTAGCAATCTATGGGGAGTGAGGAGCCGGTCACAAAATGTACATCGTAGCCTTAACAGTACAATGCATGATGTCCATTTTTAATGTATGTGTGGCAATTGTCCAGTATGTCCAATTGTGTACTGTGACACAGTTATAATACAGGGCCTGCCCCCTCCCCCTGAAATGATGTTCGCCTGTCCTGTGTGGAGGTACAGGTGGAAGTGAGGTAATTCTGCTGATGTTGTGCGCCGTTGCGGGAGGCGGTTGGGAACCGCCGTGGAACTCCTCATTGGATAATATTGGCCCCTATGGGGGGGGTACAGTGGCAAATGGGGAAGTACGCCGGCAGTGACGGTATGCACCACCGCAGATGAAAGCACAATTTTCTATTTGTTCACTCACTTGCTACCTGACCTTCAACAGGAGAGGACCTACACTGCATGTGCTGCTGTGACCTGTGTCTGCAACCTACCATGGCTCGTGTGACTGGGGAAAGGGCTTCCTTCATTTACCTCGGTGGAGTTGGAGCGACTGGTGGAGGGGGTCCTACCCCAGTACCGACTGCTGTATGGGCCTCCAGACCAACAGGTGAGTACATTGTGAGCACGATGCATGGGGCATGAATGCATGGAGTGGTGTGTGTGAAGGCCTCTTGTAAGGGGGATGGTGGATGGCCCCTGGGCGGCGGACAGGTTGAGAGCTGGGCACTGTGTGTGCAAATGGCGATGTGAAGGGGTATCGAGGGCCATGAGTGTAACAGGCAGGACGGTCTGACTAATACCTTTCCCTATATGTATTTCTCTTCAGGTCAGCGCCCATCTAAAGAAGGGTATATGGCGTGTCATCGCCAAGGACGTTCCGACCCTGTGGGTCTAGGGCAGGGGGAGCACCCACTGTCGGAAACGGTGGGAGGATCTGAGACACTGGGCATGGAAGACAGCGGAGGCCCAGCTGGGGATGGCCTCCCAAAGAGGAAGAGGTGCCCGTCGAACCCTGACCCCCCCCTGATGGCCCGCATACTGTCGGTGGCCTATCTGGAGCTGGATGGGCACTTGAGGGCATCACAGCAGCCACAAAGGGATGAGTACAGTTCCCATCATTACCACTTACGGCTGGTAGGGGGGTACCAAGGTGGGGGATGTTTGTCAGTGGGTGCCCTTAGGCCAGGCCTGACACTGCAGAGTAGGTCCCATGTTGGGCAGGGTTCAGAAGTGATAATCCTGCTACCTAGCTTGTAAGCATCCGCTACTGGGCAGGACTGTGTGGGTCTCAGGTGTGCTGCAGTTGGCAGTATGTGTCCATGCCCATCCCTTGGTGGCTAGCATTATTACTGGTAGTTCATTGCATAGTGGGTAGGCCTGTACCCTGTGTGTGACTGTGCTGTGTACGCCAACAGTGGTGTTGCTGCAGCCACTGACCAAGTGTATCCTTTGTCTCTTCCCCCCTTTTTGTTTTGTCTCTTCCCCCCTTTTTGTTTGGTCACCCTGTCCTTATGTGCATTAGCATCATCTGGCAGAGGAGCAGAGGCACTGGTGACAGAAGGAGCTGCATCCCACAGGACCCAGAAGGCAGAGGCCACCGACACTGACGGCCCCAGTGGGCCAGAGGGCGAGGGGAGCACCACGGCGGAGACTGGTGGGGACAGTTCTGACACAGATACCTCCTCTGATGGGAGCTCCCTGGTGGTGACAGACAATTCTGTGCCCAACCCAGCTACAGGTACAGTCGCCACCCCGTACCAGCACCGCCCTCCCAGAAGCCCCTCATCGAGTTTCCCATGCCCGCTCACCCAAGAGGGTGGGCATCTCCTTCGTCCCAGGCACCTCAGGCCCTGCCCCAGTGAGCCCTGCTGCCCTGAGTGAGGAGGCTATTGACCTCCTGCGATCCATCTCTTTAGGGCAGTCAACCATTGTGAATGCCATCCAGGGGCTGGCAGCCCAAATGTAACAAACACATGCATTTCTAGAGGGCATTCACACTGACTTGGCGGCCTAACAGAGATCAATCCAGGCTTTGACCTCCTCCCTGATGTCAGCCATTGTCCCTGTTTTCACCCTCTCCCCTCCAACTTCCTCTTCCCAGTCCCATTCTCCTCAACCCCACCTTATCCCAAGCACACAGGCAGACATGCATGCACACAGGAAAACACACAAGAGTGGCACAGGCAAACACAAGCACCACACATCATTCTACAGGCACTCACACAAACACCATCCAGATGCAGACATACCAACATCCACTGCCTCCACTGTGTCCCCCTCCTCCTTTTTCTCCACCTCCCTCCCAGTTGCGCCCACACCATCATCCACTACCAGCATCTCCACCACACCTAGCCGAACATACACCTCACTTGCAGACACCACAACAGCCATGCTCATGTCACCTTAGTCCTCTCCCACTGTGTCTGTCCCCTCCCTCCCAAGGTACACAAATGCAAGCACTCAGACACTCAACAGCCAACCACCTCACAACAGCATCCAGCCCATGCACGTGCACCCAAACACAGCAGACAGACACCACCTACAACCACTCCCTCTTCCTCCACTCCAAACCTTCTCCCTCTTCTCGCCCCAATGTCCCGAAGAAGCTTTTCCTCTCCACTCTTCCCTACCCCTTCCCCCTGTCCTTCAAGTCTGGCTAGGGTGGCAATAACCCAGGCAAGCACCTCAGCCATTCAGTCCACGGGCCCAGTAGTCTCCCCACTCACTCGTGGTGGGAAAGCATCCAGGGCACCAGCCAGCCTCACAGAAAGTGCACCTGCCCCAGTTGCTGCCCGGAAGGGCAGGCAGCCTGCCCCAAGTGCTGCCAGAAAGGGATGGGAGCCTGCACCAGCAGGCAGGAAGGACAAGGGGCATGGTGCAGTGACTCAGTCGGAGCCCATACCACCAACCATGGTTGTGCAGCCGTCTGAGGCTGCAGGGGATGGGCTGGAGCCTCCCCCACCACTACCAGCAGCAGCACCACCACCACCAGCATTGGGCAGCCAGTCGAGGCTGCATCGGATGGGCTGGAGCCTCCCCCTACCACTACCAGCAGCAGCACCAGCACCACCAGCACCACCACCACAAGCACTGGGCCGCCCCCCGAGGCTGCAGGGGATGGGCTGGAACCTCCCCCACCACTATCAGCAGCAGCACCACCACCACCAGCAGTGGGCAGCCGTCTGAGGCTGCAGGGGATGGGCCGGAACCTACCCCCACCACCACCAGCAGCATCAGCAGCACCACCACTGAGCAGCCTTCACCGCTGGCGGACGGTCTGTAGTCCTGACTCCATGGGCTGTTGTGCAGCCTGCCCCCTGCTAATTCTGTGGGAATGACATCCAGCCGAGAGACTGTGACCTTGCACTCCCCAGGATAAGAAGCACAGGGCACAATGTCCCCTCCAGAACCAGTGGGTATGGCACCCACTCACCCCAACCTCACCTAGATCTACAGCACAGGGCACAATGCCCACTCCAGAACCAGTGGGTATGGCACCCACTTGAGAGACTGTGGCCTTGCACTCCCCAGGACCAAGCACAGGGCATGTTGCCCCCTCCAGGACCAGTGGTGTTGTTCCATCTGCCGGCTGAGGTGCCGCCCCGTTCCCCGTCCCCTTGAGGTGCCTGCCTATTTTCCAAGTGAAGCCCCTGCAGTGTTCTCCCCGTGTTTCTGCAGGAGAGAAGTGGGGCCTTGGACTTTGTGATGTGGCTCTGTGGCCCACACGCAACGAGGACTGGATTGTGTCCCTTAAACTGTACATATGTATTTACCATTAGATTGTATTTTTGTATTTCTGCTATATATATTATTATTACACTCATTTGCATCTGTTCCTGTAGACCTACCATTATTCCTGGGGGGTACGGGGTAAATATGTTTTCTTACTGCATCTGATTGTGTGTATGGTGTTGGGGGTGGGAGTGGGGGCGTGTGTGTTGTGTTTCTGTGTCACTCTCTTTTTCCTCCCTCCTCCCCTGTGTGCTAGGTGGCTGTACTCACAGTGGTCGTCTTTGCCGTCATTGGTGTTCGTGGTGGAGCAGGACTTGGAGAAGATCATTGGAAACATCTGCAGCTCAGGCTCCAAGGCGGCGTAGTTCTTCCCTGTGTCTCCAATGGTGAGTCCTTTCACTTCTGTGCAGTGTTTCTACCAAGCTTTTGATGTCCTTGGTACCGCTCCGGAAAAGGTGGAGGATTGGGTTGTCTTAATACAGTGGGCAGAACATTGGCTTCCGTCTGGCTGTAGGCGGCTACCGCCATGGTGGCTGTTGTTTCCTCCCTGGGGGTCAGTGTGGTAAAATGGGCGTCTCCTGAGATCTATCCGCCATGGTCATAATTTGGCAGTAATTACCGCCAGCCTGTTGGAGGTATTACTGCCACTTTATCACCGACCGCCAGGGTTATAATGAGAGCCTTTGCATTTTCTGAACTTTGATGCTGAATCCTGATGCCTTGCTTATCAACTGATGTCCTGAGGACAAAGACTGACTCTGCTTGCAGATCAACATTGAGGCTAGGTATTATGAATTAGAATATTGATTATCATGCATATTTTCTCTTTCTTTCTAGGTACCAACTGCACTGTTTTGATAGAGCCACAGTTATTTTGTTTTTCCAAATTCGTGTTACTAAATTGTTTTGCATGAAGCCCAACATGCTGATGCTAATCTGGTGTTAGTTAAGGATCCTCGCTAATGAAATTCTGCTAATAAGGAATAATACTTGATGAATTTCTCTGCTGAACTCGAATGCATGTAATCACTCTGACGCAGCTGACTTTATTATTAATTTGCACCTTAACCTTAGAATGTGTTGTAGTTCAAGTTTTGATTAGACTACGTTTCTTCTGTTACTTTGGACGGTCAGTATTGTTTCTATATGTGTTTCAACTGATATTGAGATCAATCTACATGACCGAAGCATTGTTAATACAGGGAAATAAATATTTAAACTGTTACTAAAAGGTGTGGTTATTCATGACTGAAAGGTCATGGTGCGTGGCATATAGCAACTCTATTGACTAATAATGTTATTGATTATTGTAGATTGTTGATATTGTGTATTGGTTATTGATCATTGATTTGCATGTGCCGGAGTTGTGATGGGAATATCTTAATTGCAAGTCAAAAGGTTCATCGACCTATTTGCGTACCCTTGTAAGTTTACTTATTAAGGTCAGACGTGCTTACACTGTTGTGTTTGATTTTAACAGTTGGGTATGATTCACCTATAAATAAGAGTAAAGAGCTACGCACTACATATAATAGTATAGTGGACACAAAGTTAACCCATAGGGCTAGGTTTTTGGGTAATTTTAAAGAGAACGTTTTTACAAATTAATTTATTATCTGAGTATACCAAAATAATGACAGTCTATAATTGTCATGTCTGTACTTTTCTCCCAACTTCTGTTTCCGAGAGGCTGACACCTCTGTATATTCTAGCACCTTATCTAATTGGCCTCAACATTTTTTGGAAGCTTGTCATGAAACTGAAGATTTAGGCCTAAGGCCCGCATTACGAGTTTGGAGCATGGGAACACCTGTCTGCCAAACTCCTGACAGGGTGGCCTCCACTGTAGTGGTGACCTCCCCATCTTACCCATTATGACCTTCCCGCTGGGCTGATGGGCGGGAACCAAGGTTTTTGCCCGTCAGTGCAGAGGGAAAATGGTGGAAGCATTGTCCCCGGCTAGTAATAGAGCCTATAGCAATGCTGTTGTCCGCAGGGGGTACCAGCACCCTCGTAATGGCTTTGACGGAATCGTTCCCAACAATCCAGTTTTGGATTATGAGGGTGTTGGGCAGGGTGTTCTCCGCCATGAAAAGGATGACAGAGAACCAGGTTGTAATCAGCAGGGTGACGCTGTGTGCAGTGCCACCCTGGCTGATTGCAACCTGCACCTGCCATCAGCCCGTCAGGATCACTGATCCTGGTGGAGACTGTGGTACCATAGCAGTTGGACCGAAAGGCTCATAATGTGTAGGTCGGACCGCCACTGCAGTGACAGTCTTGAGACCACCAAACTCGTAATGAGGCCCTAAATGTCTAACCACTAGAGACTAACAATATAAACTAATCTGAAATATGATAACTAAAACAAGCGTGTGTGCCAACTGAGTGATATCTAGTGTGAGTTTATAAGAGAACACAATAAGACAAAGATGAGAATTGGTAGAAATTGGGTAGAAATGATAGAGATTGAATTACAAGAAGAGGCTGAAGAGCAATGTAGATATTCATGAGTGCATCCTGGACTAGGATGGCAGAAGAGAAGAAAGGAATGGTGTGTATAATGCATAGGACATCTTAGATTGATGAGTCAGTAGAAATGTTTGGTAGGAGTGAGTGTAATGTGAGCTATTTAATTGATGATACACTTCTGACAGGTGAAGAACCAATTCTGAGAGAAATCTATTATGTTTGTGATAAGACTGCCTATTTTAACCTTCGACATAGTTTGAGGGAAAGTTGCTATCTTGCTTTATTCTTTCCACATGTTTAGTATGTGAGTGGGATGAGTCAAAGGAGTGATATGAGTCTTAAAAGAAGAGAACATTGCTTGGCACAAGTATTAATGTAGGTATTTAGCATTTAGATTTCTCCTATTGGTGTAGCTTTGAATGATGTGAAAATTTTGACCCTTTTCCACTTTGGTAGATCGCTTAGCAAATAATACCACTGGTGCATTAACTTGTATTAATGAGGAACTAATGGCTATGCATCCAATGGGAATGCCAAACCACCTCACATTAGACATTATTTTTGCAAATGAGGGTGGAGTCTGTTGTCTGTTATCAGATAACAGCAGGCCTGTTAATAATTATTTTAGTAATATTGCTAATATTTTGTGTGAGGCAATGTTTCTTGAAGAACAAGGGTGGTGGGAATCATTTAGTACATGGTTCAGTGAGTTCAAAGTTTTTCAAAGGTTGGTGAATGGTTTGATAGTATTTGCGGGAGTGTGCTTCAGAAAATACTAAGGGGGTCATTCCGACCCCGGCGGGCGGCCGGCGGCGCCTGGCGGGCGGAAACCGCCCAAAGACCGCACTGCGGTCAAATGACCGCGAGGGTCATTTCAACTTTCCCGCTGGGCCGGCGGGCGATCTCCAAAAGATCGCCCGCCGGCCCAGCGAGAAAAGCCCCTGCAAAGAGGAAGCCGGCTCCGAATGGAGCTGGCGGATTTGCAGGGGTGCGACGGGTGCAGTGGCACCCATTGCGATTTTCACTGTCTGCTAAGCAGACAGTGAAAATCTTTGTGGGGCCATGTTAGGGGGCCCCTGCACTGCCCATGCCAGTGGCAGGGGCAGTGCAGGGGCCCCCAGGGCCCCACGACACCCGTTCCCGCCAGACTCTTCCTGGCAGTGTAAACCGCCAGGAACAGGCTGGCCGGGAAGGGGGTCGGAATCCCCATGGCGGCGCTGCAAGCAGCGCCGCCATGGAGGATTCCCTGGGCCAGGGGAAAACCGGCGGGAAACCGCCGGTTCCCCTTTTCTGAAAGCGGCTTTACCACCGCGGTCAGAATGGCCCGGGAAGCACCGCTAGCCTGTTGGCGGTGCTTCCTCTGCCCTCCACCCTGGCGGTTTGAAACGGCAGGGTCGGAATGAGGGCCTAACTCCACTAATTGCTATGCTTGTACATATAATCAGTCTAATTCTTTTGCTTACATTTCTTGAGGCAATTTGTTTTGTGAGTGTGAAAAGAAGATGCCAGCAACAAAAAAGAGGAACAGAAATGACACTGAATTAGAGGACATTCAGGCTCGTGTTTATGAGCTGAAAGCTTTGGAAGAATCAAGACACAAAATCCAGATAATAAAACAGACTGTGTTGTAGTGGGGATTGTGTCTCTGGTTAGTGTCATAATAATGTTCATCAAAAATTATGTTACTGTGATATGCAGCACACTGTATTATATACACTGGATACACCAGGGCCCCATCAGGACTGCCTCCATCTTGAATTTCAGTTCAGCCGTGATGTGTGTGTGGCGGACACAGCAAAATGTGAACTAATGAAATGCTTTGTGAAGACATGCTGTTCTTGAAGAACTCCTGAGGAAGCTTCCCCTCCAAGTGCATCTATTGAAGGTTCTTCCTGCCTGTACTTCAGAAAGCGCATTCAACACATAGGCCCTCATTATAACAATGGTGTTAAAAACCACATACTACCGCGGTGACGGCCGCCAAAATACCGTCACCGTGGCTACCATCCGTCACCATATTATGATCACTGCCAGACTTCCACCACAAGAAGGGCATAAATTCGGCAGTGATCATACTGGCAGCCTGTGGTAAGCTGGCACTGTTACCACCAGCACCGCCATGCCAGTTGAACGCTGCCAGCCTTATCATGACCTGTGATACGGCCTGGCAGTGTTCCTCTGGCAGGGCGTTGTTGGCAGTAGCAGCACCCCTTCCCGTTCCCTGCCGGAAGACCTCCTCAACCAAGGTAAGTCAGGCTTCCGACAGGGGAAGGGGACGGGGAGTGTTGTGTGTGTGTGTGTGTCTGGTTGTGTGCAAGATTGTGTGAGTGTGTGTGTGATTGCGTCTGTGGGTATTTTGTTGTTTGCGTGCTTGCATGCGTTTGAATGAATGAGTGTAAGAATGGTGAAGTGAGTGTGTGTCTGCATGTCAGTGTGATCGTTGAATGAATGTGTGGAGACCATGTCTGCAAGTATGAATGTATGAATGCGTGTATGCCAGTGTGTGTATGCCAGTGTGTGTATGAATGCGTGTATGCCAGTGTGAGTGACTGGGTGTATGCGTTGTGAGTGTCTGCGGGTGTGTGCGTGTATGGGGGGTGGTGAGCAGTGTGAGGATCGGAGGGGGTGGGGGTGTTTGTGAGGATCAGAGGGGATGGTGGGGGTGTGAGGATCGGAGGGGGTGGGGGGAGTTTGGATGGAGGGTGGAGTCAGGCGTGTGACCCACCTACCAGTGACAGGGAAGAAATTCCCTGTCACCGGTAGGGCCTACCTCCATGGTTTTCGTGGCGTTGCTGATGCCCCGAAAAACATGGTGGAAGGCAGGCTCATAATTCCCCCGGCTGGACTATGCGGGCCGCTGGGCTGGAGATTGACATCTCCAGCCTGGCGGCTGATACCACCATGGTGGTATGAGTGGAGAAGTGGCGGGTTGGCTGCAGCTAACCCACCATTCTCATAATGTGGCGGTATGTACCGCCAGCCTGTTGGCGGTATTAGCGCCACATTTCCACTCACCGCCGGGTCATAATGACCCCATAATCTTGTCATTGTTTTGTGTGTGCCCAGATTTATATTGTCACAAGCGCTGACATTAGGTCAAGTAGGGATTCATCATCATTTGTTTAGGTGGAGAGTGTTGCATATTGCTCTATTATGATTGGTTAAGCCTTTGAAACAAATTATTATTAAAAGGCTAATTCCGGAAGAGAATCAGTGTGGTTTACCCCAATATTTAGAGCACACCCTCACCCTTCTACCTCTTGCTTAGAACTTACAGTATTTTCCCTGAGGCTTGACTACATTTGACTGAGCGTTATGCTAATTCCCTATATATCATTTATTAAGCATTTTGAGTAGCCATTAGTTTTGCCTTCTGTAAACAACTTCTATACTTTAATGAACCATCATGATTTCTACTTTTACTTCTCTAAAGGAGGTTTATTCAATTGATCCAGCTGATTAATTTGCTGTTTATGTACCCTCCTTGGGTACACATTCACTCATATGTTTTTGAGGACCACACAACCCCTGATCCTGTGTAGGCGCTTCATCTAAGATTATCAGATAAGATAGAGTCAATGGGTGCCCAAGTTGCTGGGGATTTTCAATGTCCAAACAAATCCAGGAAATTATAAATCTAAACAGCTTTCACTCAATGGATTGAGACTGAGGCTCTTAAAAAATAAAATTTATGCCCTAGTTGGCACTAGTTACTCGTTAAGAACTTAATTGAGTTTAGATCACACAATGAAGGCTCAGTGCTGTGGGCAGTTTGTAGAATGCACATAAGTCAGCATAATGTGTATTTTGCACAGCAGTGAAATAAGGTGAAGAAGAGAAGAGGAAAACTCCATATATCAAACTATCAAAATCCCAGGCAAACAAACAAGACCAAAAAGGGCTTCAGGAAGGTTGTTAAACACAATGGCATATTAATGTGGCAGTGCCTTGGTGAGGTTTCCTGTGACAGAAAATATTAGTTAACTTCATATCCTTGGAGGCTTCACAGTTCCAGAACAGGACATTTGATTATCAACATTAAAAATTACAAGAATGTGCACCTTCTGTTCTAGATACAAGTCTATTTCAACAGATTCTTCAAAAGTTTGAACTGTCTTCTAAAGGGTCTATTACCTGATTTATCATGCTCATTACTAGAATATTCCACTTGAAAAGTGTAAAATAAAACTTGTGTTGACAGTGCTGTACTCTTCCCAAAAAGCACTGCCTCACTTGTGAAGACAATAAAAGAACTACAAGCAAGGGAATATGAGAAACAACTCACAAAGTTAAACCTACAGGTGGAAATGTACACATGTAGTTTTATGCCTACCCGTAGGCATAAAGTTCCTAAATGTAACTCCCTATCTCCAGGCAGAGAGGAAATGGGAACAGTAGAACTCAAAATAAAACTATAAAGTCACTACTTGTAATTGTACTTTATTTTAAGCTTAAATCTGCCAAATTTAGTTCTACATAACTTAGGGTGAGATCTCTGCTCATATTATGTAGAAATAGGAATTTAAGATGAGGGGAAACAGGTATCATATCACCTGAAGGAAATTATAAACATCTGGCAAATGTGACTACTGGGAACAAATAAATACAGACCACACCCTGGGCTCCACCTGGCAGCTTGGCACAAGTAGTCAGGCTTATCTCAAAGGCAATGTGTAAAGTATTTGTACCAACACACACAGGCGGTCATTCTGACCGCGGCGGTCGGCGGTCGCCGCCCGCCAAGCGGTTCCCGCCGAAATACCGCACCGTGGTCAAAAGACCGCAGCGGTCATTCCAGCTTTCCCGCTGGGCCGGCGGGCGACCGCCAGAAGACCTCCGGCCGGCCCGGCGGGAAAGCCCCTTCAACAATGATGCCGGCTCGGAATGGAGCCGGCGGAGTTGAAGGGGTGCGACGGGTGCAGTGGCACCTGTCGCGATTTTCACTGTCTGCTAAGCAGACAGTGAAAATCTTTGTGGGGCCCTGTTAGGGGGCCCCTGCACTGCCCATGCCAGTGGCATGGGCAGTGCAGGGGCCCCCAGGGGCCCCACGGCACCCGTTCCCGCCATCCTGGTACAGGCTGGCGGTAAGGGGGTTGGAATCCCCATGGCGGTGCTGCAAGCAGCGCCGCCATGGCGGGATCCCTGGGCCAGTGGGAAACTGGCGGGAAACCGCCAGCTCCCCTTTTCCGACCGCGGCTTTACCGCCACGGTCAGAATCGCCAAGGAAGCACCGCCAGCCTGTTGGCGGTGCTTCCGCCGCACTCCGCCATGGCGGTCATGGACCGCCAAGGTCAGAATGACCCCCACAGTAATGCAGTGAAAACACTACAAAATGGGCACCACACCAGTTTAGAAAATAGCCAATATTTATCTAAATCAAACAAGACCCAAAACGACAAAAATCCAACATACACAAGTAAAATTATCAATTTTTAAAATAATAGAATCTCACTCAATAGAAAACAATGGAAATGTTGTTGTTACACAAAGTACCTCATTTGTGTCAAAAATAAAGCTGCACAGGCTAGCATGCATTGGAAAAGTCAGCAATGGGTTGATTCCTTACTTGCAAGTGAGGCTGTGCGTTGTTTCTTCTCCGGTTGGGTAGACCGTTTTTTTCACCCGGAAGAGAGCGATGCGTCGATTTCTGAATAGGCACCTCGGGTCCAGGCAGGTTCACATCGATTTTCATGCCTAGTGATGTTGAGTGCAAAATCTGGCCACACAAGGACGAGAATCCACACGTCATGAGGTTTGCGACTATTTTAGCAGGCGCAATCGGGTGTTGCTTTGTTTCTCCAGCCGCAATGCAGGTCTTGCATCGATTTGAGCCGTGATGCAGGTGGCATGTCATTTTTATAGCCGCGTTGCAGGCGATGCATCAAAATTTTCTCTGCACAGCTCCTGTACGTGAATTTCCACGTTGATTACACCAGCTTCACCTATCAAGGGCCCAGGGACTGGATGGGGCACCACTTGGCAAGGCAGGAGTCTCAGCAGAGAGTCTAGGTGTTGGCAGAGGAAGTGTTTGATGGCCCTGAGAGTTCTAAACAGGAGGCAAGCTCAGTTCAAGCCATTGGAGACACTTCACAAGCTGGAATATACCACAAAGTCCAGTCTTTGTCCTCTTTCAGGCAGAAGCACCAACTGCAGGCCCACCCAGCAAAGCACAGTCACAGGCAAAGGGGCTGTACTCTTCCTTCAGCTCTTCAGCCCTTCTCCTTGGCAGAAGTTCCTCTTGGTTCCAGAAGTAATCTAAAACTCTGGGATTTGGGGTCCACTACTTATACCCCTTTCTGCCTTTGAAGTAGGCAAACTTCAAAGGAAAGCATCTGTTGTTGACAAGATCCTGCCTTGCCCAGGCCTTGCTCCAGACACACACCAGGAGGGTGGAGACTGCATTGTGTGAGGGCAAGCACAGCCCATTGAGGTGTAATTGTCAGCTCCTCCCTCCACTCTACCTCACATGACCCATCAAGATATGCAGGCTACACCCCAGCTTCCTTTGTGTCACTGTATAGTGGAGATTCACAAACAGCCCAATTGTCAGTCTGATAGGGAATACACAAGCAGGCTGATTCACAGAATGGTTTTTGCAAGAAAATGCCCACTTTCTAAAAGTGGCATTTTCAAGCTGACAATCTAAAAACCAACTTTACCGAAAGATGTATTTTTAAATTGTGAGTTCAGAGATGACAAGCTCCATATTTCTATATGCTCCCAAAGGGAAACTGCACTTAAAATATATTTTAAGACAGCCCCCTATGCAAGAGATAGGCCTTGCAACTGTGAAAAACAAATGTGGCAGTATTTCACTGTTAGGACATGTAAAAACTTACCAGCACATGTCCTCCCTTCAACATTCACTGCACCCTGCCCGTGGAGCTACCTAGGTCCTAACTTAGGGGTGCCTTAAGTATATAAAAATGGAAGGTCTGGGCTTGGCAAGTGGATACACTTGCCAGGTTGAAATGGCAGTTTAAAACTGCACCCACAGTCACTGCAGTGGCAGGTCTGAGCCATGCTTACAGGGCTACTCGTGTGGGTGGCACAAATAGTGCTGCAGGCCCACTAGTAGCATTTGATTTACAGGCCTTGTGCCCCTCTAGTGCACTTTACTAGGGACTTACTAGTAAATCAAATATGCCAATCATGGAAAAGCCAATTACACATGCAATTAAAACAGGGAGTACTTGCACTTTAGCACTGGTCAGCAGTGGTAAAGTGCCCAGAATAAAAAAAAAACAGCAAAAACAAAGTCCAGCTCACAGTCAAAACATAGGAAGCAGAGGCAGAAAAGACAGGGGAGACCACGCCAAGGATGGTAGGTCTATCAGGGTGTGACACATGCAATGTGTTTTGATGTTCCTCAGTGTGTTTATAGTGTGATATATGTGTTTGTTTTTTTAATTCATTAACATTTTACATGATTGTAATGTTTTAATTATATACATCTGCTATAGCTACATTTTTATTATGTGGTTTGTATGAGTGTCTGCAATGTATGCAGCTATATGGCTTTTTTACATTACATTATTTTTTTATTGTACTTTTTCATATTTATACCAAGTAATGTGTATGGATGTATATGTTGCCTACAATTATATGACCATCTTTTTACATAGTTTTGTTCTATTCTATTACTTTTGTTTAGACCTGTTAGACTTAAGATGGCCTTCCCCCATATGTTTTGCCTTTCTTCTCCTATTTTTGCTAATCTTGTTTTTACTGGTCTTAGGAGTCTACACACTTTACTGCTGCTAATTAGTGCTAAAGTGCATGTGCTCACTCCCTAAAACATGGTGGCATTGGCTTAACCCCACTTGGACTACTTATTTTACTTTTAGATCTCTAGTACAGTGGTACTCCATTTAACCAGTGCCTGTAAGTTAAATGCTACTTGTGGGCCTGCAGCGCATATTATGCCACCCACATAAGTCCAGGGTAGCCTGTGTGTTCAGTTTTAAACTACCATTTTGACCTGGCAAAGTACACCTTTTACTAGGACCTGAACTGGACCTTCCCTCTAAGGTCCAGAGGGCAGGGTGCAGTGTATTTAAAAAGTAAAATATGTAATTTTACATTTTGCAAGTCCTGGTAGTGAAAAACCTTTAAATTTGTTTACTGCAAGGCCTACCTCTCCCATAGCCTAACATCTGAGTTACCTTATTACACTGAACAAGCTGTAATTTGTAAATGGGATCCGGTAACTAGTTCATGTTTGGTGTCTTTAGACATGGTTATGTTGGATTGTAAATTACAATTTTTAACATGCCTTTTTTAGGAAGTTTGCATTTTCTTGCCTTAGCCAATTAGTGCCTGCAGCCTGTCTCTAGGTCACATGACTGAGTTTAGCTGACAGCTGGCCTTTGTGTATTCCTCTTAGACAGGCACACACAATAGAAGGTTTAGGTGTGCATCGATGGGCCATCACTGGCAGGATGGGAGGGCAGAGCTGAGTTCAGCCCTGCTTACACTTGAATAGACTGTGACCTGCCTCCACACAACAGGCTGCATACACTCTGTAGTTAGTCTGGAGCCAAAACAGAGAAGGCAGGACGCCTGTGCGCTTCAAAGAGAAATTGTAGAAGCTTCTCCCACCTAGCAGAGGAGGGACACCAGGTATAACTATTGGACCTCAGACACCACCTCTTCAGTATACGTCTGGGCCTGTGGATACTCTGCCAGGAAGAAGGACTGCTGTGCTGACCTTCTGCCTGATTCTCTCTTGCCTGAATGACTGGACCTGTATCTGTTGAACCCAAGACCCCAGAGTGACTCCAAAGGCTAGTTGGCTGACCTCCTGACTTGAGCCTTAGGGACAGAAGGCTTCATCAACTGTAAACCCAGATCTTGACGCTGCCATCGGTGAGTCTACTCTGCCAAGTGGTGCCACCCTAGTCCTGGACCCTTTGAAGTGTACCTAAGGTGCTTTCACAGCCTCTGAGGACCCAGCGGAACCCATGCATCTCCTCTGCTAGATGACACAACCAAGAGCAGAACCAAAGCATCGCCACTGCTGTGTGGATTAGTACCATTGGAAAGACCTGCATTTCAGCCCCCAGCCTCTTCAGAACCGCTGCTGCGGCCTTCTCCATCAAATCAAATCAAATCATTAACATTTATAAAGCGCGCTACTCACCCGTGCGGGTCTCAAGGCGCTAGGGGGAAGGGGTTACTGCCGCTCGAAGAGCCAGGTCTTGAGGAGTCTCCGGAATTCGTAGTGGTCCTAGGTGGTCCTGAGGATGGTGGGGAGGGTGTTCCATGTCTTGGCCGCCAGGTATGAGAAGGACCTCCCACCTGCCGTGGAGAGGCGGATGCGAGGGACGGTGGCGAGAGCGAGGCTGGTGGAGCGGAGAAGACGGGTGGGAGCGTAGAATCTGAGGCGACGGTTGAGGTATTCTGGTCCCTTGTTGTGGAGGGCTTTGTGTGCGTGGGTGAGGAGACGGAAGGTGATCCTTTTGCTGACGGGAAGCCAGTGCAGGTGCCTCAGGTGGGCGGAGATGTGGCTGTTGCGGGGTATGTCGAGGATGAGGCGGGCGGAGGTGTTTTGAATTCGTTGCAGACGTTTCTGGAGTTTTGCGGTGGTCCCAGCGTAAAGGGTGTTGCCGTAGTCCAGGCGGCTCGTGGCGAGGGCGTGGGTCACGGTCTTTCTGGTGTCGGCGGGGATCCAGCGGAAGATCTTCCGGAGCATGCAGAGAGTGAGGAAGCAGGAGGAGGATACGGCGTTGACTTGTTTGGTCATGGTGAGAAGTGGATCCAAGATGAAGCCGAGGTTGCATGCGTGGTCTGAGGGGGTCAGTGCGGTGCCAAGGGGCGTGGGCCACCAGTAGTCGTCTCAGGCGGTCGGGGTGTTACCGAGGATGAGGACTTCCGTTTTGTCTGAGTTCAGTTTCAGATGGCTGAGTTTCATCCAATCTGCGACGTCCTTGATTCCATCTTGCAGGTTGGTCTTTGCGCTGGTGGGGTCCTTGGTGAGGGAGAGTATCAGTTGAGTGTCGTCGGCGTAGGAGGTGATGATGATGCTGTGTTTGCATATGATGTCGGCGAGGGGGCTCATGTAGACATTGAAGAGTGTCAGGCTGAGCGAGGAGCCTTGTGGGACGCCGCAAATGATCTCGGTGGGGTCTGAGCGAAAAGGAGGGAGGTAGACTCTTTGAGAGCGGTTGGAGAGGAAGGAGGCGATCCAGTCCAGGGCCTGGCCTTGGATCCCGGTGGAGCGGAGGCGGGTTATTAGGGTGCGGTGACAGACGGTGTCGAAGGCAGCCGAGAGGTCGAGGAGGATGAGGGCGACTGTTTCACTGTTGTCCATCAGGGTTCTGATGTCGTCTGTGACTGAGATGAGGGCGGTTTCAGTGCTGTGGTTGGCTCGGAATCCGGATTGAGAGGGGTCGAGAAGGTTGTTGTCTTCAAGGAAGTTGGTAAGCTGCTTGTTGACGGTCTTCTCTATGACTTTGGCAGGGAAGGGGAGGAGCGAGATGGGGCGGAAGTTCTTCAGGTCGCTTGGGTCAGCCGTAGGTTTCTTCAGTAGGGCATTGACTTCAGCGTGTTTCCAGCTCTCGGGGAAGGTGGCAGAAGAAAACGAGGAGTTGATGATGGTCTGGAGGTGCGGGCGATGATGTTGTCGGCTTTATTGAAGATGAAGTGTGGGCAGAGGTCCGAGGGGGCACCGGAGTGGATTGAGTTCATGGTGGTTTTGGTCTCTTCTGTGTTGATGTGGGTCCAGGCGTTGAGGGTGATGGCTGGGGGTGTGGGTTCAGTGGTGGTCGGCTGGGTCTGGTGTCCGAAGCTGTTGTGTAGGTCGGTGATCTTACGATGGAAGAAAGTGGCGAGGGAGTTGCACAGGTCTTATGAGGGCGTGATGGCATTGGCGTTGGGGTTGGAGAGCTCTTTTACGATGTTGAAGAGTTCTCTGCTGTTGTGGCTGTTTTTGTCCAGTCTGTCTGTGAAGAAATTCCTTTTGGCTGCGCGGATCAGGTGGTGGTGTTCGCGGGTAGCGTTCTTGAGGGCAGTCATGTTGTCTGCGGTGTGGTCCTTACGCCAGGCTTTCTCGAGGGTACGACAAGTTTTCTTTGATTCCTTAAGGGTGTCAGAGAACCAGAGAGGCTTTTTGGTGTTGGACTGTCTTGGAAGGCGTCTGAGGGGAGCAAGGTTGTCTGCGCAGTTGGTGATCCAGTTTGTGAGGCTGAGGGCTGCGTCGTTGGGGTCGGCGGAGAAGGTGGGTTGGTTGTCGATGAGCGTGGAGAAAAGCTGTTCTTCGGGGATTTTGTTCCACTGTCGACGAGGGATGGGTTGAGTGCGGAGGTGGCGAGTCTCGCGTCGGAAGGTGAAGTGGACACAACTGTGGTCGGTCCAGTGTAGAGCGGAGGCGTGGCTGAAGGAAACGTGTTTGCTGGCGGAGAAGATGGGGTCGAGCGTGTGTCCGGCGATGTGGGTGGGGGTGTTCACCAGTTGCTTGAGGCCGAGGTTGGCGAGGTTGTCGAGTAGGGCGGTGGTGTTGGGGTCGTTGTTCTGTTCTAGATGGAAGTTGAGGTCGCCGAGGAGGATGTAGTCTGGCGAGGCGAGGGCGTGCGGGGAGATGAAGTCGGTGATGGAGTCGCTGAAGAGGGCGCGTGGTCCGGGGGGACGGTAGATGAGGGATCCTCTGAGGGTGGTCCTGGGGTCTGTGCGGATCTGGAAGTGCAGGTGTTCGGCGGCGAGGGGGGTGTCTTCGGTGGAGGTGGTGACGCTGATGAAGTCTTTGAAGACGATGGCGATTCCTCCTCCTACTTGGTTGGTGCGGTCTTTCCTGGAAATCTTGTAGCCTTCGGGGATGGCTGTGGCGATGGCGGGGGCCGAAGAGGCGTTCATCCAGGTCTCAGTGATAAAGGCGACGTCTGGTGCGGTGGAGTCCAGGACGTCCCAGAGTTCAACGGCGTGCTTGTGGACGGATCGAGCGTTGATCAGGATGCATTTGAGGTGGTTGATGGCGCGGGGGCTGGTGGTCGTGGTTGTTTCGTGGTGGAAGGTACGTTTTCAGGTGTGACATGCGAAGGGTCCGTGGGTACGTTTCGGGTTGGCTTGGAAGCAGGTAGTGGAGTGCCCTGGGTTGAGGGCGTGGAGGGCCAGGGGTCATGGCGCTGGGCGCGGGCCAGGTGCGGACGGGCGCAGACGGGCTTGCCTTTGGCGCGCCTTCGTCGTGCAAGTGGCACCCCGCTGCGCGCACCCGATGCGCGGTCGCGCAGCGGCTGCCATAAGAGGAAGGAGGGGTGGGGGAGGGGTCAGCTGGGGGCGGGGCCGGGAGTGGGGCGACGAATGGGAGCTGGGGGGGCGGGGGCGTGCAGGAGGTGGCGGCGGGAAAGCGGAGGGAGGGGGGACAGGTAGAGGGGAGAAAAGATGGGGGAGGGAGGGTTAAGGGTGGCTGGGAGTTTAGGAAGAAAGTTAGGAGGAAAGTTAGGAGGAAAGTTAGGAAGATAGGGGAGGGGGGGTTATAGAGGTGGAGGTGGGTGAGGGTGAGAGGTAGAAGATAGATTAGGGTGAGGGTGAGAGATAGAGTGAAAGGATAGGAAGATAGGGGGGGTTACAGAGGAGGTGGCGAGTGAGGGGGAAAGATAGAGAGATAGGTAGATAGAGCGATAGGTAGATGGGGGCGTTACAGAGGGGGTGGCGAGTGAGGGAGGTCAGGGAGACGAGACAGGAGCAGGAGGGCAGACGCGGGAAGAACCAAGCAGAAGGTAAAAGAAGAAGAGGAGCAGAAGAGGGAAGAGCAGAAGACAGAAGATCACAGAAGAAGGTAAAGAAGAAGAGGAGCGGAAGATCAGAAGACAGAAGAACACAGAAGAAGGTAAAGAAGAAGAGGAGCGGAAGAGCAGAAGAGAGAAGAACACAGAAGAAGGTAAAGAAGAAGAGGAGCGACGAGCACCAGAGGGAAGAGCCAAGAAGAGGGACACAGAAGAAGAAAGCACACGCAGGTCGCGGTGCAAAGGAGAGAGAAAGAAGCACACAGAAGAAGAACACAGATGAAGACAGAAGACGGGGAGCAGGAAAGCAAGAAGAGTACAGATGAAGAATACAGAAGAAGAGCACAGAGGAAGAATAGAGATGAAGAAAAGAAGCAGGAGAGGAGGTGAGAAGCGCGGGGCAGGGCGAGGGGTTGGGCGGTGGGGGGGGGTACTTACTGTGAATTCACTGGGCTTGCTAGGAGGTCTCAGGAGCCTGGGCTGGTGAAGCTGCAGCGGCAGGGGGAGCGACCTACCCTTGGGTCAAGGGTCGCTAACTCTGTCGCGCAGCGGCCGCCATAAGAGGGAGGAGGGGTCAGCTGGGGGCGGGGGACGGGAGTGGGGCGACGAATGGGAGCTGGGGAGCAGGGGCGTGCAGGAGGTGGCGGCGGGAAAGCGGAGGGAGGGGGGACAGGTAGAGGGGAGAAAAGATGGGGGAGGGGGGGTTAAGGGTGGCGGGGAGTTTAGGAAGAAAGTTAGGAGGAAAGTTAGGAGGAAAGTTAGGAAGATAGTGGAGGGGGGTTATAGAGGTGGAGGTGGGTGAGGGTGAGAGGTAGAAGATAGATTAGGGTGAGGGTGAGAGATAGAGTGAAAGGATAGGAAGATAGGGGGGGTTACAGAGGAGGTGGCGAGTGAGGGGGAAAGATAGAGAGATAGGTAGATAGAGCGATAGGTAGATGGGGGCGTTACAGAGGGGGTGGCGAGTGAGGGAGGTCAGGGAGACAAGACAGGAGCAGGAGGGCAGACGTGGGAAGAACCAAGCAGAAGGTAAAAGAAGAAGAGGAGCAGAAGAGGGAAGAGCAGAAGACAGAAGATCACAGAAGAAGGTAAAGAAGAAGAGGAGCGGAAGATCAGAAGACAGAAGAACACCGAAGAAGGTAAAGAAGAAGAGGAGCGGAAGATCAGAAGACAGAAGAACACAGAAGAAGGTAAAGAAGAAGAGGAGCGGAAGAGCAGAAGAGAGAAGAACACAGAAGAAGGTAAAGAAGAAGAGGAGCAACGAGCAGCAGAGGGAAGAGCCAAGAAGAGGGACACAGAAGAAGAAAGCACACGCAGGTCGTGGTGCAAAGGAGAGAGAAAGAAGCACACAGAAGAAGAACACAGATGAAGACAGAAGACAGGGAGCAGGAAAGCAAGAAGAGTACAGATGAAGAATACAGAAGAAGAGCACAGAGGAAGAACAGAGATGAAGAAAAGAAGCAGGAGAGGAGGTGAGTAGCGCGGGGCAGGGCGAGGGGCTGGGCGGTGGGGGAGGGGTACTTACTGTGAATTTGCTGGGCTTGCTAGGAGGTCTCAGGAGCCTTGGCTGGTGGAGCTGCAGCGGCAGGGGGAGCGACCTACCCATGCAGGCCCTCGCATCCCTCATCAAAGACAGCCTGGATGATGAACCCAGATTCCACATCAATGCCTCGCAGCTCCAAGGAACAAATGCATCACCCTCAACTGTGTGATGTATCTTTGACCTATGATTTCATATCTGAAGCCCTCATCGATGGATCCTCTATGATGACCAAGGACTACGCATTGCAGCCTTGCTTTTACTGGGAACTGATGAATTGCTTCGGCTGCATGACTCATCTTCAATGTGGATACTTGGAAAGCTCCACAAACTAGGACTTAAGGTACTTTGTTCATTTTCCAATAAACAGACAGTTGACAGGGTCCCGTTACATGATAGAGGCAAATCATGGTAATGCCATGTGAAGCTTGGTCTTCTTTTCACTTAATCCAATTTTTGTGGTTTATATTTTGGGAAACCGGGGTCCCAGTTTGAGTGGAATGAAGAGAGAAATGCCCTGAGGGACTATACCCTTCCTGTCCAAATCTGCAGTGCCGCAGCCTGAGGAGTCTCATGATCTCTGTGCTGTATGGATGTTTGCATTGCTACTATCTAATCAGTTGTCCAAGTAATGGGAGCCTGTCTTCTGCTGCTCATACTGTAATAGTAACCCTGAATATATTTTAATGAAACCTCCAACTCATTTTGTAAAGTTGTGTTTAACACACATCCAGTACATATGTTGTTACTGCCCTTGGTACATTTTGGCTGTAGCACCTGCAGCACGTAATTGCCTCGTCTCTCTGGTTTCCCTGGAAATTAAACTATGTAACTCTTGAATGATGCCACATACTTGCTTGCTTTGCGACATCCACAGAAATAAATAAAGAAATGTTTCAAAAACATAACACATGTCCAGGCAAGTGATATTGGCACACTATTTCTTAAAACACCATTTACTGGTAAAGTTGTCAAAAATGCGTTTGAGACAACCTTTAAACCCATTGTAAGCTTCGTACTTGGAGCGTTATCTTCTTCCTTCATTGATTTTCCACAGAGACTCTGCTGAAGTAGTTTTGAGCCTGTGTGGGCTGTCCTACTAACAAAATTGTTTTGGGTGTAACCTAAATGAAGTGCAACTTTGTGGGTGTGTGTTTGCATTTCCATATCCCTCTCTGTGCCCCACTTAATTTTCCTTTTCTACTTGCCATTTTGTAGTGGATATTCCTTATTTTTTATATACATTTTGTTTAGCATTTGCATTTGAATAACAAAACATTTGCTTTGCACATTTGTATAATTGTAACAGGTTGATCCATATTCACCCCCTGACTCAGTTCCAAGTCAATAAGGTTTTCCCCAAAATGTCCGGCGTAATAATTCTGGATTTTATTAGGTACCTAGACAGTGATAATCCTACCATTTCTTCCAAAAATGTTCATATTTGCAGGGACGCCCCAGTGACTCAAAAAAATGTTTCTTCAAGCTTACCGCACCATTCCATGCCTTGGGTCCATATCTCCATTGAGGGGGCCGTGGAGGCTTTACAATTTCCTGCAATATGTCTTTTAGCGATTAACATACCCAGACCCATTGGTGTCCTGTCTCCTCATTGTCCACCAAGTCATCAAGAATACCAAATAATTCAACCCTTAGGTTCGCTTCAAGTTGTGTGCCTGATATGACAAAAAGAACAGTAGACCTGTATCACCTGGCATTTCCAAACAGCATGGAAAGATCCCCCATGAGCCTTTACACCTGTGACAGATAGGTGAGTCAGTGATGCCTGTCCTCCACATTCGGTAAGGAGACACATAGGCCTGGTGCAAGTATTTAAATTGCACGAGGTGGAGTCTGGCAGAAATTGCTAGGGTTTGGTGTGCCATACAGGAATCTCTCCAATCTGCTTTGTCCAGTTCCCCCACCCAGGTCTCGCACTTGGACTTCAGGGAGTCTAGGGACGTAGGTGAATGTATGACCAGGGATTTGTAGATTTGGAATACCCTGCCTTGACCTAAGCGGTCCATGAGGATCTTTTTTTCTTGAGGGCTATGGGCGTCTCCGAGTTGCAGATAGCTGTAAAATTATGATGTTGGCATTCAAAATTCGGCATGAAGTTCCTGAAAGGATTTCAGATGCCCCTCCCAGATGTCACCTATTCTTGAGATGCCAATGGAATCCCATACCCAGAATCCCTCCGGCGATGATTCCTAAGGCAGTCATTCTCCCTACCAAAGTTGTGTTTCCCTCATCAGTTTCCGAGTCCACTACATCTATTGGAGGGCGGCCCTCCATGCTCTGAATACTACTTGGGTCACCTCTGGGATCTCAGACTGTTTTGGGGCCCCATAGAGGATGTGCATGATATTGTCTAGTACTAGTATGGCCAATTTATCCCTACAGGTAGGGTCCTTCCACCCCAGTGCCCCAGTGCTGCCAGCAGTTAATGGGGAGAAGTTATGCTGCCCAGTAGTATAGGTGTATGTCTGCCATAGCAAGACCGCTGTCGTACATTGTCCTAGTATATTTCCCGAAGGCCATCCTAGAGGTGCCACCCTCCCATATGAATTTACGTCCCATGGCCAGGATCGAATCAAACCAGGATTTTGGTATAGGTAGGGAGTAGTTTTGGAGAATATAGAGTAGCTTTGGGAGGGCCATCGTTGTAAATAGTGCAGACATACCCATGGTATTCAGTGGGTGGGTGTTCCAGCATGTAAGGTCCTCTCGGACTTGTAGTGTTACGAGGCCAAGATTACTCCAAGTCAGGACAGCTTCCCAGGAGATATGAATCCCAAGCTGACAATCTGTTTCAGGATTCGAGATTGCCAGGCTATATCCTGATGATCACCTTTCAGAGGGACAAAAAATTATTTGCCCCAGTTGGCCTGTAATTCAGATGCCTCCCTTAAGATCCCCAGGATTTGAAGAAGCATAGGTCCCATCTCAGCTGGGCATGACTTAAATACCATGACGTCATCTGCGTACTGAGCTATGCGACCCTCCATGACCATACCCCAGTCAAAGCCCCTCACTTGCAGGCCACATTGGATCCACACCACCAATGGCTGAATGGCTAGGGCAAATAAAAGTGGGAAACGCCTTCACTGCTTCCCAGAAGGACCCTGTTGATGCTACTCAACCCTCATTTAGCCCTACATGGGACTTAAACTCCTGAAGTGGGGCTTTAGAAACTTGTCATCCTGCAAAAAAACAGGCATTAAGCCTCCACATAGGATGAGTGACTCTGGGTGACATGTCGAATGATAGCAGATCTGGTGCATTGTCCAAAATTCCTCAGGGAATGATTCGGGAGACAGAGCTCTGAATGAGGTCGCCAGCCAGTAGGAACAGGTAGTCAATGCGGGAAATCGATCTGTGTGCGGCTGAGGTGCGGGTGAAGCCAGTGTTATCTGAGTGCAACACCCACGAGGCAGCACTAAGGCTGAGTCCTTTCACCCAGTCAGCCCGGCTGCAGCTACAGCTTGGGGTGCTACACTGGTGCCCGTCATTAAAGTTCCCCCCAAGAATCATCGTTCCTAGAGGAAGTGCTGATCTCAAATTCCTTAGGATAGTTAGTGTAGTCTGGTGCAACATAGGAGGGATGTAGACATTGGGACGTTGTAGTAGGCACCATTCAACGTGCCCTCTAACAGAATATATTTACCCTGTGTATCCCGTGTGACCTTTGTTATAGTAATCGGTAAGGATTTATGTAGGAGGATAGCTAACCTCTAGAACCTCTAATGTGGCCTCAATGGAGCACCCTGTCATATCCTTTGCGGGCGTAGGATTGGCAGTTGTGGCCCTGTAAGTGTGGTTCATGTAGCAGTACTAACCCTGGGAAATGTCACTGTAAAAACAGGAACAATCCCCACTTAATATGGTCCAACATGCCGATAACATTCCATGTGAAAATTGAAAGAGAGCGAGGCATGGCGTAAAAATAAAATAAAAAAAAATCAGTGGCAATTGTGGTTTGCCCATTGAGCCATGAAGGTTGCACTGTGGTCGATATTGGTATGGCTCTTCCACCCACGGTAAAAAGGACTTTTGTGAGACTTTCTTCTCTTATTTTTATAATATTGCCGGTTGCGTAATCTCTTATGTTCATTAATTCTTTTATTATTTTATTAAAATGCGTTCATTGTTACTTTCTCCTTGTTTGTCTTCTTTACCATATAATTTTACAAATTACCTAATCTGGGAAAAACAGTACAGGGAAGAAGATCAGACCTGGATGGCCTCCATATCCGTTTTGTAGCTCCCTCTAGACTGTCCTAAATACCTGACTAGCCTCGTTGTTCAATATCATCTCCTAGAGCTGGAATGGGGCGTAACACAGGCCCTGTTGCCCCTGTGCCGCAGAGCAGCCCCAAGCCTTCAGGGGACCCCATTTAGCCGAAGACCAATGAATATCTGTGCAATATCTTAGACTCTGGGACCCCTCATCGCATTTTGCAGATGGCAGGGGGTTAGGTAATGGGGGGTCATTTTGTGTTAGCATCTGAAAGCATGGGGAGAAGCAACAGTGTCAGTTACCTTAAAACCAGGTAAAATGCTGTTTTACTGTGGGTCATCTAGACCAGAAACAAGAGGGTTTTTTTATGAGCCCGATATTTTTGTTTGAAGCTTTTCTTCAGTACATAAATAAGAAATCTGTTTCAGATGTGCTGTGTATACGTATTTATTTCATTTACTTGTGCAATGCACCAATGATAAATATGCGCTGACACTCGATTTTTTTGGGAGTTTTTTGCTGTTCCGATGAATGATTTATGGACATGTAGTGGATATTTCAAGGACGGTTTCAATGGAAAATACCCCAGTACACCATGCATTATTCATTTATTTAGGGCAAGGTGTTCCAAAATTCACCACCGGTGACACGCTATTCGACCACCATTCTTCCGCCCAATGGGCATGGCTCCTTTGCCACCCTGTGTGTACCACCTAGATTTTTTACAGCACCAGTGGCTTCACTGCATGACTCTGACGACAGCACGCCCCGGCCGAAAATTGCTCCAGTAGCACTGATGCTCCCTTTAGTTCCCCAGTTCGACCCTGGACATATTCACTGCCAGCTGAAGGAGAAATGGCAGGGAAAGTGAGTGGAATCTCCAATGTCTTTCTGCAGTTCATAACATCTCCTTGGTTGTCGTTTGCCTCACCCCTTGCTGCTATCCCTATGCCTCTCTCTTTCTAGCTCTTATCTCCTAGTTCCTTTTCACTCCCCTAACTGTGTTATCCTCTACAAATCAAAGCTGATGTATGAAGTGCCTGGTGCAAATGAGTATGTAGTACAGTTTATGTACCGAATACAGTTTTGGCTATTTAATACAGAACAAACTTAGCTCAAAAGTGGTGTGTTGCTATGAAGAGAACAGTTATATTACATCAGGAATAGATCAAACCTCCGCTTCTGTACATTGGTCTGCCTCAAACAATATTAAGGAAACTAGGATAAGACTAGCAGGGGAAGAGGCATGCAGTTCGGACTGTGTGACAGCTTGCCGCACACTTGGATTTTATATTGCCCGCTTTGGCATACAATTTGAGGCACAGGAACATAGTGTACTGAGCTCAAAGTCACCTAATTTTGTATCAGTAGCAGAATATGTGCTAGACCATAAAATGTTAATTTTGTGACCAATTGTGCCTTGCATCTCATTGCTCAACTCCAAATGAATCTGTGTTCCTATAGCTGTGCCTAAAGCCACTGGTGCTAATGTGGTACCCTGTTGCTGCTGCAGGTAAACAATAGATTTATCCTATGAAACACAATAGTGTGTGACAAATGCTGCTCAACTAGCCCTAGGAATCAGTGAGGCAAGGATAGTGATGCACACTCTCTTCCTGTCCTGAAAAGGTTCTGCTGTCCCACTGGCCCGCTGACGCGATGGCCATCTGTTACAGCTGGCGGAATTTTGGAAAAAGGCCCCTGGGTTTTCGAATAGAATGAAATGAAGGCGGGTGTACGCAAGGGGAATCAAAAAGGAACTGTAAAATGATACATACAGTTAATCTTCTGTGCTCAGAGAAGTCAAAAAGCAGAAATGACTTATGAAACTAGGAATAACGTCCTGCCAATTGCGTGGAAAAATACAATTCATCATTCCAGTTTGAGGACCTCTCTGCCCCAAGCACCATATTAGAGATCAGTCACTTTTTATTGCTGCTTTTTGATTTTCAGTCATGTGCACCTATACAGCATTAACAGACAGGATAGGCATTGTTTTTTCCTTTCTTTGTTATTGACTTATACGAGCATGAAAAAATATTCTAAATTTATAAAGGATGAATTTGTCACCTAAAATACATTCAGCATGCATGATGTCTGCACAACAACTGTGCAAAATACAAAAATAAAAACAAGACGCTGCTACAGAGCATAGAAAGATCTACTGTCCATCTGACAGGCATTTGAGTACTTCATGGTGTATAAATTAGCCAACGCAGACAGGCGGGGTTGCAGGAACTCTGGGTCCTGTCTGGTGCCAACTAATTCACGAGTCCATCACAAACTCACATCAAGTGTAGAGCGCAAAGAAGTGAATACAGTGCATTACGCCTCCCTTTAGCCTTGTGCAAACATTAAGTAGGATATCGTGCGCTCACTCCTGCACATTTTATAGTGCTTCCCCCTACCCATGCTTGAATAAAGGGGGAACCAGCCGGATCCCCGACCTGGCAGGTTTTATTCAGCCGGATCAAGGATCCATCTGGTCCTGTAGGATATCCTGAATTGGTCCCGGTGTAATTTGCCAACTCCGGGACAGAATTTAGCTGGGTCCGCACTTTGTCAGCTTTCTGTTTGCAGCAGCATCCGGGAGGCGGTGGAAGGGTTTGTTTATTTTACTTTCAGCTGGGCACAAAGGAAAATTTAAAGGGCTCTCAGCCCTCCTTTTGTTGGCGTATAATTCCAGCTGAAAGCTGCCTGCACTTTAACACAATACCAATACAATGGGGAAACAAAGGCACACAGCGTGTTACAACTTCATAAATACTTAAGAGAAACTATGATTTAGAGGCAGGTTCTTGACTTTGTGCCACCCCTATATGTAGAGATTTGCATGCATTGTAAGATTTTAACACAATAAGGCAACCCAATTATACTGCAGGACACCGGGTATAAATGTATATAAAACACAATGCTTCCAGAAGGAGTAACTGAAAAATCTGATTCTTATACACCAAGATACAGTAAAAATATCCACTCCACACCATTCAATACCAGTAGTGGTTTCTCCTTAAGAGCGGAGGAGCACTCCCCCCACCCGCTGTGGGCTCAGCAGGAAAACACAAACAAAAAAATGGCATCATTATGCTATTTTATTTTGCCACTTCACTCTGTATAGAACACGAGGGTGAGGGCATGGGGCAGGACTGAATCCTGCAATTGTAGGATGACTGCTGCCCCTTTCAGTGCACATGTCGGCTTGGCCAGCTGTCTAGCTATGGCCAGGCTAACATGCGCACTGTAGATCCAGCAATCACAGGACTGTTGAACAGCCAGGGGATTGCAGGCACAGGACTCCAGCCACAAAATGTGCGCTGGGTTTGCCTGCTCCCACCAATCCTGGGGCTACTCTCATGCTGAATATAGCATGAGAGCAGCTCCAGGAATAGCTGGATTTGCGTTCCACTGAGCAGGAAGGAAGTCCTTCCATTCTTTCTTGTGGACACCGGGTGAGAAGTGCTGCGATGGGGGGAGACGCAATTATGGTGAGTTTGGTGTAGGCCGCCACTGTTCAATACAATAATTGAATACCAATCAATGATTCATATAGGACAAAATATTTGTTGACAATGACATACATCGTATTACAATTACAAAAAGATACAATTTATTTAATATTTGATGGATTAAAAAACATTAAGTGAGGGTCAGTCAAATCGCACTATCCCATTACCAGTTAAGGATCACCAGAATATTATTGTGTTCTTAACCCGTGGGTGCCTTGTATAAGCTGGTCTCGCCTTCGGCCACTGTTCCTGTGTGCCGGGGACGAGAAAAGCTCATCCTGCACCTGGCCCATAGGGGGAGCACTAGCGCTCCCCGCTGGGACTACCAACCCCCATCAGGGATGGAAGGGGAATCATTTCCCCTTCCACTCCCGACTTCCCCTGGCAACCTGATCACATCAGCGTGCTCACAGCGTGCCGTCATCAAATGCTGCCAGGGATGCGCTGGAAAACAGACACAGGGGGAAAGGAAAGAGTTTTTCCTTTCCCCCTGTGCCTGTTTTCAATGGATTCCTGCTCCACGATCGCGGGCGAGGCCCACAATTGTGGAGCAAGAATCTACCACTGGGCACCAGGGATGTTCTCTTTGTTTATTTTGGGGAGCGACCCCTTGGACAAGGGTCGCTTCCCTGAGGGCAATACAGTATCAGTGTTTCCCCCCCCCCGGGGGCTAGATCGGCCATTTTTTAGGCCGCTCTGCCCCCTGGGAGGGTCAAAATCCACTAGGAACCAGGGATTATATTTATTATAATGTTTTAGGGCAGTGACCCATTAGGCAAGGGTTGCTGCCCTGGGGGCAATACAGTATCCATGTTTTGGCCCCCCCAGGGGCTAGATCGGGTGTTTTTTTGGCCGATTTGCCCCCCTGGGGGGTCGAAACCCAATAGGAACCAGGGATAATGTTTTTATAATGTTTTAGGTCAGCGACCCCTTAAGAAAGGGTCGCTGCCCTGGTGGCAAGATTTTCTTATATGTTTTGCCCCCCCTGGGGCTAGATCAGCCATGTTTTTGGCTGATCTTGCCCCTGTGGGGGTTTGAAACCCACTAGGCCCCAGGGATTGTGTTGTGTGTTTTTTGTGTCTTGGGGGGCACCCCTTGGGCAAGGGTCGCCCCCCCTCCAAAAGGGGCACATTAGTGATGGCCATTTCTGCCCCCCTTGGGGGTAGATCGGCCTATTTGATGCCCATCTGCCCCCAAGACACCAGAGATTTTTTTTCCTTTCTTTTTTTTGTGTTGGGTGGGCACCCCCTTTGGCAAGGTTCACCCCCCCCCCCCCAAAGGGGGCACAGAACTGTTGGGCGGAATCCACAAGGGATCTTGTGTGTGTGTGTGTTTTGTGTGGGGGCGGCCCCTTTGGTAAGGGTCGCTCCTCCCAAAGGGGGCACATTACTGATGGACATTTCAGCCCCCTTGGGGGCAGATCGGCCTATTTTTTGTATGCACACATAAGCCACCAAGATTCCGGTTTTTTTTTTCTTTGTTTTGTTTTTGTGCGGGGCGCCCCCTTTGGCAATGGTCACCCCCCTATGGGGGCACTGAACTGTTGGCCATTTCTGCCCCACTTTGGGGCAGATCGGCCTGTTTATTTAGGCCCATCTGGCCCCAAGGTGGGCAGAATCCACTTAAACATCAGGGATCTTGTTTGTGTGTGTGTTTGGTGTGGGGGGTGGCCCCTTTCGGCAAGAGTCACCCCCCCTAAAGGGGGTATAGAACTGTTGGCCGTTTCTGCCACCCTTGGGGGCAGATCGGACTATTTTTTGTAGGCCCATCCGCCCCCAAGGGGGGCAGAATCCACTTATGCACCATGGAACATTTCTAAATGCTTGGTGGTGGGGTGTTTGTCAACTGGCAAAGTATTTGCATTTGTGATTGTAACAGTTTATTTATCCTTTTTGTTCTAGTTCAAAGCTTTTGCTTCCTTTGCTGTGGCTCCTTGTGGTTTTGGCAGTGGTTGACCTGCAGTTTGCGTAGTTGCATGTTTTAAAGAAGTAAAAACTGTTTACTTCAAAGGAGTATTGTTGCCATGCATGAATGACATGTTTGTAGGTGCTGTACTAAATGCAGGATTATGTGTGAAATTGTCCTTAGATTTGTGCACAATGATATTTGTACTGTGTTTTGTCTAATTTGCTTTTCTTTTTTCTTTTTAGTGGGCTATCATTGGTGATTGCTGTGTCTGTGCAGAGTAGTTGCTGGTGAGGCTAGCTTTTTTCAGGCAAGTAAGTGGTATAGTGTACATAACTTGTTGTGATAAAGCCACCCTTTGTTTATTACTTATTTTAGACAGGGATGGTTGTTGTTGGCGCATTTGTCAAGTTACACTTCTTAGAAAGGATCATGGCTAGCCTCAGAGTGACCGTTCAGCAGGTTGTTGGCATTCTTTGTGAGTCATCTTCTGACCATGATTATGAGGCTGACTCTGCATCTGAGGCAGAGGAGGAAGTGAGAGATTCTGGAAGTGAGTTTTCTGTCCGAGAGGAATCTTCTGACAAGGAAGTCACTCTCAGGGCAGATAAAGGGTCTACTTTAGAGGAGGACACTCATGTGTCAATATTGCAGCAGCTTGGGGCTGAAAGGTTTCCCATTGGAAGACCTGAACTCTAGGGTGCCCAAAACATGGAGCAGCCACAGTTTCCTGCCTTTACTGGTCTCCCAGGGTGTTGAGTGAAAACAGAAAACTTTTTGCCTTGTCAATTTCTTTCAGTTGTTTATGACGACGCATTTTTGGAAGAGATAGTTGAGCAGACTAATTTGTGTGCAGAGTAGTATTTGAGGGACAATGCTGCCAGACTTAGGCCTCAGTCTAGAGCTACCCAGTGGATTCCTACAAATCTGGAAGAGATGATAAAGTTCTTGGGTTTGACTTTTTTTGATGGGGTTGATAAGGAAGCCGTCACTGACTTCTTATTGGTCTACCAGTCCCTTGATGGCAATGCCTATATTTCCTGCATCATTGACTCATAATCGGTATTTGCTTCTTCTTTGGATGCTGCATTTTGTTGACAATGCTTTAGCCTTGCCACGAGATCACCCTGAATGTGACCGTCTTTTTAAGATTAGGCTTGTCCTTGATCATTTTGTAGATCGGTTTTCAGAGTTTTATGTTCCAGGGAAAGAAATAAATGTAGAAGAGTCTTTGGTTCTGTTCAAAGGGTGTTCGTTTTTTAAACAGTACACTCCTAGCAAAAGGGCACGGTATGGAATTAAGATGTATATGCTGTCTGAAAGTAGTACAGGGTATGTGTAGAATTTCGGGGTCTACACTGGTAGAGATTCCGGTATTTACCCCCTGGTTGTCCGCCCACTTTTGGAGTTAGTGAGAATATTGTGTGGGAACTTGGTAGATGACTGTTTAACAAAGGTCACCATTTTTACGTAGATAACTTGCACACTGGAGGGCAGTTTTTCAAGGAATTGTCCAGAGTGGACACTGTTGCTTGTGGCACAATCTGCTGTAACCGGAAAGCCTATCCAAGGGAGCTTGCCTGTAAAAAACTTGAGAGGAGACAGTGAAGTGCCTTGCGTAAGAATTAGCTGCTAGCTCTGAAATTTGCAGACAGGAGGGATGTGTACATGCTAACTACCATCCATGATGAGAGTATTTCCCCTGTGACTGTTAGGGGTCAGGTTGCAGAAGTGCGCAAACCTGCATGCATTTTGGACTACAATAAGCACATGACTGGTGTTGATCAGAGGCTGGAATCTTACACTGCTCTTCGTAAGTCTTACATGTGGTATAAAAAGTTGTTCATTCATTTGTTTCATTTGGCAACTTTTAATGCTTTTATTGTGTTCAAGGATTGTTCCCCTGAGTCAAGGATACAATTTCAGGAGCCAGTGATAGAGAGGCTTATTGTGGTGGAACAGGCAAAAGTTCCTAGAGTAGCAGTGGTGGAGGATGTGGCTAGATTGAAAGATTGCTACTTTCTTGATCACATTCCTCCCACTCCCAAAAAAGACCTGCCCATTAAGAAATGTAGAGTCCGTGCCAGAAGAGGTATTGGAGTGAGAGCCAGATATACTGCCCGGACTGTCCTTCAAAGCCTGGGCTATGTGTGGCTGGCTGTTTCAGGAGTTATCACACACAGAAGAACGACTGGGAACTACCGTGAACGTAAACTGCTGTTTGATATTTTCATGTTCAGTTTCATGGTTGGCATTACTGTCATGTATTCAGTTAGAGCTTTTGCGTTTGTAGTTTTGTACTTATTTATAATTAGTTAGTGGTTTCTTTGTTGTTTAAAAACAACAACAAAGTGATGGCGGTGTGCATGGAGTGGCGCTTGACTGGCAGTGTGTGTGGAGTGGCGCTTGGCTGGCATGTGCGTCGAGTGGTGCTTGGCTGGCAGTGTGTGTGGTGTGGAGCTTAGCTTGCGGTGTGCTTGGAGTGGCATTTGGCTGGCGGTATGTGTGGAGTGGTGCTTGGCTGGCTGTGTGCATGGGCTGGCACTTGGCTGGTGGTGCCAGACAAACGCCAGTCCACACACTCCCATCAGCTGGTGTGATTGCTGTATCAGGCATGTGGGCGTATGAAAGTGAAGGGCCCTTGAATGGCGCTGTTGACGCAAGCCACACCTCCTGGGTGTCTAGTTTTCAAAAATGTCTCTGTTTGTTAGGTTTCCTCAGAAGACCGCTGTACCTGGGACCAAAAACTCAGCCCCCCGCCAAGGCAAAAACAGGTAGTTTTGTAATAGATCATTTTGATGGGTCCACATTGTGTTTTGGGGCATTCCTGTCACAGGCACTAGGCCTACCCACACAACTGAGGTACCATATTTATTGGGAGACTTGAGGGAACGATGGGTGGAATGAAATTTGTGGCTCCTCTTAGATTCCAGAACTTTCCATCACCGAAATGTGCAGAAAACGTGTTTTTTTGCCAAGTTTTGAGGTTTACAAAGGATTCTAGGTAACAGAACCTGGTGAGAGCCCCAAAAGTCACCCCATTCTGAATTCCTCCAGGTGTCTAGTTTTCAGAAATGTCCAGGTTAGGTAGATTTTCCTCGGTGCCGGCTGAGCTAGAGGCCAAAATCCACAGCTAGGCACTTTGCAAAAAACAGGTCAGTTTTCTTTGGGAAAATGTGATGTGTCCATGTTGCATTTCTCGCCACGGGCATTAGGCCTACCCACACAAGTGAGGTACCATTTTTATCAGGGGACCTGGGGGAACACAGAATAGAAGAACAAGTGTTATTGCCCCTTGTCTTTCTCTACATTTTTTCCTTCCAAATGTAAGACAGTGTGTAAAAAAGATATCAGTTTGAGAAATGCCCTGTAATTCACATGCTAGAATGGGGACTCTGGAATTCAGAGATGTATAAATAACCACTGCTTCTCAACACCTTATCTAGTGCCCATTTTGGCAATACAAAGGTTTCATTGATACCTATTTTTGACTCTCTACAAAATTGCTGTCTACCCTGTATACAATTGAAACCCATTGCAAGGTGCACCTAATTTATTGGCTCTGGATAACTAGGGTTCTTAATGAACCTACAAGCCCTATATATCCCCACAACCAGAAGAGTCCAGCAGACATAATGGTATATTGCTTTTGAAAATCTGACACAGCAAGAAAAAATTATCAAGTAAAACGTGGAGAGAAATGGCTATTTTTTGCCTCAAGTACAATATTTTTGTATTTCAGCTGTCATTTTCTATAGGAAAATCTTGTAGGATCTACACAAATGACCCCTTGCTAAATTCAGAATTTTGTCTATTGAGAAATGTATAGCTGTCCGGGATCCAGCATTGGTTTCACACCCGTTTCTGTCACTAACTGGAAGGAGGCTGAAAGCACAAAAATTTTTAAAAATCGGGTATGTCCCAGTAAAATGCCAAAACTGTGTTGAAAAATTTGGTTTTCAACATGGGTAGCTTATGTGGACAAAAATTTATGAGGGCCTAAGAACGAACTGCCCCAAATAGCCAAAAAAGGCCTGGCCTGGCACCTGAGGGGCAAATGGCCTGGCAGCAAAGGGGTTAATAGGGACCCAAGGCAGCGTGAGGATCTGAGAGCTGTCTACCAAATGATTACCCTTGTTGATTATGTGCATGGGGATATATGAAATATTACTTATATTCAGTGTTAGATTGTTCCCATAAATAAGGCTGTGGATCGACTCCTTTTCGGTGGGTCCATTATTATGTTGAAACTTTGGTCATATATTGAGTAAGGCTGCATTTGTTTTCAAAGGGTCTTTTACACATTTACTAAGCTCAATAATTTTGTCCTGATGATGGTCTCATGTACTAGTTAGACACCTGGAGACTGAAACATTGACAGATTTAATTATCACAATTATCAACTATAAGGATTTATAAGTTCCTTCTTAAGGAGCATATACCTAAAGGGCAAGGAGAAATGAAAAAATTGGCTGGCTTTGGATCACTAATGGGATCACAATAATATTTGGGTGATCCTTCAGGAGGCATTGTGTGGTTATATGTGCATTGTAAGAATGTCAGATGTATCAGCATTTACATGAATGGCAATTTAAATAGCAATTGCTGATTATTTTTATTTAATACTTTTTTAGCGCTACTCGCCCCCCTGTAGTCAGATCGGTTTACATCAAATTCACACATTACAGATTGACAATAAATAATACAAGTGTGTAGTGTAAATCAATATATGGAATGTTATGGAAGACAAAGAGGATTTCAAGGTGTAGGAGTCACACCTCATCTTTACTGGTGGGGATTATATGCTAAGATTGTATAGCTGGGAGAAGCACAATCAGGATTTAACATAATGCAGTGCTTGGGGATGTCCATTATTACTACTCCAAAAAAATCCTTTCTAGCTGCCTTATAATAACAAATTGAGAAAAAAACAATAAGGTTCTAAGGCCATGTCTTGCAGTTTGCATGCAGGTCCTTGATGCTGGTTCATAGATCACTGTGCTACATCAGAAGGATTGCAATTTATGAACTGTTTGCAACAAAAGGATCTCTGTGGAAAAACAGTGACCCACTTACCTAGCTACATAGCATAATAATCTGTCATCTGAAGGTTACATTATGTGCTTTCCAGGAGACCCATTAACACTCAAAGTTACTTTATGAGTCAAAAATATGACTATAGAAAACACAGATGTTTCCAGCAAGTGCTTTAACTATCAGAGCTATCTTATCGTTATTAATATTTCCTGAGATTTACCGGGCACACAAAGTACTCTACAGCAGGTGGTTTAACCCCATAAGATATTTTTAAAATGCAGATTTTGCAGCAAATTCATCAAGAAGAGATTAACTGTCACATTTCTGCTTGGTGCTAATATCTTTGTGACAGAATAAAACAAAAATGAGTGTATAAATTGACTGTCATACTGCTTTTCATGACTCTGCCCCCTGTGACTCCACCCCTTTTTGTTGCTCACCTTGACCCCCAATTTATGGGTTCCCAGAGTAAAGTTTTTGTAATTCTAACACTGCCCCAACCCGTTTATATTCATCTAGGGAAGTCTAGTGTCCATTTCAGCCTTCAATGCCACGATCATATCATCCCACACTGATACGACTGTCCTCTTCACTGCACAGTGTTGAGGCTTCCTCTCTTCGTCTCCGCCCACTTCAACTGTTCACGGGTCCAAGAGTCCATCTGGGATTCCTGCACTTTCTTTCAGCTCATAGCTATTGTTTGTCTCTTTGCCAGTAACCCTTCAGGTCGTTGAATGTATTTACTAACTTGTGTCCTTCGCCCTTTTGCACAGCCCCAATATATTTACCTCCATTGAAGGAGGACAAGACCTATCTGTTACCTCCTGGACCAGCCCCTGTATTGGCTCCCAGTACTGAGTGAGCAAAGCATATAAAACATATCAGCTTCAGGCTGACACCTGTGGAAATCACTAGGGACACTAGGATAAAATCTATGCAGATTATGATGCATAAGGTGCACTCTGGGGAGAATTTTAAACTGAATAATTTTAAGCCTTCATTACGCTATAATTTTCAGAGATACTCCAGTATCTCAGCCCTTTCTTTAATTGTCAGCTGCCCACCGAGTTCTCGCTTCCAGCACTCCACCAGGAATGTGATATCTGAACCTAATTGCTGCAAAAAGTGAAGTACAGGATAGTAACATCCTTTCTGTCCCTGCCATTTGTGAGCTCTTCATGCCCATCTTCGTCCCCTTACCACACAGTCTGGGCTACAGCAACAAGAGAAGTTCAGGGGAATATTTTGTCGCTGTTTTTGTGTGGCTGGGGCATTTTTTCTGGCTTTTTTTTAGCTCCCTTGGTAGGTGCAGTTTGAGCAGCACCACTCTTTTCCTCCAACTGCCCTGTATTAATTCCAGGAACAGTCTTTTTATATCTCTGATAAACCTGTCAGGCAGTAACACTGAGACATTAGTAAAGAAATATAGTAGACAGGGCAAGGCAATCATCTTGGAAAGGGCCAGTCTGCCCATCTCTGATAAGGGGAATCCCATAAGTGCACAAACACCCCGGTTGCCACCAGTATCTTTCCAAATTCCCCTCTATTGTGTCCTAGTCCTTAGGGAGCTCATGAATTTCTATGTAGTGGAATGGTCTTGGTCTCCACTGTGGCGGCAAGGTGGGGAGACATGTGCATTGGCCTTCAGGGCATAAATTCAAGATTTACTTTTATGCATATGAAGGCAAGTAGCCCAAAAAGGATTATAGATCCTCAGTCAGCTTAAAGATGTAGCTCAAAACGTCATCCACGTATAAAAACATGACATGTATGAGGCCCTGTAGTCACCCATCTCTGCAGCTCTAAGCATGGCCTCCAGGTTCTCCATCGCCAGGGCAAACAGCAGAGGAGTCAGAAAGTGCTCCTGCCACGTACCCCACTGAACTCTCCAAGCCTCCAGAACAATCCTGCCTGTTCGCACCCTTACCATTGGATTAGTGTGCAGTAGGAGCATCCACCCTCTGAAACATGCCCTAAATCGTATTTCTTCCAATACCACATGCAAGCAATCCCAACTCAAAGTGTCAAGGCCTTTTTCATCTCTATTGTAGCAACAGCGGGCTCCATCGCTCCCAGATATTGACCAGATGATGAAATCTGCAAATGTTGAGCAAATGTTCCTGCCTAGAATAAAACCAGACTTGTCAGGACAAATAAACACAGACAGCAATGGGAATAACCTACTCGCAAGTAGCTTGGCAAGGATCTTGTAGTCTAAGGGCCCTTGCCAGATTTCAATTATTATTGCACAGCCATAGTTGGATGCAGCATTGGCCACTTTACCAGATGCCCAGTAGACCTTTAGGAAGAAATATATAATTATGATTAGCATCGATTTCTTGGAGTAATCCAAGCAGTGGCTTAGGAATTTTCACACCATGATTAGTTACTTCTTCAGTTGGAACAATCCCACGACTCACCTGACTCAGAGATGATTCATTCAGCATGATCTTTAACTTAGCAGGAAAGTTCAACATGTAGTTAATATTCAGTTGGTGGAGCTGACATTTCACATTGGCAAAGGAACACTTTTTTAGTTTGAACAGTCACCATATTGTCTGGGAAAATGACAACTCTTTGAGTGTCATCTGTCAGTGTGCCCATCTTCCTGCCTGACTGTAGGATTGCATCTGTGTCCTGGTAACTGAGTAGCTGGGCCATCAACTGACATTGAGATGCGACAGGCAGAGGTGGCACCACCGTTAATGTTTGAGTTTTTTCTATGATGAAGTGCTGTGCTAGGCCCCCCAGTGCTATGTAGTCTGGTATTCAACTCTCCAAAATGGCAACCTTATTAAGAGCCTCCATCCACTGGGGCAGCCACGCCTATTTTATGGTATTGTGGCATGATCCTCTTTTTAATCTTCTGCCCTGGCCACCAGGAAGCAGAGTTTCTTTTGCACATTTTATATCTGCTGACAGCGTTCCTTCAGTGTGGATTGGTGTTCGTTCACAATTCTCTCATTTGCTGAGACTTGCTCCACAGTTTTCTATTGCTCTGCTCGTAGTTAGGTAAGGTCTGTGGGATCTGCCCCTAATTTATTTTTCAACACCACTGTGGATTTCTTAATGGCTGCTACTATACTGTCAAGTTTGTCCTGTCACCTCACACTCTCAGCCTGTGGTGGAGCATTAGCCTGCGGGCCCACCTTAACATTTTTATGTGCTGTGTGCCTGCCCACTAGCATCTCATTTGGGGGTGTTAGAGGTTAACCCAGATGAAATTTCAGCCAAACTAGCCTCTCACGCTACAGGGCTTCAATTCTCTTGTGTCCAGTGGTGAACATGTGAACAGCAATATAGACATATCATCATTAATAAAATACATCTTTCATCAGAGCACAGCACAGCGAACATCACTGTGCTGTCCCAGTACAGCACAGAAATCACAACATAAAACACATACAAGAAAGCAGAGCACAACTCAGAGCATAAACCACAGCAAAAAGAATGTAATTTCAGTAAGCAGAGAAAATCTTTAGTAAAACAGAAAAAACTAAGGGGCATATTTATACTCCGTTTGTGCCGATTTTGCGTCGTTTTTTTCGACGCAAAACTAACTCCATATTTATACTTTGGCATTAGATGTGTCTAGCGCCAAAGTTCATGGAGTTAGCATCATTTTTTTGCGTGAACACCTTCCTTGCGTTAATGATATGCAAGATAGGTGTTCCCGTCTAAAAAAATGACTCCGATGCTATTGCGTCGTATTTATACTCCCGGGCAAAAATGACGCCCGGGAGTGGGCGGGACTAAAAAACCCGCATTTGCGCCGGATTTTAGCGCCTGGGTCAGGGCAGGCGTTAAGGGACCTGTGGGCTCAGAATGAGCCCAGAGGTGCCCTCCCAAGCCCCCAGGGACACCCCCTGCCACCCTTGCCCACCCCAGGAGGACACCCAAGGATGGAGGGACCCACCCCAGGGAAGAAAAGGTAAGTTGTGGTAAGTATTTTATTTTTTATTTTTTTTGGCATAGGGGGGCCTGATTTGTGCCCCCCTACATGCCACGATGCCCAATGACCATGCCGGGGGACAGAAGTCCCCTGGGCATGGCCATTGGGCAAGGGGGCATGACTCCTGTCTTTGCTAAGACAGGAGTCATGTTAATGGGAGTTGGGCGCCCAAAAAAAATGGTGCAAATCGGGTTAAGATGTTTTTTTAGCCTCAGCCTGACTTGCCCCATTTTAGGACGCCCAAACGCCATTTTTCCCTACGCCGGCGCTGCCTGGTGTACGTGTTTTTTTTTTCACGCACACCAGGCAGCGCCGGTCGGCTAACGCCGGCTAACGCCATTCAATAAATACGGCGCCAGCATGGCGCTTCAGAATGGCGTTAGCCGGCGCTAATTTTTTGGGCGCAAAACTGCGTTAGCGCAGTTTTGCGTCAAAAAGTATAAATATGGCCCTAAAGAACCCACTGCACTTAATAGAGATTGCATAGCAAAATCAAGAGAGTAGAGAAATGAAAAGGGAACCGATCACAATGCAGAGATAAGAGCACAATGCACAGCAACGTGCAAAGAGAACATCTCAGAGAGCGCAGCAGTACAAATAGCAGGGAGACCAGAGCAAAGCTTTGAGAACCAAGTATTGTTTCCAGTGAAAGTACAGAGCAAAGCCCGAGCGTTACAGCTCTATTGTCCTGATGTATGCACTGTTTATGGTTGTAAAGCCTGTGATTCACAAAATCATAAGCTTTGCCATTGCAAAATAATGAGTAGCAATGTATTACATTTTTCCACCCCCTATATACCTTTTGCAACTGATCAATAACAGCAAAGAGAAGAGCAGATTAAAGGCACACCCCCTCCTCTTTGAAATACAGAAATATGTATTAGTGATTTTTTACACCATTTGTACTAGTTCACCATCAGAAAATTACAGACTCCAAAGTTGGGGTGGTAACCGATTTACAAAGGGGAAGCTATCCATGTGATTTGAGTGTCTGCTCCCTGCAATACTCTCCCAAATCTTCCAGCTATCTTCCCAAATGGGAAACATTTTTTAAAGCAGGCCCTGTTCCTTTAAGGAACAGGGGCTGGTTTGAAAAAAGGTTTGTTGTTTGGGAATGCGAATGTAGGGATAAGGTCAGCTTTCCCTTGCAGACCACCATCTTTGACACCATCTCTATGTTTGTAGCCAAACGAGGGAGATTGCAACTAGCAACCACAATAATTCATATGTATTAAGCAGGTCATTCGGCAACTCCCTGCGACTAGACATTTTGGTAGCTGACCTATTAGCCCATATTGCACATCACCAAATGGCAGGCACATCTAAAAAAGATGATGTGCAATTTGCATCTGTTATTTAGTAATAGTCTTTTGCACATCAGACCCTAGGGCATATATTTATGAACAGTTTGCACCACCTTTGCGTCATCTTTCATGACGCAAAAGTGGCTCTAACTTAACTCCATATTTAGATCAGTCTAGCCTCAAAATATTAGAGTTAGCTCAATTTTTAGGAAGGGCCAACCCACCTTACGTCTCATTGTGGTAATGAGATGCCCCGTAGGCGTTCCCTTCTTAAAAAGGATGCTAGCCCTCCAGTGACATATTTACCTCCCGACGCATACCAAGGAAGCGGACTGCAAAAATGGCACTAAGGCCGATTAGTGCCAAAATTTAATGACTGGTCAGACGAGGCATTAAAAAGAGGCCCACACACCACCACTCATGAAAAACACACAGAAGGAGCATTTGCAACCTCCCGGACAACATGGAAGTGGTACTGCTCCAGCTTGGCACACACAGCAGATGTTACTGAAGGCAGCAGGTCCCTCCACCACCACTGCAGTAACCCCAAACACCACCACAGCAGCCACAAAGGCAGCGCAGAAGGTGGTAGAGGATCTTCAGACAGTGGACAGCCATCCTTAGCCTCAGGGAACAAGATGTGATCGGGATGCACCCACTGAACCTGGAGTCCATTGTACGCCTGCTGCACCACATTGTGCTACACATCACAGCAAGGGTGCAAACCCCCACTACTATGTCACCCATGACAAAACTCCTCGCTTTCCTTCATATGGTGGCGTCTGGATCTTTTCAGATACCAGGCGCACAAGTGGCTGGTATGTCCCAGCCATTCTTCTCGGTCCTCCTACCTAAGGTCCTTGATGCCATCATACGCCTCACACCCCACCACATCTCCTTCCCAAAAACCCAGCATCTGCAGCAAGAAACCAAGCAAGGTTTCTACCAAATTGCTGGGTTTCTGCATGTGCTGGGTGCAATGGACTGCATCCATGTACAACTGGTGCCAACTGCAGCAACAGAACACCTTAATAGGAACCGCAAGCACACCCATTCAATCAATGTACAGGCCACTGTGGACCACCGTGGGCTCTTAACCAACATCCTAGCAAAATATACCGGCAGTGTCCATGATGCCTACATATTCTGCCATTCCACTATCAACGAGCGGTTCCATGATGGACAATATGGCAATGGTCTACTCATAGGTAAGGCTCCATACCAATATTTACACACACAACACACCAAACATGTAGGACAAACAAGACATACACCACAGAAAATACACATGGGCAGGGGAACACAGATGTAGAGGCAACAACACATATGCAACATGCCACACTACAATGCAATCATTGCACATCAGAAATACATACACCCACATGTACATAACACAGCCAAACCCTGACTCGCACACCACTTGTCGACAGGTGGAGCAATGTTCCCTTTGCATCCAGAAGCTTCCCACAAACCACTGCAAGTATGCACTGGTTGACAACTAAATACAGATCCCACACACATTACACCAAACAAAGAATAGCTCAACCATGTCAATGGCATAGGCCATGGTCATTTAAAGAAAGTCACACATAGGCACAGTCCCATGTAAATCATGGTGTGCAAGCCTCTGGCAGCACCTATATCAAATGCCACCCAAGTGGTGCCATTACCATCTACACATACCTGACATACCTGCAGGGTGCACATACACCTGCCTGCTGCATTGTGTCGCACACATACAAATACAAATTAATCTGCCATGAAAGACCATGGGGCAGAATCATGATAAGTGGGGCAGCACTTACTCCAGTGCCACCTCACATGCACCCCTTAGCGCCCCCAACACCACCAGGTACGTTCCGTATACTAGAAATGGTCAACCATGGTGCAGAGTTTGTGAAAAACTGTAAAGATCATGGATGCCATAGTAGGACTAAGCAGGACTATAGAGGACATACCTGACTTTACATGCACCTACTAAGGGACCCATGTGAAAAATAGGTATGCCCTCTCCCAAAGCCTGAACTGTACATGTATTGAAAGTGTCTGTGATAAATCATGTATTGGAAGCTAGGAGATAATACTGCACCAAATTAGATTATCCTACAAATGTGTGATACACACTCTTGTACACTTGATTGCTGGTACAACCATCATCTGGTACAAAGGGTAACTAAGTGTCGAACTGCATGCGTAGTGCCACATTGTAAAATGGATGGCACAGTTTGGCTTTGTAGGGCTACCATGGTGTCTCTACATCTGACACCATGATGATGCAAGAAGGTGGTAGGTTCCATCCAACAATAGGACACTGCCTCAAATATGGGGTACACAACACATTTTTTTCAAAAGTATAACCATCAGTTTGGAATCAATATGAAAATTCCTAGGTCCTTGAGCCACTACCCAAGATTGTCATGTCCTTCAACACAGTCCAATGAAACCATTTCACAAGAACAGGAACATACACTATACCACAAGCAAGTCTGAGTCACCACTCCACCTACAACTAACAACTGCCATGTTATGCTCCACCACTGGTATCTAAAATCATACTGGCATGTGCAATCCTCCATGACATAAGTGTCAGAACAAATGTTCCCTCGGATGAACAGGTTGATGTCACCTACGAGGACGAGGATGATGATGAAACAGCTATTTTAGAGGAGGAACAACAGAACATTGCTGCAGAAGTTCTCAGGAGACTCCACAAAGTAGAGAACTTTCATCAATAATGACTGAACTATCAACATCACATTGTAAATAGCACACATATAATAGTTTGCACCAGATTCTCCTTGGTCTACTCATTCTCCACTACATATACCATTGTAATGTGATTCAAACTTCAGGGAGCAGGTAAGAAACATAATAGCTACAAGTATAGTAGCAACATCCTTTGTGATGTAAGAGGGTCTACTCACACATCAGTGACAAGCAATTCACAGGCATGTGACTCCTGGAGGCCTAGATCCATTCACCACTACATCTATCCTGTCATCAAGTAGTCAAGGTTCTAGTTCCTAGCCCATTTCCTGCATCAACACCACGTCTACTGTAGGAAGGTAGCCTCTTTCTAGCCTTGTTACCCCCACTTTTGGCCTGTTTGTGAGTATATTTCAGGGTGTTTTTACTGTCTCACTGGGATCCTGCTAGCCAGGACCCCAGTGCTCATAGTGAAAACCCTATTTGTCAGTGTATTTTATATGTCTCACTGGGACCATGCAAGCCAGGACCCCAGTGCTCATAGTTTGTGGCCTGAATATGTTCCCTGTGTGGTGCCTAACTGTGTCACTGAGGCTCTGCTAACCAGAACCTCAATGCTTATGCTCTCTCTGTCTTCAAAATTGTCACTGCAGGCTAGTGACCATTTTTACCAATTCTTATTGGCACACTGGAACACCCATATAATTCCCTATTATATGGTACCTAGGTACCCAGGGTATTGGGGTTCCAGGAGATCCCTATGGGCTGTAGCATTTCTTTTGCCACCCATAGGGAGCTCAGACCATTCTCACACAGGACTGCCACTGCAGCCTGAGTAAAATAAAGTCCATGTTATTTCACAGCCATTTTACACTGCACTTAAGTAACTTATAAGTCACCTATATGTCTAACCCTCACTTGGTGAAGGTTAGGTGCAAAGTTACTAAGTGTGAGGGCACGCTGGCACTAGCCAAGGTGCCCCCACATTGTTCAGGGCAATTTCCCCAGACTTTGTGAGTGCGGGGCACCATTACATGTGTGCACTACGTATAGGTCAATACCTATATGTAGCTTCACAATGGTAACTCAGAATATGGCCATGTAACATGTCTAAGATCATGGAATTGTCCCCCCATGCCACATCTGGGATTGGGGTGCCAATCCAATGCATCCCCGGGGCTCCAGCATGGACCCCGGGTACTGCCAAACTAGCTCTCTGAGGTTTCCACTGCAGCTACCGCTGCTGCCAACCCACAGACAGGCTTCTGCCCTCCTGGGGTCTGGGCAGCCCAGTCCCAGGAAGGCAGAACAAAGGATTTCCTCTGAGAGAGGGTGTTACACCCTCTCCCTTTGGAAATAGGTGTTGAGGGCTGGGGAGGAGTAGCCTCCCCTAGCCTCTGGAAATGCTTTGAAGGGCACAGATGGTGCTCTCCTTGCATAAGCCAGTCTACACCGGTTCAGGGATCCTCCAGACCCTGCTCCGGTGTGAAACTGGACAAAGAAAAGGGGAGTGACCACTCCCCTATCCATCACCACCCCAGGGGTGGTGCCCAGAGCTCCTCCAGTGTGTCCCAGACCTCTGCCATCTTGAATACAGAGGTTTGAGGGAACAATGGAGGCCTCTGAGTGGCCAGTGCCAGAAGGTGACGTCAGAGACCCCTCCTGATAGGTTCTTACCTGCTTAGGTAGCCAATCCTCCTCTGAGGGCTATTTAGGGTCTCTCCGGTGGGTTTTTCTTCAGAGAACGAATGCAGGAGCTCACCAGAGTTCCTCTGCATCTTTCTTTTCAACTTCTGCCAAGGATCGACTTCTGACTGCTCTAGGACGCCTGCAAAACTGCAACAAAGTAGCAAGACCAGCAACATTGTAGTGCCTAATCCTGGTGGCTTTCTCGAATGTCTGCCGGCTTTCTCGAATGTTTCGTGGTGGTGCATGCTCTGAGGGCTGTCTGCCTTCCTGCACTGGAAGCCAAGAAAAAATCTCCCGTGGGTCGACTGAATCTTCCCCCTGCTAACGCACGCACCGAACTCCTGCATCACCAGTCCTCTGGGTCCCCTCTCATCTTGACGAGCGTGGTCCCTGGAACACAGGAGCTGGATCCAAGTGACCCTGACAGTCCAGAGGTCCTTCTGTCCAAATTTGTTGGAGGTAAGTCCTTGCCTCCCCACGCCAGACAGTAATCCTGTGGAGTGCGTGATCTGCAGCTGCTAGGGCTTCTGTGCACTCTTGCAAGGAATCCTTCATGCACAGCATAGCCCAGGTCCCCAGCACTCTGTCCTGCATTGCTCAACTTGCTGAGTTGACCACCGGCTTCTTGGGACCCTCTTTTGTTGTGTTGAGATGACCGCGTGCTCAGATTTCTTCAACACCTGTTCAAGTGCTTCTGCGGGTGCTGCATTCTTCTGCATGGGCTCTCTGTACTGCTGAGTGCCCCTTCTGTCTCCTCCTTCAAGGGACGACCTCCTGGTTCTTCCTAGACCTGGGTAGCACCCATTTTCTTCAACCGTGACTCTTGCAGCTAGCAAGGTTTGTTTGCAGTCTTTCTGCGTGGAAACAACTCTGCATCCTCTAGCACACTGTGGGGCATCTTTCGTGCAAATGAGAAGTTCCTGGCACCTTCTGTTGTTGCAGAATCTTCAGCTTCTTCTACCCAGAGGCAGCCCTTTTGCACCTTCGTCTGGGGTTTAGTGGGCTCCTGCCCCCCCCGGACACTTGCATGACTCTTGGACTTGGTCCCCTTACTTTACAGGTCCTGAGGTTCACAAATCCATCTTCAGTGCTCTGCAGTCAGTTGTTGCCTTTGCAGAATCCCCTATCTCGACTTTACTGTCTTTCTGGGGTAGTAGGGTAAATTAACTCCTACTTTTCAGGGTCTTGGGGTGGGGTATCTTGACACCCTTAGTGTTTTCTTACACTCCCAGTGACCCTCTACACACTACACTAGGCCTGGGGTCCATTCGTGGTTCGCATTCCACTTTTGGAGTATATGGTTTGTGTTGCCCCTAGACCTATTGCATCCTATTGTATTCTACAGTGTTTGCACTACTTTGCTAACTGTTTACTTACCTGATTTTGGTTTGTGTGTATATTTTGTGTATATTACTTACATCCTAAGGGACTATGGCCCTCATTATGACTCCGGCGGGCGGCGGAGGCCGCCTGCCAGAATTCCGCCCTCCGTAATACCGCTCCGCGGTCAGAAGACCACGGAGGGTATTATGAGTTTTTCCCTGGGCTGGCGGGCGCTCTCCAAAAGACCGCCCGCCAGCCCAGGGAAAAACTCCCTTCCCACGAGGATGCCGGCTCGTAATAGAGCCGGCGGAGTGGGAAGGTGCGACGGGTGCTGTTGCACCCGTCGCGTATTTCACTGTCTGCAAGGCAGACAGTGAAATACATTTTGGGGCCCTCTTACGGGGGCCCCTGCCAGGGCCCCGCGACTCCCCCTCCCGCCATCCGGTTCCCGGCGGGAGAACCGCCAGGAACTGGATGGCGGGAGGGGGAGTCGGAATCCCCAAGCCGGCGAGGATTCCTTGGGGGCAGCGGGAAACCGGCGGGAGACCGCCGGTTTCCCTTCTCTGACCGCGGCTAAGCCGCCGCGGTCAGAATGCCCCGCGGGGCACCGCCGGCCTGTCGGCGGTGCTCCCGCGTGCCGCGGCCCTGGCGGTTCTATACCGCCAGGGTCGTAATGAGGGCCTATATCTTCTGAGATACTTTTGGCATATTGTCACTAAAATAAAGTACCTTTATTTTTAGTAACTCTGAGTATTGCGTTTCTTATGATATAGTGCTATATGATATAAGTGGTATAGTAGGAGCTTTGCATGCCTCCTAGTTCAGCCTAAGCTGCTCTGCTATGCTACCTCTATCAGCCTAAGCTGCTAGAACACTACTAATCTACTAATAAGGGATAACTGGACCTGGCATAAGGTGTAAGTACCATCAGGCACCCACTATAAGCTAGGCCAGCCTCCTACACCTACCAGGAGACATGCAAGGGGAGGCACATATAAGGTAGGGGCTGTGATCAAATGGTGTTCAAGTAATGTTGGAACTGAGCAATGTCACATCTCAGGGTGATTGCTGCTTTGCCTGCATGGTGCATGTGTGAGAATGGGGGGACATCATGGGTAACTATGGACCTTCAGTAATTGTACAGGGATTGTAAGCAATGTTAGAGGGAGAGCGTACACAGTGTATCCATGGGATTATGTCCTGGCACTGCCATTGGGCACAATCCCAACATATGGTGGACTGTACCTCACTTATTGCACACGCACGTTGTCTGTGGAGTGCGCTATGGGTTGCCAGACAAATTAAGCAGCTATGGGTGCAGAATCACTATCCAAACACATGACCCATTTTCAGGATCTGAGAATGTTTTTTATTTTTTTTATTTATTTTTTATTTTTAACATCAGTACACAGCAAGATACATTGTCACTTTCAGAAAATAAAACGAAAGAAGAAAAAAAAGGATCAACCAGGCTTGTCCAAGAAATAATTTCCCCAGATTAGAGAGAACTTTTTAACATTGCCTATTCTCCTAGCATATCTCATCTCCTGAAGTCTAACTTGAAGCATCCTATTGTACCATCCTTGACTAGTAGGAGATAATTCAGACCGCCAGTTTCTCAGCAACAGTGACCTAGCCACCGCAGTGGCTATAAATACAAGCTTCTCCAGTCGAGAGGAGAGTCTTGCCTCGGGATCATAGCCCAAGCTCAACAGGCGAATACTCGGAGATATGGGTACCAACACAATGGATGTTAACATTGCAAAACCCTCTTCCCAGTATCTCTGTATACATTTGCATGTCGCTATCATATGTATCCAGCCAGCTGCCCCTATTTCCTTGCACCGAAAACACATATTTGGGTGGCCGATCCCCATACGAGATAGGGCTTGCGGGGTTCAATACAGCAACCATTTGCTAAAAAATATAATTCGATGCCAATTAGCCCCTCATAGCGCAGAGAAATTTAGGCGGTTAATAGTCTCCCAGTATTCACTTGAGAGCACCATGCCCTCCTGACTAACCCATTTCTTCTGAGCTCTTATCCCCAGATCCACTTTAAACCTTTCTGCCAAGAGCCTTCTCCATGCCCCTTCATTCCCTACCCGCGAAGGAGTAACTAATTCTGATACCAATGATTGGGTATTAATGATAGAATTAATATCTAAGGGGATCAATGACCGCGGGAGCACCGCCAACAGGCTGGCGGTGCTCCCAAGGGCATTCTGACCGTGGCGGTATGGCCGCTGTCAGAAAGGGAAAACCGGCGGTGTCCCGCCGGTTTTCCGCTGCCCTGAGGAATCCTTCATGCGCCGCCATGGGGATTCCGACCCCCTCACCGCCATCCTGTTCCTGGCGGTTTTGACCGCCAGGAACAGGATGGCGGTGAGGGGTGTCGTGGGGCCCCAAAAAGATTTTCAGTGTCTGCCATGCAGACACTGAAAATCGCGACGGGTGCTACTGCACCCGTCGCACCCTTCCCACTCCGCCGGCTCCATTCGGAGCCGGCTTCCTCGTGGGAAGGGGTTTCCCACTGGGCTGGCGGGCGGCCTTCTGGCGGTCGCCCGCCAGCCCAGCGGGAAACACAGAATAACCACGGCGGTCTTCTGACCGCGTAGCGGTATTCTGTTGGGGGAACTTTGGCGGGCGGCCTCCGCCGCCCGTCAAGGTTGGAATCACCCCCTAAGTCTTTAAAAACCTGCAGCAAAATATTGTAGGATCCGACCAGCAAAAGATCATTATTGACTGTGATCATGATTTTCCATGGGGCTTCCCAGTTACCCTCGACACGAAAATCTCCAATTTTACTATATCCAGCGCGCTCCCACCTTTTCACCATGACTTTGTTAAGCTGAGTCCCTGAACCTAGAGAAATCTGTGAGAGTGGAGTGTCAAAATGTACAGAGTGGATTGAATATTTTCTAGCGAAATCCACTCTTCTCTTAAGAAACCATTTAAGAATTTTATAACAAACTTTTTTAGGCGATTTGGTCAAAAGGGCTGGGTTCCGAATATTATGCTCTCGGCATATTAGTACCCGAAAATCAATAAAAAACTTGGAGCCCACGGAGAATTCTAATTTAAAGCTAGCATAATAGTGTGCAAAGAATGCATAGTAATAATCTTTGAAATTGGGTAAGGCCAGTCCCCCCTTCTCCTTATCGCCGTACAGTATACTCAAAGCGGCTCGAGCTTTTCGGTTCTGCCAGATAAAGGAGCGAAATAGGGATTCCAGTTTTTAAAAAAAGGGTTGCGTTAAAACACACGGAATAGCTGCAAACAAGAAATTGAAAAGTGGTAAAATTGACATTTTAATTAATGCAATGCGGCCTAGTATCGAGAGAGGGAGAGGCCTCCAACGAGTGAGTAAAGCCTGAGTTTTCTGGAGTAAAGGAGCGAAATTCAGCTCATAGAGATCACTTATATTGGCCGAAAAATAAACCCCCAAGTATCTTTTTGGGTTGGGATTTAAGCATTCTCTTAATTCAGGAAGAAGACAATTCGGAGTAGTGCCACAAAGCATGATGTCGGTCTTGGTCCTATTAATCTTAAAGCCACCGATTTGCTGAAATTCTTTAAATAAATTAAAGGCCGCTTCCTGAGAAGAGTATTTTGTGTCCAAAAACAAAATAATATCATCTGCATAAAGTTAAATTTTTCCCATTGATTTTAGCGGTGCCTGAATCTGACTATTCTGTCTAATTTTAATGGCAAGTGGTTCAATAAAAAGGGCAAATAAAATAGGGGATAGTGGGCACCCTTGTCTAGTCCCTCGTTGTATTTGAAGCTGTCCAACAGACTTTGAGTTTACAATAATATTAGCCTCAGCATTTGAGTACAGCCTTTGAATTAAAGAAATCACTTGAGTGGGTACCTTATAACTAGATAAAATTAAATAAAGTGTGTCCCAAACAACCAAATCAAAGGCTTTCTCTGCGTCCAGCAGAAGAATAATAGCAGGGATTTTATTAGTCGTGAAATAATCAAGAGCCTCTGCTAAATAGTGCATGTTTGTAGCCAGTTGTCGACCAGCCACGAAACCGTTTTGATCTGGATGCACCAATTTATTAATTACCCCATTGAGCCTATTAGCCAATAGTTTTGTCATTATTTTATAATCTGTGTTTAACAATGAAATTGGACGGTAAGCATTTGGAACCTCCCTATCTTTATTTTTCTTAGGGAAGCTAACCACATTCCCTGTGTGCCAAGTTCTGGGGATTTCCTCGCCCTGTAATAAACCGTTTAAAAGGGCTAAGAACTCCTCAGCAAATGCATTTATGAAAGTGTTATAGAACTCAGCCGGGAAGCCATCTGGACCACAGGTTTTCCCTGTGGGGAGATCCTTAACTACGTCAAGAAGTTCCGGCTTTGTAAATGGTTGAGACAATCCCCTACGGTCCTCCTCTGAAAGAGAAGGAATATTAAGGCCCGACAGGAACATCTCAATGGTCCTGAAATCTATAACTGAAACGTCACTATAGATTTGTTTATAGTGCTCCAGCATGATTTGGTCAAGGTCTCTAGGCTCAGTGCGCCTAACCCCAGTAATCGGGCATCTTAAAGCGTGTATAACAATGCCAGCGATACGATCTCTAACTTGCCATGCCAAGAATTTTCCCGTAAAATTGCTTTCTTCATAACTTTTCTGTTTATAAGATCCATATTCAATATCAACTTTTTTCAAAAAAATCCCGCCAACGCTTTCTTGGCAGCTTCGAAAGCCTTTCTATTAATATCCGAAGGGGCATTCAAATAAGAGACTAAACACTTGTAAACTACATCTTCCAGTACCGCAGTTTGTTGTTTCAGAGCCCGTTTATCAGCTACCTCTTTAACGATCACCCAGCCCCTGAAGTAGGCCTTAAATGCATCCCAGACTATTGTTGGGGTTGACGACCCCTATTGCGTTGAAAAAAATCCCTTATTTCAACCTGTGAAGTTAGTATCCACCCTTCTTCCGTCAAAAGGCAGAGATTAAAAATCGACCTTCTAATCTGCTGTAGTTTAATTATAGAGTGGAGTGAAATTTCCAGCAGCAGAAGGGCATGGTCTGAAAGACCAGAATGCTGGGCGGATTGAGATCGATAACACAAAGTTTCAGAGATCAAAAAAAAATCTATACGCGAGGAGCTTTTATACCGTGAAGAGATACAGGTATATTTCCTCACGGGGGTCTTTGTCCTCCAAGGATCACATAGTGCCAGCACCTTAACATAATCTCGAAACGTCTTTGCTACTTTAGGTTTATACTGTGTCTTACCTTTTAAGGTAGTGTCTAGAGCTGAGTCCTGAAGAAAGTTGAAATCCCCCCCCAATAATAATTTTCCCTGTCAGCTGCAAAAGGGAGTGAAACAAGTCTATATACGGTGCCGGATCATCCAGTCAGAGGGGCATAAAAACGCACAAAAATGAATCTCTCCATTGCAACTGTACACTGAACCCAGCACCAACGCCCTTCAGGGTCGGAGAGAAAGTCCAGCGGTTGTGCATTCAGGGTTTTAGCTAAAAAAACTGCCACCCCTCTATGAGCCGCTGAGGCTGCCGCAAGTACTTTAAAATCAGCCATTTATTTAAACATTTGAAAACCTGAAACTTTATGAAACGGAATATGGGTTTCTTGAAGAAATATAACTGAGGGATTAAGATCAATTACCCTCTTTTCGATAGCGGACTTTTTCCTATGATTGTTTAATCCATTAATATTCCAGGATAAGAATCTTAATGGCAAAAGTGATTGTGTCATTTAATTAAATTTTGAGCTAGTGTGTCTGTAGCCTCCCTAAATCTGGAGAAAAATACCCTAATCAATCGTGACAATCCTTTACATTGACTAAAACAGATCCTAATATCCATGCCTCCCCCCCTTCCACCCTCCTCCCTTCAGTGGCCCACACCTGGAGCCCTCCCGCCTGGACGATCCGGGGCCACATCCCTCCCCCACCCTTTGTCCCGCTTCTTCCCTAGCAAGGTGCCTTGTCATAGCACCCTGGGTTAGAGGCTAGAGAGAGAAAGTTAGAATAGTCTGTCCATACGCTGCGGCAAAAAAAAAAAAAAGGAGGTCGGGCCTCTACTATGAGACTGTCATTTCTAGTATTCAATATATCACCTTATACTCTTTCATGCGTTCTTCCCCCGCCCCCCATTTCTCGTGCCGACTGTTCGGAGTTTTGAATTACATGCAACAAAGATTTAGCAGCATCAACCGTATGAATGAAGTTTGAATGACCCTGCAAAAACACTTTAAGTTTTGATTGTTGCACGAGGCCTGCATGCGCCCCTGCTCTTTGGAAAGCTGGAATCATATCTTTTAGCTCTCTCCTTCGATGCGCTGCCACCACTGACATATCTGAGAAAATCTTGAATGCATAGTCCCCGGGAATCTGAAAAGTTTTGGTTCTGATTGCTTTCTGGAAAATCTGTTTCTTGATACGAAAGTCCCCAAAATTCACTAGTATAGTTCGAGGATATTTAGAGTTTGACGGTTGGACCGCCAGGGCCCGATGGGCTCTCATGATTGGTACATCCGGATACTTATCCTCAGACCCTGCTAGAACATGACTTTTTATAAGATCTGTTACCAACTCTGTGACCGTCTGACCGTTTTCGCACCCTTCAGGGACTCCCGTGAAACACAAATTGGATCTACGTGATCGATTTTTAGCATCGTCCAGATGGATTTGTAGATCTAGCAGGTCAGCTTGGCATTTTGCCAGAGAAGGATCTACCGTCACCCGAGTATCCTCAAGAACAGAGACTCGTTGTTCGATACCTGTAACTCGTGAGTTAAGTTGCTGGATGTTACTACAGATCAGGTTCAATTGAGATTCTGTTCTCTGATTTGCATCGTCCTGGGAGACTTTTAATGCTTTCAACTCACTTAGAATCTGCAGAAGTAAGTTGTCCGCAGGAACACCGGCGTCTGGCATAACTATCACTCCCTGTGCAGAGGCTTCCCTTAACACCTTAGGCCCAGCCGAATCAGCAGAAGAAGCAATAGAGGAAACAATGTGGGTAGAAGCTTCAGTTACTGCGTTTGCCACTGCTTTGTTGATCAATTCTTGTGCTGATAGTGAAGCAGAGTCAGCCAGCTGCGAAGGGGGAGTCTGGCTGATGCTGGATACCGGATGGTCTTCCTTACGATTCCTTCCACTTCCAAACAAAGGAAAAAGGGGCCTAGAAGCAGATCCAGTGTTCACTGTTGGATCGCAAGCTGTCTCAGAGCTGCTGCCGGCGATTGGCCGAGTCAGTAATGGCGAGCCCTTAAATAACCCCGGACTAGGATCCAGATCCGATGGGGGAGCCCTTGAATCATCTGACGGACAATCCAGGCTAAGAGGGGTGCTGGACGAATTGGCTTCTAAGGGTGGAGGGCTGAGAGGGAGAGGTGAAGGCAGACTAGAGACTGAATCCATAACTGGGATTAAAGGAGGGGGGACAGAGTCCAGAGCCTTGTGCAAGTGGTTATCCGAAGGTGCTGGTCGCTTCTGTTTGGTAGTGCGAGTTGTCCCGGGAACTCTGGCAGCAGAGCGACCTGCAAAATGTGGAGACCGCCGCATTTTTCCTCTTCCCCAGAGGAAAAAAAAAAAAAAGGGAATTGAATTGCACTAGCAATTTACAAATTAAAAAAGGGGGTGGGGGGGAAAAAAAGAAGGTGGGGTGAGACCTCTTTCAAAAAAAGTCCTTTGCCAGCCCTAATACAGTCCTTCTCCGAGTCCCTTCAACCCCAATCCTCTTTTAGGTAGTGCTGAATACCACAAGAGAGAGAGAAAAAGAAAAAAAAAAAAAATCCCTTCTTTCTTTTCTAATCCCCTTATGTTCCCCCTCTCCCCCCCCCAACCGAATATACGAAGTGAAATAAGCCTTGAGTGCTAGGCAAATCCGGGGGATTTTATAAGCAAACCCACCAGAAAAAAAATAAAAAGGGAGAAACAAAAAGAGAAAAAAAAATAAAAAAATCTTGAGTCGAGAATACACGGATACACAGAATTATGACTCTCTGCTTCACTGCACCTTAAAAAATCTACTTGAGCCATTACCTCTCCCCTGAGAAAAAAAGCCCTGGAAAAGCCACCTCTGCTCCGCACCTCCGATGTAGGTTTCTTGCAGTTTTCTTCTCGAAGACTGGCCAGGACCCCCCGACAGGGAGCCAGACATCTGTGCCTCCAGTAACCCGGAAAAACGGCAAAAGAGACCCTTGGGGAGGCCCCCGCGTTGATACAGCTAGGAACGCCTGGCTCGGTGTCCCTAGCAACCTTGCCCGACTTTGCTTTCAGCTCCGGGGCTTCTGCATTCCACCTGCAAGCCCGGCTTCAGTTAATGCTCCGGGCGGCTTCCAATGTTAATCCGGCTAGGGACACCTCGGCGTCCCTAGCAACCTAACCCGGCTCCGGAGCGGCTTCCGCGTTCCTCCGGCAAGCCCGGCTTCAGTTATTGTTCCAGGGCGGCTTCCGCATTCCTCCAGCCGCAGCGCGTCTTGTCTCAGCGCGCTCTTCCTCCTACTGCCTCACAGCCTTCAGCCGCAGAGCGTGACGGGAGCTCTCGCGGCCATCATCCAGTAGTGCAGCTCAGGTTAATCAAACCAAAAATCAAACCAAGCAGGATCTGAGAATTAAATGGGACAATGCACCACCAAATAATTGTCTGGATGGAATGTAGGCAGTGTGTGTTACACTCCCTATGTACATAAGTTTCACACTTTTCACAAAAATCTGCTGTCTTGACACATGCCTACAGCAAATCCAGATAAACATGTGAAGACTGATGTATGGGTATATGTCCTAGGTAGAAAAGGGTTTGCTGTAGAAGATGTGTAGAAAGTGCAAGGAGCCTAAACAATGGGAGCAATGTAGGAGACAATACATACCTCACCAGTTATGTGGGAAAACATGGAAAAGGAACACACATAGAGCAATACTCACTGTGCAACACATCAATGTCTACCTGTCAACATTCAACATATGGACAGAGAGGGTGGTCAGGTCACTACATAACCCAGTCATGTTTGCCACTACCATAACCTGGTATTTGCCAATCACGTGCCAATATGACCGGAGTCAGTGACAGACAACCCCAGCTATACCCTGGCACGTTCCCAAAATATAAATCACAACAGATATACAACCCTTAAACAAGCTACCCATGGAAATAACTAAGGACATCAAATGATGAGAAATGTCCTACACATGCAAGTTCCCAGTCCTCTGTACATGAGAGGGGAAGGCTGATATCAAGTACCGCAGAGGAAAATAAGATATCTTGGTCTGTTTTATCACAATTGTACATGTGGCTGTCTGCAGGGGAGCGTGCATTGTTCTGCTGAGTAGCAATCATGAAGAGGCTAGATCCCCACTCAAAAAACCCTAACACCACTGCTCTGGCCATATAAACCTATGATATTGTCAGGGGCCTGATGCATGTGCACAGGGGGCTGAGTAAACTGGAGCTCCATAAACCTGCAACCATGGCTTTTTGTTGCCATACAAACTCACACAGTAGTGATGATGAGTAAGCTGCCATCTATGCCAGACTGTAACACTGCTACACAGTGGTATGCCATTGTATGTGACAGTCATAATAAACATGATGTGGACAAATGTGAGTGCCTAGTTGGTGGCATGCACATGTATACCACATATCTCGGCACACATATACCACTGTAATGGCTCAGCTGTGGTAATGTGTATGAATTCTGAACAAAAGGCAACCTAGCACAAAAGTAAGGGCATAGGTATCACAAGATCAGTGATTGTAGGAAATGACCGTCACATGTTTTCTGACAAACAGAAACATAGATGGCACTGATGTGACTACACATGCATTTGTCAAATGTCAACATGTTCCTTGCAGGAAGATAGTAAGGTGAGGTTTCACAACACATGAATACACCACTGTGGTCATATGTTATAGAAATAACACTACACATGTCTTTACACACACACGGCATAAACCAACCTTCAGTTACAAATGTGTACATACCATCTCCTGCAACTAAGGTGCATGGGGAACTATATATCACACGTGTAGCAGAGCATCATGAAGTAAAAACCAACACCACATCATAGAGCGGACACACATGCACACGCAAATTGGCAGAGGTAACATGATGTCAACCCAGTCCTAGTCCACTGCATATTCTGAGTACAAATTGTCATGGTTGTCACCTGCCTTACATTGTGTTGGACATAGGCCATCATATATATAGTGTTGTTGGTATGTGTACATTTGTATATCAGAAATAACAATGTAGTACTAACACAAATTAGTAATCAAACACATATGTACACTATAGTACACATGTACCAACATGTATGTGGACACAGTGTAGCTACACAGGCACATACGCACAAGGTATGAGTAATCGCATCTATCACACGTTCACAGGCCTTTTCACAGACCATGGTGAAAAATCAACAAACGACCGTTATGCGTAAAAAATATAGACGCAAATGCCTAAACCTCATACTTTTCTCTACAGGTAAAAGACGCCTGGACCGTGACCATGTATCACACATTCACAGGCCTTTTCATGCACAATGTGGAAAAATACGACGCATGATCATCATGCATCAAAAATTTACAAACATACACATATACCATACAATTCCCCTAGGCTAAAAGACGCCTAGCCCCTGAACGTCTTTCGCACGTCCACAGGCCTTTTCACCAAAAATGGGAAAAATTCATGACCGTCATGCATAAATATAATGACATCCTGCATGCAAACATGGTACAGTGAGTCTACTTTCACTTTCACTTCACAGTGTCATTATCTGTGACTGTGTGAGGGTGTGTGAAGCTGGTGCTGTTGGAGATTTGGAGTGTTTGGAGTGTTTATTGTGCTGTGTCCTTTATCTGTTGTGTTTAATTGGTCATTTAACCTGTCTTTTGTATTGTGAGTGTTCTGTTTCTGTCTCTGTATTATGGGGTGTTTGTCTGGGATAGTGTAGTTGTTTGGGTGTTTGGGGTAGTTGGGGTAGTCATAGGGAAATCTTTTTTTTTGGCTGAACTGCATTTGCAGACCATTATGTCAGGGAAAGGGAGGATGGCCAGGATGTTGGTCAGTGAGCTGGAGGTTTCATATGGCTGGTACAGCACTACATCCAAATGATGCTGGTATTGGGTGGCTGTGTCCTGCAAGGCTACCCCACAGAGGCCAGGAAGCTGCGGTGGGGCAAGGTGTTCCACCACCTGACAAGAGTGTTTGCCACAGGAAGAAATGACCGCCAATTAAAGCACTGCTGGGCAGACCTCATAATAAGGGAGCAAGATCTTCCGGATCACCTGGGCATCGAGATTGGTGGAACAGTTGGTAAGCATCCCATTTCCGTACAAAGTACATTTTTTCAATGTGCATTACAGTTGCAGATACGGTTGAGTGCTGCATGTCATGGTTATGGATCTGGACATGTCATATAATGCCTGTATGAACAGCCCCAGCACCACCTTTGGCCTGACATTCCAATGTACAATAATGAAGCCGAGGCAGGGCAGATGTACCATTTTTCCTGCACAACCTTTTTGAAGTGTTGTGATGTATGCATAGGACAACTCAGTTTTGAGCAGCACAATATGAGACCTGCACCTTGCACCATGTGTGGGAGGCGGTCCCAAAACCTGTTTGGGGGGCAAATGTGTAAGCCTCTGCAAAAAATAGGAAATACCTAAGTTCCATATTTCATGCGCTTCATGCGCTCTGAACGGCTGCTGAGATCAGGTGTTATATGGGGGCATATAAATGTATGTGATGGGCCCCCATGTACTCCACAGAAGTTGTGATGATCTGTTGTGTTGCAACTCCTGCTGAGTGCATCATTTTCCTACACATAAATAGATGCATTTGGACCCTACCTACATCATGCTGTGCCTGAATTCTCATTAGGCGCACACATGGTGGGGGTAAGGGATGCACTGAGGGCCACAAGGACTGTAGTGAAGCACTTGGTGCTGCACCACTGTTGTTCAATCTGCCTCTTTGTGTCACTGGTCAAGGTCATGGAAGGGAGTTTGACTATGCACTGGATCCAGACTAGTAGCACTTTCTTCTTCCTGTACGTTGTGTACCACATACACCCTAAACCATGTCTATTACCATACACACATGTGCTTATATAGTTCCACAGGCCTGCTGCATTTTACTGACAGTATGGGGCTGCCCTTCATCTGCCCCATCACTGGCACATTACTCAGTAACCTGCACCAACAAATGCATCCTTGGACCACAGAGCAAGTGTGTCTGTGTAGAGGCATATGTCTTTGCCCATTTTCTTATCCTTCCCTGGACAAATAATGGTATACCATTTTAACACACTATTCGCAATACATCCATGATTTAAATCAGTCAATGTGCTGGTAGGTACAACAATTTTCACATGCGTAAACTCCCATTGCATTATTACTTGTGTGTATGCCTTGTGATGGCACACACATATTACTTACTTCACACAAGGATGTATCACGGCATTCTGCAATACTTTGGAATACACACACAACCCCTTGGCATTTGTTTGTCAGTTTGCTGTGCCAATGAGGTAGATGTCTACAACATCTGGTGCAGGCTCAAATGCTATGGGTGTCACAATGGGATAGCCACTGCAACAACCATTGCATGTCCCTCAGATGCAATAACAGTGTCATGCAGTCCTATATTGTCATGGAGGTGTAGAGCTAACAAACACCTGCATGACAATGCCATGTATAAATGGGGCTGTGAAAAGCACCACAGGAGTGTCAGGGACAGTGATGGTTTGTAGGTGCGTGGGTCTACATGACCTGAGAATATGTGTGATTGACTGTTCATAGATGTTTTCCAGTTGCTCTGATCTACCACTAGGTTGTCTTGCTCTTGCAGCCTAACTAGTTGATAGTGAACAATGTCGTCCATTAACTGATATGTACAAATTACACTAAGCAATGTTTTCCATTCATGTCTTGCAGGTGGACCTCTGCCCTACACCGTTGGTGAGGTAGCCCAATTTGAAGACCCCGATGCAGACAGTAAGTGTCATTTTGTGCATCATGTGTGCCAATACGGGGTTTGGTGTGAGTCAGTCTGAAGTGTGGAATACTATGAATAATGGTTTTGCCTGACTAATTGTTAGAAATGGGGTCTCTGGTTGAGAGTCAGTTTGCACTCTGTCCAAGCAGGCACCCTCACTCTAGCCAGGGCAATGGAGATACACACTCAGATCACCCCTGCTCACCCCCTTGGTATTTTGGCACAAGCAGTCAGGCTTATCTCAAAGGCAATGTGTAAAGTATTTTGTACCAAACCACACACAGAAATACAGTGAAAACACTACAAAATGGACACCAAACCAGTTTAGAAAAATAGGCAATATTTATCTAAATCAAACAAGACCAAAATGACAAAAATCCAACATACACAAGTCAAGATTTGAATTTTTAAAATAAAAAGTCTTACTCCATAGAAAACAATGGAAACGTTGTTGTTACACAAAGCACCTTGTTTACATCAAAAACAAAGTGACACGGGAGAGTGTGTATCGAAAAGTCCGCAATTCGTTAATTCCTTACTCGCAAGTGAGGCTATGCGTTGTTTCTTCTCCAGTTGGGTAGGCAATGTGTCATTTTTCTTCCCCACAAGAGAGCGATGTGTCAATTTCCAGATAGGGCACCTCGGATCTGCGCAGGTTTGCAACAGTTTTGATGCTCGGCGATGATGTGTGAGAAATCCAGCCTCACTGGGATGGAAAACCGTGCTGCGTGGGGTTTGCATCATTTTCATCAGCTGCAAACGGATGTTTGCATTGTTTCTCCAGCTGTGATGCAGGTGATGCATTGATTTCCCAGCCGCAATGCAGGTGGTGCATCGATTTTGGCCATGGGACGCGTAGTATGTCGTTTTTACAGCTGCGTTGCAGGTGGTGCATCACAGTTTTCCACACACTGCTTCCTCTGCATGGATTTAAGTCCTTGTTCTACCAGCTTGACCTTTCAAGGGCCCTGGGACTAGATAGGGTACCTCTTGGCAGGGCAGGACTTCAGCAAAGAGTCCAGATGCTGGCAGAGGAAGTCTTTGATGGACCTGAGACTCCAAAACAGAAGGCAAGCTCAACCAAGCCCTTGGAGATTCTTCACAAGCAGGAATATACCACAGAGTCCAGGCTTTGTCCTCTCTCAGGCAGAAACTTATACCCATTTCTGCCTTTGAAGTAGGCAAACTTCAAAGGAAAGTCTCTGTTGATCACAAGATCCTGCTTTGCCAAGGCCTGGCTCCAGACTCACACCAGGGGATTGGAGACCATTGTGTGAGGGTAGGCACAGCCCATTCAGGTGTAAGTGACCACTCCTCCCTCCACTCTAGCCCAGATGGCCCTTCAGGATATACAGGCTACACACCAGCTTCCTTTGTGTCACTGTCTAGTGGAGATTCACAAATAGCTCAACTGTCAGTCTGACCCAGACTGGGAATACACAAGCAGGCAGAGTCACAGAATGATTTAAGCAAGAAAATGCCCACTTTCAATAAGTGGCATTTTCAAACTGACAATTCAAAAAACAACTTTACCAAAAGATGTATTTTTAAATTGTGAGTTCAGAGACCCCAAACTCCACATCTCTATCTGCTCTCAAAGGGAAGCTGCAGTTAAAATATATTTAAAGGCAGCCCCCATGTTGACCTATGAGAGAGATATGTCTTGCAACAGTAAAAAAAATAATTAGGCAGTATTTCATTGTTACGACATGTAAAACACATCAGCACATGTCCCACCTTTAACATACACTGCACCCTACTCATGGGGCTACCTAGGGCCTACTTTAGGGGTGCCTTACATGTATAAAAAGGGAAGGTTTGGGCCTGGCAAGTGGGTACACTTGCCAAGTTGAATTGGCATTTTGAAACTGCACACATACAGACAATGCAGTGGCAGGTCTGAGCCATGTTTACAGGCCTACTCATGTGGGTGGCACAATCAGTGCTGGAGGCCCAAAAGTAGCATTTGATTTATAAGCCCAGGGCACCGCTAGTGCACTTTACTAGGGACTTACTAGCAGATCAAATGTGCCAATCATGGAAAAGCCAATTACCAATACATTTTACACAGAGAGCATGTGCACTTTAGCACTGGTTAGTAGTGGTAAAGTGCCCAGAGTCCTTAAGCCAACAAAAACTGGTCAAAAAAATAGGAGGAAGGAGGCAAAAAATCTGTAGATGACCCTGCAAAAAGGGCCAGGTCCAACACCAATGATAGGATATCATTGGAGTATGGATGGTGAGGTATATGTTGGAATGTTGTGCAATGAGAATGGCTTGCTTGTAGCACAAGGGGCAACATTTGCTGGCATGTAATTGCATGTATTAGGAATTGGAATAGCTGGCCACATATTCATTGATGTCTACCATGATAGATGTCAGGGCAGCTGTTTATGTACATAGCATGCCTGATGACAACCACTTTGTCTCAGCGCTATTGACAGCACTAGGTAGCACACATAGCTTACACTTGCTCACAAGATGGCACATATGTGGGTTACATCTTCAGAGGTCTCTAGGGGTCTTATGTAGAAGACACATGCACCACAGGTGCCTCACCACCCTTCAGAAATATATATATTGAGGCTGTAGTACTGTAAGGACCAATATTGTGCTGGACAACCGTCAGTAGTGAACACAATTAGTAGGCAACTCAGCTCCAAATGGTTGTGGGAAAAGTCTATGTTTTTTCCCAAGCCAGATCTCAGCAGTTATCACAACATGGTCCCGCCACCATGATATTTGTGAGTGATGTAGTCACATCACATATGCATATGATGTGAATGTTCTGTGCATACCTGGTACAATGATGATGTCTGGCATACTTGTGCAAATGATGTTCAATTGATCAGGATACTGTTGCAGCACCCAGTGCAGTGCCAAACACACTGTGGGCCCAAGGGCACCCATACAGCCACCATGTGTGTGCCATTCAACACATGTAGCACAGCATAGCACAGGGTAGGGGGCTTTAGTTCTGTAATGTGTAGAACACCTTGATGTGCAGGCCAGGCTTTGGCCAAACTTTCTGGGGACATTGCATCAGTTGTACATGTGGGCACCTCATGGGCAATGGTGTGCCCCCTTGTAAAGTACGCTCAGCCCTGTTCTTACACCACGACACATGAATGATGATTTGCCAAGCCTTAGAATAGCCGGTGGGAAGTTTCCTGACCCACTATCATATGGCCTACCACCTTGCATGCCTGATGGCTGAGCAAGCCTTGATGTTTCACCAGGGGTGCTGAGGTGGTGGATTGCCTGCACAGCCTCCCTTATGCACAGGAACACAGTAAATTCAGACTTGTGGGGGCACGTGATTCTCACAAGTTTGATGACACAAATGTTGATCATGGGCAATCTAGTCCACTCTCCTCTGGGCCCTGATGGTTAACAATGGATAGCCGTGATCCCAGTGACATGTACAGGATACCGTAGATGGCTGGTAGGAAATAGTCATAGATGAAGAGTAATTCATTCTTGAGGAATGTGTGGTAGACTGTATGTGTTATCTGTAGTTGCAGTGTACATAATATGTCCGTTCAACCTCCACCAAATGCTGAATCTGAGGCTTGATTCTCCTCATGTTTCAGCTGGCAATATGATACCAGACCAAAGGCATGCATTTCACAAGAGGGCAGAACTCTATCAGCACATTGGGTAGGTGGATGCAGGATACTGCAGAATGGCAAGGAGGTTCCATAGGGAAAGGCAACTGGGAAATGGATTGCGTTTGTACATGGGAGACCTCCACAGCAGCCACAGCCACACAAGGATAGTGTTGGGAAAACATCAGGGGTGCAAGGGGCCTCTGCAGGTCCATGCCCCTCCACGTCAGTTGCACCTGTCAGGAGCCAGGTAACTGTTCAACCACCAGCTTCGGTAGTAAGCAGCCAATTTGAACAAGACATGAAACAGGACATGGCCAAGATTTTGCCACGCTCAAAATACACACACTCAAACAAAACAACACCACATTGGACAATTCAAACAACACACACCTGACACCCATACACACACCACACCCACACACCCATACCACTATAAAACACACACCCACATTACCCACAACCCTTTATGAATACAAACCGTTGCCAACAGAGAGAGACAGCACGAGCACTCACACAACCAGAGCCACATACCACCATCACCTATACACCACCCACGCACCTTACATCACACACCCCAACACATCACCCTACACACCCTCACCCACACCATTCACACTACACCCAGGGCACCACAACAACACCCCAGATTCTCTGAGGAGGAGCTAAGGGTAATGATGAAGGAAATCATCCACGTAGAGCCACAGCTATTTGGATCACAGGTGCAGCAGATATCCATTGCTATGAAGATGGAGCTACAGTGGAGGATCGTGGACAGGGTCAACGCCAAGGGACAGCACCCCAGAACAAGGGATGACATCAGGAAGAGGTGGAATGACCTACAGTGGAAGCTGCATTCCATTGCAGCAAGACACCAGCTCGCAGTACAGAGGACTGGCGGTGGACACCCACCTCCTCCCCCACAACTAACAAGATGGGAGGAGCAAGTCTTGGCAATCATGCATTCCGAGGGCCTGGCAGGAGTAGGGAGAGGCCTTGATTCTGGTAAGTCAACTTTCTTTTACTATCACTCCCCTACTTGCATGCCATCACATACCTCCACCCCACCCTCACTCCCATCACTCCACCACCTCCCACACACCCCATCATCACAACCCACTCATCCCAATGCCAAGCCCAGCATGCACCACCAATGCATGGAGACTACTTAGAGCCCTGCATGGACACCTATCACTAAATCATGCACACTAGAGAATCACCTAGCCCACCAGATAACACCTCCCACAAGGAAAAGCTGCCAGGGCAATAACAACCATAGAGGGCAACCCACCCATGCACAATATGTCACACACAGAAATAATAACACTGCATATACATCCCCACAGGTACCCCAGCCAATGTCACCGGAGAAAAGGTGGCAGCAACATCCAGTCCCCCCACAGAAGAGGCCCACAGTGATGACAGCGACTCTGCTCGCCTGGATCTGGATGACCAACCTGGCCCATCAAGGACCTCCCGACAGTTGGTTACCCAGGCACAGTCACACACCACCACAGAACCTCCCCCCTCAGAAAACACTACCACAGCACCCACCCACTGTGCCCATACCTCTATTCCCAGGACACATCAATCAGCAGTGTGTCCACCACTACAGGGACCCCAGGGCACCCCCCATACCCAAGAAAATCAGGGACCTGGGGTCAGTGGCAGTGGGAACACCGTTCAGGGGACAGAGGCACATGACAACAGGGAAGCTGAGAGGACTGCTGTGCGCCAGGGGGAGGACAGGCCCAGGGAACCAACTCTACAGGAGGCACTCACCGCAATCCTGGGAGCATACCAACATTCCCAGGTTACGTTGGGTCAGATCATGGACAAGTTGCAGGAGAACATGTGGCTACAAGAGGGACAGTACCAGGGGATCAAGGAGGACTTGAAGTCCATTAACACCACCCTGGTCTCCTTTGCAGAGGTGCTTGCAGACAAGGCCAATATTATGAGGGAGGCAGTGTCACACCAGTGGGCCCTTGCCACTAGCCAGACTACTGAACAGCCCTCCACCTCCGTTGCCACTTGTGGACAGGTGGCCCGCCACAGGACCAATAGACTACCAGCACCCCTCCCCCTGCAGAAGGAGAACCACCCCGCAAACGTTCCTTGAGATCCAGGCAGAAGCCAGAGACTATTGCCAAGACCCCGCCAGGAAATAAGACTCTCCTGAATATCACCCTTGTGTCCCACTCTGTCACCCTGTCCACATTGAACTGCTATTGCTCCCCTTCCTATGCCCCCTTGGACAATGCACCTGTGCTACAAATAGACTGGACTCTACCCTGGACTTTCCTCCATCATCATCCCAGCCCATTGCACTTCCCACTTTTCTTCAGAGCACTGCAATAAACACACTGTGAACAAATACAAGTATGGAGTATGTCAAATGATTTAAGTATGCATTTGTTTAACAACGTTTAAACATTGCAATTCAAATGTACAGTAGTGTATACATAGGAAAGATCTGTAGTTGGCTGCAGTGAACACACCAGGAGCAATAGTGGGGCACCAACATCTGCTAAAAGAGTTCCCAAAGGGTACAGTGAGTGGGCATAGAAGTGGGAATTCACAGCCTGCCAGTGACAATGTCAAACACAAAACTGTCAATGAAATGTGAAGTTACACTGTCTTACCTGTGTGTCATTGGAAGTATTGACGTATCACTGCAGTTCTGCTGTCCTCATCCTCATCGTCTGCCTCCTCATCTTCATTGTCCACAGGGTCCACAGCTGCCACACGGCCATCTCCAGGCTCCTCCTCCTGCAGAAAAGGCACATGGCATCTCAAGGCAAGGTTGTGCAACATGCAGTCTGCCACAATTATCTGGCAGACCATCTTGGGTGAGTAGCACAGGAATCCACCTGTTAGACGGAGGCTCCGAAACCTGGCCTTCAGGAGGCCGAAGGTACGTTCTATTATCTTTCTTTTTCGCCCATGTGCCTCATTGTAACGTTCCTCTGTCCTGGTCCTGGGATTCATCACAGGGGTCAGTAGCCATGAGAGGTTGGGGTAACCAGAGTCACCTGCAAATATTGAGGGACAACATTTAGCCACACACTATCCCTTCATACCCATACACCAACATCAACTGGGTGGGAACCAGGGCTCACCTATTAGCCACACCCTGTGCCTCTGTAGTTGGGCCATCACATTTGGGATGCTGCTATTCCTCAGGATGAAAGCATCATACACTGAGCCTGGATACTTAGCATTGACATGGGAGATGTACTGGCCCGCCAAACACAACATATGCACATTCATTGAGTGAAAACTTTTTCGATTTTTGAAGACATGTTCATTCTGGCGGGAGGGCAAATGCAATATGTGTTCCATCAGTCGCCCCAGTGATGTTGGGGATATGTCCCATTGCATAGAAGTCAGCCTTCACTGTGGCCAAATCCTCCACTTGGGGGAAACAATGTAGCTGCACATGTGTTTAATCAGGGCAGACAACACTCTGGTCAGCACTCTTGAGAACATTGGCTGTCACATTCCTGCTGCCAAGCCCATTGTCACTTGTAAAGAACCAGTTGCCAAGAAATGGAGCACTGATAGCACTTCCACAAGAGGAGGGATCCCAGTGGGGTGACAGATAGCAGATGTCAGTTCAGGTTCCAATTGGGCACCCAGCTCTGTGATTGTCAAATCTGTAGGTGAGGATAATGTGTCTGTTCTCCATGTTGCCAAGTCCACCAGGGGTCTGTACACTGGGATGGCTCCATCTCCTATTCATCCGCAGCGGTTGCAATCTATGGGGGGAAAGAGTGAGGAGCCGGTCATAAGCTGTACATTGTAGCCAGTAGAGTTCAATGCATGATGTGATTTTTTAATGCATTAGTGTCATATGTCTTGAATGTACAATTGTGATCTGTGATGCAGTTAGGATCCATGGTCTAACCCCCCCTTGAAATGGCGTCCGCCTGTCCTGTATGGAGGGACAGGTAGAAGTGAGGCAATTCCCCTGACATTGTGTGCCTTTGCGGGAGGTGGTCGGGAACGGTCGTGCAAATCCTCATTGGTTATTATTGGGCCCTATGGGGTACAGTGGGCAATGGTGATGTAGGCCAGCAGTTACGGTATGCACCGCCATGGATGTCACCGCCATTTTCTATTGGTTCACTCACTTGCTACCTGACCTTCAACAGGAGAGGACCTACACTGCATGTGCTGCCGTGACCTGTGTCTGGAACCTTCTATTGTCCGTGTGACTGGGGAAAGGGCCCCTACCTTCACCTCGGCGGAGTTGGAACGACTGGTGGATGGGGTCCTACCCCAGTACGGACTGCTGTATGGGCCTCCAGACCAACAGGTGAGTACACTGTGAGCACGCTGCATGGGGCATGAATGCATGGAGTGGTGTGTGTGAAAGCCTCATGTAGGGGGTGTTGGTGGATGGGCCCTGGGCAGCGTGCAGCATGTATGCTGGGCCATGTCTGTGCATAAGGGGATGGGAAGGCTATGGTGGGCCATGAGTGTAACAGACAGGACTGTCTAACTAATATCTTTCCCTGTGTATATTTCCTCTGCGGGTCAGCGCCCATCAAAAGAAGGGTATTTGGCATGCCATTGCCAAGGACATGTGGGACCTGGGGGTCTATGGCAGGCGGAGCACCCACTGTCAGAAACGCTGGGAGGACCTGAGACGCTGGGCATGGAAGACGGCAGAGGCCCAGCTGGGGATGGCCTCCTCACGAGGAAGGGGTGCCCGTCGAACCCTGACCTCCCTGATGGCCCGCATACTGGCGGTGGCCTATCTGGAGCTGGAAGGGCAGTTGGGGGCATCACAGCAGCGACAAGGGGGTGAGTACAATGCCCATCATTACTACTTACGCCTGGTGAGGTGGTATCCAGGAGGGTGAAGTGTGCCTGTCGGTGCCCCTACGCCAGGGCTGACATTGCAGTGTAGGTCCTATGTTGGGCCGGGTTCTGATGTGATATTCCTCCAACCTAGCTAGTAGACATCCACTATTGGGCAGGGGTATGTGGGTCCCAGGTATGCTGCAGTGGTCAGTATGTGTCACTGCCCATGCCCTGGTGACTAGCAATGTTACTGGTAGTGCCATGCATAGTACGTAGGGCTTTTCCCTGTGTGTGAGGGTGCTGTGTACACTAACGGTGGTGTTGGTGCAGCCATTGACCAAGTGTATCCTTTGTCTCTTCCCCCGTTTTGTTTTGTCATCCTGTCCTTATGTGCATTAGCATCATCTGGCGGAGGAGTAGAGACAACAGCGACGGAGGGAGCTGCATCCCACAGGACCCAGGAGGCAGAGTCCACCGAATGAGGGCACCAGTGGGACGGAGGGGGAGGGGAGCACCACTGCGGAGACTGGAGGGGACAGTTCGGACACATATACCTCCTCAGATGGAAGCTCCCTGGTGGTGGCGGACACCTCTGTGCCCACCCCAGCTAAAGGTACAGCTGTCACCCCTTGTACCAGCACTGCCCTCCCAGCAGCCCCTCAGCGAGTAGCCTGTGGCTGCTTACCCAGGAGGGTGGGCATCTCCTTCACCCCAGGCACCTCAGGCCCTGCCATAGTTAGCCCTGCTGCCCTGAGTGAGGAGGCTATTGACCTCCTGTGATCCATTTCTGTTGGGCAGTCAACCACTGTGAATGCCATCCAGGGTCTGGCAGCCCAAATGCAACAGTCCGATGCATTTCTGGAAGGCATTCACACTGGCGTGGCGGCCCAACAGAGATCAAACCAGACTCTGCCCTCCTATCTAATGCAGCCTTTGTCCCTGTTTCTACCTTCCCCCTCCAACTTCCTCTACCCAATCCCATTTCCCTCAACCCCAACCTATCCCAAGCACACAGGCAGATGAGCATGCACACAAGGCAACACACAGGCAAACCCAGGCACTACACATCATCCAAGAGGCACTCACACAAACACCATCCAAATGCAGACATACCAGCATCCACTGCCTCCACTGTGGCCCCCTTCTCCTCGTCCTCCACCTCCCTCCCAGTTGTATCTACACTCACACCTGCATGCACTACATCCTCATTTACTACCTCCATCACCAGCACACCTATCAGAACACACACCTCACTGGCAGTCACCACCCCAACAGCCATGCACATGTCCCCTGTGTCCTCTTCCACTGTGTCTGTGCCCCCTCCTCCCAAAGTGCACAAACACAAGCAGTCAAACACTCAACAGCCATCCACTTCACAATATCATTCAGCCCATGCGCCTGCACCCAAACACAGCAGACAGACACCTCCTACAAAAACTCCCTCTTCATCCACTTCCAGACCTTCTCCCTCTTCCTGCCCCAATGTCCCTAAGAAGTTTTTCCTCTCCCTCATTGACCTCTTCCCAACCCCCGTCCTTCACGTCTGGCCAGGGTGTGTAAAACCCAGGCAAGCACCTCAGCCACCAAGCCCACGGGCCCAGTAGTGTCCACAGCAACTCGTGGTGGGAAGGGATCCCGGGCACCAGGCAGGCACACGGAAAGAGTGCCTGCCCCAAGTGCTGCCAGGAAGGTCAAGGTGCCACCCCCAGCTGCTACCGTGAAGGTAAAGGTGCACCCCCAGCTGCTGCCAAAAGGAGAAAGGAGCCATCCCCAGCTTCTGCCAAGAGGAGCAAGGAGTCATCCCCAGCTGCTACCAAGAGGAGCAAGGAGCCATCACCAGCTGCTGCCAGGAAGGGCAAGGGGCCTACACCCTCAGGCAGAAAGGACAAGGAGCCTGGTGCTGGGACTCAGTCGGAGCCCCCACCACCAACCATGGTGGTGCAGCTGTCTGAGGCTGCAGGGGATGGGCTGGATCCGACCCCTAACCACCACCAGCACGACTAGAAGCAGTGGGCAGCCATCCGAAGGCTGCAGGGGATGGGCAGGAGATTCCCCCACAACCAGCAGCAGCAGCACCAGCACGACCAGAAGCAGTGGGCAGCCGTCCGAGGCTGCAGGGGATGGGCAGGAGCTTCCTCCACAACCACCACCACCAGCAGTAGCAGCAGTATGACCCCCAGCAGTGGGCCACCTTCCGAGGCTGCAGGGGATGGGCTGGAGCCTCCCCCCACCACCACCAGCACGACCACCAGCAGAGGGCAGCCGTCTGAAGCTGCAGGGGATGGGAAAGAGCTTCCCCCCACACCCACCAGCAGCAGCACCAGCACGACCACCAGCAGTGGGCAGCTGTCTGAGGCTGCAGGGGATGGGCAAGAGCTTCCCCCCACCACCAGCGGCAATATCACCATCACCACCACTGATCAGCCGTCACCACCGGTGGACAGTGTGTAGTCCTGCATCCATGGGCTGTTGTGCGGGCTGCCCCTGCAAATTCTGTGGGATTAATACCCACCTGAGAGACTGGGACCTTGCACTCCCCAAGACCTACATCACAGGGCACGATGCCCCCTCCAGAACCAGTGGATAAGCCATCCACTCTCCCCATCCTCCCCAGGATGAAGATCACAGGGCACAATGTCCAGAACCAGTGGAGAAGCCATCCACTCACCCGATCCTCCCCAGGATGAAGAGCACAGGGCAAAATTTCCCCTACAGCACCAGTGGAGAAGCCATCCACTCACCCCATCCTCCCCAGGATGAAGAGCACAGGGCACGATGCTTCCTTCAGAACCAGTGGGCAAGTCATCCAATTGAGAGACTGTGGCCTTGCACTCCCCAGGACAAGTCAGTGGGCAAGTCAACCACTTGAGAGACTGTGGCCTTGCACTCCCCAGGATAAGTCAGTAGGCAAGTCACCCACTTGAGAGATTGTGGCCTTGCACTCCCCAGGACAAGTCAGTGGGCAAGTCACCCACTTGAGAGACTGTGGCCTTGCACGCCCCAGGACTATGAATAGGACACGTTGCCCCCTCCAGGACCAGTGGTGTTGTTCCATCTGCCGGATGAGGGGCCCCCGTCCCCCTGTGATGCCTGCCTATTTTCGAACTGATGCCCCTGCAGTGTTCTCTCGAAGTTATTGCAGGAGTCAAGTGGGGCATTGGACTTTGTGATGTGGCCCTGTGGCCCACGAACATTGAGGACTGGGCAGTGTCCCTTTATTTGTAAATATGTATATACTTTTAGATTAGATGCACGTATTACTACTTGATTTATCTTATTACACTCACTTTTATCTATTCGTGTTGTCCTTGCATTTTGCCAGAGGGGTACGGGTGTATATGTTTTATTACTGCATCTGGTTGTGTGTATAGTGTGTGTGTGTGGGGTGTGTGTTGTGCGCATGTGTGTCACTCTCTTTTTCCTCCCCTGTGTGCTATGCGGCTACACTTACCGTGGTCGTCTTCGCCATCATTGGTGTTCGTGGTGGAGCAGGACGTACAACAGCAGTGGGAATATATGCAGTTCAGGCTCTATGGCGGCGTGGTTCTTTCCTGATTCGTTTCCCTTCTGTGCAGTGTTTTCGCCAAGCTTTTGATGTCGTTGGTACCGCCCCGGAAAAGATGGTGGATTGAAGGTTCTTAATACGCTGGGCGTAACATTGACTTGTGCCTGGCTGTGGGGGGCTACCGCCTTGGTGCCTGTTGTTTCCACCCTGGCGGTCGGTGTGTTAAAGTGGCTGTCTGTCTGAGCTCTTTCCGCCATGGTCATAATTTGGCGGTTTTTATTACCGCCACTTTATCACCGACCGCCAGGGTTGTAATGAGGGCCATAATTTTAAATTGGGTTTTAGATGGGTAGTATTAGGTTAGTGTAGGGTAGGCATAGGTTAGTTTAAGTATATTGGGGGGTGGGTTTTTCTATATTTTTTTTATTGGTGGGGTGTCATGTTGGGGTATTTGTGTATAAAAAATAAAAAAAGATAAAACAATACATATTTGTTTAGTCCATAGGTTAGGTTAGTACATGTGTAGTCATAGCTTATGTTGTCCTACTTGTATCTTGTCTCAAGTGGGGTGAGAGGACAATGTTTAGAGTGTGGTGTTCCATGTGTAAGTTAAATTTAGAATAGGTTAGATAGGTGTAGTTGTTAGTTAAGTTAATTTAGTTTAGGTTAGTTTAGCATATGGTCGTTTCTAGGTTAGTTTTAGGTATATGGTTTTACAAAAATTCCTGTTTTTCTTAGACTATTTTTTAAAAAGTTGATTGAGTGTCTGGGAGTTCTCATGAGTCCACTTGCCAAGTTGGAGGAATGGCCTAGGGTATGCTTACTATCTTGATTTACAAGGATTACCATGTGCGTCCCCTATGATCAAGGAGCTCTCAGGTTGTCTGCGACATAATGCCAACTAGTCTATACATTTGCCATCCAGTGTTCTAGCACTCACAGTGGATAGGTAAGTATGGTACTTCACCTGTCATTGGTGGGGTCCTACAATTTCATTGTTGGCAAGTGTGGCACATCTGATCTGACAACAGGCAAAATTGGAACTGTATCCTGCAACACTGACAGGTGCCCATCACTTAGGTTAACTTCTCTTGTACTACACAAATAAGTTGTACTGGTACTCCCATCTGGGTAATGTGCTATTGACTTGGTTCAGAGTCATGCACTCATGTACTGATATTCTGTATACACTGACATGGATTGACACAATGCAGTCTTTGAGCTGAGTAGATGGATCACAGTAAACGTAGAAATGCTACATGTGTACAAGGTACTTTATTTACAGGTGCAAGTGTGTTTGTGAATGTCATACAATGTCCAGTTCACAGACCCCATAAGTGAACGTTAGCCATATGTAGCACAATCAGAGTCCAGGGTAGAGGGATGTCATGAGACATGGTTAGGAGTAGTGTGCATTAGTGAGGAGTTAAAAAATTGCCAATTGGTATGAAAGAGACTATGACAGTACATACAGACAAATCAATAGTGGTTGGGTGAAAAGGGCACATTTCCTGCTGCCACAACAATAGCTTGATCCTAAGCATAGAACTAAGGAGAAACTGTCCATGTGGCACAGACTGGTGCTACTGGGTGCTTTTCCTTGTGGATGTCACTCCTTCCACATCTTCATCCTCTGATGTGTGTGTGGTGCCCCCTGTGCCATGGCTGGTGCTGTTGTAGAGGCAGAGGGGGCTACACACACTTCGGGGGATAGACATGTGGAGTCAAAGGTCCCGGCAGCTGCCCTCTGTGGGGTCACATAAGGCATCACTGCAGCAAGGAGGAACTGCAGATTTTTCAACACCACAGCAACATCACGGTGGTAGGCAACCATGTTTTTCTTGAGGAAGGCCACTTCCCTCTCTATGGACTCCATGGTATTTTACATAGCCCTCAGCCTGTTCTCTGTCATGCAGCTGCCAGTTTGGGAGGGCAATTGTTGTAGCCTCTGCTTCATGACAGCAGCTATGTCTGCCAGAGACTGCTGGAGTCCACGTAGCAGTTAGTGGGTGTCTCTGATGGCAGCTGAGTTGTCCTTATTTGGACTGAGGCATGTCCTCACTTTCTCTAGGCTGCCTGCCATGGTCTCAATCCCCACCAGCACCTGCTTGGCCAGATCCTGCTGGACTCCTACCACTGTCCTCTGAAAGCTGATTTCTGGGTCTTCGGAGTCCAGGGCTGTGTGAGTGCTGTCTGATGGCCTGTTTTGGTAGCTGGGTGGCTCATGTGAAGACTGGAGTGATCCTAGGACATTTTGGAGAATTTGTTCATTGATGGTTGGCAGCTGGTCATCCATGTCATCTGCAAAATCAGAACAGGCAGGTTGCCAGGAGGTAAGCCATTATACTCTGCAATGAGATAGTGTAAATTCAACATTAGATTATTTTGGCTGTTGACATGGGCCATAATTAATTTGCCACTGGAGGCCCAGTGACATGTTACTGACCCAAGGTTGTAGTTGTACTTATGTGTAGCACTGTTCATCACACATGGGTCAAGCTCACTAGGTATTTTGGGCTATATGTAGGTGTCCAGAGCACCACCTGTGTGTCACTTTTGTTGAGGCTCAGGTTGCTCAATGCCTTGCGCCGTATTTACAAGGTGGCATGAAGCCACTTTTTGTGTCCTAACACCACCTTATATATCTGCCCCTTCTCACACAGCACTTTGCGGGGAAGGTGTGTGCAACAGGTATTGCTGTGGGTGTGCCACAGCAACACCCACACTGCCTCAGATTTACGACTTTTTGTAAACCGGAAGCCACGCCAATATTTAACGCCAGCCCAGGGGTGGGGTTAGCATGGCAAACTAGGAGTAATGCTTACATTTCTACTAGATTTGTTGCTTTTTCTTCTGAATATGGTGCATCCCTGCATTTTGAAAATGATGGTGCGGCATGCTGCCTACTTTGGCACAGCTGCATGCACCATCATATTGAGTTTGATCTGGCTCTCTATCTTGTCAGATAGTGAGATTGCAGCTACTTGTACAGCTGCACACATGATGTTCACAGACATGCTCCATGTGTTGTATGTGTTTTATTTTGTGGCCATTCCCATATGGCGCATATGGTTGTGTATGAATTGTTGTGGGTTCACCCTATATGGGTTGTGTTCCACAGGTTGCAAGCTTTAGGGCAGATGTTTCTTATGTGGCCTGGCTCAGGGCAGCTGCAATATGTGTTTTGCACTACACTGCACCAGTTTAGATACACAGGGATGTGCCATGTTTACTTGTATACGGTAAAAGCCTGCAATTCCCGCTGCACCTGCACAGATTGGTTCTCCCTGCACCAACACAAGCATTGTTGCAGCATGATGAAGGGGTGCCTGCCTTGATGGGATGATTTGTTCATGTGCAGGGAGATGTCCCTTCCTGCACATGTACAAGTCATTTTTGCTAAGATTGCATTTCAATGTGTGCTGCAAGATGCAGCGCACATGAGCAAAGGCAATGCGACAAGGAGGAAGGGAAGTATTATGACCAGAGACCACCCTGACACCACCACTGGGGTGGTATTGACTTCCATCCTAGTCTCTGATGTCTACCCTGTGTTGGTACAGGGACTTTGACAATATGCAATGGCTGCTGTAATGGCACAGCCACACTATTTGAATGTGCCTTCCAGGCAATGTGCTGCATATTTACATGGTGTAATATAGCCATAGTGAGTGGCCTATGTTGATGTTGTGAATATGTATATGTTGGAGTGTATATCACAACCAAAGCATCAGTACATGTGTGGCTTGGGTGGGGATGGCGCCTCTTGATTCAGGGCCTATGTGTCCCGATGCAACCTTTTAGCATGCATTGAGTTTGTCCTATGTGCCTCCCCCTTCTGCCATTTGTGGAATTCCAGATATACCCCCCTGCACTTTACCCTGCATTTGTGGTGGTTGTTGGTAGTATGCACTGTCCTGTCCTGCGATTCCAGTGACCAGCTCCTCCGGGATGGCCGCTGCAACGATCTCTTCAAGCTCGTCCAGATCCTCCTGTGGTGCAGGACTTCCACCTCCAATCTGCAGTGCTGCCTTTCGGTTCCTGCTGAGTTTCTCCTTATTCCTGCTCTTGCAATTGTTCCAGAGCTTCTTGCACTCAATGACAGTCCTTTTCACCTCTGCGACCCTGTTGACTTTGTCTACCATTTGCTCCCATATTGCATTGCTCTTACCAACTGGCAGTTTGGAGGTGACGAAGAGCTGGTGTTAGTGCTCCCTCACCTCTCTGACCAGAATGTCATGCTCCTCCTCGGTAAAGCGACACTTGCACTTTCTCTTCTATCAATCAATCAATCAATCAAAGGCATTTGTATAGCGCACTGCTCACCCGGAGGGTCTCAAGGCGCTGGGGGGGGGGGAACGCTACTGCTCGAACAGCCAGGTCTTGAGTTGCTTCCTGAAGGCGAGATGGTCTTGCGTTGTCCGGAGGTGGATGGGGAGGGAGTTCCATGTCTTGGCTGCCAGGTAGGAGAAGGATCTTCCTCCGGCGGTGGCTCTGCGGATGCGGGGGACGGTGGCGAGAGCGAGGCTGGCGGAGCGGAGCTGGCGGGTGGGCTTGTGGAAGGTCAGGCGGCTGTTGAGGAACTTGGGGCCCAGGTCGTGGAGGGCCTTGTGTGCGTGGGTGAGGAGTCTGAACGTGATTCTTTTGTTGACGGGGAGCCAGTGCAGGTCTCTCAGGTGTTCGGAGATGTGGCTGTGTCGGGGGATGTCCAGGATGAGTCGTGCTGAGGCGTTCTGGATCCGTTGGAGTTTCTTCTGGAGTTTGGCGGCGGTGCCGGCGTAGAGGGCGTTCCCGTAGTCCAGCCGACTGGTGACGAGGGCCTGGGTGACCGTCTTCCTGGTCTCGGTGGGGATCCACCGGAAGATCTTTCGAAGCATGCGCAGGGTGTTGAAGCATGAAGATGAGACGGCGTTGACTTGTCTGGTCATCGAGAGGGAGGAGTCCAGGATGAAGCCTAGGTTGCGAGCGTGGTCCGTTGGCTTGGGGGTGGCTCCCAGGGTGGGGGGCCACCAGGAGTCGTCCCAGGCGGATGGTGATGATCCCAGGATGAGGACCTCCGTCTTGTCTGAGTTCAGTTTCAGGCGGCTGTTCTTCATCCATTCGGCGACGTCTTTCATCCCTTCGTGTAGGCTGGCTCTGGCGGCGTCCGGGTCGCTGGTGAGGGAGAGGATCAGCTGGGTGTCGTCGGCGTAGGTGATGATCTTGAGGTTGTGTTGACGTGCGATGGTTGCGAGGGGGCTCATATAGACGTTGAAGAGGGTGGGGCTGAGCGATGACCCTTGTGGAACTCCGCAGATGACTTCGGTGGCCGCTGACCGGAACGGGGGGAGGCGGACTCTCTGGGTTCTTCCGGCGAGGAATGAGGTGATCCACTCCAGGGCCTTCTCCTGGATGCCGGTGTTGTTCAGGCGCTGTACCAGGGTGCGGTGGCAGACAGTGTCGAACGCTGCGGAGAGGTCCAGGAGGATGAGGGCCGCAGTTTCCCCATTGTCCATTAGGGATCTGATGTCGTCTGTGGCTGCGATGAGGGCGGTCTCCGTGCTGTGGTTGGCTCGGAAGCCGGATTGCGAGTGGTCGAGGGATCCGTTGGTCTCGAGGAAGGCGGCTAGCTGTCTGTTGACGGTCTTCTCGATGACTTTGGCAGGAAACGGGAGGAGCGAGATGGGGCGGTAGTTCTTGAGGTCGGAGGGGTCTGCAGTTGGTTTCTTCAGCAGGGCACTGATCTCGGCGTGTTTCCAGCACTCCGGGAAGGTGGCGGTGTTGAAGGAGGCGTTGACGATGTCACGGAGGTGGGGTGCGATGATGTGGTCGGCCGTGTTGAAGATGTGGTGTGGGCAGGGATCCGTAGGGGATCCGGAGTGGATGGTGTTCATTGTGCGTGTTGTGTCTTCGGTGCTGACTGGGGTCCAGGTGCGGAGGGTGGCGGTGGGGGGCATCGGTTCGGTGGTGGGGTTTGTGGTTGGTGGGCCGAAGCTGTTGTGAATGTTGGCGATCTTGTCAGGGAAGAAGGCTGCGAGGGAGTCGCAGAGGTCTTGCGAGGGAGTGATGTCATTGTTTCCGGCGTCGGGGTTGGAGAGCTCTTTGACGATGCTGAAGAGTTCCTTGCTGTTGTGGGTGTTGTTGTCCAGTCGTTCCTTGAAGGCTGTCTTCTTTGTGGCGCGGATCAGTTGGTGGTGTTTGCGGGTGGCGTGTTTGAGGGCCGTCATGTTGTCTGTGGTCTGGTTGGTGCGCCAGGTGTTCTCCAGGGAGCGGCAGTTCTTCTTGGAGGTGATGAGCTCGTCGGTGAACCAGGAGGCTTTCTTGCTGCTGCGTCTGCTGGGGGGGTTCTTCTTCAGTGGTGCGAGGGCGTCTGCGCAGTTGGTGATCCACTGTGTGAGGTTGTTGGCGGCTTCGTTGGGGTCCGTTGAGCTGGTGGGGGGTTCTGGCTGAGGAAGGTGGTGAGCTGGTCGCCGGTGATCTTGTTCCAGCTCCTGCGGGGGGTTTGTTGAGGGTGGTGGTGGGTCGTCGTTTTACTGAAGCTGAAGTGGACGCAGCTGTGGTCAGTCCACTGGAGATTGGTGGAGTGGCTGAAGGTGACATATTTGCTGGATGAGAAGACTGGGTCAAGCGTGTGGCCGGCGTGGTGGGTAGGGGTGGTTACCAGTTGCTTGAGTCCGAGGTTGGCCAGGTTGTCCAGTAGAGCAGTGGTGTTGCGGTCCTTGTCGTCCTCTAGGTGGAAGTTGAGGTCCCCCAGGAGGATGTAGTCAGTGGAATTGATGGCGTGGGGGCTGACGAAGTCTGTGATGTCTTCGCTGAACTGTGTGCGTGGTCCCGGTGGTCTGTAGATGAGGGTGCCTCTGAGCGTGGTCTTGGGGTTGGTGTGTATCTGGAAGTGGAGGTGTTCGGCGGAGGTGAAGGTGTCATCGGAGTTGGTCGTGATGCGGATGGTGTTCTTGTGGATGATGGCGATGCCTCCTCCTGTCTGGTTGACGCGGTCCCTCCTGGTGATTTTGTAGCCTTCTGGGACGGCGATGGCGACGTTGGGTGCTGAGGAGGCGTTCATCCAGGTTTCCGTCAGGAAGGCGATGTCTGGTGCTGTCGAGTCGAGGAGGTTCCAGAGTTCGACGGCATGCCTGTGAACGGAGCGGGTGTTGAGCAGGATGCACATCAGGTGTTTGTCCTACTCCTACTCCTGGGACTTTTCAGGACCCTCCTGGCTGGTACATGGGTAGCTGGGGTCTCCCTGGGGTCCCTCCTGGTCTGAAATATCAATCTTCTCTTGAAATTGCACTTTTTCCTGTTTGTGTGTTTTGTTTTGACACTAATGCGGTAAAAAAATTGCGCTAACCCTTTTGTAACATATTTACGTGCTGCAAAACGGTCCAGTGGCAGTTTTGCAGCATTAGCAAAATTGTTCCTTGTGGCATGTCGCAATGGTTAACATCATTATTTTTTACGCTAACCATTCCTTAGAGCCATCGTATGTCATTTCTTAAATATGGCTCACAGATGGCACTAAGGAATGACACTAGCTTGCGTTAAAAAAAGACGCACACCTGCCCAAACGCAATTGTGCATCATTTTTCATAAATATGGGCCTGAGTCTAGTATTATGATGTTAGCGAGTGTTTCAGACCCCAAAGCAATGATTTTGTGCAGGGATGAAGTTTTCAGTTCATGCAATTACTTCTGCTTTGGGTATTTTACAGGGTACAGTAATTATTGCACCCCTGCAATTTCCCCATCAAATTTTAATCCACAAATGCCGGAAATACGGCAAGCATGCAGTAATTGGTCCCCTAAATACTGCATCTGCATTTCTGCCTCACCTGCAAGGCCAAAACTCAGCATAGAAGGTATTCACAACACACTGTAAACACCTCACTCTGGGTTATCTATATTTACTGGGTGCAGTAAATACCTCCTCGATTCCAACATACTTTGATTCAGTGCCTAACACTAGCAGAGAGAACAACGCAACACCAGAGAAATGAGCACCGAGTGCAGCAGATATTACAGAAAGAGGAGCATTGCATAACGTAAAGAAAACAGCACGAAGAACATAATATTAAATTAAGAGATCGCTGAATCAGGTTTTTGATCTTCAGCGAGAAGCATAGTACATGAGCTTTGAGGTATTAACTACAGGGAGAATATTCTGTGATTTGCAAAAAAAAAACTAATACATGTGTGCGCTGGTGTGTTTTAGAGTGCTGCCCCTTCAAGCAAATTGTACACCATTAGGAAACCTTTTTCACGTGAATCTCAAACATGAAAGTTCTGGTTTAGAATTTTCGAGTGAAGCACACTTCAAAGAGTAGACCACCTGACAGAGGTGTTACTTTATCGTATTAACAGACTGCCATTGCCATCAAGAAGGAAATTGGCTTTCAATTACATCTGACGCAAGAAAGTCTGGGACACGGTTGTGAAATAACTCCTCAATGTCACAGTTAATCACAGGTGTTGGAAATCCCATGGGATCTATTTCTGTGCCCTGTAAAACTAACTATTTGGGGTATGCTACGAATTATCAGATATAACTAACAATAATATGAGTTTGAGCCATTGTTTGCAGGGTAGTTTAGAACATGATACATCTTAAAGCATGTGAATAAAATAAGTACGAAACACAATGCATATTTAATCTTCTAAACAATGTAATGATTATGGAGGCAGAGCCAAAACGCAATAAATACCAAGAAACTACTTCAATACATTTTCTTATCTCAGTATGCAACTAGTATATCTTTTATTATAATAGGTTTCACATTGGCACATAAAACAAACTCATATCAACTACTTAAAACACTTCAAGGAGATCTTTACAAAGAGACGAAAAAAATCCCAAATATATTTTGACAATCCATAACAAAACAAAGCACAGGACAGTTTTCTGCCGGAATATTGATCGTAGTCAAAATATTCTGACTACAAACATACTGTGGACGAAAATATGGAAGGTAAGAAAATGTATTTTAGTTTGTTACAATAATATTGAAGTTTAAAACATGGCTTAGTACAATATTGTTTATGACATTATCTTAGTGTGTTGTATTATGTTTTTAGTCTTAAAATATTTCATTGTTGCATTTCATTTTTTAAATAAAATTATTGTCAAGTTTACATTGATTTTTCATGTTTTTGCGTTTAGTGGGGAACCATTTTGATTTTAATTTCTATAATAATCGATATCCATTGATTAATATGTCAAATAGGTAATTTTGAAATTATTAATTGTTTATTTCGATATTTATTTTTTAAAACGTTTTTATTTATTTTATTTTCAGGTGTTGGGCTTTGTTGGAGTACTGGGTTGTTAGTGTTTTAAAGGAGAAATATATTCAAATATATATGAATAATTGTATTATTTATGGAACTGTTTGTTTAAATTAATGAATTATTTACAAGCTGTTTTACTTTTGTGTTATTTAAATATTTGTTTTCATGGTAAGTATGATTTTAATTATGTTATTTTCAGGGGTTATTGGGTGTAATATGGAATTGAGTGTCAGTGTTTTAGTTAAAATATATATTGAGTCTTATTATTCAATTATTTTAATAACTATGTTAATTTTAAATTAGTAATTAGGTAGTGTGACTTACTTTCAGTATAGATGTGTAGTTTTTATTTTAAAATAAATGTTAGTTAATGTTAAATATTCTTTTAGAGAATTAAATATGTGCATTTTTTTGTGTGTGTAATTATTTATAAATTAGTTTACTATTCTTAGTAGTATTATTTTCAATTTTGGTGTTTTTAGAGGGTTTAGGGGGAGATGTTTCAAACAATGAAGCATTTATTATTTTGAAATGAGTTAATTTTCTATTTTGTTAGTATTGTAAAACATTTAGGGGGTCATTCTGACCCTGGCGGCCGGTGACCGCCAGGGTCACCGACCACGGGAGCACCGCCAACAGGCTGGCGGTGCTCCCTCGAGCATTCTGACCGCGGCGGATCAGCCGCGGTCAGAAACGGAAAGTCGGCGGTCTCCCGCCGACTTTCCGCTGCTCGGATGAATCCTCCATGGCTGCGGAGCGCGCTCCGCAGCCATGGGGATTCTGACACCCCCTACCGCCATCCTGTTCCTGGCGGGTCTCCCGCCAGGAACAGGATGGCGGTAGGGGGTGCCGCAGGGCCCCTGGGGGCCCCTGCAGTGCCCATGCCAATGTCATGGGCACTGCAGGGGCCCCCGTAAGAGGGCCCCACAAAGTATTTCAGTGTCTGCAAAGCAGACACTGAAATACGCGACGGGTGCAACAGCACCCGTCGCACCTTCCCACTACGCCGGCTCCATTCGGAGCCGGCGTCCTCGTGGGAAGGTAGATTTGCCCTGGGCTGGCGGGCGGCCTTTTGGCGGCCGCCCGCCAGCCCAGGGCAAATCTCAAAATACCCTCCGCGGTCTTGCGACCGCGGAGCGGTATTTTGTCGGTGGTAGACTGGCGGGCGGCCTCCGCCGCCCGCCGGTCTCGGAATCACCCCCTTAATCTTTTACTCAGTGTTCTATCTTTTACGCCAATTGATCAAAATATTTTAGAGAGTATTTTATTTTTTAGGTGTATGATTATCCTATATTTTTTATAATGAATATTAAAATGTGTAAGCGTGTAGGATTTGTTCTCTATTATCTAACATTTCAATATAACATGATATTAAAATGACTATTATGTAAATAATGATAATCAAATACGTATAATTGGACATATAGTTTATATTTTATGTTAAGGGTTTTAATGTATGGACTTAATTTGCTATTTTAAAGTGTTTTATATATACACACACATTTATATATGTTTGTAAAATAGCAGTTTGAATATTTATTCTGACCCCCCCGAAATGTATGAACTTGTCCCAAAGTTGGCGTAAGAATAGTCCATATGAGACAGCCCTCACCATTTACACACATTTTGCGCAATGTTTGTTTTATTGGGATTTAAATATTAAGGGGCTCATTACAAATTTGGTGGTCGGACCGTCAGACCACCAGACCACAATAGTGGCAGCCGCCAAAAGATTTCCATGTTGGCAGTCACACATACAGCCTTATTACGAGTTATACTGGCAGGACTGACAAAACCTAGCCAAATAAACAACACCACGAGGGTGGAAAATAGGTGGCACGACCGCCAGCGCCGACAGCCCAACAAGTAACCATCGATCCTATTACAAGTACTAAATTGAATTGGCGGTCCTGCTGTGGCAGTCCTCCAATGGCGGTTCGACCCACGGCGGTTAGCGGCCACCACAGTAATACACAAAACCACATTGGATGACTCAAAAAACAACACAGCTGACACACATACACATACCCGATATATGTGCACACCACACTATAAAACACACCCCTTCACACACCAGACTCCTTTGCAACTATCACGCAAAATACACCATTCATATCACCCACAAAAAGATAACTTTCATCTTAATTGGCACCCCTCCATCTCTCAGTGAGCAAATATGCCACACCCTCTAGACACCCACACCACACCCATTTGCACCCCTCCAATCCATTTACCACGCGTCACCTTCTCACTTTCCAGCACCTATCTTTATCATTGATTATTTCATTTCACCACTATGTCACCCCAGAAAAATCCCTGTTTCCCAAAGATGAGCTAAGAAACATTGTGGATAAAATCATAAGAGAAGAGCCACATCTATTTGGAGCCCAAGTCTAGCACACTACTATCGCAAAAAAAAATGAAATGTGGCAAAGGATAGTCACCAGAGTGAATTCTGAAGGCCCCACTTCATGCAAAAGGGATGACATCAGGAAGAGGTGGAACAACTTCTGGCGGAAAGTACGCTCCATGGCATTCAGGCACGAGCTGCATGTCCAGAAGACTGGTGATGGCCCCCAACCTCCTCCCTTGCAACTCACATCATGGGAGGAGAAGGTCTTGGCCATCCTGCATCCGGAGGGCTTGACAGGAATACCTGGGGGGTAGAGTCTGGTAAGTCACAACCCAAAAATATTACCAAAATGTATTGCCATGCATGCTTACTGCTCACCATTTGCCACCCTCACTATTGCACCACTCAACAGTTCAGTGTCCACCTGTCCACAGACCCCTGTCTGGCCACCAACATGTGAATTAGACCCACCTGAGGGACCTACATTTCTGTATAGTGGGTGTAGCACAGGGATTACCAGCACTACAAATTCCAGCAGGCACTGTCCCAACATTACTAAAACCAGAAAAGTTTAGCATACTCAAAATTGACATTTATTACAAACTCCACATTCTAGTGTACTCATTGAGAGGATGGCAGCTGTACAGTCTGGGGGTGGGACAGGAACTGACAGCAAAGCGGCCAAAATGCCAAGAGGCCCTGCTGCTCTCATTCTACTCAGCCTCAATACTGTTCTCTACCACTATGAACCTTCTCCCTCTATTCAACCAATAAACTGTACTCACCTGAGAGGATGGCATCTGTACTGTCTATGGGTAGAACAGGCACTGACAGGAATGATAAGGCCAGGAGGCCCTGCTACTCTCACTCTACTGAGGCACAACACTGTCCTCTGCCACTATGGCTCTTCTCCCTCTACTCAACCAGTAAACTGTACTCACCTGAGGGCATGACCCATGTATATTGTGTGTGTATCTTGAAGTAACATGACTGTAAATCCAAGGAGGGCCTGTCCCTGTAACTCCAAGAACCAGGCCAGTGTCCATATGATAATGTGCATCTGCCTGTGAACTCACATATGTTGTTTACCCACCTGGGAGGGATGAAGATACAGATCATGGTATACTCTGTGAGGTGGCTAACCACCTAGATCCATCTTGTGCAGCTATTTCTAGATGCAACAATTGTAGAAAGGAAGGACAGCTCAAACTGTGTGCCAAAACATCAAAGGCACCAAAATGCATCACATGAATAGTATTGGCAGCAGACATATTCCCAAAGCTTACTGACCACATGATGAAAATCGTCACATATACAACACGGTTCTGGATCTGCCTGCATGACAGTCAACTAGGTCTTAAGATGACCTAAACCACATCCTGCCCAGCCACTGTTTTCGATGCACTGCTGGTAAGATATAAGTATCTGACTATCCCAACAAGTGCCAATAAACTCAGACATCCTGAAGTTAGTTGACTGAAATTGGAATTGAAATGTCAGGTCGACACAGTGCGCATGTGTGCCTGTCACACAAGTCAAATTGGCAAATACAATATGTAAATGGCCTTCTTCAAATGTCACTGTCAACAATTATAGGTAGATGTCACAATATAACCTGTAACATTCTGTTTCTCACATCAATAGGTCCACCTGCCACTCGGAACAAAAAGACCACTCAAGAGACTGCCGCTATCTCCATGGATGAAGCCCTCTGTGAGGACAACACTCCTGGATGTGTGGACGTTGAGGACAGCTCTGGCCCATCCTGGCAACCTGGTCAGACAACACCTGTCAGCCTTACTGTGACCACATCAACTTCTCCCAGCCCTGTTGTGTCAACGTCTCAGCCAAACATTCACCCCCAAACCTGCGTCCCCAGGACAGTGAGAATAATCTTGTGCCGCTCCAGTCCAGGACCCTGAGTCACAACAAGACACCTCCGACAATGAAGGTCCTGGGACCAGTAGCAGGAGCCACGCTGCGACAAGGGCACAGGCACATGGGGGTAGGGAGCATGGGAGGGTTGGTGTGAGCCAGTGGCATGTGGCTGCTGTGGTTGATTCTGGCCAGGACACCATTAGCCAGGTCTCGGGAGCATACCAACAATCACAAGGTGTGATGGGCCACGTACTTGCCGAACTCAGGGAGATCAAGGAGCTACAGAGAGACTTCCATCGGAAAATCCGTGAACAGTGGGAGGCACACAATACCAACATGGCCTCCCTAACAGGCGTGCTGAGAGACATCAACACCACCCTGAGCAGGGATCATCAACAACATCAGACCCCTTCCATTGGCCAGTCAATTCCAGCCCCTTCTACACCTGTGGCAGCCACTGGAAGGGGGGCCTTGCCAGGTGAAGGACCTGACTCAGACACTCTGGGCTCTGTAGCTGAAGAGCCGCCCACAAGCAGGGACATCCACCCAAGCATCCAGGAGGTGTGGATGGCAAGAGACAAACCACTGCCATCAACTGAGCCTTTCCTGATGAAACTCCTTTGTGTACCGCTGATTCACTCTGTTGACGGTTCTCCAACCACTTACCCTTTACATGCTAGTAGGACACTGGACTTTGGACTCCAAATGTTGTGGCATCTACTCTAATGATTACATCCACCATGACTGATTCATTCGCTGTCAATTTATTTTTTGGAGTGTAACCTTAATTTCCTGTGCACATATAAATAAACACACCTAGCACTAAAATAATGTCTACCACTGATTTTTCGTTATTTTGAGATGTTGAATGTGAAATCCATGTGATACAAAGAATGAATACATAATATGAGAATGGATGGAGGGAAATGTCCCAGGTAGTGGCATACAGAGGATTACTACCAACACAATGACACAAGTGACTAGTCACACCAAACAATTTATTGTACTGTACAGCACACAGACTGCCACAAAGTCGAGACTGTCATAGCAAAGAATTGAGGAACAAAGTTGAATCATGCTAGGCATCTCAAGGGACCCCAGACCATAGAAGAGAAGCCAATGTCAGACCTTATCCTGTAGAATAGGCTAAAAGACTAGTGGATGTTGGCACCAGTTTAAACCTCATCACATACCAAAATCAGGTCTTCCAACTTTACATATGCCATGAAAACAAACAGTGGGCAGGACAACAGTCCCTAATCATAGGTCCATCCCATTACAATGAGCAAGCATCTGGTGGTATGATACCAACGTATGTCAGTGTTGTGGAACAGGTAATTTGGCCTACAATGAGGTAACACTTCGACAGCTACATACAGGTCATATAGGATCATTGTCAACATAATGTGAAATGAGAATGCATGAATTACACTGGATGACAACGTATATCAAGGCCATGTGATCACACACATTAGACAATTGGATCAACAGGTCACATCAAACAAGTATATTGTGCACTTCAGAATTCCTCTGACCCACTGCCCTAGCTGCGTTTGGCAAAGGAATTATACACCCCAAGTCTGTGACCAACATCACCTGGAGCAATCCATGACCACTTCATATGTCAGGACAGCAAGAGCTACATGCCAATGTCACAACTCTGAAATACCCACATGAAGATGGCATGGTGAAGAGCCCTGAATAAAACACAATGCAATGAGTTCAGGCAGAATAAACACATACATATGACCAAAACCATACATCAGAGTTCAGTAGATCCATACACATTTCCATGATACTGACACAAACAAGGAAGATAATGAAGGTATTAGCTATTTTCAGTTAGAATTTGCTATTATACCTTGGCTGTACATTGCATGGCATGAGATCCCCTTCCTCAATACATCCTGTCAACTACAGTTTCTCATACAATCACGGGAATCCCATAAAATCACACACTTGCACTCAAGTAAAGTATTGATTGATGAAGTCTGCATGCAAGTCTTCACCTTCCTCCTCATCACTGTCATCCTCACTTGGCGTTTCAGGATTCTCAGCTGGCGGCACTGCTAGCTCCCCCTCATCTGGTATATATGGGATGTTCCTCCTCGGGGCATTGTTGTGGAGCATGCAGCAGGCCAAAATGATCAAACATAATTTTCTGGGTGAGTGGACGAGGGCTCCACCAGTCTTGCCTATGCTCCTAAATCTGGCTTTCAGGAGTCCAAAAGCCTACTCCATGACATGCAGTGTTCTTCCATGGGCATCGTTGAAGCAGACTTCCCCTGGCGTATTTGGGTTCCTCACCGGTGTCAACAACCATGGACAGTTTGGGTATATAGAGTCCCCAGAAATGGAATGGGACATACAGTATCTCCAACAATCAGTCCCTCTCATTATGTCTTCTGCACCACACATTTGATACAAACACACATGACATTTGTGAATTACCAACCAGTCAGGCTCTCTCTGCTTACAGTTGTGACATCAGCTGTGGAATTGCACTGTTTCGCATGATGAAGGCATCATGGGCTGAACCCGGATAATGGGCACAGACCTGTGGATTGCAAACAACTTGGACATTGATGGAATGGAAGTTCTTCCTCTTCGTTGCTACGTGGTGGAACCAAGGCAGCTTGTGTACCATTCATGGCTACCACAACATATGGGATGTGCTCAAACCATAGAATTCAGCCTTCACATATGCAAAATCCTCACATTGAGGAAACCTGATATAGCTGTCCAGGTGTTTCAACATTGCTGAGAGTACATCAACACAAGACTGAACATAGGCTGGGACATCCCAGCAGATAGTTTCAATGTATGTTGGAAGGACCCTGTGGTCAGGAAGTGTAACACTGCCATGACTTGCACAATGGGAGGCATGCTATTTGGATGAGAAATGGCAGACAGTAGATCTGGATCCAACTGACGACAGAGATCCACAATTGTTTGCCTGTTCAGACAGTACATCTGGATGATGTGTCTGCCTTCCATGCCTGAAGGTCTGGCAGTGGACGGTAGACAGGAGGATGTCTGATCCTTCTCCTCCTTGGTTACCTATGTAGAACAAGTAATGTGTATAGCCATCATCCAATTAATTTATAATACATAGTTCATGTTATTGACATACTATGACATACTGTGACAAGGCATGCCATGATTTGATGACATGATGTTAAGTACATTTTATCACTGTCAATTACACAGGAGTAGCATGTTTCCCCATTGCCTCACCACAAATGAGTACACAACATCTATCTGGACAGCAACAATTTTTAACTTGAAACATGCTACACGTAATAGCACAAACGTTCCCAGTGTTAAGATGACCCCTGGGGTGTCTGTGCCCAAAATAAGAAATCTGTGCGAATGTCACCACGTGCAGTGCAAGATGGTGCTGCTTCTTTTCTGCTGCTCAAGTAGATTCTCTACTTGAGCTGCAGCTTCCGCTATGCGAACAGAAGGTTTCTCAGCACTAGCAGTAGTGACCATCTGTGACTGCTGTGTTGAAAAATCTCACTGGGACGTGGTCTGTAGTAAGATTTTCCTTTCTCACGCTCAACAACTTAACGTTGGCGAGCGCGATTGAGGAGAAAAACTTCGCTCCGCTGAGAAAAACTATGAAAACTCCGTGAGTGGAGCAGAGTTCACTGCCCACCCCTAGTTTCAATATGGCTGTGGGGTTTGCCAGACTTCAACCATGCAATTGCAGTAGTCTGACATCCTGTATTACTTTTGGGTAACTTTTGGAAATCCAGATGGCATGCATATGTCATGGCACATGTATGTGCCACTTAGGTGTAAGTTTTTGCTTAGACCTACTTGACCTGATGGTATTCTTTGTCACTCAGTGTTGTGGTTGAAGTGTTATCAGGTACATTTTGTGACCCTATTTCTCTTTCTTTTTGCAACATCAGCACCAGCATCAAAGAAGCCAGTGCACAGCTGAGTGGGGAAGCATCTGACCACGGGACCTCGGGTCAAGATACAACCAACACAGAGGGACCCAGTGGCCTGAAGGGCGAGGCGAGTGCCACAAGGAGACCAAACATTTCTCATCATGATCGGATTCCTCCTCCAGTGGCCACTCCCTAGTGGTGGCAGACCCAGGTGCACCCAGTACCATGCTTGTCTGCTACCCCCCATTCTATTACCAAGTTCCCTGTTGCTCTCCACCCAGTTGGGCGTGCCCGCTCACCCAAGAGGGTGGGCATCTCCTTTGCTGCAGCATCTCTGCCCCAGCCCCTGTTAGCCCTGCTGCCCTCAGTGAGGATGCTATTGACCTCCACAGAACGACCTCTGTGGGTCAGTCCACCATTGTGAATGCCATCCAGGGATTGGTGGGTCAACTCCAACAGACCAATGCATTCCTGGAAGGCATTCATGATGCAATGGCTGCCCTACAGAGATCTTTTCAGGCTCTGGCCTCCACACTGACAGCAGTCAGTCACTCCCACCTCCCCAATCCTAGTCCAAATCCCCTCCTCCCCTACCTAACAAAAGCGCACAAACAGATCCTCAGGCATCCACCTCAACAGACAAAGGTAGCACACACAAACACAAGCGCCAAAAGACACATCACCTGCATGCACACAGCAACAGTCACTACCCTCCCTGACACCCCCACCACCCTCAGCATCATACACACCACATCATGCCTACCCACCCACAACACCACAACAGTTTCAGACACAGCCACCACATCTATCCTACCCACAGACACCACCTCTGGAGACCCGTAGACTTCCACCCCAAACACCACACCCGCAGATACCACAGCTATTGACACACCTACAACCAGTACATCTGCTGTAGTACGGATAAAGAATTTTTAGATTGTTTATATGACATGAAAAAACACTTTTTGGCAAGAGGCTATAAAGATGAGATTGTGAATAAATCTATGAAGAAAGCAATATGTCTATCCCGGGAACACACGTTGAAATACATGACAGGTAACAAACAGAAAAAGAATGAGCATATACGAATTATATTGGATTATACAGAATATTCGGCTTTATTATTAAAAAGCATGAGGAAATATTGGTACATTCTGGCAAAAGATCCTACATTAAGTAAATACATAGATAAAAAACCCATAGCGACTTATCGTAGAGGTCAAACTCGAATTTTCTGTGTCCTAGCTACCCTAAACAATTAGACTCTAATTGGATGAATTTACATGATAGAGGTTTCTTTAAATGTGGTAGTTGTGGGATGTGTAAGTGGGTTTGTCAAGCACAAAAGGATTTAGTAGGTATGGATGACAAGTGATACTTGATACAAACACATATTAATTGTAATACCACATATGTTGATTTGTAAATGTAAAAGGATATATGTTAGAAGAACTATTTGTGCGCTTAGAGTAAGAATCGCTGAACACTGGAGAGCCATCAAACATATTGATGAAAGATATCCTATTGCAATGCATTTGAAAGAATGTAATGCTCAAAATCTGCATAAGGAATTTAAATTTTTCAGCTTTGAACATGTTAAATCTAGCTCAAGAGGAGGCAATAGAGAACTTGCTCTCAGAAGGAAAGAATCCATGTGGATTATGAAATTACAAGCAGTAGAATATGGTTTTAACTCGGATTACAAATTAGAATATTTTTTGGGAGACCTATGAATTATTTCTAACATATTTAATGTAAATGTGTAACAAACAATGTACACACATAATAATTATTATGACACTCTTCATATTCGATATAATATTCTAAATACTAACTCTGGAAAGAAAATTACAATAATTATAAAATTATATTATTTATCTGCAACCTAACTATGATCATTGCTCCCATTTATATACTAAACCTATAGTTATGGCATTTTGGTCGTCTTTTGTTTATATAACTTTGGTGTATACTTAGGGGCCTTGTTGTTTAAAATGGACAATAAGTAACGTGAGTTAATCCATTTTTTGTTTTGTTTTGTTTTTATCTTGATGCAGGATCATTCCACTACCTGGAAGAGATGTGTTGCCTTGGTTACGCGTACGCGCGTCTATCAGTAACTGAAGGTAGTCCGTCATTGATTTTCATTATTATGAAGTGGGGCTTAATTAGCCCGAAAGAGACGCTTTGCTTGTTTTACACAGTCACGCGTACTCATGTTTACACAAGCGAACACACGAGAAACATTGCACTGAATCTTTGAGGTGAGTGGGCCTATAGAATGCGTAATAAGAATTATTCACAGCGAGTTAATAACTGGGGCAGCACCTTAATCTAACTTGGGCGCACCCCCTCCGCCTGGGACAACTCATGGTGGCCGTCCACGCTGGGTCCCCCACCGACAGTGCACAAAACCTTGGCTTCACCCTCGACTCCTCACTCTCCATGTCAAAGCAGGTCAGCGCCATCTCCTCCTCCTGCTACAACACCCTCCGCATGCTTAGCAGAATTTTCAAATGGATCCCAACAGAAACAAGAAAAACAGTAACCCAGGCCCTCGTCTGCAGCAGACTCGACTACGGCAATGCCCTCTATACCGGTATCTCATCCAAACTCCTCCAACACCTCCAACGCATCCAAAATGCCTCCGCCCGACTCATCCTCAACATCCCTCGCCACTGCCACATCACCCCCCACCTAAGAGACCTTTACTGGCTCCCCGTCAACAAGAAGATCACCTTCAAGCTCCTCACCCACGCACACAAGGCACTCCACAACACCGGACCATCATACCTGAACAACAGACTCAGCTTCTACACCCCCACCCAGCATCTTCGCTCTGCTAACCTCGTCCTCGCCTCCGTCCCCCGCATCCGACACAAATCTTCTGGCGGCAAATCATTCTTGTACCTCACCGCCAAGACCTGGAACACCCTTCCGCCGGATCTACAACAGACCCAGGACCTTCTTTCCTGCAGAAAACTACTGAAGACTTGGCTCTTCGAGCAGTAGCAGCACCCTTCCCCCCCAGCGCCTTGAAACCCTCACAGGTATGTAGCGCGCTTTACAAATAAATTGATTGATTGATTGATATTCGATTTGCAGATAAACAAGTGATTATACAATTTGCACCAAACTTACTCGTTTTTTAATATATTTTACACTGGGCATTATTCTTATTGATTATATAAATTATAATTTTATTTAGGTATATATACTACTCATCTAGTGGTTTCTAGTGATATTACTTTGGAAGGGAGCACTGTGGATAGCTCCTTACAGATATCTTTTCATAAGATATCTTTAATACTACATTTATATTAAAGCTACACGTATAGTAACAATAATGAACCCCCTTGTGTGTGCATGTTTGTAACACATAAATTATAGAGGATGTCACTGAGGTGTATGGTGTAGGTGATATTATTTATATATAAAAACATTTTTTATAATTTCTTACAATAGAATTTTCTGATGTTATTCTACTATATATAGGGATTTCCACTGTGCTAATAAGGATAATATATACAAGTATTTTTGGTGAATTGTATGTGTTGATAACTATTGGAATTTTTTGGTTATTATTGAGGATGTAGATAATAAGAATATGGCTATTAATATTCATATTTATGTTATTGGCAGCCGCTTAAAGCCCTGATGAAGTCAATGGGGGAGATTCAACCCAGATGAAACACGTGTTGGCTTGGCTGAATTTTACTGTGAAGAAACATGATTTGACTGGATTTATCTGTGAAGAAGATATTAAAGAAGAAATGTACTGGATACATGATTCTGGGACTGTTGATTTGATATTTTGATCTTCAGTTTACTCACTAATGAACAAGAGTGCTAGTAGTTGTTGCTTCTGTTAGGACCAATCGCATTATTGTCCAATTGCAAGGTTTTTTTGGGGTAGTACCTTGTCTAGCACAGTTTCTGTACTTAAGAAGGATTGCTATGGTGAGCGCTTATTTCCTTCTCTTTCTACCCCTATCTGTGGTTATATCAGTACATCTGCTATACCTGCCGTCACCACTACACCATCAGTTAGCCACCCACCCACCACGGCATCCCCCGGCACCTCCACCCCTCCAAGCCCAAGGGACATAAACACCCTCATTCACACACCCAACAGTCACCCACCGCACACAAGCATTCCTCCCATGAGCACGCACACAAGACATCCACACCTACACATCAGACAACCACTCCCTCAACCTCCAGATCCTGACCCCATTCTGATGACCATACCCGCATGTCCAAAAAACATTTCCTTTGTGACCTAGACCTTACCCCTGTCATCCCTTCTACCTCCAAGGCCTCCCCTGCAAAAAACCCATATACCTTCCCTCAAAGAAGAAGCCCACTGCTCCCAAAAAAGTGCCCCCCCAAGCCAAAACACAAACCACTCCTCCCAGATCCGATCCCACCCCATTCCCGGATAATCCCTGAGGTGCCTGCCTGCCCCCTTGATGCCCCTTACTTTGGAGGTTATATGGCAGACAGGAGTCAACTAGGTACACAACAATGGCCCATGGATTCCTATTACATTGGACTGGCCTTTGTACATAGTTCATGCCATATTTATTTTTGACATTAAAGTCAAAAAGTTTATTTTGTTGGCTATACCTTTGTCCTGCAATTCCTTTCCTAGGTTGATGTTGTTCCTGAGTGACTTAGGTTGTGGACATCCAGTTGTGTGTGTTTGTGTCTTCTTTGCTGCTCCATGTACTGTTTTCTGCAGTATGTTGGTTTGTGTGCAGTGCTGTGGTGTCCCAAGGGAAGGGCAAATGTTATGTGTTAGGTATGTGTGTGTATATGCAATATTGGTTTCATGGTATTGTGCACTGATTGGTATGGCAAGTATTTCCTTTTGTGTTGTGTAATGTGGGCATGTATTGTGTTGTTATTGTATACATGTGATGTGTGTATTGTTGAGTTTTGTTTGTGCAGACATGGAGTGTGTTCGGTTGTGCTAGGTTGCCTAGCATTTGGGTGTGCATTTGTCCATTTAGGTGTGTGCCCTTGCAGCTAGTTCGTGTAGAGGTATGTCCCATGGTGCTAAAGTGTTAGAGTTGTATGCACCTTGTTAACTTGCCCTTCCCCATTGTGTGGCTGTGCATGACATTAGGTTTTGGTATTGTTTGTTCCTGAGATCCATGTGCCAATCCTAGGGTGCCACATTACCTCTCTACCCGTGCCCCACATTTCTTGCATATTATGCTGGGACAGTTAAAGATGGCATCATGCAGGAGTTACTGGCTGCTTCTTCTATTGGGGGCTTAGCTCTGCCGTTCACTAACATCACTGCCAGGGCCTTACCCACCAAATCTTCAGAGGAGCTCCCTCCTGTGTTGGTTCCAGTTTTTTGGGATTTCTTCCTTCTTAAGTGGCCTTGGGCTGTCACCAGCCCTCATACAGTATGACAGTTAAATAACAAATGCAGATCTCATCCCACCACTTCTCGCTCAGGAGATGAGGGAAGTAATGTTAATTGTTCCTTTTGTGTGGGGGGATGCCTTTGTTCCTGCTATTGGAGAGAAATATAATTAATTTGGACCGGCAGGCTGACCAAAGGCCTAGACTCTGATCCTAAGCTGAGCCAGAGAAGTATGACAATTCTGGATGACCATTAAAATATACATCTATAGTCTTGGGACCTGTGAATATGAACTGGGTGAACCTTCTCCACTCTGGTTTCATACCCCACCAGACTAAGGGAAGAAAAACTGCACTCTAAGGCAGATTTACCTCCAATGATTATAATAAAGTGTCACTACAGACAAAACAGTAAATCACACTGACTTTACCAATGCGAGCCCACAAATAGTATAAGGTGTATCTCAGGTCAATAACTTACCCTGCAGAGTCCCCTCTGTACCAGGCTACCTGTGCATAGTTACTGAACTGCACATGATGGTAGTTTCTCACATGCAGCCTACACACATGTGCATATGTGTGTGTGCACATGTGTCCACATGTAACCAGCCTGTGCCCCTCACTGTAGCTGTACCACAGAAGCCTTATCTTAAAAAGCAGACATTCGTGGTACACAAGCAAAGTCCATCTGCCATGTGAGTACTGTGGGTGAGACTCATGTAGTGGGCCTCACCCACATTAAAAATTACACTGGGTGAGCCAAAAGCAAAAAAGTAGGGGCATATTAAATGGGTGCAACCCATTTTGTAACAGATTGCAACTTAGAAGATTTTTTCAAATGTAACATCTTTGTGAATAATCAGACTATCCACCTATTGTACACTTAGGTGCTGGAATTCTCTTTTTTTCATCATATGACATAGCTTTGACTTTCTCTAAAGACTCTTGTGCAGACGTCTGGATTCTCTGCAGTTCAGTTATATGTTCTTGCCCTGAAGGAAGTGATTCAGATGAACGTTAATCTAATGGCAGTACCCTACTTTGACAGCAACACATTCAGAAAAAGGTGATGTTAGAAATGGGGTCTCTGGTTCGCAGTCAGTTTCCACTCTGTCCAAGCAGGGACCCTCACTCAAGTCAGGGTAAGGGAGATACACAGCTCAGATAACCCCTGCTCACCCCATTGATAGCATGTCACAAGCAGTCAGGTTTAGCTCAGAGGCAATGTGCAAAGTATTTGTACAAACACACAGTAACCCAGTGAAAACACCACAGAAGCACTCAACACCAGTTTAGAACAATAACCAATATTTATCTGAGTAAAACAAGACCAAAATGACAAAATTCCAACATACACAAGCAAAGTTATGAATTTTCCAAGATTAGACTTCAATATAGTGCTTAGAAACATAAATGCTTCAATTTGGTGTTATGACGGCATCGTGATGGAGTCATTCCCAACAATCTGGCAGCACAGGTGCCAGTCACGGAGTCACATGGAGCCCCAGGGACTGTTCTTTTGGTAAACGAGGAAACAAACCGGTGCATGGAATCAGGGAGGTGAGACTTTGCTGGATCCGGTGCAGCATTGGCTCCTCACTGCAAAGCAGGGGGGTGATGCACCCTCGGTGCAAGGTATCGGTTCCTGATAATCTGACAGGTTTGATTAATCTGGCAGGTCAAGACGCAATGGGCGACCTCACGGGGTCGCGGTCACATCATGGGGCTGCAGATACTGCAGCAGAGTTGGGTGTCATGAACTTCGGTGACACAGCACTTTGGGAGTCATGGAGTTCTGGAACTTCAGCGAAGCTGCAGTAGCGTCAAGCCTGTAGGTCCGGTTGGGGTCGTTTCACTCCAGTGGGAATCATGGCTTCGGGTTACAGACAGCCGCACAGGGTTGTGCAGCAGTGCTGGTTCTGGAGTCGTCCGGAGTCGGGTTGCCTGGATCTTCTTGTCTTCTAACCAGAAATCACTTCCAAGGGCCCAGGAACTGGATTGGCACCACTTGGCAAGTCAGGGTCCTCAGCAGGAATACCCAGGTGCTGGCAGATGAAGTCTTTGAAATCCCTTAGACTTCTTAACAGGGGGCAATCTCAGTCCAAGTCCTTGGAGAAACTTCACAAGCAGGATTTCAGAAAGCAAAGTCCAGTCCTTTCCCTCTTAAGGCAGAAGCAGCATCAGCGGGCCAGCACAGCAAAGCAACAGGCAAGGTGGCAAATCCTGCTTAAGCATCAAGCTCTTCTTCTTGGCAGAAGTTCCACTTAATCTAGAAGTAATCTGCAAATCTGGGGGTTTGGGTCCACTACTTATACTAATTTCTGCCTTTGAAGTAGTCAAACTTCTGTTGTTCACAGAATCCTGCCTTGTCCAGGCCTGGCCCCAGACACACACCAGAGGGATGGAGACTGCATTGTGTGAGGACAGGCACAGCCCTTTTGAGGTGTAAGTGTCAGCTCCTCCTTCCCCACTCTAGCTGAGGAGACTCATCAGGGTATGCAGGACACTCCTCAACTCCTTTTGTGTCACTATCTAGAGGGAATTCACAAACAATCCAACTGTCAGTCTGACTCAGACGTGGATTCTACAGGCAGGCAGAGGCACTGAATGGTTAAGCAAGAAAATGCCCACTTAAAGTGGCATTTTCAAACAGCCAATCCAAAAACCAACATTACCAAAATATGTATTTTTAAATTGTGAGCTCAGGGACCCCAAACTCCACATCTCCATCTGCTCCCAATGGGAAACTGCACTTGAAAGGTATATAAAGGCAGTCCCCATGTTAACCTATAGGAGAGACAGGCCTTGCAATAGTGAACAGCGAATTTGGCTGTATTTTTCTATTAGGACATGTACAACACACCAGCACATGTCCTACCTTTTGAATACACTGCACCCTGCCATTGGGCTACCTAGGGCCTACTTTAGGTGTGACTCACATGTAGTAAAAGGGAAGGTTTAGGCCTGGCAAGTGGGTACACTTGCCAGGTCAAATTGACAGTGCACAACTGCATACACAGACACTACAATAGCAGGTCTGAGATGTGTTTACATAGCTTCTCATGTGGGTGGCACAATCAGTGCTGCAGGCCCACTAGTAGCATTTGATTTACAGATCCTAAGCACCTTTAATGCACTTTAGTAGGGACTTACTAGTAAGTCAAAGATGCCAATCATGGATAAACCAATCACCAGTACAATATAGACTGAGAGCATATGTACTTTAGCACTGGTTAGCAGTGGTAAAATGCCCACAGTCCCAAAGTCAACAAAAACTGGTCAGAAATAATAGGTGGAAGGAGGTAAAAAGTTTGGGGATGACCCTGCAAAAAAGGGCCAGGTCTAACACAACCCCCACCAGCTTAAAGCCAGGGGAGACCAATCAATACTTTGATTGACTTCCTTGATTGGGGAGATTGAACATGGACCCTGACCTGCAACAGCAGGGGCGTGTTCTAGTTCTAAGCCTTCCTGAACCCAGTTGGATTCCTCTGTCCATAATCTCAGGGCCCACTAAGCTAACCCATGGGGGACCCCTCTCATCACCTGTAGATACCATCTGTGCCACACCTAACCTTACTTTGCTTACAGATGTATCCCAGTGGGTAGACAGTACCACCATGGCCAACACAGTGGTGTGCCTACTCCACCCTCGTGGTGTGACTCTTGTCCCCAACCCAAGGGCAACTCTGTCCACCAGGACAGCAAACCACAGTGGCAACTGACAGCTGTCAGTGATAGGAGCCATGCCCTAGGCCTTTCAGGGTTGTCTAACCATTGTGATTTGGAGAGTGGGGGGCGGCAGCCCCAGGTGCCTGACACCCTTTGTCCATTCTCCCTTCCACCAAGACAAGGATGGCAGCCTGCCACTGGTTCTCCCCTCTGAGGCACTGTACCATCCCCTCAGGAGCGGCACCCCAGAGTACAGAATTGTCAGGGTGCTTGAGGAAGCAGTCCTGCACAGTTTTCCCACCAGTGCAGGGATGTCACCCTGACACTAGTTTCCCAACCTAAGGGCTGTACCCTTGGATTGAAAAAGGGTCAGAGGTGAGTCTTTCCCTCCCCTGCCCCCCTTCCAGAGTTCTGCATAAAGTAGAGTACACCCAGAAGATAACACCATAGGGACACTGTTAGCAGTCGCCCCTCCCTCCAGGTTAGGCAGAATACCCTGAACCTGGCCTTCCAACCTAGGGTCTGTACCTTGAGGCTGAACCTGTGCCTGGAAAACCAGGACTTCCTGGGGAGTATTCCTATCCCCCCAAGGGAAACACCCTCTTCAGATGTTGCACAACAGTCTATCTGGCACTGGTCTCCCGACTTCTGCCCATCTGGCAGATCATGAGGCCCTCCCGAACAGAAGTGGTATCACCAGGGTCATTCCTTGGGTGCCCTGACCTCAGAACTGACCCTCCAGGTTCTCCATTGGGGACTGTCTCCCACACCCACCCCTCCATCTGGACTTCTGGATCCTCCTTCCAGGAGTGGTACTGCCAGACACCAGACCAGGTGGAACGCTTATGACAGCCGCCCCACCCCAAGTTCTCCTGACACTATTGGGCCCCTCTGAGCAGATGGTCTTATAGTACAGGCTCCCTCCCTGGAGTTCCCTCACGGAACCCACTAGGCTCCTGGACTTGGTTTTGGGGATTCTGGGCCTCAGCCCACCCCCATCCCCTCTCCTCTGAGATGGGACAGGAGACCTCCTCGCCCATCCCACTACACTTTGACCTTTCTGGGTCACTGCAAACCTTCCCCTCCTTCCTTGGGTGGGGAAAACCTGAGCCACTCCCTTAAGGAGCACCCCCAAATTCCTCTTCAGATGCTCTGGTACTTATCCAGAGGTTTGCCTTCAGTGCAAGTTCACTGGGGTCAGAGAACTCAAACTCCACCTGGTGTTGGCGTAGCTATGGGAAACAAGGACTGAACATATGCTCTCCAGCAATCACATCACACTGTCCCACACATATGTTAACCAAACTACCCTCTACCTCACCATCCAGTGCCTTGAAAAAGTACCCCACATCACCCTCCTGAGACTGGTGAGACAGTATCTGACTGTCCCTGACACTCAACCCACACTGTTCTGGGGTGTCTCCATACTTCATTACCAGGAGTTCTACCAGGGGGATCCCCTCTCCCTGTCACGCTCACCTGGAGCCAGTAGAGCTACCCTCCCACCACCAGGACTTTGACTTCCCGTGCCAGTTCCCCATTCCACCTCGGGGACCCTGCACACTACTGGAGCTACCTTATAAACCTGAAGCTCCTGGTGTATGCCATCCCCCTTCTTCAAGTTGGGCACCAAGGGGCATATTTATACTCCGTTTGCGCCGAATTTGTGTCGTTTTTTTCGACGCAAATTCGACGCAAAACTAACTCCATATTTATACTTTGGCGTTAGACGCGTCTAGCGCCAAAGATCATGGAGTTAGCGTCATTTTTTTGCGTGAACACCTTCTTTGCGTTAATGATATGCAAGGTAGGCGTTCCCGTCTTAAAAAATGACTGCGATGCATACGCGTCGTATTTACACTCCCGGGCAAAAATGACACCCGGGAGTGGGCGGGTCTAAAAAACCCGCATTTGCGCCGGATTTTAGCGCCTGGGTCAGGGCAGGCGTTAAGGGACCTGTGGGCTCAGAATGAGCCCAGAGGTGCCCTCCCCTGCCCCCAGTGACACCCCCTGCCACCCTTGCCCACCCCAGGAGGACACCCAAGGATGGAGGGACCCACCCCAGGGACATTAAGGTAAGTCCAGGTAAGTATTTTTTTTTATTTTTTTTTTGTGGCATAGGGGGGCCTGATTTGTGCCCCCCTACATGCCACAATGCCCAATGACCATGCCCAGGGGACAGAAGTCCCCTGGGCATGGCCATTGGGCAAGGGGGCATGACTCCTGTCTTTGCTAAGACAGGAGTCATTTCAATGGGGGATGGGCGTCGTAAAAAAATGGCGCAAATCGGGTTGAGGCGATTTTTTTGCCTCAGCCTGACTTGCACCATTTGTGGACGCCCATACGCCATTTTCCCCCTTCGCCGGCGCTGCCTGGTGTACGTCGTTTTTTTTAACGCACACCAGACAGCGCCGGCGGCTAACGCCGGCTAACGTCATTGAATAAATACTGCGCCCGCATGGTGCTTCAGAATGGCGTTAGCCGGCGCTAATTTTTTTGGCGCAAAACTGCGTTAGCGCAGTTTTGCGTCAAAAAGTATAAATATGGGCCCAAGTTCTGGACATGTGTACTTCTTCCACAGTACTGGATGTAACATTTTTGCTGCCACCATCTGAACTGGACTCAGCCCTCATGGCTTCCAGCTTCAGCTCTCCACAGCTCAGTTCCTGAGCTACCAACATTTCTTTTTCCTTGGCTAAAGCTCTCTCAGTCTCAGCTCTCTCAAGCTCTTCATCCAGCTCTCTCAGCCCTTGCTCGCAAGCTAGAATCCATTTGGCTTGCTCTATTTCCCTCTCAGAGCCACTACTCTCCTCATCAGAGTAGTCCTCCTCTTCAGAATCATCTGGTATGGTTGCTTCCCAGTGTTTCATCTCATACTGAAACAGGGCTGTCTCAAGAACCCACCTTCGGGATCTTCTCTTCACAGCCAGTCCCCTTTCCTTGCAGAAAAAGTTTAGCTCCCTCGTTGTATAGATCTCTAGGTGCCAGAAGTTGACTCCCATTCTGCCAAGGCCTCACATGTGCAACCACAAACTAGAGTCCCAGATATCAGTAATACTTCCAGGAGGGCACATGAGGACATAAGAGGAAAAAAACAATATGTGGTCACGTAATGGTCTGCACTGAGACAGTAGTGTACACCAATCACTGTATGCCAAGTACAAATACAAGTCCTGTCCTCACCGCTGATCACCAAATGTTAGAAATGGGGTCTCTGCTTGGCAGTCCGTTTGCACTCTGTCCAAGCATAGACCCTCACTCTAGTCAGGGTAAGGAAGATAAACAGCTCAGATAACCCGTTCTTACCCCCTTAGTAGCTTGACACAAGCAGTCAGGCTTATCTCAGAGGCAATTGGTAAGGTATTTTTACAAATACACAGTAACACAGTGAAACCACCAAAAATGCTCTCAACACCAGTTTAGAAACATACCCAATATTTATCTGAGTAAAACAAGACCAAAATAACAACAATCCAACACACATAAGCAAAGTTATGAATTTTCAAAGATTAAACTTCAATATAGCACTTAGAAACACAAATGCTTCAATTTGGTGTTATCACACCGTCGTGACGGAGTCGTTCCCAACATTCTGACGCCAATGGCACTGGTCACATATTCACATGGAGCCCCATGTACAGTACTTTTGGTAAACGAGGAAACAAGCCGGTGCACAGAGTCAGGTGTCGCTGGATCCGGTGCGATGCCGGTTCCTTACTGCAGAGCAGGGGAGCTGATGAGCCGTTGGTGTGAGGCATCGGTTCCTAACAATCTGGCAAGTTCAATAAATCCAGCAGGCCACGACGCAATGGGCGACCTCACAGGGTCGCTGTCACGCCACTGGGGCTGCAGGCGCCGTGGCGGAGTCGGATGTAACGGACTTCAGTGACATGGAACTTTGGGACTCACGGAGTTGCCGAACTTCACTGAAGCTGCAGTCGCGTCAGGCCTGCAGGGTTGGTTGGGGTTGCACACTCCAGCGGGGACCATGGCTTTGGGTCACAGGCAGCGGTCCAAGTTCGTGCAGCGACACCGGTTCTGGAGTCATCCGGAGTTGGGGTGGCTGGATCTTCTTGTTTTCTCAACAGAATTCACTTTCAAGGCCTAGGATGCTAAACAGTTTTATCCAGACCTGTGATGTATGTGCTTAGATTTAAAGTTCACACAGGAATCATAGTGGCATTATAAGAGAAAGATCTGTTTCTCTCAGACCATGGAACATTCTGTCCACTGATTTTATTGTTAAATTACTAACTAGCCAACAGTGTATTGTCATTCTTGTGATTCCTTGACCATTTACCTAAATTGGGACATTTTGTTGCATTGGCTGGACTTGCCCTATCCAAAGAGTTAGCACAATGTTTTGCAAATCATGTCAATAACCTACATAGTGTGCTTCAAGTTCTGATAACAGAAGTACTCAAATTAAAAAAAAAAGTTTTTTCTGCATTGTGCAAAGAATTAGATATGGAACCTCATCTGTGCAGTAGCTATCATTCTCAAATAGATGAAGACAGAACAGTTCAATCAGTGTATTGAACGATACTTGTGGTATCATTACATAATTACAAATAGAGGATTTGAGTAAGATGTTAAGGTTAGCATAATTACCCTTTAAGAAGGCTGAGGATGCTGCTATAGTACTGTCACCTGTTGGACCTGCCCCTTTTAGCAGTCTCATCCTCAAACTTTTTGTCTCCTTCTACCTAGTCTTTCTGACCAGTTTTTGGTGGCTTTAGGACTCTGGGCAATTTTCCACTGCTAACCAGTGCTAAAGTGCATATACTCTCTGTCTAAATTGTACTGGTTTATCCATGAGAGGCATATTTGACTTACTAGTAAGTCCCTAGTACAGTGCACTAGAGGTGCCCAGGGTCTGTAACTCAAATGCTACTAGTGGGTCTGCAGCACGGGTTGTGTCACCCACATGAGTAGCCCTGTAAACATGGCTCAGACTTGCCACTGCAGTGTCTGTGTGTGCAGCTCTAAACTGCCAATTGGACTTGGCAAGTGAACCCACTTGCCAGGCCTAAGCCTTCCCTTTTCATACATGTAAGGCACTACTAAGGTAGGCCCTCTGTAGCCCCATGGCAAGGGTGCAGTGTATGTTTAAGGTCGGACATAAACTAATGTGTTTTACATGTCCTAACAGTGAAATACTGCCGAATTTGGTTTTCACTGTGCCATACCTAGCTCTCTCATAGGTTAACATGGGGGCTGTCTTTAAATGTTATTAAAGTGCAGATTCCTTTGGGAGCTGATAGAAATCTGGAGTTTAGGGTCTCTGAACTCACAATTTGAAAATACATATTTTGGTAAAGGTTGTTTTTAGAGTGTGTGTCTGGGTCAGTTTGATAGTTAGGCAGTTTGCACCTCTCCTCTAGACAGTGACACAAAGGGACCTGGGGTGTAGTCTGCATATCCTGATGAGCCATCTGGGCTGGAGGGGAAGGGAGGAGGGGTCACTTATACCTGAATGGGCTGTGCAAGCACTGACACAATGCAGTCTCCAACCCAATGGTGTGTGTCCGGGGCCTGGGCTGGGCAAAGCAGGATCCTGTAAACAAGAGAGACTTTAGGTTTCTTCAACATCTCTTCTGGATTTAAGAGGAAACTCTGCCAAGGAGAAGAGCTGAAGAGCTGAGGAGAAGTGCTGCACCTGCCTGTAACTGTGCTTTGTTGGGCTATCCTGCAGTTGTTGCTTCTGTCTGTGAAAGGGGACAAAGACCCAGACTTTGTTGTGCATTGCTGCCTGAGAAGAATCTCCAAGGCCTTGAACTGAGCTTGTCTCCTTTTGTTGAAGTCTCAGGGCCATCAAAGACTTCCCCTGCCAGCACTTGGACTCTCTGCTGAGACTCCTGCCCTGCCAAGTGGTTCTCTATTCAGTACCTGGGCCTTCAAAAGGTGAAATTGGCAGCCAAGAACTGAAAATCCATGCACAGAATGCTGTGCTGGGAAATTTTCGATGCACTTTCTGCAAATGTTAAACGATGCGCCACCGGCTTCACAGCTAAAATCGATGCTCCACCTGCATCGTGGCTGGGATATCGATGCATCGTAGCTGGAGAAAAGATACACAACACCCGCTTACAGTGGCTGATAACAACGCAAACCCCACACAGCATGGTTTTCTGATTCCGTGCAACCGGATTATCCATGCATCGTCCCTGGGCGTCCAAGTCAACCCCACTCAGCCCGGATCCGAGGTGCCCCATCTGGAAATCGACACATTGCTCTCTTGCGAGGGAGAAAAACAACGCATTGCCGACCCGACTGGAGAAGGAAACGACGCACGGCCTCACTCGCACACAAGGGAGGGGGGGAGAAAAAAGAGAGTGACACACACACGCACAACACCCCCCCACCCCCAACATCATACACATATACAGCTGCAGTAATAAAACAAATTTACCCCGTACCCCTAAGGAATAATGCAAGGACAACACGAATAGATGAAAGTGAGTGTAATAATATAAATACAGTAAAAAATATGAACATTCAATCTAAATGTATATACATATGTACAGTTCAAGAGACACTGCCCAGTCCTCAATGTGCGTGGGCCACAGGGCCACATGACAAAGTTCAAGGCCCCACTTGTCTCCTGCACCAACAGGGAGAGAATACTGCAGGGGCATCAGTTGGAAAATAGGCAGGCACCTCAAGGGGACGGGGAACAGGGGGCACCTCAGCCGGCAGGTGGACCAACACCATTGGTCCTGGAGGGGGCAACATACCCTGTGCTTGGTCCTGGGGAGTGCAAGGCCACAGTCTCTCAAGTAGGTGACTTGCCCACGTGCTCTGGAGGGTGCAACATACCCTGTGTTTGGTCCTGGGGCGTGCAAGGCCACAGTCTCTCAAGTGGGTGAATACCCCACTGGTTCTGGAGGGGGCATCGTGTCCTGTGCTTCTGATCCTGCTGAGGATGGGGTGAGTGGGTGCCGTACCCACTAGTTCTGGAGGGGGCCTCGTGCCCTGTGCTTCTGATCCGGGGGAGTTCAAGGTCACAGTCTCTCAGTTCGGTGTCATACCCACAGGATTTGCATGGGACAGGCCGCACAACAGCCCATGGAGGCAGGACTACACACTGTCCGCCGGATGTGACGGCTGCTCAGTGGTGGTAGTGGTGCTGCTGCTGGTGGTGTTGGGGGGAGGCTCCAGCCCATCTCCTGCTGCCTTGAACGGCTGCCCACTGCTGGTGGTGGTGGTGTTGCTGCTGCTGGTTGTGGGGTGAAGCTCCTGCCCATTCCCTGCAGCCTCGGACCGCTGCCCACTGCTGCTGGTGGTGGCAGTGGTGCTGCTGTTGGTGGTGGTTGTGGGGGGAAGCTCCTGCCCATCCCCTGCAACCTCTGACAGCTGCCCACTGCTGGTGGTGGTGCTGCTGATGTTGCTGTTGGTGTTTGTTGGGGAAGCTCCTGCCCATCCCCTGCAGCCTTGGACAACTGCCCACTGCTGGGGGTGGTGGTGCTGCTGCTGGTGGTTGTGAGGGGAAGCTCCTGCCCATCCCCTGCTGCCTCGGATGGAAGCACAACCATGGTTGTTGTTAGGGGATCTGACTGAGTCCCAGCACCAGGCCCCTTGTCCTTCCTGCCTGCTGGTGCAGGCCCCTTGCCCTTCCTGGCAGCAGCTGGGGATGGGTCCTTGCTCTTCTTGGCAGCATTTGGGGCAGGCTTCTTGCCCTTCCTGGCAGCAGCTGGGGATGGCACCTTGATCTTCTTGGCAGCACTTGGTGTAGGCTCCTTGACCTTCCTGGCAGCAGGTGGGAATGGCACCTTGGCCTTCAGGGGAGCAGCTGGAGAGGGCTCCTTGCCCTTCCGGGCAGCACTTTGGGCAGGCACCCTTTCCATGGGGCTGCCTGGTGCCCTGGGTCCTTTAGTACCACGAGTAGATGTGGACACTACTGGGCCCATTGACTGGGTGGCTGAGGTGCTTGCCTGGGTTTTTGTCACCCTGGCCAGATGTGAAGGACGGGGGAGGGGGAGGGAAGAGGTCAATGGTGGAGAGGAAAAGCTGCTTATGGACACTGGGGCAAGAAGAGGGAGAAGGTTTGGGAGTGGAGGATGAGGGAGTGGTTGTCAAAGGTGTATGTCTGCTGGATTTGGGTACAGGTGCATGGGCTGTCAGCTGTTGTGAAGTGGATGGCTGTTGGGTGTCTGCATGCTTGCGTTTGTGTACCTTGGGGGGCAGACACAGTGGGAGAGGACACAGGGGACGCATGCATGGATGTTGTGGAGGTGTCTGCCATTGAGGTGTATGTTCTGCATGGTGTAGTGATGATTCTGGTAGTGGATATTGATGTAGTGCATGCAGGTGTGAGTGTGGACCTAACTGGGTGGGAGGTGAAGGAGGAGGAGGGGGAGACAGTGAAGGCAGTGGATGTTGTTGTGTCTGCAACTGTATGGTGTTTGCGTGAGTGCCTGTGGGATGAAGTGTGGTGCTTGTGTTTGCCTGTGCCACTCTTGGGTGTTGTCTAGTGTGCATGCTCGTCTGACTGTGTGCTTGGGATTGGTTGGGGTTGAGGAGAATGGGCCTGGGAAGTGTAATTTGGAGGGGGGACGGTTGAAACAGGGACAATGGCTGCCATCAGAGAGCAGGCCAGAGCCTGAATCGATCTCTGTTGGGCCACCAATCCACTGGGAATGCCCTCCAGAAATGCATTGCATTGCTGCATCTGGGACGCCAGCCCCTTGATGGCATTCACAATGGTTGACTGCCCTACAGAGATAGATCTCAGGAGGTCAATAGCCTCTTCACTCAGGGCAGCAGGGCTCACTGAGGCAGGGCCTGAGGTGCCTGGGACGAAGGAGATGCCCACCCTCCTGGGTGAGCGGGCACGGGCAACTCGATGAGGGGCTACTGGGAGGGTGGTGCTGGTACGGAGGTGGCGGCTGTACCTGCAGCTGGGGTGGTCACAGAGGTGTCTGCCACCACCAGGGAGCTCCCATCAGAGGATGTATCAGAGTCTGTGTTGTCCCCTCCAGTCTCCGCCGTGGTGCTTCCCTTGACCTCTGTCCCACTGGTTCCCTCATCGGTGGACTCTGCCTCCAGGGTCCCGTGGGATGTAGCTCCCTCTGTCACCGGTGCCTCTGCTCCTCCGCCAGATGATGCTAATGCGCATAAGGATAGGATGACAAAACAAGAAAGGGGGAGAGACACAAAGGATACACTGGGTCAATGACTGCACCAACACTACTGTTGGCGTACACAGCACCCTCACACACAGGGACCAGGCCTACTCACTATGCATTGCACTACCAGTGAAATGGATAGTCACCAAGGAATGAGGAGGGGCACACACCACCAACTGCAGCACACCTGGGACCCACGCAGCCCTGCCTACAAGTGAATACTAACAAGCTAGGTAACCAGTATTTTCCATTCAACCCTTAGCCACCAGAGAACCTACACTGCTATGTCTAGCCTTGCCTTGGGGCACCCACTGACTCACATCCACCACCCAGATACCACCCCACCAGCCATTAGTTGCAATGATAGCAACTGTGCTCACCCTCTTGTGGCTGCTGTGATGCCATCAAGCGCCCATCCAGCTCAGGGTAGGCCACTGCCGGTATGAGGGTCATCAGTGGGGTCAGGGTCCGACGGGCACCCCTTCCTCTTTGGGAAGAAATCCCCAGCTGGGCCACCGCAGACTTCCATGGCCAGCGTCTCAGGTCCTCCCACCGTTTTCGACAGTGGGTGCTCCACCTGCCATAGACCACCAGGGTCTGCACGTCCTTGGCAATGGCACACCATAATCCCTTCTTTTGATGGGCGTTGACCTGCAGAGGCAATACAGACAGGAGATTGTGGTGTGTGATGTGGAGTACGTGAAGGGTGTATGTGGTGTGTGTGTCTAGTTGTCTCTGTGCTCTTCTTCTCAGTCTCCAGGTGGCAATTGTTGCACGTAAGGGGTTGTTGGTAATGTGGGTGTGGGTGTGGTGTGTGTATCGGTGTCAGGTGTGTGTATTTGGTATTGTCCAATGTAGTGTTGTTTTGTATGTCGGTGTCCATACTGAGCGTAGCGGTGTGTACCGCCTATGGTTTACCGCAGTTCAATGTCCGCCGTTTTGATTCGTGGGTCATAATGTGATGGGCGTTTTTCTGTTGGCGTAATGGTATGGGTTTTGGAACCGCCAGTTTATCACTGACCTTTGACCTGGTGGATTTGTGTATGTGGCTGTATTCTGTCGGATTGGTGTGTGTGTGTCATAAAATGGTGAGTGGATATTCGCCAGCGCAGCAGGAAGTTGGCGGCCGTCAGCGTGGTGGAGAGCGGGGTTTACCGCCAATGTCATAATGAGGGCCATAGTACTGAAAAGAAACACAATAAAAAAAAAAACAGTATTTCAAGAAAATTCATATTGCAATGAACATAGAATAATTCAAATTCATGTAATATTTGAAAAATATAAACGATTAATAATCAATGATAACATATCAATAATTAAAACAAAAATATTAATAATTAACAAATACATAAAAGTATGAGCTCAGAACATTTTATTGGGTGATTTAATTAATTTCGTAATGCTTGTAAAAAGAGAGTTGACATCTTTTCTTCTGGCCAACTGACCTCAACTAAACTACCAGACGACTAAAGGTGATGATTTAATGTATTTAATCTTAATCACCCTTTCTTAAATTCACTAATTCACTGTCTAAAGAGAGTATGTGATTTGCTCAGAGAATGGTGAAAAAATAATACAGCAATGGATCAGTGTGGTCAACTGAAGTACTTCTGGCAGCATTCCCAGTCAAATAAAGTAGAACAAAGACTACTTTAGTTTACTTGTCAGAAAGCTTTGCGGTGTAAATACAAAATGCAACAAACATTGATGAGGAATTATGCAATAATAGAATAATCAGAAAACCTCTCTAGAGGTGTTAAGGATATTAAAGGTTGTACTTAATTAAGTGAATGCTTGTAGGACTTTGAGTCCCCACTAAAGGTGGTAATGCCTAAGAACTATAGACTTTAGTTCCATAGGCAACACAATCTGACTTGCGTCTTTCTACTCTGGCTTCAACAGATAACCTAATTCTCTTATTTCAACTTGCTAACTACATCTACACAGAGTAACTTCCAATCCCTTTCATGGGTTGGAAGGATTATGTAGGCTAGACAATCTGTGACAGTTGAACTAAACCTTGCAATCCAGATCCAACGTGAGTGAACCTAGTATCAGCACTTCCCTGTGCTCCTGACATCATGAAAGAATATATCTGTTGATCATAGTGCAAGGGTGTGTGCATGATGGTTTTGTACTAGAATTACACCTTTCCAGTATAAAATACTTTGTGTGGACTACATTTAAAACGCTTCCTACCCTATTTGTGTGCTGTACAGGTGCAGCACACAAGCACATTGAAAAACACAAGGTAAACTAAAAGCATTTCTCCTTTTTAATGACTGATTTCGAGTGGTGTTAATTTTTGGTGCAAATCCCTGTCAATTATTATTAGTAGGTAGGGCTTTGCTTCACAAGCCATGGGTGATTACACAGGATCACCTATGTACCACCCATGGAACTCCCCCTTGACGGAGGGTAATGCAATACAGCGCTTCCCGCTAGTTTGGGTTACTTTTTCTTGTAAACCAACTTAAATAGCAGTTTGCAGTGGTTTTTATGCTCTGAAAAGAATTTCGCAGTGGGTCTGCGTTATCAAAGTAATGCAAACCCAATGCAAACCCCTTTGTAAATCTGGCCTGAAGTCTTGATGCATTCACTATCAATGGGAATTAATTGCTAAATTGTGTCAAAAGCAAATATACACTGAGCATGCATGAATTTAAGAAAACAGGTATATTCATCATAAGCTAGTCCCATCTGCTTCAGTTAGATGCAGGAACATGTCCTCTTTTGGGTCCTCTTTTGGGCTGATAAAAGGTGAGACACAAATTGTGTTAATGTTCCAGACACTGTTCAGCATACACAGGTCAGCACAGGCCACACATCATAACACAAACATATAATAAAGACACTCTATAATTATAATATTTTGGACCACAATATGTATGTAGTCAATATTGTAATACGTTAGATTGTAAGTATGTAAGGCAATATTTTTAATGTCGATATTACAAGGACATACAACCTTGAATACATTCGTTCATCAAAATTTTATTAACTGGGTTCTACAACAGAATATCATAAAAACAATATTTATTCACAAAAATAGTGTATTATTAATAGTGATTAGAAACATATTTCCATCCAATACTTAACCAAACAATACAAATATTGATGACAAAAATGTCATTAAGAATATCTAAATTTAAAAATATCGAACACACAAATGTGAAAAATCCTGAAACACAGACTATTCACTACAATAATATTGCAAAAAGTAACAAAATATTTTTTAAACCATGAATTTCTTCTTTCAAACAATACAAATATGTAAATAAATAAACACAATACATAAAAAGTAATAATACATGAAAACCACAAACATAAAAACATGCATATATAAAACCATATCTACTCAAATTACATTTACTATTGATAATAATCACATTTAAAATGACTTAATAGCATGAAAATAAATATTGAAAAGAAAATAGAACGTTTATAAAAATAAATGTAATATTTGAAAAATATTAATATTACTAGAGTCCACCAAAAAATATCATAAAAGCAATTCAAAATAAACAAATCAATAAAAATAAACACTAATAAGTGAACAATATAAAATAGCACAAAACTTTACTATTTTCCATGGGTAAAATTTGACAACTAAAAGAAAGGGATACTGCTGGACTGCATGAAGAAAGGCTGCCAGAAGGAAGGCTTCAACAAAATAACAAGCCAGTTTACAAGTAAATTTAAAATATAACTAAATTGCCATGTGACCTAACAATTATGTTATAATTGTAAAACACAAATGTATAAATAAATTACTACATTCTCTCATTTATTCTCTATATTAATTCCTAGATACTAAAGAAATACGTTGCCAAAAGAGAAATACTACCAGACGAAAACTTCAACTCCAGACTCATAAACCTGGACAAAGGCACTTTAACCCCTTCGTTGCCAGGCCTTTTCCCCCTTCTGTGCTGAGCCTTTTTTGGGCTATTTGGGGTAGTTTCTGCTTCGGCCCTCATACCTTCTTGTTCACATAAACTAGCCACAACAATTTTTGTGTCCTTTTTTTCCCCAACATTCTGGGTGTCCTAAAGGTACCCAGAGTTTGTGGGATCCCATGAAGGAGACCAAGAAATTAGCCAAAATACAGCTAAGATTTGTTTTTCGGGGGAAACATGGGAAAAAAGTGCTGCAGAAGAAAGTGTGTGGTTTTCTCCCTGCAAATGCCATCAACAAAGGGTTTGCACTGCTACAATCACCATCTTCCCAGCTTTCCGGAACAGGCAGACTTCAATCAGAAAAACAAATTTGTCAACACAGTTTTGGCATTTTATTGGGACATACCACAATTGTAGTAGTTTTTTGTGCTTTCAGCCTCCTTCCAGTTAGTGACAGAAATGGGTGTGAAACCAGTGGTGGATCCCAGACAGCAACACATTTCTGGAAAGTAGACAAATTTCTGAATTCAAGAAGGGGTCATTTGTGTAGGCCCTTCAACGTTCTCCTAATGAAACTTACAGTTGAAATAAAAAATATTGAAATTGAGTTGAAAAAAACTGCCATTTCTCTCTATGTTTTCTTCTGTAACTTTTTCCAACTATGGCAGATAGTTTAAATATACATATTGCTGCACCTGCTTGACCCTTCTGGTTGTGGGGATATATAGCCTTTGTAGGTTCATCAAGAACCCAAGGTATCCAGAGCCACTAAATGAGGTGCACCTTGCAATGGGTTTTCATTGTATACCGGGTATACAGAAATTCATTTGGTAAAATATAAAGAGTGACAAATAGACATTAAGGTAAACTATGTATTTCTGAAATGGGCATGAGTTATGGCATTTAGAAGCAGTGGTTATTTGCACATCTCTGAATTCAGGGGTCTCCCTACTAGCATGTGAATTACAGGGCATTTCTAAAAATTACTTCTTTCTTGCACACTCGCGTACGTTTGAAAGGCAAAAATGTAGAGAAAGACAATTGGCAATAACACATGTTCTTTTATTCTGTGTTCCCCGAAATCTCCTGGTAAAAATGGCACCTCACTTGTGTGGGTAGGCCTAATGCCTGCAACAGGGAACGCCAGAAAACACAACATGGACATATCACATTTTTTCCACTGAAAACTGACGTGTTTTATGCAAAGTGCCTAGCTGTGGATTTTGGGCTGTAGCTTCGGCGTCACTTAGGGAAACCTACCTAACCTGTAAATTTTTTAAAACTAGACACCTAGGGAGCTCCAGGATGGAGTGATGTGTGGGGCTCTCACTGTGTTCTGTTACCTGGAATCCTTTGCAAACCTCAAAATATGGCTAACAAAATACGTCCTGGAATCTGAGGAGAGCCACAAACTTCCTTCCACCCAGCATTTCCCAAAGTGTCCCTATAGCAATGGTACCTCACTTGTGTGGGTAGGCCTAGTGTCTGTGACAGGAAATGCCCCAAAACCCACCGTGAACACATCACATTTTTCCAATGAACACAGATGTTTTTTTTTGCAAATTGCCTACCTGTGGATTTTGGGTGTTAGCTCAGCTGGCACCTAGGGAAACCTAGAAAAACTATACATTTTTGGAAACTAGACACCTAGAGGAATCCGGGATCAGGTGACTTGTGGCGCTCTCACTGGGTTCTGTCACCCAGAATCCTTTGCAAACCTCAATATGTGGCTAAAAACACTTTTTCCTCACATTTCGTTGCTGCAAAGTTCTGGAATTTGAGGGAAGCCACAAACTTCCTTCCACCCAGCATCCCCCCAGTCTACAAATAAAAACAGTACCTCACTTGTGTGGGTAGGCCTAGTGTCTGCAACAGGAAATGCCCAAAAACACAACATGGACACATCACATTTTTCCAATGAAAACTGATTTTTTTTTGCAAGTGTCTAGCTGTGGATTTTGTTCTCTAGCTCAGCAGGATCCTAGGGAAACCTAGCAAACCTACATATTTTTGGAAACTACAGTCCTAGGGAAATCTAAGATGGGGTGACTTGTGGGGCTCTCACTGAGTTCTGTTACCCAAAATCCTTTGCAAACCTCAAAATTGGGATGAAAAAACACATTTTCCTCACATTTCGGTGGTGAAAAGTTCTGGAATCTGATGGTAGCCACAAACTTCCTTCAAGCTAGTATTCCCCCAAGTCTCCCAATATCAATGATACCTCACTTGTGTGAGTAGGCCTAGTGCCCGCAACAAGAAAGGGTCCAAAACACAACATGGACACATCAAAATGATCTATTACAAAACTACCTGTTTTTCAAGGGGGGGCGCCTGCATTTTTAGTCCTGGGCTCAGCAGCCATCTAGGGAAACCTACCAAACACAGACATATCTGAAAACTAGACAACCAAGGGAATCCAGGGAGGTGTCACTTTGATGAATCCACCAGCATTTTTTAAACCAGAATCGCCTACAAACCTCACATTTAGCTAAACAAAATCACATTTTCCTCGCATTTCTGTGTAGGATCACCCCACCAGCACAAATTTCCTACCACCCAGCATTCCCCTCAGTCTCCTGATAAAAATTATACCTCACTTGTAGGTGGACCAAGTACCTGTGACAGGGAAGGGCCAAAACATGTCGAAATTGAGGGGGAAACGAATTAGGTCCAAAAGGGCAGTTTTTTTCCAAACATTTTTAGGCTAACAAGGGGTCAGAATTTGTATCTGTATCGATGTGACAATGCTGGATGGTAGGAATTTTGTGGATTCCTGTGGATTCCAGAAGTTTCCATCGCAAAAATGTATGGAAAATGTGTGACTTCAAGCAAAGTTGGAGGTTTGCAGGGTGTTGTGGGTAAGAAAATTGTGCTGGGTGCATGTGAAGCACACCACCCTGCACTCACCCAGATGTTTAGTTTTCAGATGTGTCTAGGTCTGGTAGGTTTTTCTAGGTGGCAGCGTACCAAAGTCCAAAAAGTGCAACCCCCTTAACATTCTAAGTGGGACGATACTGGAAGTTAGCCAAGCTCTCCTGGCACATAAGTAAAATCAAAACCCAAAAGAGTCAAATGTCATCTTGCTTTCTATTGGGATGAGATGCTTTAGTTTGCAGGGGGGAGCTGAAAGACTGTACCCCCTTCAGTTGGGTTGGGGGGCATAACGATGTCCAAAATGGTGGGAAACCCCTCACCCCTCTATTTTTTTCATTCCCTGGCATGATTCCCATGGGGCGGATTGAGGTTAATCACCCCATCTGCCAGCAGTGGGCAGAGCGACTTTGTCCCCATTTAATTAGGATGGGGGTATGCCATACCCCCACTCTAATTTTTTTGGGGGGTAGACATAGGCAACAGTACTGTGCCCCCATGGGGAGCGACCCTTGCTAACGGGGTCACTCCCAACAAGACATACACACACACACATACAACAATCCTTGGTGCCTTGTGGTTTCTGCCCCCCTTGGGGGCAGATGGACCTAAGAAACATAATCCAATCTGCCTCCAAGTGGGGCAGAAATGGCCTAATGAATTATGCACCATGGGCAGCGACCCTTGCCTAAATTAACAAAAAGAAAATATCCCTGGTGTCTAGTGGGTTTCTGACCCCCTTAGGGGCAGGTTGGCCAATAATATGGCCGATCTGCCCTCAAGGGGGAGGCAGAAACAGCCTTAACATATTGCCACCAGGAGGGAGCGACCCTTGCCCAAGGGGCCACCACCTCCAATCATTAAAATAATTTTCTAACTATGTCCCTGGTGTCTAGTGGGTTTCTGCCCCCCTTGGGGGAAGATCGGGCTACATAATGCTCCCCAAAGGGGAGCGACCCTTCCCCAAGGGATCACTCCCCAAAAAATCACAATTTTAGAAAACAAGTAAACTCCCTGGTGTCTAGTGGGCATTCCTCCTGCATGATTACTATGTGATCGTGCAGCATGAATGCTCGAAGAGACATCAAAGGAAAAGAAAAGCCTTTCCTTTCCTTTGATGCCTCTCTGACCTCCCCCTTCCCCCTAATTAACTAATCAGTTTCTCCTCGGGATGTGCTGGAAGCATACCTTCCAGCGTGTCACGTGCGACCTCTGATGAAGTCAGCACAGGGTGTGCACTGACGTAATCAAACCAAAACTGGGGGTGGTGGGGGTGGTGCTGCCATTCCTTCCCAGGGGGAGATGGGTAAGGGGCCCACAAGGGAGCGCAAGCACTCCCCCCGCAGGTCACAGCCAGGACATAATCGTTACGTCTGTGGCACAGCACAGCATAGAAGAAGTTGAACATAAACAAAATAAAAACAGTTATAAAATAGAACAATCCCTATATATTAAACATAATCATAGAACCACTGCCAAATTAAATAAACCTATATTATTAACATAAACCGAAAACAAACATTTTCTCACTGTAGGAGGCTGGCCTGTCTTATAGTGGGTACCTGATGGTACTTACACCTTGTGCCAGGTCCAGTTATCCCTTATTAGTAGATTAGTAGTGTTCTAGCAGCTTAGGCTGATAGAGGTAGCTATAGCAGAGCAGCTTAGGCTGAACTAGGAGACATGCAAACCTCCTACTATACCACTTACATCATAAAGCACTATATCATAAGAAACACAATACTCAGAGTTACTAAAAATAAAGGTTATTTATTTTAGCGACAATATGCCACAAGTATCTCAGAGGATATATTCCCTTAGGAGGTAAGTAAAATATACAAAATATACCCACAAACCCAAATCAGGTAAGTAAACAGTTAGAAAAGTGTGCAAACACTGTAGAATACAAAGGGATGCAATAGGTCTAGGGGCAACACAAACCACATACTTCAAAAGTGGAATGCGAACCACAAATGGACCCCAGGTCTAATGTAGTGTGTAGAGGGTTGCTAAAAGTGTAAGAAAACAGTAAGGGTGTCCAAAATACCCCACCCCAAGACCCTGGAAAGTAGGAGTAAAGTTACCCTACTGCCCCAGAAAGACAGTAAAGTCGAGATAGGGGATTCTGCAAAGCACTGAAGACAGATTCCTGGACCTTGTAGGAGGCTGGCCTGGCTTATAGTGGGTACCTTGTCGTACTTACACCCTGTGCCAGGTCCAGTTATCCCTTATTAGTAGAATAGAGGTGTTTTTAGCAGCTTAGGTTGATAGAAGGTAGCTATGGCAAAGCAGCTTAGGCTGAACTAGGAGACATGCAAAGCTCCTACTATACCACTTACATCATACAGCACAATATCATAAGAAAACACAATACTCAGAGTTACTAAAAATAAAGGTACTTTATTTTAGTGACAATATGCCAAAAGTATCTCAAAGGATACCCTCACTTAGGAGGTAAGTAATATACACAAATTATATGTACACAAACCCAAAACAGGTAAGTAACAGTAAGAAAAGTAGTGCAAACAATGTAGGATCACAATAGGTAGATATAGGCCTAGGGGCAACACAAACCATTTACTCCAAAAGTGGAATGCGAATCACGAATTGACCCCAGACCTATGGGAGATTGTAGAGGGTCACTGGGACTGTGAGAAAACAGTAAGGGTGTCCAAAACACCCCACCCCAAGTCCCTGAAAAGTAGGAGTAAAGTTACCCTACTACCCCAGAAAGACACACTAGTCGTGATAGGGGATTCTACAAGAACCACAAGCACCAGCAAAACACTGAAGACGGATTCCTGGACCTGAGGACCTGTAAAGGAAGGGGACCAAGTCCAAGAGTCACACAAGTGTCCAGGGGGGACAGGAGCCCACAAAACCCCGAATGAAGGTGCAAATGGGCGGCCTCTGGGTGGAAGAAGCCAAACATTCTGCAACAATGAAAAGGGCTAGGAACTTCTCCTTTGGATGGAAGATGTCCCACGGCGTGCTGGAGGTTGCAGAAGTGTTTCCAGGCAGAAATACTGCAAACAAGCCTTGCTAGCTGCAAGAGTCATGGTTGAGGTTTTTGGGTGCTGCTGGGGATCAGGAAGGACCAGGATGTCGCCCCTTGGAGGAGGAGACAGAGGTGGCGCTCAGCAAATCAGAGAGCCCCTGCAGAAGCAGGCAGCACCCACAGAAGTACCAGAACAGGCACTTAGAAGATCTGTGAACTCAGAGTCACAAAAGGAGGGTCCCATGACGTCGGAGTCCAACTCAGCAAGTTGGGCAATGCAGGACGGAGTGCTGGGGACCCAGGCCAGGCTGTGCACAAAGGAATCCTTGGAGAAGTGCATAGAAGCCGGAGCTGCTGCAAATCACGCAGTATTCAGGTTTGCTGTCTGGTGTGGGGAGGCAAGGACTTACCTCCACCAAATTTGGACAGAAGGGACACTGGACTGTGGGAGACACTTGGACCCAGCTCCTGTGTTCCAGGGACCACGCTCTTCAGGATGAGAGGGGACCCAGAGGTCCGGTGATGCAGAAGTTTGGTGCCTGCTTTGGCAGGGAGAAGATTCCGTTGACCCACGGTAGGTTTCTTCTTGGCTTCCAGTGCAGGGTGAAGGTAGACAGCCCTCAGAGCATGCACCACCAGGAAACAGTCGATAAAGCCAGCAGGATTAGGCGCTACAATGTTGCTGGTAGTCGTCTTGTTACTTTGTTGCGGTTTTGCAGGCATCCTGGAGCAGTCAGCGGTCGATCCTTGGCAGAAGTCGAAGAGGGAGATGCAGAGGAACTCTGGTGAGCTCTTGTATTCGTTATCTGAAGGGAAGCCCACAGGAGAGACCCTAAATAGCCCTCAGAGGAGGACTGGCCACCTAGTGAGGTAAGCACCTAGCAGGAGGGGTCTCTAACGTCACCTGCTGGCACTGGCCACTCAGAGGCCTCCATTGTGCCCTCACACCTCTGCATTCAAGATGGCAGAGATCTGGGACACACTGGAGGAGCTCTGGGCATCACCCCTTGGGTGGTGATGGACAGGGGAGTGGTCTCTCCCCTTTCCTTTGTCCAGTTTCATGCCAGAGCAGGGGCTGGGGGATCCCTGAACCTGTGTAGACTGGTTTATGCAAGGAGGGCACCATCTGTGCCCTTCAAAGCATTCCCAGAGGCCAGGAGAGGCTACTCCTCTCAGTCCCTTAGCACCTATTTCCAAAGGTAGAGGGTGTAATACCCTCTCTCAGAGGAAATCCTTTGTTCTGCCTTCCTGGGCCTGTGCTGCCCAGACCCCACGTGGGCAGAAACCTGTCTGAGGGTTGGCAGTAGCGGTAGCTGCAGAGAAAACCCCAGAGAGCTAGCTTGGCAGTACCCGGGGTCCATGCTGGAGCTCCGGGGATGCATAGGATTGGCACCCCAATACCAGGTTTGGCATGGGGGGACAATTCCATGATCTTAGACATATTGCATGGCCATATTCGGAGTTACCATTGTGAAGCTACATATAGGTATTGACCGATATGTAGTGCACGCGTGTAATGGTGTCCCTGCACTCACAAAGTCTGGGGAAATTGCCCTGAACAATGTAGGGGCACCTTGGCTAGTGCCAGGGTGCCCTCACACTTAGTAACTTTGCACCTAACCTTAACCAAGTGAGGGTTGGACATATAGGTGACTTATAAGTTACTTAAGTGCAGTGTAAAATGGCTGTGAAATAACGTGGACGTTATTTCACTCAGGGTGCACTGGCAGTCCTGTGTAAGAATTGTCTGAGCTCCCTATGGGTGGCAAAAGAAATGCTGCAGCCGATAGGGATCTCCTGGAACCCCAATACCCTGGGCACCTAGGTACCATATAATAGGGAATTATAAGGGTGTTCTAGTGTGCCAATCAGAATTGGTGAAAATGGTCACTAGCCCTGCAGTGACAATTTTGAAAGCAGAGAGAGCATAAACACTGAGGTTCGGGTTAGCAGAGCCTCAGTGATACAGTTAGGCACCACACAGGGAACACATATAGGCCACAAACTATGAGCACTGGGGTCCTGGCTAGCAGGATCCCAGTGACACAGGCAAAAACAAACTGACACACAAGTAAAAATGGGGGTAACATGCCAGGCAAGATGGTACTTTCCTACAAAATCCCACCCCTCAAACAAAGGACAATAAGGCTAACCTTGCCCAGATGAGTCTTCATTGTCTAAGTGGAAATATCTGGAGAGTCCATCTGCATTGGAGTGGATACTCCCAGGTCAAAGTTCCACTGTATAGTCCATTGCCTGTAGGGAGGTGGACCACCTCAACAATTTAGGGTTTTCACCTTTCATTTGTTTTAGCCAAAGTAGAGGTTTGTGGTCTGTCTGAACAATAAAGTGAGTACCAAACAGGTATGGTCTCAACTTTTTCAGTGCCCAGACCACAGCAAAGGCATCCCTCTCTATGGCAGACCAACGCTCTTCTCTAGGGGTCAGCCTCCTGCTGATAAAAGCAACAGGTTGATCCTGGCCCTCAGTATTAAGCTGTGATAGCACTGCCCCACCCCCCAATTCAGAAGCATCAGTCTGAACTATAAAATTTTTGGAGTAGCAAGAGCTTTTTAGGACAGGTGCAGAGCACATGACCTGTTTGAGCTCATCAAAAGCTTTTTGACAGCTAGCTGTCCACAATATCTTTTTCGGCATCTTCTTACTAGTGAGGTCATTAAGAGGAGCTGCAATGGAGCCATCATTTTTAATGAACCTCCTGTAGTACCCTGTGGGGCCTAAAAAGGCTCTCACTTGGGTTTGAGTTGTAGTGGGAGCCCATTCTATAATGGTCTGGATCTTCCCCTGCCGTAGTGCAATCTGATCCCCACCTACCAGGTGGCCCAGATAAACCACTTTCCCCTGCCCTATCTGGCACTTTGAAGCCTTGATACTGAGGTCTGCCTTTTGCAGGGCATCCAAAACTTTCCACAGGTGATCATCCCAGGTAGAGCTAAAGACAGCTATATCATCTCGATATGCTGCACTAAAAGCTCCCAACCCTTGCAGGACTGTGTTCACCAACCTTTGAAAAGTGCCAGGTGCATTTTTCAGAACAAAGGCCATTATAGTGAATTGATAGTGCCCTCCTATGGTTGAAAATGAAGTTTTAGGTTAAGCATCTTCTGATAATTTAATCTGCCAATACCCTGCAGTTAAATCAAAAGTGCTTAGATACTTAGCAGAAGGCAGTGTATCTATCAGCTCATCTGCCCTGGGTATAGGGTGAGCATCTGTTTTGGTTACTTGGTTGAGCCCTCTATAATCAACACAAAACCTCATCTCTCTTTTACCATCCTTACTGTGAGGTTTTGGGACAAGCACCACTGGGCTAGCCCATGGGCTTTATGAAGGTTCAATCACTCCTAAGTCTAACATTTTCTGTACCCCTTGTTTTATGCAGTCCCTGACATGGTCAGGCTGCCTATAAATCTTACTTTTGACAGGCAAACTGTCTCCAGTATTGATTGAGTGCTCACACCAAGTAGTGGTACCTGGTATCAGTGAGAAGAGTTCAGAAAACTGACTTAAGAGATTTACACAGTTGTCCTTCTGCTCAGCAGTAAGACAATCTGCAAGTACTACTCCCTCCACTAAGCCATCAGCTTCAGTGGTGGAGAAGAGATCAGGGAGAGGGTCACTCTCTTCTTCCTGTCCCTCATCAGTTGCCATGAGCAGGGTAAGCTCAGCCCTGTCATAGTAGGGTTTTAGGCGGTTGACATGGAGCACCCTAAGGGGGGTCCTGGCAGTGCCCAGGTCTACCAAGTAGGTAACCTCACCCTTTTTTTCAACAATGATATGGGGTCGACTCCATTCGTCCTGGAGTGCTCTTGGGGCCACAGGCTCCAATACCCACGCCTTCTGTCCTGGGTGGTACTGGGTCAGAACAGCCTTCTGGTCATACCATTGCTTTTGCAGCTCCTGGCTGGCCTTAGGGTTTTTACTGGCCTTTTTCATGTACTCAGCCATTCTTGATCTTAGGCCAAGTACATAGTCCACAATGTCCAGTTTAGGAGCTTTTAAAGGTTGTTCCCAACCCTCCTTAACAAGTGCAAGGGGACCTCTCAAAGGGTGCCCAAAGAGGAGTTAAAAGGGGCTAAAGCCCACTCCTTTTTGGGGTACCTCCCTGTCAGCAAAACGGAGGCAAGGTAACAGGACATCCCATCTCTTGAGTTTTTCATGGAGTCCCATTATCATACCTTTGAGAGTTTTGTTAAACCTAGCAACCAGACCATTTACTTGTGGATGATAAGGAGTAGCGAACCTTTATGTTACACCACACTGCTTCCACATTGCTTTAAGGTATGCAGACATAAAGTTACTACCTCTGTCTGACACCACTTCCTTAGGGAAGACCACTCTGGAAAAGATTCCCAAGAGGGCCTTTGTCACTGCAGGAGCTGTAGTGGTCCTTAAGGGGATTTGCTTCAGGATACCTAGTGGCATGGTCCACTACCACAAGGATAAACCTATTGCCCGAAGCTGTTGGAGGGTCAAGGGGGCCAACTATGTCAACCCCTACCCTTTCAAAGGGCACCCCAACCACAGGAAGTGGAATTAAGGGGGCCTTTGGTGTGCCACCAGTCTTGCCACTGGCTTGGCAGGTCACACAAGAGCGACAAAACTCTTTGGTGTCCTCTGACATATGAGACCAGTGAAACAAAGGAACAAGCCTGTCCCAAGTTTTACTTTGGCCCAAATGCCAAGCCAAAGGAATGTCATGTGCCAAGGTAAGAAGAAACTCCCTATACTGCAAAGGGATGACCAATCTCCTGGCAGCTCCAGGTTTAGGGTCCATTGAATCAGTATACAGGAGGTTGTCTGCCCAATACACCTTATGGCTATCACTGACATTCCCATTCTGCTGTTTGACAGCTTGCTGTTTCAAACCTTCTAGTGTGGGACAGGTCTGCTATGCCACACTCAGCCCTTCCCTAGCAGGCCCCCTGCACCCAAACGCTCAGTAGTATCCGCTGCCAGCTCATCTAGTGTAGGTTCTGCACAGGGAGAGGATTCCTCTTCCTCAAAAGGGGAATCTTCTGGAGAGGGAGGGATAGTGGGCAAGGATTTACCCTTACTACCCCTAGGTTTTGGGAGTACTTGGTCCATTGTTCCAGGATCCAAGTTTACCTGTCCTTTTTGCTTTCTGGCCTGAGCCCTTGTCAAACTAAAATATGCCCAGGAATGCCCAGCATTGCTGCATGAGCCTCTAACTCCACTTCAGCCCAAGCTGATGTCTCCAAATCATTGCCCAGTAAGCAATCTACAGGTAATGCAGTGGCTACCACAATCTTCTTTGGACCAGTAACCCCCCCTCCAGTTGAGATTCACAACAGCCAAGGGGTGGCTAAGTGTGTTATTCTGAGCATCAGTCACTTGGTACTGCTGACCAAGTAGGTGTTGATCAGGGTAAACCAGTTTCTCTATAACCATAGTTACACTGGCTCCTGTGTCCCTGTAGGCCTCAACCTCAACACCATTAATTAGGGAAAGTTGCTTGTACTTACCCATATTAAGGGGACAAGCAACTAAGGTGGCAAAGTCAATGCCACCATCAGAGACTAAAACAGCCTCTCTGGTCTCCCTAACAAGACCAACCCCAACTACACTGCCAATGGTGAGTCCAGCTACACCCTGGGATTGGCTAATTGTATTAGACTTCTCACTACCACTGCTATTAATAGGGGCACTAGATGTTGCAGTTGAGGTTGTGGTAGTGGGAGCCTTGGTGTTTTTCTTTGGACAAGTGGCTTCACTTGCCCAATGGCCTTTTACTTTACATAAATACCACCATGGCTTTTTCTGATTGTGAGAAGAGGATTTGGACCCACCACCCCCAAAGGATTTTTGTGGGCCTGATGAAGACTCAGAATGTTTTTTATCTTTGTCCCCACCCTTGTCAGAAGATTTACCATCCTTCTTCTAGCCATCCTTGTCACCCCTGTATGAACTTTTCAGTTCACTCTTGTTCTGACCCATTTGTCTGCCTTCTTTCCCAATTCTTGGGGAGAGGTCAGATCTGATTCTACCAAGTACTGGTGCAACAAATCAGACCCACAATTGTTCACAATATGCTCTCTCAGGATTAGATTATGCAGGCTTTCATAGTCAGTCACCTTCTGCCATGTAACCAACCCTCCAAGGCCTTCACTGAACAGTCTACAAAGTCTGTCCAGTCTTGAGAGGACTCTTTTCTGGTGTATCTGAACTTAATCCTGTATTGTTCAGTGGTTAAGCCAAATCCATCCAAGAGTGCATCTTCAAAACTTTGTAGTTATTAGCATCACTTTCTCTGACAGTAAGGAGCCTATCTCTACCCTTACCAGTGAAAGATAGCCACAAGATAGCAGCCCACTGCCTTTGAGGGACCAGCTGTACCATACAGGCCCTCTCAAGTGCTGCAAACCACTTGTTAATGTCATCCCCCTCCTTGTAAGGGGGGACTATCTTCTGCAGGTTTCTGGACGTAGGAGGCTGGCCTGGCTTGTAGTGGGTTCCATGGGGTACTTACACCTTGCACCAGGTCCAGGTATCCCTTATTAGTGTAGAGGGGTGTCTAGCAGCTTAGGCTGATAGAAAAGGTAGCTTAGCAGAGCAGCTTAGGCTGAACTAGGAGACGATTGAAGCTCCTACAGTACCACTAGTGTCATATGCACAATATCATAAGAAAACACAATACACAGATATACTAAAAATAAAGGTACTTTATTTTTATGACAATATGCCAAAGTATCTCAGTGAGTACCCTCAGTATGAGGATAGCAAATATACACAAGATATATGTACACAATACCAAAATATGCAGTAATAGCAATAGAAAACAGTGCAAACAATGCATAGTCACAATAGAATGCAATGGGAGCACATGGGGATAGGGGCAACACAAACCATATACTCTAGAAGTGGAATGCGAACAACGAATGGACCCCAAACCTATGTGAGCTCGTAGAGGGTCACTGGGACTATAAGAAAACAGTGAGGGTTAGAAAAATAGCCCACCCCAAGTCCCTGAAAAGTGGGTGCAAAGTGCACCTAAGTTCCCCAAAGAGCACAGAAGTCGTGATAGGGGAATTCTGCAAGGAAGACCAACACCAGCAATGCAACAACGATGGATTTCCAGACGAGAGTACCTGTGGAACAAGGGGACCAAGTCCAAGAGTCACAATCAAGTTGGGAGTGGGCAGATGCCCAGGAAATGCCAGCTGTTGGTGCAAAGAAGCTGCCACCGGATGGTAGAAGTTGTGGATTCTGCAAGAACGACAAGGGCTAGAAACTTCCCCTTTGGAGGATGGATGTCCCACGTTGTGAAGAGTCGTGCAGAGGTATTTCCGTGCAGAAAGACCACAAACAAGCCTTGCTAGCTGCAAGGGTCGCGGTTAGGGTTTTTGGATGATGCTGTGGCCCAGGAGGAACCAGGATGTCACCAATTGCGTGAGGAGACAGAGGGGGCGCCCAGCAAGACAAGGAGCCCACACAGAAGCCAGCAGCACCCACAGAAGTGCCGGAACAGGCACTACAAAGTGGAGTGAACCGGAGCTCACCCGAAGTCACAAAGGAAGGTCCCACGACGCCGGAGGACAATGCAGGAGGTCGTGCACTGCAGGTTAGATGCCGGGGACCCAGGCTTGGCTGTGCACAAAGGAAATCCTGGAAGAGTGCACAGGAGCCGGAGCAGCTGCAAATCACGCGGTTCCCAGCAATGCAGTCTAGCGTGGGGAGGCAAGGACTTACCTCCACCAAACTTGGACTGAAGAGTCACTGGACTGTGGGAGTCACTTGGTCAGAGTTGCTGAGTTCAAGGGACCTCACTCGTCGTGCTGAGAGGAGACCCAGAGGACCGGTGATGCAGTTCTTTGGTGCCTGCGGTTTGCAGGAGGAAGATTCCGTCAACCCACTGGAGATTTCTTCGGAGCTTCTAGTGCAGAGAGGAGGCAGACTACCCCCACAGCATGCACCACCAGGAAAACAGTCGAGAAGGCGGCAGGATCAGCGTTACAAGGTCGCAGTAGTCGTCTTTGCTACTTTGTTGCAGTTTTGCAGGCTTCCAGCGCGGTCAGCAGTCGATTCCTTGGCAGAAGGTGAAGAGAGAGATGCAGAGGAACTCTGATGAGCTCTTGCATTCGTTATCTAAAGAATTCCCCAAAGCAGAGACCCTAAATAGCCAGAAAAGGAGGTTTGGCTACTTAGGAGAGAGGATAGGCTAGCAACACCTGGAGGAGCCTATCAGAAGGAGTCTCTGACGTCTTCTGCTGGCCCTGGCCACTCAGAGCAGTCCAGTGTGCCAGCAGCACCTCTGTTTCCAAGATGGCAGAGGTCTGGAGCACACTGGAGGAGCTCTGGGCACCTCCCAGGGAGGTGCAGGTCAGGGGAGTGGTCACTCCCCTTTCCTTTGTCCAATTTCGCGCCAGAGCAGGACTGGGGGATCCCTGAACCGGTGTAGACTGGCTTATGCAGAGATGGGCACCATCTGTGCCCATCAAAGCATTTCCAGAGGCTGGGGGAGGCTACTCCTCCCCAGCCCTGACACCTTTTTCCAAAGGGAGTGGGTGTAACACCCTCTCTCTGAGGAAGTCCTTTGTTCTGCCTTCCTGGGCCAAGCCGGGCTGGACCCCAGGAGGGCAGAAACCTGTCTGAGGGGTTGGCAGCAGCAGCAGCTGCAGTGAAACCCCGGGAAAGGTAGTTTGGCAGTACCCGGGTCTGTGCTAGAGACCCGTGGGATCATGGGATTGTCTCACCAATGCCAGGATGGCATTAGGGGGGCAATTCCATGATCTTAGACATGTTACATGGCCATATTCGGAGTTACCATTGTGAAGCTATACATAGGTAGTGACCTATGTATAGTGCACACGTGTAATGGTGTCCCCGCACTCACAAAGTCTGGGGAATTTGCCCTGAACAATGTGGGGGCACCTTGGCTAGTGCCAGGGTGCCCACACACTAAGTAACTTAGCACCCAACCTTTACCAGGTAAAGGTTAGACATATAGGTGACTTATAAGTTACTTAAGTGCAGTGGTAAATGGCTGTAAAATAACGTTCACGTTATTTCGCTCAGGCTGCAGTGGCAGGCCTGTGTAAGAATTGTCAGAGCTCCCTATAGGTGGCACAAGAAATGCTGCAGCCCATAGGGATCTCCTGGAACCCCAATACCCTGGGTAACTCAGTACCATATACTAGGGAATTATAAGGGTGTTCCAGTATGCCAATGTAAATTGGTGAAATTGGTCACTAGCCTGTTAGTGACAATTTGGAAAGAAATGAGAGAGCATTACCACTGAGGTTCTGGATAGCAGAGCCTCAGTGAGACAGTTAGTCATAACACAGGTAACACTTACAGGGCACACGTATGAGCACTGGGGCCCTGGCTGGCAGGGTCCCAGTGACACATACAACTAAAACAACATATATACAGTGAAATATGGGGGTAACATGCCAGGCAAGATGGTACTTTCCTACACTGGAATCTTGCTCTCTAACAGGACTGCTATAAAAAACACTGCTACTGCCACCATGGGAAACTAACCCCAACCTCTGCCTTTCCCTTTCCACATCCAGAGATTCCTTCTCCAAGGCCAGCTACTGCTGTTTAAGCTATAGCCTGGCTTCTTCCAACCTCAGCTTTCTGAGTTCCCTTTCCATTAAGTTATCGTCAGGGTGGGAGGCTTGGGAATTGTGAGACACAGAAGAAATGTGGGAATTGGTAGAGTGGGACCTGTCCCTAACTGGCTGGACTCTAGTAACTTGGCCTTTAGGAGTGAAAGGTGCCCTACTAGCGTGTGAACCCCTCCCACTACCAGTGTCACTCGATGGTCTGTTAGCTGGCAGGTCTTTGGAAGAACCCTCCCCAGCATCCTCAGGGAACTCCTCTGAGTCTTGCTGGGTACCCCCCTCCTCTAGTCTACCTCCTGATCCTGGGATGGGCCAGACTGGTTCTGGTCACTTTCTATGAGAAGGCTAAGGAGGATCTTTTGTAGGATTCTTACCAATGGCTACACCTCTTTCAATGCAGAGACCCCTCAAAATGTTAAAGTTTAAACTACCATATGTTGCCTGGACAACTGTGGGAGTAAGTTCTAATGCAGACATGATAGAAAGGGTTTAGGACAGAGAGAGAAGAAAAAAGAAGTTTAGAAACCTTTAGAGAAAAGAGAAAAACTTTTCAAAACTTTTCTAAAACTTCTTAGAAAGTTTAGAGAAGGAAAGTTAAACTGTTTAGGTTAACTGTGTATATCGGATATGTTTTTCTTATGAAAAGCACCAAATGACAAAGTGGTAAAGCAGTTACAAGTACTTATCACACCGCTGCACCAACAATGTAGGAGGCTGGCCTGGCTTATAGTGGGTACCTGATGGTACTTACACCTTGTGCCAGGTCCAGTTATCCCTTAATAGTAGATTAGTAGTGTTCTAGCAGCTTAGGCTGATAGAGGTAGCTATAGCAGAGCAGCTTAGGTTGAACTAGGAGACATGCAACGCTCCTACTATACCACTTATATCATATATCACTGTATCATAAGAAACACAATACTCAGAGTTACTAAAAATAAAGGTACTTTATTTTAGTGACAATATGCCACAAGTATTTCAGAGGATATACTCCCTTAGGAGGTAAGTAAAATACACAAAATATACACACAAACCAAAATCAGGCAAGTAAACAGTTAGAAAAGTAGTGCAAACACTGTAGAATACAATAGGATGCAATAGGCCTAGGGACAACACAAACCATATACTCCAAAAGTGGAATGCCAACCACGAATGGACCCCAGGTCTAGTGTAGTGTGTAGAAGGTCACTGGGAGAGTAACAAAACACTAAGGGTGTCTAAGATACCCCAACCCAAGACACTGAAACGTAGGAGTAAAGTTACCCTACTACCCCAGAAATACAGTAAAGTTGAGATAGGGGATTCTGCAAAGGCAACAACTGACTGCAAAGCAGTGAAGACGGATTCCTGGACCTGAGGACCTGTAAAGGAAGGGGACCAAGTCCAAGAGTCACACAAGTGTCCAGGGGGGGCAGGAGCCCACTAAACCCCGGATGAAGGTGCAAAACAGCTGCCTCCTGGTGGAAAAAGCAGAAGGTTCTGCAACAACGGTAGGTGCCAGGGACTTCACCTTTGGTCAGAAGATGTCCCACGGTGTGCTGGAGGACGCAGAGTTATTTCCATGCAGAAAGACTGCAAAAAAGCCTTGCTAGCTGCAAGAGTCTCAGTTAAAGATTATGGGTGCTGCCTGGGCCCAGGAAGGACCAGGAGGTCGCCCCTTGGAGGAGGAGACAGAGGAGGCACTCAGCAATAGAGAGAGCCCATGCAAAAGCAGGCAACACCCGCAGAAGCACTTGAACAGGCATTCAAAAAATCTGAGCACAGCGGTCGTCTCAACACAACAAAAGAGGGTCCCACAAAGCCGGTGGTCAACTCAGCGAGTTGAGCAATGCAGGACAGAGTGCCGGGGACCTGGGCTATGCTGTGCATGAAGGAATCCTTGCAAGAGTGCACAGAAGCCCTAGCAGCTGCAGATCACGCAGTAAACAGGATTACTGTCTGGCGTGGGGAGGCAAGGACTTACTTCCACCAAATTTGGACAGAAGGACCACTGGACTGTTGGGGTCACTTGGATCCAGCTCCTGTGTTCTAGGGACCATGCTCGTCAAGATGAGAGGGGACCCAGAGGACTGGTAATGCAGAAGTTTGGTTCTTGCGGTAGCAGGTGGAAGATTCCGTTGACCCACAGGAGATTTCTTCTTGGCTTCCAGTGCAGGGTGAAGGCAGACAGCCCTCAAAGCATTCACCACCAGGAAACAGTCAAGAAAGCCGGCAGGATTAGGCGCTACAATATTGCTGGTAGTCGTCATGCTACTTTGAGGCAGTTTTGCAGGCGTCCTGGAGCAGTCAGCGGTCGATCCTTGGCAGAAGTTGACGAGGAAAATGCAGAGAAACTCTGGTGAGCTCTTGCTTTCGTTATCTGAAGAGAAACCCACAGGAGAGACCCTAAATAGCCCTCAGAGGAGGGTTGGCTACCTAACCGGGTAAAAGCCTATCAGGAGGGGTCTCTGATATCACCTGCTGGCACTGGCCACTCAGGGGTCTCCATTGTGCCCTCACACCTCTGCATTCAAGATGGCAGAGGTCTGGGACACACTGGCAGAGCTCTGGGCACCACCCCTGGGGAGGTGATGGACAGTGGAGTGCTCACTCCCCTTTCCTTTGTCCAGTTTCACACCAGAGCAAGGGCTGGGGGATCCCTGAACCGGTGTAGACTGGTTTATGCAAGGAGGGCACCATATGTACTCTTCAAAGCATTCCCAGAGGCCAGGAAAGGCTACTCCTCTCAGGCCCTTGACACCTATTTCCAAAGGGAGAGGGTGTAACACCCTCTCTCAGAGGAAATTCCTTGTTCTGCCTTCCTGGGACCATGCCAGGACCATGGCTGGGCATCAATTTTCTGTGTAGTTGTTGGTAACGGGTACGTGTTTGGCTTACCGTCAGTTGCGTCCATGGCGACATAAGTTTGAGTGTCATCTATTAGCACAAGCAGAGGAAGTGCGAGTACGATCGACTCCATGGCGGCACTGGATGTGTGAAGCTGAGTACAGGTGAGTTTCAGCCTTATATGTCTCCCTTTTTAGTTGCTCAGATGTGGTGGTTGGACTGCCACAGTCACATCAGTGGAACTCCACCTTGTAATTGGTCCGGCAGCTGCACTGGAGGTCCGCCCTCCAACAGATGCATTGATCTATCTGCCCCATGCAGCAGTCTAGATTTGCTGACGGTGTCGGCGAGACCGCAGCGGTCTTTTGTCCATGTAACAACATGCATCGTAATATGGCAGTTGGCCCACCAACACTACAGTGGAGTGACTGTCACCATCGCCAAAGTTGTCATCAGGCTCTTTGGTGGTCATTATGACAATGTTGGTGACTGCTAAAGTGGCGGTAATACCACCAACAGGCTGGCAGTAATTACTGCCACATTATGACCATGGCGTAAGAACTCCCATAGACAGCCAATGTACCACACCAACCGCCAGGGTGTTAACACCACTGACCACGGTGGCAGCCATCAACAGCCAGACGGAAGCCAAGGGTACAGCCCGCCATATTATGACATAGCAAACCGCCATGATTTCTGGGGTGGTACCAACAACATCAAAAGCCTGATGGAAACACTGCAAAGTAAACGAAAGACTCACCATCAGAGACACAGAGAAGACCACCGCTGCCATGGGACCCTAACTACAAGTCTTCCCAATGCTCTTCTATGCCATGCTCCGTCTGGAACACCAACACCGATGAAGACTATGACGGTCAGTACAGCCGCCTAGCACACAAGGGAGGGAGGGAGGAAAATGGGAGTGACACACACACGCACAACAGACACCATACACACAACCAGCTGCAGAGGAAAACCAATGTCACATGACCCACGTCATAATAATGCAAGAACTACATTTAGGTTTAACTGATATTGTGATTTGATGCCAACAGCCACCAATATTGTCTATGTGAACAAAAATATGAGTAAATGTCCAGAAAGGGCCAATTGCCAGTCCAAAGAACAAAAGGCCCACATGGCCACAGGGCACAGTCCAAGCCCCAACGTATTTCCTGACAATATCCGCACTACACTGCGCAGGGGCATCATGTTGGAAATCAGCAGGCACCTCAGGGGGAAGAGGGAGGGGGGCACCTCAGCTGAAGTGACAAACTTACCTACTGGTTCTGGATGTGAGGCTCTCCTTGCCCACTGCTAGTGGGGGTGTTACCATGCCTGCCTCAGTTGGAGGTTAGGGCTCCTTGCCCACTGCTGGTGGAGGTGTTACCCTGCCTGCCTCTGCTGGAGGTAAGGGCTCATGGTCCACTGCTGGTGGATGGGGCCTCTTGCCTCTCTTTATTGGTGGAATGGGAACCTTACTTTTTTTGGTTGGTGGAGTGGGATCCTTCCCTTTCTTGGGTGGTGGAGTGGAATCCTTCCCTTTTTTGGGTAGTGGAGTGGGAACCTTCCCTTTCTTGCCTCCACGACTAGGAGGTGCCTCCACTGTCCCCGTCTCATGTCCCTTGGGTTTCACTACCCTAGTCCTCCCTTTCTGTGGCAGAGGTGTGCTCAAGGTAGGAGCAGCAGCTGTCACACTCTGGGGTCCCTTTGTGCGAGCAGCCGTTGATTTGATGGGAGCAGTGTCAGACTGTTTGGCTGAGGTGCTGGGCTGGGTTGTTGTGACCCTGCTCTTACGGGCAGGACAGTGGGGTGGAGGGGGAGGGAAGAGGTAAAGTTGGGCAAGGAAAAGCTTCTTAGGGAAGTTGTGGTGGGATGAGGGAGGAGGGATGGGAGTGGAGGGTGAGGGAGTGGTTGTTGGAGGTGTATGTCTGCTGGACTTGGGTGCAGGTGCCTGGGTGGTGTGCTGATGTGAGGTGGATGGCTGTTGGGTGTCTGACAGCATGCGTTTGTGTCTCTTAGGGAGGACAGACAGGGTGGGAAAGGACACCAGGTACATGTGGATGGATGTTGTGGAGGTGTCTGCAAGTAAGGTGTGTGTGCTTGGTGTGGTGATGGTGGTGGTGGTTGTTGATGCAGTGCATGCAGGTGTGAGTGCGGATGTGACTATGAGGGAGGAGGAGGAGCAGGAGGGGAGACAGTGGAGGCAGTGGATGTTGTTGTGTGTTTAACTGTCTGGTGTTTATGTGCGTGCTTGTGGTCTGAAGTGTGCTGCCTGTGTTTGTCTGTGCCACTCTTGTATGATGTTTTGTGTGCGTGCTTGTCTGTATGTGTGCATGGGATGGGTTGGGGTTGAGGTGACTGGGACTGGGACTGGGACTGGGACTGGGAAGTGGGGGGAGAGAGAAAGGGAGCCCATGTCAATTACAGCACCAACACCACAGTATGCATACACATTACTATTACACACCGGGATCAGGATTGTGCATTATGCCCCGCACTGGTATTCAATTGGCTAGGTGCCACAGCAAGATGAGAGTCAACCACTGCCAAATGCACCCCTGCTGGGATCCACTAAGCCCTGTTTTACATGGTATGCAACCTAGCTAGATTACCAGATTTTGCAATACACCCTCTTTCCTTGAGCTGGATCACGCTGCAATGTCTGACCTGGCATTAAGGGACACCCACTAACAGAAACCCACCAGCAGGATCACATGCCACCTACCATTGATTGTTGTTACGCTCACTGTACTCACCCCCTTGTGGCTGCTGTGAAGCCCTCAAGCACACATCCAGCTCTGGGTAGGCCACCGCCAGTATGCGGGCCATCAGGACGGTCAGGTTCTGACGGGCACCCTGCCCTCTTTGGGAGGCCATCCCCAGCTGGGCCTTTGCGGTCTTCAAGCCAGCGTCTCAGGTCCTCCCACCTTTTCCTGCAATGGGTGCTGCACCTGCTGTGGACCCCTAGGCTGCTCCATTTCCTGGTGACAGTGGGCTTGAAAGCAGGATTGTCACAACTAATGTTCTCAATAGTGCTGGCAAGGGTTTTGTCTGCCTTGGTCAAACACATGTGCAGCTACATTGCTTTCCCCCAGGTGGAAGATTTGGCCACTGTGAAGGCAGGATTCAATGCAATGGGACATATACCTAATTGACGGAACACATATTGCATTTGTCTGTCCCCCCTCTGCCACAATGAACAGGTGTTCAGAAATCAGAAGAGTTTTCACTCACTCAATGTCCAAATGGTGTGCCTGGTGGACCAGTACATCCCCCACGTCACAGCCAAATATCCTGGGTCGGTGCATGACGCCTTCGTCCTGTGGAATAGCAGCATCCCAAATGCCACAGAGACACAGGGTGTGGCTAATAGGTGAGCCTGAGTCTCCACGCAATGTATGTCAGTGTATGCCTTCAGGAGTTATCCCCATACCATTGTGTAAGGCTAATGTTTGTCCCTCAGGTGGATCATCGAATGTACCTACAGCCTCCTGAAGGTCAGGTTGAGATGCCTCCATCTGACAGGTGGAGCGCTACTCACCCGAGAAGGTCTGCCAGATAGTAGAAGCATACTGCATGTTGCACAACCTGGCCCTTAGATGACATGTGCCTTATCTGCAGGAAGAGGAGATTGGAAATGCCCCTGTGGCAGCAGTGGACCCTGAGGACAGTGAGGATGAGGAGGCAGAGGATGAGGATGTGGACAACAGAACATCAGTTATACGTCAATATTCCAATGACATACAGGTGAAACAGTGGAACTGACCATTCATCTGACTATTGATGTTTTCAGTGTGGCTGTAGCAGGATGGGATTCACTTCCTTTGCATTTCAACTTACTGTCACCTATGCCTTCTCATTCTGCAGATGTTGGTGTTATTCCAACTGTGTACTGATGTGATGACTACAGACAGTAGTATTTGTATGCTATCACAGTGTTCAGATCATTTGCACAAGATGTGGCTGTTTCCTTAATTTCACATTTTCATCACATAAAACACTATCCCTCAAGTTGTGTTCAAGGGTGTTTATTTTAGTGCAAATTATAGATGGAAAAGTGCAATGGAATGGGGTGATGGTAGAGGTAAGTCCAGGGTATTGTTCCAGTCTGTTTGTAGCACAGGTCCAGTGTCCAAGGGGCCATAGGAAGGGGAGCAAAGGCAGTTCAGAGTGGACAAGGTGAGAGGGTGGGACACAAGGGGGACATTCCTGGTGGTGGTCTTGGTCTTGGCAAGTGTCTCTGGCTTCTGTCTGGGTCGCAGGGAACGTTTGTGGGGTGGTTCACCTTCTGCAGGGGGAGGGATGCTAATGGCCTATGGGTCCTGTAGCAGGGCCTCCTGTCCACTAGCTGCAGCAGATGTGGAGGGCTGGTCAGTAGACTGGCTAGTGGTAGGGGCCCGCTGGTGTGCGGTCCATTCCCTCATGATGTTGGCCATATCATCCAGCACCCCTGCTATGGATACCATGGTGGTGTTGAGGGCCTGCAAATCTTCCCTGATGTCCTGATGGTGTACCTCTTGCAGCTGCTTGTTCTCCTGCATGTTGGTAAGGATCTGGTCTATCTTGTCCTGGGATTGTTGGTGAGCCCCCAGGACATTAGTGAGTGCCTCCTAGAGAGTCCTCCGTCTGGCGCACAGCTGTTCTCCAAGTGTAGTAAATATTGACTCACGAGTGTCCAGTCCTCCGGCTACTCCAGTGAGTCCCTTAGGATGCAGGCTTGCCAAGATTTGCTCCTCCAATGCTGTCAGCTGTTGGAGAGGAGGAGGGGGTCCACCACCAGTCCTCTGGATGGCAAGCTGGTGCCTTGCTGCCACAGAATATACCTAGTTTGTTCCATTTCTTCCTGATGTCATCCCGTGTTCTTGGATCTGTCCCACGGCGTTCAACCTGTCCACGATCCTCCGCCATAGCTCCAGCTTCCTGGCAATGGATATATGCTATACCTGTGCTCCAGACAGCTGTGGCTTTACCCTGACTATTTCCTCCACAATTACCTGCAACTCCTCATCAGTGAAACAGGGGTGCCTTGGTGGGAACATAGGTGTTGTGTGATGTGTGTGTTGTGCAGAGGGTGTTGAGTAATGTGGTGGGGTGTGGGATGTGGAATGTGGGGTGCGTGACAGATGAAGGGGTGCTTGTGGTATGGTATTGGGGTGCCAATCCCATGCATCCCCGGGGCTCCAGCATTGTCCCCGGGTACTGCCAAACTAGCTCGCTGGGGTTTTCTCTGCAGCTACTGCTGCTGCCAACCCTCAGACAGGTTTCTGCTCACCTTCCTGGGACAGCAAATTGATGCCCAGCTATGGACCTGGCAAGGGGGATGTGGTCAGTAGGCCATACGTATTTTTTGTGCCTCTGTTCGGAGTTGAACTCAATACATGGCTCAATCACAGCCCTATGATACCCTCTTTGGCCAGGTCACTGACACTGCACAGGCACACTCTTCTAAATTTGTGTGCACAACCATTATTCAGGAAAAGTGATATGTCCATAACATTGTGTCACACAACAGCAACTTATCATCAATTTCCCACCTACACATCTGACACCCTCACATTGTTCAGATGCCATGACCTGCTGTGACATAAAAGATACATTTGTATGGATAGGTCACAAAACTGAATCCAACCTTTTTTGCTAAACCTCTGATATGGACCTTCAGATGTTACCCACATTTCAAGATAATGCAAAGTAAATGGGATGTCAAAATATCACTGTGAGAAACATTCAAAGGCCACAATGCAAAGAATCCATGCAGAATAGGAATGATTCTTCCAGGGGGACCCATGGAAGACTGGTGCCCTGGGCCATATACCATTTTACACAATCCTCAAAACCACAATCTGCACATGAACTGTGGTTTGATGTACATCAGGGACAACCAATAGTATAACTAAATGCCATGTATATTTAAGAAATGTGGAAGTGCAAGTCATGAAAGCAAACACAGCAGTAACCGCATGGGTCATGCATTTAGTTAAAGTAGGTGTAAGGTACACAGATGAAAATGAACACAAGTCCATTAAAATGTGTACAAACGTATGACAATTGAACACCCTCCATATTTGGATAACCAAGTCTCTAGCTTGCACACATTAAACAAATGTCCAACCTACATCATAGGGAGAAAGGGAACCTAATTGATGTTGACATTGGCCAAGCCATGATAAAATATAAGAACCATATGAAACATCACCCAACGCAATGTCAGCCCCAATAAGATTACATCCCACATATCCATCCATTAAACATTTTCCCTTGTCCTGGGTGACTCCAGCACTGGTTCCAAGGTCAGATCATAGCAACTAATTGTAGGAAAGTACCATCTTTCTTGGCATGTTGCCCCCATTTTTACCTGTATGTCAGTATGGTTTTGCCTGTCTCACTGGGATCCTGCTGGTCAGGACCCCAGTGCTCATAGTTTATGGCCTAATGTGTGTGTTGTATATAGTGTTTGACTGTGTCACTGAGGCTCTGCTAATCAGTTACACAACATCCACGCACCTCAAACAACACACACCAACACATCCCCTCACACATCACAACACACACCACCTCACACATCACCCACACCACATCAGGGCACCTCAACGACTCCCCAGGTTATCTGAGGAGGAGCTCAGGGTCATGGTGTAGGAAATCGTCAGGGTAGAGCCACAGCTGTTCGGATCACAGGTGCAGCACACCTCCATTGTGAGGAAGATGGAGCTATGGCGCAGAATTGTCGACAGGGTCAACGCCGTGGGAGAGCATCCAAGAACTAGGGATGACATCAGGAAGAGGTGGAATGACCTACGGGGGAAGGTGCGTTCCGTGGTCTCCAGACACCAGATTGCTGTACAGAGGACTGGCGGTGGACCCCTACCTACTCCCCCACAACTAACAACATGGGAGGAGCAGGTCTTGGCAATACTGCATCCTGAGGGCCTCGCAGGAGTAGCAGGAGGACTTGATTCTGGTAAGTCAATTCTTTACTACCTCATCCCTCCCTACCTGCATGCCATCACATACTCCCACCCTCACCCTCACCCCATCACTCCAACACCTCATATATGCCCCACTATCACAACCCACCCATCCCAATGCCAAGCCCTGCATGCAACACCAAACCATGGACACCCATCACCAAAACATGTCCACTACAGATACCCACACAGACCCCAAACCAAATATCACACAAGGACCAAGACACCCAAACCAAATATCACACCAAGACAAGAATGCAAGCACTGGAGTACAGGGTCACTCACCCATCGCACACAATGGCACACACAGATGCAATAATCATGCCTTTACACCCCTGCAGAATCCCAACCCAACGTCACCGGACAGGAGGTTCCAGACATATCCAGTCCCCCCACAGAAGAGACCCACAGTGACGACAGCAGCTCTGCACAACTGGATCGAGATGACCAGCCCAGCCCATCAGGGACCTCGGGACAGTCGGTTCCCCTGACACAGTCACAAGCCATCACAGAGCCTCCCCCCTCAGGAAACACCACAACAGCACCCACCCAGCGTGCCCAACCCTCTGTCCCCAGGACACGTCAATCAGCAGTGTGTCCACCACTACAGGGAACCCAGGCAAACCCACCAACCCAAGAAAATCAGAGACCTGGGGGCAGTGGCAGTGGGCACACAGTTCATGGAACAGAGGCACAGAAAAACAGGGAAGCTGGGAGGATTGCTGTGCAACAGGGGGAGGACAGGCCTAGGGAACCCACTCTCCACGAGGCCCTCTCCAACATCATGGGAGCTTACCATCATTCCCAGGAGACGATGGCAACTGTACTGGCCAAGTTTCAGGAGACCCAGCGGCTGCAGGAGGAACACTATCTGGGGATCAGGGAGGACCTGAAGTCCATTAACAACACCCTGGTCACCATTGCAGGGGTGCTGCAAGACCTTGTGAACACCAGGAGGGACACTGTGGCACAGCAAGGGGCCCCTGACACTAGCCTGGACGATGAACAGCACTCCACCTCCGCCGGCGCTAGTGGACAGGAGGCACCGCCAGGAAATGAAAGCTCCCTGAATGGCACCCTTCTGTACCACTTTGTCACCCTGTCCATCCTTAAACTGCCATAGCTCCACTTCCTATGCCCCTTTGGACAATGCACTTGTGAAACAAATAGACTGGACTCTGCCATGGACATTCCTCCACTATCCCCCCCCCATTCTACAACCCCCTCCAGTTATTTGCACATAAATAAACACGCTTCAATTACAAAACAATCTGGATTCAGTCTGTGCTTTCACAAACATGCAATTGCAATAACCATGGAATATAGCAATGTCAATTTACTTGTGCACATACCGATGTAACACAGCTGTAGGCCAGGGGAAATATAGCAGAGGGCACAAAGTGGAACCCACATCTGTGAAATGGAAAGGCAACGTGACAAGTCAGGGTCCACACACTGAGTGAAAATGACAGACTTATACTAGTTCCAATAATAGTATGAGATATGTGAGGCAGTGACATCTTCTTACCTGTGTCTCACTGAAGTTTTGCATGATTATGTTGTTCCTGTTGTCGATATCCTCTTCTTCTGCCTCCTCTTCATCACTGTCCACAGACTCCACAGCTGCCACAAGACCACCAGCTGGCCCATCCTCCTGCAGAAAAGGCACCTGGCGTCGCAAAGCCAGGTTTTGCAGCATACAGCAGGCCACGATGATCTAGCACACCTTCTTTGGTGAGTAGTAGAGAGAACAACCTGTCATATGGAGGCACTGGAATCTGGCCTTCAGGAGGCCGAAGGTGCATTCAATCACCCTCCTAGTTCACCCATGTGCCTCATTGTAGCGTTCCTTTGCCCTTCTCCTGGGATTTCTCACTGTGGTCAGTAGCCATGACAGGTTGGGGTAACCAGAGTCACCTGCAAATATGGAGGGACAACTGTTAGACACACACTAACCCGTAGAGACAACCCCATACCCAGACACCTATTCACACTGTATAGGGTCCTTGTCCTCACCAATTAGCCACACGTGGTGCCTCTGGAGTTGCCCCATCACATAAGGGATGCTGCTATTCCTCCAAATGTAAGCGTCATGCACTGAGCCAGAAAACTTGGCATTCAAATGGGAGATGTACTGGTCTGCCAAACACACCATCTGCACATTCATAGAATGGTAGCTCTTCCGGTTTCTGAACAACTGTTCACTCCTGCGGGGGGTACCAAGGCCATATGTGTCCTATCAATGGCACCAATGATGTTGGGGATATGTCCCAGGGCATAGAAGTCACCTTTCACTGTGGGCAAATCCTCCACCTGAGAGAACACAATGTAGGTGCGCATGTGTTTCAGCAGGGCAGACACCCTCTGGACAACACGTTAGAGAACATTGGCTGGGACATCCCTGATGCAATGGCCACTGTTTGAAAGGAACCACTTGCCAGGAAATGGAGTACTGACAGGACCTGCACTAGAGGGGGGATTCCTGTGGGATGGCGGATAGCTGACATCAGGTCTGGCTCCAACTGGGCACACAGTTCATGGATTGTTGCACGATCAAGTCTATAGGTGACTATTATGTGCCTCTCTTCCATTGTCGACAGGTCCACCAGCGGTCTGTACATCGGAGGATGCCGCCATCTCATCACCTGCCCCAGCAGATGTGCCCTATGGAGGAGAACAGCCAGCAGAGAGTCAGCCAACACTGAGGTATCACAAAATGTCATTTGCGCACATTTATTAATCCACAATGTGCCTGTAACTGTGTGTATTCAAGACCTACATTGGTGTGACACAGTTAATATTAATGCCATGTGGCCCCCTGAAATGGTGGCTGCTTTACCTGTAAGGTGGGACAAGGGGATATGTGGTAACTGCGCTGGTGTTGTACACCGTGGCGGTGGGCGGTAGAAGACCGCGGTGCAATTCAGCATTGGTTAACATGGGACCGTATGGGTCCGAGGAGCCAATGACCGCCATTTTCTGTCTGTTCACTCACTTGATACCTCACCTTCAACAGGAGAGGACCTACACTGCAAGTGTTGCTGTGACCTTTTTCTGGAAGCTACGATGGCTCATGTGTCTGGGGAAAGGGCCCCTGCCTTCACTTCAGAGGAGTTGGAGAAACTAGTGGATGGGGTCCTCCCCCAGTACACACAACTGTAAGGTCCTCCAGACAAACAGGTGAGTTTACTGTGAGCATGCTGCATGGGCAATGCCTTTTTGGAGTGGTGTGGATGGCAGATAAATGGGGGGGGCTGAGGCCTGTGGTACTGAAAATTCTGGACCCGTGTTATAAACATCGTCGTATCACAACGATTTTGGTATCAGCAGACCGAGAATGATTAGAATAGTATGCACAAGCATTGTATTCATATTCGGGTGACGAAATCACCCGAATATCAGAGTTTCCGTCCTGAACCCTCGGGTTCCATTTAAACGACAGCCATTTTGTGATTGCCCTCACATAGGCCAATGACTAATGCCGAAAACGAGTCTGAAGGACACGTACATCTTTGCTGACTCCTCTGTGACCTGGGCAAGCTGACTCCACTGCCTGAAGCCAAACCTGTTCGGCCAGTTTCTTTCCCAGTGGCCGAATGAGATTAGTATCAAGGCACAACACATCATAAAACCTTTCATCACACACAAACCATGCCTAATCTTACACGCACCTGTCCCTGTTTCTTTCTTTATGACTTGCTTTACAAGTAGGAGGTGCCTGTTTATATTGGGGGTCCGTCGATATCTGATGAAAGTACTGAGCCTTGCCGGGTAATTGATTGAGGGCTGGACAAACTGAAATATGGGCTTGTCATCATAACCCTGCTATTTCTTTGTAGTGAAAATATGTGAATGGTCAACTGTAAAATAAGGAATGTTTGCCTAAAGCATAATATTTTGTATAAAAGAGAAGGTTAGCTTTGCAAGGGAGCAGTCTCCTGAGAATATACACCGTGTTGTACTTCTAGGATACCTGTTACTGGCTGCAGCCAATAAACAAGATCTTTGACTTCACCAAGAAGACTCTGTGTTTCTGTAGTCTGAAACAGGAAGGACTCGAAGTCTTAGGGTGTGTTCCCTGGCACCACTGGGTTCTGAAAAACCCAGTACTTCAGGCCTGCATGTTCAGACGGTGAGTGTATGTGCGTCAGGGCAAGGGTGTGAACGTGGGTCAATGAGTATGACGGTCCGGATGGGTAATGATTTTCCTTCCCCCCTGTACTATTCCTCTAGGTCAGTGCCCACCAGAAGAAGGCTATTTGGCGTGCCATCTCCAAGGATGTCCAGACCCTGGGGGTCCACCACAGATGGAGCACCTACTACTGTAAAAGATGGGAGGATCTGCGCCGCTGGAGCAAGAAGACGGTGGAGCCACAGCTGGGGATGGCTTCCCAACGTGGGAGGGGTGCCCGTCGCACCATGACCCCCCTGATGTTCCGGATCCTGGCAGTGGTATATCCGAAGTTGGATGGGCACTTGAGGGCATCACAGCAGCCACAAGGGCGTGAGTACACTCTCATTCAGCTGCCGCTGCACGCGTTACGAGGTGTCTGGGTGGGGGAGGTGGGCAGTTGGTTCCCCTAGGCCAGGGCGATCTTGGTAGGCAAGGTCTCTTGTGAGGCAGGCTCTGTGGCACCCAACCCCACTAGTGGTTAGTGCCATCTACACCTAGTCAGGCTTCTGTGACTTCCAGGTGTGCAGCAATCAGGCTTAGGCCTTGCACACCATGGGCATGTGAATAATCTAGGAACAATAAGTGCATGGCGTAGTGCAGAGGGCTGCTGTGTCTGTTGTGTCCGCCAAAGGTAGTGGAGTTGCATGCACTGAACATTTCTTTCTCCTGTCTCCCCCCCCTTTTTGTGGTCTCCCTGCTATTGTGTGCAATAGCATCATGAGGCGGAGGAGCATTGGCACCGGAGCAGGAGGGAGCTGAATCCCACTTGGCCCTGGAGGGCGAAACAACGGAGTCTGAAGCCACCAGTGGGACGGAGGGCGAAGGGAGCTCCACGGCGGGGACAGGAGCAGAGACAAGCGACAGCAACTCCTCCTCTGATGGGAGCTCCCTTGTGGTGGCGGGCACCTCTGTGCCTGCCGCATCAACAGGTACAGCCGCTACCCCCCCACCAGCACCACCCTCCCAGCAGCCCCTCAGCATGTGTCCCGTGCCCGCTCACCTAGGAGGGTGGGCATCTCCTTCACCCCAGGCACCTTAGGCCCTGTCCCAGTCTGCCCTGCTGCCCTCAGTGAGGAGGCTATTGACCTCTTGAGATCCCTCACTGTTGGGCAGTCTACCATTCTGAATGCTATCCAGGGTGTTGAGAGGCATTTGCAACAAACAAATGCATACCTGGAGGGCATTCATTCTGGCCAGGCAGCCCAACAGAGAGCATTTCAGGCTCTGGCCTCAGCACTGATGGCAGCCATTGTCCCTGTGTCCAACCTCCCCCCTCCAACTTCCTTCACCCAAACCCAATCACCTGTACCTCAGCCTATCCCAAGCACACCATCAGACCAGCATGCATACACATCAACACACAAGAGTGGCTCAGGCAAACATAAGCACCACATATCTCACAGGCACTCATTCAAGCATCATACCCATGCACACATACCAACATCCACAGCCTCCACTGTGTCCCCCTCCTCCATGTCTCCCTCCTCCCTCCCAGTCTCGTCTCCACTCACACCTGCATGCACTACATCCTCAGCCACTACCTCCATCACCAGCATGACCATCACCACACACCGCTCACGTGCACTCACCACCCCCACTACCATTCACACTTCCCCAGTGTCCTCTCCCAGTGTGTCTGTGAGCCCTCCTCCCAAAGTACACAAACACAGGCTCACACCCACCCAACAGCCATCCACCTCACAACTGCCTCCAGCCCATGCACCTTCACCCAAATTCAGCAGACATAAACCTCCTACAACCACTACCTCTACCTCTACTCCCAAACCCCCTCCATCTACCCGTCCCAGTGTGTCTAAAAAACTTTTCCTGGCTAAGATTGACCTCTTCCCTACACCTTCCCCCCGTCCTTCCCCTAGGGCCAGGCTTTCCAGGTCCCAGCCCAGCACCTCAGCCACCACATCCCCAGGCACAGCGGTGCCAGCAACTGTGGGGTCATGGAGTGTGCCAACAATCAGGGCTGCCAGTGTGCCACGGAGTGAGGGCAAGGACATTCCGCCATCTGCCAAGGTGAAAAAGGTGCCCACATCCCGGAGGGAGAAGACGAAAACACCTGCCACCAAGGGATCAGGGAAAACGAAAGGGGATATTGTCAAGACAGCTGCGCCACCATCAAAGGTGGGGAAGGGCCAAAAACTGAAGGGCAGGTCAGGAGAGGGCATGGTGGCACCGACTGAGGGACCAGTGTCACACCTTCTGTCCACGTCAACGCCAACCTGTAAGGCAGAGAACACTGCCACCTGCACCGGCACAGACCCCGCCGCCACCAGCACCGCCACAGACCCCGCCGCCAGCACCGCCGCCACAGACCCGGCAGCCAGCACCACCGCCACAGACCCTGCCCCCATCGCCATAGACCCCGCCGCCAGCACCGCCGCCACAGACCCCGCCGCCAGCACCACCACCACAGACCCAGCTGCAAGCACCGCCGCTACTGACACTGCCGCAAGTACTGCCAGCGGCCCCGCGACGTCCTCAGACAGTGGCACCACCGCTGACATGGCTACCATCCCCAGTGGTCAGTCGTCCAAGGCTGGTGGTGAGTTCCAGGAACCTGGGCAGCTTCGATGAAGCATCACTGTCATCACTGTTGTCACCTGCATATGGAATGCGAACCCACAGCAGTGTGGGGTATGTCTTTGCCTCCATGGCGTATCATGCTACCTGTACCTCGGCAATCTCGTGGCACACACACCCAGGCGAGTGTATTGTTCCAGCCCACTGCACGTGGAGCACTCTGGGCACCATGCCCCCTCCAGAATCAGTGGAGAGATACATCCACTACCTCAGTCCTTGGCAGGATGAAGCACTCTGGACACCATGCCACCTCCAGAACCAGTGGAGTATCACATCCACTACCTCAGTCCTTGGCAGGATGAAGCACTCTGGGCACCATGCCCCCTCCAGAACCAGTGGAGTATCACATCCGCTACCTCAGTCCCTCCAGAACCAGTGGAGTATCACATCCACTACCTCAGTCCTTGGCAGGATGAAGCACTCTGGGCACCATGCCCTCTCCAGAACAAGTGGAGTATCACATCCACTACCTCAGTCCTTGGCAGGATGAAGCACTCTGGGCACCATGCCCCCTCCAAAACCAGTGGAGACTGTTATCCACTAGAGGGACTGTGGCTTTGCACTCCCCAGGATAAAGCAGTGGGCAACCCACCCACTGGAAAGACTTGAGAGACTGGCTTTGCACTCCCCAGGATAAAGCAGTGGGCAACCCACCCACTGGAAAGACTTTAGAGACTGTGGCTTTGCACTCCCCAAGACCAAACTGTGGGCATGGAGCCCCCTCGTGGAGCAGTGGCGTTGTGTGTTCATCAGGCTGAGCTGCCCCCTTCCCCCTCCCCCTGAGGTGCCTGTATATTTTCTATGTGATGCCCCTCCAGTGTTCTCTCCGTTTGGAGTCAGGTATCTAGTGGGGCCTCGCCCATGCAGTTTGGGCCCAGTGGTCCACGGACAATGATTGGTGCACTATCCAGACTTGTGTATTTGGTGTACATAATTGTATATACTGGATTTAGCATTTTGCTAATGATATTTCACATGATTACTTCGTTCAATCATTTCCTTTTGTCCTTGCGTTCTTCCAGGGGGCTGGGGGGGGGTGTATATGTAATGTTGCAGCATGTGTTTGTGTGTATGGTGTTGTGGGTGAGGGCAGGGGTGGGGGTGTTGCGTGTTGCGTGTGTGTGTCACTCTCATTTCCCTCCCCCCTCCCCTGTGTTTGTAGGTGCAGTACTCACTGTGGTTGTCGCCGCAGTCGTTGGAGCTCCTGACAGAGGAGCAGGAAGACCATCGCCGGCAGTATCTGCAATTCGGGCTCCATAGCGTCCTGGTTCCTTGTGGGGTGTGAAGAGGTGAGTGTTTTCCCTTTTGTGTACTGTTTACGCCGTGTTTTTATTCGCGTTGGTTCCGCCCCCGAAAAGGTGGCGGATAGGCGTGTTGTGATAGGGTAGGCTGTACATTGTCTCCCACCTGTCTGTTGGCGGTGTCCGCCACGCTGTTTGTTTTTACTGCCGTGATGCTCGGAGTGTTAAAGTGGCTGTCTATGTTGGCGGTTTCCGCCACGGTCGTAATCCCATTTAGTTTTTCGCCGACCGTCACTGTTGTACTGAGGGCCTATATGTCTAACCTTCACTTGCTGAAGGTTAGGTGCAAAGTTACTAAGTATGAGGGCACCCTTGCACTAGCAAAGGTGCCCCCACATAGTTCAGGGCCAATTCCCGGGACTTTGTGAGTGCGGGGATGCCATTACACGCGTGCACTACATATATGTAAATACCTTTTTGTAGCTTCACAATGGTAACTCCGAATATGGCAATGTAAGGTGTCTAAGATCATGGAATTGTCCCCCCATTCCAAATCTGGTATTGGGGAGTCAATTCCATGCATCCTGGGGACTCCACTATGGAGCCCCAGTACTGCTAAACCAGCTCTCTGAGGCTTGCAGTGCAGCTACAGCTGCTGCCACCTCACAGACAGTGTTCTGCCCTCCTGGGGTCTGAGCAGCTCAGTCCCAGGAAGGCAGAACAAAGCAATTCTTTTGGGAGGAGAATGTTATACCCTCTCCCTTTGGAAATAGGTGTAACAGGCTGGGGAGGGGTAGCCTCCCCCAGCCTCTGGAAATGCTTTGACGGGCACAGATGGTGCCCTCCTTGCATAAGCCAGTCTACACCGGTTCAGGGACCCCCCAGTCCCTGCTCTGGCACAAAACTGGACAAAGGAAAGGGGAGTTCCTCCAGTGTGTCCCAGACTTAAGCCATCTTGCTTTGTAGGTGTGAGGGCACTCTGGAGGCCTCTGAGTGGCCATTGACAGCAGGTGACAACAGAGACCCCTCCTGATAGGTCCATACCTGATAAGGTAGCAATTCCCCTCTCAGGGCTTTTTAGGGTGTCTCCTGTGGGTTCTCTTCAGGTTCTACTTGCAAGTTTCCAGTAGGAATCCTATGCAACTACTACTTCATCCTCCGACCTCGGATCAACCGCAGACTGCTCCAGGAACTGCTCTAACAGCAACAAAGTATCCGGAAGGACAACTTTTCCTCTGCAACTTCAGCTCCAGCAAGCAACTACAAAAGTTTCCATGGTGTGCATGCTCTGTGGACTCCCTGTCTTCACCTTGCACCAGAAGGACCAAAGAAATCTCCCGTGAAGTGACAGAGTCACTTCCCTGCTCACGCAGGCACCTTCTAAGTCGACGACCGGCTCTCTTGGACTCCTTTGCTGATGACGAGCATGCTCCTTGGAACCCTAAGGGTGGACCCCCTTGACACAGACTATCCTGAAGTCCAATTTGGAGGAGGTAAGACCTTGCCTTCCCCGAGAATGACAGTACCACTGTGCACCACATCTTCTTCACCTCCTGAGGCCTCTGTGCACTATTTGCAAATGTCCTTCGTGCACAGCCTGACCCAGGTCCTCAGCACTTTATCCTGTTATGCTCAACTCGCTGAGTTGTTCTCTGGCGGAGTGGTGTCTTCCTTTGTAGTGCTGCACCAACTGCATTTTGCACCTCCACTGTCCCCGTGTCCTGGGACTCCCGTGGGGGCTATCAGAGTTAAGGCCCCCAGGTCCCTCCTGGGTCCAGATAGCACTAACTTGACGCTAAATGTGACTTTTCCAGAACCAAGGCTTGTTGGAGAAATCCAGCGCCAAAACTCGCCTGCATCCAACTTCATGATGTGGGACATCCAGTGCATCATGCAGGAACCCGCTGGCATCTTCCTTGGGTGCATTGCTGCAGTGTTTGTCCAACCGGTGGACTCTTTTTTTGCACCTTGTTCTGGGTTGGCCGGGGCTCCTGTGCTTCCTGGAACTTCTTTTGACTTCTGGACTTGGTCTTCTTCTTTTGCAGGTCTTCAGGTCCAGGAATCCACCATTTGTTGATTGGTTCTTACAATAACTCTAATCAAGACTTGTATTGTGTCCTGAGGAAACTTGCAGTACTTTACTCCTGCTTTTCTGGGCTCTGGGGTGGGGTAATTTGCTTACCTTTACTGTATTCTTACTCTCCCAGCGATTCTGCACACACTACACTTGTCTAGGGGGGAATTTGTGATTCGCATTCCACTTTCTTAGTATATGGTTTGTGTTGCCCCTAGACCTATTTTCTCATGTTGCATTCTATAGCATTTACTATTGTTTGCACTAACCTATGTCTAATTACTTACCTTATTTTGGTGTCTAGTGTTCATATTGTGTATAATACTTACCTCCAGAAGGAGTATTGCCTCTAAGATATTTTTGGTACTCTGTCACCCAAATAAACTACCTTTATTTTTGGTAACACTGAGTATTGTCTTTGCTTGGTTATAAGTACTGTGTAACTATGGGCCAGATGTAGGAACTGTTTTGCATGTCACAAACTGCGAAAAACGCAGTTTGGGCCATGCAAAACGCCCATTGCAATGCTGATTCACATTTTGCGAGTCGGTACCGACTCGCAAAATGTGAATCCGACTCGCAAATAGGAAGGGGTGTTCCCTTCCTATTTGCAACTCGCACCGCAATGCAGAATTGCTTTGTGACCGCGAAAGAGGTCGCAAAGCAATTCACAGTTAACACCCACTTGAAGTGGGTGGTAACTCATTCGCAAACGGGAAGGGGTCCCTATGGGACCCCTTCCCCTTTGTGAATGTCGCTAAAAATAATTTTTCAGAGCAGGCAGTGGTCCAATGGACCACTGCCTACTCTGAAAAAAAGAAACCAAATGGTTTCATTATTTTTTTGTATTGCAACTCGTTTTCCTTTAAGGAAAACGGGCTGCAATTCAAAAAAAAAAAAACTGCTTTATTACAAAAGCAGTCACAGACATGGAGGTCTGCTGTCTCCAGCAGGCCACCATCCCTGTGAGTGCATGGACTCTCTATGGGGTTGCAAAATGCAACCCACCTCATTAATATTCATGAGGTGGGTCTTTGCGACCCCATAGCGAGTTGCAGAAGGTGTCTGAGACACCTTTCTGCATACAATTTTGCGAGTTGCAAATTGCGAGTCGGTCTGACTCGCAATTTGCAACTCGCAGAATTTTCTTTTGCTACATCTGGCCCTATAAGTGGTATTGCAGGAGCTTTGCATGTCTCCTAGTTCAGCCTAAGCTGCTCTGCTATAGCTACCTCTATCAGCCTAAGCTGCTAGAACACTACTACATTTCACTAATAAGGGATAACTGGACCTGGTGTAAGGTGTAAGTTTCCAAGGTACCCAGTACAAACCAGGCCAGCCTCCTACGTTGGTGGCAGCGGTGGGATAAGTACTTGCAATTGCTTTACCACTTTGTTACCAGTGCATTTCACAAACAAAAGCTTGCTCCAATACATAATATATACCTAGAAGTAATTTTCTAACTTTCTAAAACGTTTTTACACTTTGCAAACGTTTTGCAGTTTTGAAAAGTTTTCTTCTTTTCTTTAATAATGTTAGCTCTGTTAGTCTACTAATTTTTTTACTCACTTTCCTAAACATCTTTTTCAATATGTCTTCTGTAGAAGCTACCCCTAGAGTTGTAAAAACTACCTATGAGAACTTGAACTTTAAAAGTTTGAGGGGTCTCTGTACTGAAGGAAGTTAAGGGATTGGGAAGAATCCCAATAAAGAATTCCTCTTAAATCTTCTCTTCCAAGATGACCAGGGAATCAGCACTGGTCCAAATCAAACTGAGGGGGGGGTTTAGTAAGATTCCAACCAGGCAGGCTCAGAGGAGCAAACTGATAATCCTGGGGAGGGTCCTTCAACTGATCTATCTGTTAACAGACCCTTCAGTACAACTGGGAGTGGGAAGGGTTCACATACTAGTAGGGCCCCCTTCACAGCTAGAGACCAGGTCACTAGGGTGGCTCCAGTTAGAGATAGATCAGCCACTACACATTCCAATGTTACCTCTGTTTCAGAGGTATCCCACACATCTAACCCTGAGGACCAGTCCCTAGATAGGGAACTTAGAAAGCTGAGGTTAGAGGAGGCCAGACTAAGGCTATTTCAGCAACAGTTGGCCTTTTACAGATAATCCCTGGCTGTCAAAAAGGAAAGGCAGGGTTTGGGGTTAGATCTCCATGGTTGCAGCAGCAGTTTCAGAAATTCAAATGTTAGGGAACCTTCATTTGACTCTAGGAATCTGCATACAGTTGTCCCTACTTACAATGATGGTGATGACATATATAAGTGGTTTGCTGCACTTAAGAGGGCCTGTAAGGTTCAAAGGGTCCCTTATGTTTAGTGAGCCGCTATCCTGTGGCTATCCTTCTCTGGTAAGGGGAGAGACAGACTCCTTATTGTCAGAGAGGATGACGCAGATAATTACAGAATTCTTAAAAGTGCACTCTTAGATGGCCTGGGCTTAACCACTGAACAATACAGGATAAAGTTCAGAGAGACCAGAAAGGAGTCATCATAGGATTCAACAGATTTGTAGACTGTTCAGTGAAGGCCCTAGAACGTTGGTTAAATGGCAGTAAGGTGACTGACTATGAAAGCCTGTATAACTTAATTCTGAGAGAGCATGTATTGAATAATTGTGTGTCTGACTTGTTGCATCAGTATCTTGTGTACTCAGATTTGAACTCTCCCCAAGACTTGGGAAAGAAGGCAGACAAATGGGTCATAACAAAGGTGAACATAAAGGTTCATACAGGGGGTGACAAGGACAGCAAGAAGAAGCATGGTAAGTCACATGACAAGGATTGGGACAAAGATAAAAAATAATCAAGGTTTTCATCAGGCCCACAAACTCCTCTGGGGGTGGTGGGTCTAAATCCTCTTTTCAAAATAATAAGAAACCATAGTGTTATCTGTGTAAAGCCAAAGGTCATTGGGCAACTGATCCCCATTGTCCAAAAAGAAACACCAAACCTCCCACCACCACAGCCCCTAATGCAACCACTAGTACCCTTGTAACAGCAGTGGTGGTGGGAAGAGCACTACTAATAGCCAATCAAAGGGTGTAGCTGGGCTCACCATTGGTAATATAGTTGGGGTTGGTCTAGTTAGGGAGATCACTGAAGCTCTTTTAGACTCTGATGGTGGCATTGACCTTGCCACCTTAGTTGCTTGTCCCCTTAGTATGGATAAGTACAAGCAACTACCCCTGATTAATGGTGTTCAGGTTAAGGCCCACGGGGACACACGTGCCAGTGTCACAATGGTGATGAAAAATCTGGTTGCCCCTGAATGGAACCTTCTTGGTCACCAGTACCAAGTGACAGACACCCATAGCAACACTGTTAGCCACCCCCTGGCTGTTGTGAATCTCAACTGGGGTGGGGTTACTGGTCCAAAGAAAGTTGTGGTAGCCACTGATTTACCGGTAGAATGTCTGCTAGGCCTAAAATATGGCCGATCTGCCCTCAACGGGGGTCAGAAACACCCTAAACATATTGCCCCCAAGAAGGAGCAACCCTTGCCCAAGGGACCACCCCCCCCACCAATTATTAAAATAATTTTCTAAATATGTCCCTGGTGTCTATTGGGTTCTGCCCCCCTTGGGGGAAGATAGGCCAACATAATGCTCCCCAAAGGGGAGCGACCCTTCCCCAAGGGGTCGCTCCCCAAATAATCACAATTTTAGAAAACAAATAAACTTCCTAGTGTCTAATGGGCATTCCTCCTGCATGATCGCTATGTGATCCTGCAGCATGAATGATCGAAGAGACATCAAAGGAAAAGAAAAGCCTTTACTTTCCTTTGATGCCTCTCTGACCTCTCCTTTCCCCTAATCAGTTTCTCCTTGGGATGCGCTGCAAGCATACCTTCCAGCGTGTCAGGTGCGACCTCTGATGAAGTCAGCACAGGGTGTGCGCTGATGTAATCAAATGTCACCGGGGCTGGCGGGTGGGTGTCCCACAAGGGAGCGCTAGCACTCACCCCGCAGGTCACCGCAAGGACATAACGGTATGGTCCGTGGCACAGCAGCGCTGTACCACTGAATGTAACTGTTACATCCACAGCATAGAAGAGGTTAAACATAAACAAAATAAAAACAGTTATAAAATAGAACAATCCCTATATATTAAACATAATAATAGAACCACCCATCACCCCCAAACTAAATAAACCTATATTTTTAACATAAACCTAAAACAAACAATTTCTCACGAACAGAAAAGGAAAGTTCACCTAACCAAAATCTCGAACCCATTAGAGTAAAAATTAATAAAGGAACAGCAGAAAAGTAGGTATAAAACGTAAATTGTTTGAAAGTATTTTTAAATAATATTGGCAAACATATAAAAGTGTTTTTGCAAAAGTATTAATTTTACAATTATACTACTTTCAGATAGAATGGTATCACAGGGCTTACAAACAATAGTGTAATTAACGTCAGAGAAGAAAACCACTGCCCCCCAATAAAACAGAGAGGTCATACACAAACTTTAAGATTTTAAGATTTAAAAGAGGCCAAAACCTCACTACAAACATTCTAAAAGACATAGGCCCTCATTATGACAATAGCGATAAATCCCACTTACCGCTGCGGTGATGGACGCCAACATCCCGTTGTGGAGGTGAGCATCTGTTCACCATATTATGACACACATACACCAAACTGACAGAATACTACCACAAACACATATCTGCCAGACCAAAGGTCAGTGTTAAAGTGTTGGTACTACCACCCATACCTTTACACCAACAAAACAACGCCCACCACATTATGACCCACAACTCACCACGGCGGACATTCAATAGCTAAACCATTGGCGGTACACACCGGCACGGTCTGAATGGACACCCAAATACAAAACCACATGACAAAACCACATGACATTGGCCAAACCAAAAACACACACCTGACACTGATACACACTCCACACCCACCCTTTCACAGCACTATAGATCACACACACACATTACCCACAACCCTGTACGAACACCGAAAATTGCCACGAAACAGACACAAATATCACAGAGACAGCTACACACACACACACCGCAAACACCCATTCATCTGTCACACACCCCACATCCCACACCCCACCACATTACTCAACATCCTCTGCACAACACACACACCACACAACACCCATGTCCCCACTAAGACACCCCTGTTTCACTGATGAGGAGTTGTGGGTCATGGTGGAGGAAATAGTCAGGGTAGAGCCACAGCTGTTTGGAGCACAGGTATAGCAGATATCCATTGCCAGGAAGGTGGAGCTATGGCTGAGGATCGTGGACAGGTTGAACGCCATGGAACAGCATCCAAAAACAGGAGATGACATCAGGAAGAGATGGAACAACTTAGAGGGGAAGGTACATTCTGTGGCAGCAAGGCACCAGCTCGCCACCCAGAAGACTGGTGGTTGACCCCCACCTCCTCCCCCACAGCTGACAGCATGGGAAGAACAAATCTTGGCAATCCTGCATCCTAAGGGACTCACTGGAGTAGCCGGAGGACTGGACACTGGTGAGTCAATATTTACTACTTATCACCCGCCTATCCTGCATGCCATCTCACTCCCAAACCATGACTCCCATCACTCCACTCCATCCCACACAGTGCATCTACACATGTGACCAACCCCAATGCCAAGCCCTGCATGTCATACCAATGCATGGACAGCTCTCCTAGCCCTGCATATACACCCATCACCAAAGCATGCACAACATGGAGTACTAACAATCACACAATATATCACCACACACAAAGGTGTCAGGGTAACAGCAACGATAGAGGGGAAGCTAGGGATGTACAGTATGTCACAGACATGACGCATAATACATCACTTACATCCCCACAGGTGCCCCAGCCAATCTCAGCGGTGAGGAGGTGCCAGCCCTATCCAGTCCCCCAACAGAAGATGCCCCCAGTGATGACAATAACGCTGGACTTCAGGATCTGAATGAACTTCCTGGCCCATCAGGGACCACTGGTCAGTTGCCAACCCCAGCCCACTCCAAGTCCACTACAGAGCCTCCCCCCTCAGTATCCAACATCACAGCACCCACCCAAGATCCCCTCACCTCTGTCCCCAGGTCACGTCAATCAGCAGTGTACCTACCTGTATAGGGATCCCAGTCCACATGTCACACCCAAGACCATGAGTGTCCTGGGGTCAGTGGCAGTGGGCACACCGTTCAGGGGACTCAGGCACAGGGGAACAGGGGCACTCGGAGAACAGCTTTGCACCAGGGGGAGGACAGGCCCAGGCAACCGACTCTCCAGGAGCCACTCACTAATCTCCTGGGGGCTTACCAACAATTCCAGGACAAGATGAGCCAGATCCTTACCAACATGCAGGAGAACAAGCAGCTTCAGGAGGTACACCATCAGGACATCAGGGAAGATTTGCAGGCCCTCAACACCACCATGGTCTCCATAGCAGGGGTGCTGGCTGATATGGCCAACATCATGAGGGAATGGACAGCACACCATCGGGCCCCTACCACTAGCCAGTGTACTGACTAGCCCTCCACATCTGCTGTAGCTAGTGGACAGGAGGCCCTGCCACAGGACCCACAGGCCACTAGCACCCCTCCCCCTGCAGAAGGTGAACCACCCGGCAAATGTTCCCTGCGACCTAGACAGAAGCCAGAGACACTTGCCAAGACCAAGACCACCACCAGGAATGTCCCCCTTGTGTCCCACCCTCTCACCTTGTCCACTCTGAACTGCCTTTCCTATGGCTCCTTGGACACTGGAGCTGTGCTACAAACAAACTGGAACAATACCCTGGACTTACCTCTACCATCACACCATTCCATTGCACTTTTCCATCTATAATTTGCAGTAAAATAAACACCCTTGAACACAACTTGAGTGATAGTATTTTATGTGATGAAAATGTGCAATTATGGAAACAGCCACATCTTGTGCAAATGGTTTGAACACTGTGATAGCATTCAAATAATGACCTGTAGCTGTCTGTAGTCATCACACCAGTACACAGTTGTAATAACACCAACATCTGCAAAATGAGAAGACATAGGTGACAGTAAGTTGAGATGCAAAGGAAGTGAATCCCATCCTGCTACAGCCACACTGAAACATCAATAGTCAGAGGAATGGTCAGATCCACTGTCTCACCTGTGTGTCATTGGAAGTATTGATGTACAACTGATGTTCTGTTGTCCACATCCTCATCCTCTGCCTCCTCATCCTCACTGTCCTCAGGGTCCACTGCAGCCACAGGGGCATTTCCAATCTCCTCCTCCTGCAGATAAGGCACATGTCGTCTGAGGGCCAGGTTGTGCAATATGCAGCATGCTACTACTATCTGGCAGACCTTCTAGGGTGAGTAGCACAGGGCTCCACCTGTCAGATGGAGGCATCTCAACCTGACTTTCATGAGGCCGTAGGTACGTTTAATGATCCGCCTGAGGGACAAACATTAGCCTTACACAATGGTATTGGGGATAACTCCTGAAGGCATACACTGACATACATTGCGTGGAGACTCGCCTATTAACCACACCCTGTGTCTCTGTAGTTGTGCCATCACATTTAGGATGTTGCTATTCCTCATGACGAAGGCGTCATGCACCGACCCAGGATATTTGGCAGTGACGTGGGAGATGTACTGGTCAGCCAGGCACAGCATTTAGACATTGAGTGAGTGAAAACTCTTCCGATTCCTGAACATTTGTTCATTGTGACGGAGGGGGGGATAGACAAATGCAATATGTGTTCTGTCAATCGCCCCAATAATGTTAGGTGTATGTCCCATTGCATTGAATCCTACCTTCACAGTGGCCAAATCTTCCACCTGGGGAAAAGCAATGTAGCTGCACATGTTTTTGACAAAGGCAGACAAAACCCTTGCCAGCACTATTGAGAACATTGGTCATGACAATCCTGCTGCCAAGCCCACTGTCACTTGGAAAGAACCAGTTGCCAGGAAATGGAGCAGCCTGGGGGTCTACAGCAGGCCATCAGGCGCAGCACCCATTGTAGGAAAAGGTGGGAGGACCCGAGACACTGGGCTCGGAAGACCGTGAAGGCCCAGCTGGGGATGGACTCCCAACGAGGACGGGGTGCCTGTCAGAACCTGACCCCTCTGATGGCCTGCATACTGACGGTGGCCTACCCAGAGCTAGATGGGTGCTCGAGGGCATCACAGCAGCCATCAGGGGGTGAGTACAGTGAGTGTCACAACAATTATAGGTAGGTGGCATGGGATCCTGCTGGGGGTTTCTGTTAGTGGGTGCCCATTCATGCCAGGTCAGACATTTCAGCGTGATCCAGCTCAAGGAAAATGGGTGCATTGCAAAATCTGTTAACCTAGCTAGGTTGCATTCCATATCAGACAGGGGTCAGTGGGTCCCAGGAGGGGTGCAGTTGGCCGTGGTTGGCTCTCATGTTGCTGTGGCACCTAGCCAATTGAATGCCAGTGCGGTGCATAATGCACAATCCTGATCCATGTGGGATGGTAATGTGTATGCCACCTGTGGTGTTGGTGCTGTAATTGACCAGGGCTCCCTTTCTCTCTCCCCCACTTCCCAGTCCCAGTCACCTCAACCCCAACCCATCCCAGGCACACATACAGACAAGCACGCACACAAACACCAGACAGTTAAACACACAACAACATCCACTGCCTCCACTGTCTCACCCTCCTGCTACTCCTCCACCCTCACAGTTGAATCCACACTCAAACCTGCATGCACTGCATTAACAACGACCACCACCATCACCACACCAAGCAGCACACACACCTCACTTGCAGACACCTCCACAACATCCATCCACGCGTCCCTGGTGTCCTCTCTCACCCTGTTTGCCTCCCCTAACAGACACAAACGCATGCACTCAGACACCCAACAGCCATCCACCTCACATCAGCACACCGCCCAGGCACCTGCATCTATGTCCAGAAGACATACACCTCCAACAACCACTCCCTCACCCTCCACTCCCATCATCCTGCCCCAATGTCCCTAAGAAGCTTTTCCTTGCCCAACTTGACCTCTTCCCTCCCTCTCCACTGCACTGTCCTGCCCGTAAGAGCAGGGTCCCAATAACCCAGCCCAGCACCTCAGCCAAACAGTCTGACACTGCTCCCATGAAATCAACAGCAGCTGGCACAAAGGGGCCCAAGAGTGTGACAGCTGCCATGCCTACTGTGAGTACACCTCTGCCTCAGAAGGGGAGGACTAGAGTGATGAAACCCAAGGGGCATAAGATGGGGACAGTGGAGGCACCTCCTAGTCGTGGAGGCAAGAAAGGGAAGGTTCCCACTCCACCACCCAAAAAAGGGAAGGATCCCACTCCACTACCCAAGAAAGGGAAGGATCCCACTCCACCACCCAAAACAAGGAAGGTTCCCACTCCACCAACAAAGAGAGGCAAGAGGCCCCATCTACCAGCAGTGGGCAAGGATCCCTAGCCTTCAGCAGAGGTAGGCAGGATAACACCTCAAACAGCAGTGGGCAAGGAGCCCTCACCTCCAGCTGAGGCAGGCAGGGTAACACCTCCACCAGCAGTGGGCAAGAAGCCCTCACCTTCAGATGAGGCATGCAGGGTAGCACCTCTACCAGCAGTGGGCAAGGAGCCCTCTCCTCCAGAGCCAGTAGGCAAGTTCCCCACTTCAGCTGAGGTGCCCCCCACACCCTTCCCCCTGAGGTGCCTGCCCATTTCCAACATGATGCCCCTGCGCAGTGTAGTGCGGATATTGTCAGGAAATAAGTTGGGGCTTGGACTGTGCCCTGTGGCCATGTGGGCCTTTTGTACTTTGGACTGGCCATTGGCCCTTTCTGGACATTTACTCCTATTTTTGTTCACATAGACAATATCGCGGCTGTTGGCATCAAATTACAATATCAGTTAAACCTAAATGTAGTCCTTGCATTATTATGACGTGGGTCCTGTGACATTGGTTTTCCTATGCAGCTGGTTGTGTGTATGGTGTCTGTTGTGCGTGTGAGTGTCACTCCCCTTTTCCTCCCTCCCTCTCTTGTCGTAGTCTTCGTCGGTGTTGGAGTTCCAGGTGGAGCATGGTGTAGAAGAGCATCAGGAACATACATATACATATACATGAACTGTGTTTTGATGTACATCAGGGACAACCAATAGTATAACTAAGTGCCATGTATATTTAAGAAATGTGTGAGTGCAAGTCATGAAAGCAAATACAGCAGTAACTGCATGGGTCATGCATTTAGTTAAAGTAGGTGTAAGGTACACACATGAAAATGAACACAAGTCCATTAAAATGTGTACTAACGTTTGACAATTGAACACCCTCCATATGTGGATAAACAAGTCTCTAGCTTGCACACATTAAACAAATGTCCAACCTACATCAGAGGGAGAAAGGGAACCCAATTGATGTTGACACTGGCCAAGCCATGATGAAATATAAGAACCATATGAAACATCACCCAATGCAATGTCAGCCCCAATAAGATTACATCCCACATATCTATCCATTCAACATTTTTCCTTGTCCTGTGTGACTCCAGCACTGATCCCAAGGTCAGATCATACCAACCAATTGTAGGAAAGTACCATCTTTCTTGGCATGTTACCCCCATTTTTACCTGTATGTCAGTATGGTTTTGCCTGTCTCACTGGGATCCTGCTGATCAGGACCCCAGTGCTTATACTTTATGGCCTAATGTGTGTGTTCTGTATAGTATTTGACTGTGTCACTGAGGCTCTGCTAATCAGAACCTCAGTCCTTATGCTCGCTCTGCTTTTAAATTTGTCACTATGGGCTTGTGACTTAATTTACCAATTTCAATTGGCACACTGGACCCCTCTTATAAGTCCCTAGTATATGGTACCTAGGTACCCAGGGCATTGGGGTTCCAGGAGATCCTTATGGGCTGCAGCATTTCTTTTGCCACCCATAAGGAGCTCAGACAAACCCTTCCACAGGCCTGCCATTGCAGCCTGCGTGAAATAGTGCACACACTATTTCACAACCATTTTCAGTGCACTTAAGTAACTTATAAGTCACCTATATGTCTAAGCGTCACTTGCTGAAGGTTAGGTGCAAAGTTACTAAGTGTGGGTGCACCCTTGCACTAGCAAAGGTGCCTCCACACAGTACAGGGCCAATTCCCGTGACTTTGTGAGTGCAGGGACACCATTACACGCGTGCACTACAATTAGGTCAGTACCTATATGTAGCTCCACAATGGTAAATCGGAAAATGGCTATGTAAGGTGTCTAAGCTCATGGAATTGTCCCCCCATTCCAAATCTTGTATTGGGGAGCCAATTCCATGCATTGCATGCATCCAGCTGCTGCCACCTCGCAGACAGGGTTCTGCCCTCCTGGGGTCTGAGCATTTCCTTTGGGAGAAGGGTGTTACACCCTCTCCCTTTGGAAATAGGTGTGATAGGCTGGGGAGGGGTAGCCTCCCCCAGCCTCTGGAAATGCTTTGAAGGGCACAGATGGTGCCCTCCTTGCATTATCCAGTCTACACCAGTTCAGGGACCCCCTGTCCCTGCTCTGGCATGAAACTGGACAAAGGAAAGGGGAGTGACCACTTCCCCTGTCCATCACCACCCCAGGGGTGGTACCCAGAGCTCCTCCAGTGTGTCCCAGACTTCAGCTATCTTGATTTGCAAGGTGTGGGGGCACTCTGGAGGCCTCTGAGTGGCCAGTGCCAGCAGGTGACCTCAGAGACCCCTCCTGATAGGTCCATACCTGAAAAGGTAACCAATCCCCATCTCAGGGCTATTTAGGGTCTCTCCTGTGGGTTCTCTTCAGATTCTACTTGCAAGTTTCCAGCAGGAATGCTCTGTAACTACTACTTCATCCACTGACCTCGGATCAACCGCAGACTGCTCCAGGAACCACTGTAACAGCAACAAAGTATCCAGAAGGGCTACTTTTCCTCTGCAACTTGTGCTAGAGCCAGCAACTGCAACAGTTTCCACGGCGTGCACACTCTGGGGACTCCCTGTCTTCACCCTGCACCAGAAGGACTGAAGAAATCTCCCATGACTGAGTCACTTCCCTGCTCATGCAGGCACCTTCTAAGTTGATGACCTGTTCTCTTGGACTCCTCTGCTGATGACGAGCATGCTCCTTGGAACCCAGAGGGTGGACCTCTTTTGACACAGACTTTCCTGTAGCCCTGCTGTCCAAATTTGGAGGAGGTAAGACCTTGCCTTCCCCGAGAATGACAGTACCCCTGTGCACTGTGTCTTCTTCACCTCCTGAGGCCTCTGTGCACTATTTGCAAAATTCCTTTGTGCACAGCCTGGCCCAGGTCCCCATCACTCTATCCTGTGACGCACAACTTGCTGAGTTGTTCACCGGTGGCATGGTTCATTCCTATGTAGTGCTGCACCAACAACATTTTGCACCTCCTTTGTCCCTGTGTTGTGGGACTCCCGTGGGTGCTATCTGGTGTCCTCAGGCCTCTCTGAAGTGCTGAGAGCCCCCTCTTCCTCCTCACGCAGAGTTTAGGTCCCCAGGTCCCTCCTGGATCCAGATAGTGCCAACTTGACCCAAAACACAACTTTGCCGGAACCAAGGCTTATTGGAGGAATCCAGTGCCAATACTCACCTGCATCCAACTTCACGACGTGGGACATCCATTGCATCATGCAGTAACCCGCTGACATCTTGGGTGAATTTCTGTAGTCTTCGTCCAACCAGGGAGGGACCTGGGGCAGGACTAATGTGTAAGAAAACTAGCAACTTCTTTTTTATTTAAAAAAAAACAGCACATGTAGGTAAGGCCAATTGCCAGTCTAATAGTTCAGTAGGTGGTCCAGCGCACTGCTGTGCCATAAAACTTGCCTCTCGGAACACTGGCATGGGAGCCTCACCAGGAAGGGGTATCTAGTGGGCAGACCAGGCACCTCAATGATGTCCTTTGGAGGGGTGGGGTCAGTTTTGAGATGGGTGGATTTGGATTTGGGGGCCTTTTTAGGAGTTTCTTGGGGTATGGCTGGTTTCAGTGGAGGGGGATCAGGTGTCACAGGGGAGGACTTGGAAGTGGAAGCGATTAGTTGAGGTGTGGCTGTGGTCCCTTTGACTTTGGGATGAGGGTTTGTTTTTACGGAGGTAAGGGCAAGGGCAAACATCAAACTTTCTTTAGAGAAATGGGTAGGATGTCCAGGAGAGATTAGGGGTTGAGAGGTTCTGATGTATGATGTTTGCATTTTATAGGTGTCTGTTGTGTGGGTGTGTATGGATGTTTGTGTTTCTTTGTGGTGTGTGATGTGGATGTGCTTGGTATGCTGGGAGTGGGGGATGAGTCTGTTGGTGTGGTTTTGATATCATTGGGTATGGTGGGAATGGTGGATGTCTGGGAGTATAGTGAGTGTGGTGGATGTGTCTGTTGGTTTGGGTGTGGTGTCTGGGGGTATGGTGAGAATGATGGATATGATGGATATGTCTGTCGGTGTGGGTGTTTTATCTGGGGAACTTGTGGAATGGTGGGTATGGCTGGTGTTACTGTGTGAGTGGGGTGAATGTTTGGTGAATCATTGTGTGCTTGTGTGTTTTGTGGTGTTTCTGTTTATGTGAGCTGCCTGGGGCTGTTAAGGTGTGTTCCTACTTATTTGTAAGTGTGCTTGGGGCAGTTATGGGAATAAGGGGAAGAGGTAGGTGGTAGGGTGGAAGTATGGGATGGGTAGAAGGCAGCTGTGAGGGAGGAGGCTAAAGCCTGAAAAGATCTCTGTAGGACAGACATGGAACTGTGGATGCCTTCCAGGTAGGCTACCATCTGGTGCAGAAGGCTGGCCTACACCTGGATGGCATCAAGAAGTGCTGTCTGACCCACAGAGATGTTTGCTAAGACTCACTCTTCTTGCACTGTTTGCATGCCAATCCGCTGTGCATAAAATAAACAAGAGCAAAAGTTCCTTAGTACTATTACTAAGTATTGCCTGCATCAATCATCATTTTTTCCATGCTGTGGTATTATTGTATGTCGTTTATTATTTGCAAATGCAATGCTTTGTATGGTATAACAACTTTTTGTGCTGTCCCAACCAAAACCTGTGTGCACATGTATTTAAATGAGCCTTTGAATCCTTAGTGTAAGCCATGAGACTGAAAGCGTGCCTCAGTGACTCATCTCCCAGCACATTTTCTATCACCTGCTCTCCCTCACGTTTTCAACATGAGCACAGTTCTATAAATATGGCAGCCGCAGTGACTCTCATGCTTGGCTTTGAGTATCCTGTCTCTTTGTAGTCTTCTTGGAGGAACGTCCATCCACTCCCCTAAGAAAACAAAGAGCAGCTGGAGAAGACCTTATGCGAGTAAGACTTCATCGCGCCTTCGTTCCCCAGGTCCCAAGAGATTAGTGAACCTTTTACATAGAATTAGAGCCATTCATGTACCTTTGAACATGTATTAGGAGGCAATTTTCAGAAGTTACTTGAAAATTTTAAGCACGGCATTAAAGATCAAGTGCTATGGATTTTCAAAATTGAATCAATGTAATTGTGGGAAAAGGCATTCTTATATCTCTTCAGAAATAAACTTAAGATCCATCCCTTGCCGAGCTTCAAAAGATTTTGTTATTTTTTTGTGGTCAAAGAAAAAGATAATCAAGAAGTTTAGATGGACAATTGTGCAGGTTTGAAAATCTTTCACAAATTATCCAAAGGTGTGTTTTTGTAACTAATGCCAAGGTGTGTTTATTTGTTGCATAACCAATGATCAGTGTTATTTTGATGTAAGTCTGGGTACTTCTCATAGTTACTTTGTCCTTTATTTCACTCAGAGATCCCAATCCCAAGCATGAGGTAGTGTCCATAGTACAACAGTGGTGAATCTTCGTGGACTGGTGTTTGTCTCTTACCTCTCCTAATCACTGTTCCCTATCCCTCCCCCTGAAAGCTATTCGCTTACCTGCTGTATTCCTCAGACGCGAGTGAGTAGCTTCAAGGGGTGTGGGTTTTCCTCTTTGCTCCCATGGAACCTGGGTTTCAGGTGAGTGGACCTGGTCTTGTTAATGTTTCTCAGGAGGTCAACAGCCTGCTCACTCAGGGCAGCAGGGGAAACAGGCGCAGTATGTGAGGTGCCTGGAGCGAAGGAGACGGCTCCTCTCTTGGGTGAGCGGGCCCGGCTAAATGGGTGGGGAGCAACAGTGAGAGTGCAGATCTTAGTGAGGCTGGTGGACAAGGATGGTGTAGGAATGAGTCCTGCATGTCCCACACCACTAGGTGGTATCCACTGGAGCTGATTGGCAAGATGACGATGTTGAATCGGTGTCCTCCCTGGCGCTCCCCTCATCCTCCAGGCCCCTCTGTGTCTGTAGTGTCACGACGAGAGGTACTGTGGTCAGCTGCTTCCCTATGGATAGCAACCCTGTCTCCTCTGCTTGCCTGGGAAGATGCTGAAATGACAAATACAAATAGGTTTATTGCATGTGCCAGAACACACTTGACCAATAGTAAGGACCAAAGAACTTCACTCTAAATCACAGTAGATCCCAGCTGCAATGTCCACCAAAGCGGCTTTTACATTTGCAAGGCCACATACATGCATGCTATATGAACTGTAAACAGTGCCCACAGAATCATAGACAACTCCAATTTCATAAGTGAAGTTGTGAAATCACAATGCCCATGTATCAGGTAGGAAACCTTGTCACCTTAAATGGTTTGGCTCCTGTAGCATACCTCAGTAACCTGTTTTCATAAAAAATTATTCCAACAGATTCCACACAAGGCCCTGCAATCTGCAAATGTTCATATACCTCAAACCACATCATGATGAAATGCTGATTAACAAATACAGGTATGTTGCAGCAAGAAGTAGTGTAGCTGGAAGAAGGTGACATGGAAAAACTTGTGTCATAAGGCAGAAAATTCCCAATTGTAACTTCCTAATATGTCCATTGCCAAGATAGTATCATGAACGAAGTACTAATTTAGCTTCGCAACAGAACACATGCCCCACAGAAAAGTACACTGAAGACAATCTGCTCAAAATATCTTGGAGATTTGCCAACAAATATCCACAGTACAATGAAACAGCTAGGCCCAAGCGAACCACCAGTTGTGATTGGTAATGGTAAGAAGTCCATTCTAACATTGCATACTAAAAAGCCAAAAGTTAATTTAATGTTGTTGAGGCTCTGGGAAAGTCCATTACCTAAAGATGTGGTTTAATCTGTTTCTCAGTGGGAATCAGTGTGCCATTTGTTCATGAAAACACAAATTTCAAAGTATTACTCAGAGTACACACTCACATATGATTTACACATTTCTGCTTGTCACCCCATGATGCATGTCAGCAGTCAGTTAATGATCCTTCAACAATAAACATGTGCAAATCACTAAGTTTAACATTTCCACATCAATAGCATGGCAATGTACATTGTGAATAAGTACTGTAGGTCTACCTGTCATGTCCTACATTGCGTCAGCAATTGGACATGACAAATGATACTGAGTTATAAATTAGGGTATTTGTGACCCACCAACCAATGTTTACACACTCCTGCCTGTGATAATACATGAACTGTATACCCTGCACATATTACTGTTTTCAATTAATCCTTACATGCACACATATGTGATGGAATCAGCCAGTATCACATGAAGACAGGTTGATAATGTGGAAAACAGCAGTGTAAGTGATGCTACTAAAGCTAAAGGTACACATGCTATCATGTAGGTGCAAATACTGTTGGCAACAGTGATGTTAGCCAACTCACATAACTGTACATTCCTCAGTTATGAAGGGAAATTATTGTTCAGTCACTGCACCCAAAGTGCACTATATGCCATGTCACATGAATGAGGGCCACCATCACAAGAGACACAGTAGTGAGGTACCAGCACTCAAAACTCATGACACACTTAAGACAAGTGGCCTGTAGGGTACAAATGTCACCCACAACATCAAACAACTGAGCTGATTGATCACTGTACTCAGCCATGTGACTGCTCAAGAGATCATATTTGTAGTTGACTGGACACTGTTGCATACCTGGTCATGTGGATGATAGGCAAGGCACATCAGCATGCACCTGTGACCAGACCAGACCTACACAAATAATAACTCTTCTTGTGTGTCTCACATGGGCCACCTCCAATATTCAAGATGAGATGGTTGCTTCTAACACATAAAAGTAGCAATATAATGTATGAATCTGCCCTGGATTAATCCCCTTGTAGCTGCTGCGATTCCCTTAACCGCCCATCAATCTCTGGGTAGGCTACCACCAGAATGCAGGCCATTAGGGGGGTCAAGGTCCTGCACGTGCCATCTCTACATTGGGAGGACAACGCCAGCTTCACCTCTGTGATCTTCAGGCCCAGCTACTCAGGTCCTCCCAACCTTTCTGACAATGGATGCTGCACTGCAGTTGCGATAGACCCCCAGGGTCCGCACCTTTCGGGCTCTCCAAATGGCTTGCTTCTGATGGGCTTTGACCTATATGGGCACAATAGACAAATGAAGAGATAATAATTGTATAATTTAGGATATCTTTTTGGTCCACATACATTTTGTAGACACATAGCACAAGTGTTTTTGATTTGTTAACACACTACATGTGGAAATTTCACATGCTGATAAATAAGCCCACTAACATCATGTAGTCAAGGCCCAACCAACATGTACTGTTATGTGAGCCACTATGAAACACAACACTCCATTGTGACCTTCTGAAAGGTAAACTACTCGTGCATGACTGTACAGACACCCTTACATCCTGGAACATTGACTTGTTGCATGAGGTCCATACAGGCTACTACTATAGTCAAGACTGTACCCTAAGACTTAGGGCATCATTATGAGTTTGGCAGTCCACAGACCAGATTATGATCCTGGCAGACTTGCAGGAGACTGCCGCCACTGTAGGATCATGGATTCCGATGGGTTGGTGGTGGTCGAAGTCGTGGTCAGTCAAGGAGGTGCCGAGTTCGGCACCGCCGTGCTGATCACAACTTCACTTTAGATCCTACCTTTTTATGACAGGGTCCCAACCATGAAAAGGCTGGCAGAAAGCCAGTGCTGGAGGCCACAGGGAGGCCCCTGCACTGTTCACGACTATGAGGGAACCGAGGCTAATGCCGCTGCACTGTTTTCCACTGATGGATTAAACCCAGATCTGTGACTGAGGGTGAATGTTTTATTTGCTCTGCATTCTGCCCATCATCTGTTGTTTCTGCACTGTTTCCAATGGGCTGACTGGTGGAAATGTTGTAATACGACGGGGTGAGGCCACCAGCTTGACGGCATCCTCACCCCTTCGTATTGATGGTCTCAGCGGCCATGCTGCAGAGATCATAATTAGGCCTTGGGTCACAATTAAAGGACTAGCATGGGTGTCACCGAGTAATTCCTCTCTGTGTATATATGGACATGTGGACTACATATTGGAATCTCATGCTACATCTGGTTGAGTTTGTGTGGTATGTACTGGTATCCCAGGACACACCTTTTACCATATGTGGCACTCACTCTTACAGAAATGACATTCAACATACCAAAGTATGTTTGGTCTAATTGCTTCAATATAACAAAGCTAGTGATTCATATGTAATGATCTCTCCAGAACTAACCAACTATCTGCACTGTATGTTTGTCACTTGTGTAAGAGGCCAGTATAGTGCAAACATGACTTAAGAAAAAGTGACAACAGACCTGTTGGAGTAAGGGGTCTGTCAGTAATAAATGTCACACATTGTCAATGAGGGTCAATGAAAAGATGTTGCAGGTTAGGGGGTTACCTCAGTCACCATTCCAAATGTAGTCAATGTAAACACGTTCAGACCTCTATTAGATCTGAAAGCTCATTTTGGGAACATCCAAGGATCTGCAGGTCTACAGGGATTTTAGCCTCTGCATCACCAGAGTAACTCTGCCCAGCCTGGGCTATGGCACCTAATGTGAAAACCTTTGCCAGGCCTTGCTTTCTGCAGGCTGAGCACACTAAACCCACATGAACATCCTATTTTCATCACTTCAATTCATAACAGTACATCCTGTGGCCATCATTTATGTGAACACAAGGTTGTGTGGCTCTCTGAAGGTGTCAGTGTGGTTTAGCTAGCTCTCAGACAACAGTTTGCCAAGGACTGATCAGGGCTGAGTTTTCTGTGTGAATGTACACATCCCTAAAGTCCTCCTCAACTGCCTCTAACAGCATACATACACAGCTCATGCTGTAATGCAAATATATTTATGTTCTCATTTACCATCATCTAATCATCAAATATATCATTGTTATCCTGAAAGGTTTACTTGCATAGATATGAGAATGCAACAGAAGGAGGATCTAGGTCTCACACATCACACAGCACAATGGTCATTTGAAATACACAAAGTACAGGACTTCACAACCCGTGACATTCACATCCTATGTATGGACCGGAAAATGTAACTAGAGTCATCCAAAAAAATATCTGGGACTCAGAGGCACATTGTAGCCTATGGGAAAGAAAGGATGGTGTTGAACATAATGTATGTGAAGTAGTTACTTCCTCTGGTGAGCCATAGAGCTGACCATAACAGAGAAAGACCATATTAACAAGTTTCTCCAGCTCCTCTGGAGAGAAGGCAGGGGCCCTTTCACCTGTCTGGCCTGGCTTTATTGCTCCCACAGGTGGCTCAAATCAGCTAAAGTGGTGGAGGTGTTGATGACAGCAGTGTCAGGAGGCAAGTGAGTTATTTTTCAAACCAAAGCATACATGTACGCCATGTAAGTCGTCATCAGCTATAGAGAGGCACAGCCATTGGTCCGCGATTGTCACAGTCAACAACATTAGCCTCTGGCTTGGACCGTGGTGGATGAAACCACCCACCACGTGGTTGAATTCTGCTGGCGGCATCAGCTTCCAAAAGTCCAATATACGAGGTCGGGCATCTGCCATTTTAGTGGGTGAACCTACAGTATTGCTGACTGGTAAATGTGTTACTACCACCACAAATGTGTCATAACATGTAAACATATGTAGTACTCCAATTATGTGTAATTTCTACTACACAATCATCAGTGTAGTGCGTTGCTGGTCATAAATGCTATATAACTGTGGAGCACTGTACACTGCTGATGATGGTATTTTGGGAGGAGAAAACATACTTTTCTATGACAAGGTGCACATGAAGACCACATAGGTGTATGATGTGCACCTATATATAGTAGACACATTTGTAGACACCAAAGGGAATTATAGCTTGATCTTGGGGAGTAGAACATTGAAATGTGCGTCATGGTTTTTCAGCCAGTAATGTTTTGTCACAGTACTTTAGTCATACTCATCATATATGTTTCTCTGGACACTGTGACTAATGCACCTATTTATTTGATTCCACACATAAGTACCCTGGGAGAGGGAAAAGATGACAACCGCCAGTGTACCATCATTTTCCAGACCATCAGACCATGGATGAAAGGTATGTAATAAAACAGTGTTGTCTGAATAGGCAAACTATATAAGATCTATCTCATCAGTTGGAGCCAGATCTCATGCCTCAAAACACTAAACTAAAATGTATACCACCCATTGTGGGACTCATGGCAGTATTAAACTTTTTAGCCACATGATCCTTTCAGTATATAGCAGTTAAATCTGGTGGTATGTCACAACCTATGTTTAGTGCTGTTTTGAAAGACGTGCTATCAGCAATGATGAAACACATTGACAGCATCATCAGGTTCCCCAGAAGTGAGGATTTAGCCAATGTGAAGGTTGGCTGCTCTGGATTTGTCGCCTCCCACATGTGGTGGGAGCCATTGATGGCACCCATATTGCATTAGTCTCAACGCATGCAATTGAACAAGTCTATCAAAAGAGGAAGCACTGTCTGCTTACCAGATCTGTACATTTCAAGTGTCTGTGCCCGTTTCCCAGGTTAAGCCCTTGTTCCTTTGTAATGTGGAACAGCACCATACCCCAGCTGATGTCACAACCGCAACCAGAGAAGGCCTAGCTTGTTGGTAAGCAACATCTGTCCTAACTTTGTGTGTGCAATGTCCGGTGCTATAATCAGGAAGTGTGAGACTCATTATAGCTTTTATGTCTCATTACAAAACAGGAGACTCAGCATATCCCAACTGTCCTTGTTTGTGAAAACTGCTGATGAATCCTACTATGCCAGGGGAAGTCCGCTTCAATGAGACCCATGGAAGAGCACAACAGCCATTTGAGCAGGCTTTTGGACTCCTGAAGGCAAGATTTTGATGTCTGGAGAAGACTGAGGGAGCCTTGTGCTACTCAACTGGGAAGGTGCCTCAGATCTCTGTGGCCTGCTGCATGCTCTATAACGTCGCCCTGTGAAGGAACTTACCTTACATCGTAGAGGAAGGAGAGCCTGATGTGCCACTGGGTGAGGATCCTGAAATGCTAAATGATAATGACAGTGGAAGAGGAAAGAGAATACTTGTGACAAGACCTCATTGACAGCTTCTTCTCATGAGTGTGAGTATGTCCTGAGATCTCAAGAATGTGGCTGTACAATGAACTCTTGTTGTGATGATGCGAGGAGTATATATTTTGAAAAGTGTTAGGAGGCTTAAGCTCTGGAAAAATCTTACAAAGGGTGTTTGGTGATGAAGCTTTTGACACATTCACATTTTGTATATGTTTCTTTGTTTATGTCAGATTTCTGTCATGAACTGCATTCTCTCCAGGTGTTTACTATCTGAAGTGTGTCATATGTATGGTTTCATAACTATACTCTTTTTTTGTGTTTGTTTAGGTAGCTTCAGCATGGCATCTTCATTTGGTCATTTCAGAGTTGTGATACTGGCAGGTATTTGATGCTGTTGGTAAATATGAAGTGGACATGGGTTGTTCCTGGAAATGTATGTCACATACTTTGGGTATATAACACCTGTGCCAAGACATCATTCTCAGTGATGGAATGGGAGTAAAGGAGACTTCATTGGACTTGTTCCTTGTCGTGTGGTGGCCATGATGCATGATATGTATCATCATGTGGTCTGTACATATGTAGTTGTCGGCAAAATCCATGTTAGTTTTACTTCACATTGGCTAAATACTCTTTTTGTTCGAACTGTATGTAGCTATTGATGTGTAGGCCACAGTGCCTGTGGCACATCACTGACATTTTGTCATACCACCAGATGCAGAAGCACTGGATTGTAATGACCCTGTGATCAGGAACTGTTGTACTGCCATCTGTCTGAACTTTGAATTATGTGGTGGCTGATTCCTTTTATGAGGTAGGCAATATGGCTCCAGCTGATTACATCAATCAAATTCATTATTGCCTATTCTACAGGACAATGTCTGATACATCACTTCCTTCCATGTTATGGAGGTCTGCACCCGTAATTTGATTACTTACACAGTACAGTTCAATCAAGTGTGGCTTTCTATGCCTATGATTTGAACAATGCAATAAAAATCTTCTTAGGTAAGACATTTGTATATATGAGTTGGTGTGGCATGGTTGTGGTCCTGAGCTAAACATTGTGCACATGCAACATATCAATCCTTACACAAGTAGCTTGTTTTGTCATTGTCTGGTTCACATGGTCTTAATATATCTACATTGCTAAATGTGATATTAACTACAGCAATGAGTTTGTGACTTGTGAGTTTATTAAAGTGTTAAATGTGAAGACGTACTTGATGCACAAACAAACATAAATAAAATGTGAAGTAATCAGTCATGGTGAATGAAAACATAGATGTAGATGCCAAATCATCTGAATTCCAAAGTCCAAATTACTCCTTCCATCAGGAATGGAAAAGTGTCCAGAATCAGTCCTCAGAGTGAACGTGTGACACACAAAGGAGGACATTAAGGTTGATGTTTCTTGATGGCAGTGGTGGGTGTCTCTTGCCATCCGCACCCCCTTGATATTTGTATGGATGTCCTCTCTTGCAAGAGGGGGTGAGTTCCGCTGCTGCAAAGGCAGGGGTGTCTGTCAGTGTTTCTTCCTCTGACAGGGCCTCCCTTCCTGTGTCTGCATAGATGTAGATGGCCTTGATGTACTTGCACCACAGGAAGGGGTAGATGATGGTGGAAAAGCCTAGCTCAGGGTTGTATGGATGTCCATCAGCACCTCTGTTAGGCAGCCCATGTTGGAATTATGGACCTCCATTTGTTGGTGCATGTCCCTCTGCAGCTGCTTGATTTCCCAGGGTTCGGTTACTACCCGGCCCAACATGTGTTGGGACTCCTGATAGACCCCCAAGACTTGGCTGATGGTGTCCTGGTTGTGAGTGCCCCAAGGGCCTCACTCTATCAATCCACAGCATCCCTCCCACGGACCCTACCCCCACAAGCCTGTGGTGTTGCCCCAGGGTGCCCTCTTCAACTGGGTCCTGGTCCCTCTGTGTCAGGGGTGGTGATTTAAACTTGAGGATCTAGGACTGGGGAGGCACAAGATTGTACTAAGCGTGCTAGGTACACAGGTTGAGGGGTATGTTGCTGAATGAGGTGTTTTAGCAGCTGGGGTGGGAGGTGTTGATATGGGCACAGTGAGACTTATTTTTGCCGTCTGACCAGGCTGACCAGATGTGCCAGGTCCATCATCCATGTCCACATGTCCAGGCGTGTTGTTATCCCTGAGAGCTTCATCAGGGGGTGGTTTGGGACTCTGCTCGGTCGACAGTGTCTGCCCAGGTACAGGGCCAATTCAACCTGCTGAGAAATAGAGTACATTGTCATTGGTGGAAGTGTGGAATCTACATCCATATGTTTAGTGTCACAATAAATAGAGACCAAGGGAAATGTTAATAGGTAGGGTTTCCTATTGTGATTTATTTCCTGGTATTGAAGTTGTTGACAAGACATTTGTAGAGGTTGCAAAAAGTATTAGGATTGAGCAGCTCATTAGGGGCCATATTTATACTTTTTGACGCAAAACTGCGCTAACGCAGTTTTGCATCAAAAAAAGTAGCGCCGGCTAACGCCATTCTGAAGGGCCATGCGGGCGCCGTATTTAATTAATGACGTTAGCCGGCGTTAGCCGCTGGCGCTGCCTGGTGTGTGTGGAAAAAAACAACGTACACCAGGCAGTGCCGGCGTAGGGGGATATGGAGCTTGGGCGTCAAAAAATGGGGCAAGTCAGGCTGAGGCAAATTTTTCGCCTCAACCCGATTTGCGCCATTTTTTTCGACTCCCAAACCCCATAGAAATGACTCCTGTCTTAGCAAAGACAGGAGTCATGCCCCCTTGCCCAATGGCCATGCCCAGGGGACTTCTGTCCCCTGGGCATGGTCATTGGGCATAGTGGCATGTAGGGGGGCACAAATCAGGCCCCCCTGTGCCACAAAAAAAATACCTACCTGAACTTACCTTAATGTCCCTGGGATGGGTCCCTCCAGCCTTGGGTGTCCTCCTGGGGTGGGCAAGGGTGACAGGGGGTATCCCTGGGGGCATGGGAGGGCACCTCTGGGCTCCTTCAGAGCCCACAGGTCCCTTAACGCCTGCCTTTTCCAGGCGCTAAAAAACGGCGCAAAAGCGGCCGTACGTCATTTTTTTTGACCCGCACACTCCCAGGCGTGAATTTTGCCTGGGAGTGTAAATACGGCGCACATGCCTCGGAGTCAATTTTTTAGACGGGAACGCCTACCTTGCATCTCATTAACGCAAAGTAGGTGTCCACGCTAAAAAATGACGTAAACTCCATGGACTTTGGCGCTAGACGCGTCTAACGCCAAAGTATAAATATGGAGTTAGTTTTGCGTCGGAATTGCGTAAAAAAAAACAACGCAATTCCGGCGCAAACAGAGTATAAATATGCCCCTAGATGTTTTGAGAACTTGCATTTTGGATTAAGGAATGAACATGACATCTAACAAAGAGTTAAACCAACACAGTGGAGACGTAACATGTGTATTTGACCATTCCAAGGCCTAGTTGTATAAGATAGAGGCAAACACTCAACTTGGTTGTATATGTAGCAGTAGACATCATGTGAGCAGTGTAGAGTCAATGGGGTACCTACCACTTCTAGTTGGCTGAAGCAGCTTAATGCCTTACTATTTGCTGTACACAGTTGGTAAGGTGTCATTCATTGCATCAATACTACCATTTGAGGTTACCCGGACAACATCAAGCTAGGTAGGCATACAAGTCTGAGAGTTAAGCACGAGCTGTAGATTGCTCAGTCCATGATAAGTGAACATCAGTTGTGACATGGGTAGCAAGTGTCTTTAGACAAGTTAACAAAGGCCTCTTGTTTTGAGTTACAGAAAGAGGGCCTCATTGTAGTTGTAGTCATGTCACTTTCAAACTCCCAGCACTAGTCAAATGGTGAACTCCATGATAAGTGAACATCAGTCATGACATGGCTAACAAATGTCTTTGGGCAAGTGCACAATGGCCACTTGTTCTGAGTTACAGAGAGAGAGTCTGTAATAATATGTGAGTTTTGACCACTGACTCCATGTTGCACTTAGCCTAGAACTACACTGTCACATTAGTGACCACCAGCTTCATTTTGCCTATTGACTTTATTTTAGCATTAGCCACTGCCACGTTAAAAGCAGCAAGTAATTTTCCACATTGTACAATGTGCATCTGTTTTTATTCTTCGTGTTTTTTCCCACCAAGGGCTTAGGCTGATAAGAATGTACTCAGACGGCAGGGAACTGACTTGTTTTGAATTGGCACGTTGTGATTGTGGCACGTCCTGACGAGTTATTTTCAAAGCGGTCCTAAAGCAATCAGCATTTTTTTAATAAATAAACTTCTGCAGTGAGAGGGATGTTCCAGACCTTTCCTCTCTTGTTTGTTCAAAGTATAAGAAGCCGAGACCAGGTGAACCGGGGATAGAGAGTGTTTGCAGATCTCAGGCACATCCAGGAAGCTCGAGTGTGCCATCCTTCCCGTGAGGATAATTGATCTCTCTCTCATCCATCGATTCTGTGATCTGGCAATCTGATGCTGAATAGAAGGGAGATGAAGCAGTGATGCTCTTTTCTCATGGTGAGGCATAGTTTTTAATTCAGTATTTGCTTTGCATTATAATATAGATACACATATTTTTTGTGTATATTGCAGTGGAGAATCATTTGTAAATTCTTTAATTTCATTGCTGCAACCATTTTTGAACGTGTGCTTTCAGCATGCTAATCTCCTTATAGGAACCTTGCGTAGTGGAATAATAAATGTCTTCTTTGGACTAAGAAGCACATGCCAGAGATTTTTGTCAGTGCATGAGTGTTTCAGCTTGGTCATTAGTGAAGCAACAAAGGGTCCCATGGTAATTGTAGTCATGTCACTCTCTCTACTTCCCAACACTTGACAAATGTTCAGTCTGACATATCTGTTGCCACACTGCAGTTAGATTTAAACACACACTTATATATTGACACATACCAGGGGTCGTGGGATGATCTTTTGATATTGTCATAATCTTCCCCTAAGCTTCACATAGAATGCTGCCAGAACCAAGACCAATTGTTCACTGTCAGAATAAGGATAACGGTATACTATCAGAGTTACAAACTAGTTTAGGATGTATAAAATTATGTACTATTGTGCAATGCACATTTGTTTGCTGGATACATAGAAAATGGGAATACAGGCCTCCTCATTGTATGAGGTAATTCTAAACTATTCATTGTGTATGAGTATGCATATTTGATTATATTAATACCAAACAAATCTTTCAGTTTTGGTCAAACTACACCTCCCATGAGCCTGAGCGATAATCAGGAAAAGAAACTACAAGACAATTATGTTGGGCGAGACAGTGGTATAAAAAACACCCGCACATGCTCCTGTCGCTTGTTATTGAGGGACGTCGGGATCCAGAGTTGGAGTTGACAAACGGCAGAATTGTTTTGAAGGATCAAGAAGGGAGAGGTGCCAATGCTGAGAGTCACCGCCCAAGTTGAAGACACTTGGGCCCATATTTATACTTTTTAGCGCCGCATTTGAGACACTTTTTGATGCAAAAGCAGCGCAAACTTACAGAATACAATTGTATTTTGTAAGTTTGAGCCGCTTTAGCGTCACAAAATGATGCAAATGCGGTACTAAAAAAGTATAAATATGGGCCTCGGTGTTTAGTGAGTCAGAGCTGCCTCTTAGAACTTGTATGGAAGCAGACTACTTCATTCATGTGTCAGAACTCAGCAAGCAGTAAGGGTGCACTTCCACCTCTCAATATCACTCAAGGCATAATAGTAACATTCATCATCAATGTGTGTGGGCTAATACAAAACCCTGAATTTTGAGATGTGAAGTGGGTGGCTTCTGCTTTTGGAACAATAAATTATTGCAGGTGAGATCTGCAGGACATATGATTGTGCAAGGCTTTAACACAAATAATTTGAGGAACATTGATATTGTGAACTGCGCTCTTTTGCTAAAGTAAAAGAATTCCTGAAGCATTACATTTGCCAAGAGGAACACTGATATTGTAAACTGCATTCATTTGCCCCAGTAAAATAATTTTTGAAGCATTACATTTGCCAATAAGTTTGTTGTCATCAAACAGGAAGTAGAAGATTAAGAAAGCTTCCTGTGAAGTGTGTAGAACAACAATTTAAGGTACTGATTAAACTTATGAGAGAGACTTGATTTTGTTGTTGTTGTCTGCTTTTAAATAAAGCAGTTGTTTTTTAAATGCAGCCCGGTTTCCTTAAAGGAAAACAGGATGCATTTCAACAAAAAAATGAAAAGTTTTCTTTTAATTTTTTCAGAGTAGGCAGTGGTCCGTGGGACTACTACCTGCTCTGAAAAAATATTTGTTTCCTTTCACAAAGGGTCCCTCAGGACCCCTCCCCATTTGCAAATGGGTTACCACCAACTCGAAGTTCGTGGCAACTGAAAATGTTTTGGGGCCGCATTCTCAATCGCAAAACATTCATACATGGCCCTGCAACTCACTATTAGGAAGTGACGCCCTTGGCACGCCCCTTCCTAATGGCGATTCACAATCCCTATTTTGTGAGTCAAGAACAAGTTACCTCCTTGCAAAATAGGGATAGTACATGGTCAGAAGCCATTTAATGGTCGCAAATGGCCCAATGGGCCATTTGTGACCAGCAAAACTGCTTCATAGATCTGGCACCTACAGCTATATCATTCCTTCTAAGCTTTCTTCCAAGTAAGCAAGTTGAGTAAGGTATTAGGATAAATATATTGAACAGATAATAAAGTCCTAGTGCATAGACTCAATTTGATCTTACTGTCTTGAGGATCTCCCTCCCAGCAGTCCCTATCCTTTCCTCCCTTTCCCTAACTTGATCATCTCAATTGACTGTGCTTTTATAGGTATCAGCAGTTTAGTTTATCAAGAGGTGGACCCAATTGAGCATTGCCTTGATCCTGAGGAGTTTGTTCAGGCTGACAAATAACAAGCCTACGAAAGAATACTCCACCTGGCCAGGGTGAACTCAAAATGTCCATGTTAGAATATATTCTTAAGCCTGTGTCCATGGTTCAACAAATGTCACCGCTTCTGGAGCCAAGACAGCAGCCTTGTGGGATTGGGTAGACCAATTACAGTGAAATCCCTTTGATGCGAGTACAACCCAATTTACAGGGAGTCATACTCTGTCTCGTAGTGGGTTTACAACTCCAATTCCTTTAGAAGCCCCAGAAAGATACATGGAGATGTAAACAAAGCGCAAGTTTTTCTCACTCAGGTACTATTGAACTTTATGTGTCTACAAGGAGCTTTTCCCGCAGCTCAATCACAGGTGGCTTTTATGATTTCTTATCTTAGGGGGGATGCTGCTCAATGGGCCGTGCCCCTGGTTTGACACGATGATCCCTTGTTGTATAATTGGAAAGAGTTCAGAACTGAATTTAAAAGGTTTTTGACCGACGTGCTATGTAAATCTCTGCTGATTGTGAATTACTAGAACTAAAACAGGGTAACAAAGATCTAGTATCTCATCTCAGTGCACATCAGTGCTTTATAGCACAGATTGGCCTCAAGCTGAACAAACACCCTTATTCCATCAAGGGTTAGGAGATGAGTTGAAGGATGAAATGGTGCAAAATAATCTGCACCCTAAGAGCTGCATGGATTTAACTATTCTAGTCTTGAGGATTGATCATTGTCTTGCCGAATGAAAAAGTGACAAAAGACGAGGAAAATGACCTACTTCACAATTTGATAGGAGAAAAGTTTTCATGCCTCCATCAGTTGTATCTGCAGAACCCATGGAAATTGGTACAGTTGGAGCTCCACTTTCCAAAGAAGAGAGAGAACAATGAAGAAAAGACGGCTTCTGTTTATACTGTGAATGAAAAGGTCATTTTGTAAAAGACTGTAAGGCAAAACCAAAAGGGAAAACAGTTACAACGAAGATAGCCATTGTAAATGTGGAAAAATAGTCAGGAAATCTAAAAGACTCAAGGGTCGAAGAAGGGAAATCCTTGAGTATTCATTCAGTCCCTTCTCTGGGTGCTGATAATAGTCTGTTGGTGGATCACTTGAAACTGTCTTGTGAAGTATTGGTTAACAATGAATGTTTTTTGTTAAAGACAATGGTGGACTCAGGTGATACTGGCAATTTTGTTGACTATGCCTTAGTAGAAGCTTTACAAATACCTTTGTTGCAAAAAGACAGTCAGTGGTGACACTGGACGGTAGTCTCTCATCATCTGGGCTAATGACACATTGTGCCGCTGAGTTACAAATCCTTATTCAACAATTCCATCATGAAAAGTTGTGGTTCAATGAAATAATTCTCTTCAGTGTCTTCATTTTGGGCATTACCTGGCTCAACAAACATAATCTAACCATCCACTGCTCAAATCGACAGGCTACCTGTCAATCAGAATTTTGGGTCACTTGCCAAAGCCTTAACAATGGGACGCACAATAGCAACTGCAGCCAAAAATAAAACAAATTGCCATTTCAGTATGCAGAGTTCCAAGATGTGTTTGGTGACCAATAGGCCGAACAATTACCACCGCATTGACAGTATGGATGTCAAATTGATTTGATCCCTGGAGCAGTGGTACAATGCAGGAGAATCTAGGTACTATCTGAAAGTGAAAATTACCATTTACATATCTGGACAAGTACTTGGCGAATGGCTTCATAAAACCTTCTAAGTCACCTGCAGCATCATCATTATTTTTTATCTTTAGAACAAATGGTGAACTGCAGCTGTGTATTGATTATCATGCTTTAATGAAGGTAACAGTAAAAAAATTGATATCCATTGAATTTGATTTCTGTGTTGCTGGATCAAGTTAAAAAGGAGGTCATTTATACCAAATTAGCTTTGAAGCGTGCATGCCACTTAGTCTGACTCCGCAAAGGAGATGAGTGAAAAACTGCCTTCTGAACTCGGTACGGTTTATTTGAATACAGAGTAATGCTGATTGAATCGTGCAATGCGCCAGCAGCGCTCGAATTTTTTTTAAATGACGTCCTACGAGAATTTCTGGACCTGTTCGTCGTAGTATACATAGATGCCATTTTGATCTGTTCTTCTACTGAGGCACAACATTACCATCATGATGTTCAATGTTTCCTGGGGTTTGCAAATTTCTATAGATGATTTATTGAACAATTTTCAAAATTGGTAACACCAATCAGATAAACCCTTCAAAGTAGAGGTGGATGCCTCCAATAGTGTCATTGGGAAGGTTTTGTCCCAAAGCAACTCTTAGACTGGTCAGTTACATCCTAATGTATACATGTCTAGGAAACTTAATGAAACCGAAATACATTACACCTTTGGGGAAAAAGAATTACTGACCATTCGTGATGCCTTTCAAGGAGGAGGCATTATTTATGGGAAGCCAAACATCCAATAACTGTACATTCTGACCACAGAAATCTTCAATTCATGAAGTCAGCTCGGCTATTGTCCCCCCAAAAATTAACGTGGATGAAGTTCTTCGCTGAGTTTAATTTTATTGTAACACATCGGCCTAGAGCTGAAAACCAAAAATGGATGCTTTAACCAGACAAGAGAGTGAACACTTGCTACCAGATGAACAACCAGATGGGCCAACTCTCTTGATTGTGAGGCTTTGAGGACTGTGGACTCCGAGGAGGTATTAATTATTTTAGTTTATTTTGCTGGTTGCTGTTGACTGTAAGTGAAACCCTACTGCTAATACAGTAAGTTGAAGGACCACACTAGTTAATGTAAACTTGCTCCTAGAGCTACTCCCGGGCCTCCTGACCATCAGAGAACAAGTATGGATAACTTCTTAATGAGGGCAGTTGGCATGATTGACAAGGAGATCAAGATGGCAGAGCGTCGGCTCTTTGTTGCCTCACGCCTTTCTCCCCCTTTAAGAGCTCAGGGGGTCACATCTCCTTGCCTTGACGGTGCAGTGCCGATCTTGCAAAATGATGGAGCATCTGAGTTGTCCTATCTGGGACATTCAGCAGACGTTGTTCTTTCAGGGGTCAATGAGTGTATTCTGTTGCCATCACAGGCCCCTGCACTTTGGAGCTGGAAGTTGTAATCGTTGCCCCTAAACCTAGGACTGTTAACAATTTGACAAGGGGGAAAAGGAAGCAGCAGGATCCCACTAGAACACTGAAGCGCCAAAGGGTTAGCACTACCGAGTCCACCAGGCAGAAGGTATCATCAAAGGGGGAAGAGCTAGCACTTGTGTCTGACCAGGGCCTTTTATTCGACCAGTTGCAAGAAATGATATATACTGCCCTGGATCTAAAATTGAAACCGCTAGTTGAGTGCTTGGGACTAATAGAACTAGAACTTAAAAAGATTGGAACTGTGAGGCATGAGAGTTTGCAAGCTTGTGGATTATATTCTTCTAGCTCCACGAAAATGAATGGAACTAAGAATTAGGAGACAAGGGTAGTTATTAAGGCTCAGGAAGGTCGTCCGATTAGCGCTGTCGACCTGCCCTCTGGGCATTCCCAACTAAAAGTGGAGAGCAGGTTTTTTATTGCTGATGACAGTATCCAACAGCAAATACATAACAATCCCTCTAGTCCCGCAACTAGGGGTCCAGATGTAGGTCCAGCAAGCAGTAATACAACCTGTAGACTTGGAAAATCTGATGTCAGACCCCATATTCCACATGCACCCCATATACTATTGTTCTTGAGAATGTTCCACCTCTTCCTGTAGCAAAGCAGGAGCTGCACGCTTCACTTTTAAACAAAGTTGCCTATTGGTTTGAGGGAACATTCTTGATGGACTTATAATCTTGCTGGTATAATCATTTCCACTGCCAGTGTCTTTTCGGCCTGCCCTTCTTGGAAAATGTCATAGGGCAACTGTATTATTGCGAATTTTAAAGCACCTCACCTTGTTGGAACCCTGCTACATTTGCTTAGGCAATCCTGCCATGCTAAGTGGGGCATTAGAGCCCTCTCCCTAGGCTTTTTTTACCCACCAGTAGTATTTGGTTCAGGCACTGTTAAACAGCCTGCCCAGGAGTATACTGTACAAGAACGGGGTAAGAGTAATGTTAACTTTGAAATTCCCACTCTCAATCAATTTTCTGCTCTTGCTTCTTTAGATCAGCTGGATTGACTATGTCCTCTTGGGTCTCATCCAGCTAATAGAAGTAACCATTTGTCTTTGGACTTAGCAGACAGGCTGAATCTTGAAGTTCTCACTCAGGCGACATTAGCTTGCTAGTAAATGTGGAGCGATGAATGCCCATTTTCCAGCAACAGTCACATCTAAGTTTGATTTTCATTTCATTTCATGGAATGTGACAGGGATTAATTCAAAGTTGGACGATAAGGATTGGATCTCCTTTATTGTGAAGCATGATGTCTGTTTGTTCCAAGAAACCTGGGCCATAAATAAGGTTCTTGCCAGCGGATTTACTACCTATAGTGTAGAGGCAACTCCCCTAGGAGAATGGGGTGGGTGATGGGGGTCTTATGATCTTGGTAAGTAATAATATTGTTTGTGTACAAGAACTCCTCCTGATAGATCACCTGATCTAATGGGTATCAAGCCAAACTGTCCTAGGGGCTTGTCATTAGTTTTATGAAATGTATAAACTTCTTCTATGCCAGGAAACTGTGAGTCGATAGTCCTAAATATGTTAGACAATATAGAAGGGACCTATTAACAGGACGCCAAAGTAATAGTGCCTGGCAATTTCAATACTTCATTTGAGCCTTGTGCACTCAATCTGGTAACTGAGGAAGAGGATTAGCACTGGGATTTCCCATATGTGGCAGGCAACCTGCAGAGCCACTACACTAAGACAGCCCTGAAAGCAGCCTCATTGGTGGCTGTGCATGGATTACACACCTACACTGGGAGAACCTGTTCAGATTCTAATAGAGCGTTTACATTCAAAGAGGCTGCCAGAAGAGTGTCATTGATTATGGTTGTGGCTGGACATTAGCGATATGAAGGCGGTGAGTACTTCTGTTAGTGATCAAAATCCCTTGGTTACTTCTTTGGGGGGGGGTCAATTTTACAGGACAACCTGATTGGATTTTGCAGCATTGCTGGAAACTATTGTGACTAATAACTGTTGTAGATTAGAGTGACCTAGAGTTGCGATGGTTCAGGAACAGCATGCTGAGATTTGCCAACTCTTTGTTCGATTCATGTCAGAATTTAAAGAACTTCTGTGGATCTTGACCTCATGGTAAGTACCCATGTGATATTCTTCAAAGAACTTAAAGCTATCTTTTATAGGGACTGCCATGGCAGACCTAGTTCAGTTGAGAAAGTCCCCAAAAGGTTCACCCAGGATTGCAAGCAGGCTAAACTACTTCTAAAGAAAGCAGTGAGGTAGTGTAAACGGGAAGATATCAAATGTGCCCACATCAGATATAAAAGGGCACTAAAAGAGGAAAAGAAAAACTGGGATGAGGATAATTGGCAAGAATTGTTACAGTCTCTTAAAGTGAGAGATAATCGCATTTTCTGGTCACTAATTGTGGATGGGTCCAGAGGTCATGGTAATCCCAGGTGTTCTTGCATCTCACCAGATAAGTGGGAGGATCATTTTGGCACTTCATACTCTGTGAGTAGTAATCATGAGAACTCACTAGTAGATGGGGGAGGAGATGGATATTGTTACTATTATCTTGGCGTTTGGTGCACATGCTTTACTATCTTTTAGCTTGGAAGACACCCTTGCTGCAATAGATAGCCTGAAAGCCCCAAAAGCCCCGGCCCGGATTGTATCCCAGGGGACTTATATAAATCAGAACCCCAGTTATAGGCCTGGTATATAAATACTTTGTCAAATGTGACTGGCAGTGGGGGTAAGATGCCAGACACTTGGAAAGGGGCTAAGTTCATCCCAGTTTTTAAAAAAGGGACCCGAGTTGCCTTGCCAATTACCAGCTCATTCGCTTATTGGATAATCTTCAAAAAATGTTTGCGAGACAAGTGCTTGACAAAATACTTGTGTGGGTAGCTATTGAGGATGTACTCTTGCCCCTCCAGGTGGGAATTCAGATAAAGATTAGTTCTATTGATCCGGTATTTAGGTTCTCTGTCCTATATTGGAAGCAGATTATTTTGCGACAGCAGAAGTTATATGTGGCTTTTGTCGATATTCAAGCTGCTTTCAACCTGATTCCTCGTGACAATTTGTACAGGGTGTTGGGAAACATGGGCATCCCTTGTGACCTTGTGGATATTGTGGTTCGATTGCATCACAGGAATTATGCTCAGGTACGTTGGGGGGAGTATGGGGAATTGTTATGCACAATTCCTATTGGCCACGGAGTGCCCCAAGGTTGTGTGCTCACCCCCACACTATTTTCCCTCTATATGAACAACATAACTGAGATCCTCAGGCAGTGTGTTAATGATTCACCCTCCATGAGTTGAGAAAAATCCCAATTCTTCTCTTTGCGGATGATACTTTGTTAATCTCTAAATCACCAATGGGTCTTTAAATTTTGTTGACTAAGTTTATGAAATTTTGGCCCTCATTACAACCCTGGCGATCGGTGTTAAAGCGGCAGTAAAACTGCCAACAGGCCGGCGGTAAAACAAAATTGAATCACGACCGTGGCGGAAACCGGCAACATAGACAACCACTTTAACACTCCGACCGCCACGGTGGTACAAACAAACACCGGGGCGGTATCCGCCAACAGACAGGCGGAAGACGATGTACCGCTCACACTATTACAACCCACCAATCCGCCACCTTTTCCGGGGCAGGGACCGATTTGTTGCAACTGACTCTCTACACCCTGGATGGCATTCAAAATGGTAGACTGCCCAACAGTGAGGTACCTGAGGAGGTCAATGGCCTCCTCACTGAGGGCAGCAAGGGTGACTGGGGCAGGGCCTGAGGTGCCTGGGGTGAAGGTGATGCCCACCCTCCTGGGTGAGCGGGCACAGGGCAAAAGCTGAGGGGCTGCTGGGAGGGCGGTGCTGGTAGGGGGGGTGGCGGCTGTACCTGTAGATGCGGTGGGCACAGAGGGGCCCACCACCGCAAGGGAGCTCCCATCAGAGGAGGAGTCCGTATTGCTGGTCTCAGATCATGTCCCCACCGTGGAGCTCCCCTCACCCTCCGTCCCACTGGTGAATTCAGAGTCCGTAGTGTCGCCCTCCAGGGCCATGTGGGATGCAGCCCCCTCCTGCTCCGGTGCCACTGCTCCTCCGCCTGATGATGCTAATGCACACAAGAACAGGGAGACCACAAAAAGGGGGGGGGTGGAGACAGAAGAAAGACATGTTGAGTGCATGCAATACCGCTACCGTTGGCAGACACAACAGACACAGAAGCCCCCCGCACTACGCCACGCACTTGGAGTCCACTATTCAATCCCAGGGACATGGGTTACAAGGGTATGGCCGATTTCTGCACACATAGATGTCACAGGAGACTGACTAGGTGTAGTTGGCACTGTACACAGGTGGGGTGGGGTGCCACGGGGCCTGCCTTAAGGAGGGTCCTTGCCTACTAAACTTGACCTGGCCTAGGGGAACCCACAGCCCACCTCCCCCACCCAGACACCTACACTGGGCGCTGAATCAGCAGAATGAGAGTATACTCACCCCCTTGATGCTGCTGTGATGCTCTCAAGCGCCCATCCAACTCCAGGTACGCCACCGCCAGGATCCTCAACATCAGGGGGGTCATGGTGCAACGGGCACCTCTTCCACGTTGGGAGGCCATCCCCAGCTGGGCCTCCGCCGTCTTCTTGCTCCAGTGGCGAATGTCCTCCCATCTTTTCCGGCAGTGAGTGCTCCGTCTGTGGTAGACCCCCAGGGTCCGGACTTCCTTGGTGATGGCACGCCAAATGTCCTTCTTCTGGTGGGCGCTGTCCTACAGGAATAGTACAGGGGAAAAGGAGAAGATATTACCGTCCGCACCGTCACAGTCATTGGCCCGCATCCCTACCCTTGCCATGACGCACATGCACTCACCGTCTTTTCATGCACGCCTCATTCTCACCCCCCCTATCTTTCATCCACCCCACTCAAAACAGCCATTGCCCATACAGCATGCTCACAGTGTACTTACCTGTTTGTCTGAAGGAACGTAGAGTAGCGTGTACTGGGGGAGGACCCCATCCACGAGTTTCTCCATCTCGTCCGTGCTGAAAGGCAGGGGCCCTTTCCCCAGACACATGAGCTATTGTCTCTTCCAGACTGAGGTCACAGCAGCACTTGCAGTGTAGGTCCTCTCCTGTCGAAGATCAGGTATCGAGTGATTGAACAGAGAGAAAATGGCGGTCACGTCCGCGGCGGTGCGTACTGTCACCGCCGGCGTACATCGTCATTGGCTCCTGGGACCCATAGGGTCCAATGTTAACCAATGCAGGATTGCGCCGCGGTCTTCGACCGCCTACCGCGACGGTGTACAATGCCAGCGCAGTTACCTCATATCCCCTTGTCCCACTATACAGGTCAGGCAGCCGCCATTTCAGGGGCCCACATGGCATTAATTTGGACTGCGTCACACATCTCTAGGCCTTGCCTAAACACTCATACAGGCAATTTACGAATTGCTAATATTTTCAGAGTAAGCTGTGTTTACGTACCTCAGAGTTGGTTGACTCTCTGCTCGTTGTTCTCCTCCATAGGCTCTATCCGCTGGGGCATGTGAGGAGATGGCGGCATCCTTCGGTGTACAGACCGCTGGTGGACCTGTCGACAATTGAGGAAAGACATGTGATCATTACCTACAGGCTTGATCTTGCCACAATCCAGGAACTGTGTGCCCAGATGGAGCCAGACCTGATGTCAGCTATCCGCCATCCCACAGGAATCCCCCCTCAAGTGCAGGTGCTGTCAGTACTCCATTTCCTAGCAAGTGGGTCTTTTCAAACTACAGTGGCCAGAGCATCAGGGATGTCCCATCCTATGTTTTCCAACGTGTTGTCCAGAGTGTTGTCTGCCCTGCTGAAACACATGCGGAGCGTTTTCTCTCAGGTGGAGGATTTGCCTACAGTGAAAGGTGACTTCTATGCCCTGGGACATACCCCCAATATCATAGGTGACATTGATGAGCCACATGTGGCCTTGGTACCCCCAGCAGGAGTGAACAGGTGCACAGAAACCGGAAGAGTTACCATTCGATGAATGTGCAGATGGTGTGTTTGGCAGACCAGTACATCTCCCATGTGAATGCTAAATTCCCTGGCTCAGTACATGACGCTTACATCCTGCGGAATAGCAGCATCCCTTATGTGATGGGGCAACTCCAGAGGCACCGGGTGTGGCTATTAGGTGAGCACATGGACCCAATACAGTGTGACTAGGTGTCTGGGTCTGTGGATGTCCCTATGAGTTAGTGTGTGTCTAACAGTTGTCCCTCGCCATTTGCAGGTGACTCTGGTTACCCCAACCTGTCATGACTACTGACCACTGTGAGGAATCCCAGGACAAGGGCAGAGGAACGCTACAATGAGGCCCATGGGCGGACTAGGAGTATTATAGAGCGGACCTTCGGCCTCCTGAAGGTCAGGTTCAGGTGCCTCCATATGACAGGTGGTTACCTATTCTACTCACCAAAGAAGGTATGCCAGATCATCGTGGCCTGCTGTATGCTTCACAACTTGGCTTTGCGACGACAGGTGCCTTTTCTGAAGAAGGATGGTCCAGATGGAGGTGTTGTGGCAGCTGTGGACCCTGTGGACAGTGAAGACGGGGAAGCAGAAGAAGAGGACATCGCCAACAGGAACACTGTGATCCTGCAATACTTCCAGTGAGACACAGGTAAGAAGACAACACTGCCTGCTACATCTGATGTAAATGTACTACCTCTCTACTGTCTGTCCTTTTCACCCAGTGTATGGTCACTGAGTTGTCACTTTCCCTTACGATTTCACAGATGTGGGTCCCACTGTGCGACCTCTGCTTTGTTTCCGCATGGACTAGAGCTGTGTGACATAGGTATGTTGACATTACATTTGAATGAGCATTTTGTCACTATAATTGCTAATACACTAATTCGAAATCACAGACAGACTCCTGATTGTTTTGTGCTTTAAGGGTGTTTATTAAAGTCCTCAATATTGGAGGGGGGTGGTAAAATGGTGAAGGGTGATGGTGGAGGAATGTCCATGGCAGAGTCCAGTCTATTAGTTTCACAGGTGCATTGTCCAAAGGGGCATAGGAAGTAGAGCTGGGGCAGTTTAAGGATGGACAGGGTGACAAGGTGGGACAAAAGGATGACAATCAGGGTGGTCTAATTTCTTGGCGGGGGTCTTGGCATCGTTCTCTGTCTTTGTCCTGGATCTCAGGGACCGTTTGCGGGGTGGTTCTCCCTCTGCAGGGCGTGGGGTGCTGGTGTGGTGATCCTGTGGCGGTGCCTCCTGTCCACTAGCGCCGGCGGAGGTGGTGGGCAGTTCATCATCCAGGCTAGTGTCAGGGGCCCCTTGTTGTGCCACAGTGTCCCTCCTGGTGTTCATGAGTTCCTTCAGCACCCCTACAATGGTGCCCAGGGTGGAATTGATGGATTTGAGTTCCTCCCTGAAGCACAAATACTGTTCCTCCTGCACGCGGCTGGGTCTCCTGAAACTTGGCCAGTACTGTTGCCATCATCTCCTGGGAATGGTGGTAGGCTTCCATGATGTTGGAGAGGGCCTCGTGTTGAGTGGGTTCTCTGGGCCTGTCCTCCCCCTGTCACACAGCATCCCTCCCAGTTCCCCTGTGTTCCTGGGCCTCTGTCCCCTCAACTGTGTGCCCACTGCCCCCCGGTCCCTGGTGTTGTTGGGGTGGTGGGTTAGCCTGGGTTCCCTGTAGTGGTGGACACACTGCTGATTGACGTGTCCTGGGGACAGAGGTATGGGTAGGGGCTGTGCTGGTGTTTCCAGAGGGGAGAAGGTCTGTAGTGGCTTGTGCCAGTGTGAGGGGAACCGACTGTCCGAGGTCCCAGATGGGCCGGGCTGGTCATCTAGATCCAGTTGGACAGAGCTGCTGTCATCACTGTGGGCCTCTTCTGTGGGTGGAAAGGACATATCTTGACCCTCCTGTCCGGTGACGTTGGGTTGGGGTCCTGCAGGGGTGTAAAAGCATGATTATTGCATGTGTGTGTGCCATGGTGTGCAATGGGTGGGTGACTGTGTACCCCAGTGCTTGCATTCCTGTGTAGGACCTTGTGTGATGATGGTTTGGGGGGTGTATGGGTATGTGCAGTGGCCATGCATTGGTGATGGGTGTCCATGCTTTGTTGTTACATGCAGGGCTTTGGTTTGGGATGTGTGGTTTGTGATGTTGGGACATGTGTGAGGAGTTGGAGTGATGGGGGTGAGGGCGAGGGTGGGTGTATGTGATGGCATGCAGGTAGGGTGGGGGATGAAGTAGTAAAGATTTGTCTTACCAGAGTCCATTCCTCCAGCTACTCTTGCGAGGCCCTCAGGATGTAGTATAGCCAAGACCTGCTCCTCCCATGTTGTTAGTTGTGGGGGAGGAGGTGGGGGTCTGCCGCCAGTCCTCTGTACCGCGATGTGGTGTCTTGAGACCACGGAACGCACCTTCCCCTATAGGTCGTTCCACCTCTTCCTGATGTCATCCCTATTTCTTGGGTGCTGTCCCACTGCGTTGACCCTGTCCACGATTCTTGGCCATAGCTCCATCTTCCTAGCAATGGAGGTGTGCTGCACCTGTGATCCGAATAGCTGTGGCTCTACCCGGATGATTTCCTCCACCATGACCCTGAGCTACTCCTCAGAGAACCTGGGATGTCTTTGCCGTGCCATGGGGTGGTGTGGGTGATGTGTGGGGTGGTGTGTGTTGTGATGTGTGGGGTGATATTTAGTGGTGTGTTGTGTGAGGTGCGTGGAGGGTATGTGGGTGATGGTGTTGAGTGCCTGTGGATGCGAGTTTGCAGATGGTGGTGTCTCTCTCTGGCCTTCAGTCGCAATTGTGGTTGTAGAGGTTTGTGGGTGATGTGGGTGGGTGTTTTATATTGTATTGGGTGTGTGGGAGTGGTGTGTGTATGTGTATCAGGTGTGTGTATTTCGAATTGTCCAATGTGGCAGTGTTTTGTAAGTGTGTGTGTATTTTGAGCGTGGCAGTGTGTTCTGCGAATGGTTTACCGCGGTTGAAAGACCGCTGCGTGGATTCGTGGGTCGTGATAGTGTGGGCGTATTCCTGTTGGCATGATGGTGGAGGATTTTTTATCGCCAGTTTATCACTGACCTTTGGTGTGGCGGACTTGTGTGGGTGTCTAGATTTTGGCAGATTCCGGGCTTTGGGACATAATGACCGTGGGGGAATTCCGCGTCCGCGGCGGTGTGTTGGCGGTCTTCTGCACGGCAGTAAGCAGCTTTTACCGCCAATGTTGTAATGACCCCCTTTATGAAGAAAGAGGTCTAGAGACAAACTCCTCAAAAACAAAATATGTGGTTTTTGACAAGAGCTCCACTAGAACCAAGTGTATCAAGGTGGACAATGAAACTCACAACAGAGTGTTGTGTTTCAACTATTTAGGAATCACCCCGTTGGACAAGTGCAAATGGGATCCTCAAATCTTAAAGAGTTCTCTGATGCTGCTGCACAGGTCTAATGCAATTTTACGTTTTTCTAGAATGATCTCCACTCAATCAATCTCACTTGTCCTTCGGGCCTACCATGCTGAGGCCCTGAGTGCTACTATTTACAGTGCTGAAATCTGAGGGTATACTAACACATCTAGATTAGCAGTGTCTGAAAACAATTTCATTAGAGCTCTAGTGGCTGTTTCAGCCAGTACACTGCTTATTCTCCTGCATTATGACCTAGGAATCAATGGGGTGTCTGATTTTGCTCAACTGAAACCACTTCTTTATTGGGTTTGCATCTGGTCTACTCCTGAATTGGCTGCTTGTGGAGATTGCTTAAGTGATTTAATAAGCTTGGATCGTGTCCTAAAAGTTTCCCAGTTGGGGTTTATATACCTGGTGTGAGAGACTGATGCTTAATGCACTCTGGGATGGCCCTGATTAAACTGCAAGGCGGATAAACAGGCTGTAAACTTGGCATTTTAGCGCCATATCCTGGTGTACCAACAATCCACGGCCAACTTGGGTCACTGAACAGAAAGGTTTCTTGGGGTTAAATCATCCCCAATGTTTGAGTATTTTCTGGACACTGTGGGCCTCATTACGGCTTGCGCAGTCTTTTCGCAAGATCGCCGCGGTGGCAGCTGCCGAAAGACCGCCATGTTGGCGGTATTCCGACCACCGTATTAAGAGCCAAACACTGAAGGCCACCAAAAAACAGCCACAAATTTGATATTGCCAGGGCACTGGAAGGTGGGAAAGAGGTGGTTCCACCACCAGCACCGCTAAGCTGACAACCTTTCACCCACCAGATTACGAGCCACAAATCAGCACAGCGGTTCTTCCATGGAGGAAAATCATTGGTGGTCCGAACTGCTGTGCTCAAAAACTCACCTCAGACAGAACACACCACCACATTGGACAGTCCAAATGCCCCACACCTGACACACACACACACCTACTCACTGCACCATATAACACACCCCCACACAAGCCACAATACTTTGTGACAAAAACCACAGACAGCGACAGCATGGACCTACAAACGTATAACTTAGCACTTATACACCATAGGCACATACACACTTCACACTCAACATACACCACACAACTACACCTTCAACACAATACACACATCACTACTGCACACAAACACCACAACCAACCAGCACACACAACGAACACCCCCACCCAACACTGCACCCTACACACAAAACACCCACCCACAACACAACCACCATGTCACCTCAAAGGCACCCATGTTTCAGAGACAATTAGATAAAGGTCATGGTCAATAAAATCATTAGGGTAGAGCCACAACTGTTTGGAGCACAGGTACAACAAACCTCCATTGCCAGGAAAATGAAGCTATGGCACAGAATTGTCGACAGGTTTACCTTAGTGGGCAACCATCCGTGCAAAAGGGAGGACATCAGAAAGAGGTGTTGCAACCTACGGGGGAAGGAGTGTTCCACGGCATCACTACACCAAATCGCCATGCTGAAGACTGGCAGTGTGCTCCCACCTACTCCCCCAGAGTTCACTTTGTGGGAGGAGAAGGTCTAACACACCCCTGGCACAATTCATCCGGTCCAGCATGCTTCCGCACCACGCAATCACTCCCCAATTCACCCTATCTTCCACTGCACCTCCCAACTAATCGCATAATGCCCCTCTCCTGCATACTACACCACACCCAGCCCCAATGCCCACACAGTCCCTGCCAAGTGCACGGATAGCACAGCCAATGACAGTCACTATGACTTCCAGAATGCACCTGCCGATCACCATCAAAACCTGCAATATGCACATCACATCACATCTCTTGTATGTATGCCCATTGCACCAGCTACAACAACTGGATGCTTAGACTGAGGACCACTACATGGCAATGACACCAATACTATGGCACAACACAATGCCAAACAATGCCAAACAGAAACATAGCACTGTCACCAAACCTAAGGGCCACCTATCCAGATCAACACCCCTGAAAAGTACTAATCATGGTCATGAAAGTAAGAAGGTATACTGCATGCACAACATGCACAAGCAGGGCAAGCAATCCTGCATACACAAATACCCTCCTCCCACTTGGACACCATGCTGCAATGTACAGCCATACCCACTCACATTTAGCAAACCTGAATTGCCACCTGCGAACAGGGCACACCTGTCATGTGAGCCATCACATAGGAACAGAACCCATCCACTGATCAAAATTTACCAAGGCTGATCAACCACAGCCTCCTATGTAGCATGGTTCACATGCCACAATCCACTATCCACAAACCGTGTTAGCAGTGATGCACTTGTCATTGCAATTGCTGGGAATCAAGTCAATCCACTGCATGCATCAGACAGAAACAACCATTCACGCCTCTACCATTTAACCCTCTCTCATTCCATCCACAGATACCCCTGCCAGTGCCACCATGAAGAGGATACCAGAGACTGCCAACCCTCCTCAGGATGACGACACCAGTGAGGACAATGCAGCTGAATGTCTGGACAGTGACAACCTACCTGGCCTATCTGGGACCGCTGGTCAGTCTACCATTCCCTGCCTCACTGTGCCCACATCAAACCCCCCCCCACCCTGTGGCACCAACATCGCAGTCAACCCTTGGTCCTCAAACCTGTGTCCCAAGGACTGTTCAATCAATAGTGTGCCCCACACTACAGGGTCCTGAGTCGACCCCTTACACCCAAGACAATGAAGGTCCTGGTGAGACTGGGAGTGAGCACACTGTGCCAGGAGCACAGGCGCATGGAGGCAAGGGACGTGGGAGGGAGCCTGTAGGTCAAAGGACAGGGCACCCAAGGCAGTCACCTGACCAGGAAGTCATCTCCCAAGTCCTGGGAGCATACCAATAACATCAATACCAGGACAGTATGGGGCAGATCATCAACATGTTGGGGGAAAACCCAAGACTGCAGAGGGAATTCCACCAGGAGGTCATACAGCAATGGCAGGCCCACAATGCCACCATGGCTTCCATTGCAGGGGTCGTCAGGGACATTAACACCACCCTGTGTGCTTCCTCCATCCACCAGCAGGCCCCTTCCACTAATCACATCATATCTGAACCTTCAACATCTGCAGCACCTAGTGTAATGGCAGCCCTGCCAGAGGAACCACAGGCCTCTAGCATCCCTCCCTCTGCAGCTGAAGAACCCCCCTGTAAATGTGGACATCTATCCAGACATTCAGTTGATTCAGATGCCAAGACAAAACCCACTGCAAAGAAGTGGCCTTCTCCTGATTTCACTCCCTTGTGTGCCACTGAGACACCATGTTGACAGTTCAATGTCATTACTCCATTTCCCCATGGCCCTTGGACACTGGACCAGTGCTACCTACTGCTATGCCACCTACTCTGATGATTTCATCCAACATGACTCCACTCATCACCTGTTTGTCACTGTATGCACAATAAACACTGTAGATGACAGCAACTACATATGTGTCTTTATTTGTATATATACATAATTATGGGCAGAACAATGTTATGTGGGTATGTCCAGTGCAATGGACAGCATAGGGAGGCATCCTCTGCAGGAGACACAGTACAACAGACATGTCCCAGGGCAGATGTAAGGGAGTCACTAGTCCAGGCACATACCAGAGCATATCCACATATCCAATCTGCAAAAAGACCATGACAGAGACTTCTATCAGGATAATAGGCATGGTGGCACACAAAGCACATATGCAGTGCATAATTGTTGTGCCCAATGTCGATTGCTAACTAAAGAGGGCATATCAGAATTCACTTAAACATCACCAGTCTCAGGTAATACATTGGAAAACACTGTAGCTGGCATCTGTCATGGGCAAACCTCTATTCTGTAAACAGTTCCAAAGGCTAATGAACATGAATGCCTAATGCAATAGGTAGGAGAGGCAAAGATTCACAGTACACTGTTACTCGCTTGAATGACATGAGAACAGGAGAATGCCGGACACATGGCACAATACTGGCCTGTCCATAGAAGATGCGAATCTTGCTACCTGCATAGAGTGCACATGTTAGAGATGAGATATTTGAACTCTGCACCTTGCATGTAGTCACCTCCCACAACACACACATAGGGATGAAAACACATCACACTGCCACTGATGATCCAAATCAGGAGGATCATTGACATAAATCAAAGTGGAAGTACAACACTTGCAAATACCCACAGAACATACCGTTAAGTACTGATTGATGAGCTCAGTCCTAGAGTCAGCTGCACCTTCCTCATCTGCCTCCTCATCACTTTCCATGTCTTCATCACCAGCTACTGGTCGGGCTGTCTCTCCATCATCAGCTAGTAATGGTATCTGACGCCTCAGGGCTAGATTGTGGAGCCAACAGCAGGCAACTACAATCTGGATACCTTTTGGGGAGAGTAGAGGAGGGCACCTCCAGAGACGTCCAGGCACCTGAATCTGACCTCCAGAAGGCCAAATGTCCTTTTAATTACATATCTTGTCCTGCTGTGGGCCTCACTGAAACTGAGTTTCCCTTCTGTGGCAGGGTACCTCACTGGTGTCAACAGCCAGGGAAGGTTAGGATAGCAAGAGTCACCTGTGTGCACAGAGGTAGGACCTGTTACAATACAGGTACAGCCACAGACTAGGCATGGATAACAGGTGCCATAACAGAAACACATACATCCAAATGCATACATACCAATGAGCCAAGCCCTCTCTCTGTGTAGTCGTGCCATCATGTGGGGCACATTGCTGTTCCTCAGGATGTGGGAGTCCTGCACAGATCCTGGATATTTGGCTGTCACTTGGGAGATGTACTGGTCTGCCACACACAGCACCTGAACATTGATGGAGTGGTATTTTTTCCTATTTCTATACACCTTTTTATTGGCAATGGGTGGGACCAAAGCAATATGGGCGTCATCTATGGCCCTTGTTACATGAGGGATGTGTCCCATATCATAGAAGTTTGCATTCACATAGGCCAAATCCGCACATTGGGAAAATCTAATGAAGCTGTCCAGGTGTTTCAACAAAGCACACAGTACATCCTTCAACACAAGACTGAACATGGGCTGTGACATCACTGCTGCCAAGCCCTCTGTATTCTGAATGGAGCCTATGGCAAGAAAGTGTAGCACTGACAGGATTTGTACTGTGGGAGGGATGGCATATGGATTACGTATGGCAGGCAATAGATCTGGCTCCAACTGGATACATAGATCCATGATGGTCAGACGATTTAGACGATAGGTCATGATGATATGCCTGTTGTTAGATCTGGCTTCATTGGGGAGGTCTCCCTTGTCTTTTTTGCCTGTGTGTCCCATGTTTTGACTGTGTGCTGGACTATGTTTTTGCTGTGTTTGGTACTTTGAGCACTTTACCACTGCTGACCAGTGCAAGTGCCTCCGTGTTAAAAACGTATGTGTAATTGACTTTTCCATGATTGGCACATTTGATTTACTAGTATGTCCATAGTACAGTGCACTAGAGGTGCCCAGGGCCTGTAAAGAAAATGCTACTGTGGGCCTGCAGGACTGGTTGTTCTACCCACATAAAGTGGCCCTGTAAACCTACCTCAGACCTGCCACTGCAGTGTCTGTGTGGGCAGTTCTAAGCTGCCAGTTTAACCTGGCAAGTGCACCCACTTGTCAGGCCTAAACCATCCCTTTTTATACATATCAGGCACCCCTAAGGTAGTCCCTAGGTAGCTCCATGGGAAGGGTGCAGTGTATGTTAAAGGTGGGACATGTACTGGTGTGTTTTACATGTCCTGGTGTGTTTTACATGTCCTAACAGTGAAATACTACACAATTTAGTTTTCACTGTTGCAAGGCCTATCTCTCTCATAGGTTAACATTGTGGCTGCCTTTAAATATCCTTTAGGTGCAGTTTCCCTATGGGAGCAGATTGAATTTGTTTTTTGTATATCTCTGAACTCACAATGTAAAAATACATCTTTTGGTAAAGTGGGTTTTTAAATTGTCAGTTTGAAAATGCCACTTTTTGAAAGAAGGCATTTTCTTGCTTAAACTATTCTGTGACTCTGCCTGCTTGTGTATTCCCTGTCTGGGTCAGACAAACAGTTGGGCTGTTTGTGAATCCCCTCTAGACAGTGACACAAAGGGATCTGCGGTGTAGCCTGCATATCCTGATGTGCCATCTGGACTAAGTGAAGGGAGAAGTGGTCACTTACACCTGAATGGGATGTACCTGCCCTCACACAATGCTGTCTCCAACCCCCTGGTGTGAGTCTGGAGCCAGGCCTGGGCAAGGCAGGATCTAGTGAACAACAGAGACTTTCCTTTGATGTTTGCCTACTTCAAAAGCAGAAAGGGGTATAAGTAGTGGATCCAAAACCTCAGATTTTTAGATTACTTCTAAATTCAAGAGGAACTTCGGCCAGGGAGAAGAGCTGAAGAGCTGAAGGAGGAGGACTGCCCCTTTGCCTGTGACTGTGCTTTGCTGGGTTGACCTACAGTTGCTGCTTCTGCCTAAAAGAGGACAAAGGGGGTGATTCTGACATTGACAGGCGGCGGAGGCTTTCCGCTTCTGACCGGGGCTAAACCGCCGCGGTCAGAATGCTCGTGGGAGCACCGCCAGCCTGTTGGCGGTGCTCCCGTGGTCGGTGGCCCTGGCGGCCACCGGCCGCCAGGGTCAGAATGACCCCCAAAGACTGGAATTTGCAGCACATTCCTGTTTGTTAAGCATCTCCAAGGGCTTGAACTGAGCTTGCCTCCTGTTTTGAAGTCTCAGGGCCATCAAAGACTTCCTCTGCCAGCACCTGGATTCTCTACTGAGACTCCTGCCCTGCCAAGTGGTGCCACATCCAGTCCCAGGGCCCTTGAGAGGTGAAATTGGCAGAACAAGGACTGAAATCCATGCAGAGAACACTGTGTGGGTAAACATTTTGATGCACCACCTGCAACGCAGCAGAAGAAAGACACGCCACCCGTTTTGCAGTAACAATTTACACTCAACCTGCATTGTGGTGGGGAGATCAACACATCGCGGCTGGAGAAATGATGCAACTCCCGCTTGCGACTGCTAATAATGACACAAACCCCAAGCAGCACTGATGACCAACACGGTGTTGCCGGAATTCTCACGCATCATCGCTGGGTGTCACAAATCAAAGCAAGCCTGCGTGAGTCCGGAAAGCGACACATCGCCGTCTTGCGAGGGAGAAAAATGACACATCAATGACCCGACCGGACAAGAAACGACGCACAGCCTCAATTGCGAGTAGGGAATCAACACATTGCTGACTTTTCCGATGCACGCTCGCCCGCGAGGCTTTATTTTTGACACAAACCAGGTACTTTATGTAAAATCAAAGCTTTCATTGTTTTCTATTGAGTAAATATTGTTTTGAAAATTCATACCCTGACTTGTGTATGTTGGATTTTTGTCACTTTTGTATTTTTTGATTTTGATAAATATTCCCTTTTTTTCTAAACTGGTGTGGTGTACATTTTATAGTGTGTTCACTGTATTACTGTGTGTGTTGGCACAAATACTTTACACATTGCCTTTGAGATAAGCCTGACTGCTTGTGCCAAGCTACTAAGAGGGTGAGCAGGGGTTATCTTAACTGTGTATCTCCTTTGCCCTGACTACAGTGAGGTCCCACCTTGGACAGAGTGCAAACTGACTGCCAAACAAAGATCCCATTTCTAAAACCTGTCCCCCAGGGTAGCAAGGTCGACTAGTGGACGGTACACTGATGCATGTCTCAATCTTCTCATGACAGGGTATCTAGGATAGAGATAAGAGAATGTGCAATGTGACAAGCATTCCACACATATTAGTTGAACTTATCGCACACACCTAACACTGTAGTCAGGCCTCGCACTTCTGACACATATAATATTGGGCATGCTGAAGTGGCATGGACATCATCCTTTCTGTACATTGCTGGCCCTGATCAATAGTTTGCGACACACATCTCATGTGTAATGTTCCTCATGTGGTACACAGACCTGTCCTGTACTGACCATATATGTAGTTATGCTACACACCTATATGGTTACACCGTTATGCGGCTCTGAGTATCTGGACATGCACTTCATCAGACAACCGGCCATATAACATCACTGTGTCATACATGTCATATGTATAAGCCTAACCGTGATGGCACAACATAGGCCTGTTCCACATTCTGGACAAAAAACATGTATGGCGCACTTATTTTGCTGCAGCAAGGCATGATATGTGCATAAAATGTCAGCCGCCTGCCCTGCATGCACTGGACAGATGGAAGTGACCTAAGTCCGCAGCCATATGTCGTTATGGTGGTAGGCCATCGCAACCACCATGCAACTTCTCATTGGTTAACATTGCTGCCTATGGGGGACTGGGGCCAATGACGATCACTGTCGGCGGTGACAGTCCTGTATGCGGCAGGCATGGCCGACATTTTCTGCAGCTTTGCTCACTTGACTCCCGACACTCTTGCAAGCAATTCCTCCATGACATGAGCTGCTGTGTACTGTCTCTGGGAGCCATCATGTCACGTCCTGAAAGTGATAGGGACCAAGCCTTCATCCAAGAAGAGCTGGAGAAGCTGGTGGAAGGGGACCTACCATTGTATGGACAGCTGTATGGGGCAGCAGAGGAGCAGGTGAACACAATGCCATTGTCATGTGTGATAGGGGTGTGTGTGTGTGAGGGTGAATGGCATAAGTGTACCGGTCAGAAAATACATGCATGCAGGGGGCATGGAGTTAAGGCTGTGAACAGTGACAATGGGCATGTTTGGGAGTTTGGTAGGTCTGATGTTTATACTCCACTGCTGTTGGTATGGTGCCAGTCTAAATGACTTTCTCCTTCTGTCTGTGTCCCCCATGCAGGTAAACGCCCATCAGAAAAAAGGGGATATGGCATGCCATCCCCAGGCAAGTGCAGACCCTAGGGGTCCATAGCCAGTGAAGCGAACATTGTCGCAAGCAGTGGGAGGGCCTGAGATGCTGGGCCCGGAAGACTGGAGAGGCCCAGCTGGGGATGTCCTCCCAACGAGGGAGGGCTGCCCTTTGGACCCTGACCCCCCCAATGGCCCTCGTTTTGGCCGTGGACTACCCTGAGGTAGATGGACGTTTGAGGGTAGCACAGCAGTGACAAGGGGGTGAGTACTGACTGGTTCCAGGGACATGCTAGGCCTTAAATGGGATTGGGTGCCTCACTGCAGGCAAAGTGACATTGTCTTTCATGCCACATGTTTCTCTACAATTGGAAATTGGCATTAGGCATCCTGGCAGATAATCTGTTGTAGATGTGTGTCCATGCTTTACTGTCAGTTAATGTACATCTCCCATTACCATACCTCTCCATGTATGTAATGTGGAGATGCACTAATGACATAGGCACATGTATGACTCCATTCTGGTCATACAATGGATGTGAGTGTTTGGATCACATAGAGCATTGTGTATGACCAGCTCCATCCATCTGCATTAGTGGCTCTGAGGTGTCAGTCCATTCCCATCTGTGTAGCCCACCTGTATATGCTCTGGAATCTGAGACGAGCCACAAATTTCCTTCCACCCAGCATTTCCCCAAGTCTTCAGATAAAAATGATACCTCACTTGTGTGGGTAGGCCTAGCACCCGCAACAGGAAATGCCCCAAAACACAACGTGGACACATCACATTTTCCCAAAGATAACAGAGGTGTTTTTAGAAAAGTCCCTACCTGTGGATTTTGGCCTCTAGCTCAGTCGGCACCTATGGAAACCTACCAAACCTGTGCATTTTAGAAAACTAGACACCTAGGGGAATCAAAGATGGGATGACTTGTGGGGCTCTCACCAGGTTTTGTTACCCAGAATCCTTTGCAAACCTTAAACTTTGGCTAAAAAAACACTTTCTCCTCACATTTTGGTGAGAGAAAGTTCTGGAATCTGAGAGGAGCAACAAATTTCCTTCCACCCAGCATTCCCCCAACTCTCCAGATACAAATGATACCTCACTTGTGTGGGTAGACCAAGTGCCCGCAACAAGAAACGCCCCAAAACACTATCTGGACACATCAAAATTATCAAATACAAAACTACCAGTTTTTTTTGGGGGGGGCAACCTGCGTTTCGGTCCTGGGCTCAGCAGCTATCTAGGGAAATCTACCGAACACAGACATTTCTGACCCTCAAATTTACCAAAAAAATCACTTTTTCCCACATTTCTGTGTGGGATCACTGCACTGGGACAAATTTCCTACCACCCAACGTTCCCCTCAGTCTCCCAGTAGAAATTATACCTCACTTGTTTTAGGTTGGCCAAGTGCCTGTGACAGGGAAGAGCCAAAAACATTGTCGAAATTGAGGGGGAATGAAAGTGGGTCCAAAAGGGCAGTTTGAAAAAAAAAAAATTTAGGCTGACAAGTGCAGCAGATTTTCTATCGGTATAGATGGGACAATGATGGGTGATAGGAATGTTGTGGATTCCTGCAGATTCCGGAAGGTTCCATCACAGAAATGTGGGAAAAATGTGTGATTTTCAGCAAAGTAGGAGGTTTGCAGGGCATTGTGGGTAAGAAAAGTGTGCGGGTGCATGTGAAGCACACCACCCTGGAATCTACCAGATGTTTAGTTTTCAGATGTGCCTGGGTTTTGTAGATTTTTCTCCATGTCAGCATCCCAAAGTAAAAAAAGTGCAGTCCTCACCATTCCAAGTGGGACGATTTTGAGAGTTACCAAGCTCTCATGGCCTAAATGTAAAACCAAAACCCAAAATAATCAAATGTCTTCTTGTCTTCTTGCTTGCCGTGGGATAAAATGTTTTAGTGTGCGGGGGGGAGAGCTGAAAGACTGTTACCCTCTTCAGTTGGGGTGAGGGCATTACCAAGCCCTTACTAGTTGGTAGCCACCACCCCACTATTTTATTTATTTTTTAATTCCATGCCATCTAGTAAACTTTCTGCCCCCCGGGGTGTGGATCAGAGGTAATTGCCCCATCTGCCCACTGGTCGGCAGAACAACTTTGACCCCATTTATTTGGGGTGGAGGTATGGCCACCCCGCTCTCTTAGTTTGAAAAAAAATCTTCCTTGGTCTCTGGTGGGCTTTCTGCCCCCTTTGAGGGCATATGGACCTTCCAAAAATAGGCCGATGGCCCAAAAGTAATGTGCCCCCATGGGGAGCGACCCTTGCCCAAGGGGCAGCCCCCCAAACAAAACACACACATACACACACGCCAATCCCTGGTGTCTACTGATTTCTGCACCCCTTGGGGGCAGATTGGCCTAACAAAAATAGGCTGATGGCCTAAATACAATTTGCCCCCCGAGGGAGCGACCCTCGCCTAGGGGTTCGCTCCTCCATACATAAAAACATAAAGTAAATAAAAATATATATATATCCCTGGTGTCTAGAGGTTTCTGCCCCCCCGGAGGCAGATCGGCCTAATTATATTAGGCGAATCTGCCTCCAAGGGGGGGCAGAAGAGGCCTAAATATATTTTGCCCACCTGGGAAGCGGCCCTTGCCCAAGGGGCTGCTCCCCCTATGCATAAGGATAATAAAAAAAACTCTCTGGTGTCTAGTGGTTTCTGCCCCCCAGGGGGCAGATCGGCCTAATTATAGCGTAATGGGAGGTGATCTCTGTTGAGATCAGCACACTTTCGCGTGCTGACATCATCAGATGTCACTGGAGGGGTCAGGGGTGGAAGGGGAAGCGATTCTCCTTCCAGCCCTGACCTGAGGGCGGCCCTCGGGGGGAGCGCTAGCGCTTCCTCCAGGGACAATAAATGGACATAATGGTTACATCCATGGTGCCACACAGGTGCGGCCATGGATGTAACCATTACGTCCATGGAGTGCAAGGGGTTAATCTACTTGTAAGACCCCAGTAGAGTGTAGTACATGTGCCCATGTCCTGTAGATTAAATTCTACTAGTGGGCCTGCAGCATTGATTGTGCCACCTACATAAATAGCCCCTTAACCATGCATCAGGCCTGCCCTTGCAAGGCCTGTGTGTGCAATTTCACTGCCACTTCGTCTTGACATTTAAAAGTACTTGCCAAGGCTTAAACTCCCCATTTTCTACATATAAGTGACCCCTAAGATTGGCCGTAGGCAACCCACAGGGCAGGGTGCTATGTAGGTAAAAGGCAGGGCATATACCTGTGTAGTTTACATGTCCTGGTAGTGTAGAACTCCTAAATTCATTTTACACTACTGTGAGGCCTGCTCCTTTCATAGACTTACATTAGGGCTACCCTCACATAGTGTGTGAGTGGTAGATTCTGATCTGAAAGGAGAAACAAGGTCATATTTAGTATCACGAGAATGGTAATACAAAATCCTGCCGACTGGTGAAGTTAAATTTAATATTACTATTTTAGAAATGCCACTTTTAGAAAATGAGCATTTCTCTGCACTTAGGGCCACATGTACAAAGAACCGGTTTTGCGACTCGCAAAACCGAATGTACAACAGTGTACTTTACACTGTTTGCAATTCCCAATGGGGTTGCAAATGACCTACCTCATGAATATTCATGAGGTAGGTTGCAATTTGTGACCCCATTGGGAATGGACGCCCTCACAGGGATGTTGGCCTGCAGGAGACAGCAGACCACCATATCTGTGACTGCTTATAAATAAAGCAGTTTTTTTTTTTTTTTATTGCAGCCTGTTTTCCTTAAAGAAAAATGAGATGCATTTCAAAATGAAAAATGAAAAGTTTTTTTTTCATTTTTCACTGCCATTCTCAAAGGGGAAATGGTCCTATTATGACCCCTTCCTGTTTGCTAACTGCAATTGTTTTGCGACCGCATTCGCAGTCACAAAACAATCATACATACCATTTGGATTTGGTATTAGGAAGGGATGCCCTTGACACGCCCCTTCCCAATACCGAATCGCAAAACCCAAACTTGCGCACTTCTAAGCCACTCTTTGAAGTCTCTCCCACTTCAAAGGCACATTTGGGTATTTAAACCCTACCAACTCAGACACTTCTGTACAAGATACCACTGGTGAAGAAACTCTGAACTACACCCTGCAACCTGCCAACAGGAACGTCCTGGCTGCCCAAAGTACTCACCTAACTGCTTTTCTGCAAAGGACTGCGGCCTTGCTGTTGCCCTGCTGCCCTCTGGCTCTGCTGAGAAGTGCTCTCCAAGGGCTTGGATAGAGCTTGCCTCCTGTTCCTTGAAGCCTCAGGGCCAAAAAGACTTCATCCTGCAAAGAACTCCTTGTGCAGCGAAAACCCGATGCACAGCCTGCCAGAAACGACGCACACCCTGCATCGTGGTGTAAAAATCACTGCACGCCAAACTGAAATGACGCAACCCGGCTCCCCAAGAGTAGATCGACGCAATGGCAGCGTTGCGAACGAAACTTTGACGCACGACCCACTGGATTGATGCATAGCCGAGCTGGAACGACACAGCCCCACTTCCTGTGAGAAAAATGTATGCAGCTCCTGCCGTGCAACATAAATTTCCCTGCTTCGCCCACCAGATCGACGCAGATCCTGTGACTTTGTCCTGAATGCTCAGGATTTCCCTGTATCGTCCCCGGGGCATCCGAATACCACGCAACACAAAGAGGATCTAAGTCAGCGCACCAGAAATCAACGCAAAGCCTTCCCTGCGTGGAAAATTATCAACGCATCATCTGTGTGCTCCTGGAGAAACTGACGCACACCTCCCCGTTTTCCACGCATCTCCTCCTCTGCGGTCCCTGGCGTAGAATTTGAACGCAAACCAGGTACTTTGTGCTTGCAAGAGGCACTTGTTGCTTTTTAATGACTAAAGACTCTTTCTTATCATTCTCTAAAGTGATATTTCAACGTGTACTTATCAAATCTTGATCATTTTTGACCTGCATTTAACCAGAAAAAAATGACATATTTTTCTATACACTGTGTGGTGTATGTTTGTGGTGTTATACTGTATTATTGCATGATTTATTGAACAAATACTTTACACATTGCCTTCTAAGTTCAGCCTGACATCTCAGTGCCACGCTACTAGAGGGTGGGCACAGGATAATTTGAATTGTGTGTGACTAACCCTTACTAGAGTGAGAGTCCATGCTTGGACAGGGGGTAACCTGACTGCCAACCAAAGACCCCAGTTCTAAAATGTACCTTATATAACAATAATGAAAAACGTAGTGGGGTCTCTGTCTTGCTGTGCTGTAGTGGAGAGGAAAAGGATCATGGTTTGGGATAAGGTGTGTTTAATAGGGTGATTTGCAGATGTGTACACTTGGCTAATGGACATCAGCTGTGTTGTTTTTTAATCCATCCAATGGGCACTCTTCTGGTGCTTTGCTGTGAGCTTACCACAACGTCTGACTGCTGTCAGCTAAACTCTGCAAGAGGGCTACCATGTCAACTTTGTTTTGGTAATAGGTCAGCGCTTGGCTGCAGCCATGATGGCGATGAACTATTGCAGCCTGCTAGACCATGAACAGGAAATGATACAAACTATACTGAAATTATACCCACACACAGCCATACAAGGCTGCTATTACAACTTCAACAGAAGTATTTGGAAACATGTACAAAAATATGCACCAATTTTAATATATATAGTAGCCAGTTTGCGTTTGAAATTAAAATGTTACTATCCCTAGCATACTTACATGTCACAGATGTAGATAACCTCAACAACATATAATAGAATACCCATTTTACCAATGAAATTAATAAAAACTAAGTTCATTAATGGACTACTTTGAAGACACTTGGGTTGGCAGACCTCACCCTTCTGGACACAGATGCCAACCCAAATTTCAAATACCATAACATAATGGCTATGATAGCACAGTTGCTCAACAAACCAAAATCAATAACCCAGTGGAAGATTGGCTCAATGCCTTCTAAGCCACACTAGGAAGAACTCCATCAGCACCATAAAATTTCATCAAGGCTTTCCAAAAATAACTATAGCAAGTACAGAATAGCCAGTAACCCAAATCAAACAGCAAAGGATTAGACTAACTATAAATTATATCTAAATCATAATTAAAACCCCCTTACCAAAGCACTCATAACTTAAAAATATGTACATCAAAAAACCAACACCAGCATGAAACAAGTTGATATCAATAGTAAAATCATTATTTTATAAATCAGTCTGTACTGAAATATATTATTAAACTACAGAATAAGACTGACAAATAAAAATATTTTAATACTTACTTTAAGATAATCATAAGAAAACATAATTATATATTAATAAGTACTAACTACGGTATGTTTGAAAAATGCATTCTAAAAATGGAAGAACACAATATACTATGCATACAAAATACATGTATGAAAAATAATTATGTACCACTTGTTGAAAAAATGTAAAAAAAATATACAAATAAAAAATTTGTTAAAATTACAATACATGTGAAACTATACTAAAAATGATATAACAATATTGTACGACTGTAACATGGAAAGTGATTTATTTTGGTGTTTTCATAAAAATGTACAAATCAAAAATAAAGATACAACATTTACATTAAATAAAATGGAATATGTAAATAAACACATGCACAAATACTGAGATGCATTCCTTATTATTTTGAAAAAAAACGCACACTGCAGTCAAGTACATACTATAAACTATTTTGGAAAAGGAGTTGGACACTAAAGGGGTCAGATTTACTACTCTCCCTCCAATGTGAACCATTTTGAGGAAGGTGTTAGACACTATAATGGTCAGCTTTACCATAACCACTCCAATCTAATCCATTTTGGGGAAGATTTTAGACACTAAAGAGGTCACATTTGTTATTCCCACTCCAATCTCAACCATTTTTTGGAAGGTGCTGGAGGCTAAAAAGGGTCCAATTTACTATTCCTACTCCAACCTAACACATTCTAGGGGAGATGATAGACACAAAATGGATCAGATTTAGTATTCCCACTCCAGTCTAATCCTTTCTGGGGGTTGTGTTGGACAATAAAGACATCCAATTTAAATAAAATAAATAAAATACATACCTAAAACGTAAACAAACACTGAGATTCATTCACAGTCCAATCTGAAACAGTTTGGGGAAGATTGTAGACACTAAATGAATCACATTTACAATTCCCACTACAATCTGAGCCAGTTTAGGACATGCGTTGTACATAAAAGTGATCACATTAACATTACATTAACTACTCCCACAAACTATGGGGGTTATTCTAACTTTGGAGGAGTGTTAATCCGTCCCAAAAGTGACGGTAAAGTGACGGATATACCACCAGCCGTATTACGAGTTCCATAGGATATAATGGACTCGTAATACGGCTGGTGGTAAATCCGTCACTTTTCCGTCACTTTTGGGACGGATTAACACCTCCTCAAAAGTTAGAATAACCCCCTATGAATCAGTTTACAAAATGTTTGCAAACAATACAAACCCAATAAATGTTAATTATAAAGCTTACCTTTTTATTGGAGAAAGTTTCAAATAGTAAAAAGTACAAAGTAAACTTCGACATAACCCCAGAGGTTGAGACAAGTAAAACAAAATATTAAGATCAGGTATATTTTACGTACACTTTATAACAGAAAGTCCTCTCTCCTTTTAGTGCAAAAGAGCACAGCACTCAAGGACAACTGATTTTTTTCCCGAATATGCATTCTCTTAAAGGGGAGGGATGGCGCGTCAATGCCTTTTGGCATTTATCACTTTGGTCACGATGCTGGCCGCCATTTTTGCTCACTTTTTTCATGCATCTAGTGACAGTTCCTTTTAAAAATATACAGACTAACCTGGGATTGCGTTCATGAATGCCATCTTCGAATATACATATCATAATCTCAAAACCATAAAATGTTTATCAAAATGTACATGTCCCATTTCGTATTATGCCAAATAAATGCACAAATCAACAGCATCACTTGATAAATCTTTTCACATCTTCAACATGTCAACAAGCTTGATCTTCACATGGCAAGTGGGCACAGACATTCCATATTGCATTAATTTAAATAGGACACAAATCAAAATGCTTATACTTCTTAAAATAAACAATCCTACTAATCCAAAATGGCACTGCTTTTTTTCTATATCGGCCACCGGCCTACTAAATCCCAAGCCCTAGCGGACATACATAATCATTATAGAATGTGGTCATTATAATAACAACGGTAATCATATCAAAATGATTGTATCTCCTTAAGTAATAATAAAAATATCCAGAATCAAAACATATTCTTTCTCTACATTTCATTTTCTAGGGAAATAACACAATATTGTTCATTAACTTGAGATTGTTATGCTCTCTAAGACTTAATATGAATGGGAACTACAACCACTAAATCAATACATTATTAGCATAACTAAACACAAGCTCAATCATCCAATATTTTATGGGATGCCAAACTTTTAACAAGTTAGCATGGCACTGATCATGCTGTACTATCAAAATTATTGTTACCACATAAGAAAATAAACTACTGAAATCATGTCCTTGTTTTCAGAGGGTCCTTTTGGTGCCACTATCATGCAATCCTAAACCATGCAACTAACACTATAAGGTAGTTACTCCCCTCAATGATGGAGGGACTCTAATTGAGTGGTCTAGGATAATTATCCTGGGACCTCGCTGAAAAGTAAACTTAGTCAGGGTACCAAGATAGTTGGACACTTGATCAGAATGGATTTAATATGTTGACAAGAGACAACAATATGGGTCGTGTCAACCTCCCTATTGTAACAATTAAAGCATTCTGAGGCTGGTCTAAGCCTTCCTATATGGAGACAGATTGGGTTATAGTTGATGTCCATCTGAAGTTTAAAGCGATGAGCAGAAGATAAAAAATATTAAGAATTTTCTGTGAAAGCATATTACTATGTTGAATGTCATATACAGAAACACCAATGCCTATGCTCCCCATCCACTTAGATCAATGCTCTCTGTTTTGTCCCGCTAATCGGGATTAAATATATCATAAGTTTTGCCCATAACCTCCTTACTAGGTATTTTGACAAAATAGTCCAAAACGTTATTCTGAATGAAGTTGCAGTCATAAGATGGGAAGAAGAAATCTAAAAAAAACTCCTAAGTTGCAAATATCTAAATAGGCCTTACTTCTCCACTGGATACTCTCTCAACAAATCTTCAAATGCTGAGTTGACGCATATAGCCTAATGTTTCCATCCGTAGGTCCTGCCAATAGAGTAAGTAGCTATCCTGAAGACAACCTTGCATATCCAGGTTGTGACCCAGCATGATACTGAGATTGAAATGAGATTAGTTACTGAGTCTCTTAATAATTATCCTTATCTTGTGAAATGCTATTAGTCTCTCAAATCTAGTGTGTATAAAATATTCAGTGTGGATGATACCTTTGGGTGAGAGAACTACGGGGCCAATAGCCTAATAATCTGGAAATACCCTCCCAGTAGCCATGGCTCTCTCCCAATAGCCCTTGTCCACCTCTAAACAACACAGGAAATGTAATAAAGCCATAATGAAGGTAAAGGCAGACACCTGGTATAAAGGGGCAACGGAAGAACCTGTATTGATCAAAAAGGTTTCCTGCATTCCCAATGAACTTCTGCCATCTGGCCTTAACTTTCCTAAAAAAACACCTTTGGGAGAAAGAGAGGAATGGATCTAAAAAGACACAGATAATTTGGCAAAATCACAATTTTTATTAACATTGCACCTCTTACTGCACCCCAGCTGCAACTAATCCCATTTTCTAAAGCTCTCAAGTGTGTTTCCACTAAAGATGAAATTCATGTAGATACAGAGATGGAAAAGCACTAGATAGTTTTACACCTTGAGTAAATGGCTCTAAGTGAAGGGTGAAAAGCTTCAGTGACAGAAAAGACCCTTGTCTTTTCCCCTGTTTGAAAGATAGGGCATCCGATACCCCATCAATGAAAACAAATCATGTAGTCAATGAGGTATAAAGAGAGATCACCCAACCGAAAAATTTAGACCCAAACCCCATTTGAGACACGGTAGAAAAAAAGACCCTAAAGGAGACCCTGTTGAATGTTTTTTCAGCATTCAGCAGTATAATTCCAGTGGGACTCAACAACACGCTTGCAACCTCCATGGTCGAAATTGCAGTAACCACATGAGAAGTAGTATATCTGAGGGATGAACCCATGCTGCAAGGAAACGTCCAAAGTAGAAATAACAGCTAACAGACTGTTAGCAAGTAATCTGGTGAAGATTTTTTATTCTGAATTATTCAGCGAAACAGGAATATCAGAGCCACATTCACATGTGTCCTGATTCCTTTCCAAAAAATTTAAATACGAGCCCCCCCACCCAAGAGGAGGGCGTACATTTCTTTAAGGTCAACAAGTTGAACATTTCATGCAGAAAACAAGTCAGAGGTCTGGAAAAGGTCTTATAAAACTCCATGGAGATAGAACATGCTCAGCCTTGGCAAATGAATCACTTGCAGATAGCTTTCAATCTTTTCTATGGTGGCTGTCCAGTCTTCAAAATATAAATCAGCATGGAAACAATAGAAGACTCCCAATTATTTCTGATTATCTTGTTAACAAAACCCCATCTGAATTCTGAATATTCTTGATGTAATTTATGGTCTTTTTATGCTTGATTTGAAATGCCAAAATGCTCCCTATTTCCTCATATACTTTTGAGTTTAACCTATCCCAGAACGTTTTCTGTAACTATGTATGAAAAGCAGTTGGTTACTCAAAAACCAGTCTGGATTCTTGAGACAAAGGTTGCCTGCTATGACAGCAAGAGCCATCTAATTATTTTTTTTAAATGTCCTGGCGTAAACAAGCCTCTTCAATACTTTCTGCTTTCTGAATTAAAAAAATACTAAAAGTCTGACCACATATAAAAGCTTTCAGGGATATCCAAACAACAGTAAAGGGAGCCTTCCCAGAATTAATTTCAATACACTCCCTAAAGCAGCCCTCCACAAATCTAATATAATCAAGATCCAAAAGTGGTTTGTGATAAATGGTCCACTTGGGATAGGAAATACAACTTAGAGAATTGGTAGGTTTATTGTAAAGAGACAACACATTATGGTCCGACAAAATCCCAAAGTTCAGCTTGAATTCTGCATGAGATACAACTGAATGGTTAGCCAAAATTTTTTTGATCCAAGTAGATGAATCATGGGCACAGAAAAAAAGTAAAGCCATACTCCTCAAGTTTCTCCAGACACCCGTGACTCCACGTAAGTGACTCCATTGTGTGCCTCATTGTGAGTTTGGCGGTCTCTTCCATGGTGGAAAAACATTGGCAGTGCGAACCACCACTGTTAGAACTCACATTAATCAGAATACCACACCACATTGGATAGATTGAATATCCCACCTCTGACGCACAGCCACACACCCAACACACATACTCACTGCACAATATAACAGACTTCCACAGAACCCACAATCCTTTGCATCTAGAACACCATTCAGATAACCAGAGAGTAGGAAATATTATAGATATAGCACCTTTATACAATAGGCACACATACACATCACACTCAGCACACACCCCACATCAGCACAACTAACACAATACACACATCACTAGCACACACAATCCGCGACAAGGTCTCACCCTTAAAACGCAGCAACTACACATTACCAATTAACCAACACTGCACCCTTATACATATATCACCCCCACACACATCTAAATAACCACTAACATGTCCCCACAAAAACACCCATGTTTCATTGACGATGAGTTGAGGGTCATGGTGGATGAAATTGTTAGGCTAGAGCCACAACTGTTTGGAGCACAAAACATAAATTGGCAGGAAAAACGAGTTGTGGCAAACAATAGTTGACAGGGTCAATTCAGTAGGTAGCCATCCACCCACAAGGGAGGACATCAGGAAGAGATGGAATGACCTCAGGGGAAAGGTGCGTTCCATGGCATCACACCACCAGATAGCTGTGCAGAAGAATGGCGGTGGGCCTCCACATCCTCCCCACAATTCACATCATGGGAGGAGAAGGTCATGGACATACAGCATCCTGAGGGCCAGACTGGAATACCGGGGGGACTGGAGTCTGGTAAGTACACACAACAGTCATTTCATACATTTGTCTTGCTGTGCATGCTTCCTCACCACCCAAATACTACCTAATTAACTAAATGTCCCACTACACCTCCCACCTAATCACGTAATGCCCCTCTCCTACATGCCACCACTCCACTCAGCCCAACTCCCCTCACAGCCCTTGTCAATGACACGTTAACTACTGGCTAATCATATTACCACGAATCCCAGAATGCACTAACCCATTGTGAAAACCTGGAATGTGCTCAACACATCACATGTAATGCATGTAGAACTAAAGTACTAGTTACACCATCTAGATTGTTCTAGTGAAGACCAGTACATAGAAATGGCAGCAATACAATGGCACACACACAACACCAAACAAAGCAAAACACACAGGCCAAGTGACTATTCCTAATGGCCACATATTAAATATCCCAAGCTAGAAATAGACTGACCTGGTTTGGAAAGTAAGATGGCTGAGTCGATGCACATGCACAACATATAGATACAGGACTATTACCCTTGCATACTCACATACTGTGTTCCCACTAGGACACCATTGTGCATTGTGCAGCTTTAATGTGTGACATCTAGCAAGCCTGACTATTCACTAGGTAACAGAGGTGAACAGTCATGTCAATTATCAAACAAAACCAGAACCCATCTGCACTGCAATCTGTACCACAGTTGTATTACAGCTCCCCACATGGAGTGTGAAAATCAAGTCACATAGTTGTATGTACAACAAAAGTATGCTATGCAGCATCTGTCAATGTCATTGCAGGGAATCATGGAAAGCCATTGTCTGCATCTCACAAAGAGGCAACCAAACACACATTCTAACCTGAACTCTGTGTCTCACTCCCTCCACAGGTGACCCTTCCATTGTCACCATGGATAGGATACTTGAGACTGCCAGCCCCCCTCAGGATGAAGGCCCCAGTGAGGACAACACACCTGGATGTCCGGACAATGACAAACAACCTGGCCCATCCAGGACACCTGGTCAATCAATGACTCCCTGAGTCACCCTGCCCACATCAACGTCGCCACCCCTGCGGCATCCACATCACAGGCAACCATTCACCCACAAACCTGTGTCCCAAGGACTGTTCAATCTATTGTGTACCCCACAGTACAGGGACCTGAGTTGAACCTTAACATCCCTGACAATGAAGGACCTGCTACCACTGGAAGTGGGCACACAGTGCGTGGGAGGGATGCTGTGGGCCAGAGGATGGGGCCTCAAAGGGACTCCACTGACCAGGAAACCATCCCCCAAGTCCTGGGAGCATGCCAAAGTTCCCAGGACAGGATAGACCAAATGATCACCATGTTGGGGGAAAATCAAAGGCCTCAGAGAGAATACCACCAGGAAGTCATGCAGCAGTTGCAGGCACAAAATGCCCACATGGCTTCCATTACAGGGGTGCTGAGGGACATCAATACGACCCTGATTGGTATCTGAACACACCATCAGGCCCCTTCTACCAGCAACGTAACATCTGCCCCATCTACATCTGCGGCAGCTAGTGGAAAGGAGGCCCTGTCAGAGGAAACACATGCCTCAGACACCCCTCCTTCTGTAGCTGAAGAACCCCCCGCAAATGTGGATGTCCACCCAGACATCTGGCTGGAGCAGATGCCAAGACCAAACCCACTGCCACGAAGTGAACCTCTCCTAATTTGTCACCCTTGTGCGCCACTGAGACACCCTGTAGACTGTTCTGAAACATCCATTTTCCCATGGTACAAGGATACAGGACCTGTCTAACCAACTTGTGCAGCAGCTACTCTGATGAATCTATCTACCATGAACTCACTCATCATCTACGTTTTCTTGTACGCACTTTTATTTTTTATTTTTAGAATTCTAATATGCACAATAAATCACAATTGTACATAACTACTGTAAATGTCATTTATTATACATCAACAATTGTCATGCTTGCCAACTGTGGTCTGGTCATGCCCCCCTGCATCGAACATCCAGTGCTATGGTCATCAGATAGAGGCTCCCTCAGCAGGAGACACATGACAACAGAAATGTCACAGGACAGATGTCAGAGAGGTTGAAATCCAGGGCATCACAAAGGCATAGTCAGTACACCAATCGACAAATAGAGCATGCCAGAGAGTACCATAAGTATGGAAGGCATGGTGGCATACAATGCACATATACAGCTCATAGACGTCATGCCCATTGTCAACTACCTACAAAGCAGGGGTATCCACATTGCACCTATATATCACCAAGTACAGGCTCTTCACACACCCATACCATATCTACATGATCACATATCCCGTGGAACACACAAAGAACACCACAGAGCAACCCAGTACTTTAACCATACACAAACATAGGCCCCATACCTATAGGATTGTCACTCAATTTTTTCAGTATATAGTTACCTGCACCTTAGACAGCAACGTCAGAATACAAAGACAGCTAGGTCGCAAGGTAATCACAAAGTACCCACCCATTGTGAAGCCAGAGGCCATGATCCAATCATCACACATGAGCCACAAACTTCAACTGAAACATAATATACCATTTTACATCCCCCAACCCTACTGGTAATATGAAAGGACTAAGCAGTCACAACCTCATTTGTCTGAAGTAAGTACTAACAATGTACCATCCCATTGTATCAATATCCATTTCACCAGCTATCGGTCAGGTACACCTCTCATGTCTGTCAGCAATAAGCATTGGATAATAATAATGAATACCTCAAGCTTAGTTTGCAGAGCCAAACGCGAAATAGCAATTTCAGTGAGTGGAAGGAAAAGAGGATAGGAGAATGCAAGAAACATACCTCAACATTGAGTAGTCCATTACAGAAGTGTATGTTAGGATCAGATGTAACAATACATGACATAGCAGACCATATAGTACTGTAAATACTTTACAATCTATCAGTCTGCATCCACAACTCAAACATAGGCATTGGAGCTCATGACACCCCCACTGATGAATCAAGTCAGGAAGTGTAATAGCAGCCATTTACTTCACGTTGTGTACATCAAAACATCAAAAGGTCCACTTCATGAGACGAAGTACTGATTAATGAGATCTGCCCAAGAGTCACCTGCTCCTTCTTCCTCTGCCTCTTCATCACTTGCCATATCAGCATTTTCAGCCACTGGTCCAGCTGCCTCCCCCTCATCTGCTATCAATGGTATCTGACAGCTCAGGGATAGATTGTGGAGCATGCAGCAGGCAACGATTATTTGGCATACCTTGTGGGGTGAGAAGAGGAGGGCTCCACCAGATAGTCCAGGCACCTAAAGCTTGCCTTCAGGATCCCAAATGTTCACTCATTTACATGTCTTGCCCTTCTGTGTTCCTCATTGTAATAGAGTTTCCCTGGTGTGGCTGGGTACCTCACTGGTGTCAATAGCTAAGGCCAATTTGGATAGCCTGAGTCACCTGTGAACACAAGGGTAGAACAACTCATAAATAGTTCCTGCGACTAGTTATATTGTGATGGCAGGAGACACAACACACAAACAAACACTACAATACAAACTAACCAAGCCCTCTCTGTTTGTAGTTGTGTCATCAGATGTGGGACACTGCTGTTCCGCATGATGTTGGAATCATGCACAGATCCTGGAAGCTTGTCTGTGACTTGTGAGATGTACTGGTCTGCCAGACACACCACCTGTACATTGATTGAGTGGTAGTTCTTCCTGATCCTATACACCTGTTCATTGGTACTGGGAGGGACCGGGGCTACATGGCCTACCACATGAGTAATGTGTCCCATCTCATAAAAGTCTGCCTTCACATAGAGCAAATCAGCTTGTTGGGGAAACCTGGTGTAGCTGTCCAGGTGTTTCAACAATGCACACAGTACATCTTTCAACACCAGACTGAACATGGGCTGAGGCATCCCTGCTGTTAAGGCGACAGTATTCTGAAAGGACCCTGTGGCCAGGAAGTGTAGCACTGTCAAAACTTGAACAATGGGAGGTATGCCGTAGGGATTGAGAATGGCAGGCATCAGATCTGGCTCCAACTGAGTACAAAGATCCATGATGAAATGACAATTCAGATGAAAAGTCTGGATGACATGCTTTTCCTCCATAGTTTCCAGGTCAATTGGTGGATGGTACACTGGTGGTTGTCTCACTCTCCTCATGGCAGGATAACTATGTTGAGAGAAGATAATATACTGTGAGTTATGCAGTAAACACACATAATTAACAGATTGTATATTACCTGACACCTAACACCTGTAGAGGATGCGTAGCACTTTTGACATATACAATACAGGCCATAGATATACACCTATTTCGCCATCATTGCTGCACATTGGCTAACATGTAAATGGGATTGGACATATGAAATTAATGTTAATGTACATGTGTTTAAGACTTAGCTGTCCTGCACGAATCACACATTGTTTTGGATACTTCCAATATCTACCAGTGGCCTCTGTACAACAGAATAGCTTTACATAGTTCTCACTATGCCACAGCAACATCCATTGCAGGGGTGGCGTTAGCAAGGCACAACGAGAAGGAATACTTTTATTCCTTCTAGTTTTTTGCTTTTTGTATGTGTGCTGCATTCGTTAGCATGCATAGAAAGAGTAAAATGCTGGAAATTATTGTTTATATGCGGGAAGGTGTCCCTTCCTGCACATAAACAATCAAACCCCTCAATACAGATATGCTTGCACGAGGCACAGAGCCAGGCCTAGTCTCTAATAATGCTATTAGTAGTTATTTGAGGTCTGAGGTCAAGCAGGGCAGCCACCTAGTCAATCAAGGTCCAATTGGAGGGTCCCAGCAGTAATGGAGAGATTGGAGGCAGCAATTATCTGGCCTGGTGACATTATTTAACCCCCCTACAGCATAGTGAGTGCTAAAGAGTTGCAATCCTCTAGTTTCCCTGCTAAAGATGCTAAAGATGCTAAATACTCAGGACAGGACTTGAGACATGCCTTGCGGGAGAGTGTGAGTGCTGAAGAGTAGGTGATACATGAATCCTTGGATGCCTTTTTTTCTTATCAGATTGGTCAGGGGAAGGTAGTCTGTCATGTACCTCATAAACTGAATTTGAGTCTGATGGCGATGAGGCTGAGAAGATGTGCCAACAAGCACAATTAAGCTTAAAGCAACTATCTCTGAGAACTCTTAAGGATGGCGTCACAACTCAAAGAGCACAGGCCTCTGTGCAGGATTCAGATTAATTACACTTGGTGGAGTGGAACGGCCTGAGCTAGTCTGGGATCTGGAGAGCACCTAGCTTACACTTACACATGAGCTATGGAGGGTTGTACTTCAAACATCCTTCTTTGTCCCTCAGGCCTGGGAAGCCTCAGATGGTTCATCTTGTTTGCACTTGGGAAAAGGCAAGACCTTCACTCCCTCCATTTATGAAATGCCAAAGAACAGGGATATTCTTTATGGTTGCCTAAAACATATTGAGACTGTCTGCATGCTTACTCAAATCAAATGAGACATTGCAGTCTCTAACATGAGTTCATACAATACATAATTACAGTTTAAATAAAAAATAGAAACAAAACATAAAGTAATATAAAATAAAACATAACAAATTCTATTCTCATTTAAAAAGAAATAAAATCAAACTATAAAAAATTGAATATAATTAAAAGTAAGAATATTCAAACAGATAAGATTAATACACCGTAAATATGTCTAAACTGCAAATTTCTAATTTTCAGTAACAACTTGATTGATAATTAAAATATAACAACAATTGCAACATTATTGAATAAACATTGAGATATATTTTTATATTAAAAATGCAAATCAATACTGTATAAAAGTACATACATAAACATATAAAATGATTAGATGTAATCAGAAATCAAGAATATATATAATTAATGCACATATACACCAAATCAAAATACATTTTAAGTTCATGTACACAATTAAAATATACTGAATTTACATTTCCATAATTTATGTATATGTTAGTCTTGACTATTTAAAAAAAATATAAAATGGTATCTAACACAAAAAAGATTCAATTTGAAATCTTAAACCTTTCCATTTTTAACATAAAAATGTAATTAAAATACTTTACACATGGAATTCAAGAAAGTATGAATATAAAAATGAATAATTCAAAATCTCCCACCCTATTCTTATATAGACTTAACTTCCCACTGATAAAAATATTGTCAATGTATTGTGGTTGAAACATTAAAATATTTAAATCATGTAATCGATTTTTAATAAATAATACATACAAATACAGAGCAAGTCTAAACAAATTCACATTTAAAGAAAGCATAAAGTGATTACTAGCTACTTTGGACTTCATTGTGTTTAATTAAATATTTTAATAATACCTAAGTACATTTTAAAAATATTAGAATTTTATAAACATTAACACAAAGCATACATAAGTAACTTAACATAGGCATTATATATAATAAAATACATTTTAAAGAAATGTAAACATTTCAAAAACACCCATTTTATACATAGAATTTTAACTTAAATTAAAATAATAAAATCAGTTGAAACATTATGAAAAACAAAACAATATTAAACTTTGCATTTAAATGTGTTCAAATAAAAAATTAATAACATAAAATTACTAATAAAAATTCAAATTTAAATAAAAAAATATATAAAATATATATGTAAACAAACATGCAGTAAAAATTCACCACGCTTTCCCTCTGTTAACCCAACATCTCACTGCAAAAGTGTATTCAATATATATTTGAATTTTAAAATTAAATGCAACAAACTTTACAATTACTGTTGCTTTTTAAAATAAATACTCTTAACATCAACCTATATGTTCACATTAACTGCATAAAATACTTTTAAAATGTAACAGAACCATTCAAAAAAATATCATAAAAAGCACTATCCACTACAATATTTTAATAAACAATATATTTTACAGCGATATTAAAAATCACACTAAGGCCCAGATTTAAGAGAGCCTAGAGCCTCCTTGCACCACAGCATAATTTTGTATACGCTAATGTGGCCCAAAGAGACTGAAATCGCTGTAGCAGATTTACAAAGAGGAGCAATGCAGGCATTGTGCCACTTTGGAACCCCTTCCACCACATTATGCCTGCGCCAGCCATAATGTATGCCAGGGGGCATTCCCCTGTTAGGGGGCCGAAAACATGATGCACAGAGCAGGCATTAAAAAGAGGCACACTCTTTTTTATAATGGGCCTCAAGTGCTTTTCAGGATTCGCATCAACATTTTTACGCTAATCCTGCAAAGCATCAAACTAGCGTCAAACATTTTGATGCTCGTTCCCTAACTACCTCCATGGTTCGCTGAATATTAAATACGGCACACACATGGTGGCATTATGGGAGCGCTAAGGGGCACAAGAAAAGTGTTGCTGCAGTGGATGCAGAGACACTTTTATTAAATCAGTCCCTAAATATGATACTCTTGCCTTCAATATTTATATCCACATTATTTTTCACATCACAATATTTCAGTTACAATATGTTTCTATTGTGACATTCAATTTTTGATATTCTGTCCAAACACTATTAATTGAGGTAAATACAATCCTTGTTTCAAAATCAAACATGTTCAAAATATTATTTCAAATATTGTTGTAGAATAAAGATGCAGTCACATATCCAAAAAGTCTTGCTATATAATTTTGAATATTTCTTTGTGCCATTGGGGTAAAAAAAAGAAACAAACATTTTTCAGTGTGGACCAAATCATGCTTATCTGAAATCACAGTCAAACTGAGACTTAGACAAGTACTTTTAGCTTCACTGGAGAATTCTAAGGAAATCAGAACTCTTACATACCATCAAAGAGTTTGGTACTTGTTTGTTTCTTTCAAACTAGTGAATGGTAGATTGCACTAACTTTGTCATTGAAGGTGTTGAGCACAACTTTGATTGTGAATGGATAAACCGCAGTGCTATCTTTCTGTAATCAACTCTTCATACTTCGATATGAAAGTGATAATACCTGCAAATAAACATATGACAAATAAGTATCTCAATTACACATGTTCACGACCCTTCTCCCTATGTTTAGATAACTACCTTTAGCTCTTTTTTGCGAAGACTTATAGCCTGTACTTCAGTTCTACAGAAATATAAAATAACCAATACTGTTCACATTTAGCTGTTCCCTATAGTAAGCAAATACATGCATTTATATATTTATGTATACATAGGCAATAGTTCACTCGGCTCCTTCTTTCTGTTACTTCACAGGGAAATCTTAGACGAATAAAGAACCCTGACCTTAATAGTTCAGATAAATGTTGAAACAAATAGCTCAAATTTTATTTCCATCAACAGCACCACTTTCAGTAAGCTTCTCTCAACAAGTTATCCTTTAGCAAGCAATACGTCTTGGCAAAGGAAACAGGAGGTGCATGTAGCAAGATCCTGTAGCAACACTGCTTAACAAAGACCATCATGAACCACAAGGAAGTTACACTGATAATCCGAGATGGCAGGCATCTCTTAATAAAATGCAAGTATAAGTGGCCCGCTGAGAATCATACGTCATTGCCAGTATACTGCGAGCCATGCTGCATGTCCTCTTCAGTTCATGCGAAGTCTGAGTCAAAACAATGTTGGAGTACCACTTCCCAACACTTGAGCCACAAAATCGGTAATCAGTACCTCCAGCCCCACTTCCTGACAGTGATATAATTAAACAAATAGTATCAAGTCAAGTCAATGAAGTCTTTATTCGATATTTCATCATAAAAGACATGCTACACGTCATAATACTTATAAAATTAACAGTGCTAACGATTAAAACAATAAATACAATATTTCATAAAAGCTACTAATGCTTCATTTGTTAAATATTTTAACATATTAAAAAAGGAAGTACATTACTTTAAAAACTCAGTTCTAATGTTCAAGATATTTTACTTATCTAAAACATGTAACTGTTTTAGTAGTTCAGAACGAATTATCCATGCCCACCCCAGGAATTTGGCCACCCCTATTGCTATAGTAGGTGAAAGATCGGTTTTAAGGATCCTACAAGCAGTCTCGGCCGATTGTGTGCCCAGACTTTTGCATAGGGGTACCAACCACTTCTTCCTTGGGGCAGCATACAATGGACAGACAAAGAACAAATGGCTCACATTTTCCCGCATTTCAGTACACAATGGGCATTTATCTGGGCCTCCAATGCCCCAGGTTGAGGTTAAACACCTTAATGGTATAGAGCCCACTCTAACTTGGTGATATAATTTGCGGTCCATAGGTTTTGTAATAACATCCCAATACATTTCAATTGCAGAGAAATCTTTCACGTGTACAAATGTTGTTGTAAGGGAACTACCTATAAGGGATGAGTGTCTTATGCCTACCACCCATTCCCAATATAGTTGTTTCAGCTCTTTTTTTGAAGGAAAAGTAGCTGAGTCTGGGTTGTGCCAAAGGGCGCCTAGACCCATGGCACAAAGGGTGGTTCTAACACCCTTAAACCAACCAATCTTATCGGATCCTAGGGTGTCCCTTACCTCGAGACATGCTTTCGCATATAATAACAGCTCTGGGGTAGACCACAACCTCCGCCAGAAGGCCAAGGGCCAAATTCTGGCTTGATCTTCCACCGGTTGGAGCCCAAGGTCATAAAGGAGCGGGATACGTGGGGATGACCTCGGAAGACCAACCGCCCTTCTTGTAAATCTGTTTTGGGCCAGCATCAGTCGGTCCAGATTGCTATAACCCCAAAGCTCTGCCCCATACAAAACTGAGGGAAGAATTTTTGACCCATAGATTTCCATAAGTGGGGACATCGGGCGGGTAAATGATCTTTTATATTCCTTAAGAAGGGCACCGCCCAATTGAACATGTTTAAGTGCTTGAATATCAATCTGGGGTTTCCAACTAAAATTATCACTAAAATGCACACCCAGATATGTAAATACATTAGTTTGCTCAAGAATGGCACCACCCATTTTAACCCTTGCCACAGTTTGTGTTCAACCTCTTAGTACCATGAATTTTGTTTTAGAAACATTTACTTCTAGCTCATGCTCGTCACAAAATAACTCAAATCTGAGTAGGGCCTGCTGAAGCCCTTGCCTTGTCTTAGATAATAACAAGGTATCATCCGCGAACATGAGCAATGGTACTTTCATTCCCGCTATCTGGGGAGCATCCGTAGGATGTGTTGCAAAATATTTGGTAACCCCGTTAATAAACAGGGAAAACAAAGTGGGAGCCAGGACACATCCTTGTCTAACACCTTTCAAAAAACATGGAACCTGTCCGTAACCTCGCCAGGCTTACCCCAGCGGACTTGGGCATAAGTGTATGCATGAAGATTCATTAAGAGTCGCACTAGAGCCCTGGGCATTCCCTGTTCCAGTATCCAATCCCATAATTTAGTCCTAGGAACCAAGTCGAATGCAGATCTTAGATCCACAAAAGCTGCATACAACTTGCCCTTACCCAAAAAAACTGTTTTCCAATATAAAAGGCCAAAACGAAAGGCTTGATCAAGGGTGCTTACATGAGGTCTAAAACCCGCCTGCAACGGAGTCAAAATATCTGAGTCTGTTATCCATTCCTGTATCCTCCCTAAAATGAGGCGCGCTATGATTTTTTGGATCGCATCAATAAGGCTGATAGGCCGGTAATTTGAGGGTACTGAGCGATCGCCTTTCTTGTATATAGGAAGGATTTCTGCCCCATACCATGAGTCAGGAATTTTAGCGCCTGCTGCAACTGCATTCACCAGGTGGAGTATATAAGGTACCCACAGGTCCTGGTCTTCCAAAATAATGTCAGCTGGAATACCATCTGGGCCAGGGGCCCTCCCTTTGGGAATGTTTTGCAGGCAATTAATGACTTCAGTAACTGAGAAAATTAACGACTCGACGGGCTCAAGACAGTAGGGTATAGTCACTTCTACTGTATGACACTTAAACTGATCCTCAAATTTTTTTACCCACTGATGATTAGAGACAGATGCTGGACTATAGTCGGCGTCCTGCGAGATACCCCATTTTATGAGGTACCAAAACTGTTGCATATTGCGTTTACCACAGGCTTCTGACAGCATAAGCCAGCGTTCCTCGTCCCACTTTTGTTTAGCTTTGCGTTTTGCCTCATTATAGAGTTTTCTACAAGATCTAATCTGGCTATGATTTTTGTTTTTAATAGCCTCAAAGAGAACTCTTTTTGTCTTGCTACACTCTTTATCAAACCAGGTAGTGGATGAGTATTTCTTGGTCCTAGGTTGTTTAGGAATAAATTTGATGAACAACTTTTTAAGTTCCTGAAACAAGTCAGAATGGGTACGTATAAGTTCGCTGTTAATCTCGTCCTGTGAGCCACAATTGTTTAAAAGCTCCACAGAACTAGACACTAAGGTTCTTATCACCCTGCGGGCCCCAGCGTCCACAGCTATTTTGAGCCAGCGTACCCTGCGCGTATCGTTGCTCACAATGACCGCTTTATCTATTATATTAGGACCACTGCCCTCAGACCTCTGAAAGCTGGAATCCCTTAAGGTCAAAACCAGCGGGTCATGATCGCTCTCTGGGCGTTCCGTAACTAACATATCAACAACTGCAAACCACTGCCTCACATCGACCAAAATATAGTCGATACAACTACTGTGTCTGCCGTTGTTGAACGTATGCCTGCCCTTCCTATCTGACTTGAACCTTCCGTTAACAGCTCTTAGACCCATATCCAGGCATAGCCCCATGATATAGGTGGCTGAGCTCGACCACTTAGCAATCGGAGGTATCTCGAGTTGGGGAATACCCCAGGATAGATCCTCATCCTCGGTGAGCGGGCCGTCCTCACTACCCAAAGGCTCAAAACAAGTATTAAAATCCCCCATCACAATCTTGTGGCCATCGGTCGTTGTTCCTGATAGAATGTCATCCAACAGGAGGAGGGTCAGAGAAACCCTTCCTCCCTGGAGGCCCCTGACATAAATAGTATCATAAATCATATTCTTTCACACATCTCTTCTCATTCTCACATAATTTTAGACTAATCATAAAACATATGAAGTTAATCTGCAGTAGCATCCAACATCTCCAAAAGAGACCCCTGCACCCCATCCCCATCCAATTAACCCACATTTTCTATTTTAAGGTATGCCCAATAACCTGTTTAAAGTATTTTATGCATTTGGACATTTTGTAAATTAACATTTTGAAAATGTCTGCTAAGTAGGTAGTCGAGAAGAACCGGCCTACTCTCGTTCTAATACCTAATTTACTCTAGACCAGAGATATCATGTTTACGTAAGAGCTCATATATTTTTGAATCACAACTTGGAATGACTCGTACCCAAACTGATTGTAGTAAGGAGAACATTAGATTACTGAAAACATTCATCTGCATGGACCAATATTTCTCAAACATCGGGTCATCCTTAAATATTTCATTTTTAAGTGTAAACAGTCAGTCAAAAAACATATGTTTATTTAGGGCATAGCCCTAATAACACTGCTAAAACACTTTGGGCCAGACGTAGCAACGGTTCTTCACGTCGCAAACAGCAAATTTCACTGTTTGCGACATTCAAAGCCCACAACACGATGCCCTATTCCCGTTTCGCGAGTCGGTAACCTGGTTACCGACTTGCCAAATGGGACTGCGAGTCACAAATAGGAAGGGGTGTTCCCCTTCCTATTTGTGAGTCACAGCGCAATGCTGCATTGCTTTGTGACCACGAACGCGGTCGCAATGCAACCGCAGTTACCACCAGTGTCACACTGATGGTAACCCATTCGCAAAAGGGAAGGGGTCCCCAGGGGACCCCTTCCCCTTTGTGAATGGCCTGGAATTTTTTTTTTCAGAGCAGGCAGTGGTCCTATGGACCACTGCCTGCTCTGAAAAAATGAAACTTAAACGTTTAATTTTTTAATTTTGTAATGCATCTCGTTTTCCTTTAAGGAAAACGGGCTGCATTACAAAAAAAAAACTGCTTTATTTAAAAGCAGTCACAGACATGGTGGTCTGCTGTCTCCAGCACGCCACCATCCATGTGTGTGCTGCAAGTTGCAAGGGGGTCGCAAATTGCGACCCACCTCATTCATATTAATGAGGTGGGCCTTTGCGACCCCCTTACGAGTCGCAGATGGTGTCAGGTACAGCAGTCGCAGATGGTGTCAGGTACACAACCTGCATCCTGAATTGCGAGTCGCAATTCAGGATATACCTACATCTGGCCCCATATCACACAAAAATTGCAGTATGCACAATTAAATACTGTACCATAAAATAAATTAAAACATAACCCAGCTATATAAAACCATAACATAATACAAAACCCTGTTTTATAAAATAATTTTTCTCCCTCAACCTAGTGAATAAATCACATTATTGTCTGTCAAAGATGTACCTATGGAAATTAAAAATCAACCCATCGCACACGTCACATCTAAGAATCCAATACCATATGTTTTAAAAATAGGCTTTAGGCATTTCGCCCACTGGGGTAAAGAACGCAAAGAGTCCACCAGGATATGGAGAAAATTCATTTGCACATAAGACCACATTGGCAGATTTTCCCTTCATTTTGCAGAACCTCCTGACTCTCTGACATAAAAATTAAGTTTATTCCACACTCAGGGGATCATTACCAATAACGGTAGGAGGACCGCCATGTCGGCGGTGGTGCCAAATTATGACCATGGTGGTACTACCAACAGAATACAGCCAAACAACCGCCAGCACCACCACAGCAGTCATGTCACCACGGACGACGGTAGCCACTTGCAGGCCGGCGAAGACCATGCTTCCACTGGACAGATCTCGAGGTTGCACACCTCCAATATTTCCTCTACCGTTGCACCACCATGGAAACCCTGGCAGAAACCAACTGTATAAAAAGGAGATAGTCACCTTCATGAAGCCATACTTATCCGGAGCCGCCATGGAACCAGAACTACATGTCCGCCCGCTGATCCTGCTCACCCAACGACTCCAGAACCAGCGACGATGACAGCAACCATGAGTACAAGCACGTATCTGTCACTGTTGTAAATTGTCAAAGTGCCTCCGCACACACGACATAACAATCGGGAACGGTTGGCGAGGGCGACACTCTCAGATAACTCCATACTGACATACACACTCTCACACAGCCACACGCACACCTGCACATACACAGAAAACACCCTATGGCCATCACACACACCCATCTAAAACACACACTAACCCTCAGATACACAGCACTAATGCAGTCCCACACATCAACACACAATACCACCAAATGACACAACTACACCACAATTGCTACATCATCAAAACATTGTAATAGACAATACCACTTGGCAAATTATACACCTAGTACCACCACAAGGGAACGAACACACACACCCACACATCCAAAAAAGGCAACACACGACATACCCCGCGAACACACTACACAACATTACCGACATACCATTCTCCACACACACACACAAAACTGCAACTAACAAGTCAACACAAACACCACACAGTACTAGCACTACAACATGTCTACAACATACATATGTCCATCACACAACACACCCATCACCGGTGGACAAATGCACAGAACCACACATGCTGCCCAAACATAGGCCCTCATTATGACATTGGTGGTAAATCCCACTTACAGCCATGCTGACTGCTGCCAACATACCGCCGTGGCAGAGGATATCCGTTCACCATATTGTGACCCACACACACCAATCTGTCACTATTCAGCCACAGACACAAGTCCGTCACACCAAAGGTCAGTGATAAACTTGCGGTATCCAAACCCACAATGTTACGCCAACAGAACAACGCCCATCACATTATGACCCACGAATCACCACGGCGGACATTCAACCGCTGTATACCATTGGCAGTACATACTGCTGCGCTCAAAATACACAAACACAAACAAAACAACACCACATTGGAAAATTCAAACAACACACACCTGACACACATACACACACCACACTCACCCACTCACACCACTATAAAACACACTCCCACATTACCCAAAACCCTTTAACATTACAATTAATTGTCACCAGAGAGAGACAGCAAAATCACTGACACAACCAGAGCCACATACCATTCACACGTATACATCACTCACGTACCCCACATCACACACCCCAACACATTACCCCACACACCTTCACCTACACACCTCACACAACAACCATGGCACCACAAAGACACCCCTGATTTTCAGAGGAGGAGCTAAGGGTCATGGTAGAGGAAATCATCCAGGTAGAGCCTCAGCTATTTGGAGCACAGGTGCAGCAGATATCGATAGCTAGAAAGATGGAGCTATGGCAGAGAATCGTGGACAGGCTCAACGCCGTGGGACAGCATCCAAGAACTAGGGATGACATCAGGAAGAGGTGGAAGACTTACGGGGGAAGGTATGTTCCATTGCAGCAAGACACCAACTCGTTGTACAGAGGACTGGCGGTGGACCCCCACCTCTTCCCCCAGAACTAACAACATGGGAGGAGAAAGTCTTGGCAATCATGCATCCTGACAGCCTGACCGGAGTAGGAGGAGGACTGGACTCTGGTAAGTCAACCCGATGCTACTATTACCACCCTACCTGCATGCCATCACATGCCCCCACTCCCACCCTCACTCCCATCTCTCCACTGCCTCCCATACACCCCACCATCACATACCACTCATTCCAATGCCAAGCCTTGCATGCACTACCAATGCATGGACATCACTCACAGCCCTGCATGGACATCTATCACCAAAGCATGCACACTAGAGAGAATCAGCTAGCCCATCATATACCAACTCACACAAGTGAAAGATGCCAGGGCAAATACAACCAAAGAAGGCAACCCACCGATGCACGATATGTCACACACAGAAAGAATAACACATCATTACATACCCACAGGTAACCCATCCAATGTCACCGGAGAAGAGGTACCAGCACTATCCAGTCCCCCAACCGAAGAGGCTTACAGTGATGACAGCAACTCTAGTCACCTGGATCTGAACGACCAACCTGGCCCATCAGAGACCTCTGGACAGTCAGTTACCCAGGCCCAGTCATACACCACCACAGAGCCTCCCCCATCTGGAAACACCACCACAGCACCCACCCAGTGTGCCTCTACCCCTGTCTCAAGGACACGTCAATCAGCAGTGTGTCTACCTCTACAGGAACCCCAGGGCACACCACATACCCAAGACAATCAGGGACCTGGGGTCAGTGGCAGTGGGCACATCGTTCAGGGGACAGAGGCACCGGCCAACAGGGATACTAGGAGGACTGCAGAGTGCCAGGGGGAGGACAGGCCCAGTGAACTGACTCTTCAGGAGGCACTCACCGAGATCCTGGGAGCCTACCAACATTCCCAGGAACTGATGGGCCAGATCCTGGACAATGTGCAGGAGAACAGGCGGCTGCAGGAGAGACAGTACTAGGGGATCAGGGAGGACTTGCAGGCCATCAACACGACCCTGGTCTCCATTACAGTGGTGCTGGCATACATGGCCAACATTATGAGGGAGGCAGTCTCACACCAGCGAGCCCCTGCCCCTAGCCAGACATCTGAACTGCCTTCCACCTCCGCTAGTGGACAGGAGGCCACTCCACAGGACTCACAGGCCACCAGCACCCCTCCCCCTGCAGAAAGAGAACCACCCCGCAAACATTCCCTGTAATCCAGGCAGAAGCCAGAGACTATTGCTAAGACCCCCGCCAGGAAATGAGACTCTCCTGATTGTCACCCTTGTGTCCCACCCTGTCACCCTGTCCACCTTGAACTGCCATTGCTCCCCTTCCTATGTCCCCTTGGACAATGCACCTGTGTTACAAATAGACTGGAACAATACTCTGGACTTTCCTCCATCATCACCCCATCCCAATGCACTTGTCCCTCTTCTTCTTAGCACCCTTGGAAAAAATACAAGTATAGAGTATGTTACATTTTTAAAGCATGTATTTGTTTAAACACGTTCAAACATTGTAATTCAACTGTACAGTAAATGTGCACATAGGAAAGACGTATAGTTGGCTGCAGTGATCACACCAGGAGCTATAGTGGGGCACCAACATCTGTAAAATGAATTGCCATAGGGTACGGTTAGTGGGCATAGAAGTGGGAAATAACAACATGTCAGTGCCAAACAATTTCAAAATCATGACAATGAAATATGAAGTAACACTGTCTTACCTGTTTGCCATTGGAAGTATTGTCGTATCACTGCTGTTCTGTTGTCCTCATCCTCATCCTCTGCCTCCTCATCCTCACTGTCCACAGGGTCCAGTGCTGCCACACGGGCATCTCCAGCTTCCTCCTCCAGCAGAAGAGGCACATGGTGTCTTCAGGAGGCCAAAGGTTCTTTTGATTATCCTTCTTGTTCGCCCATGTGCATCATTGTAACGTTCTTCTGCCCTTGTCCTGGCATTCCTCACAGGGGTCAGTAGCCATGATAGGTTGGGGTAACCAGAGTCACCTGCAAATATCGAGGGACAACATGTAGCCACACACTATCGCATATGGCCCACACCATACCCATAAACTAACCTCTACTGGGTGTGAACCAGGGCTCACCTATTAGCCACACCCTGTGCCTCTGTAGTTGGGCCATTACATTTGAGATGCTGCTATTCCTCAGGATAAAGGCTTCATGCACCGACCGAGGATACTTCGAATTGACATGGGAGATGTACTGGTCCGCCAAGCACACCATCTGTACATTCATTGAGTGGAAACTCTTACGATTTCTAAACACCTGTTCATTTTGACAGGGGGACAAATGCAATATGTGTTCCATCAATCGCCCCAATTATGTTGGAAATATGTCCCATTGCATAGAAGTCAGCCTTTACTGTGGCTAAATCCTCCACTTGGGGGAAAACAATGTAGCTGCACATGTGGTTAATCAGGACAGAAAACACTCTTGTCAGCATTATTGAGAACATTGGCTGTGACATTCCTGCCGCCAAGTTCACTGTCGCTTGGAAAGTTGCCAGGAAATGGACCACTGATAGAACTTGCACAAGAGGGGGATCCCAGTGAGATGACAGATAGCAGATATCAGGTCAGGCTCCAATTGGGCACACAGCTCTGTGACTGTGGCCCTGTCCAGTCTATAGGTGAGATTAATGTGCCTGTCCTCCATTGTTGCCAAGTCCACCAGGGGTCTGTACACGGGGGTGTCTCCATCTCCTATTTATCCGCAGCAGTAACAATATGAGGGACAAAAGAGTGAGGAGCCGGTCACAAACTGAACAATGGGCCTACAACAGTACAATGCCTGCTGTCAATTTGTAATGGGTCAGTGAGATTTGTCCTGTATGTCCAGATTTTAACTGTGACGCAGTTATTATCCAGGGCCTGCCCCCCCCCCGAAATGGCGTCCACCTGTCCTGTGTGGAGGGACAGGTGGAAGTGAGGTAATTCCACTGACATTGTGCGCCGTTGCGGGAGGCAGTCAGGAACTGCTGTGCAACTCCTCATTGGGTAACATTGGGCCCTATGGGGTACAGTGGCCAATGGTGATGTATGCCTGCGGTGACGGTACGCACCGCTCCAGACGTGACCTCCATTTTCTATCTGATCACTCACTTGCTACCTGACCTTCAACAGGAGAGGATGTACACTGCACGTGCTGCTGTGACCTGTGTCTGGAACCTACCATGGCCTGTGAGACTGGGGAATGGGCCCCTGCCTTCACCTCTGCGTAGGTGGAGCAACTGGTGGATGGGGTCCTACCCCAGTACGGACTGCTGTATGGGCCCCCAGACCAACAGGTGACTACACTGTGGGCACGATGCATGTGGCATGAATGCATGGGGTGGTGTGTGTGAAGGCCTCATGTAAGGGGGTGGGTGGATGTCCTCTGGGCGGCGTATTGGTTGTGTGCTGGGCCATGTGTGTGGAAATGGTGATGTGAAGGGGTATGGTGGGCCTTAAGTGTAACAGGCAGGACCGTCTGACTGATACTATTTTCCTGTGTGTATTTCCTCTGCAGGTCAGCGCCCATCAAAAGAAGGGTATATGGCATGCCATCTCCAAGGATGTGCGGACCCTGGGGGTCTACCGCAGGTGGAGCACCCACTGTCGGAAACTGTGGGAGGACCTAAGATGCTGGGCACGGAAAATGGCGGAGGCCCAGCTGGGGATAGCCTACCAACGAGGAAGGGGTGCCCATCGAACCCTGACCCCCCTGATGGCCCGCATACTGGCGGTAGCCTATCCTGAGCTGGATGGGCGCATGAGAGCATCATGGCAGCCACAAGGGAGTGAGTACAGTTCCCATCATTACAACTTACGCATGGTAGGGTGGTATCTCGGTGGGGGATGTGTGTCAGTGGGTGCCCCAAGGCCAGGCCTGACATTGCAGTGTAGGTCCCCTGGTTGCTAGGGTTTAGAGAAAAAAATCTTGCTACCTAGCTCGTAGGCATCCACAAGTGGTCAGGGCTGCGTGGGTCCCAGGTGTGCTGCATTTGGCGGTGTGTGCCCCTCCCCATGCCTTGGTGGCTAGCAATATAACTGGTAGTTCAATGCATAGTGGATAGGATTGTTTCCTGTGTGTGAGAGTTGTGTGTACGCCAACTGTGTTGTTGGTGCAACCATTGACCAAGTGTATCTTTTGTCTCTTCCCCCACTTTTTGTTTTGTCACCCTGTCGTTATGTGCATTAGCATCATCTGGTGGAGGAGCACAGGCACCGGAGATGGAGGGAGCTGTATCCCACAGGACCCAGGAGGCAGAGTCCACCGACGGTGAGGGCATCAGTGGGACGGAGGGCAAGGGGAGCACCACGGCAAAGGTTGGAGGGGACAGTTCCGACACAGATACCTCTTCCGATGGAAGCTCCCTGGTGGTGGTGGATACCTCTCTGACCACCCCAGCTACAGGTACAGCCACTGCCCCCGTACCAGCACCGCCCTCCCAGCAGCCCCTCATTGAGTTGCCCTTGTCTGCTCACCCGGGAGGGTGGGCATCTCCTTCGCCCCAGGCACCTCAGGCCCTGCCCCAGTGAGCCCTGCTGCCCTGAGTGAGGAGGCTATTAACCTCCTGAAATCCATCTCTGTTGGGCAGTCAACCATTGTGAATGCCATTCAGGGGCTGGCAGCCCAAATGCAACAGACTAATGCATTTCTGGAGGACCTTCACACTGGCTTGACGGCCCAACAGAGATTGATCCAGGCTCTGGCCTCCTCTCTGATAGCACCCATTGTCCCTGTTTCCACCTTCCCCCCTCCAACTTCCTCTTCCCAGTCCCATTCCCCTCAACCTATCCCAAGCACACAGGCTGACAAGCATCCCCACAAGACAACACACAAGAGTGGCACAGGCAAACACAAGCACCACACATCATCCCACAGGCACTCAGACAAACACCATCCAGATGCAGACATACCAACATCCACAGTTTCCACTGTCTCCCCTCCTCCTCCTCTTCCCCCTCCCTCCCATCTCCATGTCCGTCGACACTCACACCTGCATGCACTACATCCTCATCCATTACCAGCATCACCACCACTCCTAGCAGAACACACACCTCACTGGCAGACACCTCCACAACAGCCATGCACACGCCCCCTGTGTCCTCTCCCACTGTGTCTGTCCCCCCTCCTAAAGTGCACAAACGCAAGCACTCAGACACCCAACAGCCATCCACCTTGCATCAGCATCCAGCCCAAGCACCTGCACCCAAACTCAGAAGACAGACACCTCCTACAACCACTCCCTTTTCCTCCACTCCCAAACCTTCTCCCTCTTCCCGCCCGAATGTCCCTAAGAAGCTTTTCCTATCCACCGTTGACCTCTTCCTTACCCCTCCCCACTGTCCTTCTCGTCTGACCAGGGTGGCAAAAACTCAGGCAAGCACCTCAGCCAAACTTTCCACGGGCCCAGAAGTCTCCACACCCACTCGTTTTGGGAAGGGATCCAGGGCACATGTCCAGAGGGTGAAGGAGCCTGCACCAGGCACCCTCAAAGAAAGGGTGCCTGCCCCAGCTGCTGCCCGGAAGAGCAAGGAGCCAGCCCCAGCTGCTGCCAGGAAGGGCAAGGAGGCAGCCCCAGCTGCTGCCAGGAAGGGCAAAGAGCCATCCCCAGCTGCTGCCAGGAGGGAAAGGAGCCAGCCCCAGCTCCTGCCAGGAAGGGCAAGGAGCCAGCACCAGCTGCTGCCAGGAAGGGCAAGGAGCCAGCACCAGGAGGCAGGAAGGACAAGGGGCCTGGGGTAGGAACTCTGACGGAGCCCCCACCACCAACCATGGTTGTGCAGCTGGCCGAGGCTGCAGGGGATGGGCTGGAGCCTCCCCCACCAGCAGCAGCAGCACCAGCACAACTAGTGGGCAGCCACCTGAGGCTGCAGGGGATGGTCTGGAGCCTCCCCCCACCAGCAGCAATAGCACCACCACCACCACTGAGCAGCCGTCCGAGGCTGCAGGGGATGGGCTGGAGCCTCCCCCCACCAGAAGCAGCACCAGCACCACCACCACTGAGCAGCCGTCACCGCCGGCGGACGGTATGTATTCCTGCCTCCATGGGCTGCTGTGCGGCCTGGCCCCTACAAATCCAGTGGGTATGACACCCACCTGAGAGACTGTGACCTTGCACTCCCCAGGTTCAAGAGCACAGGGCATGCTGCCCCCTCCAGAACCAGTGGGTCAGACACCCACCAACCCCAACCTCCCCAGGATCAAGAGCACAGGGCACAATGCCCCCTCCAGAACCAGTGGGTCAGACACCCACCAACCCCAGCCTCCCCAGGATCAAGAGCACAGAGCACAATGCCCCCTGCAGAACCAGTGGGTCAGACACCCACCAACCCCAGCCTCCCCAGGATCAAGAGAACAGGGCACGCTGCCCCCTCCAGAACCAGTGGGTCAGACACCCACCAACCCCAGCCTCTCCAGGATCAAGAGCACAGGGCACGCTGCTCCCTCCAGAACCAGTGGGTCAGACAACCACTCAAGAGACTGTGGCCTATCACTGCCCAGGACCAGGCACAGGGCATGTTGCCCTCTCCAGAGGAAGTGGTCAAGTCACCCACTTGAGAGACTGTGGCCTTGCACTCCCCAGGACCAACCACAGGGCATGTTGCCCCCTCCAGAGGAAGTGGTCAAGTCACCCACTTGAGATACTGTGGCCTTGAACTCTCCAGGACCAAGCACAGGGCATGTTGCCTCCTCCAGAGCATGTGGGCAAGTCACCCACTTGAGAGACTGTGGCCTTGCACTTCCCAGGACCAAGCACAGGGCATGTTGCCCCTTCCAGAGCATGTGGGCATGTCACCCACTTGAAAGACTGGCCTTGCACTCCACAGGATCAAGCATAGGGCATGTGGGCCCCTCCAGAACCAGTGGGCAAGTCACCCACTCAAGAGACTGTGGCCTTGCACTCCCCAGGACCAAGCACAGGGCATGTTGGCCTCTCCAGAGCATGTGGGCAAGTCACCCACTCCAGAGACTGTGGCCTTGCACTCCCAAGGAACATGCACAGGGCATGTTGTCCCCTCCAGAACCAGTGGTCTTGTTCCATCTGCCGGCTGAGGTGCCCCCCCATCCCCCGTTCTCCTGAGGTGCCTGCCTATTTTCCAACTGATGCCCCTGCAGTGTTCTCTCCATGTTGATGCAGGTGACAAGTGGGGCCTTGGACTTTGGCCTGTGGCCAACGCACACTTAGAACTGGGCAGTGTCCCTTGAACTGTACAATTGTATATACCAGTTACATTGCATATTTCCTATTTATACTGTGTTGATCTTATTACACTCACTTTAGTAAATTTCTGTTGTCCTTGCATGATTCAACTGAGGTACAAGGTAATTATGTTTTATTACTGCAAATGTTTGTGTGTATGGTGTTGGGAGTGTGTGTGTTGTGCGTGTGTGTGTCACTTTCTCCCACCGCCTCCCCTGGGTGCAAGGCAGCTGTACTCACCGTTGTCATCTTCGCCATCGTTGGTGTTCGTGGTGGAGCAGCACATAGAAAATCATGGGGAAGACATGCAGCTCGGGTTCCATGGCGATGTGGTTGTTCCCTGTTTCTCCAATGTTGAGTCCTTTCACTTCTGAGCAGTGTTTCCACCAGGCTTTTTATGTTGTGGGCGGAACATTGACTTCCGCCTGGCTGTAGGTGGCTACCGCCGAGATGGCTGCTGTTTCCGCCCTGGCGGTCGGTGTCGTAAAGTGGCTGTCTATCTGAGTTCTCACCGCCATGGTCATAATTTGGCGGTAATTACCACTAGCCTGTTGGCGGTATTACTGCCACTTTTACACTGACTGCCAGGGTTGTAATGAGGGCCATAATAGGTAGCACAACCACCACAGACAAACAAATGCACCCACACAAAGAATGTCAGCGAATACCAAAACTACCCTAAGCTAAAAAAATGCAGGACAAAGATATGAGGTAGAAATGAACAACACGTTGGTCAGTAATATATATTAAAATATTATAAAAAATATATATGTCCAAGGCCAGAGACCAGTCCAAAAATAGTGTGTGCAACACGTACTCGCAGCACATATTTATGCCCCCAACTTGACTCCTGACTGCTATGTAACATCTACAGGTAAGGGCATCAAGGGGGCAGGCAGGCACCTCAGGGACTGGGAGGCAGGAAGGCAGGGTTAGGCTTAGGATTGGGGGGGGACTTCTGTGTTTATGTTTGGGGGGGTTAGATCCAGGCATTGGGGAGGCATAGGTACTTCTGGGAGGGGTTGACTTCTTGGCAGGGTAGGGGCATGGGTACCAGCAAGGGGCACAGGAGAGGTCTGAGAGGTGGAAGGGCCAGACTTGGGGAAGGATACAGACCAGTTAGTGGTATCATGGGGTGAGAGAGGAGTAGGGAAAAGGGACAACTCCAAGAGGAAAGCTTTCCTTAATATACGGGGATGGTCATGTCAAAAGGTTTTGGGTGTGGAGGGAGAGGGAGTAGTAGTAAGAGGTGCAGTTGTGGATGTCTTGGGTACATGTGTGTGCAAGGTGTGCTTGTGGGTGGTGGGTGTCTGTTTGGTAGGAGAGTGTGGGTGTTTACAAGTCTTGGAAAGAAGGAGGGTGGAGGTGCTGGGAGATGTCGTGGTGGATGGGTGACTGTCTGTTGGGGTGGTGACTGCAGGTATGGTGAATGTGCTGCATGTTATTGGTATGTGTGGTTGTGGTGTCTGCGGAAGTGGTGACTGGGGGTGAATGTCTGAGGGTCTTTTCTCATGATGTCTGTGGGTAAGATAGGTGCAGTGGTTGGATCTGTGGATGTTGGCCTGGTGTCTGTAGGTAGCGCCCGTAGTGGATTGTGTGTCCTAGTGATGTGTATATTGTGATAGTTGTGCTGATGTGGGGTGTGTGCTGAGCGATATGTATATGGGTGCCTATAGTGTACAAGTAAGAAATGTTCTCTTTTATGCTTCTCGGGGTATGTATATGGCGTTCTGGATGCATAGGATTGTGGGTTGTGTAGGGGTGTGTCATATGGTGCTGTGAGTAGGTGTGCTTGATGTGTGGATGTGTGTTAGGTGTGGGGTATTCAAACTATCCAATGTGGTGATGTGTTCTGACAGAAGTAAGTTGTGACCACCGCATTTTGGACCGCTAATGGTTTTTCTCTGTGGAAGAACTGCTGTGATGATTTGTGGATTGTAATTTGGTGGGTGGAATTGTGTCGGGCTGGCGGAGCTGGTGGAGGAACCGCCTCTTTTCCATTCTCCAGTGTCCTGGCGTTTTCAGGAATTTGGCGTTTTTTTTGCAGACTTCACTTTGCGACTCTTAATATGGCGGCCTTATTCCCACCAACATGGCGGTCTTTTGGCGGCCGCCACTGTGGTGGTCTTCCAAAAAGACCCCAAAGTCGAAAAGAGCCCTGAAACCTTTTTATCTTAATGTTGGGAATCTTTTCCAAATAGGGGAAAATGTCATAGAAGTCCCAGGAATTTAGCAAATGTGAGACTGAACATTAATTGCTCAGGTACAAAAGATCCTCTTCCCTGGAGACCTGCTTAAAAAATCTTTTTAACTTCGCCTTACTTACTCCCACCTCATAAATACCCCTTGTTACCTGTATTTTTAATGCCCTGGTGCAAGCCTGAACTCTTCCTTTCTGTGCCCAAGATAGTTCGCTTTGTAGTATCTCCTTTTTTACATAACAGGGAGCTTTTTGATATTCCTGCTCTATCAATACTTGTCCAAAAGTTTAATATCTCTACCCAAATGATCTGTGTCCAATCTAATAGACCTATCTCTATTCTAACTGCCTGCGCCATGGTAAAGGATGGGAGGCAGAGTAACCTTTTTAATCACCTTCCTTTTTCAAGGTCCCAGATCTTTTTACCCACTATACCCATCACCTCTACCCCATACATGAACTGCGGTCTTACCATGGCTTTATAAACCTGCAGTACTGGTCGAAGAGAAGACCCCCCCATATTGTTTGTTAAATTTCCTCAGCCCTGCCATTGATGCCTTATCTTGTGAGGAGGCGAGGTGTTCCTTCCAACCTAAAGTGTGCAAAAGCCATACCCCTAGGTATTTATATTAATTACCCAACTCATACTCTTCCCATGGTTCCCTATTTGAAGCACTTTAGTTTTTTGCATATTTATTTTCAATTTTTTCTTAATGCAGTAACCATGAATATACACAATTTTCGTTGTAGTCTGATTCCCGTCTGATCAAAAATCACCAAATCGTCTGCATATAAAAGACAACTAATATGTCTGCCATTCATTTTGGTACTAAAAACATGTGGCAGGCTTAAAACGTTGGTGAAATTGGCGGGAACCAGGGAAAACATTGTTGGGGCCAGTACACACCCTCTCTCTAGGCCATTTCTTAAACTGATTTTCCTTGAGCGTGAGCCCCCACTATCCAGCTCCACTTAGGCCCAGTTGTCCCTGTGGAGTTCCTGCAGAATTAAAAGCAGGTCTTTTGGGATCTCCTACCCCTTTAATACCTCCCACAGCAATACTCAAGTGAAAAGCAGAGCTAAAATCAACAAAAAAACAATAATGTGCCCTGCCCTGCTCTATTGATTTATTTGCAATGGCCCATAAACTAAAACAGTGATCAATCGTCGAGTGACTCTCCTTGAAACCACCCTACTCCTGAGGTATGATAGAAGTTACATCCATCCACTCCTTAATCATCTCAATACAATTTTAGAAACAATCTGGACACCCATGTCTAACACATTAATTTGCCTATAATTTCCTGGGAGGGTATAGTCACCTTTTTATGGATTGGTTTAATCATTGCCCCCTTCCAACTATCTGAAAAACTTCACATTGCCAGGATTTCCTGGAAGACTCTGTAGAACAGCCTGGACCATATTAGTTTTTATTATCACTGCCGGCACATTATCTGGTCCACAGCCCTTGTAAACTTTAACCTCCCAATAGTTTCCTTAATTATTAGCTCAGAAAATCCCATCTTTGTTTCCTTATCAATAATAACAATGGCAGGGCTCTGTTTTGTCAGGACACCGTGATTATTGGCCTCCTGTGAAAATGTTACCCACACGTCCTCTCCCACCTGTCCCAGGGACCGCTTTTGTGAGAAACCTGCCCCACACTGTACCCACCTCCAGAATTTCCTAACATCGTTAGACTCTATAGTTTAAAAATCACATCCCAACATTTTGCATTTGTTTCTTTCGAGCTACCAAAATTCTGCATTCCCTTTTTCAACTAAAGAGCTGCCATCCCCCACTAATATTTCTTGAACGCCTATGGTACTTTCCAATTTCCTAATATTACATTTTTTATCGAACCAATCATTTATTTCATGCTTCCCAGCGTTATTGTTCATTTTTCAAGCACTGAAAATCCTAACTTTAGTTTTAAGGCACACAACCACCTTGTTTATTACATTCTTATACCCAAATAATGGATCTAAGGGAACCATCTCATGATCTAGGTCACTGTTGTTATACTTCTATTCCTTTAATAAGCGTAGGTGTTTTTTGAGAGCCTCGTTCTTAAACACTTTGAGTAATCAAGATTCAGTGTTAAATCCCTCATCTGTCTTGGGGCAATATCCATTTTAATGATAGTTCTTAGCGGATATCGATTACTCCCCTCCATCCTGCAAGACCTCAAAATACATAACCAGCTCAAATGCCCATGTCAGTACAAAAATTAATCATTTGGGCATATCTGATTGCCTTGTTTAAACGTTTTTCTACCTGGGTTATCTGTGGACACACAACCATTTAAATTCACTAGCCAACTTGACCAAAGGAGATCTAATAGAGCAATATCCTTCCCAGTTGTCACATTAAGCGGCATACAGACAGGTTATATATTAAAAGCAGCTGAGCAGTCCCCATACTTTCTGCCCACAAACTCCGAGACCAATTTGTGATTAAAATCTCCCATCATAATGGTCAGGGCTTGTCGGTACAAAACACCTATGGCAATAACATCACCCTTAAACAGTTCAATCTGTCTGGTATAAACAGAGGTACCCCGCACATTCATATATACATTTAAAATGATGATATTTTTCTTTCTCCTACCTGTATCCAACAATTGTATGCCACAGGCCATATCCAATTACACTGAGTTTTAATCTGCCATATCCTGGAGGCAATTTGGGTAGACACCAGAGTTAACAATCCCGCAGAAAGCAGACCTGTGTTATTTTCTCGGACCACTTGATAGATCCCCAGGAAACCATCTAACGGTGAGGGTTCTCTGCACAGACATGTCTCCTGGAAACTTAAAATAGAATACTGCCTTATAATTCTATCACCCACTTGCTGTTTCCTTGCGGTACTAAACCCATGCATGTCCCAGGAGAGCAAACTAATGCTGTGCAGAGAGGCCTGTCCCTAATTCATCTAACTTAAATCTTGGGCCACCTCCTCCCCCTCCAAGCAGTCATACCTATTCAGTTCAGAGGGAACCCCCCCGTATTTACGTTTATTCTCTGAAGGGATAGTGACTTCAATTCTACCTACTCTATTTTCCATAATTAATCTGTTACTAATACAGCCTTCCTGCGGCCCCCATTTTACTTGGTTTACCTTAAGGCTGCAATGATGACTCAAAAAGCCGAGATTGTGACTTGAGGGATATTCCCCAACTATTTCCCCAGCAAATTCCCGAGATATTTTCACACCGTTGGCCTGTAACTTACTTTCTGAATTGAGAATGGTATCTCTCACTAATCCTGAATACAACAGGAGCTTTGTAACATCTTTATCATCTCTATTTTACAGGAAGCCTACCTGTTTCAGGTGAGTTGTTGAAACTGCCTTTAAATTGGGACACAGTGAAAATACTTCAAGGAGCCATGACCTATTTACCCTTTTCCCTCAACATCTGCCTGATGTTGGCTCCAGGTAAACCCATAACGAGTTTAAACATGAAGTCCGATTGGGAGCACACTGCCAGGGCGAACTCGACTGGAATGTTAGACAGTGTGCTCCCAATCGGACTTCATGTTTAAAAGGCTCCCTCGAGCCATTGAGCTGACGAGCTCTGGAGACGCACCTGTGAGCCGGGGAGTGGTACTAAACCTGAGACGATATCGGCGGCATTTCCAGCAACCCCAGATATTTTTGTTGTTCTTTGGTCTCTACTGATGAAGGGCACTAACCCAGAAACACGTGTCTAAAGATGAACAGTACTGCCTGCACTAACTTTAGTGAAATACTACCGATTTTTTCAAGGAAGCATTAATTGTTCGAACTGCATGTACCAGGATGCAAGGGGCGAACTCGACTGGAATGTTAGGCAGTGTGCTCCCAATCGGACTTCATGTTTAAAAGGCTCCCTCGAGCCATTGAGCTGACGAGCTCTGGAGACGCACCTGTGAGCCGGGGAGTGGTACTAAACCTGAGACGATATCGGCGGCATTTCCAGCAACCCCAGATATTTTTGTTGTTCTTTGGTCTCTACTGATGAAGGGCACTAACCCAGAAACATGTGTCTAGAGATGAACAGTACTCTCTGCACTAACTTTAGTGAAATACTACAGATTTTTTCAAGGAAGCGTTAATTGTTCAAACTGCATGTACCAGGATGCAAGGAGCGAACTCGACTGGAATGTTAGGCAGTGTGCTCCCAATCGGACTTCATGTTTAAAAGGGTCCCTCGAGTCATTGAGCAGACGAGCTCTGGAGACGCACCTGTGAGCCGTGGAGTGGTACTTAATCTGAGACGATATCGGCTGCATTTCCAGCAACCCCAGATATTTTTGTTGTTCTTTGGTCTCTACTGAAGAAGGGCACTAACTCAGAAACACGTGTCTAGAGATGAACAGTACTGTCTGCACTAACTTTAGTGAAATACTACAGATTTTTTCAAAGAAGCGGTAATTGTTCAAACTGCATGTACCAGGATGCAAGGGGCTAACTCGACTGGAATGTTAGGCAGTGTGCTCCCAATCGGACTTCATGTTTAAAAGGCTCCCTCGAGCCATTGAGCTGACGAGCTCTGGAGACGCACCTGTGAGCCGGGGAATGGTACTAAACCTGAGACGATATCGGTGGCATTTCCAGCAACCCCAGATATTTTTGTTGTTCTTCGGTCTCTACTGATGAAGGGCACTAACCCAGAAACACGTGTCTAGAGATGAACAGTACTGTCTGCACTAACTTTAGTGAAATACTACAGATTTTTTCAAGGAAGCATTAATTGTTCAAACTGCATGTACCAGGAAGCAAGGGGCGAACTCGAACTCCATAACGAGTTTACCTCCTTCTCTTTTCCTTCAAATCTATTCTGGGTTGGGCCACTTTCTTTGGGCTGCCCACTAAAACTTTGCTCCTGTAAATATATACTTATTGTCGCTCTAGTATGTACTTTTCTACATGCCTTCGCCTGATTCCAAATTTCATGTTCATCGCTGGGTGCCTCCCACTGCCCATCATTTCACACTAGTTGCCCTTACTGGCGTCTATCGCTCGAGTCTACTTGAGATGTCCTTAAAGTACAGTTCTTTATATTATGTTTACAAGCACGTTCCTTAACCTTAGCCTTAACCTTAGTCTGGGTCAGGGTAGTTGAACCTCTTTTAGCTGATATACTACCTTTACCCTTTACCCTATCACTCACCAGGTCACCCCCTATAGACTTGAGCTGGTGCCCAGCTCCTCGTGCTTTCCTTATTTTCTCCCTGCCTTATCTCACCTGTCCTCTTTTATTAGTTCTTTTACTCCTTCCTCAGAATCCCAGGTAGGAAAGGATCCCATTTCTATACCAGCCACCCCTTCTTTTTGTTAACATTGGGCATTTACAGATATACACAGAGGGCTTCTCTTCTAATGCTGAGGCTTAATCTCTTGGTCTGATGGATTCACTATCCTCACACATAAAGCCTTCAACTTTACCCTCTTCATCCTGATCTGCAGGCCCACTCCGCACCTCCACAGGTCTCACCAGGTTAGGCATACAAATATTAATGTGCTCTAACTCTGAGGCTATGCACTCCACGAAAACCTCATGTGACTTCAGCATATTTGAATTCAATACCACAGCTTCAAGAATACCCTGTAATGTTTTTTGCATCAGAATCATTACATCTTAGATTGATGCCGAGGAGCAGGTGCCCGCAAAGTCCGATGGAAACAGAAAAGTGAGATTTTCACCCGAGCTAATTGAACTCGGAGGCACGCCCCCCCAGCTCTCCATTTGCACTGTGGCTGGTGTCCTGAGCTTTGTATGGGGCTCCACTTACAGCAGATTCCTCCATATCCAATATTTCTTGACCCCACAATACTTGCAAATCCTCTTGAGAATTAACATTCCCAAATCCCCTCAGTTGAAGACAGGGTGATGAGGGTAATCTTGGTTCCAAGCAGTGCGTACACTCCTCCATTTGGGAGTGGGACGCGGAGTCCCGTAACTTTTCCTTGTCTAACGGCTGGGAGGTAACACTGTGGGGCATAAGAGTCATTATTAAGGACCCTTTCTAGATAGTACATATTTAAAATGTTTCCCCACAAACTCCCTAATTGATTTTACCATCCGAGATGCCCCTGTCGGTTCAACATTGTCCTCCTCCAATATAGTTCCAAGCCCTAAATGACCATCCACTCTAATATCTTCCTCACTGTCCTTTTCACTTATTACACTTGGGGAGTTTACCTGAGCACTTAGGCTCTCATTTCGACTTTGGCGCTCTATACCGAAGACCGAAACTGCCAGAAAGCAGCCATAAATTCAACACTGCCAGATCCAACAGAGGCGGTAGAGAGTCGGTCCTACCACCCTTACCGCCACGCCAACAACAAACCGCCCTCCAAATCATGACCCACGAATCACCACAGCGGTCCATCAATGGCAGTAAGCCATTGGTGGTGTGGACTGCCACAGTCGATTTTGCCACTCCACAACAACAGAAGCCCACATTGGCCAGATTTATTTACCCACACCTGATACACATACACACACCACACACACCCACCAACAGCACTATAAAACACCCCCCCACACAACCCAAAATTCTTAGCAAACTCCCAAATTCTGCTACACGTTTCCTGCCCACATATCCCAAGACCTGCACACATAAACTACAGTCACCTATACAACCTTCACGCATCACACACCACACATCACACCTCTACACCAAACACACACAACACCACTGCATGCAATCGATACTTCACAGTATCCCACATAGTCACACAACCTGCACTCCCACCAAACATTCCACCCTCTTCACAACACACACTACACCCACAACACAATCGGCATGTCCCACAAAAGGACCCCTGTTTCACTGATGAGGAGTTGTGGGTCATGGTAGATGAAATCACCAGGTTAAAGCCACAACTGTTTGGTGCACAGGTCCAGCAGATATCCAATGCCAGGAAGATGGAGCTTTGGCGCAGAATTGTAGACAAGGTGAACTCTGTGGGAACCTATCCACATACAAGTGACGACATAAGGAAGAGGTGGAACGACCTATGGGGGAAGGTACGTGCCACGTCATTAAGACACCACTTTGCCATCATGTAGAATGATGGTGGATCCCCACCTCCTCCCCCACAATTGACAACATGGGAGGAGAAGGTCTTGGCTATCCTGCATCCAGAGGGTCTCATTGGAATAAGTGGAGGGCTGGACACTGGTAAGTCACTCATACTTCTCTATGCACCATGTACACCTGCAAGGCATGTCTCCCTGTCACCCTTCAACCCACTCCTCCCAAACTTAGAACCACCCCCATAACCACCCTCAACAATTTCCCCTGCATGCCCAACCTTCTTAAATCACACCTCTCCAAGGTCATCATTCACACACATAAGTAATGCATGGTCAGCAGGAAGCACTACTAATCCCATAATGCATCACTATATATAAACCAAAGGTGGAAAAACGACACCCATCCCATAGGTAAACCTATAAATGCTGAACATGTATCTGAGGATATAATTAACAACTATCATACATGTCCACAGGTACCCCAGCCAATGTCAGCCGGCAGCATGTGCCACGTCTACCCAGTCCTCCACCAGAAAAAGGCCCCAGTGATGACAGCTACTCTGGATGTCTGGATCTGGAAGATCTCCTTGGCACATCTGTTACCACTGGTCAGTCAGACACCACAAGCAACACCCAGTCCACCCCAGAGCACCCCACATCAGACTCAACAACAACAGCAGCCACCCAATGTCCCTGAACCTCTTGTTCCCAGGACACGCCAATCAACAGTGTGCCCACCTGTACAGGGACCGGAGTCAATACCTCTCAGGCAAAATGAAGAAGGCTCTGGTGTCAGTGGGAGTGGGAGTGGGCATACAATTCAGAGGACATGGGCACAGGGGGCCTGGGCCAGTGGCAGGATATCTGTGCACCAAGGGGTGGCCCAACCCAGGGACCCAACTACCTAGGAGGAACTGTCACAAGTCCTGGGAGCATACCAGAAATCCCAGGACAGGATGGGCCCGGTACTTACCACCTTGCAGGAGAACCAGAAGCTGCAGAAGGAATATCACCAGGAGGTATTGCAGTAGGACTACGAAGGGCAGGAATGAGATCTGGCTCCAATTGTCCACACAGTTCAGTGATTGTGGCCATGTCCAGATGATAGGTGAGAATTATATGGCATTCCTCCATTATAGCCAAGTCAAATAGGGGTCTGTACATGGGTAAGTTCCTCCTCCTCTGCAGTAGTTGGCACCTGAACAAACCAAACATCACAAGTGTGTGATATCAGGAAGGATAGAAACACACACAATCACAGTAAATAGAGCTGTCTCCTACATTTCAAGCAACCAATGACTGGGATCTGCTCTGGAGAGCTCTACATGTAAACGGACTTCTGATACTATACAATTTCATTAAATGGTCATACTGCTTCACAGATGTAGTCTAAGTTGTGAGACATGATTTGTATCATTACATTTAACATTTTTGTCAACTACTCTTCTGCAAGCAGTGCACTTGTAGGAGCTCTTATTTATTAGAGAGATTCTTCCACAAAATGTATAATGTAGAAGTGCAGAAATTGCCTTAGAGTGTACCATAAATGCCCATGACGCACATATAATTGACTACCATGATAACAATCATCAGAAAATGTAATCTGCCTGTCCTGTATGCAGAGGACAGGTGGAAGTGACCTCACTCCACCAGGGTTTGATGTCATGGCGGAGGGCGGTTTGAACTGCTATGAAACTCCTCATTGGTTAACATTGAAGTCTATGGAGAACAGGGGCCCATGATGATCACCGCCAGTGGTGACGGGGATTACCGGCGTGGACGTGACCGCCATTTTCAGAAGCCCATGTCACTTGACGCCTGACTCTCACCCTTTCAACACCTTCACTGTGTGAGGTGCTGTGTCCTGTGCCTGGAAGCCACAATGGCCCGTGCTACAGGAGATAGGGCCCCAGCCTTCACATCTGAAGAACTGGAGAAGCTTGTGAATGGGGTCTTACCCTTGTATGTAAAGTTGTTTGGCCCCCAGATCAACAGGTGAGCACCTTGTAGGTATTTTGGATGCAACATGGCTGTATTTGATGAGTGTGTGTGCATGCATTGTGTCCTTTAGGGAGTATTGTCTAGTGTTTGCAATATGTACACAGAGGTACAAGTGATGTGTATGATGATTGTGGGATATGTAGTCCATTACTGTAAATTACTGTAGTGTGTAGTTAATGGTGTCCTTCTGTCTGTGTTTCCTATGCAGGTCAGCACCCATCAGAAGAAAGGGTTATGGTGTGCCATTGCCAAGTATGTGCAGACCATGGGGGTCCATAGCCAGCTGAGCACCCACTGCAGCAAGAGGTGAGAGGACCTGAGACGCTGGGCCTGGAAGGCCATTGAGGCCCAGCTGGGGACATCCTCCCAATGAGGGAGGGGTGCCCGTCGGACCCTGACCACCCTAATGGCCCCATACTGGCAGTAGCCAACTCAGAGTTGGATGGGTGCTGGAGGGCAGCAAAGCAGGGGTGAGTACTCACTGTGTACTTTTGTATGAAAGTCCTTCTTTTTGCCCTAGTCAGCCCCAAACCTTTTGGATAAATGCTGGTGGTACCTGACTCTTGGCTGTGCCCTGGATACTGCTTACCAGTCCCAGGGCCAGTGCTCTGTGTAAAGCGTATATGCAAGTTAGGCTAATTATAATTGGCAATATTAACCTACCTATAAGTCCCTAGTATATGGTAGGGCATGTAGGTTTAGGGACCCTAGCATAGGTAGTGCACCCAAAGGTGCACTGCTGAGGTGCCCAGTGTCATTTTAAAGAAAGGCCTGCCCTGCTGGTTGCTTTTAAACTAAAGTTATATGAAAATTCGACTTTGGAATCAAAAGTACTTCCAAAGTCTTAAACTACCTTATTTTTACACATAGGTCACCCCTAAGGTGTGCCTTATGTGCCCCTAGGGTTGGGTGCCATGTAACTATAAGCAGTGACCTTATAAAAATAGTTTTATGAGCCCTGGTGAGGTAAAACAGCCACATTTGTTTTCCCTCATTGTAGTGAATGGCCTCTATAGGCCAGAATGTGGAAACTATATTTTAATTTATAAAGTCCCCTTAAGTGTCAGATTCCCCAAGTTTGGTATCAAATTAATTGTTATAATAAATTCCACAACACGCATTTGTTGGATTTAATATAAGTTGTTCAGGTAAAGAGTATTAAACTCTACCTAAAAAGTTGCCAACTTCAGCCCTGTAGTGCCCTTTTCTGATTGGCCAGCCTCTGGCAGCCCGGCCAGGCTGCTTTGATGAGGTGTGAAGTGGCCTGGGCTGAACACAAAGAGATGTGCCTGGGGAAGAAGAACTCCCCTCAGCAGATAGAGAAGCAGGAGAAGCAGGAAGGGGGAGGGCTGCCAAACTGGTCTTCAAAGGCATGGAAGGACATTTGGAGCAACCCAGCACCTCCCTCACATGATTCAAAACCCAGACAGTTAGGTGCCCTCTTGATTAGATGAGGAGAGGGCAGGAGACGGGTGTGTTTAGGAGTTTTAGCCACACCAGTGGGTGAGCTCAACCAGATGTCACCTCTAAAAATCAGTTTCAGCCTTGATGGATTTTTGAGGAATGTTGCTTCCTGGGATTGATTTTTGCCATGCTCCCCAGGAAGTGGTCATCACGGGGGGAAGGACCCTGCACCTGTTTGGAGAACCAGGACCCCCCTGTTTTTCATCCAGGAGCAAGGATAAAACTGGCAGAGCTGCAGCCACACCTCAGATCCCTACAAAGAAGAACAACAGTCCCTGCTGGACCCCTGATCTGCACCTGGACATTATACTCTGGAGGACTGCACCAGTCGCACACATGGGCTTCACCACAAGAAGGACTTTGTCTGACTTCAACTGGTTCAAGGGGGGACTCCCTGTTTTCTACAGGTGAAAACTTGTTAACCAGAGTCCCCTGCACCAACTCCTGAGGAAACTGACCAGCTGGCCACTGTCCAGTGGCCAATTTGGAGTTTGTTCCATGTGCATTCTGGGAGTTGAAGTTTGCACCCTCAAGGAGCAACTCAGAGCTTCTGGAGCCTTCAGGTGAGCTGTGGACACCAAAATAACCTTAAAAGACCTTCTGGAAGAAGATCCAGAAGTTTGGAGACCTTTTGGAAAAAAAGCTTCATAAAGGGACCGACCAGCCATGGCAACTCTAGCTGGCTTGCCTCAACCGCGACCCTGCCTGACTTGCAGGATCGTCACGGTGAAGAAAATCTCCCAAAAAGTGACTACGTCCGAACGTAGAAAGTTGACCGGGACCTCCCGCACAGGGTATCCTAAGAAGGCTCCAGGAACGTCAGATCAAGATTCAGGTTTGCCCTGGTCAAAGGATTTTCATCTCGAAAAATCATCTAAGTCAGAAGGTACAAATCTTCACCGAGGGCTCCTGCAACAGGTATTCGAGGAAGGGCTCCAGGAGGTCGGATTGGATTGGCGACTTGGTCCTGCTGAAGAAAATCTTTAAGAAAACGACTAAGTCCGAAGGTAAACCTTTGACCGAGGCCTCCTGCTTGCTGTAGCCGAGCAGGGCTCCAACGCGGTCGGCCTTAAACTTTGACTTTGCCCCAGTCGAGGTGCAACCAGATGACCAGATTGGTGCTATTGGTTTCTATGTACTAAAAAGTATTAATTCTTTAAAAAAGCATATCTCCGGTTCCCCTTGTTCGATTTCAATCATTCAGGTGTCATTTTAAAGCTAAACATATTTCCTATGTTTATAAATTGGTTTTGGATTTTTAAACTGTTTCCTGTGTTTTATTTAATTACTGTTTTGTGATACTTGAATGTTTTACATTTTGTCACTCGTTGCCAAGCTACCAAGGGTTGAGCTGGGGTTAATTTATTGAGACCTAACTGAACCTAGTGGGGGTTAGTGGTCTATTGCTAAGTGTAGGTACTTACCTGCCCTTACCAATAACCCATTTTCCAACAACATTTGTTTCTTAATGCCTGGCATGGTCTTTGTATGCCAAGGTAATAGTCAGTGTATTCCTTAGTATGCCATTGTAGGTAATGTTGCATTGCCATAGTGAGTGGTATGTACACACAACAACAACCACTATCTTCCCCTCCACCTCCTCCATCACAGTCACAGCAGCAGTCACATCTGGCTGCAAGCTCTGCATCCTCAGTCCTAGATCCTGCCAACTGTTCAGCCTTGCCCACAGTCACCACAACAGCAGACACCCAGACTAGCATCGAATTCACCACATGCGCAGTCACCACCACCACCGTCACAACCACATGTGGCACACCCACCTAACTTGAAGACACCACCCGACATCCATTCACATGACCTGTTTGTCCTCTCCCTTCCTCTCTTCCCCACCTCACAAAACACGTAAACGCTCCCACTCAGACACTCAACAGTCATCCATCTCACACATGCACACTTTGCATGCAACTTGAACACAGTCCAGTGCTCCTACACCTCCTACAACCATTCCCTCTATCTCCACTCCCTACTCCCTCCCTCTCAAGACCTACTCCCCTGCCCCCTAAACAGAAGAGCAAGCCCACACCCCCTCCCAAACCAAAGTCCAAAGACCCCCATTCCAAGAAGAAATGTCCCCACCCCTTGACCCTGAGGTGCCTGCCTTCCACATTCATATTCCTGCCCAGTGGAGTCACTTGGGCTGTCAGGAGAAAAGTTTGGCCAATAACGTTCCCTGTGTATTGGCAAGGACACTTACACTGGCCAGTGGCCCTTTGTGTGAAAGTTTTGTTTTGTTGTGGGCGCTATTCTCACCAGAATACAGTGGTTGACTCACAGGTATTTGTCCTGCCTTTCTTTTCCTATGGCTTAATTGCTGTATTTTTCAGCGGATTGTTCTCCATGTGTGTGGTACGTGTGTATGGTGTGTGTTTTGCGTGGGGCTGTGTCACTCTCCCTTTCCTCCCTTGAGTGCTACGTGGCTATACTCACGGTTGTCCTCTTTGTCGCTACTCCTGGACTTCCATCGCGTGGTACAGCATCGGCAGGACTTCCAGTTCGGGTTCAGTGGTGGTCACGGACTCCTCTGTGTCCCTGAAAGTGAGTGTCTCCTTTTATATAGCTCATTTCTGCCAGGTTTTTCACGGCAGTGGTCCTGCCCAGAAATCCTGGCGGTCTGCTATATCATAATATGGTGGGCGGTGAATGGTGTTCCGCCGGATGGAAGATGGCAACCGCCGTGGTCGATGGCTGAACTGCAGTGTCAGCTCAAGCGGTGCATTGGCTGTATGTGGGAGGGATCATCACCGTGGTCATAATATGGCGGTCTTCACCACCAGCCTGGTGGTGGTACTACCGCCATCACCGGCATGGTGGTTAGCTGACCGCCAAAGTCGTAATGAGGGCCTTAGTTTCCTCCCGCTCCTGCTGCCCTTTGGGTCTTACCAGGCGCAATTGTGTATAGAGTATTTCTTCACAACTTCACCAAAAAAAGCAGATTGTGCTTATCTGACCGCTGCCTCCACCCCCTAAGTTGGCACCAAGTCCAAAAAGTCCAAAAGCCAGTCATTCGAGTTTTAGCTGTATCGAATTTCTAACACACACGGTTTGCTGTAGGATAGGCAAAGTTTTTTCCAGTCTTTTCAAGAATCTCACAACCAAGCATATGTGGTTTGAACACTCAAAAGAAGGCTACCGGTATATATCCCACTCTTGTTGAATGAAAACACTGGTAAAAAAACAGTTCCTCACACTCTGGTGATTGTGAACAGTGTAAAAAAAAACACAGCAGAGAGCCGCAACAGGCAAATCCAGCAAAACCAGGCAAGACCAGGCGAGTCTGGTTGCACTGCTGCATGTTGGGTGCTGCCGTGGCTCCCCGATGCAGGCCAACACGGTCACAACACCCTCTCCCACACCCACCTGGAAGTGATGTGGCGAGATGGAAGGCAACGTAAACAGCCATTCGCCGGCAGCTACACGCTAGCTGTAGTAAAACAGGTCAATGTTGTGTGGCCGGGAGTGACCCCAGCTTCAGGGAGCAACGAAAATGCACTCCAAACAAAAGTGCTCGAGGGCAAACTCTAAAATCGCAGCTCCAATTTCCATTTCTGCTAGACGACCAAGTGTCTGCACGAGACCGGTGACCTCCAAAGTCTGACGAGCATATGAGCATTGTCACATCCTGGCGTACCAAAGCACTTCAAGATCGGAGGCGGGCGCTTCAAGGTCGGGGTGGGCACGAGCATGGTAGGTAGGTATTTTAAGTGTAAATAATTTACCTGTGTTGTAGTGCCAAGAAACATTCATGTTCTCTCATCTTCACTACATTCCTGGGGACTCTCTACCTTTAAAAATCAACTACTCTTCCACTCTTGTAAGCTGATACGTACTCATTTGGTTAGGCCATCTCTAAAACCAGTGCCTCCACCCTTCGGAAGGTGGGCCCTTTATAAATGCTCGCAATCAACCATTTGCCAGGATTATGTGATGGAACAACTAGGTCCTAAACAACGATAGCCTAAACCACAACTGCTAAACAACGACAAAGCCTGAACAACTACTTTTTCAAGAACGCTGTCTAAACAACAACAAAAATACAATTAAAAAAGAATATACCTAAACAACGAAAACAGTAATACAATTAATACTAAGTATTAATACCTCTATTTAAAAAATAAAAACAAATAATCCAATAATACAATGAATACTAAACTATTAATACACTCCCCCACCCATTACCCTTGTATCCCTAACAATCCCGTCCATAAAAGAAAGTGCATTTAATAATTTTTTTTTACATTTTGCACTATTATAAAAATAGATCAAAATTGTATATTAAATAATTAGCAAATGATAAATATATAAACATATATATATATATATATATATATGTATATATATATATATACATATAAACATATATATATATTTATATATATATATATATATATATATATATATATATATATATATATGTATATATATATATATATATATATATATATATATATATATATATATATATATATAAATATATATATATGTTTATATGTATATATATATATATATATATTCTAAACAATTAATAAATAAACCCTTAAAAAAAAGAAAAACTTACCTTAAAATTTGTTGTTCAGGCAATCGTTATTCAGGCAAAATTGTTGTTTAGACAGTAGTTGTTCACTACTTCGTTGTAGAGACGTTTTAGTGGTTTAGGGGTCATTGTTCAGACTAGCAGTGGTTTAGACTTCGTTGTTCAGGATGTTTACCATTTGCAAGAGCTCATGTTGCTATTTCTGATGTAGATTTAGTTTCCTCTGCCACATAGTGCCATGGTTATCCCCTACTTTCACCTTCCCTTCCCTGGAACATTTCCTTCTGTCTGACCCGCCTCTTCAATTATGCCATATGAGTGCAAGGAATACTCCTTCCACTATCTCTCACACATCAATATTACTGCCTAGAACCCTCCTTTTTCGATACTTGATGAACATTGCCCTATTTTGACAATGCCCTTGAATGCCAGCAGCTTTTTCCATTCTCCTGTTGCACTGTTGTTTCACTTCTGCCAAGGTGGTGTACCAGCGGTAAATCGAAATTCTAGGCTTCCCTAAAAAAGCAGTCACTTACAGCTCTCAATTTCAATTTGCATGGCGTGCTTCCCCCAAGTGGTCGCGCTGCATGGCCCCAATTTTACCTTGCTTTCTGGCTGATTTTGCTGTGGCTTACTCTTGCAGTACCACTGGCTTACTCCTGAGTTAAGTAGTAAACAATGTGTAACTCAAATGCTCCTGAATAACTTGTAACTCAGGAGTAAGCCAGGAATACTACTAAAAAAATAACATTGGTCATAGCAAAATCTTAGGCATGCGCGGCCTGTCCTTTAGGGCGGAGGGGCCACACCCCCCCACCTTTTGCCCCTCATGAAGAGTGCCGGTCAGGCTGAACAAAGGTCAGCCTGACAGACACTCTTCATGTTCAGGTTAGGCAGCCAGGACCAGACATGCGCAATTTACGCAGACTCCTGGCGGCCTGAGCTGATTTTTGCTGGGCTGAAGAGATCACAGCTCCTGTGGGCATGACTTCCTTGGCTCAGCAAAGGTGCCTCAAGGCCCTCCGCCGGGTGACGAGGGAAGCGTCACCCATTGACTTCGACCTGGGCGCTTCAGGGAGAAGTGTCAATCAGTAACACCTTGTCACATAGTGATGTGGGGTCAGCAGTCTCACTGACCCCATCCCACTCTGTGACGAAGTTGGGACTTCTGACTTCCCTCATTGGCTGACCTAAGGTCAGCCAGTGAGTGAAGGCAGCAGTCCCAACCCTCCTGTGACCTTCGAGGCTGAAGATAAGTGTGTGTGTGTGAGATCTTTTTGAATGAATGTTTGGTGCATGCGTGTATTTTTTAATGTTGATGAGTGTTGTTAATGGATGTGCGTGCATGCGTGTGTGTGAAAGAATGAGTGTGAGTGTGCTTCCCACCCACCCCCCTCCTAAAACTGCCGGCCACCACTGATTTTAGGCAATCGGGAGTTCTGTCTCTATCTCAGTGCCTGCAATATCAGGAATACTTTTATCTTTAGGTATCTTTTTGTCTCTCTGTAGCCGCACTTCTGCCTTGCTGTGCCTGGTGCACTCTACTGTCTTTTCACAATACTCTAGTGCTTGTTATTCTTTCCTCTAACTTAACCTCCAACCTGCTGCAGAACTCACAATGGTTTCTCTTCACTCTGTCACCTCATCAAACCATCATACATTTGAAAACTGAAAATTTACCTGAAAACTGAAAACGGTACCATTGCACTGCCAGGTGTACTTCCAGAAATATATTTACATGTTTTTCGAATGAGTGTTTATATAATATATGTCAGATATACAGAGTCTGTCATATTAATTCCAGATCACTTGTCAAACACTGTCTGTGAGGTGTTAAGTTTACTTTCCGATAACATTGGGGATTTTATACTTCAGCTACCACTTAGCGCTACCTATTCCCCCAGGGTATCTCATCCTATGTGTCTATTAACAAGGTAAAAAAGTGTCAGGGAGAGTAGCAGTTATTTTTAGGGATACTTCTGAGGATAGGTCTACCCAGTCGGGGCAAAACGAGGACAGCAAGGGTCTTAATTTCAGTTTAAAATTAGCTCCCTCAATCTCATTCTCAGCAATTCTGATTTATAGACCCCTGATTGCCCAAAAATTGGTCGTTCCCAACTATTTGACACTATTGCCCAAGTGTCCCTGCAATTCACGAATTTCACTGTTCCTGAGAATTTTAATGTAAATATGGATGATCCCGCGTGGTCTCAGGCATAGCACCTTAGTGTTACTTTAGCAGGTCTGAATCTCCCACAACGGATCCAGTCCCCCAAACACAAGGCAGGACATATGTTCGATCTGATTTTTTTTTTTTACATTATTGACCTGGACGTTTCCCAGCATAGGCCCTCATTATGCCATTGGCGGTGAGTCCCACTTACCGCCATGCCGACTGCCGCCAACATACCGCTACTGTGGTGGTATACCGCTACCCATATTATGACCCACACATAGCAATCCGTCACTATAGGGACAGAAACACAAGTCCGCCAGCCAAAAGATCAGTGATAAAATGACTGTAGCAAAACCCACACCGTCACGCCAACAGAACTACGCCCACAGCATTATGACCCATGAATCACCGATGCAGACATTCAACCGTGGTAAACCATTGGCGGTATATACCGCCGCGCTCAAAATACACATAACCTAACAAAACAACACTACATTGGACAATTCAAACTACACACACATGACAGACACACACACCACACCCACACACCCACACCACTAAAAAACACACACCCACACTACCCACAACCCCTTACGACTCAAAAATATTGCCAACTGAGAGAGACAGACGAACAGCACCCACAGAACCAGAGCCACAAAACACCATCACCATCACCCATACACCAACCACGTACCTCACAGCACACACCACAACACATCACCCCACAAACCCTCACACACCACTCACACTACGCCCATGGCACCACAATGACACCCCAGATTCTCAGACGAGGGGCTAAGGGTCATGGTAGAGGAAATTATCCGGGTAGAGCCACAGCTATTCGGATCACAGGTGCAGCAGACATCCATTGCCAGGAAGATGGAGCCATGGCGGAGGATTGTGGACAGGGTCAATGCCGTGGGACAGCACCCAACAACAAGGGATGACATCAGGAAGAAGTGGAATGACCTACGGGGGAATTGTGTTCTGTGGTACCAAGACACCAGATAGCAGTAGAGAGAACTAGCGGTGGACTCACACCTCCTCCCCCACAACTAACAACATGGGAGGAGCAAGTCTTGGCAATCATGCATCCTGAGGGCCTGGTAGGAGTAGCAGGAGGACTGGACTCTGGTAAGTCAAACCTCTACTACTTTCACCCCCTACCTGCATGCCATCACATACCCCCACCCTCACCCTTCACTCCTATCACTCCACAACCTCCCACACACCCCACTATCACAACCCACCCATCCCAGTACCCAGCACTGCATGCACTACCAATGCATGGACACCACTTACTGCCCTGTATGGACACCCATCACCACAGCATGCACACTAGAGAGAATCACCTAGCCCACAAAATAACTACTCACACAAGGCTAAGCTGACAGGGCACTCTCAACCATAGAGGCCAACACACCCATGCACAAGATGTCACACGCAGAAACAATAACACTGCATTTACATCCCCATAGGTCCCCCACACAACGTCACCAGACAGGAGGTGCCAGCAACATCCAGTTCCACCACAGAAGAGGCCCACAGTGATGACAGCAGCTCTGCTCGCCTGGATCAGGATGACCAACCTGGCCCATCAGGGACCTCCAGATAGTTGGTTACCCAACCACAGTCCCATACCACCACTGAGCCTCCCCCTCAGGAAACACCAGCACAGCACCGAGTGGGCCCATCACTCTGTCCCCAGGACACGTCAATCAACAGTGTGCCCACCACTACAGGGACCCCAGGCAACCCCACAAACACAGGATGATCAGGGACCTGGGGTCAGTGGCAGTGGGCACACTGTTCAGGGGACAGAGGCACAGGACAACTGGGAGAACTGCTGTGCGACAGGAGGAGGACAGGCCCAGGGAACCGTCTCTCCAGGATGCACTCACCAACATCCTGGGAGCATACCACCATTCCCAGGAGACCATGGGCTAGATACTGGCTAAGTTGCAGGAGACCCAGTGGCTGCAGGAGGGTCAGTACCTGGGGATCAGTGAGGACCTGAGGGAAATCCACACCACCCTGGTCACCATTGCAGGGGTGCTGGCAGACATGGCCAACACCATGAGGGAGGCAGTGGCACACCAATGGGCCCCTTACACTAGCGACACTGATGAACAGCCCTCCACCTCCGCTGGCGCTAGTGGACAGGAGGTCTCGCCACAGGAACAACAGGCCACCAGCATCCCTTCCCCTTCAGAAGGAGAACCACCCCACAAACGGTCCCTGCGATCCAGGGTGAAGCCAGAGAACATTGCCAAGACCCCCGCCAGGAAGTAAGACTCTCCTGATTGTCACCCTTGTGTCCTACTCTGTCACCCTGTCCACCTTGAACTGCCATTGCTCCACTTCCTATGCCCCATTGGACAATGCACCCATGATACAAAGAGACTGGACTCTATCCTGGACTCTCCTCCACCATCACCCAAGCCCACTGTCCATCCCCATTACATTTTCAGCAATTAAATAAACACCCTTTGAAATAATAAAAGTATGTAGTATGTCAAATGATTTAAGTATGTATTCCTTTAACAATCTGTAGACATGGCATTTAGACTGTACAGTAATGTATACATAGGTGTGACCTGTATTGTGCTGCAGTCAATACACCAGGAGCCAGAGTAGGGCACAAATATCTGTGAATAGACATGTCAAAGGGTACAGTAAATGGCCATAGTAGTGGGAACAGCAGCCTGCTAGTGAAAACTTACAACACAAAACTGCAATGGAAGGTGAAGTTACAGTGTCTTACCTGTGTGTCACTGGAAGTACTGTCGAAAGATAGATGTTCTGTTATCCACATCCTCATACTCTGCCTCCTCTTCGTCACTGTCCACAGGCTCCACAGCTGCCACACGCCCATCTCCAGCCTTATCCTCCTGCAAAAAAGGCACCTGGCGTCTCAAAGCAAGCCAACATACACTGGGTGGGGACCATAGGCTCACCAATTAGCCACACCCTGTGCCTCTGGAGTTGAGCCATCACATATGGGATGCTGCTATTCCTCAGGATATGGGCATCATGCACAGACCCAGGATACTTTGCATTCACATGGGAGATGTACTGGTCTGCCAGGCACACTATTTGCACATTCTTAGAGGGAAAGCTCTGTCGATTTCTGAACACCTGTTCATTTCTCCGGGGGGTGGGGGGACAAAAGGCAATATGTGATAATGGGATATGTCCCATTCCATAGAAGTCAGCTTTCACTTTGGCCAAATCCTCCACCTGGGGGAAAACAATGTAGCTGTGCAAGTGTTTCAGCAGGGCAGACAACACTCTGGTCAGCACGTTTGAGGACATTGGCTGGGACATTCCTGCTGCCATTGCCACTGTCACTTGGAAGAAGCCACTTGCCAAGAAGTGGAGCACAGATAGGACTTCCACAAGATGGGGGATCCCAGTGGGCTGACGGATAGCTGAGATCAGGTCTGGCTCCAATTGGGCACACAGCTCTTGGACTGTGGCCCTACCAAGTCTGTAGGTGAGGATAAAGTGCCTGTCCTCCATTGTTGCCAAGTCCACCAGGGGCCTGTACACCGGGGGATGTCTCCATCTCCTAATCATCCTCAGAGGTTGTACTCTAGGGGGCAAAACAGTGAGCATCTGGTCAGTTTTCAACATTTCCTCATTGTATAATGCATTGCATGTTGTGACAGAAACAGTATGTTAATGTTCATTCCCAAAATGTGCTTATGTCGGCTGTGACGCAGGTAGGTGCCATGGCCTGCCCCCCCCGAAATGGCGGATGCCTGTCCTGTGTGCAGGGACAGGTGGAAATGATGTAATGCTGCTGACGTTGTGTGCTGTTGCGGGAGGCGGTCGAGGACCGCCGTGGAACTCCTCATTGGTTATCATTGGGCCCTATGGGTTATAGTAGCCAATGGTGATGTACGCCGGCGGTGACGGTACGCACCGCCGCAGATGTGACAGCCATTTTCTATCTGTTCCCTCACTTGCTACCTGACCTTCAACATTAGAGGACCTAAACTACAAGTGCTGCTGTGACCTGTGTCTGGAACCGACAATGGCTCGAGTCACTCGGGAAAGTGCTCCTTCCTTCACCGCTGCAGAGTTGGAGAAACAGGTGGATGGGGTCCTACCCCAGTACCAATTGCTTTGTGGGCCTCCAGACCAACTCGTGAGTACACTGTAGGCAGGATACATGGGGCATGAATGCATGGTGTGATGTGTGTGAAGGCCTTGTGTAAGTAGGGGGTGGTGGAGGGGTCCTGGGCAGCGTGCATCATGTATGCTGGGCAATGTATGTGCGTAAGGGGATGGGAGGATATGGTGGGTCATGGGTGTAACAGGCTAACCGGTATGACTGATTCCTTTTCCATTTTCATTTTTCTGCAGGTCAGCGCCCATCAGAAAAACGGTATATGGCCTGCCATCGCCAAGGACGTGCGGACCCTGGGGGTCTACGGCAGGCGGAGCCCCCACTGTCGTAAATGGTGGGAGAACCTGAGATGCTAGGCAAGGAAGACGGTGGAGGCTCAGCTGAGGATGGCCCCTCAACGAGAAAGGGGTGCCCGTCGAAACCTGACCCCCCTGATGTTCTGCATACTTGCGGGGACCTATCTGGAACTGGATGGACGCTTGAGGGCATCACAGCAGCCACAAGGGAGTGAGTACAGTTTGCAAATCTGAAAATTGCGTGTGGTGGGGTGGTCTCTGGGTGAGGGATGTGGGCCTGTGGGTGCCCTTAGGCCAGGCTGGACATTGCAGGGTAGGTTCCATGTTGGGCAGGGGCTGATGCACCCCACCCCCAAACATGCTAGTGGGCATCTACTACTGGGCAGGTATCTGTGGCTCTCAGGTATGCTGCTATTGGCGTTAGGTATTATTGTCCATGGCCTGGTGACTAGTATTGTGAGTAGTAGTGCATCGCCTAGTGTGTAGGGCTGTCCCCTGTGTGTCGTGTACGCCAATGGTGGTGTTGTTGCTGGCATTGACCAAGTGTATCCTCTGTCTCTTCCCCCCTTTTTATTTTGTCACCCTGTCCTTGTGTGCATTGGCATCATCTGGTGGAGGAGCAGAGGCACTGGCAACGGAGGGGGCTGCATCCCACATGGCCCTGGAGGCCGAATCCACCGACCGTGAGGGCACCAGTGGGACTTAGGGTGAGGGGAGCACCACGGCGGAGACAGGAGGGGACAGTTCTGACAGTGATACCTCCTCCAATGGAAGCTCCTGGCTGATGGCGGACACCTCTGTGGCCACCCCAACTACAGGTACAGCCGCCACCCCCGTACCAGCACTTCCCTCCCAGCAGCCCCTCAGCGAGTTTCCTGTGCCCGCTCACCAGGGCCCTGAGTGAGGGGGCTATTGACCTCCTTCGATCCATCGCTGTTGGGCAGTCAACCATTGTGAATGCAATCCAGGGCTGGCAGGGCATTTGCAACATACAAATGCATTCCTGAAGGGCATTCACTCTGGTGTGGAGGCCCAACATAGATCATTCCAGTCTCTGGCCTCCTCACTGATGGCAGCCATTGTCCCTATCTCTAGCCACCCCCTGTAGGAGGCTGGTCTGGCTTGTAGTGGGTACCAAGGGGTACTTACACTCTGTACCAGGTCCAGTTATCCCTTATTAGTGTAGAAGAGGTGTTTCTAGCAGCTTAGGCTGATAGAAGGTAGCTATAGCAGAGCAGCTTAGGCTGAACTAGGAGACATGCAAAGCTCCTACTATACCACTGGTGTCATATGGACAATATCATAAGAAAACACCATACACAGATATACTAAAAATAAAGGTGCTTTATTTTTATGACAATATGCCAAAGTATCTCAGTGAGTATCCTCAGTAAGAGGATGCTAAATATACACAAGATATATGTACACAATCCCAAAAATATACAGTAATAGCAAAAGGAAGTAATGCAAGCAATGTAAAGTTACAGTAGATTGCAATAGGAGCACATAGGTATAGGGGCAACACAAACCATATACTCCAAAAGTGGAATGCGAATCACGAATGGACCCCAAACCTATGTGAGCTTGTAGAGGGCCGCTGGGGCTGTAAGAAAACAGTGAGGGTTAGAAAAATAGCCCACATCAAGACCCTGAAAAGTAGGTGTAAAGTGCACCTATATTCCCCAGAGAGCACAGAAGTCGTGATAGGGGAATTCTGCAAGGAAGACCAACACCAGCAATGCAACCAAAGTGGATTTCCAGACGAGAGTACCTGTGGAACAAGGGGACCAAGTCCAAGAGTCGCGACAAAGTCGAGAGTGGGCAGATGCCCAGGAAATGCCAGCTGAGGGTGCAAGGAAGCTGCCACCGGATGGTAGAAGCTGCGGATTCTGCAAGAACGAAGAGGGCTAGAAACTTCCCCTTTAGAGGATGGATGTCCCATATCATGTAGAAGCTTGCAGAGGTGTTCCCACGCAGAAAGTCCACAAACAAGCCTTGCTAGCTGCAAGGGTTGCGGTTAGGGTTTTTGGATGCTGCTGTGGCCCAGGAGAGACCAGGATGTCGCCACTTGGATGAGGAGGCAGAGGGGGCGCCCAGCAAGTCAGGGAGCCCTCACAGAAGCAGGCAGCACCCGCAGAAGTACCGGAACAGGCACTTGGAAGAGGAGTGAACCAGAGCTCACCCGAAGACACAAAAGGGAGTCCCACAACGCCGGAGGACAACTCAGGAGGTTGTGCACTGCAGGTTAGAGTGTCAGGGACCCAGGCTTGGCTGTGCATGAAGGAAATCCTGGAAGAGTGCACAGGAGCCGGAGCAGCTGCAAATCACGCGGTACCCAGCAATGCAGTCTAGCGTGGGGAGGCAAGGACTTACCTCCACCAAACTTGGACTGAAGAGTCACTGGACTGTGGGAGTCACTTGGACAGAGTTGCTGAGTTCCAGGGACCACACTCGTCGTGCTGAGAGGGGACCCAGAGGACCGGTGATGCAGTCTTTTGTTGCCTGCGGTTGCAGGGGGAAGATTCCGTCGACCCACAGGAGATCTCTTCAGAGCTCCTGGTGCAGAAAGGAGGCAGGCTATCCCCAGAGCATGCACCACCAGGAAACAGGCGAGAAAGCGGCAGGATCAGCGATACAAGGTTGCAGTAGTCGTCTTTGCTACTTTGTTGCGGTTTTGCAGGCGTCCTGAGCAGTCAGCGGTCGATCCTTTGGCAGAAGGTGAAGAGAGAGATGCACAGGAACTCTGATGAGCTCTTCCATTCGTTATCTGAAGAATTCCCCAAAGCAGAGACCCTAAATAGCCAGAAAAGGAGGTTTGGCTACCTAGGAAGGAGAATAGGCTAGCAACACAGGTAAGAGCCTATCAGAAGGAGTCTCTGACATCACCTGCTGGCACTGGCCACTCAGAGCAGTCTAGTGTGCCAGCAGCACCTCTGTTTCCAAGATGGCAGAGGTCTGGAGCACACTGGAGGAGCTCTGGGCACCTCCCCTGGGAGGTGCAGGTCAGTGGAGTGGTCACTCCCGTTTCCTTTGTCCAGTTTCGCGCCAGAGCAGGGCTGGGGGATCCCTGAACCGGTGTAGACTGGCTTATGCAGAGATGGGCACCATCTGTGCCCATCAAAGCATTTCCAGAGGCTGGGGGTGGCTACTCCTCCCCAGCCCTGACACCTTTTTCCAAGGTTGGCTGGCTGGTTGGCTGGACCCCAGGAGGGCAGAAACCTGTTTGAGGGGTTGGCAGCAGCAGCAGCTGCAGTGAAACCCCGGGAAAGGCAGTTTGGCAGTACCCAGGTCTGTGCTAGAGACTCAGGGGATCATGGAATTGTCTCCCCAATTCCATGATCTTAGACATGTTACATGGCCATGTTCGGAGTTACCATTGTGACGCTATACATAAGTAGTGACCTATGTATAGTGCACGCGTGTAATGGTGTCCCCGCACTCACAAAGTCCGGGGAATTTGCCCTGAACGATGTGGGGGCACCTTGGCTAGTGCCAGGGTGCCCACACACTAAGGGGGTGATTCTAACTTCGGCGGGCGGCGGAGGACGCCCACCGAAGTTCCCCCACCAAAATACCGCTCCGCGGTCGAAAGACTGCTGAGGGTATTTTGGGATTTGCCCTGGACTGGCGGGCGGCCGCCAAAAGGCCGCCCGCCAGCCCAGGGCAAATCAACCTTCCACTAAGATGCCGGCTCAGAATTGAGCCGACGGAGTGGGAAGGTGCGACGGGTGCAGTTGCACCCGTCGCGTATTTCAGTGTCTGCTAGGCAGACACTGAAATACTTTGTGTGGCCCTCTTACGGGGGCCCCTGCCGTGCCCATGCCATTGGCATGGGCACGGAAGGGGCCCCCAGGGGCCCCGCGGCACCCCCTACCGCCATCCTGTTCCTGGCGGGCGAACCGCCAGGAACAGGATGGCGGTAGGGGGTGTCAGAATCCCCAATGGCGGCGCAGCAAGCTGCGCCGCCATGGGGGATTCTAAGGGCAGCGGTAAACCGGCGGGAGACCGCCGGTTTACCCTTTCTGACCGCGGCCAAACCGCCGCGGTCAGAATGCCCTGCGGGGCACCGCCGGTCTGTCGGCGGTGCTCCCGCCGACCCTGGCCCCGGCGGTCTGAGACCGCCGGGGTTAGAATGAGGGCCTAAGTAACTTAGCACCCAACCTTCACCAGGTGAAGGTTAGACATATAGGTGACTTATAAGTTACTTAAGTGCAGTGGTAAATGGCTGTGAAATAACGTGGACGTTATTTCACTCAGGCTGCAGTGGCAGGCCTGTGTATGAATTGTCAGAGCTCCCTATGGGTGACAAAAGAAATGCTGCAGCCCATAGGGATCTCCTGGAACCCCAATACCCTGGGCACCTCAGTACCATATACTTAGGAATTATAAGGGTGTTCCAGTATGCCAATGTGAATTGGTGAAATTGGTCACTAGCCTATTAGTGACAATTTTGAAAGCAGAGAGAGCATAACCACTGAGGTTCTGGTTAGAGCCTCAGTGAGACAGTTAGTCATCACACAGGGAACACATACAGGGCACACTTATGAGCACTGGGGCCCTGGCTGGCAGGGTCCCAGTGACACATACAGTAAAACAACACATATACAGTGAAGTATGGGGGTAAAATGCCAGGCAAGATGGTACTTTCCTACACCCCCTTCCAACCTCCTCTACCCAATCCCATTCCCCTTGGCCCCATCCTATCCCAGGCACACAATCAGACCAGCATGCACCCAAGATAACACACAGAAGTGGCTCAGGCAAACACAAGCACCACACATCATCCATTGGCACTCACACAAACACCATCCTGAAACAGACACACCAACATCCACTGCCTTCACTGTGTCCCCCTCCTCCTCGCCCACCTCCCTCCCAGCATTGTCTCCACTCACACCTGCATGCACTACATCCTCATCCACTACCTCAATCACCAGCACGCCCCTCGCTGGCAGTCACCACCCCCTCATCCATGCACACAACCCCCCTGTCCTCTCCCACTGTGTCTGTGCCTCCTCCTCCCAAAGTACACAAACGCAAGCACTCAGACACCCAACAGCCATCCACCTCACAACAGCATCCAGCCCAATCACCTGCACCCAAACACAGCAGACAGACACCTCCTATAACCACTCCCGCTTCCTCCACTTCCAAACCTTCACCCTCTTCTTGCACCAGTGTCCCTAAAAAGCTTTTCTTCTCCATCCTTGACCTCTTCCCTACCCGTTCCCCACCCTTCAGGCCAGGGTGGGCAGAACCCAGGCCAGCAACTCAGCCACCCAGTCCACGGCCACTGTAGTTTCGGCCGCTACTGCAGGTGTGAGAGGCTCCAAGGAGACACCCATCATCACTGGCAGTGTGCCTGCACCAGCTGCCAATGGCAAGGCCAAGGAGCAACCACCAGCTGCCAATGGCAAGGCCAAGGAACAACCACCAGCTGCCAAGGGCAATAAGGGACCACCAGCTGCCAAGGGCAAGGAGGCACCACCATCTGCCAAGGGCAAGGAGGCACCACCAGCTGCCAAGGGCAAGGGCAAATGACAGGTGGCACAGAAGGCCTGGTGCTGTGACAGAATCTGAGCCCCCACCACCAACCATGCTGCTTCAGCCATCCAAGGCTTCAGGGGAAGGGCTGGAGCCTCTCCTCACCACTGGCATCACCACCACCAGCACCGTCACCAACACCGCCAGCAGCACTCTCACTGGCAGCGCCACCAGCACCACTGGCAGCAGCAGCAGCCCCAGTGGGCAGCAGTCCGAGGCTGCAGGGGAAGGGCTGGAGCCTCACCCCACCACTGGCAGCACCGACCCCAGCAACACCAGCAGCACCGCCACCAGCACCACTGGCAGCAGCAGCCCCAGTGGGCAGCCGTCCGAGGCTGCAGGGGAAGGGCTGGAGCCTCCCCCCACCACTGGCAGCACCGCCACCAGTACCAGCAGCAGCACTGGCACCAGCACCACTGGCAGCAGCAGGAGCCCCAGTGGGCAGCCGTCTGAGGCTGCAGGGGAAGGGCTGGAGCCTCCCCCCACCACTGGCTGCACCAACACCAGCACCGGCACTGCCACCACTGTGCATCCATCGTCGCCGGTGGATGAACTGTAGTCCTGCCTCCATGGAGTGTCATGCATCCTGCCCACAGCAAATCTCATGTATCTGACACCCAGGTGTGAGACTGTGACCTTGCACTCCCCAAGGGCTGCATCACAGGGCACAAAGCCCCCTTCCTGTGGAAGAAGGCATCCACTCACCCCGTCCTTGCCAGGATGAAGCACACTGGGCACAAGGCCCCCTCCGGAACCAGTGGAAGAAGCCATCACTCACTCCCTCCTTGCCAGGATGAAGCACACTGGGCACAAGGCCCTCTCCAGAGCCAGTGGAAGAAGCCATCCACTTGCCCCCTCCCTGCCAGGATGAAGCACACTGGGCACAAGGCCCCCTTCAGAACCAGTGGAAGAAGCCATCCACTCGCCCCCTCCTTGCCAGGATGAAGCACACTGGGCACAAGGCCCCTCCAGAACCAGTGGAAGAAGGCACCCACTCACCCCATCCTTACCAGGATGAAGCACACTGGACACAAGGCCCCCTCCAGAACCAGTGGAAGAAGTCATCCACTCACCCCCTCCTTATCAGGATGAAGCACACTGGGCACAAGGCACCCTCCAGAACCAGTGGGCAAGCCACCCACTAGAGAGAATGTGGCTTTGTACTTCCCAGGACCAAGAAGTGGGAAAACCACCCATTCGAGAGACTGTGGCTTTGCACTCCCCAGGATAAGCAGTGGGCAAACCACCCACTTGAGAGACTGTGGCTTTGCACTCTCCAGGCCATTGCAGAGGGCATGTAGACCCCTCCAGGAGCAGTGATGTTGTACCATTTTCTGGCTGAGGTGTCCCCCTTCCCTGTCCCCCTGAGGTGTCTGTGTATTTTTGACCTGCTTCCCCAGCAGTGTTCTCTCCGTATTGAGGCTGGAGTCAAGAGGGACCTTGACCTATGTGATATTGCCCTGTGGCCCATGGACATTATGGACTGGGCAGTGTCCCTTCATTTGTATATCTGTAAATACTGTTTTGATTTTTGAGGACGTATTTCTAGTATTTTATATTATTACACTCACTTTCTTCAAATCATTTTGTCCTTGCATTGTTCCTGAGGGGTGGGGGGTGAATATGTAATGTTATTGCATTTGGTTGTGTGTATGGTGTTGGGGGTGTTGCGTGTGTGTGTGTCACTCTCTTTTTCCTCCCGCTACCCTGTGTACTAGGCGGCAGTACTCACTGTGGTCGTCGTTGCCAGCGTTGGTATTCCTGGTGTAGGAGGAGGTATACAATCATGGGAAATATGTGCAACTCGGGATCCATGGCATTGTGGTTCTTCCTTGAGTGTCCAAAGGTGAGTCCTTTGCCTTCTGTGTACTGTTTCTGCTGTGCTTTTGATGGCGTTGGTACCGCCCCTGAAAAGGTGGTGGATAGGTCAGTTATAATATTGTGGGTGGCACATTCTTTTCAGCCTAGCTGTTGGCGGTTACCGCCTCGGTGCTTGTTGCTACCGCCGTGGCGGTCGGTGTGTTAAAGTGGCTGTATGTGTTGGCGGTTTCCGCTGTGGTCATAATAATTTTTTTTTGCCACCGGCCTCTTGGCGGTATTACTGCCGCTTTATCACCGACCGCCAGGTTTGTAATGAAGGCCATAGTGTCTTATCTCGTCAGATCCTTTTCCAATCCCCTTTTGGGTTGCCAAATCGGAAGAAGTTATTCTCCCCTCATTCTTTTCCAGAGCATGGCATAAAATTACAGAGTCATCCCTCTCTCATAAATTACAATCTACCACCCGGTCACTAACTTGGACCCCTAATACAGATTTGGCCAAGTTTAATAAATGGATTACCAATGTCATGGATTCAGTTGCACCATTAAAACCTCTGATAGGAAAGAAGACAAAACCCTCGGCTACTTGGTTCGCCTCTGTGCTAAGGGAAGAAAGATGCTGTAAAAATCTGGAGTAAATTGGAGACAAATTCTTCAGTACAGAAGTTAAGATTCAGTGTATGGAAGCATTAAGAAGCCACCATAAATCCGCTCATCATGCACAGATAGAGTATTTCTCCTCTCTAATTTTGGCAGTGCCTAACACTTCACAGGATACAAACATTGTTCATTCCTTTCTCTCTCCATAGGCTGCTAACAGCAATTTTAGTCTTCCCAGGGAACTTTGTGATGATTTATCTCAATTATTTCATGAAAAAATTCCAAAAATGTATGCTACTTTTTCTATGAGTAATGGAGTGGAGACACCAACAGATATGGTGACAACCCAAAGTCACATACTCTCAAATCTCTGTGTAATCTCTGAGGAAACTTCCTTGATAGAACTCAAGGGTCACTAGCTGATCCTTGTACACCAGGAATTTTAAAACTGATAACCTCTACTCTTAACACAGTTTTTAACAAACTTCTGAATATGCCTCTAGAAGTAGGTATATTTGCAGCTGAGTTGAAACAAACTTTTCTTGGCCTTTACTGAAAAAACCTACTGTGGATCGAGCCACATTGAGGAATTTTAGGCCCAACTCCCTTTTGCTGCACAAGCCAATATACTTGAGAAACTCATAAATGGCCAGCTTTCCGCTTACGTGGAATCTGAGGGCCTGTTTCATGATTTACAATCTGGCTTTCAACAAGAGGTTAACAATGAAACTGCCTTACTGGAAGTAACAGAATACATCAAAGAACATCTTGATAGCAAACATTCTGCAATGGTAATCATTTTGGACCTATCTGCAGCATTCACAACAGTCTTGCATGCAACCCTTTTAGATAGATTCAGACTGGTAGGCATTCAAGGGAGTGCCTTTTCTTGGCTGAAGTCTTTCCTACAGGACAGATTGCAGAGGGTCTACCTTCAGCCCTTACTGTGTAGAGACCCTTAGGGCTCAGCAAAGATTCTGTAGGAAGGTAGCCTCTTTCTAGTCTTGTTACCCGCACTTTTGGCCTGTTTGTGAGTATATGTCAGGGTGTTTTTACTGTCTCACTGGGATCCTGCTGGCCAGGACCCCAGTGCTCATAGTGAAAACCCTATTTGTCAGTGTGTCTTATATGTCTCACTGGGACCCTGCTAGCCAGGGCCCCAGTACTCATTGGTTGTGGCCTGAATGTGTTCCCTGTGTGGTGCCTATCTGTGTCACTGAGACTCTGCTAACCAGAATCTCAGTGCTTATGCTCTCTCTGCTTTTAAAATTGTCACTGCAGGCTAGTGACCATTTTTACCAATTCTGATTGGCACACTGGAACACGCTTATAATTCCCTAGTGTATGGTACCTAGGTACCCAGGTATTGGGGTTCCAGGAGATCCCTATGGGCTGCAGCATTTATTTTGCCACCCATAGGGAGCTCAGACAATTCTTACACAGGACTGCCACTGCAGCCTGAGTGAAATAACGTCCACGTTATTTCACAGCCATTTTACACTGCACTTAAGTAACTTACAAGCACCCATATGTCTAACCCTCACTTAGTGAAGGTTAGGTGCGAATTTACTAAGTGTGAGGGCACCCTGGCACTAGCCAAGGTGTCCCCACATTATTCAGGGCAATTTCCCCGGACTTTGTGAGTGCGGGGACACCATTACACGTGTGCACTATATATAGGTCAATACCTATATGTAGCTTCACAATGGTAACTCCGAATATGGCAAAGTAACATGTCTAAGATCATGGAATTGTCCCCCCATGCCAAATCTGGTATTGGGGTGCCAATCCCATGCATCCCCGGGGCTCCAGCATGGACCCCGCGTACTGCCAAACTAGCTCTCTGGGGTTTTCATTGCAGCTACCGCTGCTGCCAACCCACAGACAGGCTTCTGCCCTCCTGGGTTCTGGGCAGCCAAGTCTCAGGAAGGGAAAACAAAGGATTTCCTCTGAGAGAGGGTGTTACACCCTCTCCCTTTGGAAATAGGTGTTAAGGGCCTAAGAGGAGTAGCCTCTTCTGGCCTCTGGGAATGCTTTGAAGGGCACAGATGGTGCCCTCCTTGCATAAACCAGTCTACACCGGTTCAGGGATCCCCCAGCCCCTGCTCTGGTGCAAAACTGGACAAAGGAAAGGGGAGTAACCACTCCCATGTCCATCACCACCCCAGGGGTGGTGCCCAGAGCTCCTCCAGTGTGTCCCAGACCTGTGCCATTTTGAATGCAGAGGTGTGAGGGCACAATGGAGGACTCTGAGTGGCCAGTGCCAGCAGGTGACCTCAGAGAACCCTCCTGATAGGTGCTTACCTGGTTAGGTGGCCAATCCTCTTCTGAGGGCTATTTAGGGTCTCTCCGGTGGGTTTCTCATCAGATAACGAATGCAAGAGCTCACCAGAGTTCCTCTGCATCTCTCTCTTCGACTTCTGCCAAGGATCGACCATTGACTGCTCCAGGACGCCTGCAAAACCACAACAAAGTAGCAAAAAGACTACCAGCAACATTATAGCACCTAATTCTGCAGGCTTTGTCAACTGTTTACTGGTGGTGCATGCTCTGAGGGCTGTCTGCCTTCACCCTGCACTGGAAGCCAAGAAGAAATCTCCCATGGGTCGACGGAATCTTCCCCCTGCTACCGCAGGCACCAAACTTCTGCATCACTGGTCCTCTGGGTCCCCTCTCATCCTGACGAGCGTGGTCCCTGGAACACAGGAGCTGGATCCAAGTGACCCCGACAGTCCAGAGGTCCTTCTGTCCAAATTTGGTGGAGGTAAGTCCTTGCCTCCCCACGCCAGACAGTAATCCTGTGTACTGCGTGAACTGCAGCTGCTAGGGCTTCTGTGCACTTTTGCAAGGAATCCTTCATGCACAGCCTAGCCCAGGTCCCCAGCACTCCATCCTGCATTGCTCAACTGGCTGAGTTGACCACCGACTTCGTGGGACCCTCTTTTGTAGTGTTGAGACGACCTCAGTGCTCAGATTTCTTGAATGCCTGTTCAAGTGCTTCTGCGGGTGCTTCCTACTTCTGTGTGGGCTCTCTGTCTTCCTGAGTACCCCCTCTGTCTTCTCCTCGAAGGGGCGACCCTCTGGTCCTTCCTGGGCCCAAGCAGCACCCATTATCTTCAACTGCGACTCTTGCAGTTAGCAAGGCTCGTTTGTGGTATTTCTGCGTGGAAACAACTCTGTATCCTTCAGCATGCCGTGGGACATCTTCTGTGCAAAAGAGAAGTTCCTTGCGCCTTCCGTTGTTGCAGAATCTTCAGCTTCTTCCACGCAGAGGTAGCCCTTTTGCACCCTCATCCGGGGTTTAGTGGGCTCCTGCCCCCCGTGGACACTTGCGTGACTCTTGGACTTGGTCCCCTTCCTTTACAGGTCCTCAGGTCCAGGAATCCATCTTCAGTGCTTTGCAGTCAGTTGTTGCCTTTGCAGAAATCCCTATCTCGACTTTGCTGTCTTTCTGGGGTAGTAGGGTAACTTTACTCCTACTTTTCAGGGTCTTGGGGTGGGGTATCTTGGACACCCTTAGTGTTTTCTTACACTCCCAGTGACCCTCTACACACTACACTAGGCCTGGAGTCCATTCGTGGTTCGCATTCCACTTTTGGAGTATATGGTTTCTGTTACCCCTAGGCCTATTGTCTCCTATTGCATCCTATTGTATTCTACAGTGTTTGCACTACTTTTCTAACTGTTTACTTACCTGATTTTGGTTTGTGTGTATATTTTGTGTATATTACTTACCTCCTAAGGGAGTATGTCCTCTAATATACTTTTGGCATATTGTCACTAACATAAAGTACCTTTATTTTAGTAACTCTGAGTATTGTGTTTCTTATGATACAGTGCTATTTGATATAAGTGGTATAGTAGGGGCTTTGCATGTCTCCAAGTTCAGCCTAAGCTGCTCTGCTATAGCTACCTCTATCAGCCTAAGCTGCTAGAACACTACTAATCTACTAATAAGGGATAACTGGACCTGGCACAAGGTGTAAGTACCATCAGGTACCAACTATAAGCCAGGCCAGCCTCCTACAGATTCCAACTCTTTTTAACCTTTCTTTATCTCTGTTGGCCGTTGCACAAGTGGTGTCCTACGTGGACAAAACACAGCTTTTGTTGTCCTTTCCGGAAAAGGAAAGGACAAGGAAAAGGAATGTTAAATGTGCCTATTGAGGCTTACCCTATTTTATCATGTATTAGTGGTAAGAGCACATGCATTGGGGTCTGGACACTAGCACACCAGTGTACAAAGCACAGAAAGTAGCAAACCAATAAAAAAAAATGGGTTGATGATGCAAAAAGAGTGATTATCTAGCACTGCAGTATTTTTGCAGTAGGCAGGAGTCTCTATCAGCAGGGAACAAGATGACGTCTGGTAAGAGAGTGCAGATTGCAATTTCAAAAGCGCTGGTCTCTCTGGCACCAGACCAAGTGCCCCCTCCCTGCATTACACTGGACAACACAGGGGCTTACTGGAGGTTATCACAGGGAGCCAGAAGTGTCTTGTGGAATGGGGGAAGGCCAGTCAAAGGAGGAGAGGTGCCCAATAGACAGGTGGAACAGAGGAGTCACAGGGCTGCAGGGACTCAAGAGGGGTCAAATGGTACATAAGACAATGTGCAGTGGGTGGCGGGTAACACAGGGATATTGAGAGAAGAGATTTATCTGGAGCACTGCAGCAAGGAGGTCTAAGGTGCAGAAGCAGGAGGTATCATGCTGCAGTTGAGAAGACAAAAAAAAACTAGCGCAAAGAGAGTAGATCATGCTCATACCTGCAGAGCATGTCTCAAACACTCACTTCACTAGCGAAAATCAGTTTGTGCAGGAGGTGGGGCATATGATGTTACAAGCAGGTGACAGAAGAACACCCATGCAGCCTGCTCACCCTCCTTTTGTTGGTCCAGTTGCAACACAGATCCAAAAAGAGAGGGGTTAATTGATTCACTAGTTAAGGTCAGTTACAAGAAGGCCATCCTCCTCATAAAGGTGACAAGATTATGAGGCCTCAGGTAGAAGCCTCAGTTAGGGAACAATTGTAGGTCGCATGACTCTTGTGCTAAAAATGCATTCTCATTTGATCGCCAGGCATGAATAAGTGTGGTTTGGGGATAAAGATATGAATAGATACAAATTGGTCCCTTTCAGCTCTACCTAATCAGATAACGCCATGCAACAGGTTGACCCTTTGACAAAACTGTACACTTATTTGTACCACTGAAGAAGTGGGTAATGGTGTAGCACTGCCACATTTCCCAGACCCACGTGTGATGTCATGATCCATTCCAGGTTTTTTCTTTGAATTTTGAAACTTGTATTCTTGTTTGTTCCCTTATTCAACAGGCACAAGTCCCAGAGTTCAAGGAAAAAACCTGTCCTGAAGCAGCACACCACACATGGACCTGGAAAACTTGGCAGCTATGGTAGTGGTCCTACACCTGGGTAAATTTTAATGAGGATAGGTTGCGGAAAGGAAGAGACCCGGGCCTTCATTACTACCTTGGTGGAAAATGCTGCCTACTGCCGTGCTGACGGCGGCCAAGACACTGTGACCGCGGCGTTATACTCTCACTGGTATTATGACCCACACAGAGAAATCCGCCACTATACAGACACACACACAAGTCTGCCAGACCAAAGGTCAGTGATAAATTGGCGGTACCAAAACCCACACCGTTATGCCAACAGAAATATGCCCACAGTATCAACACACACGAATCACCGCGGCGGTCTTTCAACCTCGGTAAACCATTGGCGGTACACACTGCTGCGCTCAAAATGCACACACACTAACAAAACTACACCACATTGGACAATTCAAACTACACACACCTCACACACATACAAACACCACACCCACAAACCCACACCACTATAAAACACACACCCACATTACCCACAACCCTTTCAACAAAAAAAAAGATTGCTAACTGAGAGAGAGACAAGCCAGAGAGCACCCACTCAATCTGAGCCACAGAGGACCATCACCCACACCAGCCATGCACCTCACAGCACACACCCCAACACAGCACTCCACACACCCTCACACATACCACTCACACCACATCCATGGCACCCAAAAGACACCCCAGGTTTTCAGAGGAGGAGCTAAGGGTCATGGTGGAGGAAATAATCCGGGTAGAGCCACAGCTATTTGGATCACAGGTGCAGCAGACGTCCATTGCAAGAAAGATGGAGCTATGGCAGAGAGTCGTGGACAGGGTCAATGCCGTGGGACAGCACCCCAGAACAAGGGATGACAGGAAGAGGTGGAATGACCTACAGGGGAAAGTGTGTTAGGTGGTTGCAAGACACCGGGTAGCTGTACATAGGACTGGCGGTGGGCCCCCTCCTCCTCCCCACAACTAACAACATGGGAGGAGCAAGTCTTGGCAATCATGCATCCTGAGGGCCTTGCAGAAGTAGCAGGAGGACTGGACTCTGGTAAGTCAAATCATTATTATTATATCCCCCACCCTACCTGCATGCCATCACAAACTCCTACCCCTACCCTCAACCCCATCACCCCACTACCTCACATATACCCCACTATCATAACCCACCCATCCCAAAACCAAGCCCTGCATGCCACACCAATGCATGGACACCTATCACAGACCTGCATGGACACCTATCACTAAAGCATGCAAATTAGAGAGAATCGCCTAGCCCACAAAATCACCACTCACACAAGGCAAAGCTGACAGGGCAATCACAACCATAAAGGGATACACCCATGCACAAGATGGCACTGCAAATACAATAACACTGCATTTACATCCCCACAGGACCCCCACTCAACGTCACCGGAGAGGAGGTGCCACCAACATCCAATCCCCCCCAGAAGAGGCCCACAGTGATGACAGCAGCTCTGCACGCCTGGATCACAATGACCACCCTGGCCGATCAGGGAGCTCTGGACAGTCGGTTACCCTGCCACAGTCCCAACCCACCACAGAGCCTCCCCCCTCAGGAAACACCAGCACAGCCCCACCGAGCGGGCCCATACCTATGTTCCCAGGACACGTCAATCAGCAGTGTGTCCACCACTACAGGACCCCAGGCAACCCCACAAACCCAAGACAATCAGAGACCTGGGGTCAGTGGCAGTGGGCACTTGGTTCAGGGGACAGAGGCACTGGACAACAGGGAAGCTGGGAGGACTGCTGTGCGACAGGGGGAAGACAGGCCCAGGGAACCCACTCTCCACGAGGCACTTGTAGGGATCCTGGGAGCATACCACCATTCCTAGGCCACCATTACAGGGGTGCTGGCTGACATGGCCAACTCCATGAGGGAGGCAGTGGCACACCAACAGGCCCCTGACACTAGCCAAACCGAGGAACAGCCCTCCACCTTCCCCCGGCGCTAGTGGACAGGATGCCCGCCACAGGACCAACAGGCCACCAGCACCCCATCCCCTGCAGAAGGAGAACCAGCCTACAAACGGTTCCTGCGATCCAGGCAGAAGCCAGAGAACATTGCCAAGACCTCCGCCAAGAAATAGGACACTCCTGAATGTCACCCTTGTGTCCAACTATGTCACCCTGTCCACCTTGAACTGCCATTGCTCCCCTTCCTATGCCCCCTTGGACAATGCACGTGTGATACAAAGAGACTGGACTCTATCTGGACATTCCTCCACCATCACCCCAGCCCATTGCACATCCCCCTCCACCTCTTAGCACTTAAATAAACACCCTTGGAACAAATACAACTATGGAGTCTGTCAATTGATTGAAATATGTATTAGTTCAACAAGCTATAAACTTTTCAAATCATATTTACAGTTATATATACATTGGTATGACCTGTAGTGGGCAGCACTAAACACACCAGGAGCCAGAGTGGGCCACAGACATCTGAAAATAGAGATGCCAAAGGGTACAGTAAGTGGCCATAGACATAGGGAAATCAGGCTGCCATGTCCAATGTCTAACACAAAACTGCAATGGAAAGTGAAGTTACAGTATCTTACCTGTGTTCCACTGGAAGTACTGTTGTATGAGTGAGCTTCTGTTGTCCACATCTTCTTCCTCTGCCCCCTCTTCCTCACTGTCCACAGGTTTCACCGCTGCCACAAGACCATCTCCAGGCTCATCTTCTTGCAGAAAAGGCACCTGGCGTCTCAAGGCCAGGTTGTGCGATATGCAACATGCAATGATGATCTGGCACATCTTCTTGGGTGAGTAGTACAGGGATCCACCTGTCAGATGGAGGCACCTGAACCTGGCCTTCAGGAGGCCAAAGGTTCTTTCAATGATCCTCCTTGTTCGCCCATGTGCCTCATTGTAAAATTCCTCTGCCCTTGTCCTGGCATTCCTCACTGGGGTCAGTAGCCATGAGAGGTTGATGTAATCAGGGTCACCTGCAAATATTCAAGGGATACCTGTTAGACATACATACACTCTTAGGGAGAACCCCACACCCATATACTTACATCAGCTGAGTGGGGACCATGGGCTCACCTATTAGCCACACCTGGTGGCTCTGGAGTTGAGACATCAGATATGGAATGCTGCTACTCCTCAAGATGAAGGCATCACGCACAGAGCCAGGATACTTGCCATTCACATGGGAGATGTACTGGTCTGCCAAACACACCATCTGCACATTCAAAGAGTGATAGCTTTTTCTATTCCTGAACACTCGTTCATTCCTCCAGGGGGGACAAATGCTACATGTGTCCCATCAATAGCCCCAATGATGTTAGGGATATGTCCCAGGGCATAGAAGTCAGCTTTCACTGAGGCCAAATCCTCCACCTGGGGGAATACGATGTAGCTGCCCATTTGTTTGAGCAGGGCAACACTCTGGTCAACACGTTTGAGAACATAGGCTGTGACATGCCTGATGCCATGGCCACTGTCGCTTCGAATGAACCACTTGCCAGGAAATGGAGCACTGTCAGGACCTGCACAAGAGGGGGGATACCTGTGGGCTGGCGGTTAGGTGAAATCAGGTCTGGCTCCAATTGGGCACACAGTTCTTGGATTGTGGCCCTATCAAGTCCGTAGGTTAGGATAATGTGTCTGTCCTCCATTGTCGCCAGGTCCACTAGGGGTCTGTAAGCGGGAGGATGCCTCCATCTCATATTCATCCTCAGCGGTTGAAGTCTAGGGAGAAAGACGGTGAGGAGAGTGTCATATTCACACATCTATTGAAATATTGAAGCATCTCTTCCTTTACAGAAACAGTATGTGAATTTGAGAGTCAGTTGATGTGCCAACGTCTGCTGAGAGGCAGTTAGGTGCCAAATGGCGGCTGCCTGACCTCTGTGGAGAGACAAGTGGAAATGAGGTAATTCCGCTGCCATTGTGTGCCGTAGCGGTCGGTGGTTGATGACTGCTGCGCAACTTCGCATTGGTTAACATTGGGCCCTATGGGTTCCAGGAGCCAATGGTGATGTACGCCGGTGGTGACGGTAAGCTCCGCCGTGGACGTGACCGCCATTTTCCAACTGTTCACTCACTTGCTACCTGACCTTCAACAGGAGAGGACCTACAATGCAAGGGCTGCTGTGACCTGTGTCTGGAAGAGACAATGGCTCAAGTGTTCGGGGAAAGGGCCCCTGCCTTCACTTCAGAGGAGTTGGAGAGACTGGTGGATGGGGTCCTTCCCCAGTTCACTTTACTCTATGGTTCTCCAGACAAACAGGTGAGTACACTGTGAGCATGATGCGTGGGCCATGAATGTATGGAGTGCTGTGTGTGTCAGCCTCATGTAGGGGGGGGTTGAGAGGTCCAGGGCAGAGTGCTGCATGTATGGTTGTCAATGTATGTGTGTAAGGGGATGAGAGGGATATGGGGGGTAATGAGTGTGACAGTCCGGACGGTATGAATAACCCTTTTTCTGCTGTCTGTTCCCTGCAGTTCATCGCCCATCAGAAAAAGAGTATTTGGCATACCATCGCCAAGGAGGTGCGGACCCTAGGGGTCTTTGACAGATGGAGCACCCACTGCTGCAAACGGTGGGAGGACCTACGCCGCTGGGCACGGAAGACGGCGGAGGCCCAGCAGGGGCGGGCCTCCCAATGAGAAAGGGTTGCCCGTCGTACCCTGACCCCCCTGATGTTCTGCATCCTGGTGGTGGCCTAACAGGTGTTGGATGGGCGCTTGAAGGCATCACAGCAGCCACAAGGGGGTGAGTACAGATTCAGATTCCTGACTTTGCGCGCGTTAAGGTTTTACTTGGGTGGGGGATGTGGGCTGTGGGTGCCCCTAGGCCAGGTGCGAACATGGCAGGGTAGTTCCCTTGTTGGGCAGACTCTGAAGCACTCCAACCCCAATAGCGTTAGTGGCCATCTACTACTGGGCAGGGTCCTGTGGGTTTGAGGTGTGCAGCTAATGGCGTTAGGCAATGTACCCCATGGGCTGGTGACTAGCCTCTTGGGTCACATGACTGGGTGTAATTGAAAGGCTTTGTGATTTCCTCCCGTACAGTTTCACAATAAAGGAATTAGGTGTACCTTGATGGGCCTTCTGCTGGCACGGTGAGGGGGAGAGCTGGGCACAGCCCCATTTGCAACTGAATAGTCAGACAATTAAGAATGACATAAGATCAATTATATGCCTTCCTTGACAACTAAGTCTATGAATCTTCACAATAGACTCAGATATATTGATAAGCATGTCAAGTTTTTCTGTCACAAAAACACAATCATTACCCACACTGATCCTGGCATTAAAATCTCTTTTAATAAAAACCACAAGAGAAGAGGAGGACACAACAATCTATTTTACTAATGTCCCAAGAAACACCGAATATTCTAGTTAAGTAGAGTAAGATGTTGCTCTTAAATATTTGTATAGTAATTATTCAAGTTCTTTCAACCTGCCATAGGGAAAACTTAAAGGTAAGCCAAGAAGGTTCACTGACATTCAAAGAAGTAATAAACTGTGCCAGGAAGGGGTCAGGGATACCCAAACTAATAGCATGCCAGATGGGCATCCTCTTTCCCTTTTCTTAACTGGTACAAACAAGGTTTACAAGCCATCAATATGGGGTGATATGATGTTGCATAATATATGAAATACATCCTATACCATCAATCTTCAAGTCAAACCCTGAAATATTTCAGGAAAAGATACAACAGGGCCCTCATTACAACCCTGGCAGTCGGTGTTAAAGCGCGGTAATACCAACAGGACGGTGGTAAAAAAAATTGGATCACGACCATAGCGGAAACCGCCAAAACATACAGCCACTTTAACACTCCGACCACCACGGTGGTAGCAACAAACACTGCAGCAGTAACTGCCAACAGACAGACAGAAGTCAATGTACCACCCACCCCATCACAACCCGCCCATCTGCCAGCTTTTCCGGGGCGGTCCCAATGCCATCAAAAGCACAGCAGAAACAGTACACAGAAGGGAAACCACTCACCTCTCGACCCTCAAGGAAGAACCAGGACGCCATGGAGTCCGAGCTGCAGGTCATCCCCATACTGGTGTATCTGCTCATATACCAGAAGCACCAACTCCGGCAAAGACGACCACGATGAGTACTGCACCTAGCACACAAGGGAGGGGGGAGGAAAAGAGAGTGACACACACACGCAACATGCAACACCCCCACCCCCAACCACACCCCGAACACCATACACACAAACACATGCAACAACATAACATACACATCCGGTAATCCTCAGGAATAATCCAAGGACAAAAGGAATGGAGTCAAATGAGTGTAATATTAGAAATACTTAGAAATACGTACATAAATAAATGAACAGTATGTACAATACATACAATATATACAAAATTGAGGGACAATGTCCACACAAAAATAGTCCGTGGCCCACTGGGCCATAACACATAGGCCAATGCCACACTTGACTCCTGCCTCAAAACGGAGAGGACATTGCAGGGGCATCAGGCCAAAAACACACAGGCACCTCAGGGGGACGGGGAAGATGGGGGCACCTCAGCTGGAAGATGGGACAACACCACTGCTCCTGGAGGGGGCTGCATGCCCTCTGCGATGTCCTGGGGAGTGCAAAGCCACAATCTCTCAAGTGGGTGGTTTGCCCACTGCTTGGTCCTGGGGAGTGCAAGGCCACAGTGTCTCAAGTGGGTGGTTTGCCCACTGCTTGGTCCTGGGGAGTGCAAAGCCACAGTCTCTCAAGTGGGTGTTTTTTCCACTGCTTGGTCCTGGGGAGTGAAAGGCCACAGTCTCTCAAGTGGGTGGTTTACCCACTGCTTGGTCCTGTGGAGTGCAAAGCCACAGTCTCTCTAGTAGGTGGTTTGCCTACTGCTTGGTCCTGGGGAGTGCAAAGCCACAGTCTCTCAAGTGGGTAGTTTTCCCACACTTGGACCTGGGGAGTGCAAGGCCACAGTCTCTCAAGTGGGTGGTTTGCCCACTGCTAGGTCCTGGGGAATACAAAGCCACAGTCTCTCTAGTGGATGGTTTGCCCACTGCTGGGTCCTGGGGAGTGCAAGGCCACAGTCTCTCTAGTGGGTGGTTTGCTCACTGCTTGGTCCTGGGGAGTGCAAAGTCACAGTCTCTCAAGTGGGTGGTTTGCCCACTGCTTCGTCCTGGGGAGTGCAATGCCACAGGCTCTCAAGTGGGTGGTTTGCCCACTGCTTGGTCCTGGGGAGTAAAAAGCCACAGTCTCTCTAGTGGGTGGTTTGCCCACTGCTTGGTTCTTGGGAGTGCAAAGCCTCAGTCTCTCAAGTGGGTGGTTTGCCCACTGCTTGGTCCTGGGGAGTGCAAGGCCACAGTCTCTCAAGTGGGTGGTTTTCCCACTGCTTGGTCCTGGGGAGTGCAAAGCCACAGTCTCTCAAGTGGGTGGCTCCTACACTGGTTCTGGAGGGGGCCTTGTGCCCAGTGTGCTTCATCCTGCCAATGATAGGGTGAGTGAATGCCTTCTTCCACTTGTTCTGGAGGGGGCCTTGTGCCCATTGATGCAGCACTTGGAGGGTAACAGGTCACTGTCCCTTACATGGGTGTCAGAGCCGTGAAATTTGCAGTTTCCAGGATGCATGATACTCCATGGAGGCAGGACTACAGTCCATCCGCCGGCGGCTATGGCTGAACGGTGGTGGTAGTGCCGGTGCTGGTGAGGGTGCTGCCAGTGGTGGGGGGAGGCTCCAGCCCTTCCCCTGCAGCCTCAGATGGCTGCCCACTGGGGTTGTTGCTGCTGACAGTAGTGGTGCTTGCGGCAGTGCAGGTTAGCGGTGCAGGTGGCGGTGCTTGCAGCAGTGGAGATGGCGGTGCTGGCCGCGGTGAAGGTGGCAGTGCTGGCCGCGGTGCAGGTGGCGGTGCTGGTGGTTGTGCTGGTAGCTACCAGGCCTTCACCTGCAGGCTCGGATGGCTGAAGTGTCTTGGCTGGTGTTCTGTGCCCCTTCCTGCCCTTGGCAAATGGTGGTGTCACCTTGGGTCTGCCTGCTGGAGTCTTTGACGTGGTCTTGCTGGATGGTTGTGGCTCCTTCTCCTTGCTGGATGCTGTACCCTTCTTGACCTTGCCAGCTGACGGAATCTTCTTGGCCTTGACAGGGGTTGGTGGCACACTGGATGGCCTGACGGGTGCCCCCTTAGAGCCTCTGACAGCTGCAGAAACCACAGCGGATGTGTAATTGTTGGTCCCCAATTTTAACTGGTGTTACATATTTTATGTGGTGTCTAGTACACTAACATTCCCCAAAATGTGGTGCTACTCAATAATTATTCCTAATTTGAAAAGAGGTAAGAAAAACGATCAACTTTTGTTATTGTCCAATTTCTCTTCATTGGTACAACGTCTGGACATTGCATATTAGATAGATGCCTTGACTGGGCTATAAGGGAGTCGGTTAAGGGTTAGGTACATTGAAACCATGGCTAAATCTTTAAGTGTTAATCTCCAAATATGTCACCTGTAGAAATTCCCAATATATTGGGCTTTTGTGGACAGGTCCTCTGCTTTTGATAGCATGGACTGGTCCAAAATCTTAGTCATCCTGGACTTGTTAGGTGTTGACAGGTCTATCGGAACCCTTTCATTGTCCCTGCATAGCTGTGTTTCAGTATCAACTAAATATGGAGGAATGAGGAACGTATATCTCCTTTTAGTTCAAATGAGTGTACATCAGGGGTGTATGTTACTGTTAGACCTGTCTGCCTTAGGGTCTTCTTCCCCCAAACTGTTTGCCTCTCCTCCTCCATTTTACTGAACTTAATTTTGTTGGCCTTAGGACCATGTGCACTTTACCATTGCTAACTCATACCAAAGTGCTTGTGGTTGCTCCCATAAAATATGGTTAACTTGGAGTTTACCCAATTGGTATATTTAGTTTACTCTTGTAGAGTTGTACACCATTTGCCCAGGGCATATAAAATAAATGCTACCAGTGGCAACACGTATTATGCCACCCACCTAAGTAGCATCTTAGAACATGTCCCTGGCCTGCCACTGCAACCTGAATACACTTTTAAACTGCCTTGTTGACTTGGCAGTAAATCCCCCTTGCTTAAACTCCCCTTTTATTGCATATGCCACCCCCTACGGTAGGCACTAGGTATCCCATAGAGCAGGGTGTTGTATAATTAAAATGTTGTGCATATAGCCTCTCTTGGGTCACATGACTGGGTGTAATTGAAAGGCTTTGTGATTTCCTCCCATACAGTTTCACAATAAAGGGATTAGGTGCGCCTTGATGGGCCATCTACTGGCACGGTGAGGGGGGAGAGCTGGGCACAGCCCCACTTGCAACTCAATAGTGAGTGTTCTGCCTTCACACAAATGGCCTAACACCTATACATTGTTACTACAGCAGGCTTGGAGCCAGGACAGGGAAGTCAGGCAATTCCATGCACTTCAAATATACTTTCTAGAAGCTTATCCCAACTTCTATAAGAATGGCACCATGGTATAAAAAGGGGACCTTAGACCCCAACTCTTCAGTGTACTTCTGGACCCAATTGGCATATTTAGTTTACTTGTACACTTCTTATTGAGTGATATACCACATACCCAGGACCTTCAAAATAAATGCTACCAGTGGTCCTGCATCACTTAGAGTGTCACCCACTTAAGTAGTATCTTAAAACATGTCCCTGGCCTACCACTGCAGCCTGAATGCAGTTTTAAACTGCCATGCTGACTTAGCACTAAAACTCCCTTGACAAGCCTTAAACGTCCCTTTTATTACATATGTATAACCCCTAGGGTAGGGGCTAGGTAGCCCATAGGGCAGGGTGCTGTGTAACTAAAAGGTTGGGCATGTATCTTTACTTTTTACATGTCTAGTAGAGCCCTTAGCTCTTTTGAACATGTAGCCTGTCTTGGGACATATGACTGGGTGTAACTGAGATTTTCTCCCATATAGTCTCACAATAAAGGGATAAGTGTGCTTCATGGGCCATCTGCTGGCAGGATGAGGGGGCAGAGCTGGGCACAGTGCCACTTGCAACTGAATAGGGAGTGCCCTGCCTTCACACAAAGGGCCTAACACCTACACATTGTCACTTCAGCTGGCTTGAAGCCAGGGGAGTCAGGCAATTCCATGCACATCAACGACACCGTCAAGAAGCTTTTCCAATCTCCCAGAAGGAGGGCACCAGAGTATAAAAAGGGGACCGAAGGCACCAACTCGTTTGTACACTTCTGGTCTGCGGGTGGGACTACCACTGTGCTAGACTGCTGACCTGCTGCCGCCTTACTAAATTGCTGTCCTTCTGCCCTGCTGCCCTCTTGCCTGGTGAAGAAGAACTGGACCTGCAACCTGAAATCACAACCATAAGAGTGACTCTAAAGGGCTAGTTTGCTGGCACCCTGATCTGTGCATCAGGGACACAAAAGGCTTCCTTCAATATTGGACCAGCACCTGAACCCAGCCTGAGAGAGTCCTGACCCTTCAAGTGGTACCCCTTCAATCCTGGACTCTTAGAAGTGGTGCTGAAGGTGACCAGATAGCCAAAATCTAAAAGTGGGGACTTAGAAATGCTTCAGCTAAAATCTGCTCTGAGAACCAGGAGAAGACCGGGACCAACCTGCTTGCAAATTTGACCCAGGTGCATCGCCAGTTAGATTCACTAAGTGGCTTCTCCTGCTATGTTTTTCACCTCAGTACCAAATCCTTTTTAGCGGTCCTTTGCCAAAGGAGTTTCTGGCCTCGTGAACTGTCTTCCGCTACAGCCCTTTACCTCTTCCTGCTGGAGATTTTCAGCTTTCATTTCAGAGGCAAAGTCTGAATTGGAAATCTTCACTGTGGTTTCGACCCAAGGCTATCTGAAGACGACACTCCTTCCTCGAATAACTTCTGTTGCCTAACTCGCTGAACATTATCTTTTCAGAACATTGTTCTTAGAAATTCTTCAAAGTCCGAAGGTAAGCATTGACCTGGCCCAATCCACTTCTTGTATCCAAACTGTGCTCCAATGCTGTCACCATGTTTTGTGATTTTTACCTTGTCTGACGTGACTAGATACAGTTGGTGCTTTGATCTTTTATATGCTAATTTGTACTAAAAACTTTAAAAAATCATTACTCTGGCTGTACTGTTTGGTTTTTGTCATTTTGCTGTCAACTAATTTATTAAAATGTACTCTATTTTTCTAAATTGGTTGGGTTTTTCACTTTATTACTTAACATATATAGGACCAAAAGCCTAGTCACAGCTTCATATCATGTGGTATATGGGGTCATCCAGAAGAACTTCGTTTATGGATGAATCCAAAGGTAACCTTGCCTAGAGAGATCCTTAGGGGTATGATTGCAAGACAGTAGCCACACCTTTTCCATGGTTGAGTTATCTTTATAAGACTGCTTGCCATATAGGCTACATTTTTATTAATGATTATCCATTGAAACATACTGGTGCTACCAAACAGGGAGCAACTAAAATCTATTGGGATCACATAATAACAGACTGAGAAAATGCAGAGCAGGGTAGCCTACAGAAAGGACACATATTTTGACAAGACTTGGTCAGGAACCCCGTTTGGATTGGGCGCTGAGCTTGTATGAAAAGAACTTGTTCACCCTTTTTAAAATATGTCTGATGGTAAGTATGATTAGTTTCCTCAGATTGTGAGCACCATAATCACATGTCCCTAGCTGCCTATGTGATCTCCTTTCTAGTTAGTAAGATATCTCTTTTTTTGACTGTACTTTTCCATGCGTAGACCCATGTTACGATCAAGTTGGGTGAATAATTGCAGATCTGCTTTATTAATAAATTCTACCTTTTTATGCTGTTTCTAAATTTCTTAGGGCTGCTGCTAATATTTGAAATCTTTATCAATTTGCAGTGTAGACCTTCTTTTGATGAAACAGTTAATTGATGTGTTTGTTTTAAGTGTGTATTTATGTTGTATATTGTATTACACAGTGTATTTGAATGTTCTGTTTTGGATTTTATTTGTTTTCTTGACCTTTGGTCGAAATAAACTAACTAAAGGTGCATTTATTTATCACTCTCTCCATGCAGGTCCCAGTATTGTTAGGGCCCATCTAAGCCAGGACCCCAGTGGCAGAGGGGATTAGTTAGGATAGGTGATTTGACAGACTGTAGAGGTGGAACGGATCCCCAGGTAGGTGACCAACATCAGGGTCCACTTCAGCAGTAATCGTCCCATCAACTCAGCATTCTTATCTAAGGAGGGCTGCAAGGATAAAAATATCTGATGATTTTTCTAAATACTAATTCTCAGTATGCAACATTTAGCTCCGCCAAGAGATGAGGGATCATGGGTGCCAAAACCCAAAAATCAAATGAACCCCAATAATCTGGACACTGCAATCTTTTCCTCAACAGTTCAGCTCCATGGATCTTTTATTCTTGAGGCTAAAGACACCACCCTCTTCTCTTAAACTTGACTATGACCCACATCTCGGAATCCGCAGAAATTCAGACACCCACACAAGTCCGCCACACCAAAGGTCAGTGATAAACTGGTGAAAACAAATCCTCCACCGGCATGCCAACAGAAACACACCTATGCTATCACGACCCACGAATCCACGCGGCGGTCTTTCAACCGCGGTATTCCATTGGCGGTACACACCCCTGCGCTCAAAATACACACACATCTCCAAAACACCTGATACAGATACAAACACCACTCCTACACACCCAACACTATATAAAACACACACCCACATCACCCACAAACCCCTACGACCAAACATTTTGACGAAGGCCAGAGAGACTGCACAACATAGACAACCCCACCACACAGAGGCACACAACACCATCACCCACACAACATCCACGCACAAAACACCACACACCACTACACATCACCACACTCATCACCACATAGACCACCCCACACCTCACCTACACCACCCCATGGCACGGCAAAGACACCCCAGGTTCTCTGAGGAGGAGCTCAGGGTCATGGTGGAGGAAATCGTCCGGGTAGAGCCACAGCTATTTGGATCACAGGTGCAGCACACCTCCATAGCTAGGAAGATGGAGCTATGGCGAAGAATAGTGGACAGGGTCAACGCAGTGGGACAACACCCAAGAAATCGGGAGGACATCAGGAAAAGGTGGAACGACCTACGGGGGAAGGTACGTTCCATGGTCTCAAGTCACAACTTCGTGGTACAATGGACTGGCGGCAGACCCCCACCTCCTCCCCCACAACTAACAACATGGGAGGAGCAGGTCTTGACCATTATGCATCCTGAGGGCCTCGGAGGAGTCGGTGGAGGAATGGACTCTGGTAAGTCAAATCTTAACTATCATATCCCCCACCCTACCTGCATGCTCTCACAGACCCCCACCCCCACCCCCTCCCCTATCACTCCAACTCCTCACTAATGTACTAATAACACAAACCACCCATCCCAACACCAAGCCCTGCATGACACAACAAAGCATGGACAACCCTCACTAAAGCATGCCCACAGCAAATACCCATAACACCCCCCAACCATCATCACACAAGCCCCCACACAGGAATGCTAGCACCGGGGTACACGCTCACCCACCCATTGCACACCATGACACACACACATGCAATAATCATGCTTTTACACGCCTGCAGGACCACTACCCAACGTCACCAGACAGGAGGGTCCAGACATCTCTACCCCACCCACAGAAGAGGCCCACAGTGATGACAGCAGCTCTGGCCAACTGGATCCAGATGACCAGCCCGGACCATCGTGGGCCTCAGGACAGTCGGTTCCCCTCGTACAGGCACAGCCCTCCACAGACCTTCCACCCTCTGGTAACACCAGCACAGCACCCACCCAGCGGGCCCATACCTCCGTCCCCAGGACACGTCAATCAGCTGTGTGTTCACCACTACAGGGAGCCCAGGATAACCCACCACCCCAACAACAACAGGGACCTGGGGGCAGTGGTAGTGGGCACACGGTCCAGGGGACGGAGGCCCAGGAACACAGGGGAACTGGGAGGGCTGCTGTGCGACAGGGGGCGGACAGGCCTAGGGAACCCACTCTCCACGAGGCCCTCTCCTCAATCATGGGAGCATACCACCACTTCCAGGAGACAATGGCAACGGTCCTGGCCAAGTTTCAGGAGACCCACCACATGTAGGAGAAACAGAATTTGTGGTTCAGGGAGGAACTCAGAACCATCAGCTCCACCCTGGGCACCATCGTAGGGGTGCTGAAGGAGATACTGAACACCAGGAGGGACATCATGGCACTCCAAGGGGCCCCTGACACTAGCATGGATGATGAACTGCCCACCACCTCTGCCGGCGCTAGTGGACAGGAGGCACCGCCACAGGACCACCACACCAGCACCCCACCCCCTGCAGACGGAGAACCACCCCGCAAGCGGTCCCTGAGATCTAGGAATAGGACAGAGCACGATGGCAAGCCCCCGCCAAGAAATGAGACCACCCTGATTATCATCCCACTGTCCCACTTTGTAACCCTGTCCATACTGGAACTGCCCCAGCTCCAATTCCTATGCCCATATGGGCAGTGCACCTGTGAGACTAATGGACTGGACTCTGCCATGGACATTCCTCCACCATCACCCTTCACCCTTTTACCACCCCCCTCCAATATTTAGCACTTTAATAAACACACTTGAAGCACAAAACAATCTGGAGTCAGTCTGTGATTTTGAAAATGTGTATTAGCAATAACAGTGACAAAATCCGTCCTCAAATGTAATGTCAGCATACCTATGTCACACATCACAAGTCCAAGAAGAATGTAAGCAGATGACACACGTTGGTAACCACACCTGTGCAACCGTAATGGAAATGTACAACTCAGTTACCATATACCGCTTGAAATTGACAGACAGGATAGAGGTAGAAGTGTGAAAGTACTTGTAGTAAGCAAGAATGTGTTCTCAGCTGTGTGTCACTGGAAATATTGCTGGATGACTGAGTCCCTGTTGTCAATGTCTTCTTCCTCTGTTTCCTCCTCATCACTGTCCACAGGCTCCACAGCTGCCACAACACCGTCATCTGGACCATCCACCTGCAGAAAAGGCACCTGGCGTCGCAAAGCCAGATTGTGAAGCATACAGCAGGCGATGATGATCTGGCACACCTTCCTTGGTGAGTAGAATAGGGAACCACCTGTCATATGGAGGCACCTGAACCTGGCATTCAGGAGGCTGAAGGTGCGTTCGATCACCCTCCTAGTCCGCCCATGGGCCTCATTGTAGCGTTCCTCTGCCCTCGTCCTGGGATTTCTCACTGGGGTCAGTAGCCATGACAGGTTGGGGTAACCAGAGTCCCCTAATAGCCACACGGTGCCTCTGGAGTTGACCCATCACATGAGGGATGCTGCTATTCCGCAGGATGTAGGCGTCATGCACTGAGCCAGGGAACATAGCATTTACCTGGGAGATGTACTGGTCTGCCAAACATACCATCTGTACATTCATCGAATGATAACTCTTCCAGTTCCTGTACACCTGTTCACTCCTGTGGGGGGGACCAAAGCCACATGGGTCCCATCAATGGCACCTATGATGTTGGGGATATGTCCAAGGGCATAGAAGTCACCTTTAACAGTAGCCAAATCCTCCACCTGAGGGAAAACGATGTAGCTCCTCATGTGTTTCAGCAGGGCAGACAACACTCTGGACAACACGTTGAAAAACATAGGCTGGGACATCCCTGATGCCATGGCCACTGTTGTTTGAGAAGACCCACTTGCAAGGAAATGGAGCACTGATAGCACCTGCACTTGAGGGGGGATCCCTGTGGGATGGCGGATAGGTGACATCAGGTCTGGCTCCAACTGGGTACACAGTTCCTGGATTGTGGCACGGTCAAACCTGTAGGTGATGATTAAATGTTGCTCCTCCATTGTCAACAGGTCCACCAGCGGTCGGTACACCGGAGGATTCCGCCATCTCCTCACATGTCCCACGTGACGGTGCCTAGGAAGGACAACAGCGACCACAGAGTCAAGCAACTCAGAGGTATGTACCCACAGTCTACACAGAACACGAAACATAATCCAAAAAGTTGTCTGTATGTGTGTTGAGTCCAGGCCTAGGTATGTGTGACGCAGTTGAAAATGAAGCCATGTGGGCCCCTGAAATGGCGGCTGCCTGACCTCTAAACTGGGACAATGGGATGTGAGGTAACTGCGCTGGCGTTGTACACCGTCGCGGTAGGCGGTGGAAGACCGCTGCGCAATGCTGCATTGGTTAACATTGGACCCTATGGGTCCCAGGAGCCAATGACGAAGTGCGCCGACGGTGATGATACGCACCGCCGCGGACGTCACCTCCACGGACGTGACCGCCATTTTCTATCTGTTGAATCACTCGATACCTGATCTTCGACAGGAGAGGACTTACACTGCAAGTGCTGCTGTGACCTCGGTCTGGAAGAGACAATGGCTTGTGCGTCTGGGGAAAGGGCCCCTGCCTTCACTGCACAGGAGTTGGAGAAGCTCGTGGACGGTGTCCTCCCCCAGTACACGCTACTCTATGGTCCTCCAGACCAACAGGTGAGTACACAGGGAGCAAGTTGTATGGGCTAGGCCTGGGTGGAGAGGGCTGGTTGTAAGAAGGAAGGGGGCAGAGTTCTGCGAGCATAAAGGACTGTGAATGCATGTGCCACATGGCAAGGGTAGGGATGTGGGCCACTCACTTTGACGGTGCAGTTGGTAGTGACTTCTCTTCTTCCCCTGTACATGTCATGTAGGTCAGCGCCCACCAGAAGAAGGATATTTGGTGTGCCATCGCCAAGGACATCCGGACCCTGGGGGTGCACCAGAGACGGAGCACCAGCTGCCGTAAAAGATGGGAGGACATTTGCCGCTGGAGCAAGAAGACGGCGGAGGCTCAGCTGGGGGTGGCCTCCCAACGTGGGAGGGGAGCCCGTCACACCTTGAACCCCCTGATGTTCAGGATCCTGGCGGTGGCCTACCCTGAGTTGGGTGGGCGCTTGAGGGCATCACAGCAGACACAAGGGGGTGAGTACAACATCATTCAGCGGACTTTGCGCGCAGTGAAGGTGTCTGGGTGGGGGTGGAGGGCTGTGGGTTTCCCTAGGCCAGGGCGAGTTCCGTAGGCTAGGCCCCTCTGTAATGCAGGCCATGTGGCACTCCACCCCACCTCTGTAGAGTGCCAAGTACAGGTATAAATGCCCCTGTGTCATCTACGTGTGCTGATGTCCACCATAGCCATGTAGGCCATATCTCAGGAACTGCATCAATAGAGCCCAACAGCGCGGGGTAGTGCAGGGGGCTGCTGTGTCTGTATTGTCCGCCAACGGTAGCGGTAAGCCATGCACTCAACCTGTCTTTCTTCTGTTGTCCCCCCCCTTTTTTGTGCTCTCCCTGTTCTTTTGTGCATCAGCATCATCAGGCGGAGGTACAGTGGCACCGGAGCACGAGGGAGCTGCATCCCACATGGCTATGGAGGGCCACACCATAGACTCTGAATACACCAGTGGGACGGAGGGCGAGGGGAGCTTCTCGGCGGTCACAGGATCAGCAACCAGCGACATGGACTTGTCCTCCGATGGGAGCTCCCTTGTGGTGGCGGCAAAATCTGTGCCCCCCACTTCTACAGGTACAGCCGCCACCCCCCTACCAGCACCGCCCTCCCAGCAGCCCCTCAACCTTCGCCCCGTGCCCGCTCACCCAGGAGGGTGGGCATCACCTTCACCCCAGGCACCTCAGCCCCTGCCCCTGTCACCCCTGCTGCCCTCAGTGAGGAGGCCATTGACCTCCTCAGGTCACTCACTGTTGGGCAGTCTACCATTTTGAATGCCATCCAGGGTGTAGAAAGGGAATTGCAACACACAAATGCATTCCTGGAGGGCATTCATTCTGGTCAGGCTGCCCTTCATCGAACCCTGCAATCTCTGGCCTTAGCACTGATGGCAGCCATTGTCCCTGTCTCTAGCCTCCCCCCTCCAAATTCCTCCACCCAGACCCAATCCCCTGTACCCCAGCCTATACCAAGCACACCATCAGACCACACACCTCAACACACAAGGGAAGCTCAGGCAAACATAAGCACCACACATCCCACAGGCACTCACACAAGCATCACACACATACAGACACAGCAACATCCACTGCCTCCACTGTGTCCCCCTCCTCCTCGTCTCCCTCCTCCCTCCCAGTGTCGTCTACACTCTCACCTGCATGCACTACCACTACAGCCACTAGGTCCCGCACCAGCACACCCACCACCACACCCTGTTCACCTGCACTCACCACCCCCACTACCATTTACACGTCCCCTGTGTCCTCTCCCAGTGTGTCTGTGATGCCCCCTCCCAAAGTACACAAATACGGGCACACACCCACCCAACAGCCAACCACCTCACGACAGCCTCCAGCGCATGCACCTGCACCCAAATCAACAAAAGTTACACCTCCTACAACCACCTCCTCTTCCTCCACTCCCAGACCCCCTCCAGCTACCCGTCCCAGTGTTCGTAAGAAACTTTACCTGAGCAACCTTGACCTCTTTCCCACCATCCCCCCTCCAATTCATAGGTCCCGTACTAGCACCTCAGCCAAAAAATCGCCGGTACCAGTGGTGCCTGTTAGAGGTATGTGGAGTGCACCGGGCACCAGGGCAGCCAGTGTGACATGGAGCCACAGCACAGCCAGTCCCCCCGTGAAGCACCAGAAGTTGGACAGTGCCCGACGGGAGAGGGGAAAGACTCCTGCCGGCAAAGCCGCTCACAGGGGTCCTGGGGGGAGTGTCCACTCAGCTGTGACTCCTCCCAAGGTGGGGAAGGGCCAGAAGAAATCGCCAAAGTCTGGGAAGGGCAGCACGGCGGAGAAGACTGCCATCATCCCCGCTGCCCAGGAGGCCACCGCCAGCCCCATCGTCACTGGCCAGGAGGCCACCGCCAGAGTCAGTGCCCAGGAGGGCAGCCCCAACGTCACTGGTCAGGATGCCACCACCAGAGTCAGTGCCCAGCAGGGCAGCCCCATCGTCACTGGCCAGGAGGCCACCGCCAGAGTCAGTGCCCATGAGGGCAGCCCCATCGTCACTGGCCAGGAGGCCACCGCCACAGTCAGTGCCCAGGAGGGCCCCGGCAGCCACAGCCCCGCTGGGCAATGAAGGACCGCCATGGCAAACACAGCTGAACAGGTCATAGACAGCAAAGTCAAGCACCGCTGAACAGGGTAAGCACCGCTGAACAGGGCAAAGACCGCCATGGCAAGCACCGCTGAACAGGGCAAGCACCGCTGAACAGGGCACAGACAGCCATGGCAAGCACCGCTGAACAGGGCAAGCACCGCCAACTCAAGCACCGCTAGCCCATGTGCGACAGGGGCAGTGATGGAACTGGGACCGTCACGGGGAGAGTGATGCACTCTGGGCACCAGTCCCCCTCCAGAACCAGTGGAGAACAGCATCCACTCCGTCTGTCCTTAACAGGATGAAGCACTCTGTGCACCAGTCCCCCTCCAGAACCAGTGGAGACGGTTATCGACTTGAGAGACTGTGGCTTTGCACTCCCCAGGAATGAACAGTGGGCAACCCACCCACTGTAGAGACTTGAGAGCCTGTGGCTTTGCACTCCCCAGGATTGAACAGTAGGCAACCCACCCACTGTAGAGACTTGAGAGACTGTGGCTTTGCACTCCCCAGGATTGAACAGTGGGCAAACCACCCACTGTAGAGACTTGAGAGACTGTGGCTTTGCACTCCCCAGGATGGTAGAGTGGGCAACCCACCCACTGTAGAGACTTGAGACTGTGGGTTTGCACTCCCCAGGATACATCAATGGGCATGGAGCCCCCTCGTGGATCTGGCATGCTGCACTCATCCGGCTGAGGTGCCCCCCCTTCCCTCCCCCTGAGGTGCCTGTTGTATTTCTATCTGATGCCCCAGCAGTGTTCTCTCCGTTTTGCTCAGGTATCGTGTGTGGGCCTCGCCCATGCATTTTGGGCCCAGTGGTCCACGGACATTGAATGGTGCATTACCTGCACTACTAATCGTGATGTATATTTTGTTGAATGTGAAATTATATCTGTATATATTTGGTTACTGTATTTTGATATATTACAATGGTTGAATTCATTTCCTTTTGTGTTTGCATTCTTCCGGGGGGTTTGGGGGTTGTTACTGTAATGTTTGGATATGCATTGGTGTGTGTGTTGTAGTGGGTGAGGGTCGGGGTGGGGGTGTTGCGTGTGTGTGTCTCTGACTTTTGCCTCCCCCCTCCCCTATGTCGTAGGTGCAGTACTCACCGTTGTCTTCGGCACCAGCGTTGATGATGGTCGTACAGGAGCAGGAAGACTATCGCAGGGAGTATTTGGAGTTCCGGTTCCATGGTGTCCTCCTTCCTCGTGGAGTGTGTAGAGGTGAGCGTTTTCCCATTGAAATGGCTGTTTCTGCCGTGTTTTTATCCATGGTGAATCCGCCCCAGAAAAGGTGGCGGATTGGTAGGTTGTGATACTGTGGGTGGTACTTTGTCTTCCGCCTGTCTGTTGGCGGTGACCGCCGCGCTGTTTGTCTGTACCGCTGTGGCGGTCGGAGTGTTAAAGTGGCTGTCTTTGTTGGCAGTTTCCGCCACATAATTCCCATTTTTTTTCTGCCGGCCTGTTTGCGGTCTTACCCCCGCTTTAACACTGTCCACCAGGGTTGTAATGGCCCCCTAAGTGTATCACAGGTCAAACTCAGAAAGAGCATTGATAGCATTTTAAGTAATGAAAATCTCGATCAAATTGGACAGTGTTTCAGGAGGAAAATGAGAAGTCACCTTGATCCCCCCAAACCAGGAGATTTTAGCACAATTTATGCATAAACAATTCGCAAAGCTAAAAACTCAATGTAGCATTATCCTAGTTAGTTCATTTTGGACAAATCAGAAGAAATGGTATCACATGTAATAACTCTTAGCAATAACCCATTTGTTAAAGTAAAATAAATCTTCTGTTCACGCTCTCAGCAACTGCAGTCCAGAGATGTGAAAATACAATATGAAACATTTCTAGACAAAGGCTCATACAAACCAATGTCATCTACAAGCCTACATTGGAACTTCATCGCCAGTCCTTCAAAAAGATACATAGGGAACACAATCAATGTTTCATTCACAATACACACTTTCTAAGCAGGAACATCACTGATGTCATACTCACTGTAGTCTCCGGAAACTGTGAGAAGAGAAAGATTTCAGTTAGTCTTAGATTGGGGGTGCTGAACAGAAGCAGAATAAACAAGAAATCAGAAACTGCACACATTTTCTAATAAAATGGTCTCACTCGAAAATGTGACATTACTAAACTGTTTTTTAAACACACTTCTGAAACATATAATTTTGTTGTTTGAAGTCCAGTATCATTAGTTCATTAGTTATAACCATACACAACAAGAAATGTATTAATTTGCACCAATAATGGCTGATTGAACACCCAAAATCACACATCAGAAAAAACTTTAAAGACCGCTCCCGCTGATTGTTTTTAAATAATCATCAATAAACTTTACTAAACAGCCATTAATCAGTTAGTAGATGTCTTCATCTTCTTAGGTACTCACAAATATTCTTCCATCATGTTCACTTGTTGGTCAACTTTATCTTTGCAATTTTCAATTTCCAAATCTACAGATCCTTTCCTCTCCATCAGGTTGTTACTATTACTATTATTCTTAGTCTTACCACAGACCATACTCTCTAACAATATGAACAGAAGAAACAGAACAATTGCATTATTATAATTATCACAGGCATTAAATCCTATTTAAGAATACTCTCACCCATATTACCTATCTGTTCACCAATCTTACAAAAACTCTTCTCTATCTCACTAACCCAAGTTCCTACAGCCTCCAATACACCAGATTCTTCCAAAGACTTATGGACTGATTACAAGTCTGTTGGTCTCAAGACCGCCCTACTCGCTGTGGTGGTCGACCACTGTGGTTGGGGTGGTCCGACCACCACATTATAACCCTGGCTGTCCAACCACCAGGGGACTGCCATCTCCACCAGGATTTCTGAACCCAACAGGATGGATGACAGCAGTCTTGGTTGAGATCAGCCAGAGCGACGCTGAAGTCAGCGCTGCCCTGATGATTACAACCTTGTTCTCCACCAGCCTTTTCATGGCAGTCAAAACGCTGGCAGAGAACAAGTGGAGGAGGCCACAGAGGGGCCCTATACTGCTCATGCCCATGGCATGGTCAGTGCAGGGTCCCACAGACACAGCACCCTTGAAATGCACATTGATTGCTGTACAGACAGTGCGCATTTCAAGGGTGCTGGTGCACCCTGCATGCAGCAGCACTGCTGCTGGGTCAATTATGAGCCAGTAACAATGCTGTTGCACCTTTCTCATTGGGCTGATGTTCCCGCCCACTAGCCCAGTGGAAAAGTTGTAATGGAGCCAGGGACCGTCAGTACCGTGGCGGTCTCCTTGTCTGGAGTTTGGACTTCAGATGTTTCTGATTGCCAAACTCGTAATGACCACCCTTAATTTCATCAGTCAAAATAGTCATGTTAGTAATGAAAGAATCAATAGCTCTGCTACGATCAGTAATGTTAGTACAAGGCCTCCTAGCTTTATCACCAAACAGACTCCACATTCCTTTGCCAAAAGAATGTCTAAAGCAAAGTGTTTCAGAATACCCATTGTTCATATCACTAAAATGTCCTTGTTCACTGACTTCCAGGATCCTGCTGTATTAATAGCAAGTCTATTTACCACCATGGATAATCATCTGATCTTTACATCATTTATTGCAAATCCTACAGAAGGAACAATAAGCCCTATTATATCTAACACTACCTGCCCATAGCTCTGTTTTACTTTCTTCAAACTAGTCTCATCACCCTTCTCATCTACATGATAAACTCTAGGAAAAACGAAAGCCAATTAACATCATCATACCCAATTTCTAGCTAGATTAAAATAAGCAGTCTTCCCACAAACATAGTAAATCACCTTCATAGTAGGTTCTCCTCCAATCAAATAATTTTCACTAGCTTTGTAAGATTTGTCACATACACTTTCTCCTACAAATTCTACCTTATCTCTCTCTGTAGAAATGTGGCTTATCATACACAATTCACCTCTTCCTTCCAGCTCTGTTATCAATCTAGGATGTAAAACTGATTACCTAAATTCCTCCTCTTACTTGATTTCCTCCAGAACAACTGTCTGATCCTCTAAACTGTTCACTACCCTTATCTCTCTCCCATTATATTCGCTAATAAAATAACACTCTCCATTAGTCAAAAGACAAAAATATTCCTCACCCAGCTTAGTATCATACTTGATTTGTGCAATTACTCTCAAATACTTACATTATTTAATTTCACAATGATCCACTCTGAAAATAAAATTCTCGAAAGTCACATTGAAATCAGTCAAATAATGGGAAGGAAACTCTTCATAGTTAATAATTGCAACTAAAATAGAGTATTAGAATAGAATATGTAATCGGTATCCGAGTGTACATGAAACCTTCCCCAGCTAATTTTAGAATACAAGTGCAAACATAACATTTGCTCACCCTCATAATCTCAATGTACTCCCCAATCATTGCAGAATACACATCATTGTTAAAATACTGTTATTCACAGTAATACCCGATTGAGGGTTATCACTGTTTGAATATGGAGTAGTGAAATGACATGCATACTTTGAGTCACAACATGTATGTTTGGGTGACTGTGCTGTCTATGTTACGTAGTTGTGAATGTAGTATTGTCATTATCATCTACAGGTAGTAGCTCGTTAGTAAAAGAAATTATTTGTATTTTTGCATGTTGCAGCCCTGATGAAGCTTTGATTTGGGCAAAACGCGTTTGATGCGCTCCTGCTCACCATGAAAAATAAAAAACTCATGCACAAGAATCTCACTGACTGGAATTTGTGAATGTGTTTACTCGCACATTTGATGATGTATTGACTCTCTAATTTATAAAAGCTGTCTTATTTTTTTTTATTTGGTGGATAACTCATACAGGTGGGCAGAAGATGTAGATATTCATTGGGACTCACAGGTTGTGCAGTATACTTGTCCTTAGCTACCCTTTTTTACTATTTGTTCTATGCTGTGTCCTCATCGAAGTTAAAAAGACCTCAACTGAGTGTGGCAGGTAGACAATTGACGTATTACCCACAACAATGCATTCATTTTGTTTAATTGCCATGCAAACAGCTGCAATGAATTAAGAAAACCCTGGAAGACTTACAGCTACTGAATCTAGTACAGCAGATAAATGAACCACTGGACCCATTAGTCTTCGGTGTTTCAGAGCAAGAACTGAAACTGCACATCCATCTTTTTCATGGCAAATTGGGAGGAACATCATATTGTGGTAAAGTATCCTGAGTGCAGGTGCGAGACACAAACACTATTATAACTTCCTGAATGCTTAAATCATTGATCATCAAATGGTATTGGATCTTGGACATTGCTACATGTCATTCTCACCAAAGGCCTCGCAATCAGGGAAAAGTTTGGAATCCACCAACAACAGTACTTGAGAACATCAAAATCTCCCTCTGGGTGGCTGGGGAATTTATTTTCAGAATTGCAGTAATGCATTCTTTTGAGACTTTCCTTACACCCTTCTCAGTATGGTGTCTGAGATAAATTACTTCTCTTTACAATACTGCATTTTTGTCCAGGAGACTTTATGCTCCTTTTCATTTAAGTGGTTCATCAGGGCAATTGTATCCAACTTATAGTCTTCTTTAAACTTGGATGCAATTGGTAAATCATCAATATATTGCGCCAGTACTGAGTTAAACGGCAACTTTAGACTTTCTAGATCTTTCTTCAGTATTTGTGAGAAAACTGAAGGACTTTCAGTACGCCCTTGTGGAATTCTGCACCAAACAAGTACTTTATACAAAAATTGACATGCAAGAGGAACTTTGGCTCCTCATGAAGAGTTATTGAGAGGAACGCCTGGCAGAAGTCAGTGACTCTATACCATTCTGCTTCTGAAAGAATTTGAAATAAAATCATTGCAGGACTCGGTATCACTGGACAGCATGGAACAAACGATTTTATTTATTTTTCAGAGGTCCTGAACGATCCTATATTTGCCATTCAGCTTTTTATTTCCCGTCATAGTGGAATTACAAGGACTACCAAGCTCATCTTAAAGAATTCTCTGCTTGATATTTTTTTTATCATCGGCTTCATTCCTTCCTCTGCCACTCTTATAAGCTTGTATTGTCCATTCTTTGAAATATTGCATCTGGTTTTATATTTATTAAAGCTGGTTTTGCTCCCTTAACTAATCTAACCTCTTTCCTAGCATAATTCAATACTTTTTCTATGACAGTATGTCTTAACTCTAGAGGTTGGTCTTCTTTTGTCATTAATGGGTATAACTTAACTTTTGAATATTCTGTACTGTGTTTGAAAACTGAATCCTCATCTTATGCTTCGATTGCAACACCATCCAGCGTGCCGTAAACTATGAAGTTTAACTTACAAAGAAGGTCCCTTCCAAGCTCTTTTATCACTCAAATATGAAACAGGGTCGCCATTGACTCCTCTGTCAATGTATGGGCCATTTTGATCTCCCACTAGGACTGTTGAAAGCAGGAAATCATCCTCCCCTTCAGTACTGTCATCGTGAATTACTTCCTGACAATTCATCATTCATAATTATTGCATTCTATTGATACCCTACGTTGCATTGCATTTTGTTGCTCATATTGTGCTGCATCAATGGAGCTGTTGATATCGGTATTCCAAAAGATTTCTGATTCTGCACATTCTGCTCTAACTTCTGCACATCCAATATCTGCATCTGTGGAACTTGTTCTGAATTTATTTTAATCCTATTCGGGATCTGACTATACTCCCTTTTCCAATGCCTGATTGTCCCACATCAATGACAAGCTGTATGGGACACTTTGATCTCTCTCTAGGACTGCTGCAAGTAGGAAATCCTCCTCACCCTTCAGTAATGTCATTGTGAATTACTCCCTGCCAATTCATCATTCATAATTATTTAATTTTGTTGATACCCTACGTTGTATGGCATTTTGTTCCTCATATTCTGCTGCATCAATGGAGCTGTTGAAATTGGTACTCAAAAAGATTTCTGATTCTGTACATTCTGTTCTGAATTCTGCATATTTAACATCTGTATCTGTGGAAGTTGTTCTAAATTTGCTTGAATCCTGTTCAGATTCTATCTACACTCGCTTTTCCAAAGCCTGATTGCCCCACAAAAATGACACACTTTATTCTTTTTCACCACTTCAACATTCATCTTTACTCCATCATCCCTACCACCTTGCAATCCTTGAATAATTCCATTAATTCTACTTTGTGCAAAATTCATATTTGAACCAATATGATACTGGTTAACATTCATCTTTACTCCATCATTCTTATCACCTTCCATTCCTTGATTAATTCCATTCATTCGGTTTTGTGCAAAATTCATATTTGAACCAATTTGATTCTGGTTCCCTCTCTCAAACTGTTTTGGGTGAACAATGATAAGATTTTTCTTGAGCCTCTTCTGCTTGACCTCAAAATAATCGCTATTATTTTTCACCAACATTAAGATCTCATATAAGCTCTTTGTTTGCCAAAACAATTCACTTTGATTCGTTTGATTAGTAATCTGCGATCTCAGCCCATTCACAAATGCAGAAACAAAACCACTAGCACCATCTTTTTCTGGATTTTTGACTCCACTGTGCATGTTTATAAACATGTGCCAGTCTCACATCATAAAAATGCACTGACTTTTGGCTCGTGTGTATTTCTCAGAATCTAATACTAATTAACATCTGTTTCAGGAATATGTTTTTTCAAATATTATATGTCAGCCTTATATTTGTCACCTACTTCTGTAGCCGGTGTATTATGTGGACCAACCCTAGCTGGTTCTTGCATCCGCACCAAACAACAACTTTGCATTTGAACCACGTCTTCAGCAATTACAATTTCCTTAATAATTCCATTCATTCTATTTTGGGAAAAATTCATATTTTAACCAATTTGATTCTGGTTCCCTCTCCCAAATTGTTTTGTGTGAACAATGAATAGATTTTCCTTGAACCTCTTCTGCTTTGCTTCAAAAAAATCACTATTATTTTTCACCAACATCAAGATATCATATAATTTTTGTTTGCCAACTCAATTCACTTTGATGCCTATGGTTACTAATCTGCAATCTCAGCCAGTTCACAAATGCAGAAACAAAACCCCTAGCACCATCTTTCTTAGGTTTTTTAACTCCATAAAAATGCACCTGCCTCTCATAATAAAAATTCACTGACTTTTGGCCCTTGTGTAGTTCTCAGAATCTTATACTAATTAACATCTGTTTCAGGAATATGTTTTTTCAAATATTACATGTCAGTACTATATTTGTCTGCCCATTCCATAGCCAGTGTATTATGTGGACCAACCCTAGCTGGTTCTTGCGTCAGTTACCAAACAACAACTTTACAATCAAACCACAAGTGTCCATCAACTACAATTTCCTTGCTTTAATTCCAGTCAATCTAATTTGTGCAAAATTCATATTTTAACCAATTTGATTCTGGTTACCTCTTTCAAACTGTTTTCTGTGAACAATGATTAGATTTTCTTTGAGCCTCTTCTGCTTTACCTCAAAACAATTGCTATTATTTTTGACCAACATCAAGATCTAACACAATTCACTTTGATGCCTATGGTTACTAACCTGCGATCTCAGCCCTATCACAAATGCAGAAACAATACTACTAGAACCATCTTTTTCAGGATTTTTGACTCCACTGTGCATGTTTATAAACATGCACCAGTCTCTCATAATAAAAATGCACTGATGTTTGGGTCTTAAGTAGTTCTCACAATCTTATACGATTTAGCATCTCTTTCAAGAATATGTTTGTTGAAATATTATATGTCAGCCTTATGTGTGTCTGCTACTTCCATAGTTGGTGTATTATGTGGACCAACGCTAGCTGTTTCTTGAGTCAGCCAACAAACAGCAACTTTGCATTCAAACAACAAGTCTCCAGTAACTACAATTTCAAATAGCAAATTCAAATCTGTCTACAACATTGGAGAAATATTTGTCAGCTTGCATATTTAATCGTACCACTTTGCCTGGTCCTCTCAAAGCTAAAATTATACATACAGACATACAGGTCAATCCTAGTCCACATTTCATGCACACATTTCCCACCATGAGCCTCTCTAAAAGGAAACTCCATTCCTTAAACTGTTCCTCCTTAAAAATCACTTGCAACATTCTTTGATCTTTCCTCAACCCTTTTCAATTTCTTTTTATTGGCTGTGCTTTTCTTTCACCTTTCTCAATATTTCTTCAAATCACTCCAATCCGGCATTTTCTCAATTAAGGACCTGATTTACATGCTGGCGGTAACTGTCCTGCCATCAACTTTTCATCTGTAACCCCATCTGCCGCCATGACCGTCCATGCACCGTATTTAGATGTTGGAGGTTCCATAGGCAAACGCTAGCTTTCAAACTGCCATCTCTGCCAAGAAATACCACTTGCATCTATGGTGGGAGAGGGACAAGGTGATGTCGGCGGGAGTCCAGTAGCCTTTCCTGCCGTGCAGAGCTGGATGAACCTTATCGTCAAGAAAAAAGTGGTGGTCTGACTTCCATGACTGAGTTGGAGGATTGGGGGGAAAGGGGTGTAAACTCACCTTTTTTCTCCATTCCAAATCCACCTTCGACTGGACATGAATGGACAACACCTGCCATCTGTGCTGCACGGAGAAAACACAACCCTCCCCATTGCCAGACTTAAAGGTAGGGTCACCGCATTACCAGGGTGTACTGTGGCAAGCATGTGTCGGGGACACAAGTGGATGAGATACGGATGGGGACACACTGGCACACAATAAATATTGCACACATGCACAGCTGTTATTATGGTGCCAGTTGCATTCACAATACACACTTTCTAAGCAAGAAGATCACTGCTGTTGCATTCAGTGCGGTCCACGGAAACTGTGAAAAGAGAAAACTTTCAGGGGGTCTTTGTTTAGGTGGGGGAATGACCAGTAGACAATTCAACAAAACATCAGAAACTCCATCTGTTGGACCCGTCAGTCTTAGGATAGTCTTCCTCGAAACGTTTTTCTTCCCCTTGCTATTTTTCTGTGTTTTTGTTGGCCTTAGGACTTTGTGCACTTTACCACTGCTAAATAGTGATAAAGTGCTTGTGCTCATTACCTAAAACATTTTGATATTGGCTCATGCTTGTTTGGCATATTTAATTTACATGTAAGACCCTATTGAAGTGGTTCTCATTCCTAGGGCCTGTAAGTTAAATGCTACTAGTGGGCCTATAGCATTTATTATGCCACACACTTATTTAGCCCTTTAAACATGTGTAAGTTCTGCCAGTACCGTTTGCATGTGCAGTTTTAAACTGCTCTATGTCGACCTGGTAAAATAAACCTTTTACCAGGCCTAAACCTTCCTTTTCACACACACGTCACCCCTGTTGTAGGTACTTAATAGTCCATATTGTAGAGTGAAATAAGAAGTGCAACGTCTACTTTTTAGTTTTATATGTCCCAGTAGTGAAAAACTCTTAGGCTTGTTTTTCACTTCTGCAAGGCCTGCCTCTCCAATAGGATAACATTGGGGTACCTTATAACATCTAATAAGTGATAACTTTCAATTGGGAACAGGTAGGAATTTCTAGTTTGGTGTCTAAAGAATTGTAATTTATAATTCTTCGTAATGGTTAAGCTGAATTTTAAGTCACACTTCTGAAAATACGACTTTTTGATAGTTGTAATTTTCTTGTCCCATCCATTTGATGCCTGCAGCCAGTATCCTGGCTCATATGACTAAGCGTAGCTGGCAGTTGGTCTCTGTGCATTATTCTCAAACAGGGAGGCAAAGGGGGAATGGATGTTGTCAGGATGGGCCATCTCTGTCAGGGGGAGAGGAGGAGCTGTCACCTACCACCCTTGCACCTCACAAAGGATCTACCTCACCACACTCACAAAGGGATTCACACTAGTCTTTTCTGCCCCTAGACAAGATGCCAGGACACAGAGGAAGGAACCTCCAGGCACCTCTGTAGCAGGAGGATTCTAGAAGCTTCCCCTACTTCAAAGTAGACATAGGTATAAAAATGGACCCTCAGACCAATTTCTTTAGCACATGTGTGGACCTGTGGAAGCCTCAAAGGAAGGATTGCTGTGCTGCTCTGCTGCAAGGAGGACTGCCCTGCTGCCCATGTTACTCTGTTGCTCTGCTGTCTCAATGAGAAGAATAGGACCTGCAGTCTGAACCCAGGACCACCAGAATTACTCAAATGCTAGTTGACTGGACTACTTATTAGACCCTCAGGGAGGATCAGAAAAGTATCCAACCATCTAGAACCTTTCACCTGAACTCGGCCTGCTGTAAGTCCTAATCTCCCATGTGGATCTCCTCTGGTCCTGGACCCTTTAAAGTGGGGCAAAAGGTACTTTGGTAGCTAAACTGTGGTCTCATCAGAGATTACGCAGTGCAACACCAAGCCAACACAGCTCTTTGGAGAACCTCATTGGAACTGATGCAGCGTGATGCAGCCTCTACACAAGCCCGCATTGTGGCCTGCACATCTCATCGAAACCACCACTGTGTGACACATCCTCAACAGATTCCTCAGAGTCTCTCATTGGAAACCAATGCAGTGCAATGCAGCCTTGATGCAAGGCCACCTCGTAGACCGGTCAGCTAATTTGAACCACTGCTGCGCAATGCATCTTCGATGCTGGCCTCGCATGGCTTCAAAGGACTGCCACTGAATGGCGCAATCCTCTGCAGCCAGGATTTAGGGTACATTTCTCAATGGGACTAACTTGGTCCCTGGATCTGGCCCATGTTCCATCGCGAATCCTGTCCCTTTGTCCCCGTCCGGCTCGACCAGAAATCTACCATTGGTGCATAGTGCTTTCAAGCACTACTTTTACCTAAAATTGCATATCTCCGGTTCTGTTAATAGGAATTTTGTTGTTTTGGTGTCAAATATTTTATTAAAATGTACTCTATGTTTTTAAATTGCTGGGGGATATTTCTTGTGCTGTGTTTTCATGTAATTGCTGTTTGTGTGCTGCATAAATTATTTGTGTATTGCCTCTAAGTTAAGCTTGACTTGTTTTGTGCCAAGCTACCAGAGGGTTGAGCAAAGCTTTATATAGTGACCTTAGCAGTTCACCCTGACTGGGATTGTGGCTGTTGCTTGAGCAGGGTTTTCATGTCACTCAACCAACAACCCGAGTTCTCAAAGAATCAATTTTCTAATAAAATCGTGTCTCACTCGAAAATGTGGCACAACTAAACTATGGCCCTCATTATGAATCTGGCGGTAATCACCGCCGACCGCCACACTGACAAAAGATGGCAGTGGACTGCACACCGTCGAATAGTGATGCCAAAAAACACAGTCCGCCCAAAAATTTACAACCTCCACTCACCGCCAGGGCCTACGACGGCGGAAAGTCAGGACACAGCACCCCGCTACCCCCATCCTTACAACTCCCCCACCCACCAAATAATGATGCACAAATCAGCACAGCGGACAGTGGATGTTGAACGGCCATTGGTGATAATGACTGCTGCGCTCTGAAATGGGAACCGCCAACAAAAGAAGCACACATTCGCAATTTTGAAAACCACACAACTGACACACATCCACACCACAATAAAACACACTCACACTCAACCCACAATCCTTTGCAACACCAACAGCACCACAGAAAACCACAACACAACACAACACACATACAAACAACCACCACACAAGTTACACACACAAAACACACCCACAATACACACCATAGAACCCCCTAAGCACCCCCACTTCACCGACAGGGAGCTGAGGACCATGGTGGACGAAATACTCAGGGTTGAGCCGCAGCTATTTGGGACACAGGTGCAGCAGATGGCCATGGTCAAGAAGATGGAGCTATTGCAGAGTAAAGTCAACAAGGTCAACACAGTAGGAATCCATCCACGCATAAGAGAGGACATGAGGAAGAGATGGAACGACCTGCAGGGGAAGGTGCGTTCCATGGCATAACGACACAACATTGCCGTACAGAAGACTGGCAGTGGTCCCCCACCTCCTCCCCCGAATACACTGACTGGGAGGAGAGGGTCATGGCCATACTGCACCTGGAGGGCCTCACTGGACTCCCTGGAGTACTGGACTCGGGTAAGTCAACTACACCTGCAATGCATGTATCACCCCATCCCTCTCACTACCACCATCCAGCCCACAACACCCACACACACCTACTGATGTCCCCTGCATGCCCACAACCCCCCATACAAACCACTATCCAGCCCCCTGTGCACAGTCACCAACCCATGCATGAAATGGCAGGGGCCCCACAACACCCAGAATGCACAACTCCCCCCTCACCAAATGCATCCAAAAGAACACCAAGGGACCCTGCGTGCCACCAAATGGGAATGGAACCACCAATAACTCCTAAGCAGAGCTGCAGGGACATGAAAGTGCAGGATACCCACATCTCTATTCTCACACCCACAGGCACCACCACCCATGCCACCCGGACGGAGACGTCAAGGAATGTCAGTACTCCACCTGAAGATGAAGGCCCCTGGCAGGAGATCGTAGAGGGATGCCTGGACACAGAGGAGAACCCTGGCCCATCCCACAGCCCTGGACACTCACCCCCCAAGTAGCCTCACTCAGCCACCACCATCAGCTCTGGCCCAATGCCCTCACACCAGTGTCACCAGGCCACAGACTGGCTGCCTACAAGTAAGAGTCCTGAGTCTTCACCCACCACCAGGCAGGATGAAGATCGGCCCAGTGCAAGTGGGACTGCCAGGCCTGTGCAGGGGACACAGATACTGGGGGCTAGGGCTATTGAAACAGGAGCAGTGGGTCAGTGGGGGTGGGGCAAAGAGGGATGCTGCTGCCCAGGAGGCCATTGCTGAGGTCCTAGGAGCATACCACCATTCCCAGGACAGGATGGACCAGATCCTGGCCACGCTGGAGGAGAATCAGAGGCTGAAGGTAGCACACCATCACAAGGCCATGGAGCAATGGAAACACCTCAGTGCTACCATGGACACCGTTGCAGGGATGCTGCAATGCCAGTACAACAGCCAGCCTGAGTCCTCCACCCAACAGCAGGCCCCTTACACTAGCCAGGACAATGCCCTGCCATCCACATCAGCAGCTGCTAATGGACTGGTGGCACTGCCAGGGACTCACGGGACACCAGCACCCCTTCCACTGCAGCCCAACTTTCCCCTCGCAAACGTGCCCCTAGACCCAGACATCCCTTTGAAACACCAGCCAAGACAAACCCACCTCCCTTGTGTGCCACTGAGCTACCTTGTCGACATAGCACTGCCATTGCACCATCTTCCAATGGCCACATGAACTATGCCCCTGTGCAACCAACAGCTGTGGAAATGTACCTGAGTATTTTGTACACCATGTGCCAACTCCCTTCCACTGTTTCATCAGTCATGGATGTGTTTTGTTTCAATAAAAAAACACCTGTGCACTCAAAATATCTGTCCTTCATTTATATGTGTGAATATAGTGGGCAGTTTACATCATAATGCTCTTTTATTGCAGGAGGGGGTCTAACAGACTGCAGTGTTCCAAATATGTCACCCTGTACATTCCATTGCTATAACACACATCTCTTTCTTCATATATGAAGTCTACACATCACTGGTAAGGGACACCACAGCACTTTGCACATAAGTCACCCTGAAACAATGCAGTAAACCCATTGGTAACATAGAACACTACCTGAAAGTCACTGGAAGTATAGCCGGATTAGCTGGGTCTTGAAGTTGATGTCTTCCCCCTCCTGTTCCCCATCACTCTCATCCATCCTCTGAGGTGGCAGGTCTGGTTGGACAGCCTCCAACTCATCCAGTAGTGGAATAGCTTTCCTCAAAGCCAAATTGTGCAGCATGCAGCAGTCCAACACTATCTGACACACCTTGTCAGGGACATAGCACAGGGACCCTCCAGAGAGATGAAGGCAGAAAAATCTTGCCTTAAGGAATCCTATGGTTCTCTCAATAACCCTCCTAGTGTGACTATGTGCCTCATTATAATGGATTTCAGCATCTGTCCTGGGATCCCTCACAGGTGTCAGGAGACAATGCATGTTTGGGTAGCCAGAATCCCCTGCAAAAGTGGGCGAAAAAGGGTTGAAACACAAAAAATCTGCCTCATGGAGGTAGGCTGTGTTCAGCGCCAAGCACCTCTTCGTTGGATAGCATTGGCTTCTATGGGGAAGCAGGGCCAATCAGGATCACCGCCGGTGATGATGGTGCACACCACCGCGGTAAAGAGCGCCATTTTGTAATGCCCTTGCCACTTGACTGCTACACCTCGAGAGGAACGGAACTCCACTGCATGAGCTGCTGCGTCCTGACTCTGGGCCAAGTAATGGCACGTGTCACAGGGGAACAGGCCCCGGCCTTCACCACGGAGGAGCTTGAGAAGCTGGTGGATGGGGTCTTACCCCTGTATGCGAAGCTGTATGGGCGACCAGAGGCTCAGGTAAGTTGCTATTAGTCCTCCTTGAATGTGTGTGAATGTGGCGGATGCGTGTAGGCGTTGTTGGTGGCTGTGTGGATGCTTACCCATGATGTGTCTTGGAGTTGCCGTCTTGGCTATTGCCAATATGTGTGTCTCCATGGCCCAGGTGAGGTCAAACTGGCATGGCATTTGTGTATGGGGCACCCACACTGACGTCTGTTTCTTTACTCTGTGTGTCCCATGCAGGTCAGCACCCATCAGAAGAAAGGAATGTGGCAAGCCATTGCCAAGGAAGTGCTGACCCTGTGGGTTTACAACCGGCAGAGCACCGACTGCAGGAATCGGTGGGAGGACCTGCAGCGCTGGGCCAGGAAGACCAGAGAGGCCCAGATGGGGACGGCCTCCCAACGAGGGAGAGGTGCCCGTCGGACCCTGACCCCCCTAATGGCCCGCATACTGGTAGTGGCCTATCCCGATTTTGATGGCAGCACTGCAGCCACAAGGGGGTGAGTACCTACAGTAATGTGATGCTACTGTGCTGAGTGTAGTTAGGTGCCATAGAGTGCATGCAGTATAGTAGCAGGCCCATAGACAGGTGTGTCCCTGCAGTCCTGCCCCCCTCTACGTCCGTGGGATAGTGTCCTTAGATAGATATGGCTGGGAATGTAGGCCTGTGAGGGGTCCCCTGTTTGGGCTATTGGTTAAGATGTAGCCTCATGGATTGGCAGATTTGTTGTCTTGCCAACGGTTCTCATTGTGTCCCATTGCAAAGTGTTACGGAGTAGAGGGCCAGGATGGTCATGTAGTGTACTGTGGGATGTTGCCTAGCAGTCAGAGGCACATTGAGGTGATTATTCTGTCTGCTTGGGGCTAGTGCATTAGATGGGTGGTAGTGTATCTGTGCCAACAGGTATTTTTGCTCTAGATTTGACCTACTTCTTTTTTTGTCCCCCCCGGGTTTTGTGTCCTTGTGTGCTTTAGAATCATCAGGCGAGGGAGCTGAGGCACCGGTGAGTGGGGATGCTGCAGCCCATGGTTCCCATGAAGCAGAGTCCACCGAAGCCAATGGGACCAGTGGGTTGGAGGGCGAGTGGAGTACCACGGGGGAGGCAACTACCACTGGAGGTAGTGACTTAGACACCTCCTCCGATGGCAGCTCCCTGGTGGTGGTGGTGGTAGAGCCTACTGGGCCCAGCCATTCCTTAACATCTTCCACCACCCCATACCATCACCGCCCTCCCAGTAGCTCCCCAGCGTGTCGCCTTGTGCCCGCTCACTGAGGAGGGTGGGCGTCTCCTTCATCCCAGGCACCTCATCTTCTGCCCCTGTTAGCCCTGCTGCCCTCACTGAGAAGGCTATTGACTTCCTGAGAAGCATCTCTGTTGGTCAGACAACCATTGTGAATGCCATCCAGGGGCTGGCATGCCAGATGCAGCAATACAATGAGTTCCTAGAAGACATTCACTGTGCCATGTCTGGCCTCCAGTGATCTTTTCAGGCTCTGGCCTCCTCTTTGATGGTAGCCAGTGTCCCTGGTCTTTCCATCTCCCCTCCCACAACCTCTACCCCTTCCAGTACCTCACTCCCTTTTCCCATCCCAAGCACACATCCAGACAGCCATGCACCCAAATCAATACCCAAGAAGCATGCAGACAAACACAAGCACCACACAGTCACACACCCAACACTCAAAGGCAGACACAGCAACATCAGCCACCCCCACTGTGTCCACCCCCCTCCTCCCAGGACACAGAAACACTCCCAGACACTCCTCACACATCCACCAAACATGGCCATACTGTACAGGCACCTGCCTCCAAGCACAGCAGACTTACACCTCAAACCTCCATTCCTGCATCCTCCACTCCCAAACCTGTCTCCAAAACCCTCCAGCTGCACCTCGTAAGCTTTCCCTCTCTCATGTTGACCTGTTTGAACCCACTGACCCACCTCGTCTTGTCCCTAAACTTTCCCTTGGTCTCCTGAAACCCACTCCTTCCTCATCCAAGTCTTCGCAGTTCACCCTACCCATTCCTGTGCCTGTTCCCCAGAGAAGAAGAAGGCTTGTGTTGCCCCTGGTCCCTCTGCCACCCCCCGGTCCAGGCCCATTCCTCCTCCTCCCAAGGGCAAGCCCAAACCCTCTCACCTTCAGAACCTACACCCAAGAACCCCCCTTCTAAACTTGAGTCCCTACTCGCCACCCCCTGCCCCTGAACCCTGAGGTGCCTGGCTGCCCCATTGATGCCCCTTCTCATTGGAGTGTTCCTTTATATCATGGGAGTCAAGTGTGGGCTATCTTTGCCCTACCGGGACTTTGTACTGGCCACTCGCTTTTTGTAAATAGTTTTTTTACATTAAAATTTGCTGCCCAGCCGACATATTGGTGCTAAATTGAGCCATTGTGCGGCATTTCACTGTGCGGTGTGGTGTGCACAGGTGTGTGCATTGGTGCAGGCATTTGTTGGCCTGTGGTTGGTAAGTACATTTTGTTGGGTGAGTATGGCTTGGTAAGGTGGGAGGGGTTGGGTGTGCTTAATTGTGCCATTTTATCTCTTGTGTGCTAGGCTGGGGACTTACCGTCGTCTTCGTCGGCGGTCACGGTCCTGGAGTAATACGGCAAGGAAAAGCACTGGCATTATTTCCAACTCTCGCTCCATGTCAGAATCAGCGTGTTCTGAGGGCCTCCAGTGAGTGTTTCCCTTTCATATGAGTCGTTTCCGCCAGGCTTTGAGTGGCAGCGGTTCCCGCCACAGAACTGATGGCGGTGTGGTGTTCATAATATGCTGGTCGGGTTGGGTCCTTCCGCCAGTCTGGAGGTGGACTCTGCCATCGTGGGCAGTGCTCGCAAGATGGCGGAGGGTAGATGGGCCACTGGCTGTTTCTCCTACGCTTCATTGTTTGGCGGCCTGCACCGCCGGTCTGTTTGTGGTAGTTACCGCTGGTGGTGCGGTCATTACAACGAGGTTCAAAATGACCGCTATTGTTTTAAACACACCCCTGAACCGTGTACTTTTGTTGTTTCAAGTTCAGCTTCATTAGTTCATCAGTTACAACTACATGCACCCTAAAAGTTATTAATTCACCCCAATAACTTATCACCCAAAATTAAACATCTGAAAATGCTGAACCGTGAAGACAAAGGGCCTCATTGTGAACATGGCGGTTCAGACCACCATATAATATACAAGGGAGGGCCCCCATAGGTGGCCCACCGCCACTGCCAGGCTACCACGGCAAGCAGCGCCGCCATCCGGATAATGAACCCTTTTTCCTCCAGCCTTTCCGTGGTGGGTTCCCCCACCACGGAAAGGCTGGTGAAAGGGGTGCTACCGGGCCCCGCTGGGGGCCCCTGCACATGGCATGGGCAGTTCAGGGGCCCCCCGTGCAGTGCCCCATCGCGCAGGTCACTGCCGATTTACGGGCGGTGATCTGCGCGACGGGTGCTGCTGCACCTGTTGTACTGAGGCACTGACGACGGCTCCATGTGAAGCCGTCGAAAATGTCCCGGCCCTGCATTCTGCTGGGCTGGCTGGTGGAGACATTGTTTGTCATTCGGCCGGCGGGTTCTCAAGGAGGCTGGCGGTCTATGAAAGACCGCCTGTATGAATACAGTGGGGTTTCCCTCCGTGTTCATAATGAGCCCCAAAGTGTCTGACAAACAATCAAGCACATTATTTGCATCCATGGTCAGCTTAAATATACTCTGCCCTATCTTGAGTCGAGGCTGGAACACCTATTTGAAAAGCACAAAGAGATAAGGGGGGCAAGAGGAACACTTGATGCATTCCATCCCTATTTCTGAGTGTGCGCAAATAAAAACATTAATCCTCACACTGGCTGTGGGATGAAGATACCCCACTGGCACACAAGACATGAAATTGGGCCACATTCAATATGCCAGAAGAGTGTCTTCAGCCCACCCAGTCAAAGGGCTTTTCAGCACCTATTGTGACAATAACTGCAGTCCACTTTGCATGCATAATTTAAAATGTTCTTTGTGTTATCAGCCCACACCAAAAACATATAAAGTATGATTGGTATGGATAAGAAAGAGTAGGCATTAGCTGGCTTAATCAGGAATTGGGAGTCCTCTGAACATTTTCACTTTGAAATTTAAAAACAGCATGGGCCTCTGCACACTGCACTGCATGGGATCTTTTTCCGTTTACTGATTACTGAGATTCTAGCTTGTGTGATAGACTGCATTACTCTGCCCTGCAAGGAGTTGAAAAGATTTGTGATTACTGTTGCCAGCTGTATTTGTTCAAATGGATGTCTGTAAAGTTACCAGCATCTAATGCATCTGCCAACTTCAACTAGTTGATCCCATTTTCTGCCTCCTCAATTATAATTGTAGCCTCAAATGTCCCTGTTTCTTTTAGAGAAAGCCAGTGGGCATTGTTTTATTTAAATAAGTGTCAATCAGTTCTTTCCTGCTCATATATATAGTTTATATAATCTATAGTTTTTTACAGAAGTGTCTGCACATCATTGCCTGTCCTTTGACTTTGCATATTTTAGTGTCAAAGGACCATTAAGTGGTGCAAGCTCTTTAGGGGGATGGGTGGACTCACTCTGCTCTTGCAGAAGAACCTGGACCTAAGATGAGTAGCTGCTAGTATCACAGCATCTTTCCACATCTTGGATTTTCTGAAAAGGTACAAGCAACAGCATCATTCAAACTCTCAGACCATAACTATGCTAACAAACAACACCTCAGCATTCCACTCTCAACTGCTGTAGTGGCCCATGGAAGTCTATTTCCCATCTTTTGTTCAGAAACCCCAAATGTTCAGGTGAGCCACAATCCCAATTTCTCCCCATTAGAGGTCAACTGAATCTTTGGACTTGATGACAAAGTTAGACTACAAATCAATGACATTATCATCGACAATAATAAACACCATGAATAACTCAACACTAAAACGAACTTCAAACTGAATAAAGTTTCAAAGCTTTATTACAATCTCAAAATCAATGTTAATAAATGGTGCGCAGAACTAAGTTATACACATACATGAAAACCATAGGCTGACCAAAACATCTGAAAAGATTCAACTTGCTAAACATCAATACAGTTAAAAATTCCAAAATAATTATATAAATTAGCAATAACACAATATGAACATTGTTAGCAGATGATGGTGACATTAGGGAATATCAAAATACAGATTCAACAATCAATGTCAGAGCTGAGCCAATCCTTACAGTAACCAGAATTGAGACTTGCATGTGTGGGAGCGGGCTAACACATGCTGGTGAAAGCAAAAATAAAAGAAGGCAAAGATAATTTGGAAAACATCTAGCTAGGGATAACCAATTATAAAAACATGCTGGTGTAAGTTACTAACTGAAAAGGAAAACAAGAAACAATATTTAATTATACCTCTCCTCATAGGACAGCAACAGGAGTTGATTCATCAAGTGAAGTATTTACCATCTTCTGGCGTCGGTAGGAAGCAGCATCAGGGCAGTGCAGAACATGAGCTGCACTTAGGGCGAATCAGCAGCTCAGAATTAATTGGCCTTATTAGTAATGAACCACATAACAGAATAGGGCAGTTCAGATTATGATGAGAAAACTCATCAGGAAACTCAAAACAGAAATGTGAGAGAGCAGACTTAAGAACATAGAACTGACTTTCAGTAAAGCTGGCGATGGACTGACTTCAAGGAAGTTCAGAGGGGTACTGCTGCCGATTTCAAAGATCTTCACTAATTAAAATAGCCAAAATCCATTTGGTTGGTCCATCTCGTGGGCACACACTGGTCATTGATTTCAGCATCCACTCATTGTAGATGGCACCACCAATTTTTGCAACTTTATGAAAAGTTCACAGCAAATGCTATTGTTTCTACTATGACTTCATACTGTTTTACTAAAATATTAAATTTCTAAAAATCTGCAGCATGCATTTCTCTTTCCATGGCAAACATTAAAGTGAGCTAATATGCTTTCATATAAGCTTCATGAATCTTCCTGTGCAATTTAGCAGCTAAAACAAATATTGTCACATTAACTAATTTTGAAACACATGTTTCCCTAGAGTACAATGTTACATTCACATTACATTTTGCAGCCTAAAAAAATGAATTCAGGTCAAAGGACACAGCGTGACAAGCAGACTTTTTCAATGACTACTTGCAGAATGATGATTTCAGGCCTATTCACATTAATGAAGCTTAAGCACTTTTGATGCATGTCATAGTTTAACAAACCTACTGCACACCCATATATATTCAATTCAAATATGCAAAGCAAATTATTTATTGAACATCATCTATATTATGTCAAAGCAATTTTAAACGTATATTTATTTCACACGTTATGAAAGCTGTTCAATTCAATATGAGTGTGTTTAATTCAAATTCAGTTTAATACTCAAAATACATTTTATTTCTACTATCTCTACTTAGAAACAATACTTTTCATGTTAATATTAATTAATAATTCACTGAAAAATAAATGCACAATGTTTTTGTTACACATAGTGTCAGAAATACGACTAGTAAGCACAAATGGCTCATTAAAATTCAATCGTGCACATTTTCGTTTGCATGTTATTTTCCGGTTGATCCATTTAAAATGCATGTTTGTTAGCTGCCGTATGCTACTTCTATGCCACTGATTAATTCTCAAAGCTTGATCTCTCTCACAACTATTAGAAGGCTACAAGGAATCAAAAATTCACCAGCAAGTCTACTTCTAAATGTAAACAGACACACCGACATGTCTCTGGTCCTGAAGACTCTACATTGGGTCTCAAAGGCAAGGAGACTCTCTTTTAAACTACTGTGAATCACACACAGGGCTATTACTTGCAAAGAAGCAAAATTCAAAATTCTTTGAAGCAAAAGTCACAAAATACTCCTAAAACAGGAACTTGCATTCCAGACTGCCACTGCAGTTAATAATTTCTGCTTCTTAGAAGTAAACCACTGGTGGCACTACTTTCTCCATTGAAGTGGCAACACTATGGAGTTCCCGAATTTAAAAAATGACAGCCACTGAAAATCATTTAGAGTTCAAAAAGATGGTTAAGGCCTGGGTATTCCCAATATGATCCAATAAAGCATTAACTATTTTTATCTGCCTTCAGACAGATACCCTCCAGGATACTGTGAGGTCAATGAAGTTCTAAAGCAGCAGAATCTCTGATGACCAACCCCTAATACCAGGGTGAACCACAACCCCCTAGAAACCATTTACCCATGCATCTCTCTCAAACACATAATGAAATGAACGATCAATGCAAACCCCAAGACCTGTTCAGTCGACATAATCTCAAACCTATATCACTTGCTAACCAGACATGCCACTTAACTTAGCACCTTATGTTTAAAAAAAGTATGAAGTCAATCAATTTCAAGAATGTTAAATATTTATGTAAAAAAGAATAGGCTGTATTAACAACTGCCCTACAATGTAACAGCTTTTATCACCTGCTCACATGTAATCACCTCAACCTTTCTTTTCTATTTTGTTTTACTTCTTCAGATTACAGCCTCTCTCATTATTCAAAAAAGCCTGAATGAAAATGAACATGATTTATATTTAGGGGTTATGCTGTCTTTTGCCTCGCTTTATGAATGGTACTCTCTTTACATTCCATCCTGTGCCTGCCTCAGTACCACTGGGTGTACCCTGTTCTATCACATTCCTCCCACCTTGCTTTCTACTATATGTCAGTAAAGTACCCATGCCTCTCCTTACAAATCATAAACTCTCTGTTCGAAAATGGCTTCTCTGAAGGGTGACCCGAAACATTTTGCCTTCCTCCTTCTCTTTTTCTGCCCTTGTTTTTGCTGGTGTTAGGACTCTGTGCACTTTGCCATAGCTGACCAATGCTAAAGTGCTTGTGCTCCCTCCCCTAAACATGGTAATAATGGCTGATACCAAGATGGCATTTTAATTTACGTATTTGTCCCTAGTAAAGTGCACTACATGTTCCTGAGGCCTGTAAATTAAATACTACTAGTGGGAAGGGAGCACAGATTGTGCCATCCATACAGAAAGCCCCTTAACCATGTCTCAAGTCTGCCATTACAGGGCATGTGTGCAGTTTACTTCCCTTTTGACTTGGCATGTAAAACCCCTTGCCAACCCTTAAACTCTCACTTTATTACAAATGTCAATCCCTTAGGTAGGTCCTAGGTAGCGATAGGGCAGGGTGCTATGCAACTAAAAGGTAGGATATGTACCTTTCGGATTTACAGGTCCTGGTAGTGAAAAACTCCCAAAGTCATTTTTCACAACTGTGAGGCCTACCCTTCACATAGGTTAACAATAGACATTTCTTGATAAACTTTTAAGTTGTAATTCCTGATTAAGGAGGAGTAGCTAGGTCATGTTTTATATCGTTGGAATAGTAATGATAAATTCTGTTTACTGGTAAAGATGGATTTAACATTACTATTTTAGAAATTATACATTTAGAAAATAGGTATTTCTCTGCTCTTATATTTCTGTGTGCCTGTAATGTTCAGGAGCAGAATTGGCACATAGCTCTCTGAATCAATGCAACACTGTGTTGGACAGATTGACGCATTGCCATCCCTGTGAGGACACGATCCACCATGCATCTCGCTGTTGTGACCGGGAAAGGTACCTTTTCCCCGGGATCGCTGTGGGTCCTGTACCCGGCATGGGCTCCATCATGCTCAGTCCGAACGTTGACTTTGTCCATGTCCAGCATGACCTAAAGTAACCAGAGCTATTTAAATGTATTCTTTAAAAATTCATATTTTGACTTCTACATGTTGGATTCTTGTTGCTCTGGTCGTATTTTATTAATAGAATAATCTATTTTCTAACTGGTTGTGGAGTCTTCTTGTGGTATTTTTACTTTGTTACTCTATGAGTTAATGCACAACTTGCCTTTTAAGTTAAGTCTGCCTGCTCTGAACCAAGGTACCAGAGGGTTAGCACAAGATAATTTAGGCTGTGTTGTGACTTACCATAACTACGATTGGGATCCACACTTTGATATGGTTCATGCCTCTGCCAACTAGAAACCCCGTTTCTAAAACTCTCCTTCTGAAAAACTCGTCCTGCAACACCTACCTTTTTCTAACCTATTAACTCATCCCACTGCCATAAGTCACATTTTTCTTCTGTGTAACCTCCTCTTGTAATCTCACAATAGCTAACCTCCTCCTCCTTATTTACTTATCCTGTTTTTACCATTTACATTAACTTTCTCTCATAATTACACATACCGCCTGTTAACTTAATCCACCACTAGAAACTCAAGGAAATGCTTTAATTTCCACAGAGCATAACTCTAATCAATAACCAACAAATTTTCAGCAAGAATCAATACCCAATGGATTAACAACTAACTTTGCGTTACAGTATAGCATGCTACCTTCCATGTAGTGCTTCAATGCCCCATGAGAGGTAGTAAGTGCTAAATAAATTATGTGAATATATTACAATCATCTCTGAAATTCATGCCATGGGTTAACAGCAGCACTCCATCCATGATTTATGTTTTTGTACAAGAGGTGGAGCACCTAACAACCACACGCCTGGCATCAGGATAGGCTTCAGATTCTATTCCATCAAGACTTTCAGAGTTGTGTGCCTATTGTCCTACCTGACGTTGGATCTTTTATGAAAGCACCAATGAAACAGTCCATGTCCTTTTTCAGTTCTATATGGCTTCTGTAATTCTGTTACTTAAAAAGCTGTCTCTAGGGTCAGAAAGTTTTGCAAACTATTGGCTGATCTCATAATTGACCTTCCTATTAAATTTCAGAAAGGTCAGTCTATAACCTATCATAGGATTTTGTTGAGATTAGTAGGGCTTTAAATCCCACCCTAGTGGAATTTCAAGTGGCAGTCACTACAGTCCTCAGTGAGCTCATATGACAGGCAGACAAGAGAAATCTTGTCCGATTTGTCTGATGCGATTTATACCATATACCATCAGGAACTACTAACCCAACTCATAGAGCTGGGTGTTCCCAAGGCCATTTTTATGTAGCTAGGAAATGGTGTTATAGTAAGACTATGACAAGTAGCTACCTCTAACTTTACATCAGCTACTGTTCATATTACTTGCAGGGCTTGTTAAGGGTCAATATTGTCCTAATTATTGTTTAACCTCTACATGGTTCCTTTGTCCCACCTAATTGAATCTTTCGGGTACACCTGTTTATGTATGAAGAGGACATGCGGACAGTGCTCAGTTAAAGAAAGGTTCTAAACATTACCATCCTTAATTTTACCAACTGTTTATTAAAGATTAGCCTCTTGCTGCAGAAAAACTATAATAAATTTTAAAAACCTGCAGCTCGCCATTTACACATCGTGGTTACAGGAGTTTTGCCCTTGAGGGCCTTCCACCCCACCACTCAACTTGTGAAAAACATTGGTGGGACAGTTGATTGTCCCTTACACTTATATTTATAAAAAAGCTCAAGTTGTCAGATCCTGCTTTTTCTGCTTATACACTAACAAAGAACATATATTGTTTCCTTTTTCCACATAGATTCTCCACTGTGGATACTTTTTATTTCTTATAGACATAATAAATGTAGTCCTCCTGAGTTTCAGTTCCTGGTCCTTCCTGATCCTTTATCACTCCATTCCTTTTTCGATATCATGAAGTTCACAGTACGGCATTCAACATCAGTTTCCTCTGAATAGCAAGAACTACTTCATAGGTATGCCAAGCCAACTTCAAGTGCAGAACACTCTCTAGATGAGGCGAAGAACTAGTTAAAACAAACTTGTAGGGTCATTTGGAACGTCCTCCTAATATGCTGGAGAGAGGAAAATGTTTGGTCATTAGTAATGAAGTCTCACAAACATTTTAAGTAATTACAAGGAGTAATAGTGAAGGTCTTTTGCTTGCATATACAAAGTAGCAGAGCTATTGGTTCGCGATTCTTCAATCTGTGAACACTGATTTGTTTCAGCTGTATAGTGTCACCTTTTCACACAAATTCTCCATTGTGAATGTTTTTTATTTCTTCTAGACACAATGATTTAAGTACCCAGTTTCAGGCCCTCATTATGAACATGGCGGAAAAGACCCTAATGAAGGACATGACAAACAGCCAGCGTGAAAAAAACTCACTGCCAGCAGAGGAGTGTCAACGTCGACGGAAGAGTCTGCCCACAGGCCGACGGAAAGGCCCCACCCGCCCAACAAATAATGAAGCACAACACCACCGTCAGTTCCTTGGCGGGAACCACCACCACGCAAAGCCTGGCAGAAACGACCAATATAAAAGGAAACACTCACCGTAGGTATACAGAACACGCCGAAGCAGACATGGAGAGAGAGTTGAAAATCATGCCAGTCCTGCTCCTTGCCATATCCCGCCACGACCGAGACAGCCGACGAAGACGACGACGGTAAGTACTGCAACCTACTAAACAAGGGAACAAAGGGCACAGTTACACACGCACCACCCTGCAACGCACCCCCAACCCCTCACACCATCACAAGCCATACACACCAGAACAAGAGGGGCTTCTTCCTCACTGGGGAAGGGGCATGGGAATGGAAAGGGCAGACTGGGGCGGACTTAGACGTGGAAGGAGTGGACAGGGCAAGGAGGTGGAAACGTTTAGGGATGAGACGGGGTGGGCCAATGGGTTCGAACAGGTCAACGCGGGACAGGAAATGTTTTTTAGGGGCAGATGAGGCAGATTTAAAGGAAGGTGTGGGAGTGGAGGTAGGGGGAGTGCTTGTAACTGGTGTAGGTATCTTGGACATGGATGCAGGTGCCTGTACAGTATGCTGAGGTGTGGTGAATGTGTGTTAGATGGGTGTCTGGGAATGTTTGAGTGTTTTCGGAGTGGGGTAGACACAGTGGGACAAGACAGACTGCCAGTGTACATGGATGTTGTCTGGGTGTCTGCAAGTCTGGTGAGTGTGAGTGTACATGGATGTTTTCTGGGTGTCTGCAAGTCTGGTGAGCGTGCTGCAAGTGTCAGTGAATGTTGTTGCGGTGAGAGCAGATGTGGTGTCTGGGGTGCATGACTGGATGTCTAATGTTGTGGTGACTGCAAGAATGGGGTCAGCAACAGTGAATGAGGGTACAGTGCATGTGAGTGTGCATGTAGAGGTGACAGACAGGGAAGCGGGAGAGGTGGACACACTGGGGGAAGTGGATGTTGTTGTGTGTGCCTTTGTATGTTGGCTGTGTATATGCCTGTGGTGGAATTGTGGTGCTTGTGTTTCTATGCATGTTTTTGTGTGTGTTGAGGTGTGTGCATGGCTGTGCTTGGGATGGGTGAAGGGAGTGGAATGCTGGAAGGGGTAGAGGTGATTGGAGGTGGGATGAAATGGCCAGGGACACTGTCTGCCATCAAAGAGGAGGCCAGAGCCTGAAATGGCCTCCTCCGTGAGGGCAGCAGGGTTGACTGGGGCAGGGGATGAGGTGCCTGGGGCGAAGGAGTTGCCCACTCTTCTGGATGAGCGGTCACGGGCAACTGGGTGGGGAGCAACTGGGAGGGCGGTGATGGTATGGGGGTGGTGGAAGATGTCAAAGAATGGGTGGGTCCACTAGGGTCCGCCACCACCAAGGAAGAGCTCCCATCGGAGGAGGTATCAGAGTCACTACCGCAAATGGTAGTTGCTTCCCCTGTGGTACTCCCCTCGCCCTCCAACAGATTGGTCCCCTTGGCATCGGTAGACTATGCCTCCTTGGAACCGTGGCCCGCTGCATCCCCACTTGCTGGTGCCACTGCTCCCTGGCCAGATGATGCTGATGTACACAGACAACACAAGAGTACAGGGGTGGGGAGACAAAACAGGAGAGAAATATGTTAACACCTGAATGGATGTACATATTTGGTTCACTCATACTCCCACCCAGCATATACACAAACATACAACACCTACAGCTATAGTAATGCCTATGCCCCTGACTAGAGCCTCAACCATAACATACCCCTCATCTACCACATGACACAAGGACCTAATGAACTGCAGACCTGACCCTAATCATCTCAGTGCCCATAGGGGCCAGATTGCCGTAATACACCTGTCAGAGTACCTGACGCTAGACAGCATAGATCCTACAGCACCCTCAGACATCCATCAAAGAGCCATGGCATGGTGTTGGTACTCACCTGCTTGTGGCTGCAGTGGAGCCTACAAGCTCCCATCCAAGTGTGGATATGCCACTCTCAGAATGCGGCGCATTGTGGGGGTCAGGGTCTGACAGGCACCCCTAACTCGTTGGGAGGACTTCCCTAGCTGGGCCTCGCAGGTCTTCCTGGCCCAGAACTGCAGGTCCTCCCACCACTTCCTGCAGTGGGTGCTCCGCCAGCTGTAGACCCCCAGGGTCCGCACCTCCCTGGCGATGGCCTGCCAGAGTGCCCTCTTCTGAATGGGGGCTGACCTGTAGGGGACACGCAGAATAGAAACACAGAGTTCAGAAAATGGCCATGTGACACCACTGACTATACGTCCCCTATGGGACAGACAATTCACATCATCCCGCCACCTCACTCACGGTACTTGCCAAAGATTCTACGCCTGTGCAGGTACATACAGACCACACATGCATATAGGCATCTGCTACCATCACACATCCATGCACGTCAACTGCCTACTCACCTGCACCTCTGGTCGCCCATATAACTTGGCATACAGGGTTAGGACCCCAACCACAAGCTTCTCCAGGTCCTCCGTGGTGAAGGCCGGGGCCCTTTCCCCTGTGACTTGTGCCATTTGAGTAACCAGAGTCAGGACACAGCAGCACACTCAGTGGAGTACTTCCATGCACGGAATAAAAGTCAGACTTGATGGCAGGGAGATCGGCCCTTTGTGGAAACTTCACATCTGTCTGTCTGACTTATTCATTATTGGGATGTGGGGTCTGTAGTCATTGACAATGTTACCTGAATGTTGAGGTTGCATGTGCCATTGAGACAAACATGGTGTACATTTCTGTTTACTCCACAAAATGTTGTACGTGGGGTGCCATTCCTGCAATAAAGGATTGATTATGGTATTGAGAGGACAATGCATTCACATTTCCAATTGACTCATCAATAGGACAGGGGACATACGATTTGGTGTACATGTGATTTATTTGGTGTCACAAATGCATTGGTGCGGAGTACAGCGATAGGGAGTGGGCTAATGGAGGATGTCCATTGTAGGTATATGGGCTGGAGGATTGGTTCCAGTGGGTATAGGTCCATCTGTCCCTTGCAAATTGTTGTGTGGCTTTTGGCGGTGAGGCTGGTGGCACAGTGGCACACTTGGGAGTCAGTCCATGTCATAGTTACTTCTTGGCGAGGGCCTTGGTCTTGGCAGGTGTTCCTGTGCCATATCTGGTCTCTGTACTTGTGTACCACCAGTTGTGGCGTGGATACACTGGTGTGGGGTGGTTTGGCCTGAGTTGATGTTGGCTGGGTGGTAAGGGTGTCAGTGGTGTCCTGGGTGGGGCTGCTGGAGGGTGACAGTCCAGGACTGTGTGATGGGCCAGGGTAGTCCTCACTGTCCACACTTCCCTCTTCAGTATCCTGAGTGGGTCCTCTGTCTCCATGTGGGGCCCTGGCACTCCTTGGCCTTTCCATCAGGGTGGCATGAGTGGTGGTGCCTGTGGGGGAAATGGACATTTATGTTAAATTTTCTAATTCGGATGAGGATACACAGCTCTGGCCTATTTTGTGCAGTTTCCTTCCCTGTGCAGGGACCTTTTGTGGGTTGCCATTGCATTTTGCATTGGATATGGAGGTGCATTGTGGGTGGCGTGGTGCCATTGTGATTCGTTGCAGGGGTAGGTGGCTGTGCACAGGAGGAGGGATGTGGGCCTGTTGGTGGGTTTGTGGGCATGCAGGGTGATAGGATGTGGTGATTGTGGCCTGGGTGGGGCAGTTGTCCTGGTGGTTGTTGGGGGGGTAGGGTGGTGCATGCATTACAGGTGTGGGGGATATGGGATAATTGTAGTCCAGTGAGGCCCTCAGGGTGCAGGATGGCCCATACCTTTTCCTCCCAGGCGGTGTGGTGAGGTGTGTAGGTAGGGGTCATCCCCCAGTCTTCTAGACCGCAATGTTGTGCCTCGAATCCATGGACTTCACCTTCCCGCGCAGGTCGTTCCATCATTTACGGATGTCATCCCTCGTGCGTGGATGGTTTCCCTCTGCATTGACCTTGTTGACAATCGTCTGCTATAACTCCATCTTCCTGGTGATGCGAGTGTGATGGACTTGTGCCCCTTTAAGATTTGTGGCTCGACCCTGAGTATTTCTTCCACCATTGTTCTTAGCTCCCTATCTGTGAAGCAAGGTGCTTAGGGGCTGCCATGGTGTGTGTTGTGGGTGTGGTGTTGTGTGGATATTGGTGAGGTGCTATTGTGAGGTTGGGTGCTTGAGTTGTGTGGTGTTGCGTTCTGTGGCTGCGTGTTGTGTTGTCAGTCTCAGTTGTCCTATTGGCAATGCAAAGGATTGTGGGGTGTGTCTGTGATTGTTTTATAGTGTTGTCGATGTGTGTCAGGTGTGTGGGTTTCAAACTTGCCAATGTGTGCATTTCTTGCTGTTGGGTCCCATTGCTGGCTGTGGTGGTTTGTACCGCCAATGGTCGTTCGACATCCACGGTCCGCTGCAGTGATTTGTGCATCATCATTTGGAGGGCGGGGGATTTGTCTGCTTGGCGGTGGTGGGGTGCGATGTGCAGCCTTTATGCTGACAAGACCCTGGCTGTGGCTGGTGGAAGCTGAGTTTTTGGCAGTTTCATTTTTTGCATCATTATATGGCGGGTTTCTATTCACTGCCAATGGTGGTCGTCTGTTCACCGCCGCCACAGTGGCCAACGGTGTTTACCGCCATGTTCATAATAACCCCCTTAGTTCCTCACTCTTCATCAGCCTGATCCTTCAAATTAATTCATTATTTAATTCAATAATCAATTTTGAAATCTTCAATAGTATCTGAATGTATTCTGTCATTGTACTAATTGAATGTGATGTGTTTCTTGATTTTGCTTTTAAAAACATTTCTATCTCAATGCAGCAAAGGCCTTTTATTTGCATGTCAAAATTAGCTCAGTTATTGGTTCCTGTTCTTTCATTATGTACATTAAATGGTCAATGCTTTTTTCAGTTTTTCATAAAAAGTCTCTATTATCACTACTTTTTAGCTTCTTGACATAGTAACTGTAATTTCTGGCTATGACTGATGGAAACTATGGGTGCTAAGGTAAACTTACATGTGAGTAACTCTACATGTGTAAGTTTAATCATACTTTTGAGTAAGTTTACTACTTTTGGCTAGTCTCCAGTATGAGTGTAAAGTTACTCAAAAGTGTAGACTGACGTGTCCCCACCCCCTGAAATGGTGTGAAGTCAGTAAAACTTTATTATTTAAGGCAGCAATCAAGACACAACTCGTTACAAGCAGATGATTACATCAAGCTCTCACACCTTAGGTTTTGCTAAATTCTTCCTAACTCCTATGACATCTTATCAAAACAACCATATGTTTCAGAATTCCTTATCCACAATACAGACAGAATATTATCTTCTTGAGATTCTTTAAAGTGCTTCTCAAAGAATGTAGCAGAGGTATTTCCCATTCTAACTCAGACACTGTTCACTGTAGACTCTGTCACTATGGGAAAGAGTCACTTTTGCATCTCTAATGTTGCTACCCCACCTTGAACTCAGAAAGACATTAATTGTTAAAACCTATATTTTTGTCTAACGGAATCAGAGACTGTGTGGAAGCTCTGAACCTTTGCTTGAACTCAGAGTGCCTAATTCACAAAGGTAACTTGTGTTTTTGAGTAATTTACACTTTACAGAAAGTGTACTACTTTTCACTCATTCACAATTCACATAAAATTTGTGAGTTACTAGTAAAAACCATAGTGAGTCCAGCATTACATATGGCCATCCACGGATACTGTAACACTCTTCCAAAGAAAATAATGGCGGTAGGGAATGAAAATAAAACAAAACAATGTTAAATTAAAGTAAATTATTTTAAATAGTTCAAAATGAATACATTTTGTTGTTAAAAATATAAAATAGTACATTGTAATTCTAATTGTATTTATATAGTGCTTAGTACGCTTGCCAAGGTGTTAAAGTGCTTTACGGCAAGTAGCATGCTACTCTGGAATCTAATGTTAGTGATTAATATATTAGTTATTGCTGGTTATTGTGATTACTCATGTACTAATAATACCAGATAGGTGTGAATATTAGTGGGGGCTATGTGGTTTCTGGTGAATGGTTTGTGAGATAGTTAAGTTGGTGGAGATTAGGTAAAGTTAGTTTACAGGTATAGGGTTTTAAAGAGGAGAGGTTGTGATCTATGAAATGAGGTATCAGCCAATTTTGAAATTACAATAAGAAGGTGTTAAACCTGGCATCCTTGGCATAGCCTCCCCTGTCTTTTTTTGCCTCAGCTTCTCATGTTTTGACTGTGTGCTGGACTCTGTTGTTGCTGTTTTTGGTACTTTGTGCACTTTACCCCTGCTGACTAGTGCTAAAGTCCTCCCTGTGTAAATTGCATGTGTGAAAGGCTTTTTCATGATTGGCATATTGTATTTACTAATAAAAACCTAGTAAAGTGCAATAGGGGTGCCCAGGGCCTGTAACTCAAATGCTACTAGGGGGCCTGTAGCACTGATTGTGCCACCCACATGAATAGCCCTATAAACATGTCTCAGACCTGCCACGTCTGTGTGTGCAGTTTTAACCTGCCAATTTGACATGGCAAGTGTACCCACTTGCCAGGGCCAAATCTTTCCTTTTTATACATGTAAGGCAGCCCTAAGGTAGGCCCTAGGTAGCCCCATGGGCAGGGTGTAGTGTATGTTAAAGGTGGGACATGTACTGATGTGTTTTACATGTCCTAACAGTGAAATACTGGAAAATTCAGTTTTCACAGTTGCAAGGCCTATCTCTCTCATAGGTTAACATGGGGGCTGCCATTAAATATCCTTATAATGTAGTTTCCCTTTGAGAGCAGATAGAGATTTGGAGTATGGGGTCTCTGAACTCACAATTTAAAAATACATCTTTTTAGTGGAGTTGGTTTTTAGATTGTTAGTTTGAAAATGCCACTTTTAGAAAGTAGGCATTTTCTTGCTTAAACCATTCTGTGACTCTGCCTGTTTGTGGATTCTCTGTCCGGGTCAGACTGACAGTTGGACAGTTTTTGAATCTCCTCTAGACAGTGACACCAAGGGAGCTGGGGGTAGCCTCCATATCCTGATGAGCCATCTGAGGTAGAGTGGAGTGAGGAGTGGTCACTTACACCTGAATGGGCTGTGCCTGCGCTCACACAATGCATTCTCCAATGTGTCTGGGGCCAGGCCTGGGCAAGGCAGGATCTTCTGAACAACAGAGACATTCCTTTGAAGTCTGCCGACTTCAAAGGCAGAAAGGAGTATAAGTAGTGGACTCAAAACCCCAGACTTTAGATCACTTTTGGATTCAAGAGGAACCTCTGCCAAGGAGAAGAGCTGAAGAGCTGAGGAGATGTGCTGCCCCTGACTGTGCTTTGTTGAGCTATCCTGCAGTTGCTGCTTCTGCCTGTGAAAGGCGAAAATGACTGGACTTTGTTGTGCATTCTTGCTTGAGAAAAATCTCCAAGGGCTTGAATTTAGCTTGTCTCCTGTTTTGAAGTCTTAAAGTCATCAAATATTTCATCTGCCAGCACCTGGACTCTCTGCTGAGACTCCTGCCCAGCCAAGTGGTGTCCCATCCAGTCCCTGGGCCCTTGAAAGGTGAATTTGGCAGAACAAGGACAGAAATCCACGCACAGAACACTGTGCAGGGCAATTTTTGATGCACCACCTGCAACGGGGCTGACAAAATGACGTGCCACCCACTTCACGGCTAGAATTGACGCATTCCCGGCTGGAGAAACAATGTAACACCCACTTGCGGCTGCTGTTAACGATGCAAACCCCCACATAGTGTGGTTTTCCAACACCACGTGACCAGATTTCTCATTAATCAGCACTGGGCGTCAAAGACATTGTGAACCTGCGGGGATCTGAGGTGCCCTGTCTGGAAATCAACGCATTGCTCTCTTGCAAGGGAGAAAAATGACACATCGCCTACCTGACCGGAGAAAAAACAACGCACTGCCTCACTTGCAAGTAAGGAATCAACGCATTGTTAACTTTTCCGACATACGCTCGGCCGTGCACCTTTATTTTTTATGCAAACCAGGTACTCTGTGTAAATTCAAAGTTTACATTATTTTCTATGAAATAAATTCATCTTGATTTGAATATGTTGAATTTTGCTGTTTGGTCTTGTTTGATTTAGATAAATATTATCTATTTCTTTTAAACTGGTGTGTTGTCTATTTTGTAGTGTTTCCACTGTATTACTGTGTGTGTTGGTACTAATACTTTCCACATTGCCTCTCAGATAAGCCTGACTGCTTGTGCCAAGTTACCAAGGGGGTGAGCAGGGGTTATCTAAGTGTGCATGTCCATTGCCCTGACTAGAGTGAGGGTCCCTGCTTGGACAGAGTGCAAACTGACTGCAAATCAGAGACTCTTCTAACAGAAGGATTAGAACATTGGAATGCTGAGAGGTCCATTGAAGACAATCAAGTAGTTCTGGGCTTATAATGAAGATTGGTGGAGGAGGTCCTGTCCTAAATTGGTTTAAAAACCTTCTGTTCAACTGGAGCCAGTTTACTTGTCTTCTTTCTTATTCCTCACAACCAACAAAACTTGATGAGGTGTCCCTCAGGGATTCACTCTGCCTATGCTACTGTTACAGGCTCCACTGGCACACATTACATCAAATGAACACCAAATTATTTATGTATTCTGACTTTCAGCTGATCTTTGGCTTACCCCTAATTACTGCAATAACTCACAGTTTACAAAGGTAGACTGTCCAACAATAATAAGATGGTCACAGTCAAGAATCCACATAAAACTGAAACCCAGTAAAACTCGACAGCTCCTATCTCATCCTCTTTCCAAATAGCCAGTCTTTAATGGCAATCTGTGATGGGCTACCCTTCATCTCCATCTTCAAGAGCCCACAGCCTAAGGATTCTTGTTGATTCTAACCTGGGACTTGCATCCCCTGTGACCAGTGTCACTAGATCTTGTTTTACTTTTGAAGGGGTGCATTCCTTTTTTACTATATATTGACAATTATCTAAAAATACCAGATTTCAAGCATTGATTACAGAATATTTTTACAACTCCAAAGCACCTTACCTCTGGAATAGAACAAATTAAAAAGATTCAACACACCTACTTTTTGTGGCTAAAATGTATTTCTATCATCTATATTAGCTTCTGATTCACAAAATGATAGGCTTTAGGTCTTTGGCCATAGTACATAAGGCAGTTTTCTCCATTGACCTCGAGCTTATAGCCAAAAAAGATATATCTGATATAAACCACCCAGGGTCCTCCATACAGAACAGTAATCCCGTTGATTAATTATGAAAGCCTGTACATCAACATTTGGGGATTGAGCTTTTTCCATGCAGCAGCTAAACTCTGGATAACACTTTATTTTCCTCTCCGCAAACAATCTTAAATAAACAAGTAAATATTTTGTAAGATTCCACAACCCTGGAATTGGTTGCAATGTTTACAAATGCTTATTGCTTGCAAGTGATATGCTGCTCACACCTTAAAAACTATACTTGTGTCATGTAAACTTGTAAATATATATGGTTCCTTTTCCGGCTACAAAATTAAATGCCAATATAAAAAACTGATAGGCAGTAAAGAATATGTAAAATGGTTAATACACATGGTAAGACAAACTGACATTCAGGAACAATAAAGCCTGGGGCAGTGAAACCTATGCTTCAAAAAAACATTGACAAATTGATATGAGCGATGTCACAAACTCAACAGGGTTCTTTGTGGCAAGATGACTGCAATAAAGATTAATATCCTGTCTACCATTATGTATGTTTTTACACATCAGGCAAGAACTCCTTGTACATTAAAGTTGAAAAGCCACTCACTTGTTAGATGCCTAGGAAAACCTCTGAACTATCAATTGTCAACCTAAAGGTTTTCCTGTCAAAAAACAAATGGTTTGGTCATCATAACATACAAGTATACCACTCTCCCTTTACGTTACACCAGATTTGACACTGGTTTAAGTCAACCAACCAGTAAACTCCAAACCGGTGAGTACTGCAAATAGGGCATAAATGGTATATCTTAGCATTTTTGTGTTCTCAAAAAGACATACATCTCATGTTTTACACATAGAAATAATTATCTTCACCACACATACACTAAAAACCCAATGAAAAAGACTTGAAGCGAAATTCTGCACACTCCTGTAAGCACTTTCATACTCAGACCTCTAAAGATCATACAAATGTTACCAGACTTGTGTGTGAGAACCTCAACTGCTGCTACCCTAGGTCTCACATCCACACTGAGGTCACACTGCCTCCTGTGCCATCTATGAGACACCTGTGAGTATCTGCAAGCAGTACAATAGGAACATGGTAGGCACAGGTTGGGAACTTTCACAGTAAACTGTTTCTCCCAGAAATGTTTTTTAAATATTGATAATGCTGTCAATGCCTTTTCAATTTTGTATATCCTATTTAGTTTAGTGAACCATTTGACTGTAATATCAATACAATCACCAAGGACCAAAATTTGTGAGGGTCATTAAACTTTAGTGCCTCAACGATTGTAGCCCACTTCTTCTTTCTTTGATTATACTTAGTACCAGTACTTTTTTTGTACTTGATCTTAAAATCTCTAATTACAAATCGCTTTCAGGGAATCTCTTTAAATATCCTCCTAAATTTGCTATCAGGGCCTTATGTACAGGCTGGTGGATTTGATCCATCTACTAAAAATGGTGGATGCCTCATTCGCTAACCTTGCTGTTCAACTGTCAAATTTAGAGGTGTGTGAACTGCATGGCTTCTGCTGGAGGAGCCCCAGGTGGCTTCACCATGGGACACCTTGACCCGGCAGCACATTTGGCATTGAACTGCCCAGTGGCAGTGGTGGTCACCCTGACCTATTTACGGTGGGTGCCTGTCATTGGATGTAAAACATGGTGGTCTTGGGCAGGTTAATCAATCAATAGCTTAGAGACACAAAGAAAGCATTTCCTGCACATCAAGGCCATTGCTTCTTTTGTTTTACTTTGCAAGTGTCATATTTGCCAGTTGTTTCAGTAAAACCAAAATGTATTATGAGCAAAGCCAATATAATTTTTTGTTGAATACATCCACCACACCAGAATATGTGCAATAGGCTGTGAGTATCACAAAGCTGATGACTGGTGGAGAGTCTCTGACTGCGAGTTGGACTGGAGGCCCAGGTTCTTAGAGCTCTTGACTGCCACAGGTATGGGTGACCCCTTCCAATAGCCACATTGCTGCTGACCCAGAAAGCACCGAGGCAGAAAATGCCTTCCGGAATTAGGCAAAAAAATTCCAAGATGACTTCTGGCGCAACTGGTACTTCCAGGCAAGAAACAAAGCTGCGTACCCAACTGGCAGGAGATGACTGGAGAATCTGAAAGGAGCCAAGGAAAGGCTGGAGTGCTAGAATGGCTAGAGACAAATGACGAATTAACAGAAGACTGAAGAGGAGGAGCCAAGGAAGAACGGGACCACTGGAAAACACTACAGGAGACCTGGAGCACTGCGGTGCTAGGACAGGAATTACACCACCGCAAGTTATGCCATCATGTTATCATGCTGAATTGGGAATGCCTCATTTGAAAGAATGGACATGGCATTATCTGGGGACAGGCACTGTTTTCTATCCCAAAAATTCTCTCCAGACGATTCTGGCAAGAAGAATGAGAAGAAACATGGCAAAGCAAAGGCTGTCTTCAATGTCCCCCATGAGAGGGCCACCTTCCAGAAGAGCACTGGCAGGCTGGCCGCATTGAGGCAAGTGTGTTTAGGGCATTGGGTGCTGGCCAGTACCTCCACAGTCCCTCTGGCTTCTGTGGGAGCTCGCATTCTGCCCACTGTCAGAACCTACATGTGTGTGGGGTGCAAAGGGATTTTTCCCTCCAGAAGCTCTGGGTTTACTCAAACATGTACGGAGGAAGAAACAAACCAAAACCAGAGCATGAACAGGAGATGCACCTTCCCAAGACCGTTCACTAGGAGAGTATCCTTTCCAAAGGATCAAATTTGGAGTTTCCCATGAAAGATGTGAGAATCACATATCTCATGTACCTCAAACTCAGGTTCATCTCCAACCAAAATAGGAGGAGGCAGAGTAAACAATTGCTGAAAAGGAATGAAGCGATAAGGTTCCAATTGAGAGACATGAAACACAGAATAGATTTTCCAGTGGAGAGGTAGTTGAATCTTGTATGCTATTGGATTGATGAACTCAACAACCTCAAAAGTTCCATAGTATCTCAGCATGAATTTATTATGAGTGAGGTGAGACAGGAAAAACTTGGAGAAAAAACAGACTTTTTCTCCAGCCTTATAGGAAGGTTAAGAGATGCGGTCAGAATCTGTATAGAACATCATCCATTTTTTAGATGCGTGAAGATAAAGAAAGATCTTCCTGCAACAACTTGCAGCTGTCGATCTAAACAAGCAGCAGCTGGCACCATGTATGAACTCTGGATTACAGAAGGAAAAGCCAGAGGATGAAGGCTAAGAAGACAGAAAAATGGTGAGGATTGAGTAGGGCTATTAACAGAATTATTGAATGTTTAGTTGTTTGGCTTGAGTATTAGTCTGAGGGTGAAAACCAGAGGGTGAGGCCACTTCAATGTGAATAAATTTACAAAAAGATTTCCAGGAATTTAAAATGTAGTGAGGACCATGATCAGAAAAGATAACCTGAGGCAGACCATCCAAACGAAAGATTTCTTGCAAAAAGATTTGAACCAGAGATTTGGCACAGTCATCTTTTAAGGCCAGTGAATTGAGCCATTTTGAAGAAACAGTCAACAGTAGCCATGATGACCGGATTCCCTTCTGAAAGAGGTAGAACCACAATGAAATCAGTAGAAATAGTATACTTCTGTTCTAGTGGAACACAAATAGGTTGCAAAAGTCTTGAAGGATTGCAATGAGAGGATTTTCCATGAATGCAGGTTGAACATGAACCAATGTAGTGTTCAGTAACACCTCGGACAGTTGGCTACCAAAGAGAGTGAAGAATGAGCTCTAATGTTGATTTAATTACATTAGAGCCAGAAATACGGGACTCATAACCAGTGCTTGAAATGGAAAAAAAAAAGTGCCGGTACTCTGTGCCAGAGTACCTGCTTGTTTCCGAGAAGTGCCAGTACTCTCCAATTAAAAGTATTACGTTTTTCCTGAGATGTGCCGGTACTCACCCTCTCAAAATAAAAAAGTGCCGGTACTCAGTACCGGACAGTACCGGCCCATTTAAAGCACTGCTCATAACACGTCTTAAAGACTTTAATTCTCATATTATTAGATGGAATTAAGAGGGCCTTACCCTGAGTGACAAGATTCCCCTTCGTATGAACAGAGTCAGACAAGATTTCCCAGGCCTGTAGCCAGAAATATTTTTTAGGGGGACATGGTCCCCAGTAGTGACAAAGGAAATGGCATGGACTGGGTGCACAGGGCAGTGGGTGTACGGTACCAGAATATCATGACCTAAATATCATGTTTTAAAGTATATTATTGTATTTATTGTTTATGATCATATCACACCGTCACAGTTATTAATATAAACAAAAAAGATGCCAATTTAGTTAGAGCTGCTATGTGATCATGGATACAGCATTCCCCATAGCCCAAAGTTCAACAGAAATAAATGTAGTGCACTAATGGATGTAATATGCTTCTAGCTGTGGGCATATCATATAAAAAAGTGGAACGTCCTTCACAAAGCTGACTTCAGCTCATCAGTGCAGGGACTGATACACTGCCATCTGGATAAAACCAAAACTCCTTTTAGAGGTTTTCCCCCTTCTATACTATCATGTCTAAAAGGCATCCTACTTTCTGAGGATGCAATCAAATTCAAAAATGTCACCTGAACACTGAAGGAGCTTCACTGATTCCCCAATTCAGGTCTACAATATTTTCTTAAGAATTGCCTTTGTGATAAGTACATCAATACGAAACACATATGCCAAGGGCTACCGGTGCAGTCTACATTTGGATACAGGAAGGACTGTATTACAATTCCCTGAATGCACTTTGGAGGATCGGGACAGATCTGTTAGCCAACTATTGACCACCCTCTCCCTAAAAAGCTATATTAACTTTAATACATGGTGCACCATCTAAAAGTCCACTACATTTAAAACCCTAGTATACCTAGCAGAGAAGCTAGCCATCTTGAAGGACAATGCCACACCAGGAGCAAAAGTGTTTCCAAACCTGAAACAAGGAAATGAAAGAAAAAGAGATCAGATAGGACCAGGATGTGAACTTTCTGAATCGATGCACTGATTTGGAACAGAATAACTGTCTTAGAATAACTACTCTCACCCTCCTGTCATTCAGGAAGAAACTGAACATGCATCTCTTCTCAAAAACCCCACTAGGTACTCTCCCTTGCAACTCATGCCTTGATAAAAAACATTCTCCTCACTGTAGCTTACCCACCTTTTCTCTGCCTCCCTGTAACTATTGTCAACAATGTACCTTGGCTCTTGCCCTTGAGCGCACCATTGTTTCCCAGCATCTCATGTTATATAATTACCCACACAAATGTATACTATTATAACAGGTGATCATTTCAAAAGCATAAATTATAAAATGGACATGAAATCTGATATATTCCATCACCCAATAGAAATGTTTTATCTGAGGAAAGGCCAAATATTGATTAGGCATTAACATAAATCTTCCCTCTACCTCAAATTTAATTTTATCATCAAAAGATCTATGTATTTATGTATTAAATGGACCTAAATGTATATCCATACATGTGTCCAGCCTTTTTACATCCGATCATTCCCTTGATTCCTCCCCTTTCTATGCATACTTGTGTACTGACTCACTTTCACCTATGTTATGTGGGGCAGTGATTGAGTGCTTGAAAGTTTGTTGACTCAGGGCCTGATGTAGAGTTTGGTGGAGAGGTTACTCCCTCACATATGTGATGGATATCCCATCCGCTGTATTACAAGTTTCATATAATGGAATTGTGATACAGTGATCGGGATATCCGTCATGTTTGTGATGAAGTATCCCCCTCCACCATACTGTGAATGGAGCTCTTATTCTTAGCTTTAGTATTTTGCTTAGTGGACATGATAGCCTGGCTTGCCTCAGAATCTTTCTAACATTCCACCCTTTCTAAAGATATGTTGACCCCTGATCCTCACACGGTTAGCCCTCTCTGCATTGATATATACCTCCAACCCCATCTTACTCCCTCTTCCTGTCTACTGCAGAATATTTTTGTATCCTTCTTACTCCCTCTAAGACAAGCAGACACATACTGTTGCTTATCAACCACTGCTTGTTTCCATTTTGAGGAAGATCATCTCATTCAATAGGCACCTTCTTCAATCCCTCATTCTTCTCCTTCCACTCCCCTCTCATGCCACATCTAGCACTTTTAAACTGAATCACCACAGCACACAGAGATATACAAGAAACCATCATAAAATGTGTTGTGGTGTGTTTGTATGGATGCTTGCATGTCAGGTGGTTTATGTGTATAGGTGCCCATAGGCCTCTATGCAAGAGTGCATGTTTATCTGATGAACTATGTGCAGGGCTGACTGTAAGGGCCAGATGTAGCAAAGGGTTTGCACCTCGTAAACTGCGAAAATCGCCGTTTGCGAGGCGCAAAAGCCTCTTTGCTATTCAGAAATGCATATTGCGAGTCGGGACCGACTCGCAATATGCATTTCAGAATCGCAAATAGGAAGGGGTGTTCCCTTCCTATTTGCGATTCGGAGTGGAATGCAATTCCATTTGCGACCGCATATGCGGTCGCAAATGGAGTCGCAGTTACCATCCACTTGAAGTGGATGGTAACCCACTCGCAAATTGGAAGGGGTCCCCATGGGACCCCTTCCACTTTGTGAATGGACCCACAAATATTTTTTCAGGGCAGGGAGTGGTCCAAGGGACCACTCCCTGCCCTGAAAAAATATCGAAACTAAAGGTTTCGTTTTTTTTTTTAAGTGCAGCTCGTTTTCCTTTAAGGAAAACGGGCTACACTTAAAAAAAAAAAAAAACTGCTTTATTTAAAAGCAGTCACGAACATGGAGGTCTGCTGACTACAGCAGGCCTCCATGTTTGCGAGTGCCTAGACCCGCTATGGGGCCGCAATTTGCGACCCACCTCATTAATATTAATGAGGTGGGTCATTGCGACCCCATAGCAACTCGCAGACACCGTTCTGCATACCAATTTGCGAGTTGCAAATTGCGAGTCGCAGGGACTCGCAATTTGCAAGTCGCAAATTGGAGTTTTGCTACATCTGGCCCTAAGTGTTCTGTTGTGTCTTTATATTTGCATGCTTGTACCATCTATGTCACTGAATGTGTGGATTGTTTGTGTGAATGCACCACATAAAAGCTAAACCTGTTGATTTTGTCACTACGCATACCCTGTAGTTAAATGCCTCTTTTTGCACTATCACCCAATTTTTGGGACTGCTGGTTGTCTGTGCACTGGGACTCTGCTGACAAAGCCCCAGTCTATCTGGTCTGACTCTTAAAACATGTCAATGTTTGCTATACTCCGATTTTGCCATATCTTACTTGGCTATAAGTCCCTAGTATGTGGTATAAAGTGTACCCAGGGTCTGTACATTATGTTTCACTTGTAGATAGCGACACACATTGTGCCACCACTAGAGTGACGGTGCAAAACATGACTGCAGGCCTACCACTGAAGCCTGGCATTGCAGTTTTAAAACTTCAAATTTGAATTGCAAAAATAACCCCTTTTAACAGATTTAAACCCTCTTTTTAAATATTTATGGCATCCCTAAGTAGGCCTGAAAAGCCTGTATGGCAGGGAGCATGGTATTTTAAAGTAGGACAAGTGAAGGGTTAATGTTAAACATGTCCCTACAGTGACAAGGCCCTAAACACTATTTTCAATGTAGCATGGTTAGCTGTTCAATAGGAAAGCACTGAGCAACATCATTCAAGTTAATAAAGTTATCTCTGCTTAGGAACAAGCTGAAAAGTTCATTCTTGCCCTTTTTAAATATTTATTGCAAAACCTATCTAAAGTTATAATTGAATGACATATTATTCAAAAGTTACTTTTAAAAAGTCACCTTTTACCCGCCTAAAGTCTCTGGAAGCCCATTTCCCTGAACTTCCAAATATCACTCAGAAATTGAACTTGCTCTCAGAGCAGAGACAAGGACCTTGGCTGTGGCAGGTGTTCTGTTCCTCTGACAAGATGACCATCTCAGCAGTGTCTAGGAAATTAACCTCAAGAGGTCTACCCTGTCACAGGCAGCTGTAGCTAACACTTTGGCCTGTCCCTTTCTTTTGTTACTCTAATCAGCTATGCACCCATCTTAATGGATGAGGAGCTGTCCCAGAAATGGTTTTCAGTGACCACAGAGGAGGGGTTGCTTATTTCCCGATGCCTCAAGTGTGGACAAAAGAGATCTGCACAAGGGAAGGAAGAGGAAAGCTCTGCCATGTTGGATTTAGGTAGTGAGGGACACAGTGGGATTGTTTGAAGAAGTGTCCCAGAAACTGCTGTAACAGTAGGTAGGGTTACACCTAGGAATGTTTTTCCCATTGGTTAAGGAGCATCTAGGAGTCACACCCACTCAAAGGCTTGTGCCAGGCAAAAATGTGGCATTCCTGAACACCCCTCTTCAGAACACTACTGGACTTGTGAAAGACAGAAGGAAGACTGTGCTGCTATTGAGACCTGTGAAGAGAACTTTAAGGGTTACGCTTGCTCCCACGTCTACCCAGGACAAACAAGTAGACTCCAAGGGTCAGTTGTCTGACCTCCTGCTAAGCTACATGGATGCAAAAGCTGTAAGAAGCCCACTCCAGGAAGAGTCCAACTGACCTGTTTCAAATGGACTTGCCCAGGGCCCTGGTAGTGGCCCATGTGGAGTAGGTCCTGACCCCTAAGTGCTGTTCCTAGGGTCCTGGAACCCTTGGCTTGTGTCAGAGTGTACTGAGCCTGCTTAACACTAAAACATCTTGCTAACTTTTTTCCTGAAAGACCTTTGAGGGATCGGGATCGCCCTGTCAGCCAATCCACCAAGGGTGCATAACCTGTGGGCCTGATGTCACCACAGCTCCCACTACATTTTCCTGTCAATGCAGAAATCCATTGACGCCAAGCTGTCCTCAGTTCCCAACTGCAGTTCCATCGGTATTGCTGTTGAAGGAGACCTGATCGACTCCAAAGACCAATAGGGAGTGAAAATTTGAACTTCTGCCAGAGGTTTTCATGCATAAACCAAGGGTTTCACTGAGGTCCCATCTCGAAGCTGGAATTTGTTGAGGTCGAGGTCCTTCTCTCAGTGCAAATCCACCTACTACTTTCACTGAAGACTGGTGACGTTGGGAGGTAACCATTTCATAGGGACGAACCAGGTAATTGTATCTGACCCACACAGCATCATATCTAGCCTGGAAATATACCCCTGTCCCTGCCTAGCCCAACCAGTTGCTCGCTGTTGGTGCTTCGCGATTTGCACTTTTTTACACTATTTATATTTAAAACTTAAAAAATTTGTAACTCTGGTTTCCTTTATTGGATGTTTGTCATTTCAGTGTTGTTTTGTTTATTCAATTATTCTTTATATTTATAAATGTGGTGGGGATTTTTTATTGTGCTTTACACATTTTTCTTGAGTTACGTCTGTCAGCTCTCTGCCATGGCTACAAAGGGTTGAGCTCAGGTTTAAATTACTGAAATCTTTACTGGGTCTAACAAGAATAATGACATAATTACTTGTGGTGGACTACCATTCACCTCAACTAATAATCCACTTTCTAACACACCCTATACTGTAGTTTTGTGGTTTCAAATCCAAAATGTTGTAAATATCTGATGTAACTATTTACCAATTTAATTATACTCAAATGATTATTCCTAAAGGGATGAATGGCTGAGTGTGATCTGTGAGGGATTCAACAGAGGACAATTCATCCAGGAGCATGGATGCATTGGGGTGGCTTGCTGGAATATAGCATGAATGACTAAAATATCCTGGCCCAGAGTGTCTAGAGTTTTATAGGTTCTTCATGATGAATTTTAAGTTTTTCAGCACAACACCGCACTCTCCAAATTACCAAAGGTAGTAGAGTGTGATTCAGATGGATTTGCGTTTCACTGACTGTTGCGAGTCATGATATCCGTTCACAATCAATCAAACTTCAGCACCCCACCCTCACATCACCACTCATGTGAATGAGGCTCTATTTCTATGGCTCACAACCTTCAGGAAAAGTTATGGTAAAGGCAGCAAGATCATAAAGACCATCCTACTCCTAAAGCCTTGTGATAATAAAAATAAATTAGTAAAATCAGACCACGACCAAACACACAGAAATAGTCCATAAACAGGATGTAGAAAAGCACATAAAGATTTAGAAACTGATGAAGAGAAATCTGTAAATGAAATGGTACAGCAGATAAAACTGCTAAACACTTAGCAGTACATGAAAACATAAGGAAGACTATAGTTGGGGAAGCATGACCCCGCAAAACAAAGCTTTTGCTGAATTAAAGAAAGAGCATGGAACCAGCACCCCCTCTTTATTCCTCTTTCCTTCTCCTTTGATATAGTAGTAATGCTTTGTTCTTCATATTCCCCCAGGTCATTTCACTGCCTGGGTATTTTTTGGCTGCCTTGTGGCAACTTCCCTGATTGACCCGATTAGAGCAACAAAGGGACTTTGGACAGAACCCCTCATCCACCAGCGACAAGCTATACCTTATTCTAAAAGAAACCCAAGAGTCCTCAGTTCGAGGTCCTATAGAAAATAATCAACTTTGGCTCCCTTGACAGTCAATAATGTGCAACAACTTTAAACAAGATTCATATCTGTGATGTTTCTTTACGTTTGTTTTTTCTATCTTTGTTCTATCTTCTCTCTTTTTACGTGGTTCTTTCTTTTTTCCACCTCCATTTCTCTTTTTTCCCTCTCTGTTTGTCCGTTTCCCTCTCATTCCATACTCGTTTTGTCTTGTTTACTGTCTCTCTTGGTCTCTCCCTTTCTCTATTTAATTTCCTTTCTTCAAACTACATGAGTCCTTCCTCTAATGTTGTTTGGGACTTCCCCTCTCTCATCTGGCCTCACCCCTTCCACCCTCTGCTTTCCTCTATCTACTTCATCCATTTCTATATGGGATTCCAACCAAGGTATACAAGTGAGGGTGGAATGCTAAGGGCATCTTCCTGTGGTGCCTTCCCTGTTTAGATCTCTTAGGGCCAGGGAGGATGTGGGGCAATAACCCCTTTCTCTTCTTCTCTTCACCGCTCTTGTCCTTCCTTCAACCAATCTTTATGTGATCCTGTGTGAACACCATACATAATTGCTTTGTTGGTTTAACAGTGTCCTCAACGTGTTGCTCCTCATTTGTTCCTAGACTGACTTCATACAATAGTCCTCAGGGGTTTAATAATGTCTGTAATCGGTCACACCTCTGTAGCTGTTCGATAGTCTCCATATAAAAGTACTTGATGTTCTAACAATGCCTCCAATGGGTTGTTTTTCCTTTGGTGCTCCTGGGTAGACTTCTTATAATTCCCCTGATGAATTAACTGTCTCCAACTGTTTGGCTCCATTATGTTGCTTTCCTGTTGGTCCATTTAATACATCTTGGTAGTGTAACAGTGCTATCAATAGCTTGTATCCTCTGGCACTACTGAGTGATCCCCATACACCACAAGGAACCCCCACTGATACACATATCTGCCGTACCCACTCGTATGCGCAACAACACTTCATTTCGTTGAACCCTACACGCCTTATCGATATATCCAGCGTAGATCAAAACTCAAACAACACCCTTTCAACCATTCTGTTCAAAGTGTATGAGACGCAATATAAATAATTGAACTACACCATCTGTACTTTAGGTCTCACAATGGGTATTGAAAGTGCTATATAAATAGCCAACAGAACCCTCCAATTTCCAAGAAACTTTATATACATCTAACCTTCTGTAATGCTGTATATCCTAAAATTATGCTACTGAAAGTACTATTATATTGCCATCCTGCATACAGCATTAATGTAAGCCTGGATGGAGTCAGGACTGGAGATAGGCAAGAATGAAAATTAACAGGGACAGTTGAGTCAAGCTAAGACCACGGGTCTGGATTTTACCCAAGTGCTAATGTACTTTTTTACGTACTTCATTATGTAAATTATACAACAATCGTTATATGTTTTTCTTAAAAATTAAGAAGGGTTTCCATGCAGCAACTAGATTACATCACTGCATTTAGTAACATTTATTAAAAATGAAGTCTTCTAATGTATCTAAAAGCATTTATGAACGGTTACCACTGTAAGGTGATGCCACAAGCAAGTTAAGAGACAACTCAGATGTTATGCAGTCCCCATGTATGGCCTATATTGTTATGATAGAAGAGCAACATTGTAGTTATTAAACCATACACAGGAGAGAATTTTGCATAGGTCATACAGTGAAGTAAAGTGATTTGTTTACAGTCCTGCAAGTTCGTAAATGCAAGAACCAGGGATTTAGAACCCAGATTGCCCGGTTACACAAAGTCCTATTTAGTTGTTGGATTGATATATTTTTCGATTTTGCCTTTCACATCAAAGGACAGCAGTTTTGTTTAAATCTGCCCAGAGTGAAATAGTGCACTGTGTTAAATATATACACTGATCACAAGGTAAATTAATTATATGTAAGACATCTTTCTTTAAAAACATAGGACACATTTTAAAGAGTAATGAGCTGATACCAGTCTCACTGCGCAGGTGATGTTGGTGGTCAGAGGAGTGCTGAAGAGACTGTGTTCTAACGGATGGTAGGCACATGCACTTTCTGAGGGCAAAAGCTAGGGAGGCAGGCAGTGGTATATGATGCAAGTGTGGGATGCAGATGGATGCATTAGAAGTAGGACTACCTGCTTGACCATTCTGCATTTTGAGACTTTTGGAGCTGGTAAGTGGTTTGACTCAGATCACACTATTTAGTCAAGGCTGAAACCAGAGTTTGAACCTCATATTTTCAGGTTACAGATTGTACATTTTAACCACTATTTCCTTCTAAAGCACATTTGACACCAAAGGATCATACTTCTCACACGAGCTAAATAGTACACCATCATGTCAAATAAATACTGTGGGTAGCGTGTAAAATTAATCTGACACGTCAGATTTCTTAATAAAATAAATACAATCAAGCAGATACTTAAGGAAGGGACATCAGAAGTCCAAGCCAGTTTCAGTGTTTTTTTTGCGCTGGTTATGCTGACAGTCTGACAGAGTTTTGTAGGAAGGAGGCTGCGTGAACTGCAATTAAAATGTGGGGCCCAGCTGCTTATGTTTAAAACACCACCATGACCATTCTCCATTGTGACAATGCTAGCGACACACATGAATGGAAGCTGTGGCCTTGCACAGCAGCTGTACTTACACAGACTTTGTGGCACTGCTCCACAATGGGCAGAGGAAGTAGCAGCTTGTCAGAAACAAGAGAATGGCTGCACACAGCTTCAGCATTTTCAGCTCTCACTTTCATTTTCATTTTCTGAGCTGACAAAGTTTAGATATGATGCCCTATAATTCCCTCACAACCAAGCCCTTGGATCATGCATGACATGTCCCATCGGGCCTAATTATGAAGAGACCTGCCAGCATTTTAAAGGAGACAATCCCATACAGCACAAAATTGAACATTTGTAAGGGGGGCACAAAACATTATACGCTGGCCTGGCCCCTGTGGGCCCCTTCGTGGCTACAACCCTTGAGGGTTCCAATTCTTTCCTGGGAATTGAGGCAATAACTGGCTCAAACTCTGTCAAGAAATGATTGTGCCACTCCTATGATCGTTTGTCTGGACTGTTGATGTCCCAAACTATCATTAAACTGACACCTGGTGGAGAGTTTTTGGCTGTGAGTTGACAAGAGGCCCATGAGTTCACAGTTCTTGTCTGCCAGATGTATGGACGACCCCTTTAGGTAGCCAAGTTGCTGCTGGCACAGAAAGTGCCTAGGCGGAAAGTGCCTTCCAGAACTGGCCACAGGAAGGAGGAATGAGCCACAGGGCAAAAAACCTTTGAGATGACATCTCGGCAGTAGGATCTTTGATGCAAGAAACAAGGCTGAGGACCCAACTAACAGGAGATGACTGGAGATTCCGGAAGGAGCCCAAGAAAGTCTGGAGCACTGCAATGACAGAAGACAAGCTTAGATTTAACAGGAGCAGACTGAAGATTCCTGGAGGAACCAAGGAAGGATTGGAGCTCTGGAACACACCACAGGATATCTGGACTATTATGACACAAAGATAGAATTGAAAACATTTCATTATATATGTCCATGACAGGAATTATATCACAGAACATTAGGCCATAATGTTGGATTGCGAGTGTGGAAGGAATAGACAGGGCACCATCTTGGAGCACAAAGTACTTTCTATCCCGGAAATCCTCTCCAGAATATTCTGGAAAAAGAAAGAGAAGAAACATGGAGATGTCAAGGCTTCCTCCCAACATGTGCCAAAGGAGGAGGCTACCCTAAGGTAAGTGTGTATAGTGTCTGCTGCAGCCCACCAATACCTATGAGGTCTCTTCAGTTTCTGACAGAGTGTGTGTTTCAGCCTCCGTTGGAAGTTGGCTGTGGGCTGGCTGCACCAGTGAGATCTCCACCAGGCAGTTGGGGGATCTCAAAATATGGTGGACAGTCTGCTCGGGGGAGGTGACCAGAGCCCTCACTGACCTTGTGGGTTGCCTGTCAGGGTCTGAATGAAGTCCTTAATCTTTTGAACATTCCCATTATCCATTTTTAAGAGGAGAAGCCAAGCAGGAGAACTTCATTTCCACTGCCCATCTGCACAGCAGCAGAGGAAGTAACATCACTGGATTTCCCATCATCCATCTGCATAGGAAGTGATGTCACTGTTTTCCTGCCCACGGTACCCTGCACTCTGCCTTCCTCTCAAGATTTATTTTTTGTCATCTGTCTTCGATTGGACTGCACCTAGCTCCAGCAACTCTGGCTCTCTCCCTACTCACCGATACCAGGCTGTGCTCTTCCTTACTCTTAAGCCCAGTCATTGCTCACCACACTGCTACCGCACCACACAACGCGGAAGGAACATTCACATGTGTTTCCTGCAAGTTTTCATCCACTCTCCTACGTCCAACACCAACCACTCATGTACCAACAGCACTCCACTCACTTGCACTCACACGAGCCAGCAACCCGCTTACACAGACCAAACACCACCCACCACCACAACACACCACACTTGCATGCATGCTCCTCAAAACCCTCTTGCTCACCAAACTCATCACAGATATTTGGGAACCGCTGCATGATTATGCTCTGGACCTGCTCTATCTCTCGGAAACATGGCTAAACTCAACCTCAGCACCAGACATCACTACAGCTATTGCTGCTGGTTACAAGACTATTTAGCAAGACCATCAGAGGAAGTGGAGTCACCATCATAGTCAAAGATACCATCAGCTGCACAACCTTCATGGACACCCCCACCAGCCTCCTTCTTTGTGGGCGGCACCCTTGTATTCAGACCACAAGGTCCCCGCACTAATTTCGCCAGTGACATCCCAGACTTTGTTGCACCCCTCATCGTCAACACCAGCATCTTCATCCTCCTTTGAAACCTAAACATTCACCTAGAATCCCACACCAACCAAAACTCTACAGCCATTCTAGAGAACCTTGGAAACTTTGGGCTCACCCAGCATGCTACCGAACCCATCCACACTTCGAGACAACTTTTGGACTTGATTTTCTAATCAATCAGCATCATCACAGTTGACAAGACAGAACCATGACCTGGACAGACCACGCCCTCATCGATTTTGGCATACCCATCCCACACCATCACAGAACTACCACCACTGCAACTACCTGCCAGCCGCAGCTGGAAAAGAATCACAGAAGAGGATTGGGCTTCTGCCCTTTGCAAGCACCAGCCTGAGCACAGCAGCAGCTTGCTGAAAACCATCAAAAACCTAAACAGACGGATCACTGCGTAGCAATATCCTGAAAAAAGGCCAGGTGGTAAACAGAGGAACAGAGACTGATGAAATGCCACTGCAAGCAACTGGTGCCCCAAATGGGAAGGGTATTCCCAGACCTGGGGCCCGTGCTTGCTATGCCACCAGATTCAAGTTAGCCTGGCTGATGAAGGGTGATACACTGAAACCGGTCCCAGGATGCTTGTTTCTGGTCCAGGGAGGACCTGGCCTGGCAGTTTGGGCAGGACTGCTCCCATGGGAAAGAGGGTCAAGACTCATTTGCATATGGCTGGGTCCAAACTTGAATGGCACGGCAAGCAAAAAAACTGATGGATTAAACCCAGACATGTGACTGGGGTGAATGTTTGATTTGTTCTGCATTCCGTCCATCATCTGTTGTTTTTGCAACTGCAAGCCACTGGAGCACAAATAGAGAACAAGTCGAGATACCGCAGATAGAGACATCTTCAAATCTGCCCTAAGATGCTATCACCAGCAGACATGGAACACCAAGTGCACAGCTCTTGCAGATCACATTAACACCGGCACCATCGCAACTCAACTTTCCATCCTGACTGAACCCTGACCTCCTGGCCTGTCATCACCATCATCGAAACCGTTGCAACCATGAAGCCTATCCACTTGGGTGCACCACATGAACCCTGCCCCACCACACCTTAACTAAAAGACTCCTGCAGATCAGCAAAGCACAAACATCTATCATCAACACCTCCATTAGCTCAGCCACATTCCTGGAAAACTAGAAACATGACACAGTCAAACCCCTACTCAAGAAACCATCTGATGAGCCAGCCACACCATGAATTCCAACTACAGACACATCTCCCTCCTATCATACCCAGCAAAGCTCCTAAGGAAACTAATCATTCATAGACTCACTGACCACCTCAGCAACCACCAGCCCCTCAATGCCTTGCTTTCTGGATTCAGTCCTAACCACAGTGCAGAAACAGCACTTGTCACAGCCTGAAACAAAATTTGCATGATACTTGACAGAGGAAACAGGGCAACACCCATTCTTCTGGACTTCTCTGCATTATTTCACATGGTCTCACACCCCATACTCATCAGGTGTCTGCACATGATTGGTATCCAAGTACCCACTTTCTGCTGGATCTGTTCCTTCATAACAGATAGGACACAAGCGGTCGGCCTAGCAGCTTACTCCTCGGAAGCCTGCAAGTTCATCTGCGGATTGCCTCAAGGCTCATCGCTCAGCCCCACCCTCTTTAAGAGATACATGATTTCTCTGGCCAATGCCATCGCTGCCCATAATGTACTCATCCGCTCCTATGCATACGACATGCAACTTATACCCTCCTACTGAGACAAGACCCCCATCACAAGAAACAAGTTCAACGTCTGTATGACCAAACTCGCTAACTGGATGAAAGTCAATTGTCTCAAGGTCAACACTGACAAGACGGAAATGGTGATCTTCGTCAAGAACAACTCATCCATGGGACTCCAACTTGTGAGCTGCTGAACTCAGACCCAGACCCAAAGCTCACACCAGGTACCTCCAAATATTCATCAACAACAAACTGAACATGACTGCACAAGTCAATACCGTCACTGCATCCTGCTTCCACACCTTGTAAATGCTGACGATCTTAACATAGTTCTCATGCATCATGAGAAAAACTGCCACTCATACCCAGTCACCAGCAAGTTGGACTGTGGGAAAACACTCTTTGCCAGGATCATCAAGCAACTCACTAGAAGATTACAAACCAGCCTAAACTTGGCAGCCAGACTCATCTTCAACTTCCCACACAGAACGCACAACATACCACAGCTCAGGCAACTACACTGGTGCCCTTTGAGAATTGTGAGTACTGGTTGAGGAGAGTGAGACCCTGCTCAAGTAGCAACCACAAATCTTGTCAGGGTGAAATCCTAAATTAACCTATGCTTAACCCTCCGGTGTTCGGCACAAAAGCAGTCATGCTTAACTTAATGAAAATATGAAAATTATTTATGCAACTCTTAAACATGAATAAAGTTAAAACTCAACACGAGAAATTTGCATTCGATTTACAGGCCTTGGGCACATGTTGTACCACTGAACTAGGGACCTACAAGTAAAGAAGTGTGCCAGTTGGGTGTAAGCTAAAGCCAGTTTCACTATGTTTAAAGGAGAGAACACAAGTACTTTAGCACTTGTTAACTGTGGTAAAGTGCAAAGAGTCCTAAAATCCACGACAAATGGGTCCAAAAAAATGGAAGGATAAGGTAAAAAGTTTGGGGGATGACCTTTCAGAGAGGGCCACGTTCAACATGACCCCTCACCAGTGAAAACCACGATAGAATAATCAGTACCTTGATGGGCTTCCCTGCTTAGGTGATAGAACATGGGCAATGGCCCTGCACTACAGAGGCTCTTGCCAGATGTATGACCCTCTGAATTCAGTTGCAGCCCTCTGTTCATACTCTCGTGAGCCACTGAACTCATACTTTGGAAGCCCTTTTCCTCATCTGTGGAACTTTTCTGTGAAGCACATAACCTTAACTAGCTCACCATGGCCAAGAAGGTGATGTGGCCTATTTCGCCCCTTAGCTCAGACTTCTGTCCCCAACCCAAGAACAATTTTGCCCATAAGGACAGCAACAAACAAAGGCCACTGACCACTGTCAGTGTAAGGATCCAAGCCCTAGGCAATCGACTGCCAGTTTGAAGCTCCAAGTGGGGGAAATTGGGTTGGCTTTTTTTCCAGCCTTAGGGATTCTAAGGAGTTCCCAATGGGCATCTGAGGGTTCTCTGACCTCTGAAGTTTCTTAGTGTGGGAGGCAATGGCCCTGGGTATTAGGTACCCTACTTCTACTCTACCACCCACCAGTCCCAGAGTGGTATCCTGAGATGGACTTTTCAGCTCACAATCAGTACCCTGCAGCTGAACAGGGGATAGGGTGAGTCCTCCCTCACCCTGCCACTCCATCTGGGCTCCCATCCCATCCCATTGGCTTGGGAGTGGTACCCCCAGAATTTGAAATGTCAGGGAACCGTGGGCAGCCACCCCTCCGAGGTCTCCTGACACTGGAGGCAGCTTATTCCCCAGAATACCACCCTCAGGCATCTATGGACTAACTATGGGTCACTTCCTCACTCCACTTAAGGGATACCAGGGCAGGGAGCAGAAAAAATCCAATCCCTAGACCTGAGTTATTATATACACTTGGCCAGTGTACTGCTTTGGAAAAACCTTTCCACTACCATGGTCTGGCTATCCCCAGTGTCCCTCAAAGCAGTGACAGCGATACCATTCACCTTCACCTAATGGAAGTGATGACTCCCACCCTCAGAAATCAAAAGCTCACCCTCTGAGTCTATCTCTCAGCTAAGGGAGATCATTGCCTGGTCTATGGCCTGCCCCTGGGGGCTACTTCCCCCTAAGGCTTCATTGGCCACTCCTGTTGAATTCCCACCTGGGAGGGTGAAAAGAACAGGCAGAGTGTCCCTGCTTGTGTCCTAACTGGGAACACTCAAAGCAGTGGGGTGGAAATAGGGAGCCCTGGGCCACCAACCACCAGAACCTCCCCACTGTTCTTCAGAATGAGCTTGGGAACCCCTTTCCCAACACCTTACCCTGGAACTTGTCTGGGTTATGTTTAACCTCCCCTCACTCTGCTCAGTGAAACCTGAACCGCTCTCTTGGGTTCACCCCCAGGTACATTTTTGGGTACCCAGGTACTGATCCAGAGGTCTTTAGCAAGCTCCCTGGGTTAAGTTAGCTTACTAGCCAGTAGGTATTGGTGCAGCTCTGTAAAACAAGTATTGAGCATGTGCCCCCTGTGGATCAAATTGTACAGCCCAACATAATCATCGACTTGGATGACCCATTCCCAATCACTTTGTGCTTTACTGGAATAAACAAGAAAATCCACACAAGTCTGGTTGGACAGTTTCTAGCTGTCTCTAAATGTTATGCAAAACTTTTCTGGGGTGAGCCTAAATTTGATGACAAAAATGGCTTTCACTCTGGCATGCCTCATCTGGTTCCCTATCTCTAGAGTGAGCAGGGTATCCCTCCCCATTGTAGGCATCTGTTTTCAGAGATTTGCCTCCCCGCAATACTCTTCTGAGACCTGGTGCATCCTTAGGTCACCTCATAGGCTGAAACTCACTTGTCAATATCATCTCCCACCGCTTAGCTAGACACAAGGACTTTGGGGATGTGGAACTTTTCTGTTTCCATTAGGCACTGCAGTATTGCTGCGCCATTTCTTGTGAACTCTTCCTGTCTGGCTCTGATGTCCAGCTCTTTGTGGCTCCTTTCGTGAGCCAGTCATTTTAAGGCCAGTTTCTCCTCCATGGTCAGTTTCATTTCCTCCCTTTTTATCTTTGCCATCTGCAGCTGAACCTTTCTCTCAGCTTTCCTGTCCACTAGCTACTCAGGAGACAGGCCTTGGGAGGATACAACACTCTCTGCCATGGCAGGGAACTCCATTCCTGGGGACAGGTTATCCTCCTCCCCTAGTGGCTGCAGCTCAGGACCTGTTCTAAGATCTTCCTCATACTTTTCCAGACCTTCCTCCTCATCTTGGTCCTCTATTGTTGCCAGCAACTGGTAAGCCTCTGCCCAACACCTCAGAACCTTCTGAAGCACACGTTTCTTGGTGCTTTTCTTGGGTGGAAAACCTCTTTCCTTACAGAACATCTTCAGCTCAGCCACAGTGTAGCTTTCCAGATTGATGAGCTTAACTTACGTTCTTGCAGGCATGGTCACAGGCATAAACAGTCAAATAGAATGACAGTGAATTTGGAAAAAGTAAAAGAGCCAATCAAGGAGAATTTAAAAAGAGGTTAAATATATTATCAAATTATTTATATGGTGTTACATTTGACAGCCTTAGGGTGGTCACCCCCAACTTTTTGCCTGCCTCCCTCCACTTTTTTACACTGTTTTTGCTGGTTTTAGGACCCTGCGCACCTTACAACGGCTCGCCAATGCTAAAGTGCATATGCTCTCTCCCTTAAATCATGGTAACATTGGTTAATACCCAATTACGATATTTGATCTACTGTTAAGTCCCTAGTAAAGTGCACTACATTTACCCAGGACCTGTAGATTGAATGCTACTAGTGGGCCTGCATTACTGGTTGTGCCACCCACATAAGTAGCCCCTTAACCATGTCTCAGGCCTGCCATTGCAAGGCCTGTGTGTGCAGTTTCACTGCCACTTCGACTTGGCATTTGAAAGTACTTGCCAAGCCTTTAACTCCCCTTTTTCTACGTATAAGTCACCCCTAAGGTAGGCCTTAGGTAACCCAGAGGACAGGGTGCTGTGTGAGTAAAATGCAGGACTTATATCTGTGTGTTTTATATGTCCTAGTAGTGGAAAACTCCTAAATTAATTGTACACTGCTGTGAGGCCTGCTCCTTTCATAGGCTAACATTAAGGCTACCCTCAAGAACTGTTTGAGTGTTAGATTCTGATTAGAAAGGGGTAAACAGGTCATATTTAGTATGGCCAGAATGGTAATACAAAATCCTGCTGACTGGTGAAGTTGGATTTTATATTACTATTTCAGAAAGGCCACTTTTAGAAAGTGAGCATTTCTCTGCACTTAAATCCTTTTGTGCATTACAATCCACATCTGGGCTGGGTTGGATGACAGCTCCCTTGTGCATTTCAACCAGACAACCACAAACACAGGATGCTTAGTCACACCTGCAGACATCTGCATACTGAATGGGTCTTCCTGGGCTGGAAGGGTGGAGGGCCTCACACTTACATTTCACAGCTATTATGACCCACATTTCGGAATCCGCCAAAATTCAGACACCCACAAAAGTCCGCCACACCAAAGGTCAGTGATAAACTGGCGAAAACAAAACCTCCACCGTCACGCCAATAGAAAAACACCCACACTATCACGACACACGAATCCACGCGGCGGCCTTTCAACCGCGGTATTCCATTGGCGGTACACACCGCCGCGCTCAAAATACACACACTCTCACAAAACACAGCCACATTGGACAATTCGAAATACACACACCTGATACACTTACACACACCACTCCCACACAGCCATTACAATATAAAACACCCACCCACATCACCCACAAACCCCTACAACAAAAAATTCAGAAAGAAGGCCAGAGAGACACCACCAGCAAGTACAACAGCATCCACAGGCACACAACAACATCACCCACAGAACTTCCACGCACCTCACACAACACACCACTACATAGCAGCACACTTATCACCACACACTCCACCCCAAACATCACCTACACCACCCCATGGCATGGCAAAGACACCCCAGGTTCTCGGAGTAGGAGCTCAGGGTCATGGTGGAGGACATCGTCCAGGTAGAGCCACAGCTATTCGGATCACAGGAGCAGCACACCTCAATAGCAAGGAATATCGAGCTATGGCGAAGAACAGTGTACAGGGTCAACGCAGTGGGACAGCACCCAAGAAATCGGGAGGACATCAGGAAGAGGTGGAACGACCTACGGGGGAAGGTGCTTTCCGTGGTCTCAAGACACCACCTGGCGGTTCAGCGGACTGGTGGCGGACCCCCACCTCCACCCCCACAACTAACAACATGGGAGGAGCAGGTCTTGGTGATTCTGCATCCTGAGGGCCTCGCAGGAGTAGGTGGAGGAATGGACTCTGGTAAGACAAATCTTAACTATTACATCCCCCACCCTACCTGCATGCCAGCACATACCCCCACCCTCACCCCCAGCACCCCAACTCCTCACATATGTCCCAACATCACGAACCACCCATCCCAACAACAAGCCCTGCATGCAACAACAAAGCGTGGACACCCATCACTAAAGCATGCCCACTGCACATTCCCATACAACCCCATAAACCATCATCACACAAGGTCTCACACAGGAATGCAAGCACTGGGGTACACGGTCACTCACCCATTGCACACCATGCCACACACAGATGTAATAACCATCCTTTTATACCCCTGCAGGACCCCTACCCAACCTGACCAGACAGGAGGGTCCAGACATGTCCACACCACGAACAGAAGAGGCCCATGGTGATGACAGCACCTCTGTCCCACTGGATCTAGATGACCAGCCCAGCCCATTGGGGACCTCGGGACAGTCGGTTCCCCACACCCAGTCACAGGCCACCACAGACCTTCCCCCCTCTGGAAAGACCAGCACAGCACCCACCCAGCAGGCCCATACCTCCGTCCCCCGGACATGTCAATCAGCTGTGTGTCCACCACTACAGGGAACCCAGGCTAACCCACCACCCCAACAATAACAGGGACCTGGGGCAGTGGCAGTGGGCACACAGTCCAGGGGACGGAGGCCCAGGAACACAGGGGAACTGGGAGGGCTGCTGTGTGACAGGGGGCGGACAGGCCAAGGGAACCCACTCTCCACGAGGCCCTCTCCTCCATCATGGGAGCCTACCACCACTCCCAGGAGACGATGGCAACGGTACTGGCCAAGTTTCAGGAGACCCAGCGCCTGCAGGAGGAACAGTATATGGACTTCAGGGAGGAACTCAGAACCATCAGCTCCACCCTGGGCACCATCGTAGGGGTGCTGAAGGAAGTACTCAACACCAGGAGGGACACTGTGGCACTACAAGGGGCCCCTGACACTAGCATGGACGATGAACTGCCCACCACACCTGCCGGTGCTAGTGGACAGGACGCCCCGCCACAGGACCACCACACCAGCACCCCACCCCCTGCAGAGGAAGAACCACCCCGCAAATGGTCTCTGATATCCAGGAACAAGACAGAGCACAATGTCATGACCCCCGCCAAGAAATGAGACCACCCTGATTGTCATCCTACTGTCCCACTTTGTCACCCTGTCCATACTTAAACTGCCCAAGCTCCACTTCCTATGCCCATATGGGCAATGCACCTGTGAGACTAATAGACTGGACTCTGCCATGGACATTACTCCGCCATCACCCCTCACCATTTCACTACCTCCTCCAATATTGAGCACTTAAATAAACACACTTAAAGCACGAAACAATCTGGAGTCTGTCTGTGATTTCGAAATAGTGTATCAGCAATGAGAGTGACAAAATGCTCTTTCAATTGTAATGTCAGCACACCTATGTCACACAGCTCTAGTCCATGAGGAATCTAAGCAGATGTCACACAGTGGGACCCACATCTGTGAAATCGTAAGGGAAAGTGACAACTCAGTGACCATACACTGGGTGAAAACGACAGACAGTAGAGAGGTAGTAGTGTTAAAGTACATGTAGTAGGCAGGTCTGTACTCCTACCTGTGTCTCACTGGAAATATTGATGGATCACTGAGTCCCTGTTGTTCATGTCTTCTTCCTCCGCTTCCTCGTCTTCACTGTCCACAGGCTCCACAGCTGCCACAACACCGCCATCTGGACCATCCTCCTGCAGAAAAGGCACCTGTCGTCGCAAAGCCAAGTTGTGAAGCATGCAGCAGGCCACGATGATCTGGCACACCTTCTTTGGTGAGTAGAATAGGGATCTACCTGTCATATGGAGGCACCGGAACCTGGCCTTCAGGAGGCCGAAGGTCCGCTCGATCACCCTCCTAGTTTGCCCATGGGCCTCATTGTAGCGTTCCTCTGCCCTTGTCCTGGGATTCCTCACTGGGGTCAGTAGCCATGACAGGTTGGGGTAACCAGAGTCACCTGCAAATGGTGAGGGACAACAGTTAGACACACACTAACCTGGAGGGATATCCCCAGACCCAGACAACTATTCCCACTGACTTGCTTCCACACACGGTGCCTCTGGAGTTGACCCATCACATAACGGATGCTGCTATTCCGCAGGATGTAGGCGTCATGCACTGAGCCAGGGAACATGGCATTCACATGGGAGATGTACTGGTCTGCCAAACATACCATCTGTACATTCATCGAATGATAACTCTTCCGGTTTCTGTACACCTGTTCACTCCTGTGGGGGGGGACCAAAGCCACATGGGTCTCATCAGTGGCACCTATGATGTTGGGGATGTGTCCCAGGGCATAGAAATCACCTTTCACTGTAGGCAAATCCTCCACCTGAGGAAAAACAATGTAGCTCCGCATGTGTTTCAGAAGAGCAGAGAACACTCTAAACAATACGTTGGAAAACATAGGCTGGGACATCCCTGATGCTATGGCCACTGTTGTTTGAAATGACCCACTTGCAAGGAAATGGAGCACTGACAGCACCTGCACTTGAGGGGGGATTCCTGTGGGATGGCAGATTGCAGACATCATGTCTGGCTCCAACTGGGTACACAGTTCATGGATTGTGGCACGGTCAAGCCTGTTTGTTATAATCACATGTCGCTCCTCCATTGTCGACAGGTCCACCAATGGTCAGTACACCGGAGGATGCCACCATCTCCTTACATGTCCCAGCGGACGGTGCCTATGAAGGACAACAGCAAGCACAGAGTCAAACAACTCAGAGGTACGTACCCACAGTTTACACAAAACACCATTCATACACAAAAGATGGCCTGTATGTGTGTAGAGTGTAGGCCTAGGTATGTGTGACGCAGTTGAAAATGAAGCCATGTGGGCCCCTGAAATGGCGGCTGCCTGACCTGTAAAGTGGGACAATGGGATGTGAGGTAACTGCGCTGGCGTTGTACACCGTCGCGGTAGGCGGTTGAAGACTGCGGCGCAATGCTACATTGGTTAACATTGGACCCTATGGGTCCCAGGAGCCAATGACGATGTACGCCGGCGGTGACAGTACGCACCGCCGCGGACGTGACCGCCATTTTCTATCTGTTCAATCACTCAATACCTGATCTTCGACAGGAGAGGACCTACACTGCAAGTGCTGATGTGACCTCGGTCTGGAAGAGACAATGGCTCGAGTGTCTGGGGAAAGGGCTCCTGCCTTCACATCGGAGGAGTTGGAGAAGCTCGTGGATGGGGTCCTCCCCCAGTACACGCCACTCTATGGTCCTCCAGACAAACAGGTAAGTACACAGGGAGCATGTTGTATGGGCTATGCCTGTGTGGAGAGGGCTGGATGTAAGAAGGAAGGGGGGAGATTGCTGCGTGCATGAAAGACGGTGAATGCATGTGCCACATGGCAAGGGTAGGGATGGGGGCCAATCACTTTGATGGTGCAGTTGGTAATAACTTCTCTTTTTCCCCTGTACATTTCATGTAGGTCAGCGCCCACCAGCAAAAAGATATTTGGCGTGCCATCGCCAAGGACGTCCGGACCCTGGGCGTCTACCACAGACGGAGCACCCACTGCCGGAAAAGATGGGAGGACATTCGCCGCTGGAGCAAGAAGACGGCGGAGGCTCACCTGGGAATGGCCTCCCAACGTGGGAGGGGTGCCCTTCGCACCATGACCCCCCTGATGTTCAGGATCCTGGCGGTGGCCTACCCAGAGTTGGATGGGCGCTTGAGGGCATCACAGCAGCCACAAGGGGGGGAGTACACTCTCATTCTGCTGACTTTGTGCGCAGTGGAGGGGTCTGGGTGGGGAGGTGGGCTGTGGGTTTGCCTAGGCCAGAGCGAGTTCCGTAGGCAAGGCCCCTCCGTAAGGCAGGCCATGTGGCACCCCACCTCTGTAAAGTGCCAAGTACACCTAGTCATTCCCCTGTGTCATCTATGTGTGCAGATGTCGTCCATAGCCTTGTAGGCCATTATCCAGGAATTGAACAGTGGAGCCAAAGAGCGCGCCGTAGTGCAGGGGGCTTCTGTGTCTGTCGTGTCCGCCAACGGTAGCGGTAATGCATGCACTCAACATGCATCCCCCCCTTTTTGTGGTCTCCCTGTTCTTGTGTGCATTAGCATCATCAGGCGGAGGAGCAGTGGCACCGGAGCACGAGGGAGCTGCATCCCACATAGTCCTGGAGGGCGAGACTACGGACTCAGAGTGCACCAGTGGGACGGAGGGCGAGGGGAGCTCCACGGCGGGGACAGGAGCTGAGACCAGCGACACGGACTCGTCCTCCGATGGGAGCTCCCTTGGGTGGCGGCAACATCTGTGCCCCCTGCATCTACAGGTACAGCCGCCACCCCCCCTACCAGCACTGCCCTCCCAGCAGCCCCTCAGACTTTGCCCTGTGCCCGCTCACCCAGGAGGGTGGGCATCACTTTCGCCCCAGGCACCTCAGGCCCTGCCCCAGTCACCCCTGCTGCCCTCAGTGAGGAGGCCATTGACCTCCTCAGGTCCCTCACTGTTGGGCAGTCTACCATTTTGAATGCCATCCAGGGTGTAGAGAGGCAGTTGCAGCAAACAAATGCATTCCTGGAGGTCATTCATTCTGGTCAGGCGGCCCTTCAGCGAGCTTTTCAGACTCTGGCCTCAGCACTAACGGCAGCCATTGTCCCCGTCTCTAGCCTCCCCCCTCCAACTTCCTCCACCCAGACCCAATCCCCTCTACCTCAGCCTATCCCAAGCACACCTCTAGACCAGCATGCACACACATCAACACACAAGGGAAGCTCTGGCAAACGTAAGCACCACACATCCCACAGGCACTCACGCAAGCATCACACCCATGCAGACACACCAACATCCACTGCCTCCACTGTGTCCTCTTCCTACTCGTCTCCCTCCTCCCTCCCAGTCTCGTCTACACTCACACCTGCATTCACTACCTCTACAGCCACTAGGTCCCGCACCAGCACACCCACCACAACACCCCGCTCACCTGCACTCACCACCCCCACTACCATTCACATGTCCCCTGTGTCCTATCCCAGTGTGTCTGTGACGCCCCTCCCAAGATACACAAACGCAGGCACACACCCACCCAACAGCCATCCACCTCACGACAGCCTCCAGCGCATGCACCTTCACCCAAAGTCACCAAACGTACACCTCCTACAACCACCACCACTTCCTCCACTCCCAAACCCCCTCCAGCTACCTGTCCTAGTGTGTCCAAAAAACTTTTCCTGTCCACCCTTGACCTCTTTCCCACACCTCCCCCACCCTGGCCGTCTCCTAGGTCCCGAACTAGCACCTCAGCCACAACATCTCCGGGACTAGTGGTGCCTGTAGTCACCGGAATCTGGAGTGCACCGGCCACCAGGGCAGCCAGTGTGGCACGGAGACACAGCACTGACAGTCCCCCACCTGTGAAGCATCAGAAGTTGGCCAGTGCCTGGCGGGAGAGGGGGAAGACTCCAGCTACCAAATCCACTCCCAGGGGTCCTGGTGGGAGTGTGGAGTCAGCTGTGACACCTTCCAAGATGGGGAAGGGCCACAAGAAACCCGGCAAGTCTGGGAAGAGCAACACGGCGGAGAAGACCGCCATCATCCCCGCTGCCCAGGAGACCACCTCCAGCACCAGCCCAGCTACCCAGGAGGCCACCTCCAGCACCAGACTAGCTGCCCAGGAGGCCACCGCCAGCATCAGCCCACCTGCCCAGGAGGCCACCACCAGCATCAGCCCACCTGCCTAGGAGGCCACCGCCAGCATCAGCCCACCTGCCCAGGAGGCCAGCACCAGCCCAGATGCCCAGGAGGCCACCGCCAGTACCAGCCCAGCTGCCCAGGAGGCCACCGCCAGCACCAGCCCACCTGCCCAGGAGGCCACCGCCAGCACTAACCCCGCTGGGCCATGAAGGACCACCAGCAAAAGCCCCGCTGGGCCATGAAAGACCGCCAGCAAAAGCCCCGCTGGGCCATGAAGGACCGCCAGCAGCTGAGACCCTGCAATGGAGACCGCCATCTCAAGCATCGCTGAACAGGGCACCGCCATCTCAAGCACCGCTGAACAGGGCACCGCCATCTCAAGCACCGGGCACCGCTGTCTCAAGCACCGCTGCACAGGGCACTGCCGTCTCAAGCACCACTGAACAGGGCACTGCCACCTCAAGCACCGCTGAACAGGGCACCGTCATCTCAAGCACCGCTGCTCAAGCACCGCTGCACAGGGCACTGCCGTCTCAAGCACCGCTAAACCTGGCACCGCCATCTCAAGCACCGATGAACAGGGCACCGCTGTCTCAAGCAACGCAGGCCCAGGACGGCAAGGTCACTGACGCAACTGAGTCTGTCACGGGGTGAATGATGCACTCTGGGAACCATGCCCCCTCCTGAACCAGTGGAGACTGTCATCCACTACCTCTGTCCTTAGCGTGATGAAGCACTCTGGGCACCAGGCCCCCTACAGAACCAGTGGAGAAAATCATCCACTCCCCCAATCCTTGGCAAGATGAAGCACTCTGGGCACCATGCCCCCTCTAGAACCGGTGGAGAGGAGAGATCCATCCACTACCTCTGTCCTTAGCAGGATGAAGCACTCTGGGCACCATGCCCCCTCCAGAACCAGTGGAGAGATCCATCCACTACCTCTGTCCTTAGCAGGATGAAGCACTCTGGGCACAAGGCCCCCTCCAGAACCAGTGGAGACTGTCATCCACTACCTCTGTCCTTAGCAGGATGAAGCACTCTGGGCACAAGGCCCCCTCCAGAACCAGTGGAGACTGTTATCAACTTGAGAGACTGTGGCTTTGCACTCCCCAGGATATGTCAGTGGGCAAACCACCCACTTATGAGACTTGAGAGACTGTGGCTTTGCACTCCCCAGGATTGAACAGTGGGCAAACCACCCACTGTAGAGACTTGTGAGACTGTGGCTTTGCACTCCCCAGGATATGGCAGTGGGCAACCCACCCACTGTAGAGACTTGAGAGACTGTGGCTTTGCACTCCCCAGGATTGAACAGGGGCAACCCACCCACTGTAGAGACTTGAGAGACTGTGGCTTTGCACTCCCCAGGATTGAATAGTGGGCAAACCACCCACTGTAGAGACTTGAGATACTGCAGCTTTGCACTCCACAGGAGTGAACAGTGGGCAAACCACCCACTGTAGAGACTTGTGAGACTGTGGCTTTGCACTCCCCTGGATGGAACAGTGGGCATGTGGCCCCCTCGTGGATTTGGCGTTGTGCACTCAAGCGGCTGAGGTGCCCCCACTTTCCCTCCCCCTGAGGTGCCTGTTTAGTTGCTCTCTGATGCCCCTGCAGTGTTCTCTCTGTCATGGTCGGGGATCTTGTGTGGGCCTTGCCCATACCGTGTGGTCCCAGTGTTCCACTGACTTTCTTAGAGCACTACCTGGACTACTATGCTTGGTATATATTTTGTACATGGTGTATATATATATTTCTGCCTACTTGCTTTTAATATATTACATTGGTTGCACTCATTTTCTATTGTCTTTGCATTCTTCCAGGGGTTTAGGGGGTGTAACTGTAATGTATTGATTTGCATTAGTGTGTGTTGTAGTGTGGGAGGGTGGGGGTGTTGCATGTGTGTGTCCCTGTTTTTTGCCTCCCCCCTCCCCTGTGTCGTAGGTGCAGTACTCACTGTGGTCTTCGCTGCCGGCATTCGTGATCCTGGTAGAGGAGCAGGAAGACTATTGCAGGGAGAATTTGGAGTTCCGGATCCATGGCGTCCTCGTTCCTCGTGGGGTGTGTAGAGGTAAGCGTTTTCCCTTTGCATTCCTGTTTCCGCCGTGTTTTTATCCGCGGTGAATCCGCCCCGGAAAAGGTGGCGGATTGGCCTGTCATAATAGTGTGGGCGGTACATTGTCTCCCGCCTGTCTGTTGGTGGTGACCGTCGCGCTGTTTGTTTGTACCGCCGTGGTGGTCGGAGTGTCAAAGTGGCTGTCTTTGTTGGCGGTTTCCGCCACGGTCGTAATTGCAAATTATTTACCGCCGGCCTGTTGGTGGTTTTACCACCGCTTTAACACCGACAGCCAGGGTTGTAATGACCACCTTAATCTCTGCAAAGAACTCCTTGTTGTGGCGAAAAATCAACATATAGCCAGCGGGAAACAATGCACAGCCTGCTTAGTGGGGAAAGAAACCCTGCATCACCGAACCGGAACGATGTATCCCGGCTATCCGAGTGGAGATCAAAGTAACGGCAGCACTGCGACCGGAACTTTGACGCACAGCCCTCTCGATTGACGCATCACTGAGCCGGAATGACGCAGCCTGACATCCTACGAGAAGGAATCGACGCAGCGCCTGCTATGTAACAGAAACTCTGATGCAACACCCACCGGATCGACAGAGCACCTGTGACTTCGTCCTGCATGCCCCGGATTTCCACTCATCTTCCCCGGGCATCAAAAGACCCCACATCGTAAAGGATTATTCAAGCCTGCATGCCGGAATTCGAAGCAAAGCCCTTGCCACGTGGAAAAGAATCAACGCATTGTCTGTGTGCGCCCGTAAAATTTGACGCACACCTACCTTTTTCAATCCTTTTCCTCCTCTGCAGTCTTCGTGCGTGTAATTTTGACGCAAACCAGATTCTTTGTGTTTGCAAGAGACCATTGTTATTTTTAAGAACTTAAAAATAATCTTATCATTACAAAAGTGATATTTCAACTTGTATTTATCAAACCTTGATCGTTTTGACCTTAATCTACTCACATAAATATTTCCATATTTTTCTAAACCTGTGTGGTGTATTTATTGTGGTGTGTTATTGCATGATTTATTGCAAAACTACTTTACACATTTCCTTCTAAGTTAAGCCTGACTGCTCAGTGCCAACCTACCAGAGGGTGGGCACAGGATAGTTTGGATTGTGTGCGACTTACCCTGACAGGAGTGAGTGTCCGTGCTTGGACAGGGGATAATCTGACTGCCAACCAAAGACCCCATTTCCAACATATGGGATTTTAGTGTTACACCAAATCACTGTATGGCACTGCACAAACACTGTATCCCACCAGTGAGTTCACAATGTGATAAACTGGGTTACTGATTGAGGGGTGAGACCCTGCTCAAGCAACACCCCCAATTCTTGTCCTGGTGATACCAAATCAAACCCCAAATTAATCTGTGCTTAACCTTCTGGTAGCTTAGCACAAACACATTCAGGCTTAACTTAGAGGCTATATGGAAAGCATTTATGCAGCACTTAAATAGTAATAAAGTAAAAACACAACACAATAAAAATCCCACACCTATTTACAAAACTAAAGTAAATGTTAGCCATTTTTTTAAAACCGGTGATATGCAATATTAAAGGTTTAAGTAAAAACAGTACTGAAAAGCACTAAGTGCCCATTGTGTTTATCTGGTCACACTGAACTGAGACAAAGTCACAAGTTCAGGCTGGCTGTGATGCAGCACAGGTGGGATACAGGGACCAAGTTATTGCTACTGAGTCATGTACTTTGAATCTTTGTTGCAGTGCATTGTGCTCCACCCGCAGCGGCGGTACTGAGAAGCAATGTGAGGTCCGTGTCTAGGATGCATCATGAACAGCGGTTTTGATGAGCTGAGGGGCCAGAAGTATACTGAAAATATGGGTCTGAGGGTCCAGTATTTATACCTGGTGCCAGATTTGAAGTGGGAGAAGCTTCTAGAGTCCTCCCTTTACTGACATTGTCTGCAATTTCCTGCCTCCCTGCCCTGTGGCCACAGCTTCCCTGTTGTGTACAAATAACTAATGTGAAACCTTTTGTGTGCTGAGTCTTTGTGATGTGCAAGTGTGGTAGGTAACAGCTCCTTCCCTCATCTTGACAGAGATGGCTCATCCTGACAATATCTATTCCCCCTCTGTCTCACTGTCTAGGAGTGTAATACAAAGACTAAATGCTAGCTACACCTAGTCGTATGAGCCGGTATTGATGTTACAGGCTCCAAATGGTTAGGACAAAAGAATGCCAACTTTCTAGAAGAATCCTTTTCAGAACTGTGATTAAATTAATCTCTACCATTAAAAAGGGTTTTCAAATTTTTAGAAACCAAACTCTACTTTTCTACTTGCTCCCAATTAACAGTTACCATTTATCAAACATAATAAGGGAACTCAATGTTAGCCTACAGGTAGGTAGGCCTCACAGCAGCGAACAACAAATTTAGGAGTTTTTCACTATCAGGACACGTAGAATTTAAAGCACATGCCCTACTTTTTAAATACATTGTACCCACCCTAGAGGTGAGTTCTATGTACTGGAAAGGGAGGTTTAAGCCTGGCAAAAAGTTTATATTGCCAGATCAAATGGCTGCCTGAGAAACGTTTAAAAGGCTATTTTAGTGGGTGTCACAATGAGTGCTGCAGGCCCACTAGTAGAATTTAATTTACAGGCTCTAGGTACGTGTTTTACCATGATTAAAGGACACAGGACAAGCAGTGGTTAGCAGTGGTAAAGTGCACAGAGTCCTAAAAGCCAATAAAAATGGGTTCAGAAAACAGGAGGATTAAGGTAAAAAGTTTGAAGATGACCCTTCAGGAAGGGTTAAGTCCATTGCTCTTGATTCACAAATGCGCTCAGTTCAAACTCCTCACTCACGCATTCAAGGCACTAAACAACTCAGACCCCACCTACCTTCCAACAACCTCCCGAACACCACCGTTCTGCAGGACTCTTGCTTGCACACATCCCACACAAAAACAGAAAGAAATCAGAAGGGCAAGTATTCTCTTTCACTGCTACTAAAGCATAGAATGAGCTCCCACTCTACATCAGAGCCTTCTTCTCCTCACTTCTTGAATTCTACAAGTAGCAGAAGACTATCCTTTAAAATAACCAAGCTACCATAGGCACAGCTAGTCACACACCTGTTCAGTGACAGGGCACACTTGTGGGTCAGAGCTCGTTTTACAAATACACATAGCATAACATACCAAGCTGCAAATAATATTCTAGCCGTTTCTGTGTGAAATATCATTGACACTATCTTCCCAAAATGATATTCAATCATGATTTGTAGAACTAAAATACTGAGTTCATCCTGTTTAGTAACACATTTAAACTTATGTTACATATGTTACTCTATGTGACAGTAGCCCATGGTACCTAAACACAAAGATCCAATCATATACTCCATTCATGGCATGTGGAAAAGACTTGTAGGTCAGACTTCAATATCGTGTGTGTGGTCATGCCAATGCACCAAGCTGCCACATAGTCTCACATTTGTCAGGTACAGCTCTGTAATTAGAAAGCATGCCAAAACTCTTTCACATGGAAATATCTTGGGGCCAGAATACATTATCTGTGAAACCGGAGCTAATTCTCTCTGAGATGTTACAATGCCAAATGTATAAACATGACAAAATATGAACATTGAGTTTTACTGCAGCAAAATAATGACTGCCTCATATATGTAGCACCTAAGTGGACATCGGAACCACTTGTAAATTTATGTCATCTGGCCATCTCTTCGGTGTATGCAAGTCACCTTGTTGTCCTTTGGTGCACATCAACCTGTACACCTCTGCAGCTAATGGCGTGTGACACACGGTCATCGAACATTGATGACTTTATGATTGTTGAACCATGTGTAGAAGTGACTTAATTTTTGTTGGGTTTAGTGGAAAGTGTGTATGTCGGTGAGTTAGTCTATTGGCACATGTTCATGTTGTATATGGGCATGAGTGTATTTAGGTGTGTTAGTCTGTGTGCAGGTGTTCATGTTGTACGTGCGGAATGGGTGTTTGTAGTCGTCTTGGTCTGTGTTCACATGTTCATGTTGTGCCTGGGCATGGATAGCTCTTGTAAATTCGATGTGAGCCGTGCTTATTTGTGCCTCTAGTTGTTCTTCGACTCGAGCCTGCTATGCACAGTGAACAATCTCACTACACAAAAACACAAAAGAATGTGTAATTTTTTTTTATGCTAATGTGGCCCAACGAGGCCAAAATCACTGCGCCAAATTTACAAAGTGGCGCAATGCATGCATTGAGCCACTTTGTAACCCTTTGCACTACATTATGCCTGCACCAGGCATAATGCATGTAAAAGGGGCGCTCCCCTGTTAGGGGGGCTGAAACAATTGCGCAGAAAAATCGAAGAGATTTCTTTCCATCATTTTTTTGGGCACTTTCAGTGTGTTAAAAGGAGACACACCATTGTTTACAATGGGCCTCAATGGGCTTTGCAGGATTAGCATCAACAATTTTGGACGCTACTCCTGCAAAGCTCCGAACTAGCGTAAACACTTCTGACACTAGTTCCCTAACTTCTGCCATGGTGCACCGTATATTAAATATGGCTCACACATGGTGGTGTTAGGGGGGTTGTAAGGGGCACAAGAAAAGTGGCTCTGCACTGGGTGCAGCGCCACTTTTCTTAAATCTGGCTCTGAGTGACCTGACTGAATATTTTTCAGTGTCAAGCAGCAGTGTGGTTATTTAGGGACAATTCAGCAGGTCACACCTTGGCATTGTAGGTGTTCACACTGCATCTCAATTTGACAAAGTGAAAGTTCGTAGAACAAATACACTTTTGCACTACTGACGCAACGCATATATATATATATATATATATATATATATATATATGTATATATATATATATATTTAACTTTAGCATTGTTTAAGTAAAAAAAGATAAATATGGAACTTTGTAAGGCAAGGCTTTACTTGTTTGATAACAAAAAAGAAACATGGGAAATACTAAAAACACAAATAGATTTTCATTATGAAAAGCATGGTTGAAAAATGGAAATCGCTGGGTAGTAATGCTCAAGAATTATGCAGCAACGGAAGGAGGCTCGACCAAACATACCCAGAAATTGTAGTTAGTTTAAACGACATGGTATTGTTTTCAATTAAAACATAAAGCAATAGCTGCCAGGATACCTTAGAAATAATTAATAATTCACTACGACAGTACATGAATAATGCGCTACGACAGTACGTAGTAAATAAATTAAAAACTGTCAAGCAAGCAAATACATATAATAAATAGGTTAACAATGACAAGCAAGTACACATCATAAATAGATTAAAAATGACACGCTAGCAAGTATGAAGCAAGTACAGTCTGAGTGCAAAACATATTAAAACATATCAGTAGTACACTTTAGCATCTAACTAGCAAACAACAACTAACTCCACCCCCTACAGTTACCCCTTGCCAGTGTCCCCTCGCCAAGCTGTTATATGTAGTGCGTCACAGTGGCCAACATCTTCAAAGTTCATCACAGCAGTTCCAATTCCCACCCTAAACGATCCTTGCAAGATCAAATATTACTACTCTCCAGATCCTCCAGAGAAATCATGGAGCTATTCAATGTGTCTTTGTCATCATTCAGGGCCAGCAAGCAATCCACAAGGTGTTCCCATGCTATAGCCCTTTCAATCGTTCCTGCCCTCTTTTCAGCTCTGGAAAGAAGACAGCACTATCAAGACCAGCCCATTTAACCAGTTCTTCTTGTCATTTAATTATTCAAGGGCCTTGCGTAGACTTCAAATGCATTCTCAATTCTCGTTTTGCCAGGATCAATGCTGTCAATAAATCTAGTAGTAATTTTCCTCTTTTTTGGGGTGAGGGTATCCCCCAAGTATGTAGGCCAAGGGTGTACAAGGGATTGCTCGTAAAGTTATGTCATTGATACAGTTTACTACCATTTTCGAGAACTACTCAGCCAAGGATGGGCAGGATCATACCATATGGAACATTCCGGCCCCTCCCTTCCCACATCTTTAACGTTTCACAGTAGCAGTCACATAAAACCTATTGATCTTGCTAGGCATAAGGTAATCTCTGTGCAGAATATAAAAATGAATTAACTTGAACCTGGCATTACAAGAAACAGGAGGTATATGTGCTAAGATCCTCTCTCAGTAATCTGAAGCTCTAGCCAACATGAGACAATGTCGCCAGCACTGCTTTATTACTAGGAGCTTCCAAGAGATTGCAGGTAAATGTTGCCAGGGAATTAGGACGACCCTTAATCAGTCTGACAAGTCAGGCAACAAGCCAGTTATACCCTCTTTTTGTGGATTCATTCTGCAGTAAACCCACTGTTTTAACCATTAAAGTTGGGCCGCCAAGTAATAAGATTCTAGGTCAGGCACCACCAGTCATCCAGTCCTGCCTCCGCCACAGGGCACTGCAATTTTGTTAGTGCCACCCTATGTGTACCTGTCCCCCAGATGAGTTCTAAAAGTAGGGATTCCAGGTTCTAGAACAGCTGACAAGGCACCCGTAATGGCAGTGTGGCGAAGAACTATATACAAGAATCCCAAACTCAGACTATCAAAGGCCTTCTCAATGTAAATTGCCATGACAGCAGCCAAACTCTTATCCAAAAACTGATCGTTCAGGAGTGAGATGAGTCTCCGGTTATTAGGCGCCATATGACACCTAGGAATAAAATCAACTTGATCTATATGAATCAAAGAGGACATATGGGGCAGGAGTCAGGTCACAAACATTCAACTAAGAATGTTATAGTCCATATTGATCATGGACAAAGGCCGTTAAGCACTGAAATCTGTGGGAAGGCAACCAGGTTTCAGGAAAGGGATGACTAGAGCTTCACATTTAGACATCCTCAATTTCCTGCAGTTGTGGTCTGGGTTCTGGGGCATTGTATGGAACTCTCGAAATCTAGCATTGATACTATTGATAGAGCAAATATATTAATTAGAAATTATTAATGAATGTTTATGTATTTTGAATTATGAAAAATGTAGAAATTGATTAACGTAGAAAGAAAATATTGTGCACATCTGAAAATGTGCCCTCGAAGAGTGGCTACCACAATTCATGAATTATAATAAAAGTGACTAAAACATGTGGAATATTGAAAATGTATAATAACAATGTAGTAATATGTCATATTGAGATATATAACGTATGTTTTGCATTATATTGTAGAACTTAATTAACTTAGCTGAAGTTGTGGACCAGCTTTGCCAGGCCTCATGCAGAAGCCGAATATTAACGTTCAATGCTAATGTGCTGTGCTGACTATGAACTGCTCGTTGTTTAATAAAATCTGCTTAGTTAGAATCTTATGCGTGAACCGACAGACAGGAGATGAGGGAATCAACATTTTTATCAATGACTGTGTAAAGCATTCAGAGTATACTTTCCCAGGACTTGAACAATGGAGACACTGACTGGAGAAGAAGATGCAACATGTTCAATACCTGACGAGCCAGATGATGAGAACATCATAAAATGAACCAATCAACTACATAGAAACTGTGTAATGCTAGAACCCATAGATCTGAATTTCAAGGGTCATTGGGTATAAGAAAATCGTGTGATTATTTGACCAATTAGAAATTGGGGGGATAGTCTGGGTGACTTTGATATAATGTAATGACAGAGGGAGAAAACGACAGATGGATGGGGGAGATGTTAGGTGCAGATGTCCAGAGAGAGACTGCGAAAACAATGAGATTCTGTTATTGGGCTTATACTCTTTAAGAGGACAGCCTGATGCAATGCTGATCGATTGATAACCTGAAGACAAAGATTGACTTTGTTGCTGATTCATACGGTGGATAGGTAGCTATGACAATGTGACTGAATTACCTTTTTGTGCCTTTTCTTTCTAGGTACCAACTGCGCTGTCTAAAGTTTTTCTCCTAGCTAGATGTTTTCAAAATTCGTGTTCTAAACTGTTTTCGCATTAAGTCCCACATGCTAATGCTAATCTGGTTTAGATGAGGTTCATATTCTAGAGACATTGACATATATAATGACAAATGATTGACGGACTAATTTGCTGAACTCTGCTACTCATGTTGATGTATTCACCTTTGATTCATATGCTGGCCTATGCTGAAGCATTAGAATGTATGTTGTCTCAAGTTCTGATTAAATTATGTTATTGGTGGTCACTAGTGAATTCATCTTGATTAGATTTGAATAAAGCTTGAATTAATCCCATGACTTTGTACTGTAACTAATAGGGAAATAAAAATTGCTAAAACGTATATTGAGTTGTGGTTATTCATGACTGAAATATCTTTGTGTGATGCTATTAACTGCTGATTAATGATTTGCTTAAAGGTTATTGATTTGTGTATTGATTATTGATGGACATTGTTACATTGTAGCTAGGATACTCCATGCTAATCAAAAGGTTCATCGACCTATACTCGTCCCCTTATAAGTTTACTTATTAAGGACGAGGCGCGCTAGCAGAGGCTTGGCTATATAAAGGTAATTCTGTGTCAAAGTGCAGCTCCAATGTCAAAGGACCCCTTATATTTGGATTAATAAGCCACGCTAAAAGGAAACCTGTTTCATCACGCTCTGCATGAGTCAGATATTCCCTGTAATTAAAGCAGCAGTGACTCTCAGTTTGGGGTGCCAGTAATTTCTTTGCCTCAAGCAAAGAATACTGAAGAACAGGTTTACCTGGGCTTCGTTGTTCAAAATGCCAAAGCATCTTTTCTTGAGCCTCTATCTCATCTACCAGTGTTGTACGTACCCCAACCTCTTCTACAGCACAGCGACCCATGATCACAATCTTAAAAGCCTCCCACTCTAACAAAGTGATGTAGCACTGCCTGCATTGTCAGCAAAATAAGAACTTATGGCCTCTCTGGAATTATTTTTAAAGACCAGGTCATCCAGTTCCTCCACCCACAATCTTCAAACCAGACTGCAAGGTTGCTCATACTCCCAATTTGCAGAGACTAGCACTGATCTGAAACACTTCAACACAAATATTTTATTCCATGAACTGCACCATGGACAGTCGGGCTTCATAAAAAGGTGTCAAGCTGAACAGGAAGTTCATGCAAGCCTGATAAAAAGAGTAATCTAGTGCCATAGGGTGAAGTCACCCAGGGAATCTTCTGGGGGTGGATGTGAATGATCGAGAAGGGGACCTGCAACACAGTTCAAATCCCCATCCAACAATATGGTCTGAGTCAGGCAAAGTGTCAAAGACCTAGCTAGATCAGTAAGAACCCTCCCCTGGTCTGTATTGGAAGCATTGATTCCGACAATAGCAAGGTTGTGTCCCACCAACCTCCCAGAGATGACGTACCTACACTCTGGATCAACAAGTTCAATTGTTTTCTGAAATGGTACTCCTGGTCTTACCCAAAACAAAACACTCTGACATAAGCAGAAAAGGTTGTGGCATACACCTGGCCCCTCCACCTCTTGTGGAGGGCCAATCCTTTAGAACTAGTAAGATGGATTTCCTGCAGCAGGGCTATGTGAGTTCCCCGACTCTTAAGATAAGAGTACACCTTGTATCTGTTAGACATTCTGTTAAGATGCTGGAAGTTCTAGGAGATGAAGTTGTGCCTCGTGGAGGTCGCCATGTGGGGGCACTAGAAGGGGGACCATTCCACCCCAGATGACATGGGCCACACTTTCTGTCAATAATATTCAGTAGAAGCAGGCAGGGGTAACTCTAGAAAAATCCCATAAACAAATACAACCAACCCAACTCCCCATCTCCAGAACTAGAAGCAAACAACTCTCATCCAAACCAGTCGGAAAACATTCAACTCACATGCATGTATTATAAGCACAACAACAATACCGGGGGTGCTTACAGAATCGCTCCCCAGCTCGACAGCACATCATCTGAAAGATACAAAACAGTATAATCACCTGAAGAAAGGCAGTATTCATGTTGACATTCCACCAGTTCTTATGCATAACCAAACTGTCTGCAGGATACAAACAGAGTAATCACCTCAAGATTGGGCCTTGCATACAGGTTTCTGGGCCTTGCATACAGCATAATCACCACAGAATTGAGCCCTGAATGACAATTAGCCCGGCATTACAGTATTCTTGTTGACTTCACCAACTCTGAAGCATAACCAAACCACGGTAATTCCTTTATATTATCTCATCTGATGTGCCAAGGGTAATTTTGGTAAGGATTCAGCAGATCCCAGAGATGAGACAGATTTTCGATCAGAGTCCGAGTTACGTGGTTCACTTTCTCCATTGACAGATGGCAGCGGAGTCCCTTCTACTCAAGGCAGCCACTGTCTCCACAGCCCGCCGGCGTTCATAACATACTTTCAACTGAGATGGAGTTACCCCTTTGGCACTTTCATCTTCTTTCAGAGGTGCTAGCCGCTACACCGCCTATTCTTCAGTGCAAGGTCTTCTTCTCGCTGAGTACGGGGGTCTAACCATTTTCATAGGGAGAGTGAACACAAATGAATTCCAGGTGACCACAGAGAGGATGGCATACAGAGGCGTTTCATCAGACCACAAATATAACATACTCATTTAAGAAAGAGCACGTTCTGATTGCTTCACAGAGGCTGCATGGTCCGTAATTAAGCAGGGCCCAATCGAATAAGAAACAGATCCCAGGATCGTCAGGAAGCAATGAAGATAAACTTCCCTAATCATCACCAAATGACAAAAAGCAAACGTGAGCCAATTTAAGTGAAAATACTAAACGACAAAGTTAAATTAACTTTGTGCAAAGGGATAAAAACAACTACAAGGAGCCAGTGATCACGACCAACTTCGCAACCATATACCACCATTTCAAAATACATCTTCATACAGAACACACATATACATCGCAATATAAACTGTCATAGACAGACAAACATTCACTTCAACTTTCATACACGCATTCACTCACACGCATACAACCACGCATATACCACAACACTCTCAGTCACATTCACACACGCACCCGCATATTAATACACACACGCAGACAGCACACACGCTCACACAACACCCCCCACCGCCCCACCACCCATCCCTGACGAACACCCGACTTACCTTGTCTGGTGAGGAGGTCGTCCGGCAGGGAACGGGAGGGGGCACTGCTACCGCCAGCAGCACCACACCAGCAGGACACCGCCAGGCCATATTAATGGCCTTAATATGGCTGGTGGTGTCCTACTGGTGGGGCGATGCTGGTGGTAGCAGCGCCAGGGCACCACCGTCTGCCAGCATGGCTACTGTAGGATTTTCACCCTTATTGTGGAGGAAATCCTGCAGTGTCCATAATATGGTGGGCGGAAGACTGCCAGCACTGGCAGCCTTCTGGCGCCCGTGGCATCAGTGGTTTTCTCTGAAAACCACCAATGTTATAATGAGGGCCTATATCACTTTGGTAATGCTTCTCCTCTAGCACAAATATGTACCTGCTAGCTATTAATTCTTTGTTTTTGGGCACCCATTTATTTTATAAACACATTATTGATTTGCTGAAGCAGAGAAATATGACTCATCACTATCATGGCAGTACATAAAGTATTGTAATATTTCATTAGCTACCCTTAAATATTGATTGTAAAGCATCTTCAGTCAACATGTTTATATAAGTGCTCTGTAAAATGCATTGTTCCAATGCTTTCTAGCAAATATCCTGGGGAGAATGAACCCACTGTCCGTTCTTCCTCAGCTAAACCACAGGAGAAGAAAGTTGTGCCACGCAGGCAGTCCACACAACAAGAGGTACTGCATGGATTTGTAATCATTCAACAGCCAAACATCCTTTACTCTTCAAGGAAAACGTTTTTGGGGTAACATTCTTCCTGAAAAGGTACATGCAATATGTATAGATAACCTCTGGTATTTTGTTAAGAAGAGTTCCTGTATGTGTGTAAGTATTTATGCATGTGTTATTTATGAAGCACACACCTACCCAAAAGGCCACAGAAAGGCCTATCAAAAAAAGACAAAGTCAGCATTTCTTAGGAAGGATAGGTGGTTTGTGCTTTGTTACTACATCATGATGTACTGTTCTTTACAGGAGTGAGATGTTACACCTGTCATCCTTAGGGTGGTCTTCCTCCAACATTTTTGCCTTCCTCCTCCATTTTTTCTGACTTTTTTTATGTTGGCCTTAGGACTCAGATCACTTTACCACTGCTAACTAGTGCTTACGTGCATGTGCTTTCTCCTCTAAACATGGTAATTTCGAGTTATACCCTAGTGGTATATTTAATTTACTTATACGTCCCTAGTAAAGTGGTACTATGTGTACTCGGGCCTGTAAATGAAATGCTACTATTGGGCTGGCACCATAAATTTTGTCACTCATTTAAGTATCCCTTTAAGCATGTCTCGAGCCTGCCGATTTGTAGTGTAGCCATTTTAAATATAGCTTCATGCACGTTAGTTTAACATACTAGGCCGCTGTGCACTTTGCCCTAGATATATTTTATTTAGCTTCGCACTGTTATTTTACAATAACCAGTTTTTATGGTCTTGTTTTAATTTCTTCTATCACACTGTTTAGCTTAGTTCAGCACTGTGTTCTCAAATAATGCATTATTGATCGCCCTGTGCCTCAGTCAAGACTACAGTCTGGTACATTGCCGGGAAAAGTGGTAGAAGTTTAGTCTCCAGCATTCGTAGAAAATACACATCCTTATGTAGGGACATTTTCTTAGAACATCTGCGTGTTACTTATAAAAACACTTTCTAGTCCTAGTACACGTCAAGAGGGAGATTCCAGCCAGGGACCCACAACTGTTTGCTGAATGCCCAGTTGCAGATGCTGATGCAGATTACAGGCCTTTGCTCAGGTATGAGGGTCGATGTCCTCCCGGGGGAACCTGAAAGGCAGGCTTAGAGCTTAAGATGCTGTGCTCGAAAATACAACTTAGAGAGAAAATAACCTAGCTGCACTATGATAGCTTTATTCTTGTGCTTCACTCTCATTGTCACTATTTTAATATTATTGTGTTGTGTAGTTCTGGTTATCGGAGCTCACGCTTTGCTATCTAAAATGCAGTCGTTTTATCAAATCAATCTTTAAAACTTATACTGCCTTTTGTCATTTATATGTGAGACCGCACTGTGCATGAGAGAACCGGTTGTGACCTGAGTGACCACGATTTCCCTGAGAAGTATTAAGATGTCATGTGCTCGGCTGCCCAATTGTCTCTACCATTTGGGAGAGATGTGGCACTGCTAGTTAGCCGGAGCAAAACCCGGATTTGGAGTGACAAACGTCATCTACCGTGGGCTAGACTCAGTCCCCCACATCGTGGACGATCTTGTTGCTCAAAATCCAGTAGTCTCATTAGGATAATAAGAGCCTACGTGACAGTTTCAGAGCCTGAGTGTACAGTTTAAACTGCCATTTCAACCTGGCAAAATAAACTTTTTACCAGGCCCAGATCTTCAGTTTTTATACATATGTCACCCTAGAGTTTGCCCTAAATAGCATAGAGGATAGTGCAGTGTATTTAAAAGGCAGGACATGTACTTTTGAGTCTTGCACGTCCTGGTAGTAAAAAACTCTTAAATTTGTTTTTCATTACTGCAAGGCCTTTCTCCCCCATAGGAGATCATTGGAGTTACCTTACTACATTGTGTAAGTGTGTTTTCTAAATGGGGAGAGATAGGCAGGTCATGTTTTGTGTCTTTGGCATTGGAGCAGAAAGCCATATTTTATGGTAAAGTCAGGTATTTGATCACAACTTTAAAACTGCCACTTTTAAAAGGTTGGCATTTTTCAGCTTTCAGCCTTATGTGCCCATAACCTGGCCTGGGTCACGTGACTGGGTGTAATTGACAGTTAGACTTTGTGAAGTCCTCCCAGAAAGTCCCACAATAGAAGGATTAAGTGCATGAGCAGGTCACAGAATACTCAGGGCCATATTTATACTTTTTGACGCAAAACTGCGCTAACGCAGTTTTGCGCCAAAAAAATTAGCGCCGGCTAACGCCATTCTGAAGCGCCATGCGGGCGCCGTATTTATTCAATGACGTTAGCCGGCGTTAGCCGCCGGCGCTGTCTGGTGTGCGTTAAAAAAAACGACGTACACCAGGCAGCGCCGGCGTAGGGGGAAAATGGCGTATGGGCGTCCACAAATGGTGCAAGTCAGGCTGAGGCAAAAAAATTGCCTCAACCCGATTTGCGCCATTTTTTTACGACGCCCAACCCCCATTGAAATGATTCCTGTCTTAGCAAAGACAAGAGTCATGCCCCCTTGCCCAATGGCTATGCCCAGGGGACTTCTGTCCACTGGGCATGGTCATTGGGCATAGTGGCATGTAGGGGGGCACAAATCAGGCCCCCCTATGCCACAATTTTTTTTTTCCAAAAATACTTACCTGAACTTACCTTAATGTCCCTGGGGTGGGTCCCTCCATCCTTGGGTGTCCTCCTGGGGTGGGCAAGGGTGGCAGGGGGTGTCCCTGGGGGCAGGGGAGGGCACCTCTGGGCTCATTCTGAGCCCACAGGTCCCTTAACGCCTGCCCTGACCCAGGCGCTAAAATCTGACGCTACTGCGGGTTTTTTAGACCCGCCCACTCCCGGGCGTCATTTTTGCCCGGGAGTATAAATACGACGCATGTGCATCGGAGTCATTTTTTAAGACGGGAACGCCTACCTTGCATATCATTAACGCAAGGAAGGTGTTCACGCAAAAAAATGATGCTAACTCCATGAACTTTGGTGCTAGACGCGTCTAACGCCAAAGTATAAATATGGAGTTAGTTTTGCATCGAATTTGCGTCAAAAAAAACGACGCAAATTCGGCGCAAACGGAGTATAAATATGCCCCTTAGTGTTCTGTTTTCATACAAAGGGCCTAACAACCCTCCATTGTCACTGCAGCCAGCTTAGAGCCAGGGCGAGGCGGTGTGTGAAAATTCCATACACTTCAAAGCCACTGTCTAGAAGTTTCTCCCACATTCCAGAACCAGGATACCAGGGTATAAAAGAAGGACTTCAGACACCAACTCTTCAGTACACTGCTGGACCTGTGGATACTCTGCCTGGAAGAAGGATTGCTGTGATGCTGTGCTGCTGCAAGGACTGCCACTCTGCTGGACTGCTGCTCTAAACAAATTGCTGACCTGCTCATTTCTGCCCTCCTGCCTGGGGAAGAAGAACTGGACCTGCTCCTTCATCTTGAACCCATGACCACAGAGAGAGTCAAAGGGCTAGTCTGCTGGCCTACTAATCTGAGACTTAGGGACATAAAAGCCCACCCAACCTGCTCCTTTACCCAGCTGCAGAAAGTTCCTGATCCCCAAGTGGTTCTTTCAGGTCCTAGGCCCTGGGTGTAGCTCCTGGGCTCTTGAAGTGAAACTTTTGGGCTCTTTGCACCATGAACTGGACTCTTGGCACAAAACTTGAGAAGGTGAGACTTCAGCAGTACTAATCTGGGACTATATCCGACCCTCGCACCATTGCGGTCAGCCTGAGCTATTGACATTGAGTTGGTCCAGTGTGACCATATAGCAGTTGGCAATTTGTGCTTTTAGGTGCTCTATTGCAGTTTATGCTTTAAAAAAAATCATAACTTCGGGTCTAAAGGGTGGATTTTTGTTGTTTCGATCTTGTTTCATTTTTTAAATTAATCTCTATGTTTATAACTGGCTACGGGATGCTTTCTGTGTGGTGTTTTCACTGCATTATTGTTTGAAAAGTTTGCACAATTACTGTACACATTGCCTCTAAGTTAAGCCTTACTGCTCTGAGCCAAGTTACCAAGGGGAGGGCACAGGGTAATTTGGGTTGCTTGTGCCTTACCCTGACAAGAATTGTTGTTGCTGCTTGACCAGGGATCACATCCCTGTCAACCAGTAACCCAATTTCTTACATGAGTCTTTACCTCCTTCCTAAATTGGAGCAGGGTTTGAACAGTTCGGATAGCTCAGGGAATATCATCCTAAATCTTAGGTTCACAAATGGTGGGGTCAAGCTGCTGAATTGTTTCTCTTTTTGCACCTCTTAGTTTCCACTCTAATGGTATCCTGGCTGCAGGTGTGCTAAGAGGTACTAGAGATGGAGAGCTTGTCAGCCAGGTACGCAGGGGTCTTTTGTGATCTCCCTATTTTAGAACATGCACATAGTGATTTATGTAATATTTTGGACCATGGATTTCCTATCAACACATCAGCTACTTGTTCCAGAATTACACTAACATGTTAGATTTTATCTGGAACACTTAAGAGTTAAAATGTCTTGGCTTAAAAGGTGGATTCCCATATTTGTAACTGTGAATCAATGAATAAATAGAAGTGATTCTGATGGTATACCAAAATAGGATTCAATAAGTTTTATTATTGCTTCTCAGACAAAATCATTTTATTTGCTGCTGCTGTCATTTTGAATACTGCTCATATGCTGTAGGTGTATTTTATCCTGACAGCCTGTGCAGCAACCTGCAGACTCATTGGATTTACCAGATGATCGTCTCTCACCAATTTTCTGCTGTCTATAAGGAGAATTTAACAAAAATGCTCTCCGAGGACCTATTGTATTGTGTTATTAAGCTTTTTCAGTTCACAATTCTTTTCTGCATCATTAAAATTGATCCATTATAAAGTACATTCTTGAATATTGTGAAATCACTGCATATTTGCTAACAGCAACAAAACCTCTGCCAATTATCTCAAACGGACGCCTTTCGGGCAGAAGGCTGGGAATTCCCTTTTAGGCCTGGCAGCTTTGATGCTATTGCTATAATGATTTTTATTGTTGTTACTATTAGAAAAAAGATGAATGTCAGTTCTTTATTTATGCCTATTACTATATTCAACAAAACACAGAAAATAACATTCAATTTTTACACTAATGATTCAACTGAATAAATAAGAAACCTTTAATTTTTAGGAAAGCAATATCGAAAATGTTGTTGTGGGGAAATTGTGATTATATGTTAATAAACTTGATTTATGGTAAACACATCAGAAGGATACTTTCACTGTACCAAGGGCCCTACGGGTGCCAAATTTTGAATATCTGCCAGCCCTGTGGACAACTTTCTTCATTGACAGGAACCTCTCCATAGTACTTTCTGTCAATGTAAGAAACGTTTGGCATATGGTACCATCAGCTATGATAGCCGGCTGTCAAACTTTTCAAAGGTTTTGTGTATTTCAACAACAAACTACCAAAGCAAGAGTTTCTTTTGTAAGGACAAAAAATTACTAATGACACCCACACCCTTGGAGTTTTCTCTCAGGATATGGGGTTCATTATTGTTATTTCCTGTCCCTTATCGCCAGATTTTCCTGGCGGTGACAGACAGGAAAACAAAGACTTTACACCATTCACCCTAAATGGGTCAAGCAATGTAATGTCCTTCCTCCAACAGCCCCTAAGCCATTGGGCCTTTGGAGGAAGTATTCCATCCACAGAGCCAATGGGGACTTTGCCGACGCAATAATTATGGTCCACAGACTTAAAAGAGGCAAGCATAACAATGGTTTGGCAGACAGGGTACTTCTTTGAATTTGAGATGGAATACTCTGCCTGTAAAACTCTAAATAAGGCCCTTTGTAATTTGTTCCACTAGACACCATAAGTGCAACAGATATGTTTACTTGTATGTGCTATGCTCATTGTGCCACAGGATCTAAGCTATACCTCACCAATAAGGCCTAAGTAGGTCAAAAATGGCCTGCGGTTCCTTGTATTCCCTTTTGGAGGAGACCTGGCTTGGTAATCTGGGATGCACTTTTCCTATTGAATTAGAACTACGACTGTTTCCTTACGGTCATTCTCTGTCTAGAGAGCCATACTAGGGGTAAAACGAGTGGTCTGGAATGAGGCCCCAAGCAATTGTCATTGGGTGAGATGAATTCCAGCATTCCATCTTTTCCTTTGTTGTTTGTTGTGTATTTGCTAATAGCAACAAAAACTTTGTAAATGATCTCAAATGGAAGCCAGTGGTTAACAAAACTTGAGCCCCCCGCAAAGTACCTGGAGGGAGCACCCTCCCCCCGGACCCTGTCAGGGGCCTGCTGCCCATGCACAGTGAACTGTGTTGAGGTGGCCCCCCTGAAGCTTGGAGGCCCCCCGCACTGGGGGGCTGCAGGGGCCTTTTTTACGCCAGTGATGGAAGCCTATCTAGCAGTTAAGTATGGGAACATCAGAGAGGTTGGGATTTCAGGCCTGGCAACTCTGATGTTATTTTATATTTATTTGATGTTATTTGTATATTTATTTGTATTGCTATTATTGAAGAAAAAATGTATAACAATTGTTTCTGTATTTCTGTTACAGGTACATATGTAAAAAAAAAACTAAAAAAAATGTCCTTCAATGGGTGCCCCAATTATGCATCTGAATAAAAAAGTAACTCTTGGTTTTTGAGAAACTGATAATGAAAAATATGTTATGAAAATATTGCTTATGATATTAGCTAGGAGAGGTTGATCAATGTTGATGTACTTAAGGTATGTTTCAGTACATAGCCAATAGTCATTTTATCATGTAAAAGGCCAGTTCTATACATCACATTACTTGTATATCAAAATGACTTTGTGAAAGATGGCAGCCACCTGGTGAGTATCCTTAAAACCAATGTTTCTTAACCTTTGGACTTTTGTAGACCCCAATTTAATAATTTCTGCAACCCAAGGACCCTTTATGGAACCTGGGGACTCCGCTGAATCATTACTAGAAGCCACAGACTGGACACCAGCACAAGTATTTTCGATGATCTGAACGGCAAACCATTGCACAAAATATACTGAAACATGTATTCATCAAACAAATACACAAATTGAATCTTTTATTTAATTCACAAATTAAAAAAAATTAAACTTTTAATAGGAAGATTGAAGCTTTTCTAAATTTGATTGAGACCATTCATCTTCCATACTGTATTCTTTTTGATACAAGTGCTCTGTTCCCATGAATCAGTCTGAGCATACGAACTTCATTTTTAACCTCCAATTGTCAAATTCCTTAGCATTTACAGAAAGTTTTACATTTTTCAACTATAGATTTTGTTAAATTATTTATATACACTTTACTATTTTCACTGACCCCCTGAATAGGCTTTGGGATTGTAAACCCCCAGGCAGCCCCAGACCACATGATAACAACTACTGCTTCATACAACTCTTTTCTCAGAAATAAAGTAAACATGTGGCACACGTGCGGAACCCACACATTATAGTTTCAGCACCAAGATATGACAGTCAAATTGTGTAATTCAATTAGATGTTGTAGGTGCACTTGTAGAAATTATGTGTGGGCTTGAATTCTAGCCCAGAAAATGCTTAATATGCATCCTTAGCAGTGTCAGGGTGGGCCATAGGTGGGAGAAAGTGGGATAACATTGTTTTCAAATCATGAATGCTTACATATGCCACTATTCTCAAAAGCCCTCATTTGTGTGTCAGAAACAAACTCCTGTGGGCCTATGCCTGGAGTAAATTTCCAGCTTAAATAAATCAATTAAAATTTAAGAAAAACTCATGATGAGGGACGCTCGTAAAGTGTACCGAGCAATATATCATTGAATTAGATGAGGGAAGGATGAAACTCTCTGGACCTTGGTTAGGTAATGCCCTGCCTGAATCAACTGATTTCAGGGAAGACCGACCTTTGTATAACATGGCACAAATTAAAATATCACATTATTTCCAACTGAATATTTTCAAATGCTAAACTCCATTGCAGAAGTATGACAGTGGCAGCTTAACCGATTGTAATCTTCAAGTAACATTCATAAAACGAATCCAAAATACGGGAATATCACTTGTCCAGGGTTGGATTACAGAAATTGTACCATTTCAGTTATGCACCAATATTTTTTTATTATATAGATTTCTCTAATGCAATTTTGCACCAACTGTTGCAGCAATATTTTAATTAAGTGCCTGCACACAGAGTGATTTTTAAGCTTGGTACAGAGAGCTTTAGCTGTCTGGCACACTTTGATTACTAATTCTTAAAAAGATGTATAAACAGAAGTACTGTAGCATTTTCCTTCTCAGGATTATGCTTTGAAGACGGTATTTTTACCCAGTTTAAGGGTGTGGAGTCAGAGCCATAAATTACATAGTATATCAAATTAGAATGACAGTATGACTAGAGCAGCCACACAAGGAAATCTCCAGTCTGAAACAAAGTCCAAGGGTTTTTATTACAGATTAAGACTCAGAGTAATGTAAATAATGCTCATGACAAAACTGTGTAGATACAGAATCATTATGGTTGTCAGAACCTCCTACAGAAGTTCAAACAAACTAACATCAAAAAGACTAAACACTCAATGACTGGTACACACAATAGCAATAAGGAAATCTGAAAAGGAGGAAATAAACACTGTCTAATTCTGTTATTCATTTAGCAGTTTAAATTCTACAATTTGGGAACCTGAGCAAAGAGTAATTCTACAATATAACAAATCCATGTTAACATGTGCTGGGTTAAACACATGGGCAAAATGGCCAAAAATACTATTTGTTTAAAAAAATATTTTTATTAACATTTGCCAATTACAGGTTGCATTCTTTACTATATGTATGTACAGTTACAGACATTATTTGTGCTTCTTCATCATTATTCTTTTTTTTTCCCCTCTTTATTTTTTTTTTCCTTTTCAGCATGCGTCATTGTTATTCGCTTCATTTATGTACGATGTCTTATTCTGCATTCAGTTTAGTGAGGTGTAGTCACTGATTGGTCCTTACTATTATCCTGTTGGCTTATCTAAACTTAAACATGAACCTAAACTTTCTGGTGCCATTTTCCCAAATGTCTTTTTATGTGGGTGCAGTTTAGAGCATTGTCTTATATCATCCTGCTCTTGATTAGTTCTTACCCTTTCTACTGACAAGTTGGGTCATTTACTATTCAATGGTCTCTTCTTGCTATGTCTTATTTCACTTGCCAGTTGCTAATCCGAGCCTTCTGTGTGCTTGTTTTCTTCCATTACTTCGCTTCTCCAATTTGACAATATCTCTTCCCAGGCCTGGGCTATTGGTTTTTGACGCAACCCTCTTGCTTCCTCGCTCTTCAGGGCCTGTAATTCAGCCCTCACCCATCTCTCTACATCCCGCCTCCACTCCGTTATTACTGGGGCCTTAGTTGATTTCCAGCCTGCTGCTATTAGCCGCCTATATAGTGCTAGCGCAGTATCTATGTACCGCTCCTGCACTTTCCCGATTTTGAGGTCTTGTTTCAGGCCTACCAAGCATATCGCCGGGGTCTGTGGGATTGGGCATCCCACTAGCTTCTCTAGGTCATTTGTCACCAGTCCCCATCCAGTTTGGATCTCTGGGCACTGCCATACCATATGGTCTAGATCGGCACTCACCACACCACATCTGGGGCATTCCGCCGGGGTGCCCCCATATATACGGGTTAAGCGCTGTGGGGTGAGATATGTCCTATGAGTGTAGTTATACTGGTTATATCTTAAACGGGTATTTCTCGATACTTTCTTTGGGTACGCCAGTATTTTCCTCCACTCCCAGTCTGTGAGGTCTTTTCCGAGTGTTCTTTCCCATTTATCTCTCAATGGTCTCAATTGGTCTAATGTGCCTTCAATTTGTGTTTTGTATAGCTTGGTGATTTGGTGGGCTTCTGTCCCTATTGTCAGTAGTTGGTGTAACATGCAGTGCGTGGCGGGTTCTGCGTTAACCGTTTCCCAGTGTTCTTGTATAATATGGGTTAGTCTTTGGTGCACTAGGAACTGACCTCTGGGAACCCCTTTTTTTCTACTAACTCAGTGAATGAGCTCAGTACCCCCTCCTCAAATAGGTCTCCTATCGTCCCTATTCCAGCTCTTGTCCAGGGCCCTAGATCTGTGTCCATCCATTTCCCATCAATTGTCTCTGCCTTCAACACATGTAGTGGTAATGCCGGGGAGTAGGGTTTACCTATTCCTATCCTCTTTGAACATCTCTTCCAACACCTCAAAGCTACTTTCGTCAACATGCTTTTTCCTTGGATCTTCAGCTTTCGTCCTATCATTTCCGATATGATCTCTTCCATGCTTAACACTCTGCTCCCCGTGTGTCTTTCTAGCTTGCCCTCCCCTGCATTCCATCTGGCTGACCTCTGTAATTGACAAGCTAAATAATATAACTCAAAGTCGGGAACTCCCAGTCCTCCCTCAGTAGTTGGTCTACATAATGTAGATAGTGCTGTCCGACTTCGGCCTCCGTCCCAGACTAGCTCTCTGAGTAGTGAGTTTAGTTCGTTAAACCATTGCATTGGGATCAATATGGGTAAGTTAGTAAAATAGTAAAGGAGGCGAGGTAACATGATCATTTTGGTTAGTGCTGTTCTGGCCATTATGGAGAGTTTCAGGGTTCTCCAGAACCCTACGGATGCTCTTAGAGAGCCGAGCGCCCTGCCAAGGTTACCCTCCCGCAGATCCATCTGGTCATGATACACCTGGATGCCTAGGTACCTAAATGTGTCAGGAGCATATACCACTGTCTCCGGGAATGTCCCTGGCTGGGTACAGCCCTTTGTGATCAGGAAAACGTATGTTTTGCTTCTATTAAGTTTTAGCCCTGATAGCTCAGCAAATCTATCCAGGGCCTGTAAGGCCTATTGAAGTCCAGTGTCCCCGTCATTAAGTTAGATTAGGATGTCGTTGGCATAGAGTGAGATATTGTGTTCACTCCCTCCCCATCTCACCCCTTTGTCTTTACCCTCCCTACGGAAGTAGGTGGCTAGCGGTTCAATGGCAAGGGCAAACAGTAGCGGCGATAATGGACATCCCTGCCTGGTTCCCCTATAGATGGCGTAGGGGGTTGAGATAACTTTACCTGTCTTGACTCTTGTGGGGCTGTGTAGAGCAGGTCTACCCATTTTACCCATTTGTCTCCCATACCCATCTTTATCATTACTACTCTAAGGTAATCCCAGCGGATCAAGTCAAAGGCTTTCTCAAAGTCTATAGCCAGCAACATCCCTTTGGGTGGCTTCACTTCTGCTGGCATCTGTAAGATGGCAAAGAGTCGTCTGAGGTTGAGTGATGTATTGTGATTCGGTACAAACCCGTTTTGGTCCACATGTACCAGAGCTGGTATATGTTGCAGCAGCCGGTTAGCTAGGATTTTGCTGAGGATTTTAAAATCGTTGTTTAACATTGAAAGTGGTCTAAAGTTGGTGACTGAGGCCTCGTTAGACTTTATTTTGGGCAGTGGAATCACCACTGCTTCCCTGAGTGTGTCTGGGAGAAGGCCTCTGTGTAGTGCCTCTGCATAAAGGTCTACCAGCTGTGGGGCCAATAGCTTGGGGTATTTCGTGTAAAAATCCATTGGCAACCATTCAGTTCCTGGTGTTTTGCCTGGGGCCAGCTGTGTGATAGCCTCCAGTACCTCTTCCTTCGTAATTGAGCCCACTAGTGTTTCACCTTCTCTCCTGTCTAAGGTCGGGAGCGGGAGTGATCGTAAGAATTCCGTTAGTTTGTCTTTCTCTAGTTCGTCTGGTTCCCTATATAGGTGTGTGTAATACTCTTTAAAGGCCTCGTTAATGGGTCCAGGTTGGAATCTGTGGTTTCCTCTCATGTTGCGTACACTCACTATAGGTGTTCCCTCTCCTCCCGCTTTCACCAGCCATGCTAGCATCTTCCCCGATCTGCCCTCTTCTGCTTGTACTGTGGCCAAGTGTTTCTGGAAACAGTGGCATCTTAGCTGTTCCTCAGCGCAGGAGTAGGATTTCATCACCTGTTCGTACTCTTCCCTTTCTTGTGCACTCTTGTGCACTTTCTTTTCCCACCTATGTATCACGTCTTCAAGCTTGATTACTTCTTGTTCTAGTGTGCGCTTAATCCCGACTGTCTGCCCTATACTGTAGCCCCTCACCTCCACCTTTAGTGCCTCCCATTCTAGATACCTAGAAGACGTTGATCCTTTGTTTATGTTAATTTGGTCTGCTAGGTGGGATCTAAGATTTTCTTTAAATGTCTGATCTTCTAATAGTGTTGGTGGAAGTCTCCAGATCGGAATAGGGGGCCTATCCTCATCTAGTCTCCATCTCACCAAAAGCGGGTTGTGGTCTGATATTGTTCGTCCCAGGTATTCCGTATGAAAGATACCTCTTGCTATCCCAGTAGTACACACCACCCTGTCGATTCTAGTGTGTAATTGGTGTAGTGCAGAGTAAAAGGAGTAATCCTTTTCGTTTGGGTGTTGTTCTCGCCAGAGATTTACCATTCCCCAAGCTTCTATCCACTCTCTTACTTTCTTCGTTGTTTTATGTGCTGCTGCCCCCTGTAGTGGAGGTAAAGAGCGATCTAAGTCTACATTCATGACACTATTAAAGTCTCCTCCTATTAATAAGTCCCCATTTTGTTGGCAGGTGATGCAGCTCGAGAGACGCTGCAGGAATGGTGCTTGATCTTGGTTGGGGGCATAGATGCTTCCCAGCATTATTGGGATCCCATGTAGTCGTCCCTCCACCACCACAAATCTGCCCTCCCGATCTACCTCTATTGATCTTGCTTCAAATGGCACACCAGCACGGATCCAAATCAGCACCCCCCTGAAGTAAGACGAGTACCCGGTGGCAAACACCTATCCTCGCCATCTGCGTTTTAACTTTTCTACCTCGTTCGTTGTCAAGTGGGTTTCTTGAAGCATTGCTACATGTATGCCTCTTCTTTTCAAGTAGGCCAATACTTTGTGTCGTTTTACCGGTGACCCCATTCCCCGTACGTTCCACGTCAGGATGCTATAGTCTGTCATCTGGGTATGTCTGTGAGGGATGCTGGTCCCACCCCCTCCCATTAATCTCTTCTCTCTGTTGTGTGTTCTGTCGACCCACATGTGTATGATATTTTCGGTTTATGCACCTATTGGTTCCAAACTTACGCAATCCCAACTCCCCCGCCCCAGGGCCCCTCCCTAACTGTAGGGTGCCCAGAAAAAAATGTGCCAACGAGCAACTTAATACAACAAGTCTGTCTAGTTCTCGCCATTCTACTGAATAGGCGAGAAGTCTGTTGGGGGGGATGGTACAGAGTCCGTTGGGGCCTTACTTCTGGTCGGTGTGCCCCACCTTGGTGCGCGGCTGCACCACAATCACCCTAATTCGTCCGCCATCTGCAGTGTCACTGTCGGCTGGTTCTCTGAGCCACAGGTGCTCTCCGCGGATGTTGCTGCTGTGTCGTCCGATTCATTGTCAATTTTCCTCTTTGGTGAAGTTTCTTTGTTTATTGAGGCCGCTGCTCTTGGGCCTCTCTTTTACTCAGGTCTTTCTGAGTCTGTGATGGACCAGCTCGTGAGTGGGGTCTGCGTCTCGTCCTCTTGTTCCCGCCTCTGGCCGGGTAGGTGGGATCACGCCCTGGGCCCTCAGTTTGCTTTCCGCTGCTTCCTCGGGTCTCCAGCCATTCCCAGGCTTCATCTGGACTAGGGAAGAACTTGGTGCTACCGTCGATCATCACCTTCAGTTTGGCCGGGAAGATGAGTGAGTACTGTATTCCCTCTTCTCTCAGTGCTCTCTTTACTGCCATAAAGGAGGCTCTCCTATTTTGAACCTCAAGAGTAAAGTCTGGGAAGAGGGTCACTTCTCCGTTGCCTACTCTGTGGGGGCCCATCTCCCTAGCCCTCTGGAGCAGGATGTCCCTGTCTCTATAATGTAGCAGACGTGCTATCACCACCCTTGGCGGTCGACCTGGTGCCGGCTGTCTCGCAGGAACTCGGTGCGCTCTCTCTAGCGCGAAGAATGGTGTCAGGCAGTCTGGAGCTACTGTCTCCTTCATCCACTTCTCCAGGTATTCCACCATGTTTGTGCCCTCTGTTCCTTCTGGCAGACCCACCACTCGTACATTGTTCCTTCGGCTTCGTCCCTCTGCATCTTCTGCTCTTTGTTCCAGCCTTGTTATTCTCTCCGTCAAGTGCAGTACAGTGGATTCCAAGTCCTTTTGTCTCGGGGTTATGTCTGTCAGGATCTTCTCTGTGTCTTTAACTCTGTCTGCTAGCTTTTGATGATCTGCTCGGAGGAGACCCACTTCCACTGCGACCTGACTGATGTCGTGTTGCAGTGTGGTTTTTGTGTCTTCTATTGCTCCTAGGATTTTGTCAAATTTTTCCTGCATCGTGGATTGTGTTGGTTCATGCTTGTCTCCACCTCTACTTCCATCAAATGCCTGACGATCCATTTTTTTCCCTCCTCGGCGGCTTTTTGATGTCATCAGCGCTGTTATATCGGGTTCCAGCCTTGGATATCACTTGTACCTCGGGCCTCTGTGTGCTTCTACTGCCATCTGTTTTAACCCCCCTGTGGTTCTGTTGGGATCCATACCACTCGCCTGAGTTGTTTATGCGTATGTGGTGCTGCTCCTCAGTGCTGGGCTGCGTCACAGGTCCGTTTCGCCCTTTGCCAGGCTCTCCCTGATTCCTGCTCTCTCGGTTCTTTTGCTTGTGGGGTAGTCCCTGCGCCCCGTATCCCAGCGATTTACTGCGCCTCAGGGAGAGCCGACAGCGTCCCCCACGCCCAGGGACAGGCCCGCTCCCTCTGCTCCACTTGTTACGACCTCGATAGGCGGGCGTCACTTCCTCCGTTCTGCCAATCGAGGGTAGTCGTCCCCCGTTCTGCTCGTTCACTCGGGGGCAGGGGTCACTAGCATTCCATTCTCCTTATATGTCCGCGCCTCCTCTATTCATTCGTTCGAGCCCTGCCGTTCGTCGTCTATGTTTACTCGAGCTCCCGGTAGGCCCCAGGTGCGGCGGAGTTTCTGGCTCCTGGTCCCCCCAATTCAAGCGGCTCTTCTTCACTCTACACCGCTATCTCTAGCGGCAGATCAGCACTTCTCAGGAGCCGACAGCATCTCCCGCGCTCAGGGGCAGGCCCACTCCCTCCGCTCCGCTTGTTACTGCCTCATTAGGCGGGCTTCACTTCCTCCGTTCGGCCAAGCGAGGGTGGTCGTCCTCCGTTCTGCTCGTTCACCCGGAGGCAGGGGTCGCTAGCGTTCCACTCGCCTTATATGTCTGCACCTCCTCTGTTCAGTCGTTCGAGCCCTGCCATTCGGCGTCTACGTTTACTCGAGTTCCCGGTAGGACCCAGGTGCGGCGGGGTTTCTGGCTCCAGGTCCTCCCAAGTCAAGCGGCTCTTCCTCACACGATACCGCTATCTCTAGCGGCAGATCAGCACTTCTCAGGAGCACTTCTCAGGAGCCGGCATTGTCCCCTGCTCAGGGGCAGGCCCGCTCCCTCTGCTCCGCTCGTTGCAATAGGCGGGCGTCTCTGCCTCCGTTCGGTCAAACGAGGGTGGTCGTCCTCCGTTCTGCTCGTTCACTGGGGGGCAGGGGTCACTAGCGTTCCACTCGCCTTATATGTCTGCGCCTCCTCTGTTTAGTCGTTCGGGCCCTGCCGTCCGGCTTCTACGTTTACTCGAGCTCCCGGTAGGCCCCAGGAGCGGCGGGGTTTCTGGCTCCAGGTCCCCCCAAATCAAGCGGCTCTTCCTCACGTGGCACCGCTATCTCTAGCGGCAGATCAGAACTTCTCAGGAGCCGGGAGTGTCCCCCACACTCAGGGGCAGGCCCGCTCTCTCCGCTCCGTTTGTTACGACCTCAATAGACGGGCATCACTCCCCCTGTCCGACCAAGCAAGGGTAGCTGTCCTCCGCTCTGTTCATTCACCCGGGGGCAGGGGTCGCCAGCGTTCCACTCGCCTTATATGTCCGCGCCTCCTCTGTTCAGTCGTTCGAGTCCTGCCATTCGGCGTCTACGTTTACTCGAGCTCCCGGTAGGCCCCAGGTGCGGCAGGGTTTCTGGCCCCTGGGCCCCCCAAGTCAAGCGGCTCTTCCTCATGCGACACCGTTATCTCTAGCGGTAGATCAGCACTTCTCGGGCGCCAGCTTCACTCTGGCGGGGCTCCGTTTTTGCGGATAATTGCAAGGCCCCGTCGGAGCACACGGACTACGCGTCCGACATCTTGGCTTCCCTAGCCACGTCCCATGGCAAAAAATACTAAAAGGCAAAAATAATTTGGAAAAAGAAGATCTAGGATAATAGGTGACTAACTAAGGTTGGCAAAAAGTAGGTAAAAAGAAAAAGGGAAGGCATCAGCATTTCAAAAGCTCTGTCAAGAGTCTTCTTCTCTGGGTTAGAGAAAAAATCTTTAAGCCTAAGCAAGGTATTTTCAAAGGTACAAGGGTAGAGAGGACTATACCTTTCAAAGTACAGGGGATTCAGCAAGCAAGAAGGGATGGTGCAATACTGCTGCAGTAGGGTCTGGAGACAGACTGCCATTGATCTTAGTGTTGAAGTAAGCCTCAGCAAGGCCTACTAGTGCAAGGGGTTCACCCTTCTCTGCACAAAGTCCTCAGAACATATAGAAAGAAGTTGGCACAGAAACTGAAATAAAAGACAAAGTTTATTAAACCTCATGAGGTGGTACTACAGTTCAAACAGCACCCTTCGGTAATGTTTGAAGTAGCACACTGAACTGAGAGAGCATGGTCCTTTGATACCCACGCAGGGGCTAAAAGGAGGTGGTACAATTATAGAAGCAAGACTTCTATACATATAAGCTCATGTGGAAATGCACAGTCAACAGGTAGGAGGGGCTAGCAGTTTTCAAGGACTAACAGCTGCAGACCTCACTGGGCATGTGCGAAAGTGGGAGATGCTAAATATAACTTGTCACTAGAGTAGTAGAGTAGTTAACAGGAAGTTAGGACAGAGCACATGGCGAGCACATGGCAGCATGTGGCAGAGAAAATGGCTGCCATGAATACAAAATGGATTCTGCGAAATTTTCACAATAGTTGCTAAATACAAGATGTTTTCTGCTAATGCTTAATCTAATCGCTACTAAACTTCAACACTAGTGGGAACAGTATGTTAAAGTTCATAGTCAAAAGTGATTTGTCCATCCATCACTTCACATGACGCAGAAGTTATAATCCTTCAATGGAAATTGCTAATGCGACATGGATTGCAACATCCCTGAACGTTCCTATATCCAACATGTAGAAAACATTCCATCTTAGTTCATCTGTGCGGATTGAAACAAATGTATACATAATCCGTTCCACAGTTCCTGAATGTACTGTGGTCAAATTTAGTTTTTCAGGCTTGCTATGTATAAAACAGTATAACATCTATTACCAAGCTAACATTCTCATGAGAACCAAGTCTGAGAGGAAAGTTCACATTAGCAAGAATGACTGAACATCTTCTGCACCATCAGCAAACAAGGCCTTGCAGGCCTCACTTAGGCTAAGTTAAGTGAATGAAAACAGCACATTCATTCATGAAAATAAGGCATATTCAATATTCAAAATTATTAATCCATCATTATTAAGCTTTGTCAGTGTTCATGTTACAGTATATTTAAAATGAAATAACACATTTCATTGAGTGTGGTGCAGAACTGCAATCTTCAACTTTCGCCTGTAACTTTTAAACATTTTTCTTCAGAAAACCATTATTGTTTTAGGTAAAACTGTTAACTAACATAATGAAATATAACATAGAAACAAATTAATTTGTTATACATTAAGTTTTAGGGCTATACCACATCACCTTGGACATATGGCCTACAGTGAATGTACATTAATATGGCTTTCATTGCAGCTGTTTACAACTAAAATATTATTAGTACTTTGTTTAACAAAATGCATAGGTTTTCGCTTATAGCTGATCACTGTGACATTAGGGGAGGTAAAAAAAATTCTGTTACATCAGTCCCTCTTCCGATAGTGAATCAAGCCATCACATAAATTTTAATCTTTCTTTTTCAATGAGACAGCTCAAAATTTCAGAGGCCTTTCCAGGTAAGATCCCCTGGACTCCTCTAATTGCTTAATGTCACTATAGTATATGCATCATCTTGTCTCCATCTCAAACTCCTCTTCTCTTTGTCCTCTACTCATTCTCATAGCTTTCAGCTTCTTGAACAACTTATAGAGACTAACTGCAACTAAGGCACTCAAAGCTATGATCAATATAGGTCTCAAGAAACTACAACAATTCCTTTCCCTAAATTTCAAAACCATTTTCCAACCGCTGAAAAACTACTAATTATTGCTTCCCAGGCACCTGTCACTTCTAGCTCCTTCAGGTCCTTTTTCAGGTATGTCATGTTGAAATATACTTCTTCAGCTCTTTACTATTATCAGGCATATAGGTGCAGCACTGTTGAATTTGTAACATTTTGCAAATCCCACCCTCCTTTTCAAGAAGGATGTCTAACGCAAGACAATTTGGTAAAATCATTGATCTAACTGCAACCATTTCTGTGCCAACTAATAAAAAGACACCTGCTGTATCTGTAGAAAGCTTATCTACAATTGTAATTCATACGTTCAGGTTGAAACAAATGTATACATAATTCATTCCACAATTCCTGAATGTACTGTGCTCAAGGTTAGTTTTTCAGGCTTACTATATGTAAAAGCATAGAACATCTATTACCAAGCTAGCATTCTCATGAGAACCAAGTCTGAAAGGAAAGTTCACATTAGAAAGAATGACTAAACATCTTCTGCTCCATCAGGAAACTGGGCCTTGCAGTCCTCACTTAGGCTAAGCAAAGTTAGTTAAAATGGCACATTAATTTATGAAAATAAGGCACATTAAGCAGTCCTAAATATGAAGCCAATATTTATAAGCTTTGTCATTGTCGTGTTACAGTAGATTTGAAATGAAACAACCCCATCAATGCATGTATTTAAGGGCGGTGCAGAACTACAATCTTCAACTTCTGCAAGTAACTTTTAAAAGTTTTTTTTCAGAAAACCATCATCGTTTTAGTGTGAACTGTTAATTAACATCATGAAATATAACACAGAAATGAATTAATTTGTTATAAATGATGTTTAATGCCTATATCACGTCTGTTTCGACTGATGACCTACAGTGAATGCACAATAATATGCTTTCAATGCATCACTTTACAACTAAACTACTAGCACTTTAGTTAACAAACTGCATATGTTGTCACTTATAGATGATTACTGTAACGTAGGTGCAGTATTAACATTTCTGCATCATCAGAAGCCTTCTGTTCCCACTCACACTCACTCACCTAATCTGATTGAGTAGTTTGGTATACTATTCCACCTACTGTGGAGCACATGCATTGCTGTGCATGAGAGACTATTGCACATCTAAAAATCACCACAGTCACCACATACGCAATTCTTTATGTCCTACGTGCATTGTATAGATATCACAATCCTTTTTGTCAGTGCAACAACCTTTTTTAAATGTTTTTTGTTGAGAATTTATTGTGAACCTCTCCTCAAGATAGCCACCTAGTTTCATTTGGTATGAACCTCTTGGGACAGCTTGAGAATATTCTGACATCTCACAAGATTACAGTTTTTTTTTTCTATTGGTTTTTAAGGTTCTCTTCACTCTACCTGTACTGCCTAAAATGTCCATCTATTTGCTTTTTGCGTTTTCAAGCTTTTTTAATCTCTTCACACACACTTCTTGTGTATAGCCTTTGAGAACAACTCACCCCTAAATGGCTATGCTGACATATATACCTACACCTTTTGTGTTTAGCTACCGGTATGTGGCCTCACCCCAATCATCCCCACTTGTAAAATACTGGCACCTGATTTAGTATCATAGCTGTAGTGCTTTTTTATTTCAATGCCCTTGGTCTTTACTTTGATCGTTAGTTCTTTCTTTTTTATTTTCATGCTAGCGGATTTTATCACTCCGGCATTGTTATTTCACTGTTACAATAAAAATAAGAAGTTCCAAGAGCTGACGCAATGAACATAAAAATGGACTACAATCAATATGAATACTCATGCCACTTACATAGCTGAACAAATGCAACCATGGTACCAAAGAAGGTGCTGGCATCATACACAAAAAAGATGGATGACCACAAGAAGTAAACTTATAAAACAAGAAACGTCCACTTTGTCCATCATGCAGGCTTTTTAGGGCTCATCTGTTAACAGGTTTAGCTATCTGTTGTTGAAGATGTATATGTAAGGCGTACAATACAAATACATATAGTGAGCTTTGGGTCAGCCCCTTACTCAGGATCGGATGGCTTTCTTGTCTATTTTAGTTCTCTACTTTCACTCAATGGCTTTCCTGTCTAGCATAGTGTTTGTCCCATTGCTGGGACAATGCAGATTTACCATGTTTCTGATTGGATGTTGTACTCTTACACTGCTGACTTCATGGATCTACTTTTTCAGTTGTATGTCAGCACTCAAGGGGAATGCACGTATTTCCTTGCTCTCCTCAGCATCTCCTCGCTTTTCCTCACATCTCTGCTCTGTGCTCGTTTTACTGTTTTGCCAGTCTCCCCATTGTTCTCCTGCCCACTTCGTGCTTTGTGCTTTATCACCTTATTTTTTATTTTATTCTTTATTGCACACTTTTTTGTGGGTAAACACTGCTAGTAGGCGGTTGTTAATTGCTTTTTACGCTCCAGGACACACATTTTTTCTTAAATGTGCAGTTTGAAAATGTTTCTTGGTGATCCTAAGACTGTAAATTGAACTTTAAACAAAATCTTGGTGCATATCGAACCATGCATGTGCACACACAAACCAACTTGGAATGGTTTTTCGTTGAGAAACCAAAATGAACGCATATGCTTGCTCATGTGTGCTGCTGCACTAGCGGCAATCATTAAATTGTTTTTTCTCCTGTAGTAAAAAGAAAAACACATTCCAAAATTGCCAACCATGCGTGTTCTTTCGTGCGCATGAGCTGAGATACTCCAGCGGTCTTTTTAGATTATTTATTTAGCAGTTTAAGTTTGGGGGATGCCAACATAAACAAGCATTGACAAAGCCCATGGTGCAGCACTCTCCTTTTAAAGAGGAGACCTGCTGGCTTTGTCAAAGCTTATTTTGCTTTATCTCTGTGTTTATTATAATCGTTATTGTGTAGGATAAACCATTATTCATTCATATCCAATTTCTAAAGATATCCAGACTATTTCCTGTTCCTACCAACTATTTCTAAAAGATTCATATTTTCCAACAGTAATGCTAGCAAAAATATGCACATTTTGTATTTTCAGAGAGCTTTTCAATCTAATGTTTCTTTTTTTCCTCACACTTTGTTTCAGATTAAATAACATCGAAAAACATGGCCAATATACCGACCTCATGTTCCATCAAGAAAATGTGACAGCAGTTTTAAACATCAATATTGGAGGCAACGGAGGACCCCGTTGAGGGACCTAAGAGGTGGGTAAGGGGTGTAAATCACAATGAGCAGTGTAACATCACTACACACAGCAAGCTGAAGCACGCTTCAGTCTTTCTCAAAGGGCACATGAGGTCAGCAGTTCATTGACCCTCTAGGCCAAATATTGTCATTTAATGTCAGGCGCATTGTCCAAGCCGAACGTCTTGCCCAGCGGACCCAAATATGCAAGGATCGTGACTCATCCTTGCAAGGTCAGGGGCATGTTCTACCATTTGCCAGTCCCCACCTGTATTTTTATGTCTTAAAAGGCTTCCATATTCCTTCAAATGTGAACATTCTGTTGGCTAGCAATGCAGTCAATCTCCCCTTAGCATAGATATGTCAGATTTTGGTCCACCATAAACCCAATGGTGGAGGGGTCAGCGACTTTAACAATGGAACAGGGTTAATCTTCCTGCTAAAAGAAATTAAGTGAGGAGGCATCCCATAGGAGAGTGCATTGAGTATATCCTAACTTTCCCAAGAAGGCCCAACTAGATCACTACTAGGACTAGTGGAAAGTTGGGTCCTGTGATTTCTTTTATGAGGTTCACCAGGGGCACCCTAAACGTTTGGGTGTGTTAGCGTGTCAGAGCCTTAATAAGTAAACTTACCAGGTGACGCGTTTAGGTCGACAAACCTTTGGACCACATACGGGGACTTCCCAGTATGAAAAGTTTTCCCTCATAAATCATCAATCAACAATATCATTAAGTAATCAATAACAACAATCACTAATCAATGACAAATCAATAAGATCCACAATTTAACACAACATGGCCTTTCAGTCATGAATAACCACACCAGTTTAGTTAAGAGTTAAGATATTTATTTCCCTATTGGTTAAAATCTAACATCATGTCTATTAATCTTACTAACCCAAACCACGCAAAACAACCCTAATTAGTAATCAAACACGACTTTGATTAATGTATAAGTTATATTAATTCATTCAGTATTTAGGCACATCATTAATATGAAGCAACTTAGCAGAGTCTCATTAGTACATGATTCAACAAAGCAAGAACTCAGTCATTTGTCTAATTGCATAAGATTATTGTGAACGCCTCAACTAACCTCAAATCAGCATTAGCATGTTGGGCTTCAAGCAAAACAATTTAGAGAAACACAAATTTAGAAAACAAATAAACTATGACCTCTATCAAAATAGCAGTTGGTACCTAGAAAGGAAAGGCAAAGAGACAATCACAATTTTCATCAGATAGTTACCCATCCAATAGATCAGCAAACAGCGTCAGTCTTCGTCCTCTGGACATCAGTTCGTCAGCATCAGCAGAGATGGGACAGGGCAAAGTCTTAAGATAGCATAGCTCAGAAAACAACGTACTTCCCTCAGATGGAGGCAAAGTAAGTATCAGGCAAGAGTGGGGTAGAAGATGGTTTAAAATATCAGCGCAGACACTGAAAGAATAATAGCTCAGTAACTCAAAAGGGAAAGATGGAATAATGTCCAAAGTGTCTGATTTCTCCATGAGTCACGCCGTTAAATCAAAACTGTCTAACTTTTCCCTAATTTCTCATTAGATAAAGTTTGGTGCATAGTTATCTCTGTCCAATAATTTGGTAAGCACCTTGATAGAATTTCCCCCCGTTTACAGTTCCCATGTTGCGCATTGGTCCATGTTATTGACGTCTTCAACGGTTGGAATGTCAGGTAGAAAATGTTACACTTCACGCTCCAGTCAGTGTCTTCATTGTCTTCTCCTAGTACATTTAACCTTGCACCTGTTACGAATTACACTGTTGCAGCTAGCAAGAACTCGCCTTGAACAAGCCGGTTCTCATGAGAAAGAATTTACAAAGGCTACACACATACAATCTTCTGGAAAAGTACAGCTTCATGTCCTTCAGGAAAACGGCACATTACACGTTAGAAACACAATTCAATATGAGGACAGGCAGCTAGGACTCTTGTCATCACAAAACCTTTCCCCACAAATTTTACATCAGCTAAAATTCTGTCAATTCAATCTCCTCCCTTTTTAGCTTCCCCTTGTATTTTTCCCTAAACAATTTTTCCCTTTCCTTTTCTTCCCTTCTCTTATTATTTTTCGCCATATTCAATGTTATCCTTTTGCTAATTTTACATGCCACCCACAATCCAAATAGGCAAGCTATAACAATCAATATCCCCTGTATTATTTTAGACAATATCCCATGCCACATGTTGCTAAGCCAATTACCCACTGAAGCAAACCCTTTTCTAACCTTTTCCCAAACCCCTGGTTCTTTCAATTCCTTCAAGTCTGTATTATCCCTAGTCAAGTTAGTAAGCATACTTCTAATCTCATTACTATTATCTGGTATATATGCACAACAGTGACGCTCATTAAGTATCTTACAAACTCCGCCATTTTTCGCTAAAAGAATGTCTAAAGCAAGCCTGTTTTGAAGAGTCATAGCCCTCTCCGCAGCAAGTTCAGAATCCATCAGGAGTATAGCCTCTGAAACATTTGTCAGCATGTTATCCACAATAGTAGACAACTTTGGAATCTTTATCCAATTCAAAATAACCCCTACTGAAGGGATTATCGCCCCAAATATATCTTCCACTACACCAGCAGCAGTCTCCCTTTTCTGTCTAGTACGATGTAATTCAGACAATTTCCGAAACTTCTTCAAATCGTTAAGTTGGTATATCTTTGGGAAAACTATCCCCAAGTAACGTGTCCCATACCATCCCTTTGGAAGATGGTAATAAGCATTAAGCCCACATATGTAGTAGATCCTTGGGATCGCTGGATCCTGTCCACTTAACATGAACGTCCATTTACTCTGAAACAAAAACACACGCTTGCATTCACTCATTCCCACAAACACATTGTCATAGTATGACTTTGGCCTAGATATGCAAAGCTTCCCTACGTGTAATGCATCTAAAGCTAGCTTCCCTTGCTCCTTAATTGCACCATAACTTTCACTACTAGCAAAAACTCGCTGCTGCAATCCTTCTTCCAATTTACCGTTTAATGCCCTTCTTCTATCCTCCATGTGATCTAAAAAACTTTTCTCTACAGGTGTAAGCAAGCATGTCAAATTATTGCGATGTGCATAAGATGTACTAATCGTCAATGTCGGCTCAAAGAATCCTTTAACTAACTTTACACTGTAGTATCTAGCTACCCCACTCAAATCCTCTATTATAGGCACATAGGAAAACACAAGGTCATGATTATAGTAGAAGGGTTGAATCTCCTCCTGGTTATGAAATCTTGTTAGTAGCATACAACAGCTTATCCCATACGTTAACGGTAAGCTATGATAGGTAACTCCCTCTTGTACCGAAACAGGAATTTGTGTGCACACTAAGCAATCCTTCGCTTCCATTGTCTCAACATAGTCACTCAGCAGACAATAGAAAACGTTAGTGGAAAGTTCCCCTTTTGCATTAGTTCCCTCATGCAAGTATCTCCCATCCAGCTCAACCCTCTCCCAAGCTGTTAGTGAAGTGGTAGTCTCAGGAATTGTAGCATTGTTAGTCACTCTTTTATCCATTAGTGCCATACCCACAATCATAACCACAATCAATATCACCCACACAATACCTAAACCAATGCTCAAATATTTACATCGCCTACCCCCTCTATCATCCTGTCTAGTGTTAGCCATGATCTGTAGAGAATCAGAAAGTGGAAGATAGTTAATTCAAAACAGCAAGAACAGAGGATGGTTAAAATTTCTCTCTCTCGCAGCAAAGTCAAAACACAAGCAAAATCTTCTTTCAGCAATTATTTACAGCTTTCAGTTTCACTCCCAGGATCCTTTGTCAATTCCGGTTAGCAGCTTGTCATAATCAGTTTTCAAAAGTCAATTCAGGTTTTTCAAAGTCTCATCTGGTAAACTCTCAGTCTCTTTTCTCAATTTCAATTTTAGCTCAAATATTTACACCAATTCAGTCTCTTCAGCCAGACTCAGGTGCCAAAGTATTGACCTGGGACTTCTCGATCAAAACAGAATGCCAGGAACTTCTGTTGCCATTCAGCTGTCGTTGCATACGCCTATTCAGGACCTGCATACCTTTTATTTGCTACTCTCTTTCTTTTCAACTTGCGATCACCTTGCAACTCTCCTTCACTTAGATCTTCTTTCCTTGTTGTATCAACTTCTTCCTCTATTGCATCTTCGACAACCACTTCTCCCCTCTTCACTTGCAACTCAGGCCACTCGTCTCCTTTCAGTATCTCTCTGGTCTTTGATCTTTCTTGTGGCAACCCTTCGCCCTCTCTTGGCTCTATGGTGTTTTCGCTTGATTGACCTGCAATTTGCTCAGGAGGAGTCTGGACACTCTGGCTGTCTTCCACCACAACTCCTTCGCCTTCTGGGTCGGTCAAGTGCTCTGGCTCATTCTCATAATCGTCTACTTCTGGGAGTACCATTCCTTGACTAGGCTCCCCTGTTGCCCCAGTTGAGATAGTTTCACTGTCACCCTTCTGAATTTCTTCTCCTTCGTCTCTTACTGGAGTGACCAAGCCGTCCTCAGCGGGCTTTCCTTCTGTCTCAGTTCCCCTTCGATTACTCTCCGGCCCTGAGACTTTCTTGTCTGTTGTTGGTAATTTCAACAACTCAACTTCCTCATCAGTCGGACATGTCACTTTTTTTGTGTGACTGGCATGTATCCAGTTTGGAACTCCTGCACATTTCACAGCAGTGGCAGTCGTTAGTATCACTTGATCATGTCCCTTCCAATGTGGCTCCAAGCACGTCTTCCTTATGTGTTTCTTGATGACAACCCAGTCACCAGCTCTCTGATTGTGTCCTGGATCATTAATCGGTGGCAGGGTGGTAGCTTCCACCTGGTGAGAAAAAGAGTGGACCACATCAGCCAGACCCTTGCAGTAGTCCAACACCATATCATCCGTGATATTCACAAGGGCATTCGCAGGCACTGTGGGCAGTCTCATCAAAAATCAAATATCAAAATCATTAACATTTATAAAGCGCGCTACTCACCAGTGCGGGTCTCAAGGCGCTAGGGGGGAGGGGGGGTTACTGCTGCTCGAAAAGCCAGATTTTGAGGAGTCTCCGGAATGCGGAGTGGTCCTGGGTGGTCCTGAGGCTGGTGGGGAGGGTGTTCCAGGTCTTGGCTGCCAGGAAGGAGAAGGACCTCCCCCCCGCCGTGGAGCGGCGGATGCGAGGGACGGCAGCGAGCGCGAGGCCAGAGGAACGGAGGAGACGGGTGGGGGCATAGAAGCTGAGGCGACGGTTGAGGTATTCCGGTCCCTTGTTGTGGAGGGCTTTGTGTGCGTGGGTGAGAAGTCGGAAGGTGATCCTTTTGCTGACTGGGAGCCAATGCAGGTGTCTCAGGTGTGCGGAGATGTGGCTGTTGCGGGGTACGTCGAGGATGAGGCGGGCTGAGGCGTTTTGAATACGTTGCAGGCGTTTTTGGAGTTTAGCGGTGGTCCCAGCATAGAGGGTGTTGCCGTAGTCCAGGCGGCTCATGACGAGGGCGTGGGTCACGGTTTTTCTAGTGTCGGCGGGGATCCAGCGGAAGATCTTGCGGAGCATGCGGAGGGTGAGGAAGCAGGCGGAGGACACGGCGTTGACTTGCTTGGTCATGGTGAGAAGATGGTCCAATATGAAGCCGAGGTTGCGGGCGTGGCATGGCTCGAACCATGAGAATCTCATGTGGAGACAGTCCTGTTTTCTTGTTAGGTATATTTCTCATTGACATTAACACTAACGGTAATGCGTCGGGCCATTTCAAATTCGTGGCTTCACACATTTTCGCCATTCTTGATTTCAGGGTACCATTCATCTGTTCCACTAGTCCTGATGGTTCAGGGCGGTAGCTACAATGCAACTTCCGTTCAATGTTCAAAGCTGCACACAGTAACCTAACCACCTCATTGTTGAAATGACTTCCCCTATCTGATTCTAAAGAGATCGGAAAACCGAAACGTGGTATCAATTCCCTAAGCAGCAGCTTCGCTACTGTGAGACTGTCATTCCAGTGTGTTGGGTATGCTTTAATCCAGTGACTAAAGGTACACACAATCACCAACACATATCTCAAACCTCCACACAGAGGCATCTCAATGAAATCCAATTGCATTCTGCTAAATGGACCTCCAGCTCACCCAATGTGGCTCAAATTCACCACTGTCCCTTTCCCCGCATTCATCTGTTGTCAGATGACGCAACAATGGCAAATCACCTCTGCAGCTTGTCTAAACTTTGGGTTAAACCAGTCAATTTTGAACAACCGGATCATGGCATCCCTTCCAATGTGTGCTTGACCATGGTAAAACCTTGCAAATTGTGACAGGAGACTGTTCGGCAAGACCATTTTCCCTTTGTATGAAACCCACAAATCTTCTGGTCTTTTTACGCATTGCATCCTAACGCAAGAACGCTTCTCACCTTTGCTGGCACGTCTCTGCAACAATCTCAACTCTTCTAACGTGTCAATTACTCTCAATGCATAACCTGTGCATGTCTCATTTTCTTTTTCAGGTAACAATTCCCATTGATCCTTAAACGATATACAGTTCAATGTGCAAAGCCTTGCAACTTGATCTGCAAATCCATTTGCCATCGAAACAAAGTCTTGTGACTTCAGGTGTGCACTGCACTTCACCACAGCAATTTCATGAGGTAACTGAATCGCAAGAAACAATTCCTTAATTCTTTCACCATTTTTCACTGGCGAGCCAGAAGCGGTCAAGTATCCCCTCTGTGACCATAGTTGGCCAAAATCATGAACAATTCCAAATCAGTATCGACAATCAGTATAGATAGTGACTCTCATTTGAGCAGAGACATGGCAAGTTCTTGTAAGAGCTACCAGCTCAGCTACTTGGGCGGAATACACTCCTTGAATCCAGAACGCTTCCAGGATATCAGAAATCGTGTATACAGCATATCCGGCTCTCAGCACTCCTACTGAGTCTCTCAAACATGAGCCATCGACAAAGATAATTTGGTTGTTTGCTTCCAATTGGGTATCTTTTTAATATCAGGTCTCGGTTTGGTGCACATTTCTGTTACCTCAAGACAATCATGATCTACATCTTCCAGATTCTCAACCTCTGTATTCTCATTTGGAAGCAAAGTTACCAGGTTCAACACTGTACATCTCTTTAGCGTTACATTTGGTGAGCCCTTTAATTTTTAAAGTCCCCTTAAGTAATGGATACCAAGAGTTTGGTATCAAATTAATTGTTGTAATAAATCCCACAACTTCCAGTTGTGGGATTTAATATAACTTGTTCAGGTAAAGAGTTTTAAACTTTACCTGAAAAGTTGCCAATTTCAGCCCTGCATTGTTTTTGCTGCTGTGCTCTGATTGGTCAGCCTCTGGCAGCCTGGCCAGGCTGCCTTGATAAGGTGTGAAGTGGCCTGGCTTCACACAAAGAGATGTGCCTGTGGGAGAGAATTTCCCCTCAGCAGCTGGTGAGACAGGAAGGGGGGGGGCTGCCAAACTGGTCTTCAAAGGCAGAGAAGAGCATTTGGAGCAACCTAGTAACACCCCCACATCCTGCAACCCCAGGCAACTAGGTGCCCCCTAGATTAGATTAGGAGAGGGCAGGAGAGGGGGTGTGTTTATGATTTTTAGCCACGCCAGTGGGTGGGTCAGCCAGATGTAGCCTCCAAAAATCAGATTCAGCCATGATGGATTTTTGAAGAATGTTGCCTCCTGGGATTGATTTTTGCCACACTTCCCAGGAAGTGGTCATCACAGGGGGAAGGACCCTTCAGCTGATTGGAGAATCAGGACCCCCCTGTTTTTCACCCAGGAGCAAGGATAAAACTGGCGGACCTGCACCCACACCTCAGTTTCCTACCACATCCCTACCAGGAAGAACTACAGAAGAAGAAGGACTGCCCTGCTGGACCCCTGGCCTGCACCTGGAACCTGCACTCAGAAGGACTGCAAAAGCTGTGACTTGGGCTTCACCACAAGAAGGACTTTGCCTGGCTTCAACTGGTTCAAGGAGGCACTCCCTGTTTGCTACATGTGAAAAATTGCTAACCAGAGTCCCCTGCCCCAACTGCTGAAGAAACCGACCAGCTGACCACTGTCCAATAGCCAAAAAGGAGTTTGCGCCAGGTGCAGTCTGGGAGTTGCAGTCCGCACCCCCAAGGATGTGCGGACACATCTCAGAGCTTCTGGACCCTTGGGGTGAGCTGTGGACCCCAAACGAACCTTAAAAGAACATCTGAGAGAAGCCCCAGAAGTTTGGAGAAGTTTGGAGTACTTTTGAAAAAAAGCTCCATAGAGGGAGAGACCCGCCGCGGCAACTCTAGCCAGCTTGCCTCAACCGCGACCCGGCCTGTTTTGCAGGTTCGTCCCGGTAAAGAAAATCTCCAAAAAAGAGACTAAGCCAGAAGGTAAAAAGTTGACCAGGACCTCCCAGCCAGTGTATCCGAGGAGGGCTCCAGGGACGTCGAATCAAGATCCAAGTTTGCCCCGGTCGAAGGATTTTCACCTTGAAAAAACGACTAAGTCCGAAGGTAAAAATCTCCACCGAGGGCTCCCGCAACGCATATCCGGAGAAGAGTTCCAGGAGGTCGGATTGGACTGGCAGGTTCGTCCCGCTGAAGAAAATCTTCAGAAAAGAGACTAAGGCCCTCATTCTGACCCTGGCGGTTCCCTACCGCCAGGGCCAACGGGGGCGGGAGCACCGCCGACAGGCCGGCGGTGCTCCCTTGGTCATTCTGACCGCGGCGCTTTGGCCGCGGTCAGAACGGGAAAACCGGCGGTCTCCCGCCGGTTTTCCACTGACCCTTAGAATCCTCCAAGGCGGCGCAGCTCGCTGCGCCGCCGAGGGGATTCTGACCCCCCCTACCGCCATCCTGTTCATGGCGGGAAAGCCGCCATGAACAGGATGGCGGTAGGGGGGGTCGCGGGGCCCCTGGGGGCCCCTGCCGTGCCCATGCCCATGGCATGGGCACGGCAGGGGCCCCCTAACAGGGCCCAACTAGGCTTTTGAGTGTCTGCGATGCAGACACTGAAAAGCGCGACGGGTGCTGCTGCACCCGTCGCACGCCTTCCACTCCGCCGGCTCGATTCCGAGCCGGCTTCCTTGTGGAAGGCGCTTTCCCGCTGGGCCGGCGGGCGATCTGAATCAGATCGCCCGCCGGCCCAGCGGGAGAGTCAGAATACCCCTCGCGGTCAATTGACCACGGGCGGTATTCAGGCGGATTCCATGGGCGGGCGGCAACCGCCGCCCGCCTAGGTCGGAATGACCACCTAAGTCCGAAGGTAAACTTTTGTCCGAGGCCTCCCACGAGTTGTAGACGAGCAGGGCTCCATCACGGTCGGCCTTAAACTTTGACTTTGCCCCGGTCGAGGTGCAACCAGATGACCCGATTGGCGCTTTTTGTTTCTAGGTGCAAAAAAACCAATAATTCTTTAAAAATTCTTATCTCCGGGTCCCCTTATCCGATTTTATTAATTTTTGTGTCATTTTAAAGATAATAATATAATCTATTTTTATAAAGGGGTTTTGGATTTTTAAACTGTTTCCTGTGTTTCATTTAATTACTGTTTTGTGATATTTGAATGTTTTACACTCTGTCTCCTAAGTTAAGCCTTGTCGCTCATTGCCAAGCTACCAAGGGTTGAGCTGGGTTTAATTTACTGAGACCTAACTGGACCTAAGTGTAGGTTAGCGGCCTGTTGCTAAGTGTAGGTACCTACCTGCCCATACCAATAACCCATTTTCCAACAACCCCAAAATAATCGTTTCATATTTTGTCAACCTTGCATTTGTCATGTGCTGCGTTTTCGTGTGTGTTAGGAGGATCTCAACTGAGTGAGGGACCATGACTGTTAAAGGATGTCCCATCACTATGCCTTTACACAGTGTGAGGCTTTGTCCAACTGCTGCTACTGCACGCAGACAACCCGGTAAGGCTGTGGCCACTGGGTCCAAAGTAGCTGAAAAATATGCTACTGGTCGGTTTGCACCTCCATGGACCTGTGTCAAGACAGACAAAAAACATGCATCACGTTCAGGACAAAACAGAACAAAAGACTTCGTGTAATCAGGCATACCTAAAGCTGGAGCCCTACACATGCTCTCTCTTAACTCAGTAAAAGCTCCCATTTCCTTTGCTCCCAAAACTATAGCATCCAGTCCCTCTTTGACTGTCAGTCTCACAAATGGCTTGGAGATGACTGAGAAATTTGGGATCCACTGACAACAGTATCCCACCATTCCGAGAAACATCCTGACATCTCTCCGTGTTGTTGGGGGATTCATTTGTAACACTGCTGTTATTCTCTCTCTGGACAACTTCCTTGACCCCGTCTCAATTTGATGACCCAAATACTTCACCTCTTTCTGACATTATTGCAATTTCTTTGGGGACACCTTGTGCCCATTCTTTGCCAAATGATTCAGTAAGGCAATTGAATCATACTTGCACTCGTCCCTTGTTTTGGATGCAATCAAGAAATCATCAATGTACTGCACTAGAGTCGATTGGAAAGGCAGCTCCAATGACTCCAAATTCTTCTTCAGTATCTGATTGAATATGGAAGGTGATTCCAAAAACCCTTGAGGAATTCGACACCAACTGAAACATAATCACAGCAGGATTTGGCACTACTGGGCAATACTTCACTACTATGTCATTGATCTTTCTCAAATCTTGGATAATCCGAACCTTCCCACAAGGCTTTCTGAGTCCCAGTATTGGTGAATTGCATGGACTGCTCATTACTTCCTTCAAGACTCCTGTTCACAAAGTCTGCAATAATTTGCGCAACCTTTATAAGAACATCTTGCGCCATATGATACTGCGGTATCCGGGGGAACGCAGAGTTTGGCTTCACACTAACTTTGACTGGTTGTACTCCTTTTATCAACCCTACTTCTTTTCTTGTCATGTCCCACACCTTTTCTTGAACTGTTCCCTCTCACTTGCGCCTGAAACATTCTGTTTCCCTGTGGCTGCTGCACTATCTGTTGTAGAAACCCTCCTTGCATCCCTGTCTGTTCCCCACTTCCGCCCCATCTCTCTTCTGCCTTTCCCAGCCAAGGTTATAGAGAAGACCGTCAACAAACAGCTGACCACCTTCCTGGAAAACAACAACCTGCTCGACCCTTCACAAACCGGATTCCGAACCAACCACAGCACGGAAACCGCCCTCATCTCAGTCACTGACGACATCAGAACAACAGTGAAACAGTCGCCCTCATTCTCCTTGACCTCTCGGCTGCCTTCGACACCGTCTGTCACCGCACCCTAATCACCCGCCTCCGCTCCACCCGGATCCAAGGCCAGGCCCTGGACTGGATCGCCTCCTTCCTCTCAAACCGTTCCCAAAGAGTTTACCTCCCTCCGTTTCGCTCAGAACCCACCGAGATCATCTGCGGCGTCCCCCAAGGCTCATCGCTCAGCCCGACACTCTTCAATGTCTACATGAGCCCCCTCGGCAACATAGTTCGCAAGCACGACATCATCATCACCTCCTACGCCGACGACACCCAACTTATACTCTCCCTCACCAAGGGCCCCGCCAGCGCCAAGACCAACCTACAAGAGGGTATGAAGGACGTCGCAGATTGGATGAGGCTCAGCCGCCTAAAGCTGAACTCTGAAAAAACGGAAGTCCTCATCCTCGGCAACACCCCGTCCGACTGGGACGACTCCTGGTGGCCCATGGCCCTCGGCACCGCACCGACCCCCACAGACCACGCCCGTAACCTCGGCTTCATCTTGGACCCTCTTCTCACCATGACCAAGCAAGTCAACGCCGTGTCCTCCGCCTGCTTCCTCACCCTCCGCATGCTCCGCAAGATCTTTCGCTGGATCCCCGACAACACTAGAAAAACCGTGACCCACGCCCTCGTCACAAGCCGCCTGGACTACGGCAACACCCTCTACGCCGGGACCACAGCCAAACTCTAAAATCGCCTGCAACGCATTCAAAACGCATCGGCACGCCTCATCCTCGACGTACCCCGCAACAGCCACATCTCCGCTCACCTGAGACACCTGCATTGGCTTCCAGTCAGCAAAAGGATCACCTTTCGACTTCTCACCCACGCACACAAAGCCCTCCACAACAAGGGACCGGAATACCTCAACCGACGCCTCAGCTTCTACGTCCCCACCCGCCTCCTCCGTTCCTCTGGTCTCGCACTCGCTGCCGTCCCTCGCATCCGCCGCTCCACGGCAGGTGGGAGATCTTTTTCCTTCCTGGCGGCCAAGACCTGGAACTCCCTCCCCACCAGCCTCAGGACCACCCAGGACCACTCCACTTTCCGGAGACTACTGAAGACCTGGCTATTCGAGCAGCAGTAACCTCCCCCTTTCCCCTAGCGCCTTGAGACCCGCACGGGTGAGTAGCGCGCTTTATAAATGTTAATGATTTGATTTGATTTGATTTGTGCTGTCTTAATTTGCATCACCATTGCTTCTCCTTCAACTTTCTCTGCTTCAACTTGATCTCATCGCTGCAGTACTTCGCATAGTGCAACACCTCATCAATCGGCTTGGCTTGGCAGCAAATCAAATGGTTCTTAATCATCTGGCCAATCTCAGGTCTCAACCCTTCCACGAACCTGAACACAAGGTGATTCAGGTCCTTCACCTCAATAACCTCTGTAATGCTTAAACGCCTTCAACAACCTCTCATAATAGGCATGTATCGACTCCTTTATTTCCTGAGCCGTTCGATCAATCCTTTGCCAATCAATATTCTTCAGTGAAACTCTCGTTTTCAGAAACTCAATCACCTTATAATAATACTTGATCACATCAGGAGACCGTGCCCCTGTGTTTCTCTCCCTTGCTGCTTCCTCTGTTGGCCAATCTACGCTCCTTTTGCACTCAATCCACAAGTCAGCTGGAACTATGATCTCAAAGAGAGTATTCAGGTCTTCTCAAAGACACTTCGCAAGCTTCACAAACCTGTCTGTCTGCTGGTACCACTCTATTGGTTTCTCCCTCAGCCTGGGGAAATCATTCGTAAATGACAGAATATCACCTCTAGTCCATGGTACATGGACAAGAACCCCTCCAGCAGTTTCTCTCATTGGTAACATCTTTACCATACCAGTATCCGGCAATGCTCTTGCTGACTGCTCTATGCAATCACCCTTCCTCTTGTCTCTTTTCTTCGCCCATCTGCCTTCCCACTTTTCTATGGCTCCCCAAACTTGTGCACTTTGCAGTATCTCCTTTAGGTGCGCCTTCATTCCAGTAGATCTCATGTGTTCAGAATCCTTTGGCTCAAAATCTAATCTGTAACTTCTCTTCAAATGCTTGGTATTCTGTAAATCTATGCCATACTTGTCTGCCACATTTGCCAACCTCTGGTGCACCCTGCTCACTTCTCTAGTTATCCTTGGGCACAAGTACCTTAATTCTGCTTCTGTGTACGTCTCTAGCCTGTTCATACCCATAGTCCCTTCAACGAGTTCATTGGGTTCCATACCCAACCTCACATGGTTCAGGTACTCTTCTCCTTCCGCTCTCCCTGCCGCTACAGGAGTAGTCTGTGGAGTTATAAGCTTGTCTAACCATTCTGTTAGCTTTTGTGGTGTCAGACCCTCTAATGAGATATTTCCAGCCTGCACTAAAGGTGTCTGTGGTACATTCGCACTCGAGATTTGCGGTGTCAGCAGTCTCCAACCTGTCTGTCTCAGGGCTTCTGGAGGAGTCCCAATCGGACTGAAATCTAACAACGACCTAGATCCTTCAAATGCCGGTTCCACTGGAGTTGTCCCTTGGGAGCTTCCTACGAACCTCCTCTTATCATATTTTGTGTCAATACCCCTTGATCACGTACACTAGGCTTCTCCTGCGCATACAATGGTACTGGTGGACCAACCGTAATAGGCAAAGATATGGCATCTGGTGTCTGTCTGGTTCCCAAAACCTGTGGAAGACTAACTCCCATATTCTGGCTTATCACTGGTGACGCATCTGCTTGCGGTCCTGTGACCGAAGTACATCTTGGGATCATTTGCGGCTGCACCTGGGGCAGTAAAGGTGGAGTTGGCTCAGTCTGAATCAACTTTGGTCTTCCATATACTTGCTTCATCGGCACCATTGGATTAGTGGTAGTCTCTAAAATAGGTACATCAGGGTAAAGTCTCTGAATCTGTGGCGGTTGCAACTGAGGTTGCATCACCTGTGTGGCAGGCACCGCAAAACTACTCTGCATCGGAACTTGTGTCGAGACAGGACTGACCCGTGTCTGGCTCACTGTAGCTTTGCCCTGTGTCCCATCTATAGGACCTGTACTGGTACTCGGACCATATCCGTCTGCCACATATGGTGGTGGACGATCATTCAGTAGTTGATTAAAGAATTCAGCATTGTCTGAGTCATCTACCCCTGACCAGGGCTTCCTGACCTTTTTGTCTTTGGAAGGACTTCTGTCAGTCTTACAAGTGGCTTTCCCCCTTTTGTCTTCACCGTCTTGAGCTATCGCTGGAAACAGCCTGATTCCATCTAATGTTTCTCTCCTCCAAACTCTCTGTGCACTATCCCACCTAGCCTCTGCTAGTTTCTTTTCTGCTTTCCTCATTCTCCTCTCAAATTTCTGTTGCTGTTGTCGTATTGCCATTAACTCCCAAATTGCTAACGCCTCAAACTGTGCTGGTCTCGGAGGTGGCTTCAGATCATTCAGCACCATCCGCAAATTTTCTAAGATTCTTAAATTGAATGTTCTGATCTCAGGGAGCGCTAAACACCCATCTTTCTCCATAGCTTTGCTTTAGCCAAAGACATGGCTCGACACCCTTCTCCTCCGTTACAGCGTAAGCCGGTGTACCCTTCGGCGGTGTAACCTCCCCTACACTCGCAGTAATGTATACATCTCGCCTCAAAGTGCTTTGAAAAATGTAATCTTTACGTCTTTTACTTCGTTCACAATCAAATCAGGAAGTGACTTTAATTCCAAGAACTCTCTTCGCCTACCTTCTCAATCAATTGCCTCTCACGGTCGGCTGCCAATCCATGTGCGACCCTTCTCACTAACCAACCTATACCAGCGCGGCTCCAATGATGTCACACTCACATACTGCAGCTGACAAAGCCTTGCGGCTTGTCTTCCCACTCTTGATTCACACAAAACTAATGCAATATATTGCGAGCATCAACCAAAATAAACTCAAAATTTGCCGGTTTACTCCAGGAAAGGGTAACACAATCACTTCAAAACTTTACAGAGATTTTGCTTAGCCTCGGCCTCTACTCTCTCCTTCTCAGCTCCCGCACTTGCAAGCAAAATTTGACCCGCAAATTCTACTCCCGACTTGTCAATGGATTATTGTTCTAGTGCACTTTAGAATTCACCAAATCTCCATCGAAGTTTTCATTCACTCACTTTGACTCAAACTCGACTCGTCGACTTCACTGTCGACCTATTAAACTGCACAAATTACAACATAAACCAAGTGTCTCATACACTTATCAATATACTCCGGAGTCTTAGACCACCCAGGGTCCGCACATCATTAACAGCCACGTGGACAATTTTTGAGCACAAAGCGCCACACTCACATGAAGTTCGCCGACTTCCCTACTCTCATACTGTGGAGTACGCACACTCCTACTAAAACATCATCATCTGGCCTAAAGTCCTCACAAACTTCACAATTCACCTGCGATTTGCATAAGCTGTGCAAGCGCAAAATCTACTTCATTCGCACTGTCACTGGAACATACTCAAACTTCCTTTAGCAAGTTCTGAGATTCCGGGAAAGTCACTTGGGACTTAAGGAGACATCCTCTCTCCAATTTGCATCACTGAAAAATTTATTCAAAACCCAATTTATTCGGTACACCTTGCCTACCTCCAAACCACTTCCACACTGGGCCCCAAGGCCCGACCAACACCTCTTGTACCAACTGTAACTCGCACCATCAGTTCTATCAAACCGTAGTCCCTCATACTGGGGCCCCAAAGGGCCAAACCATCCTCTGCTACCAAAAACTGCTAGCACGTCAGAGCCTTAATAAGTAAACTTACCAGGAGACGAATTTAGGGCGACAAACCTTTGGACCGCGTTCGGAGACTTCCCAGTACGAAAAAGTTTCCCTCATAAATCATCAATCAACAATATTATTAGGTAATCAATAACAACAATCACTAATCAATGACAAATCAATAAGATCCACAATTTAACACAACATGGCCTTTCAGTCATGAATAACCACACCAGTTTAATTAAGAGTTAAGATATTTATTTCCCTATTGGTTACAATCTAAAATCATGTCTACTAATCTTATCAACCCAAACCACGCAAATCAATCCTAATTAGTAATCAAACACGACTTTGATTAATGCATCAGTTATATTAATTCAGTATTTAGGCACATCATTAAATATGAAGCAACTTAGCAGAGTCTTATTAGTACATGATTCAACAAAGCAAGAACTCAGTCATTTGTCTATTTGCATAAGATTATTGTGAACTCCTTAACTAACCTCAAATCAGCATTAGCATGTTGGGCTTCATGCAAAACAATTTAGAGAAACACGAATTTAGAAAACAACTAAACTAGGGCCTCTATCAAAATAGCAGTTGGTACCTAGAAAGGAAAGGCAAATAGACAATCACAATTTTCGTTAGATAGTTACCCATCCAACAGATCAGCAAACAGCGTCAGTCTTCGTCCTCAGGACATCAGTTCGTCAGCATCAGCAGATAGGACAGGGCAAAGTCTTAAGACAGCATAGCTCAGAAAATGACTTACTTCCCTCAGATGGGGCAAAGTAAGTTTCAGGCAAGAGTGGGGTAGAGGATGGTTTAAAATATCAGCGGAGACGCTGAAAGAATAATAGCTCAGTAACTCAAAAGGCAAAGATGGAATAATGTCCAAAGTGTCTGAATTCTCCCTGAGTCACGCTGTTAAATCAAAACTGTCTAACTATTCCCCAATTTCTCATTAGATAAAGTTTGGTGCATCGTTATCTCTGTCCAATAATTTGGTAAGCACCTTGATAGAATTTTCCCCCATTTACAGTTCCCATGTCGCGGATTGGTCCATGTTGTTGACGTCTTCAACGGTTGGAATGTCAGGTAGAAAATGTTGCACTTCGCGCTCCAGTCAGTGTCTTCATTGTCTTCTAGTACGGTTAACCTTGCACCTGTTACGAATTACACTGTTGCAGCTAGCAAGAACATCGCCTTGAGCAAGCCGGTTCTCATGAGAAAGAATTTACTACGGCTACACACATACAATCTTCTGGAAAAGTGTCCTTAGGGAAAATGGCACATTACACGTTAGAAACACAATTCAATATGAGGCCAGGCAGCTAGGTCCAAACCCTCACTAAGCTAAGGCCCTCTAATTTATTAAAGGAAACTATTAACGCATAACTCTAATTATGCTATACTAATACAGTTCAAAACAATATTGCAAAATTAAATTCAGAATTAATAAGCTTTTCATTAGTTTCGTATACATTGGTAGCCACTCCCCGTGGGCACATTTCAAACGTGTGCATTATTTTCTATATTAACACTTTTTCTACGCATCTTCATCACACAATATATTGCCAGATTACATAATTAATATTAGTTAAAAGGACACACTCCAACAGGTGCGTGGGCAAGACCACCAGATATACATAGTAGGACCCGTTTGCTGGTAGGCCCTCCAACATGGGTTCTACCTCCAGTCATGTTTGGGCCGTGATTGGAAAGACTTGACCGGGGTCAAGTAACTTACAGGTGCTTTCCGTGTATTTGGTGCAGATGAAGTCCGTTGCCGCCCTTTCCCATGTGGTGTCCAATGTTTCTTCCTCTATATCCCACCCCAACCCATCCTCCCCCTTCGACATATAATGGTGATGGAAGGGATCAGGTCCATCATCTAATGCCTCATATGGGTGAGAGATACCCTTTCAAGTGGAAGCCTTATCCATTAATGTTTCTAGCATGCTTATTTCCCAGGTGCCTTGGACACGAAACTCATCTGGTTCTGACCAATGGAGAGGTTGTAACAGATTAAGGCCCTCATTACAACCCTGGGGGTAAATGCCGCCTACCGCCGTTCTGACGGCCGCCAACATACCGTGACCGCTGCGGTATTCCGCTACGGGTATTATGACCCACACTGAGAAAACCGCCACTATACAGACACCCACACAAGTCCACCACACCAAGAGTCAGTGATAAACTGGCAATAGCAAAACCCACACCGTTACGCCAACAGGAATACGCCCACAGTATCACGACCCACGAATCACCGCCGCGGTCTTTCAAACCACCGTGCTCAAAATACATACACCTGACACACATACACACACCACATCCACACACCCCCAACACTATAAAACACACACAAACACTACCCACAATCCTCGACCCAAAGAAATTGACAACTGAAAGAGAGACAAGCAAGGAGTACCCACTTAATCAGAGGCACAGAAAACCCCCAACCATACACCATTCACACACATCACAGCATACACCACATCACCCCACACATCCCCACACATCCTCACACATATCACTCACACCACATCCATGGCACTCCAAAGAAACCCCAGGTTTTCAGAGGAGGAGCTAAGGGTCATGGTGGAGGAAATCATCCGGGTAGAGCCATAGCTAATCGGATCACAGGTGCAGCAGACATCCATTGCAAGGAAGATGGAGCTATGGCGGAGAATCGTGGACAGGGTCAATGCTGTGGGACAGCACCCCAGAACTAGGGATGACATCAGGAAGAGGTAGAACGGCCTACGGTAGAAGGTGCGTTCCGTGGTTGCAAGACACCAGATTGCTGTACAGAGGACTGGCGGTGGACCCCCACCTCCTCCCCCACAACTAACAACATGGGAGGAGCAAGTCTTGGCAATACTGCATCCTGAGGGCCTCACAGGAGTAGCAGGAGGACTGGACTCTGGTAAGTCTAATATTTACTACTATATCCCCCACCCTACCTGCATGCCATTACATACCCCCACCCTGACCCTCACTCCCACCACTCCATCACCTCACATGTACTCCACCATCACAACCCACCCATCCCAATACCAAGCCTTGCATGCAACACCAATGCATGGACACCACTCACAGACCTGCATGGACACTCATCACCAAAGCATGCCCAGTATGGAGACTCAGCCAGCCCACAAATTCACCACCCACACAAGGCCATGCTAACAGGGAAAGCACAATCATACAGGGAAACACACCCATGTACAAGATGGCACACACAGATACATTAACAATGCCTTTGCATCCCAACAGGACCCCTACTCAACGTCACCAGAGAGGAGGTGCCAGCTACATCCAGTCTCCCCCCTGAAGAGGCCCACAGTGACGACAGCAGCTCTGCACGCCTGGATCAGGATGACCAACCTGGCCCATCAGGGGCCTCTGGACAGTGGGTTCCCCTGCCACAGTCCCAAGTTACCACAGAGCTGCCCCCTTCAGGAAACACCAGCACAGTACCCACCCAGTGGGCCCATGCCACTGTCCCCAGGACACGTCAATCAGCAGTGTGTCCACCACTACATGGACCCCAGGCAACCCCACAAACACAGGAGGATCAGGGACCTGGGGTCAGTGGCAGTGGGCACATGGTTTAGCGGACAGAGGCACAGGACAACAGGGAAGCTGGGAGGACTGCTGTGCTACAGGCGGAGGACAGGCCCAGGGAACCCACTCTCCATGAGGCACTCTCCTGGGAGCATACCACCATTCCCAGGAGACCATGGGTCAGGTACTGGCCAAGTTGCAGGAGATCCAGCGGCTGCATGAGGGAGAGTACCTGGGGATCAGGGAGGACCTAACAGAAATCTACACCATCCTGGTCACCATTGCAGGATTGCTGGCTGACATGGGCAAGACCATGAGGGAGGCAGTAGCACAACAAAGGGTGCCTAACACAAGCCACACTGAGGAACAGCCTTCCACCTCTGCCGGCGCTAGTGGACAGGATGCACCGCCACAGGAACAACAGGCCACCAGCACCCCACCCCCTGCAGAAGGAGAACCACCCCACAAACTGTCCCTGAGATCCAGGCAGAAGACAGAGAACATTGCCAAGACCCCCGCCAGGAAATAGGACTCTCCTGATGGTCACCCTTCTGTCCCACTCTGTTACACAGTCCACCTTGAACTGCCATTGCTCCCCTTCCAATGCCCCCTTGGACAATGCACCTGTGATACCAAGAGACTGGACTCTACCCTGGATATTCCTCCACCATCACCCCAGCCCCTTGCACATACCCCTATACTTATTGGCACATAAATAAACACCCTTGAAACAAATACCATATTGGAGTCAGTGTAATGAATCTCAAATGTATTTGTACAACATTCTCAAAGCAATGCAACGTATATGTACAGTGAAATATACTACAGGATGACCTTTGGTGGGCAGCAGTACATTTAGCAGGAGCCAGAATGGGGCACACAGATCTGAAAATAGAGCATCCAAAGGGAACAGTCAGTGGCCATAGACATAGGCATAGGACATATGGTAAATAGGGAAGCAGAAGTCTGTTGGAAAGCAATTTGCTGTACCAATCTGGGAGAATGTGGGTCTGACAGGCTGACTAAATCTGAGCTGACTTCCAGTGCGACTCTTGTTGATACAAGTGTCATCCACATGACTCACCCCAGTACTCACTGTGGTGCCTACAGGAATGGCCTACTATCCCTAGATACTACAATAGGATACGCATTGGCCAACTCAAAACATTTGAGAAACTGAAATCCCACTCATGGAACAAGACAAATGATTGGCAAACGCATCACACCTTGCTATGCGTTCAACACAGGAGTCCATCACACATAACTAGCAAACACAACACATAACAGACATATCAACACTTACTGGAGTGGTCGGGGTCCTCAAATGTAGCCACCTCTCCCACAGTGTAGGGCGCCGGTCCACCTGTAAGGCATGGAAGGAAGAAATGTGCTCAAAACCTGTGCACTGACCAACAATTTCAAAGACATATACAATGTGTAGGCTGAATAAGGAAATGGCAGCCATTCAGACATGATGATACTGCATCTGATATATCACGGCCAACTTGTACCTAGCATGGGTCTCCTGTGACAGTTACACACATATCTGCACACATGCAGTGGCCCTAACTTTCATGTGGTGGCAAACAGGTCCTGTCATTAGTGACCAGAAAAAAAATATGGAGTGTAATCGTCTCATCATGTGCATCCAAGAGAGACATCCAAAGCCTGGTTACTTGAGGACTGCATTACCAGTCAAACAGCCTATGTGGCCATGACACATTTATTACACATAGGTACAATGTACAGAGGGACAGGGACTTTTGTAAGCCCTCATGTTGTTACAGTTTCTTCATTTGATGTGGCCCAGCTAGGGTGATTTGCACCAACCATGGAGATGTGAACCCATGTGCATACCTTTGGACTGCCATCCCTAATTGGAATGTGGCACAACTAACTCCAAATACCATTCTAAGATGTTAGCTGAGGGCACCTTACACCTTTTCACAATGTTTTCAAATCCAGATCTGACATGTATCCAAAAAGATGAAGGATCACAATAATCCTTAACAATCAAAGAACTTCCGTGAACGCTTTCCTTCCACACTCAGCAGTCTCACATGAGACGTGAAGCCAGCACTCATTTTCTGCATCATGTAGTGATTCTAAAGTCAGTCTAGCTATTGCGTCAACAAAGTTAGCCAATATGTTAGTACATCTTTACTTCTCTGGCAAATGTGGCCTATATAGACATGATTGGCTCCTATTTTGTTTGGTTGTCTGACACAAAGGGAGCACCAATTTACTTAACGGAAAAGTATCCTGTATGTAAGTTTGCTGAGCATGTGCTACCTGACAGCTAGCAATTGTGATCCTTCCCATAGTGCATCAATTACCCTGTATGTTTCCCCAACATTACACACAGTCAGCAAGTTAGCTGGCAGATATTGTACAAATCATCTGATGTCACTACAGAGCATTTAATCATGCACATTTACATGATTAGTACTCACCAACAAGGCCACTAATCACGATTCCCAGGTGGTCCAAGAGATCCTGCTCCCTGGTGATGAGGTCAGCCCACCGGTGCTTCAGCTGGTGGTCACTCCTCTGGCTGGCATACACACGCTGCAGGTGATGCAGCACCTTTCCCTACCGGATTCTGCGCACCTCAGTGTGATACCCCTGGATCACCCTGCCTCGATCATCAGTGGCAAGAAATGGCACACAAGCCATATGAAGCCCCCGACTCCTCTTCACCCATCCTGCCAAGATGTGGCCTACCAGACATTGTACAAATGAGAAAGGGAATAGGGGTTAAAGAAATAGAAAGGGGAAAAGGGGGAAGTAGGGGTACAAATACAGAAGAAAAGTAAACTTAACCACTAAAAGAGCCCAACTATCCCAAAACTAGCACTACCCACAATAGACTCCCACAAACAACAAAAACACTAGAAAACTGGACAAATGTACACAAAATAAAGCAGGACACTATACATCAACAATATTTATTTCACAAATTGACAATAGAGACAGTACATAGGACAGAAAAGCACAAAATCAATGGACACCACTCTCAAAACAACCACACAGTCTAGAAGATTCACAGACTGCAAAGTGAAAGTGAAAGTACACCAACTGTACATGATCTGTAAACAGGATATCCTATTACATCACTTCCTGAATAAAATGTCCACCCTTTTTTGTGTTATGCGTCATATTTCTTTCACGCATACAGTATGTGCGTCATAATTTTCGACACACAGGAGTGAAAGTTAGCCCGCATCCAAATAATAGTAAATAGTCTGTACAATTATTAGGAGGCAACCTAATTTTCACTCCTGTGCGTGAAAAGAAATGACGCAAAATCTGTATTGGTGTACAAAAAATTACGCATAACGCTAGCAACGTCAAAATTTCAGTGCATGAACTGGTTTTGGGCTTTTTTTCTGTTTTTATGCTATGTTACATTTGGGACACATCAGAGATAGGCTGATGGCACCCACTATGGTGTTGATGGTGCATGTTCACATGTGTGACATCATACTGCAGCGGACCATGACCCGCTACTTCCTTCACAGTATTTTGATGGTTGGCTGACGCACTAGATGGCCATATGTGTGGACTACATATGTGTATTGCACAAATTCAGCATGTTTGGCATCAGGAGAGGATAGCAATGTGATGCACATATGTACAATACCTAAATGCCTATGGATCAATGTGTGTGCTGTGGCAACTAATGTATTTGTTGACCAAGTGTGTGTGCATCACATGATGCATTATTGCACATATGCTTGTATGAATGTGAAGTCCATGTGTCCAAACCTTAGATGCAAGTCATTGTGGAACTGAGAGAGGACATGTGTTAGTCATACATGGAGCAACATCCATTATGTGCACTTCCAAGATTTAGGGTAACGTAGACACCACATATGACAAAGCATGCACCAGATAGATGGCAGACGCTTGTTCATGTCAATGGTCCACATTTTCACCATCCTATGTCCTAGATTTTTGGTAACAGCTTCCTAGGCACTTGTTGGTGAATCCCACAGTGAGTCATACACATGCATTGAGGAAATGGGTACCATGTTGTTTGCCCAGACAGCCAAAGGTGAACCACAAATGTATTATGACGCCACAGTTGAGGTCATATAACTGAGCCACAACTCTCAAGTGGCTGTGATGGACCAGCAGACGAGGCAGCATGTGTCCACACATTTCCAGTGATCAATTGCACATAGGTGTCTTGTTCATGTGTGTGGTCCAATGTTGAGCCTGTATATTTTTTGTGGTGTAAATTGCCACAGTTAGGTCCAGGACTCATCATGAGTCAGTGGCAGCTATTCCTGTATCTACTGAGTATCCTTTGCTGATCAATGTGAATAAACGCGTGCATTATTTTCTATATTAACACTTTTTCTACGCATCTTCATCACACAATATATTGCCAGATTACATAATTATTATTAGTTAAAAGGACACACTCCAACAGGTGCGTGGGCAAGACCACCAGATATACATAGTAGGACCCGTTTTCTGGTAGGCCCTCCAACATGGGTTCTACCTCCAGTCATGTTTGGGCCGTGATTGGAAAGACTTGACCGGGGTCAAGTAACTTACAGGTGCTTTCCGTGTATTTGGTGCAGATGAAGTCCGTTGCCGCCCTTTCCCATGTGGTGTCCAATGTTTCTTCCTCTATATCCCACCCCAACCCATCCTCCCCCTTCGACATATAATGGTGATGGAAGGGATGAGGTCCATCATCTAATGCCTCATATGGGTGAGAGATGCCCTTTCAAGTGGAAGCCTTATCCATTAATGTTTCTAGCATGCTTATTTCCCAGGTGCCTTGGACACGAAACTCATCTGGTTCTGACCAATGGAGAGGTTGTAACAGATTAAGGCCCTCATTACAACCCTGGCGGTAAATGACGCCTACCGCCGGTCTGACGGCCGCCAACATACTGTGACCGCTGCGGTATTCCGCTACGGGTATTATGACCCACACTGAGAAAACCGCCACTATACAGACACCCACACAAGTCCACCACACCAAGGGTCAGTGATAAACTGGCAATAGCAAAACCCACACCGTTACGCCAACAGGAATACGCCCACAGTATCACGACCCACGAATCACCGCCGCGGTCTTTCAAACCACCGTGCTCTAAATACATACACCTGACACACATACACACACCACATCCACACACCCACAACACTATAAAACACACACAAACACTACCCACAATCCTCGACCCAAAGAAATTGACAACTGAAAGAGAGACAAGCAAGGAGTACCCACTTAATCAGAGGCACAGAAAACCCCCAACCATACACCATTCACACACATCACAGCATACACCACATCACCCCACACATCCCCACACATCCTCACACATATCACTCACACCACATCCATGGCACTCCAAAGACACCCCAGGTTTTCAGAGGAGGAGCTAAGGGTCATGGTGGAGGAAATCATCTGGGTAGAGCCATAGCTAATCGGATCACAGGTGCAGCAGACATCCATTGCAAGGAAGATGGAGCTATGGCGGAGAATCGTGGACAGGGTCAATGCCGTGGGACAGCACCCCAGAACTAGGGATGACATCAGGAAGAGGTAGAAAGGCCTACGGTGGAAGGTGCGTTCCGTGGTTGCAAGACACCAGATTGCTGTACAGAGGACTGGCGGTGGACCCCCACCTCCTCCCCCACAACTAACAACATGGGAGGAGCAAGTCTTGGCAATACTGCATCCTGAGGGCCTCACAGGAGTAGCAGGAGGACTGGACTCTGGTAAGTCTAATATTTACTACTATATCCCCCACCCTACCTGCATGCCATTACATACCCCCACCCTGACCCTCACTCCCACCACTCCATCACCTCACATGTACTCCACCATCACAACCCACCCATCCCAATACCAAGCCCTGCATGCAACACCAATGCATGGCCACCACTCACAGACCTGCATGGACACTCATCACCAAAGCATGCCCAGTATGGAGACTCAGCCAGCCCACAAATTCACCACCCACACAAGGCCATGCTAACAGGGAAAGCACAATCATACAGGGAAACACACCCATGTACAAGATGGCACACGCAGATACATTAACAATGCCTTTGCATCCCAACAGGACCCCTACTCAACGTCACCAGAGAGGAGGTGCCAGCTACATCCAGTCTCCCCCCTGAAGAGGCCCACAGTGACGACAGCAGCTCTGCACGCCTGGATCAGGATGACGAACCTGGCCCATCAGGGGCCTCTGGACAGTCGGTTCCCCTGCCACAGTCCCAAGTTACCACAGAGCTGCCCCCTTCAGGAAACACCAGCACAGTAGCCACCCAGTGGGCCCATGCCACTGTCCCCAGGACACGTCAATCAGCAGTGTGTCCACCACTACATGGACCCCAGGCAACCCCACAAACACAGGAGGATCAGGGACCTGGGGTCAGTGGCAGTGGGCACATGGTTTAGCGGACAGAGGCACAGGACAACAGGGAAGCTGGGAGGACTGCTGTGCGACAGGGGAAGGACAGACCCAGGGAACCCACTCTCCATGAGGCACTCTCCTGGGAGCATACCACCATTCCCAGGAGACCATGGGTCAGGTACTGGCCAAGTTGCAGGAGATCCAGCGGCTGCATGAGGGAGAGTACCTGGGGATCAGGGAGGACCTAACAGAAATCTACACCATCCTGGTCACCATTGCAGGATTGCTGGCTGACATGGGCAAGACCATGAGGGAGGCAGTAGCGCAACAAAGGGTGCCTAACACAAGCCACACTGAGGAACAGCCTTCCACCCCTGCCGGCGCTAGTGGACAGGATGCACCGCCACAGAAACAACAGGCCACCAGCACCCCACCCCCTTCAGAAGGAGAACCACCCCACAAACTGTCTCTGAGATCCAGGCAGAAGACAGAGAACATTGCCAAGACCCCCGCCAGGAAATAGGACTCTCCTGATGGTCACCCTTCTGTCCCACTCTGTTACCCAGTCCACCTTGAACTGCCATTGCTCCCCTTCCAATGCCCCCTTGGACAATACACCTGTGATACCAAGAGACTGGACTCTACCCTGGATATTCCTCCACCATCACCCCAGCCCCTTGCACATACCCCTATACTTATTGGCACATAAATAAACACCCTTGAAACAAATACCATATTGGAGTCAGTGTAATGAATCTCAAATGTATTTGTACAACATTCTCAAAGCAATGCAACGTATATGTACAGTGAAATATACTACAGGATGACCTTTGGTGGGCAGCAGTACATTTAGCAGGAGCCAGAATGGGGCACACAGATCTGAAAATAGAGAATCCAAAGGGAACAGTCAGTGGCCATAGACATAGGCATAGGACATATGGTAAATAGGGAAGCAGAAGTCTGTTGGAAAGCAATTTGCTGTACCAATCTGGGAGAATGTGGGTCTGACAGGCTGACTAAATCTGAGCTGACTTCCAGTGCGACTCTTGTTGATACAAGTGTCATCCACATGACTCACCCCAGTACTCACTGTGGTGCCTACAGGAATGGCCTACAATCCCTAGATAATACAATAGGATACGCATTGGCCAACTCAAAACATTTGAGAAACTGAAATCCCACTCATGGAACAAGACAAATGATTGGCCAACGCATCACACCTTGCTATGCGTTCAACACAGGAGTCCATCACACATAACTAGCAAACACAACACATAACAGACATATCAACACTTACTGGAGTGGTCGGGGTCCTCAAATGTAGCCACCTCTCCCACAGTGTAGGGTGCCGGTCCACCTGTAAGGCATGGAAGGAAGAAATGTGCTCAAAACCTGTGCACTGACCAACAATTTCAAAGACATATACAATGTGTAGGCTGAATAAGGAAATGGCAGCCATTCAGACATGATGATACTGCATCTGATATATCACGGCCAACTTGTACCTAGCATGGGTCTCCTGTGACAGTTACACACATATCTGCACACATGCAGTGGCCCTAACTTTCATGTGGTGGCAAACAGGTCCCGTCATTAGTGACCAGAAATAAAATATGGAGTGTAATCGTCTCATCATGTGCATCCAAGAGACACATCCAAAGCTTGGTTACTTGAGGACTGCATTACCAGTCAAACAGCCTATGTGGCCATGACACATTTATTACACATAGGTACAATGTACAGAGGGACAGGGACTTTTGTAAGCCCTCATGTTGTTACAGTTTCTTCATTTGATGTGGCCCAGCTAGGGTGATTTGCACCAACCATGGAGATGTGAACCCATGTGCATACCTTTGGACTGCCATCCCTAATTGGAATGTGGCACAACTAACTCCAAATACCATTCTAAGATGTTAGCTGAGGGCCCCTTACACCTTTTCACAATGTTTTCAAATCCAGATCTGACATGTATCCAAAAAGATGAAGTATCACAATAATCCTTAACAATCATAGAACTTCCGTGAACGCTTTCCTTCCACACTCAGCAGTCTCACATGAGACATATTTCTGGGCCACTTTGCTATCATCAATTGACGTGAAGCCAGCACTCATTTTCTGCATCATGTAGTGATTCTATAGTCAGTCTAGCTATTGCGTCAACAAAGTTAGCCAATATGTTAGTACATCTTTACTTCTCTGGCAAATGTGGCCGATATAGACATGATTGGCTCCTATTTTGTTTGGTTGTCTGACACAAAGGCAGCACCAATTTACTTAACGGAAAAGTATCCTGTATGTAAGTTTGCTGAGCATGTGCTACCTGACAGCTAGCAATTGTGATCCTTCCCATAGTGCATCAATTACCCTGTATGTTTCCCCAACATTACACACAGTCAGCAAGTTAGCTGGCAGATATTGTACAAATCATCTGATGTCACTACAGAGCATTTAATCATGCACATTTACATGATTAGTACTCACTAACAAGGCCACTAATCACGATTCCCAGGTGGTCCAAGAGATCCTGCTCCCTGGTGATGAGGTCAGCCCACTGGTGCTTCAGCTGGTGGTCACTCCTCTGGCTGGCATACACACGCTGCAGGTGATGCAGCACCTTTCCCTACCGGATTCTGCGCACCTCAGTGTGATACCCCTGGATCACCCTGCCTCGATCATCAGTGGCAAGAAATGGCACACAAGCCATATGAAGCCCCCCGACTCCTCTTCACCCATCCTGCCAAGACGTGGCCTACCAGACATTGTACAAATGAGAAAGGGAATAGGGGTTAAAGAAATAAAAACGGGAAAAGGGGGAAGTAGGGGTACAAATACAGAAGAAAAGTAAACTTAACCACTAAAAGAGCCCAACTATCCCAAAACTAGCACTACCCACAATAGACTCCCACAAACAACAAAAACACTAGAAAACTGGACAAATGTACATAAGATAAAGCAGGACACTATACATCAACAATATTTATTTCACAAATTGACAATAGAGACAGTACATAGGACACAAAAGCACAAAATCAATGGACACCACTCTCAACACAACCACACAGTCTAGAAGATTCACAGACTGCAAAGTGAAAGTGAAAGTACACCCACTGTACATGATCTGTAAACAGGATATCCTATTACATCACTTCCTGAATAAAATGTCCACCCTTTTTTGTGTTATGCGTCATATTTCTTTCACGCATACAGTATGTGCGTCATAATTTTCGACACACAGGAGTGAAAGTTAGCCCGCATCCAAATAATAGTAAATAGTCTGTACAATTATTAGGATGCAACCTAATTTTCACTCTTGTGCGTGAAAAAAAATGACGCAAAATCTGTATTGGTGTACAAAAAATTACGCATAACGCTAGCAACGTCAAAATTTCAGTGCATGAACTGGTTTTGGGCTTTTTTTCTGTTTTTCTGTTATGTTACATTTGGGACACATCAGAGATAGGCTGATGGCACCCACTATGGTGTTGATGGTGCATGTTCACATGTGTGACATCATACTGCAGAGGACCATGACCCGCTACTTCCTTCACAGTATTTTGATGGTTGGCTGACGCACTAGATGGCCATATGTGTGGACTACATATGTGTATTGCACAAATTCGGCATGTTTGGCATCAGGAGAGGATAGCAATGTGACGCACATATGTACAATACCTAAATGCCTATGGATCAATGTGTGTGCTGTGGCAACTAATGTATTTGTTGACCAAGTGTGTGTGCATCACATGATGCATTATTGCACATATGCTTGTATGAATGTGAAGTCCATGTGTCCAAACCTTAGATGCAAGTCATTGTGGAACTGAGAGAGGACATGTGTTAGTCATACATGGAGCAACATCCATTATGTGCACTTCCAAGATTTAGGGTAACGTAGACACCACATATGACAAAGCATGCACCAGATAGATGGCAGACGCTTGTTCATGTCAATGGTCCACATTTTCACCATCCTATGTCCTAGATTTTTGGTAACAGCTTCCTAGGCACTTGTTGGTGAATCCCACAGTGAGTCATACACATGCATTGAGGAAGTGGGTACCATGTTGTTTGCCCAGACAGCCAAAGGTGAACCACAAATGTATTATGACGCCACAGTTGAGGTCATATAACTGAGCCACAACTCTCAAGTGGCTGTGATGGACCAGCAGACGAGGCAGCATGTGTCCACACATTTCCAGTGATCAATTGCACATAGGTGTCTTGTTCATGTGTGTGGTCCAATCTTGAGCCTGTATATTTTTTGTGGTGTAAATTGTCACAGTTAGGTCCAGGACTCATCATGAGTCAGTGGCAGCTATTCCTGTATCTACTGAGTATCCTTTGTTGATCAATGTGAATAAAGTGGATGTGGACATAAGAACCTACATGGGGATGGTCCCACCCTGTCACTAAAGACATGTAATGAGACAGTCAACAGGGCAACATTGGTGTGCTGAGTGAGATAATGTCTCAGGTGTCATGTTCCGTCAGGTGTCATTACAACATTTGTACACAGGTTAGCCTCTGCAATTCCCACTGCATCTGGGAACATCATAGCCTCTGTGCTGATTATTCTCGCAGCTATTCACCACACACGGCCCATCAATATGTTGTGAGCAATGTAATTCTGTGTGTGAACTGTCAGGGTCCTGGCATGTGTGGATTTTTCATGGACATTATCAGAGGTTTCTGGTTCTGCTGAAGGCCCCGTACCCAATCCCTGCATACGAACCTGGGACACTGTCACACTTTGTCATTCATGCATAAATGTGACCCAGGCAAGGGATGGGCCATACATTTTCATTTCCACAGAGGATTTAACTCATATGGTACAGTTAAAAGGCAGATTATGCTATACAATGTATTTGGGTATGCATTGAAGAAGCACATGCCCAAACACCCTCTGATGAATGAGAGGTTTGCTAACGCAAGTGTGGTACATATGTAGACACAGGGATACTTTAGGCTGACGCACAGACAGATGCCAGTCAGGCTGACAGGATGCAGGGTGAATCAGGATCCAGCAATTTGACAAGTTACATAATCAGTGGTCTGACTAAGACTGTTTGAAGGACGAACTAGACAGTTGACATGTCAAACTGTGTATGTCCTGTGTTTTTGAAGGTGACAAATGAACCCAAGGGCTGTGTTACATGGCTTAATTAGTATCAATGCTTAACAGTGTATTTCACAAAATGGCAACTCCTATGCTGTTCCAGGCATCAGCAGGGGCAGTGCTTGTTGAAATGGGTGGTGTACATGGAGGTGATCACAGGTGTGGGCTGCATCTGTTTCTCACAAGTCCTGTAGGTGAGATTTGCATTCTAATGGCCAACAGACATTTTCACACGGGAAGCAATCTACAGGTGCTAACAGGGCTTGGAAACTAGAAGCCAGTGTATTAATTGACCTGACGTCCATGCAGTCAGATGTTCTATGACAATGGTATACCATAGGAAAGAGTGTAGCACACTGGATTGCTATTGACAAGCTGTGTGTGTAAAGGAGGGAATATCAGGGTACACATCTTACTATTCAAGGGACCTCTTCAGACAGGTGGGTTGTGACCAGGTGCATGGGTGTGTCAGGAGTTAGGAAATGGGCTGACATGTACATGGAATGTCATGTGCGCAATACTGCTCGTATGTGTGGCACTTGTGCTGTCTATGTACTGCTTCTATGGAACTCTGGTCACAGATAGTCCTTGCAAATATTGAATGCAGTTGGACTTACTGCTGTCAAGGGTCTGGTCAGACATTCCTGTTACTGATGCAAAAGCACATCCACTGCCTCATGTATGAGGCTTGTTTTCCCCTTATTGAGTGATGGTGTCTTAGTTGTGAGCCATATGCTGTGATGAACCATGATTTCAACATGTATGTGTGAAATAGGTGTGGCCCTCTGCTATTGCCCTTCAAAGGTGAAATGTACAGGATATATGTCATCTACTGTGTGTGTGTATGTGACCATTGTATGATACGCATCACATTTGCTTTGGGATTTTCAGTGTCCTAATCGGTATATCAGCAATGCTCCATGAGGCAACACTCTTATTCTGATAGTTAGAGATGAAGGTGTGCAAAAATGATTGTTTTATCAATCTTAAAGATCAAAAAAAAAAAAAAAAAAAAATTTATGCCTGTATTGTACTTTTATGGTATGTTTTCCTCCTCTTCCTCCTCTTCAGGCATGTGTGGCTCGGGTTCCAGGAGGGGAATGTTCCTTTTCATGCAAATGTTGTGCAGAATAGCACATGTTAGGATGATCTTACAGACCATTTCCGGGGAATAAAAGAGGCTACCACCAGTGATGTCGAGGCACCGGAACATTGATTTGAGGATGCCGAAGGTCCTCTCGACTATGGTGCGTGTCCTCCTATGTGCGTCATTGTAGGCACACTCTGCTGCAGTACTCGGGTTGCCAATAGGTGTCATTATCCATGGCTGGATGCCATACCCCTGATCAGCTGCAAGAGAAAATGAATGGGATCATGTTAATGTAGCTAGCCCTATTGAAATCACCTTTCATGGCAGTAGTTGTCTTGTGTTGTCTGTGACTCTTTTGTGTTATTATGTCGCATCCTAGGCTTGTAGGATGTACCATCTGCATTGTTATGTTTCCTTGGCTGAATGAGTGTTTGGCTGCTAACCGGTTGTCAGCAGTATGTTTTGGGATTTGCAGTACAGTGTGCCCTCCCTAGCATTGTGACTTGTGATACAGGTGTCCCTGTGTCTTCACTGGGGGTGAGATGATAGTTCCATACACAGTTTAAGATTGACAGTGTTGTTAACACGTTCATATCAATGTACCCTGGACATCCCATACCTTTAGACTTATGCAATGGAATAATGTAAACATCATTGAGACACTTACAATTTGCAAGGTGACATTTAGGCAACCCACTCCAAACGTTGTGATCATTGATGTCTTAACATTAGACTGTACACTAATTTCAGATGTGTGACAGGTTCAATGGTGGCCTAAGAAACATGGCTAGCGGTGTCACAACCTCAGTGTGTTCCTGTCGACATGTTGCTGCTGTGGTGAATGTGTTGTGTGTCCTAGAGGGTTGCTATGCAGTGTGTATATAAGTAGGTTTCTCTTCTTACCAACAAGTAGTCCATTGCCATACCGTCCATCCTGGAAGTGTTCATTGATGGTGCTGTGACGGAAGATGAATGAGTCATGGACATTCCCAGGATGTTTTGCCACGATGTTGGTGATCAATCCTTGGTGATCGACAATGGCCTGCACATTGATGGAATGTGTGTGCTTCCTATTGCGGTAGAGGTGTTCAGTTGCAGCAGGTGGCACAAGGCGTACATGTGTGCAGTCGATTGCACCAAGGACGTGTGGGAAGCCACTAATGAGGTAAAACCCCTGATTTGTTTCCTGCTGCTTCTGCAGTGTGTTAGGGAAGCAGATGTGGCGGGTGTAAGTCCAATGATGGCATCCAGTACTTTGGGCAAGAAGGCAGAGAATGATGGCTGTGATATTCCAGCAACCAGGGCACCAGTTGTTTGAAAAGAGCCACTTGCCAGCATGTGAAGTACAGCAAGCAGCTTGGTTTCTGTTGGGATGGTGCGGGGTGTCAGCAAAGTGGGTGCCAACTGCGGCTCAATGCTGAATGGCCTGCCAGTTCAGCCTGTACCTCTGGATGATGTTGTGTTCCCTGAGGCTATGAAGGGTTGTTCTGGGGCAGAATATCCTCTCGTGCCTTCTGCGCTGCCTTTGGGGTCCCTGCTGGTGTTGTGGTAGCTGCTGGGCTCTGCGTCTGCGTGCACGCTGGAGAAGAATCACCTCCATGTCTCCCTTTTGCTGCTCTGCTGTTGCTTCTGTGTATTCTGATTAAATACAGGTGTGTTTGCCCCATTTTAACGCCTGCCCTGACCCAGGCATTAAATTTTGACGCAAATCGGGCTGTGCGTCATTTCCCGGTTCCGCCTCCCGGCCGTGCGTAATTTTTGCCCAAAAGCATAAATACAACGCACGGCCGTTTCAGTCATTTTTTGGATGAAAACGCCTACCTTGCATATCATTAACGCAAGGCGGGTTGCAGCATCCAAAAAATGACACACACTGCAGAATTTTGTCATCCGCGGGCTCGGGCGTCAAAGTTTAAATTCAGGGCAAGGTTTTCGCTGAATGTGCGTCAAAATTTGTGACGCACATTTGCCGCAGACGGAGTATAAATATGCCCCTTAGAGTCCATTAAGGGCCCTCCAAGGGAGGTGCCTGCACTACATAGAGGACAGGGAGGACATTAATTTTTATGCTGTTCTGATCCAGGACAGGTGAAGCCTGTTTCAGTATAAGAGATCTTTGAAGAGTGAGTTCAAGAATGGGGACAGGTTGCATGCCTGTAGATCACTACAGTGTGCATCTAGCCATATTCCCAGGTAGCAGAAGGGATTTTCAGAGTATGCAAAATCACTTGTGGAGCGGTATTGTCTTATACACTAATGGGCATATTTAAGAGCCCGTAGCGCCATTCTAACATCACATTAGCATTATTTTTTTGTCACTAATGTGTTGTTAGAAGGCAAAAAACAGCGCACCATTTTTACAAAGTGGCACAATGCATGCGACAGGCATAATGTATGCAAAGGGGGAGTTCTCCTGTTAAGGGGGGGCAAAAAATGGCAAACAAAATGGCACCTTTGCATATTTCTTTCCGCACTTTTAACGCCTGCTAAGAGCAGGCATTAAAAAGAGGCTTCGATTGGTTACAATGGGCCTCTGGATGCTTTGCAGGATTAGCGTCAAAAAAATGTATGCTAATCCTGCAAAGCCCTGTACTAGCATCAAACATTTTGATGCTAGTCCCCTAACTACCCCCATGGTGCACAGTAATTTAAATACGGTGCACACATGGTGGAGTTAGGGGGGCGCTAAGGGGCACAGGAAAAGTGGTGCTACAATGTGTGCAGCGCCACTTTTTCCTAAATATGCCCTAAATCAGGTCTGCAACCCTTATACCCTGGAAGATCTCAAATAATTAAAGGGAAAGCCAGATACTTCATAGAATGTTTCCACTTCTACTACGCTAAGGGCAGGAATTTGCCGGCATCTGTTAAGATCCATAGTATATCATCAGCAAAAAGTACAAATTTGTGCATTTTACAATTGACTGCAATGGCATATACTGATCGTCTAGCTGTAATTTTATGAACTAAGGGCTCCATAGCCAAGTAAAAAATTAGGGAGGCAGTGGGTAGCCCCGCCTCGTCCTGCAGGCAGTGGGTAGCCCCGCCTCGTCCTGCAGGTAAGTCGGATCTCCATTAATTTTGAAACGGGCTGATGGCTGTTTATAGTTGGCCATAATGAGAGAAGACATGAGAAAGACCATTGATATGTTAGACAGGACCTTTTTAATGACTTGCCAATCAACCTTTTCAAAGGCCTTCTTCGTATGAAGCAAGAGAAGGACTATTAGAGTTTTGTTTTAGTAGCCATATTGATAAGATTAACTGCTAATCGAATACTGTCTTAGCAAACCCCTACTTGAGGTGGGGAAATCAGTTGTGGCAAGACTTGATTTACCCTAGAAACAGAATCTTGTGAAGAGTTTAACGTCATTGTTAAGGATAGCTATCGGTTGGTAGGCGCCGCAGCTCAGGAGATCCTTCCCTGGTTTCAGGAACACAGTTAATAAAACATTTAGCTTATTTCTGGGCTTTTCCTATGTCATTAAATAAATTAGCTAGAGGTTCTGCTAGTATAGCATGAAATTCTGTATAAAATGGCACTGGAAGACAATCCATCCCTTTATTCCCGGGCATCCCTTGTATAGCAAAGTTCACTTTCCGAGTAGTGGCATGCATCTCTATTTCCTAGAAAATCTCCACTTCAAGCTGGTTGATTCATACTGTGAAAGATAAAGGTCACAAACCTGTGGCCTGAGCTCAAGCCTAGTGTGTAGTTCAGTGTAGTATTCTGTGAACTGCAGTATAATGTGAGTGTTATTGGACACCAACGTTCCATCAGGACTCTCCAACTTTAGTATATATTTGCGTAGTTGATGAGCTTGCAATTAAAAGACTAAAATAGGCCTTATGATAATATTTCTGTCCAGTAAATAACATTTTCGCGGCACTCTCGCCGATTAAAATCAGTTCCAATTCATCCCTGAAGTTACAATGAATTGCAGTAATTTAAAAAAAAAAAAAACTCTTTGCTACACTAGATTTGGCTTCTGCCATATTTTAGTTTTTTTTCGGAAGTGAGTTTGTGTTCCTGTGGCAGGGCTTTCTATCCCGCTTTCTTCTTCGGCAGAGAGCAGGGGTGAGGCAGACATTTTTATGGGCGAGCGCAAAGTTCTTTGTCCCATGCTGTAATCTCTCTTTGGGCTCCTAACCGCTCCCATGTCACGTCAGTCATTTTCATTGGTTCGTGGGCTTGCCTTTTAAAATCCGCTTGCTTTCATTTGTGAAAGGCATGCATACGTCATGCCTTTTCTGGTGTTTAGCCCACCTACACAGCACCGGTAAACTAATGAAACCATTCGAGGCTTGATGTTTTCAGTATAGTTTCCGGACAACTTTGTCTTTTTATTTTCCACGCAGCACGATTACGCTGGAGTTTACATAGTGCAATCGCGGTAGTTTTTTCCGTTTTCAATTTCAGCGCGATTGCGCTGCATCATACATAGCGCGATTGCACTGTGTTTTTTTTCTTGTAATTTGTGTGGCAAGAAAAGTCTGGTTAGGAGTTTACAACACTAATAGCTCTAACTCAAGCAAATGTGAGACCCGTTGTATTGCAAATGCTTGTTCCTTCTTGTGTTCGACTAGAGTTGGGATTTTTGGGAAGTTAGTTCTATAGTTGCCCTAGCAGCCTGATGAACTCTCCTCATATAAAGAGGGCCGTTGCACAAGCATCCCTGGATTGCAGTCATTTTAGAACAAATGATTTGCTGCACTTGATTGGATTTTGACTTATTTTATCTTTTAATCATTGTTTTTTTTCATGTTTTGTCATTTTGATTGCATTTTTGTACTTTAGTCTTGTATATATTTTTAGCTGTAGTCTTTGCACTCGCACTTTATTACAGCCGAAGCCTTTGTGCTATTTTTGCAGTGAGTTTAGGTTCCTGTGGTGGGGGTTCTACCATGCTGCCCTTTGCACCACTTTTTTTTACAAAGCAGAACAGAGCGCGGGTGCAGCAAACATTTTTCCTCCTCATGGTCGAATAGCTGCTTCATTTTGGAGATGTTAACATTCTAGTTGCCTGAGGAGTCTGATGAACTCTCCTTACATGTGAGCATGGATACGCGACTGGCATGCCAAAGGTGTGCCAAAGACAAGTCTGCCTGCCCCTGTCTATGTCCGTTCTGCAACCAGTACCAGCCGTGCTGCTGTGGTGGCTCAGCTCATGCGCTCTGCCATAGTTACGTTTCACAGGAGCTCCTGGCCTTTAGGCCCTCTATACCTTTTCCCAGCACATTGGCTGTTGATAATTGTTTTGGGGAGCTTCCAAGTAGGTGCTGACTCATTGCCTTCTGTTTTGAGAATGGTGAGGAGCGAGGGATGGATGGTGGGGTCTGCCATCCTCACTCACACCCTACTTCCATGCAGGTTTTTTCTGTGCTGATTAGAATTTGCTCCTTACACATGCATGCCTTGCATATATTTAGTCTTCTGAGTGACCCAAGGCCTGATTTTATACTTATTAATGAAACATGGATAAATGATGCAGTACTTCTTGGTGCGCATGAACAGCGTCATTGGGACAGATGGTGGGACAGCGATAGCTGTCAAGCATACTTTTCATGGTACAACTTTTGTTGAGGGCCTAGGTTTTTGTTTTTCAGTGACTGCTCAGCTTTTGTTTGCTGGTGCCTTGACCTACCACTCCCCCATAGGCTCCGTGGAGGAATTTATTAATCGGCTGGCTGAAACCCTGGCTCACTTGACCATTAAATATATCCATTGTACACTGCTAGGGGACTTCAATTTACTGGCAGATAACTTTATGGATAGACATGCCTGCGCTTTGGTAGGCAAGATGGTTTCCATTAATTTGACCCAAGTAGTAACTCCCCGTACCCATCAAGCTGTATACACTATTGATTTGATGTTATTCAACTTTCCTATTTTGGTCTAGGAACCCCAGGTGATTGTCTGCTCAGACATTTTCTCATTCCTTTTCATTGGCCCCTTGGAGATAATCCTCAACAGTCCAGGCACTCTGATTGACAGACCTTTCAGGCCTGGAATAAATGTAGGTATAATGAGCTTATTGCGATCCTTCCAAACACAATCCCTTCTCTTTTGGGTGCCATAGATGATAAAGTAGATACAGTTAACATTTGGCTTCAAGCAGTGAGTAGGCAACGTATAATACTTCGGCCCCACTTCAAACTAGGAAGGAGAGTAACTACGGGCATTCTACCCTCACCATGCTGAGCCTTGGAAAGAAGGGCCAATAAGAGACTTGAGAGAGGGTGGACCAAAAATGACGTTCTTATGATTGGATCAAAGCTATCTATAAAGCAGCCCACAAGACCCATCAAGCAACTATTAAAAAAGCTCATGCCTCAGATTTTTGAATTTTAAATTAACTCAGCTGCAAACAGCCCTCAAAATATTTTTTGCCCTGTGCTGGAGGAAAATTTGCAGCCAAGGGTATCTGCTTCTAAACGTTGTGCTTATCTCAGTTCTGTCCCATATCTCTAGAGGATTCTGAAATTGCAATACTGAACTGTGAATCAGAATCACCCAACAATCCTTGCCTACCTTCAATCTTGGCACCAGATTCTAAATAAGGTTTTAAATGTCTCATTATCCATGGCCACAGTGCAATTATCTTGGAATCATATTCTCGCAAACAAGGGAAACCCTAGGATCACCTGGAATGGCAATAAATTGTCAAATACAGTGGTCCCTATTAACAAAGGAATTATCAGATCATCCAAGAAATTTTACTAAAGATGTAAAAATCAATCATCAACATAGGTATCACAAACAATCAATAGAGTGGTGCAGTGAGGTGTAAATAATGTGCTTGGTGATCAAGCAAACATGATTACACACATGATATTTGTAGAAAAATCTGAGTATTTTAATTTTCATAACAGTGTGGCACACAAAACCTAATTTATAAACAATTTTTGATTGGATCCCCCTTTTCAGTCATTGGCATTTCAGTCCCTTGGTATGCTAGGATCATAATCAGGTCTTCATTCAAACATGAACCCAAGCAGTAACTTCTTGGGAAATGATTAACCAATCTAGGAAACACTGCTTCTCATGGGTGGGGCTCTGAAGATATTCTGAATTGGAAGATGAAAATAAAGGCTCAAGAACAACCAGGTTCCAGTAGCAATAAATAAGAATGCCAGACCAACTACTTATCTCAATATCTAGTCTTTTGAATTTATTTATTGACCAATCGATTGCACTTTTTTATCCTCCTTGACATCTCTTGTTTTCTTACCTTTAGGGTTCTGCTCAGGTGGACCAGATAGGCTCAGATGGAACAGCTAAATGAATGTTAAGTATTGGTTTTCTTTATTCCTCTTCTTTTACTTCTTCTATCCTCTCCTTGCTCTTTATATTTTGTAATCACTCTATTAAATCTAATACTCTTCTCAATGCTATTGCATTACAATACAACAAAATAAGGGGGGGGGACCCATAACAAACAAAACTTAAGAGGAACTCTGTCTTAAATCTTTGTCCAGTCTGAATACACAATTTAAGAGACTTTCTCAAACTTAACATTGAGTTTCTGCACTTCTCAAATAACATTCATTGTACTTGACTCAATACATCATTACACATTTAAAAAGATGCTCCCTTCCCCTTTCTCTCAAGATTTTCACTGTTACTTCATATGCAAGCACCACTCCCCTGTGAGCATGGCTGGAGCCAGGTACCTCTCCAGTAGTTGACTTCTTTGGGAGGCACTGTGACTTGTGTTGTTGCCTCCAGCTGTGAGTGCTGTGAGTGCTTGTCGCTCTGCTTTCAGGCTTGAGTTTAGGGGTTTGGGGTGATAAGATTTCATATATATATATATATATATATATATATATATATATATATATATGTATTCAAGAAAACTGGTGCATTATAATCGCACACCAAGGGCTGCACATCATCCAAAATGAGCTCGTAAAATAGTAGAGTCAAAAACCACTTATGAATAATTTCATCGGCTGCTATTTATTGAAAAAGGTTTAAATGCAGGTAAATTCGACCCGCATGAAATGGTAAAAAAGCACAAAAAGGAAATCAATAATGTGCCCACCATGAACAAACACACGCTGTCCCAACCAGATGTCAACGCGTTTCGGCAGAAGCCTTCAACAGGACATACATAGAGAGAGAGAGAGAGAAAGAGAGAGAGATATAGATATAGACATATATATAGATATATATACACATAGATATATATAAACACAAAGCTACATATATATGTATTTGTGTATATAGATCTATATAGCTATAACTATATATAACCGCTCGAGGAAGCAACACGAGGGGCACACACGTAAGAGCAGGTATTTCGGGGACTGCTCGTATCTGAGTATAAAATAGCAGTGATCACATCGGTCGGAGGACGGATGAGATCGCTGCAACAATAATAACGGGCATTTTGAGAATATGCAACCATAATAAAGCTCCAGTTTGCTCATTTGGTACAACAAAATGTAATAAGAAGGTATTAATAACTGACTTGAAGGGGTTAGCAGGGCACCATAAGTGATCCTATTGTGGTGCAGGTGTCCATAAGACATTTCTGAGATACATAATTTTTTGAATATGGCAACAGAAAAGGAAGCTATACGGGGGGCTGCTGCAAAACAGTTGTTTGATGATATTCTTTCAAAAGGGAGTGAGTATAATGAAGGAGCAGAGTTGAGTTCTGGAAAGATCAATAGAAGTAAAAAATAATTATGTGATATGCTGTGGAAGCAGTCCAAGAAGGAGCAATCTAAGTGGTGGGAAGCAGTTACATTACAAAAATATATTGAGACTGGACGAATTCCAAGAGGTTTAAGTATCTATGTACTTCCTAATGTGGATAATCCGGACCCAGAAATGTTTAGGGAATGGATAGAAAATAATCATCAGTGTAGTATTAATATGCTAAAAATACTAGTAAAATATGCAAGGAAGGAATGTGAAAAATTAAATATAGAAATTGAAAAAACTACGAAAGAATTGAAGGAAAGAATTTCTGGTGAAGGATTTGAAATAGAAATGGAAAAATTAAAAGAGAAATTATGGAAAGCTGAGGAAATTAAAAAAACGAAGAAGCAACAGAAATTCTTAAGAGACTTGAAGGATTATGAAAAAGGACAGATTTTAATTTTCGGAAGGAAGTATGAGTAAGTTAGAAATAAATCAAGAGAAACACTAATCACTGCCCAGCTCTCCAAGGAATTTAGAATACGGGATGAAACAGAGTTAACACCAAGGGATGAAGGAAAAGAGATAAGAGAGAGTGAAGACAGTGAGAGTGATGTATCAACTCAATCTGACAGTGGAATAGTGAAAGACAATATTTTAAAGGAATTCAACCTAATACCCCAAGGGAGATCAATGGGGCAAGAAGGAAGAGGAAGAGACTTTCATAGAGGAAAAGGCAGAGGAAGAGAAGGAAAAAGAGGGTCAGGAACATCAAGGGAGAACCCAACAGGAATGCAAACAAGGGGTCAAATGATAACCAAGTAATTGAAAGGATGACGGTAATTAATCTTTCAAATAGATCTTTATCTGACTCTGAAAGGGAAGTATTATCATTGGGACTATCTTTCTGTCCTACAACACATTATAACTATACTCAGAGTAGAATTGATTTGTTTCAATTCACTAGGAAATTAAAATTAAAAAAATGGTTAGAAACTAAAGTACATGATTCATACAATGAAAAGATGTGTTTGCCTTCTAATCTTGATATAAGTGATATAGAAGTATTGCGTACTATGTGCGAATTGGATGACAATATGGAAGCCAATCCTGGTTTTGAATTTAGAGCAATTAAACATTGCAATAGGGAAAAGATGTCCGATTATTTTTAAACCTAAGTCATCATTTTTCCCGCTTGTGGATTGTGACACAATTAATGTTTTTGAAAAAGGGATAATAAAAGAGATGAAAAGATTAAGATTTGTGAAAAAATCAAAATGTGATAACCTGCAGTGTAAACAGAGAAAAGCGATTGAATCATTAAGAAATGACAAAAGTATTATTATAAAAAAAAGGGTGGCAATGTGGTGGTATTGTCTAGAGAGAAATATATTAATGAGGGTTTGAGACAGTTACAAGATATAAATAATTATTCTATTGCTAGTAGAGTGAACTGAAAGAGGCAAAGAGAAGAGTGTTTGAGAAATTGGAGGAATGGAAAGATCAGGGACTTATAGAATGGGATGAATGCCAGTTCCTTAAAGAGGAATTCCCTAAGACAGCAGCTATTTATTTTTTACCAAAGGTTCATAAAAATGCGGTAGATCCTCCAGGTAGACCGATTGTATCATCAATAGGTAGTCTTTTTGAAATCATCTCTAAATATGTAGATTTTTTCTTGCGACCTTTTGTAGAAACATTGCCCTCTTATATTAAGGATACCACTGATTTTTTAAGGACAATTGAAGGAAATACTTGGGAAGATGACTTTCTATTATTGAGCCTTGATGTTACGACCTTGTATAGATGTATACAACATGAGGACGTTATTAAGGCCTTAAGATATTTTTTGAGAGCAAGGTCTTTGTCGTACCTTTTACACACTGAGATGCTGTTAGAAATGGTTTACATGTGTCTAACAAACAATTTCTTTACTTTTGAAAATACATTGTATCGACAGTGCTAAGGTACTGCAATGGGGACATGCTTTGCTCCCAGCTACGCGGGTTTATACCTGGGCTGGTGGGAGGAACAGGTGATAAGTGGTATTGCGGGCTTTGAAGAACAGGTAGTCTTTTGGGTAAGATTCATAGACGATATCTTCTGTATTTGGAAGGGGAACATGGAATCAGCCATTGAATTTGTTACAACTCTGAATGACAATTCATTGAATCTTAAATTCAGTAGTGAAATACATCCTTCGGAGCTTATATTTTTGGATGTAAAAGTAAGCGTGGTTAACAATAGGTTGGAATGTGAACTGTGTAGAAAAGATACGGCTGGAAATAGCTTACTCCATGCCGCCAGTTATCACCTGAAAAACCTAATTCAAAGCATTCCGTGTGGAGAGTTATTGAGGGCAAGGAGAAATTGTAGTCTGGACACTTCATTTGATAATGAAGCAAGTATCATGATTAAAAGGTTCAGAGAAAGGGGATATTCAGAGAAAAGTATAGAGAAAGCACTATTGAAAGTAAAACAAATTAAAAGATCTGTTGGTGACTCGAGATGAAAATAAAAATCAAGTGAGATTCATTACAACATATCATGATAAGATATGGGAGATTAAGAGGTTGTTCAACAAATTATGGCCGGTATTACAAACAGATGAGAATCTAGTTAATACGATCAATGATTATCCGACTTTTACTTTTAGGAGATGTAGATCCCTAAAGGACACATTAAGCCAATGTTTGATTCAGCATTGGATAAAAAGACGATTCAAGGTTTCTTTATCTGTGGGAAATGCAAAGCATGCAGACATAGTGGAAACTGTAAATAAATTAGTTTTAAAGGTAGGTTGAAACCATTCAAGATCAGGAAACATCTATCGTGTCATTCTGATTACTGTGTTTATGCTTTAAAATGCCCATGTGATAAATTTTACATTGATAGTACGATACACATGGCCAAGAAAAGAGTATTGGAACATAGGAGAGCCATAAAAAATTAGGACAAATCCTACCCGGTCAGTGATTTAAAATTTATTGTATTAGATAGAATAGTGTTGAATGTAAGAGGGGGAAACAGAACACTAGAGTTAAGGAAATTAGAATCCCGCCTAATTATTGACTGAAACACCATGGAACATGAAGGACTCAATAAAGATGAGGAATTAGCTGTACATTTGTGAAATTAGAAATAGCCAATGTACTATTAGTGAATACGGAGAAATGAGGGATATGAGACTATCTGGTTAATATTGAACATTAGGAGTTTGATATTCATTGAATATGAGTGTTTTTGTAAATGTTGCTTTTCTCAAAATATAGCACTAAATTAATTATATTTTTTTCTCTCTTGTATTGTATTTTATAGATGAGTTATCGGAAAAGCAGAAGAGCTATTGTATCACAAAAGATCTAGGTGAAGTATTATGAATGATCTTCTGGTTCAGAAATAGATTTATTTTTACAGTTTTAAATGTGATATAAAGAAATATGATTGAATATGGTGTAATGAGATAAGGGAATCTGAAAGAAAAAGATTAATGATTTTTACATAAGGGAGTTTGAAGTAATGATTTGCGAAAGAAGTTCGGAAATATTCATTTAATTTGATAAAACATAAAAGTTTAAGATGGCCACCTTATTTGCAACAAGGAATGCAGTCCGTTTTTTATGTTATTGGTATTAGGAAAGAATATATGGAAAAAGAAGTAGGAATAAGGATTATTCGTGAACAAGGCAGCGAGGACTGCCGAAACGAGTTGAGTTTTTTCTGTTTGCCAAATAAAGGAACGAGTTATTGGACACCGTGTGTCGCAGAGACTTTTTTCCGTAAGTGGGAACTTGCATGTTTATATATATATATACATATATATATATATATTTCACACACAAACACTTGGCCCATATTTATACTTTTTTGCACTGCATTTGCGTCGTTTTTTGACGCAAAATCAGCGCAAACATACAAAATACAATTGTATTTTGTAGGTTTGCGCTGCTTTTACGTAAAAAAATGACACAAATGCGGCGCAAAAAAATTATAAATATGGGCCTTGGTCTTAGATAGCGATGCGCCTTCCTGCTAGTACACTTGCCAAGTCGAATTGGCAGCTTGAAACTGCACACACAGACACTGCAGTGGCAGGTCTGAGACAAGATTACAGAGCTACTAATGTGAGTGGCACAACCAGTGCTGCAGGCCCACTAGTAGCATATGATTTACAGGCCCTGGGCACCTCTAGTGTACTGTACTAGGCACGTACCAGTAAATCAAATATACCAATCATGGAGATCCAATTACATGCTCATTTTGTATAGGGGCACTTGCACTTTAGCACTGGATAGCAGTGGTAAAGTGCCCAGAGTAACAAAAACAGCAAAAACAGAGTCCAGCACACATCAACAACCTGGGAAACAGAGGCAAAAAGTTAGGGGAGACCATGCCAAGTCTAACAGACTGTGGGGGTCATTCCAACCCTGGCGGTCGGTGTTAAAGCGGCGGCCAACCCGCCAACAGGCAGGCGGTAAAAAAAATGGAATTCTGACCATGGCGGGAACCGCCAACAGAGACCGCCACTTTAACACTTCGACCGCCACAGCGGGACAAACAAACAGCGCGGCGGTCACTGCCAACAGACAGGCGGGAGACAATGTACCGTCCACCCTATCACAACCCACCAATCCGCCACCTTTTCCGGGGCGGTAGCCCCGCCGATAAAAACACAGCGGAAACAGACAGTACGAACGGAAAACGCTCACCTCTACACACTCCACGAGGAATCTGGACAGCATGGAACCCGAATTACACATCCTACCAGCTGTTGTCTACCTGCTCCTCTACCAGGAGCACGAACGCCGCCACAGGAGACAACGGTGAGTACTGCACCTACGACACAGGGGAGGGGGGAGGAGAAAAGATTACGGGCACACACATACGCGACACACCCACCCTCACCCTCACCCACAACTACATACACATCAATGCAGAGCAACAACTCAGAGTGACACCCCCCAAACCCCCCGGAAGAATGCAAAGACAAAATAAAATGATCATGAAAATTGAAGTATATTGTACGGTTAAGTAAATAAATATAACAAACAACTATAACTATACATACATGTGTAAATTGTCTTGTCCAAATTGGGTATCAGCCATTGTACGTGGGCCAATGGGCCGAAACACATGGGCAAACCCCACACAGGAGACCCGAATCCATCGGAGAGAACACTGCAGGGGCATCAGATATCAAAACTACAGGCACCTCAGGGGGAGGGGAAGGGGGGGCACCTCAGCCAGATGAGTCCACGAAGCCAGATCCACGAGGGGCCTCCATGGCTACTGTTCCATCCTGGGGAGTGCAAAGCCACAGTCTCACAAGTCTCTACAGTGGGTGGATTGCCCACTGTACCATCCTGGGGAGTGCAAAGCCACAGTCTCACAAGTCTCTACAGTGGGTGGATTGCCCACTGTACCATCCTGGGGAGTGCAAAGCCACAGTCTATCACGTGGATTACAGACTCCACTGGTTCTGGAGGAGGCATGGTGCCCAGAGTGCTTCGTGCAGCCCTGCCCGACACAGATCCGGCCCTGCCCCTTCTGCCAATGGGCCAGCGGTGCTTGAGATGAAGGGCCCAGCGGAGCGGTGCTTGAGATGAAGGGCCCAGCGGAGCGGTGCTTGAGATGAAGGGCCCAGCGGAGCGGTGCTTGAGATGAAGAGCCCCGCAGAGCGGTGCTTGAGATGAAGGGCCCAGCGGAGCGGTGCTTGAGATGAAGGGCCCAGCTGAGCGGTGCTTGAGATGCAGGGCCCAGCGGAGCGGTGCTTGAGATGAAGGGCCCAGCGGAGCGGTGCTTGAGATGAAGGGCCCAGCGGAGCGGTGCTTGAGATGCAGGGCCCAGCGGAGCGGTGCTTGAGATGCAGGGTCCAGCGGAGCGGTGCTTGAGATGAAGGGCCCAGCGGAGCGGTGCTTGAGATGAAGGGCGGAGCGGTGCTTGAGATGAAGGGCCCTGTTCAGCGGTGCTTGTCTTGAAGGGCCCTGTTCAGCGGTTCTTGACACGGCGGTGCCCTGTTCAGCGGTTCTTGACACGGCAGTGCCCTGTTCAGCGGTGCCTGTCTTGAAGGGCCCTGTTCAGCGGTGCTTGTCTTGAAGGGCCCTGTTCAGCGGTTCTTGACACGGCGGTGCCCTGTTCAGCGGTTCTTGACACGGCGGTGCCCTGTTCAGCGGTGCCTGTCTTGAAGGGCCCTGTTCAGCGGTTCTTGACACGTCGGTGCCCTGTTCAGTGGTGCCTGTCTTGAAGGGCCCTGTTCAGCGGTGCTTGCCTTGAAGGGCCCTGTTCAGCGGTTCTTGACACGGCGGTGCACTGTTCAGCGGTTCTTGACACGGCGGTGCCCTGTTCAGCGGTGCCTGTCTTGAAGGGCCCTGTTCAGCGGTGCTTGTCTTGAAGGGCCCTGTTCAGCGGTTCTTGACATGTGTCTCCAGGGCACCAGATCCGGCCATGAGATGGAGTTCACTCGCCACCCGACATGTGGCTGCCGGGCCCTTCGTGCACATCTGTCTTTTCGCTTGCGGGGCCCTCCTGTGCTGCCGTCCCGGGCCTGTGGGTGTCCTCCTTCACACCTGGAATGGGGCTGGTGTGGCCCTCCTGGGCAGCTCGCCTGCTGCCGGACTTGTCGGGCGTGCTGCCCTTGCCACCCTTCCCTGCTATTCTGTGGCCCTTTCCTCCCTTTGTCGGTGTGACAGGTGGCACCCCACTTCCTGACGGTGCCAGGGTAGTGCCATTGGAGCCTGCTGTCTCTGGCCTCTCGCACCGGGCCTTGCCTTTCTTAGATTTTTTACCAGGGGGTGGGCTGGCTGTCCCTTTACTGCTAGCCGAAGTAGCTGCTCTTGAAGGTGGTGGACTCCAAAATCCGTGGACTATTGTCCTTGTAGGTCCAGGGGATGTGGTGGCTGAGGTGCTGATTCGACTCTTAAGAGATGGAGGGGGTGGGTCAGGTGATGGAAAGAGGTTAATTTTGGACAGGAATTTTTTTTTAGGAGCAGTGGGAAGGGTAGGTGCAGTGGGTATGGGAGTGGAGGAAGAGGATGTGGTTGTAGGTGAGTCAGGTCTGGTGTCTTTGGGTGCAGGTGCTTGTGCTGGAGACTGTCGTGAGGTGGATGGGTGTTGGTTGGGTGGCTGCCTGCGTTTGTGTGGTTTGGAAGAGGGGGTGACAGACACACTGGGAGAGGACACAGGGGAACGTGTAAATGGCAGTGGGGGTGGTGACTGCACGTGTGCGGAGTGTCCTGGTGGGTGTGCTGGTGATGGACGTAGTGGCTGATGATGTTGTGCATGCAAGTGTGAGTGGAGACGTCACAGGGAGGGAGGAGGGAGACGAGGAGGAGGGGGACACAGAGGAGGCAGTGGCTGTTGGCATGTCTGCATGTGGATGTTGCTTGGGTGAATGCTTGTGTGATGTGTGGTGCTTATGTCTGGATGAGCTTGCCTTGGGTGTTGAGGTGTGTGCAGGCTGGTCTGTAGGTGTGTCTGGGATAGGCAGAGGAACAGGGGAGTGGGACTGGGTTGAGGAGGTTGGAGGAGGGAGGCAGGAGACAGGGACAATGGCTGCCGTCAGTGCTGAGGCCAGAGCGTTGAACGATCGCTGATGGGCAGCCTGACCCGAATGAATGCCCTCCAGGTATGCATTACTCCGGTGCACCTCCCTTTCTACACCCTGGATGGCATTCAAAAGGGTAGACTGCCCAACAATGAGCATCCTGAGGAGGTCAATGACCTCCTCACTGAGGGCAGCAGGGGTAACTGGGGCAGGGCCTGAGGTGCCTGGGGCGAAGGAGATGCCCACCTTCCTGGGTGAGCGGGCACGGGGCGAAGGCTGAGGAGCTGCTGGGAGGGCGGAGCGGGTGCGCTGGGTGGCGGCTGTACCTGTTGTTGCGGTGGGCACGTATGTTGCCGCCACCACAAGGGAGCTCCCTTCCGAGGACGTGTCTGTGTCGCTGGTGTCACCACGTGTCCCCGCTGTGGAGCTCCCCTCGCCCTCCGTCTCACTGGTGAACTCCGAGTCGGTTGCATGGCCCTCCAGGGCCATGTGAGATGCAGCTCCCTCGTGCTCCGATGCCACTTCTCCTCCGCCTGATGATGCTAATGCACACATGAACAGGAAGACCAACAAAAAAGGGGGGGGGGAGAAATAAAGACATGTTGAGTGCATGCATTGGCGACACCGTTGGCGGAGAGGACAGACACAGAAGCCCCCTGCACTACGCCGCGCACTTGGGGTACACTACTCAATCCGTGGGACATGGCCTACAAGCCTATGGACGACAAATCCACACATAGGTGACACAGGGCCATGATTAGCTGTACTAGGCAACCTACAGAGGGGGGCGGGGCACAGGGCCATGCCTAAGGGAGGGGCCTAGCCTACGGAAATCGCCCTGGCCTAGGGATAACCACAGCCCTCCTCCCCCACCCAGACACCTCCAATGTGCGCTAAATCAGCAGAATGTGCTTGTACTCACCCCCTTGTGTCTGCTGTGATGTCCTCACGCGCCCATCCAAATCGGGGTAGGCCACTGCCAGGATCTGGGATATCAGGGGGGTCAATTGACGGGAGCCACCCCTCCTACGTTGGGAGGCCATCCCCAGCAGAGCCTCCGGGTCTTCCTGCTCCCGCGGCGGATGTCCTCCCACCTCTTGCGGCAGTGGGTGCCCCGTCTGTTGTGGACCCCCAGGGTCCGGACGTCCATGGCGATGGCATGCCAAATGTCGATTTTCTGATGGGCGCTGACCTATGTCACATGTACAGGGGGAGAAATAACATTGTCATAATTTTCTGCATGCTCGATCTGAGTGGCCCCCCATCCCCAGCCTTGCCATGTGGCACATGCTCTCATCCGTCGTTTGATGCATGCCTCAATCGCTCCCCTCCCCACCATCTTTCATCCACCCGACTCAACACAGGCATTGCCCCCAAAGCATTCTCCCAGTGTACTTACCTGTTGGTCTGGAGGACCGTAGAGTAGCCCATACTGGGGGAGGACCCCATTCACGAGTTTCTCCAATTCTTCAGAAGTGAAGCCAGGGGCCCTTTCCCCAGTCGCAGCAGCCATTGTATCTTCCAGACCGAGGTCACAGCAGCACTTGCAGTATAGGTCCTCTCCTGTGGATGATCAGGTCTCGAGTGATTAAGCAGATAGAAAATGGCGGTCACGTCCGCGGCGGTGCGTACCGCGGCGGTGCGTACCGAGACCGCCGGCGCACTTCGTCATTGGCTCCTGAAACCCATAGGGTTCAATGTTAACCAATGCGGCTTTGCGCCGCGTCCTTCGACCGCCTACCGCCACGGTGTGCCACGCCAGCGCATTGACCTCACATCCCATTGTCGCACTTCACAGGTCAGGCAGCTGCCATTTCAAGGGCCCACATGGCTTAATTTCTACTGCGTCACACATGCTTAGGCCTTGCATCGACACTCATACAAGCCATTCAATGAATAGAGAATCGTGTACTGTGCAAGCTGTGGGAACGTACCTGTGGATTGATTGACTCTGTGCTCGCTGTTGTCCTTCCTAGGCACCGTCCGCTGGGCCTTGCGGGGAGATGGAGGAATGTTCCCGTGTACAGACCGCTGGTGGACCTGTCGACAATGGAGGAACGACATGTCATTCTGACATACAGGCATGACCGAGCCACTATACAGGAACTGTGTGCCCAGCTGGAGCCAGACCTGATGTCACCCATCCGCCAACCCACAGGGATCCCCCCTCTAGTGCAGGTGCTGTCAGTACTCCATTTTTTGGCAAGTGGGTCATTTCAAACAACAGTGGCCATTTCATCAGTGATGTCTCAGCCTATGTTTTCAAAGGTGTTGTCCAGAGTGTTGTCTGCCCTGCTCAAACACATGCGGAGATACATCGTTTTCCCTGAGGTGGGGATTTGCCTACAGTGAAGGGTGATTTCTATGCCCTTGGACATATTCCCAACATCATTGGTGCCATTGATGGGACACATGTGGCTTTAGTACCCCCCAGAGAAAGTGAACAGGTGTACAGGAACAGAAAAAGTTATCATTCCATGAATGTCCAGGTGGTCTGTTTGGCTGACCAGTACATCTCCCATGTAAATGCCAAGTTCCCTGGGTCAGTGCATGACGCGTACATCATGCGAAATAGCAGCATCCCTTATGTGATGGAACAACTACAGAGACACCGTGTGTGGCTAATTGGTGACTCAGGTTACCCCAACCTGTCGTGGTTACTGACCCCAGTGAGGAATCCCAGGACAAGGGCAGAGGAACGGTACAATGAGGCACATGGGCATACTAGGAGGGTGATTAAGCGGACCTTCGGCCTCCTGAAGGCCAGGTTTAGGTGCCTGCATATGACAGGTGGATCCCTAATGTACTCACCAAAGAAGGTGTACCAGATCATCATGGCCTGCTGTATGCTTCACAACCTGGCTTTGCGACGCCAGGTGCCTTTTCTGCAGGAGGATGGTCCAGATGGTGGTGTTGTAGCAGCTGTGAAGGCTGCGGAGAGTGAAGAGGAGGAAGACGAAGAGGACGACACAGACAACAGGGACACAGTGATAAAGCAGTATTTTCAATACCAAACAGGTAAGAATCAACACCAGCATTTTACATTTACTTATAGTCTCCTGCCTCTCTACTGTCTGTCCTTTTCACCCAGTGTATGCTAACAGAGTTGTGACTTTCCCTTCCAATTTCAGAGATGTGGGCCCCACTGCGTGACCTCTGCTTTGTTTGCCCATGGACTACAGCTGTGTGACAGTGGTATGTTGTCATCACAATGTAACTGGTCATTTTGGCACATTTATGTCTAATACATATTTTCAAAAATACAGGCAGACTCCAGATTATTTGTGTGCAATAAGTGTGTTTATTAAAGTGCTCAATTTTGGGACATGGTTGAAAATCGGTGATGGGTGATGGTGGAGGAATGTCCATGGCAGAGTCCAGATTCTCAGTCTCACAGGTGCATTGTCCATATGCCTGTGGAAGGTGGAGCAGGGGCAGTTTAAGGTTGGACAGGGTGCAATGTGGGACAGTGGGATGACATCAGGGGGTATCCTTTCCTGGCGGGGGTCTTGGCATCCTACTCTGTCTTCTTCCTAGATCTCAGTCCCCGCTTGAGGGGTTGTTCTTCTTCTGCAGGAGGTGGGGTTCTGGTGGCCGGTTGTTCCTGTGTCGGGCCTCCTGTCCACTAGCGCCGGCGGAGGTGGTAGCCTGTTCCTGGTCCATGCTAGTGACAGGGGCCCTTTGTGGTGCCACATGGTCCCGCAATGTGGTGACAATCTGGTTGAGAGCCACAACGATGATGCCCATTGCGGAACTAATGTTTCTCAGTTCTTCCCTGAACCCCATAAACTGTTCCTCCTGCAGTACCTGGATCTCCTGGAACCTGGCCAGGACCGTCGCCATCGTCTCCTGGGAGTGGTGGTATGCTCCCATGATGGAGGTGAGGGCCTCGTGGAGAGTGGGTTCCCTGGGCCTGTCCCCCCCCTGTCAGACAGCAGCCCTCCCAGTTCCCCTGTTTCCCTGGGCCTCTGTCCCCTGGACCGTATGCCCACTACCACTGCCCCCAGGTCCCTGTTGTTGTTGGGGTGGTGGGTTAACCTGGGTGCCCTGTAGTGGTGGACACACCGCTGATTGACGTGTCCTGGAGACAGAGGCATGGGCCCGCTGGGTGGGTGCTGTGCTGGTGTTCCCAGAGGGGGGTAGGTCTGCTGTGGCCTGTGGCTGTCTGAGGGGAACCGACTGTCCCGAGGTCCCCGATGGGCTGGGCTGGTCATCTGGGTCCAGGGAGACAGAGCTGCTGTCATGACTGGGGGCCTCTTCTGGGGGTGGGATGGACATCTCTGGACCCTCCGTGGCGGTGTGGTGGCGTTCGGGTCCTGCAAGGGTATAAGAGTATGGTTATTGCTTCTGTGTGTGGCATTTCGTGTAATGGGTGGGTGGCCGTGTACCCCAGTGCTGGCATTCCCTTGTGGGGGCTTTTGTGACGGTGGCTTGTGGGGGTGATGGGTGCGTGCAGTGGGCATGCTTTGGTGATGGGTGTCCATGCTTTGGGGACGCATGCAGGGCTAGGTTTTGGGATGGGTGGGTTGTGATGGTGAGCCATTTGCAAGGAGTTGGTGTGATGGGGGTGGGGGTGAGGGTGGGGGTATGATTTGGCATGCAGGTGGGGTGGGGGGAATGAAGTAGTGGAGATTTGCCTTAACAGAGTCCATTCCTCCGCCTACTCCTGCGAGGCCCTCAGGATGCAGGATGTTCAAGACCTGTTCCTCCCATGTTGTAAATTCTGGGGGAGTAGGTGGGGGTCCGCCGCCAGTCCACTGTACCGCGATGTTGTGCCTTGATACCATGGAACGCACCTTCCCCTTAGGTCGTTCCACCGCTTCCTGATGTCGTCCCGATTGCGTGGATGCTGTCCCACAGCGTTGTCCCTGTCCACTATTCTGGTCCATAGCACCATCTTCCTGGCAATGGTGGTGTGCTGCACCTGTGCACCGAAGAGCTGGGGCTCTACACGAACTATTTCCTCCACCATGACCCTGAGTTCTGCGTCAGAGAACATGGGGTGTCTTTGGGGTGCCATGGGGTGGTGTGGATGAGGTGAGGGGTGGTGTATGTGTTGTAGAGTGTGGTGAGTGTGGTGGTGTATGGTGTTTTGTGCGTGGAAATTGTGTGGGTGATGTTGTGATTTGCCTCTGTGTGATGGTCTACTCTATGTTGTGCTGTCTCTCTCTGTCCTTCAGTCGCAATTGTGGTCGTAAGGGATTTGTGGGTAATGTGGGTGTGTGTTTTATATTTAATTGGGTGTGTGGGAGTGGTGTGTGTATGTGTCTCAGGTGTGTGTATTTTGATTTGTCCAATTTGGTAGTGTTTTGTAAAGGTGTGTGTATTTTGACCGCGGCGGTGTGTACCGCCAATGGAATACCGCGGTCCTGCGGGGATTTGTGGGTCGGAATGGCATGGGCGTATTTCTTTTGGCGTGACGGTGGAGGTTTGGTCATCGCCTGTTTTGCGCTGCCTGTTGGTGTGCCGGACTTTTGTGGATGTCGGGTTTTTGGCGGTTTGCCAGTTGCGGGTCAGAATGACCGTGGCGGCTTACCGCGACCGCAGCGGTGTTATGGCGGTCTTCTGACCGCCGGTAAGCGCCTTTTACCGCCGAGGTCAGAATGACCCCCTATGTGTTTATGACAATTTGATCTTTGGTACAAAATTAATCAGAAAATAAGACACCAATAATGCAAAAAGCTTTCTTTCAGGGAATCTGTTTGCACAACAAACGCCTTGGAGTAGTCAAATGCCTTCAGCACAGTTGCTGTGCAAATGGCAGCTTTCAGGGCAACAAAAGTGGTTTGGCAAGCCTCTGTCCAGATCACCTTCTTGGGTTGGTTCTAAGAAGTCAACTCAGTCAAGGGGGTAACAATGGTACCATACCCCTTGACAAACCTCCTGTAGTAGCCAGTGAGGCCTAAAAAGGCTATCACCTCAGTCTGGCTTTTGGGAGGCTCCCAAGCCAGAATGGTGTAAATTTTTGGTTGTAGGGGTGCCACCTGGCCACTCCCTACCTGGTGTCCCAAGTACACCACAGAACCCTGCCTTATTTTGCACTTGCTTACCTTAATAGTGTGCCTTTTGCAGGGCCTTTAACACTCTGCAGAGGTGTTGCAGATGTTCCTCCTATGTGGAACTAAAAACAACAATGACATCCAGTTAGGCAGCACTGAACTCATCTAGTCCAGCCAACACCAGGTTGACCAACCTCTGAAAGGTGGCAGGAGCATTTTTCTTCCCAAATGTCATCACCTTAAACTGAAAGTGCTCATCTGGGGTAGAAAATGCAGACATCTCGTTAGCCCCCTCAGTCAAGGCAATCTGCCAATACCCAGCAGTTAAATCAATCGTGTTGAGGTAGGTGGCAGCTCCCAACCAATCAATGAGCTCATCTGCTCGGGGATGGGGTGGGTGTCAGTCTTGCTGACCGCATTGAGACCCCAGTAGTCCAGACAATACCCGAGTTCTGGAGTGGCACCAGGTGCAGAAGCCTTTGGGACCAATACCACAGGGCTGGCCCAAGGACTGCTGGAATGATCAATAACCCCTAGGGTTAACATCTTGGATACCTCGTCCTTAATGCTAGCCCTGGCCTTGTCAGCCACCCTGTAAACCTTTTTTAATGGGTGTACTGTCCCCAGTGTCCACATCATGTGTGCACAAGTATGTGACCTCTGGGATCAAGGAAAACAGTGAGGCGAACTGTCCCAACACCTGGCGACAGTCCCTCTGCTGCTCTGCAGTCAGGGAGGGGGAGAGGATCACTCCCTCCACAGACCCATCTTTTTCTCCTGCAGACAGGAGGTCAGGAAGAGGCTCACTCTCCTCCTCCACCCCATCATCTGTTGCAAGGAGCATGGACAGTTCGGTCCACCCAAAGTGTGGTTTGAGTCGGTTAACATGCAGGACCCTGAAAGGGTTCCTGGGAGTCTGCAAGTCCACCAGATAGGTGACTTCACTCTTGCACTCTGCTACGTCAGAAGGCCCAGTCCACTTGTCTTGGAGCACCCTAGGCTCCACTGGTATGTTCACCCACACTTTTTGTCCAGGTTGAAACTCGACCAGAGTGGCATTCCGTTCATACCACTGTTTCATATCCTCCTGGCCTACTTCCAGGTTCTCCTGTGCGAGATTCCTGAAGCGGGCAGTCTGGTTTCTCAGAGCCAGCATGTAGCTAAGTACATCCTGGGGGGGGTTACTAAGAGCTTTTTCCAAAGCCTCCTTCACCAGACTTAAAGGTCCCCTCAAAGGCTGGCCATAGATGAGCTCAAGGGGACTACACCCAAGTCCCTTTTGAGGCACCTCCCTGTAAGCGAACAGAAGGCATGGCAAGAGGACGTCTCACTTACGCCTCAAGGGCTCTGACAGGCCCATAATCATGCCTTTCAAGGTACGGTTGAATCTCTCAACCAGACCTTTGATTTGGGGGTGGTAAGGGGTGGTGAACTTGTAGGTTACCCCATACTCCTTCCACAGAGACTTCATATATGCAGATATGAAGTTGGTACCCCTATCAGATATCACTTCCTTGGGGAACCCCATGCGGGTAAAAAACCCCATCAATGCACAACCCACCACAGGGAAAGTGATTGACCTCAGAGGAATGGCTTCTGGGTACCGGGTGGCATGGTCCACCAAGACCAGGATGAACCTATTGCTCATGGCTGCCTTGGGATCCAGAGGCCTCACAATGTCAATACCTACCCTTTCAAAGAGGGTACTAACAACAGGAAAAGGTTGGAGGGGAGCCTTACATTTCCCCCCACTCTTGCCACTTGCCTGGCAAGTTTGGCAAGACCTACAATGAGCATCTGAGTGCCTGCGCGTTAGGGGCCAGTAAAAGTGGGTGACAAGCCTCTCAAAGGTCTTCTCCTGTCCCAAATGTCCTGCTAAAGGCACATCATGAGCCAACCCCAGTAGGAAGGCCCTGAAGCACTGGGGTACCACCAGCACACGGGCTGACCCAGGCTCAGGAACCTTAGGCTCACTATACAGGAGGTCGTCTTCCCAGTAGATCAGGTGAGATCCTGACTCCTTGCTAGCCGCCTGGTCTGCAGCCTGCTGCCGCAAACCCTCCAGAGTTGGGGATGTCTTCTGTGCTGCACAGAATGATTCCCTGGTGGGGCCTCCTTCCTGCTGCCATTGTGACACCTCAGGGACTTCCTCCAGTTCAGACACCTGTTCCCCTGTAGGCTCCTGGGCGTCACGCTTAGGCTCTGCCTCCTCCCGGACCTTGGGAACTTCTGGGGCTGGCTTCCAATGCCCCCTGCCCTTCCTCTATTTGGTGGTCCCCTAGGCCACTTTTTCAGGTTCCAGGGGCTCTTGACCACCCTGACGGGCTTCCACTGACCTGGTAGATACGCATACCCACCCAGGCAGACCCAACATCTCCAAGTGTGACCTGCATTCTACCTTCTTCCAAGGTGAATCCTCAAGGTCATTGCCAATCAAACAATCTACAGTTATGTTTGGACTCACAGCTACCTTCAAGGAACCTGAAACCCCCCATTCAAAGGGAACCAGCGCCACTCTACAAAGGCGCTCTGAGTTCTCCACTGCAACTACTTGGTGAAGTACACAGGGATCAATCTGCTCTTCAGACACCAGGTGACTCCTCACTGCATTCTCACTGGCTCCTGTGTCTCTCAGAGCCTCCACCCTTTGTCCATTGAAGGTCACCCATTGCCTGTACTTCTTTGTTTTCTCAGGCACTAAGGTTCTCTGGACCATCTCACTGTCCCCTAGTGAGACAAGGGTCATCTCAGCTGGCTCCCACCCACCTGGAACCAACTCCTCCCCAAGCGCTACAATAGCCAAACCCTGGGACTGCGCACCAATGGGTGCCGGTGGGCTTTTGGGGCATTTTGGGTCCCCCCCTCACATGACCCATTTGGTCACCTGCATAACACTTACATGGGGGAACCCCTGCCACTGGTTTCCCTTTGGAGAACCATGGCTTCTTCTTTCTGGGGGGCTGGGAATCTTTACCCTGGGAATCAGATTGGGGCCCTTTAGAAAACTCCCCCTGTTTACCCATACCCCCTCCTTTCTTCTGAGAGGGACCCTGCCCACCCTTGGCGTGATCTCCCCCATACCTCTTTTGGACCCTGGTGCTCTCCCAGTGGTCCGCTTCCTACGCAAGCTTCCTGTGATCAGTCAGCTTCCTGTCAATTAGGTGCTGGTGCAGCTCTGGAAAGCATAAACTGGACAAGTGCTCCAAAGCAATCAAATTGTAAAGCCCCTCATACGTTGTTACCTTAATGCCCTTCACCCAACCATCCAGTGATCTGCAGAATGAATCAACACACTCCAACCATGTTTGGGATTCCTTCTTCTTATAGGACCTGAACTTGTCCTTATACTGCTCAGGGGTGAGACCATATCTTGTGAGAAGGGCATCCTTCATGATAGAGTAAGTGAGCCCCTGAGAATCCCTTAAGGATGTCAGAGTATTCCTCCCCTCTACCTCAAAGTGTTTCCACAGACCCGCCCCCCACTGAGCTTTAGCTACCAGATTCATGTGGAGAGCAGACTCATACCCCTTGAACCACAAGTATATGTCATCCTTCCTCTTGTAATCCTTCACTAGGTCTGTTGGAATGTATACCCTTCTCTCAGGCTGCACTGTGCTGTTGCTGCCACCATCTCTACCAGATTGGCTCCTCTGATCTAGCTCCCTCAACCTAAGCTCATGAGCCAACAGTATCTTCTTTTCCTCAATGGCCATCCTTCTGCCCTCCCTCTCCCTCTCCATCTTGAGCTTGAGCTTGTCCAGCTCCAATTGGTACTCTCTCTTTGCCTGTCTGTCCTGTAACTCTTCAGGAGTCAGACGCTTGGATGGTACTGTTAGAGCATGAATTTTCCAATATGTTTATTAATGATTTTCGTGTTAATAATGGGTAAAGAATTAATGTGTAAAACGAGAAAACGTTTAAATAATTGTTTTTGGTTCTTAACTGAGCAAAACTATATTCAGATGCTGTAGTTATTTTCCATGATTTGAAACTTCAATAATAAATGTTTTCATGCTTGTGTATACGTATCAACAGCTACCCCTGGCGGGTTGTGGTGACATGTCCTACAAGGTCATATATTAACTGAGTGTTGCATAAGTTGAAATGTCCTATTGTTTGAGAATGTTACTACTATCTGGTGTTTCCTCAAGGATGGAAGTAAATGTAGCTGAGAGAGTTTCTTCCGGAGAACAAGATATGCAAGAGGCGGATGAGACAATGGAGTTACAGACGAGACGGAAGGAGAGTGTATCTACCGAAAGAAAATGTGAATGTTAGCTTAGGTTTGTCAAGTTTAGGTCATCAAATTAGTTGTCGATTGGCTGAAATGAAAACACCCCATAGACTGAACAATCAGGAGTTGATTAGATTTTAGTGTAATAATCTGTGTAGACTAATTAGGAGTTTAGAATGCATGGACCATGGGTTTGTTGTTCCTTGAGAGCAGTCAAGTGTTGAGATTAGCTGTCGTAAGGCCCAAAGCTGTTGATGGTGTCCAAAAGGGGAAGCGGATCTTTTGCTGTTACTACTATTGTGGTAATGTATGTTATTAGATGTGAATTGTGTCTCTCTTGCTTTTCAGGTACAAACTGCAACTAAAGATTATATTGCTGCACATTATTAGTTTTTATAAATTGACATAATTGAGTTAAGAGTTTTCTAAATTTGTGTTTCTGAATTCTTTTCACTTGAAGCCCAACATGTAATGCTAATCTGTGGTTAGTTAGAGAAATAATCATCTATCGTTAATTATCTGGTTTGAAATCATTTTATTGCTGAACTAATGTCTTCTGTACCATCATTATCGGTTTTTGTATTATTAATAAGCATGATTCTATTGGAGATTATGGCCCTCATTACAACCCTGGCGGTAAACGCCGCTTACAGTTGTACTGGCGGCCACCAACATACCGTGACCGCGGCAGTAATCCACCACGGGTATCATGACCCACACATTGAATACCGCCACAATACAGACACCCACACAAGTACGCCACACCAAAGGTCAGTGATAAACTGGCAATAGCAAAACCCACACTGTTACACCAACAGTAACACGCCCACAGTATCATGACCCAGAAATCAACGCGGCGGTCTTTCAACCGCCGTAAGCCATTGGCGGGACACACCGCTGCGCTCAAAATACACACACACTTACAAAACTACACCACATTGGACAATTCAAACTACACACACCTGACACACACCACACCCACACCAATATAAAACACACACCCACATTACCCACAACCCTTTACGATAAAAAAAGATTGGCAACAGTAAGAGAGACAAGCTAGGAGCACCCACTCAATCTGAGCCACAGAACACCATCACCCATACACCATCCACGCACCTCACAGCACACACCACAACACATCACCCCACACATCACCCCACACATCCTCACACATATCACTCAGACCACATCCATGGCACCCCAAAGACACCCCAGGTTTTCAGAGGAGGAACTAAGGGTCATGGTGGAGGAAATCATCCAGGAAGAGCCACAGCTATTCGGATCACAGGTGTAGCAGACATCCATTGCAAGGAAGATGGAGCTATGGTGGAGAATCGTGAACAGGGTCAACGCCGTGGGACAGCACCCAAGAACAAGGGATGACATCAGGAAGAGGTGGAACGACCTACGGGGGAAGTTGCGTTCCGTGGTTTCAAGACACCAGATTGCTGTAGAGAGGACTGGTGGTGGACCCCCACCTCCTCCCCCACAACTAACAACATGGGAGGACAAGTCTTGGCGATCATGCATCCTGAGGGCCTCACAGGTAAGTCAAATATTAACTACTTTATCCCCCCCACCCTACCTGCATGCCACCACAAACTCCTACCCCCACCCCATCACTCCACCAACTCACATATACCCCACTAACACAACCCACCCATCCCAATACCAAGGCCTGCATGTACCCCCAATGCATGCACACTGATCACAGACCTGCATGGGCATCCATCACCCCAGCATGCCCAATAGAGAGACTCACCCAGCCCATAAAATCACCACTTACACAAGGCCAATCCGACAGGGAAATCACATTCATAGAGGGAAACAGAGTTGTGCATAAGATGGCACACGCAGATACATTGACAATGCATTTGCATCCCAACAGGACCCCTACCCACCGTCACTGGAGAGGAGGTGCCAGTTACATCGAGCCCCCCCAGAAGAGGCCCACAGTGATGACAGCAGCTCTGCATGCCTGGATCACGATGAAAAACCTGGCCCATCAGGGACCTCTGGACAGTCGGTTACCCTGCCACAGTCCCAACCCACCACAGACAATCCCCCCTCAGGAATCACCAGCATAGCACCCACCCAGCGGGCCCATGACACTCTCCCCAGGACACGTCAATCAGCAGTGTGTCCACCACTACAGAGACCCCAGGCAACCCCACAAACACAGGATGATCAGGGACCTGGGGTCAGTGGCAGTGGGCACACGGCTCAGGGGACAGAGAAGCTGGGAGGACTGCTGTGCGACAGGGGGAGGACAGGCCCAGGGAACCAACCCTCCAAGAGGCACTCTCAAACATCCTTGGAGCTTACCATCATTCCCAGGAGACCATGGGCCAGGTACTGGCCAAGTTGCAGGAGACCTAGTGGCTGCAGGAGGGACAGTACCTGGGGAACAGGGAGGACCTAACAAAGATATACACCATCCTGGTCACCATAGCAGGGGTGCTGGCTGACCTGGGTAAGACCATGAGGGAGGCGGTGCCACAACAAAGGGCGCCTGACACTAGCTGAACCGAGGAACATCCTTCCACCTCTGCCGGTGCTAGTGGACAGGAGGCCCCACCACAGGACCAACAAGCCACCAGCACGCTACCCCCTGCAGAATGAGAACTACCCTGCAAACGGTCCCTGCGATCCAGGCAGAAGACAGAGAACACTGCCAAGACCCCCACCAGGAAATAAGACTCTCCTGATTGTCACCATTCTGTCCCACTATGTCACCCTTTCCACCTTGAACTGCCATTGCTCCACTTCCTATGTCCCCTTGAACAATGCACCTGTGATACTAATAGACTGGACTCTAACTGGACATTCCTCCACCATCACCCCAGCCCCTTGCACATACCCCCATACTTATTGGCACAAAAATAACCACCCTTGAAACAAATACCATACTGGGGTCTGTGTAATGAATAGGAAAATGAAGTAGTACAACATTATCAAAGCTTTGCAATGTATATGTTCAGTGAAATATACTACAGCATGGCCTTTTGTGGGCAGCAGTACATATAGCAGGAGCCAGAATGGGGCACACAGATCTGAAAATAGAGAATCCAAAGGGTACAGTCAGTGTCCATAGACAGAGGGTAAGAGGCTGCCATGTATAATGTCCAAAAGATGACTGAAAAGTAAAGTTGAGTTACAGTCACTTACCTGTGTGTCACTGGAAGTACTGCTGTATAATGTTTGTTCTGTTGTCCACATCTTCTTCATCTGCCTCCTCTTCCTCACTGTCCACAGGCTCCACCGTTGCCACAAGACCATCTCCAGGCTCATCCTCCTGCAGAAAAGGCACCTGGCATCTCAAGGCCAGGTTGTGCAACATACAGCATGCCACGATGATCTGGCACACCTTCTTCAGTGAGTAGTACAGGGATCCACCTGTCAGATGGAGGTGCCAGAACTTGGCCTTCAGGAGGCAGAAGGTTCTCTCAATAATCCTCCTTGTGCGTCCATGTGCCTCATTGTAACGTTCCTCTGCCCTTGTCCTGGCATTCCTCATTGGGGTCAGTAGCCATGAGAGGTTGGGGTAACCAGAGTCACCTGTAAATATCGAGGGACAACTGTTAGACACACACTAACGCTTAGGGACAACACCATACCAAGACACCTACTTGTACTGTTTGGGGACCTTGGGCCCACCTATTAGCCACACTCGGTGCCTCTGGAGTTGACCCATCACATAAGGGATATTGCTATTCCTCAAAATATAGGTGTCATGCACAGAGCCAGGATATTTGGCATTCACATGGGAGATGTACTGGTCCGCCAAACACACCATCTGCACATTCATTGAGTGATAACTTTTTCTTTTCCTGTAAACCTGTTTGTTTCTCCGGGGGGGAACAAATGCCACATGTGTACCATCAATGGCACCAATGATGTTGGGGATATGTCCCAGGGCATAGACGTCAGCTTTCACTATGGCCAAATCATTCACCTGGGGGAACACGATGTAGCTGCGCATGTGTTTCAGCAGGGCAGACAACACTCTGGACAACACGTTGGAGAACATTGGCTGAGACATTCCTGATGCCATGGGCACTGTAGTTTGAAAGGAACCACTTGCCAAGAAATGGAGCACTGACAGAATCTGCACTAGAGAGGGCATTCTTGTGGGCTGGCGGATAGCTGACATCAGGTCTGGCTCCAATTGGGCACACAGCTCTTGGATTGTGGCGCGATCAAGTCTGTATGTGATGATAATGTGTCTGTCCTCCACTGTCGACAGGTCTACCAGGGGTCTGTATACCGGAGGATGCCGCCATCTCATTGTCTGCCTCAGCGGTTGTAGCCTATGGAGGAGAACGGTGAGCAGAAGGCCATATTTCCACATAGAATGCTCAACTGTTGCTGAATTTAGGTCACAGAAGCAGTATGTGAAGTAGAGAGTCAGTTGATGGGCCAATGTCTGCTGTGACGCAGTAAGGTGCCATGCCATGTGCCCCCCTGAAATGGCGGATAGCCTGACCTGTGAGGAGGGACAAGTGGAAATGAGGTAAGTGCGCTGGCGTTGTGCGCCATTGCAGTAGGCGGTCAATGACAGCCCCGCAGATTCGCATTGGTTATTACTGGGCCCTATGGGTTCCAGGAGCCAATGGTAATGTTCACCAGCGGTGACGGTATGCACCGCCGCGGACATCACTGCCATCTTCTAACTATTCACACACTTGCTACCAGACTGTCAACAGGAGAGGACCTACACTGCAAGTGCTTCTGTGACCTTAGTATGGAAGCTACAATGGATCATGTGTCTGGGGAAAGGGCCCCTGCCTTCACTGCGGAGGAGTTGGAGAAACTGGTGGATGGGGTCCTACCCCAGTACACATTACTCTACGGTCCTCTAGACAAACAGGTAAGTGCACTGTGAGCATGATGTGTGGGCAATGGATGTTTGGAGTGGTGTGGATGTAAGCCACATGTTGGGGGCTGCTGATGTGTCCTGGCCTGAGTGCTTCATGACAGGTGGTCAGTGTATGTGCGTCAGGGCATAGGTGGGAACTGGGGGGCAATGAGTATGACGGTCCTGACGGGTGAGTAATTTCCTTTCCAGCTGTCTTTTCAATCTAGGTCAGCGCCCACCAGAAAAAGGGTATTTGGCGTGCCATCGCCAAGAAGGTGGGGACCCTGGGGGTCTATTACAGGCAGAGCATCCACTGCCGTAAGAGATGGGAGGACCTGCGCCGTTGGACCAAGAAAACGTCAGAGGCCCAGCTGGGGCGGGCCTCTCAATGTGGAAGGGGTGCCCATCGCACCATGATCCCTCTGATGTTCCGGATCCTGGCGGTGGCATAACCGGAGTTGGATCAGCGCTTGAGGGCATCACAGCAGCCACAAGGGGGTGAGTACAGATTCTGAACCCTGACTTTGCGCGCTTTAGGAGCTAGCTGGGTGGGGATGTGAGCTGTGGGTGCCCCTAGGCCAGGGCGATCATGGCAGGGTAGGTCCCTTGTATGCAGGCTCTGAAGCACTTCAAACCCAATGGTGTTAGTGGGCATATACTACTGGGCAGGGTCCTGTGGGTGTCAGGTGTGCAGATGCTGGCGTTAGGCATTGTACCACATGGGCTTGTGACTACCTTAGTGACTGGTTGGGCATGGCCTAGTGCATAGAGCAGCTCCCTGTGTGTTGTGTATGCCAACAGTATTGTTGTTGCTGGCATTGACCAAGTGTATCCTCTGTCTCCCCCCACATTTTGTTTTGTCACCCTGTCCTTGTTTGCATTAGCATCATCTGGCGGAGGAGCAGAGGCATCAGCGACAGAGGGAGCTACATCCCACATGGGCCTGGAGGCCGAATCCACTGAGGGTGAAGGCACCAGTGGGACAGAGGGGAGCACCATGACGGGGACAGGAGGGGAGACCAGCGACAGTGACTCCTCCTCTGATGAAAGCACCCTGGCGGTGGCTGACACCTCTGTGCCCACTGCAAGAACAGGTACAGCTGCCACCCCCGAACCAGCACTGCCCTCCCAACAGCCCCTCAGCCTGTTTCCCGTGCCCGCTCACCCAGGAGGGTGGGCATCTCCTTTGCCCCAGGCACCTCAGGCCCTGCCCCAGTTAGCCCTGCTGCCCTCAGTGAGGAGGCTATTGACCTCCTGAGATCCCTCAATGTTGGGCAGTCACCCATTCTGAATGCCCTCTAGGGTGTTGAGAGGCATTTGCAACACACAAATGCATACCTGGAGGGCATTCATTCTGGCATGGCGGCCCCACAGAGAGCATTTCAGGCTTTGGCCTCAGCACTGATGGCAGCCCTTGTACATGTGTCCAGCCTCCCCCCTCCAACATCCTCTACCCAGTCCCATTCCCCTCAACCCCAGCCTATCCCAAGCACACCTTCAGACCAGCAATCACCCAAATCAACACACAGAAATGGCTCATGCAAACACAAGCACCACACTTCATCACACAGGCAGTCACACAAGCACCATCCCCATGCAGACACACCAACATCCACTGCCTCCACTGTGTCCCCCTCCTCCTCTTCGTCCACCTCCCTCCCAGTAGCGTCTCCACTCACACCTGCATGCACTACATCCTCATCCACTTCCTCCATCACCAGCACGCCCATCACAACACACCCCTCAAGAGCAGTCACCACCACCACAACTGTGCACATGTCTCCTGTGTCCGCTCCCAGTGTGTCTGTGACCCCCTCCTCCCAAAGTACACAAACGCAAGTACCCACCCACCCAACAGCCATCCACCTCACAACAGCATCCAGCCCATGCACCTTCACCCAATCTCAGCAGACGTACACATCCTACAACCACTCCCACTTCCTCCACTCCCAAACCCTCTCCATCTTCCCAACGCAGTGTGTCTAAAAAACTTTTCCTTGCAAACTTTGACCTCTTCCCTATGCCTCCCCCCCCGCCCAGCACCTCAGCCACCAAGTCGGTGTCCGCTGTGGTACCTGCAAGTCCCACAGGATCAAAGGGGCACCGTCAAGGCTGCCAGTGTGCCCCCAACCCTTGCAAAGGACCAACCCATTCCGCAACCTGCCAAGGTGAAGAAGGTGACAGCATGCAGCACGGCCAAGAAGCACAACCCACCCAGCAAGGCCTCCTCCAAAACTGCATCTGCCAGTGCCAAGCTCCCAGCAGCGTCTGCCAAAGTGGGTAAGGGGAAGAAAACCCAATGCAAGGCACTTCGGGCCTCGGAGCCTCCAAGTGAGGGACTGGTGCCCACCATCAGTACCGACAGCCCCGCAACCTGTACCGCAGATAGCACCGCCGCAGGCACCGCTACCTGCACCTCCATCAGCCCCGCCACCTGCACCTCCCCCTGCACTGCCACCTGCACCGCTGCTGCCACAACAACTGTCAGCAGCATCATCATTCCCAGTGGGCAGCCATCCGAGGCTGCAGGAGACAGCCTGGTGTCTCCTTCCACCACTACCAGCACCTGCACCATGGCCAGCAGCATCTCCGCCACAGACACCGCCGCAAGCACCGCCACCTGCACTGCCATCTGCACCGCCACATGCCCAGCCGATGCCACTACATCTGTCATCAGCAGCATCCCCAGTGAGCAGCCATCTGGGGATGCAGGAGGCGGCCTGGACCCTCCACCCACCACTTGAAGCACCACTACCAGCACCGGCACTGCCAGTAGTTTGTAGTTTTAGTCGCCGCAGGATGGAGTCTGGCTCTGCCTCCATGGAGTATCATGCTACCTGCTCCCTGCACATTTCATGCCTCAGACACCCAGGTGAGGGAATGGGAACTAGCACACCCCAGGTGCAGCATCACTGGACACCAGGCCCCCTCCAGAACCAGTGGAGATATGCATCCACTATCACTGTCCTTGGCAGGATGAAGCAGACTGGGCGCAAGGCCCCCTCCAGAACCAGTTGAGATATGCATCCACTATCACTGTCCTTGGCAGGATGAAGCAGACTGGGCATAAGGCCCCCTCCAGAACCAGTGGAAGAAGGCATCCATTTGAGAGACTGTGGCTTTGCACTCCTCAGGACCAAGAAGTGGGCAAACCACCCACTAGAGACACTGTGGCTTTGGACTCCCCAGGACCAAGCAGTGGGCAAACCATCCACTAGAGAGACTGTGGCTTTGCCCTCCCCAGGACATTGATGTGGGCATGTTGCCCCCTCCAGGAGCAGTGGCTTAGTACCATCTTCTGACTAAGGTGCCCCCCCCTTTCCTCTGAGGTGCCTGTGTGTTTTCGACCTGATGCACCTGCAGTGTTCTCTCCGTTTTGAGGCAGGAGTCAAGTGTGGGCCTCGGCCATGATTTTTTTGCCCACTGGGCCATAAACATTTGCAAAGGACACTGTACAGCCTTCTGTATATATTGTAAATATTTGTATATACTGTTTTTTTCAATCGTTAACTTAATCTGCATATTTCAAAAATATCACTGATTTGACTCAATTCCTTTTGTCCTTGCGTTCTGCCAGGGGGTTACGGGGTGTAAATGTACTGTTGCTGCATGTGTTTGTGTGTATGGTGTTGTGGGTGAGGGTGGGGGTGTTGCGTGTGTGTAACTCTCTTTTTCCTCCCCTCATCCCCTGTGTGTGAGGTGCAGTACTCACTGTGGTCACCATCGCCGCCATCTTCGGTATTCCTGGTGTATTAGCAGATACACCACCATCTGCAGGACCTGTAGTTCGGGCTCCATTGCGTCCTGGTTCTTTGTTGAGCGTCCAAAGGTAAGTGGTTTCCCTTCAGAACACTGTTTCCACTGTGCTTTTAATGGCATTGGTACCGCCCAGGAAAAGCTGGCGGATTGGCGGGTTGTGATAGGGTGGGAGGTACATTGTCTTCCGCCTGTCTGTTGGCGGTGACCGCCGCGGTGTTGGTTGCTACCGCCATGGCGGTTGGAGTGTTAAAGTGGCTGTCTATGATGGCATTTTCCGTCAGGGTTGTGATCCCATTTTTTTTTTACCTCCAGCCTGTTGGTATTACCGCCGCTTTAAAACCGACTGCCTGGGTTGTAATGAGGGCCTATTTGTTGAACTGTATAAATCAAATTGAGATATATACATTGTTTCAATTAACTGCTATTGATTCTTTATGCTTATCATTTGTGTTTGAGAGTTATCTTCGTGACCTTAGCATTGTTAATATATGGAAATAAAACTTAAATATTGTTGTTACGAAACTGGTGTAGTTTTTGACTGAAGTTTTAAAATACTGAATATTGTTGATTTGTTATTGGAATATTAGTACTCAGAATTCCCATTGTGACATCCCCTCAAACCTATGTCACTTCGATCCATTGTCCTCTAGCGCAGGATCCCTTATATGGTATTAATAAAAGTTTGGATCTAATGGTGCGCTCATAGTTTTTGGTAGCAGATTACGGTTACGTCATTGTTTTGATGTCATAATGGGACTGTGAGGTTCGATTATGTCAGAGTGGTTTGTTCTTTCTTTTTCAAAATTATTGAGCAGATTTACATGATGAGTGGCTAGTTGACTTAAAGTGACTTTCCCCAGTTCTTGGAAACCCCCTAGGTTGATGGGTACATTCTTGGCAGTGTTTGACCGTATTTGAATGAGGTGTATAGAGTGTTTGTGCTTGCGCAGCTTTAGCTAATTTGCAGATGATTGTGTTGAATATGAGATTAGACGAGTAGGAATACTTGAATTAGTGATTAGATGGAGTGGGAGTACTCCTATAGATATGAGGGTAGGAAAGTGGTGTTCTTTATTTGAGTGTGGCGCTTGTTGCAGAAAACATTATCCACATGGTTAGTTGTTGATGACAGATCTAGAGAGAGAGGTCTGGGACTCCAGAGTATATTGACAACGGTAGAGAGACACTTGATATATGTTGTAATTCATTCATTTAATAGGCCAATCTATCAGGATTGGTAACTCGAGTTTGTGAGAAAATAGTGTGAATGAAAATATACTGAAGACTTGGTGAGTACTAAGTGCACTAGACAATAGTCCAAGGAAAAGTGGAGTAGTAAAATTTGCTGGTCAAAGTTTACTCATGATTGTGGGAACTGTGAAAAAGGAGTAGGCGAAAGCTGAAGGTTTCTTTGGAACGTTCTGAAACATTTGTGTTACCCTACCTGTAGTAAATGAGTGAATTTTGTTTTCTTGTTCTTGAATTAGCTTGCAAATTAATATATCATTGGATACAGGAGGTGTGAGTTGTGAAAGGGATAGTATGATAGACTTTGTCAGCATCTCAGCGAGAGTGCCGAGGGGAGTGAATTAGTTGAGGTGACGTAGTGTTGCGGTGCTGGGATTGGTTAGTTGTCAGGAAGGAGTTGCACACGGATTCGTCAATCAGTCCGATAATAATGTAACGCGATTGGAAGGCAAGGGGGTTGAAGAGAATTGTGGGATAACAGTCGCTTCACATGATTGGTTGTCCTTTCTTTAAACTTATTTACTAATTCTTGAATAGTTTTGAAGTTAAACTTTTTCTGAGAATATTGTGTCAGAATAAATTGAATCAAAATTAAGTTTTTCAAAACTTTGAAATGTGCGTTGAGGGGTGATGAGTACATTCTGGTACTGGAAGGTGAGATCTGTCTGCCAGAAAATACTCCAGCATAAATTGTGTTTGAGGAGAGAAGTGCAGCGGCATGCCTTTGGTTGAACCATTGGGTCAAAATCACAAAGAAAGAGGGATGATTAGCATTTCCGGAACATGGTACGTTCAATTTGAGAGTTCTGGATAATTTGAGAACAAAGATGTTTAGTCTAATACCTCCACCAAGGCCAGCGCAGTATGAAGCTTTGGCTATAGGGGAGCTGGTAGCGAAGGAACAGCAAGCCTTAACATGCGAAAAGAAAATGAAAAAGGTAGATATATCGTTGACTGAAACATTGTGGGATGAGGAACAGAAAGCGTGGAGATTAGGTACATTATATGGGGTTAGGTTATTCCCAGCAAGAACGGGTGAAGATGAAGTGAAAACAAAAGACGGAAAGAAAAAGAAAAAGAAGAGTTGATTAGAAGAGGACACAAAAGAGCCGAAAAGGGTTATGTTTAACGATGATGACATGGAGGAAGATGAGGTGTTTAACCATGTCGTAGAGACATATCTCCCGCCCAATATGAGACAGCAGTACATTAGTGGAGCGAATGGGAGCAGTATGAGTAGTGCAATTCCTACTGCACCATTGGCATCAGAATCTGCGAGGGGTGACCTGAGTCATGAGAGAGTACAGATGCAGACGAGTTTTAATGACTCATTGATCAATAGACAACAGATTATAATGAACATTCCTGAGGTTCAGCCAGAAGCTCAGGCAGTGAGGACAACAGCAAATATAGTTTTGTCTCATGGTTGTCAAGGGACAAGGTTACGAGAGCCTGAACATATACAGATTCCACAAATGCAGAGCAAACATTAGGAGCAGGAACACTGATGAATCCAGACGCAATTACTGTACCTATTACGATGGATCCAGTATCTCCATTATATGTTAGAGTAGACAATAACGGAGAAAATTAATTACTGAATGTGCAGAATAGACAAGGACTAAGTTTAAATGAGACAAATTCTTTCATAGATTTGTCTCCAGGTGAGACATCGGGAACAATGGCTCAACAACCGAGCATGAGTTTAGGACATGGGCGAGGAGCAGGTGCACAAACTAGCGGAGTATCTTTGAAAGGTTTGACTGCACAGGTAATAACAGGCTGGTTGGAGGACTTAAATAGTTCAAAACAACCACAACAACCACAGAGGAAATAAAAGGAAGAAGAGATGATAAACATAGCAAGGTTAAATATGGAAGGGAGTGAACTCCTAGAGGGAACAATGGGAGTGAACATACTTGAGTCTTCTACTGAAGGGCAATTGAGATACCTGTGTAAGGTCATTAGGAAAGGAGCAAACAGGGTTTATCAACAGTTGCAAGACGTTGTCGATGAAGACAATATTGATTTAACAAAAATAAAAACATTGAAAAGGAGTTATCGACTGAGTTTAGAGGAAATAGATTTTGTTTACAGGAGATCTGCAGGGATGAGAACACATCTCAAAGAATTACTTTAGAAGGTGCAGATCTGGAGGGCATTAGATAAACGGAAGAGTAAATGGGACAGAAAAAGAGAATGACATAAGAAAGATGATGGGACAGTAGATGCAGTAAAAATGATACCAATGAGAGAAACACCTGGAGGGTATTTTATTCATGTACCTTGGAGTAGAAGCGACATCATAAGTTTTACAAATGATTATCCGAGACTCAGAGAAGCCAATGGAGTGGTATCAGCAGGCAGATAGGTTTGTAAAACTTTCAAAATGTCTTTGGGAGGACTTGAACACTCTCTTTGACATTGTGGTTCCAGCAGATTTGTGGGTTGAGTGCAAAAGAAGTGTTGATTGGCTGACGAGTGAGCCGCAGAGAGATTTGAAGAGTGGTGCGCCGTCACCTAAAGTAATGAAATATTACTATAAGTTCATTGAATTTCTGAAAACGAGAGTTTCGCCGAAAAGTGTTGATTGGCAACGCAGTAACAGAACAACACAAGAAGGGAAAGAGTCAATTTATGCGTACTATGAGAGGTTGTTGAAGGCATTCAATCAGTTTATTGGTGCAGAGACAATTGAAAAAGAAAACATGAATCATTTGGTGTTCAGGTTTGTCAACGGGTTTAAACCAGAGGTGAGTCAAATGATTAAGAATCACTTGTTGGCAAGCAAAGTCGATTGATGAGGTCCTGCAATATGCTAAATATTGCAGTGACAAATTTGAGTTGAAACAGAAGAAGCTGAAAGAAAAGGCGATGGTAATGCAGATTAAGGCAGCGCAGACAGGAATGCAGGGCAATTTACAGCAGTTGCCACAGGGAAATGGATTGTTTCCAAGCCAAAGTCATGGTAGAGGAAGAGGAATGATGATTCCAGTGGTGAATAGAAATGTCGACTTGAGCACAGTGGTAATGCAGGATGAACAGCAGCGGCAAAAGGTATTACCTTGCTACATTTGCGGTTTGCTGGGACATTGGAAAAGACAGTGCCTGATGTTGAATCAGGGAGGAGGAATGGTTCAGCAAGCAAATGGTGCCTATTCATTTCGAGGCATGAGAGGACCTAGGATGGGAGGTTATAATATAAAGTTTCAAACTAATATGAACTGCCTTTAGAGCCAGTGCAACAACTGCAAAATGTGCAACCTCAAATACAGCAAGTACAAATGCCACAAATACAACAAATGCAGCCGCAGGTGCAGATGGTGCCTGTACAGCAAATACAATTACCAAAACAGGTTCAATTAATACAGAGTCCAATGGAGCAGCAGCAGGTTATGTTTTCACAGGTGGTCACAAAATAGTGTAAAACAAAGGTATAAACACAGTCGAACAATTTCCCTTACAGAGTGAGAGTGAAATAAATGCTGAATGGCCGTTGAGTAGTTCAGATGAGGAGGAATTCATGATGGGTGAATCATTAGATGTCGATCAGAGAGGTCCTTATGTGCAAGGTGAAGTACATGGCCATGAAGTTCGTTTTTTGGTTGACACAGGGGCAACACGCTCGACAATTAGGAGTGTTGAGGTACCAGACGTACCTGTTTCTGAGAGGACAATACAGATAGTAGGGGTTGCAAACAAATAGTTGGTTAATGCCCTTACAGAACCAGTTCTTGTGAAGATTGGAAATTTCAGAGACTACCATAATTTTGATGTTTGTGATTCCAGTCCAGTATCACTGTTTGGAAGACATTTGCTGTGCAAAATAAATTGTTCAATCATGTGCTCCAAAAAGGGAATTACCATGGAGACTATTAGCATTGATGGAGCGGAGTTGCCACTTGATGAGGGAAAAAGAATGAGAGGTTGTGAACTAGCTTTGTTGAATGTGGAAGAAGACCAAGTAGTAAATTAAAATGAGACACATGAGGAACATGATCTGGAATACTTAGTGGGTTTCTTTCCAGTGTTTGAAAAGAAGGATTTGCCGAGTGATCTGCAGGACAGGGTTAAACCAAAGGTTTGGGATTTGACAGGAAAGGACATTGGTTTGATCAAGGGAGTTGAAGGAGTCAGAGTGACAGTGAAAGAGAATGTGGTGTTTCCACAACAGCTCAATACCTGATGACAAATGAAATCATTGAAGTGATAAAACCACTGATAGAGCAGTTTTTGGAACAGGGAGTTTTAAAAGAGGTGATGAGCAGGCCATGTAATTCACAGATCATGGGTCTGAAGAAGCCGAATTGGAAAATACTTTTGGTTCATGACTTGAGGAAAATAAATGACATTGTGGTGAAATGTTGTCCAGTGGTACCTAATCCAGCGGTGATAATGTTTCAGATTCCATGTGATGCAGAATGGTTTACAGTCATTGATTTGTGGCAAGCATTTTTCTCAGTGCCTCTTCATGAAGAGAGCAGATTTATCTTTTATTTCAAATTCCTGACTAGAGTCTACTGTTGGTTCATGATTCCTCAGGGGGTTTCAGAGTCGCCATAAATTTTCAATCAGATTTTGAAAAATATTTTGTAGACGCTGGTGATGCCTTACAAGTCTACCTTAGTGCAGTACATTGATGACTTATTGATTGTGTCAAAGACAAAGGAAGGCTGTAGGGAAGATACGATTACATTGTTGATTTCCTGGGAGACAATGATCATAAGGTTTCTCCAGCTAAGTTGCAATACTGTCAGCTAGAGGTGACGTATTTAAGATATTTGATTGAGAAAGGGTCAAGGAGAATTTCCAGAGAGAAAGTAGCGGCAATAATGAAAATAAAAATGCTGAGTTGCCAAAAGGAGTTGAAAATGTTTTTGGGAATGGTGGGTTGTTGTGGTCAGTGAATCCCATATTTTTCAGCAGTTTCAAAGCCATTGCAAAGCTTGACACATAAGGATGTTTCAGATCCAATAATGATGAATGAGGAGTGTGTGAAAGCTTTTGTTGAGCTGAGAGAAAGTTTGTGTCAAGCACCAGCTTTAGGTATGCCTGACTACACAAAACCTTTCCTATTGTTTTGTCACGAGATAGATGGATGTTCTTTGTCTGTCGTAACACAAAAACATGGTGGTGTTAATCGCCCAGTAGCATATTTTTTAGCTACTTTAGATAATGTTGCAGCAGCCCTACCTGGATGTCTGCGAGCTGTCGCAGCTGTGGAACAGAGTATAACTCAAAGTGAAAATGTTATGATGAGTTATCCTCTGATAGTAATGGTATCTCATTCAATTGAAATTTTACTGACCAGATCAAAGACACAATATTTGACAAATGCCATATTAACGCGTTATGAAATAGTTATTCTTGGGGCACCAAGGGCCATATTTATACTTTTTGACACAAAACTGCGCTAACGCAGTTTTGCGTCAAAAAAATTAGCGCCGGCTAACGCCATTCTGAAGCACCATGCGGGCGCCGTATTTAATCAATGACGTTAGCCGGCGTTAGCCGGCGGCGCTGCCTGGTGTGCATGAAAAAAAACTACGTACACCAGGCAGCGCCAGCGTAGGGGGATATGGAGCTTGGGCGCCAAAAAATGGGGCAAGTCAGGCTGAGGCAAATTTTTCGCCTCAACCCGATTTGCGCCATTTTTTTCGACTCCCAACCCCCATAGAAATGACTCCTGTCTTAGCAAAGACAGGAGTCATGCCCCCTTGCCCAATGGCCATGCCCAGGGGACTTCTGTCCCCTGGGCATAGTGGCATGTAGGGGGGCACAAATCAGGCCCCCCTATGCCACAAAAAAAATTTAAAAAAATACTTACCGGAACTTACCTTAATGTCCCTGGGATGGGTCCCTCCAGCCTTGGGTGTCCTCCTGGGGTGGGCAAGGGTGACAGGGGGTGTCCCTGGGGGCATGGGAGGGCACCTCTGGGCTCCTTCCGAGCCCACAGGTCCCTTAACGCCAGCCTTGTCCAGGCGCTAAAAAACTGCGCAAAAGCGGCCGTATGTCATTTTTTTGGACCCGCCCACTCCCGGGCGTGAATTTTGCCCGGGAGTGTAAATACGGCGCACATGCCTCGGAGTCAATTTTTTAGACGGGAACGCCTACCTTACATATCATTAACGCAAAGTAGGTGTCCACGCTAAAAAATGACGCAAACTCCATGGACTTTGGCGCTAGACGCGTCTAACGCCAAAGTATAAATATGGAGTTAGTTTTGTGTCGGAATTGCGTCAAAAAGTATGGATTTGGAATTGTGCATTATTTCGGGCAAATTTGGTCACAAAGAGGGTTCCTGACTTCTTCAGGATCACCTGCAAGAAATGGGGAAAGAATACATGACTTACTGCAAACAGTGCAGAAACCTGAGAAAATTGCCATGGTCAAATGCAATGCACACCAGAGAGGACAAGATTATGTAACATTGGGAAATGCTTATGCAGACCAGGTTGCAAAATTTTGTGCACTAAATGGAATATCATTCAAAGGAAACTGGGAATTGATGTCTGAAAATGAAGAGACTTATGCAAACTTTACTGTGCAAATAGTGGAGACACTAGGGGCCAGATGTAGCAAAGAGATTGAGAGTCGCAAACGGCGAAAATCGCCGTTTGCGAGGCGCAAATGCCTCTTTGCTATGTAGAAATGCATTTTACGAGTCGGATCCGACTCGCAAAATGCATTTCCGACTCGCAAATAGGAAGGGGTGTTCCCTTCCTATTTGCGACTCGCAATGCTATGCAATTCCGTTTGCGACCGCGAACGTGGTCGCAAATGGAATCGCAGTTACCATCCACTTGAAGTGGATGGTAACCCAGTCGCAAACGGGAAGGGGTCCCCATGGGACCCCTTCCCCTTTGTGACTGGACCCAAAAATATTTTTTCAGAGCAGGCAGTGGTCCAAGGGACCACTACCTGCCCTGAAAAAATCCGAAACAAAAGGTTTCGTTTTTTTTTCAAAGTGCAGCTCGTTTTCCTTTAAGGAAAACGGGTTGCACTTTAAAAAAAAAAAAATGCTTTATTAAAAAGCAGTCACGGACATGGTGGTCTGCTGTCTCCAGCAGGCCACCATCCCCGTGAGTGCCCCTACTCGCAATGGGGTCGCAAATTGCGACCCACCTCATTAATATTAATGAGGTGGGTCTTTGCGACCCCATTGCGAGTTGCAGAAGGTGTCTGAGACACCTTTCTGCATTCCATATTGCGACTTGCAATTTGCGAGTCGAAGGGACTCGCAAATTGCAAGTCGCAATTTGGAATCTTCCTGCATCTGGCCCTAGATGAATTGAAAGCGCTACAGAACAATGTTCCAGGTGAAGAAATGAGGGATTGGATTAAAAATAAATGCATACAAAGGGAGGATGAGATTTGTGTGACCATGGAAGGAAAGGTAGTCTTGCCAAATAGTCTACTGACTCAAATGGCTAGATACTACCATGGCCAAATACACATTGGAAGGGATGCAATGATTAGAAGTTTCAAACAGTACTGGTACAATCCAAAATTCAGACAAGTGGCGGAGCTTGTGTGCCATAGGTGCATAATTTCGCAGCAGATGAATGTCGGCAAAGGAACAATTGTCAACATGGGGCATATAGGGATAGCAGGAGGTCCATTTAGGAGAATGCAGATGGATTTCATTGAGATGCCTGCATGTGCTGGTTTGAAATATGTGTTGGTGATTGTGTGAATTTTCAGTCATTGGATTGAGGCTTACCCAACACGAAGGAATGACAGTCTGACTGTGGCTAAGTTGCTTTTGCGAGAACTAATTCCATGTTTTGGTTTTCCGGTCTCGATTGAATCAGATAGGGGTACACATTTCAATAATGAGGTGATAAAATTGCTTTTCTCCACATTAAACATTCAGCAAAGACTACATTGTAGTTATCTCCCAGAAGCTTCAGGTTTAGCAGAACAAATGAATGGAACACTAAAATCACAATTGGCAAAAGTGTGTGCATCAACAAATCTAAAATGGCCAGATGCTCTACCTTTAGTGCTAATGTCAATGAGAAGTACACCTGACAAAAAGACTGGGTTATCTCCACATGAAATACTGATGGGGAGGGCAATAAGATTACCAGCAATACCTGCAAACGCACTTGTGAATATTTCAGATGACATGGTGCTAGATTATTGCAAAAGCCTGGCTGATGTAGTTTGGTCTTTTTCTCATCAGGTGGAAGTTCTAACAGCCCAGCAAATACAAGGTCAAGGACATAGTCTGAGAGCGGGAGACTGGGTGCTCATAAGGAAACACGTGCAAAAGTCTTGCCTTCTACCGCGTTGAAAGGGCCCATATCAAATTGTGCTCACAACGACAACTGCAATAAAGTGTGCTGTTTTTCCGAACTTGGTGCATGCAAGCCATATGAGAAAAGTGCATGATCCAACAGAGAAAGAAGAAGAGCTGTTGAGAATGCCAACAGTTGCCAATACTGTAAACCAAGGAGAGAATAGTGAGCAAAACAACAAAATTGACAGAGATGTACCTACTCCTATAGCAGATGAAAGGGAACAAAATGTAAAAGGAGTAGAAGAATCAGTCCAGGACGAAGGAAGAGAGACTGATTTTGATCAGAGGAGGGTGTCCTTGAAGGAGAACAAAGAAGTGGAAACCACAGAAGAAAGATGTGCTCAGAGGAGGGAAAACTCAGTAGCAGGTCGTTTGTTTAACCAAACCGAAGACCAGACAGATCCCGTTGGGAAAGGAATCGAGAATAGTCCCGCCCATGTGGATTATACTCTTCCAGAACCAATTGCAGTAACATCTAAAGAGAAGGGTCTAAAGGCAAGTGAAGACTCAATATTGAGAAGATTATTGACAAAGGGAACATTGAAAGGAGACAATTGGCCAGAGAAAACTGAAGAAAAGGGAAAAGCTGATGTGATACCATCAATACCAGAGGAGAAAGAGTTGCCTGGTGAAGAACAAACGAGTAGAGAAAATAGTGAAAGTGGAAGACGACTGAAAAGGAAAAGTTGTGAGTAAGAGATATGCTGGGCTTGAGTGGCCATATTTGAATTTGAGGGATTGGCAAGAAAAATATTTGAGCTATTGTTTTGACAGAGACTTAGAAAATTCTGATTTTCGAACGTGAAAAGAATACATAAAAGAGACATTGGGTTCAAGATAATTGAGAAAATGGAGTACTAAACTCATGCTGAAAAGACAAATATTGAAAATTACTGGAAAAGACGAATGAAAAACTGAACTTAGACAAGCTGCTATGCCAAATTTGACAAAGGATCTGTCCAAGAGTGAATGAATTCATTGAAACAAAAATTAATAAATAAACAAAATTTAGGAGGGTTTGTTTGAGATTTTTGATAATTTTCTGAGATTTTGATAATTTGTGATTTTTTTTTTCTTCATTCCTAAAATAGAAAATGAGTAACTCACACAACCAAAACTGTAGGATTAGTTGTTGTAAAGTGCTTGGAATTTGATTGGCAGTAATGAGTGTATTGATATGTTTATTGTTGTTTGTGGGAGTGTCTGTTTATGAGATTAATGGAGTAAATCAGACTGTGGAAATAAATTCTTTAGAGAAATCATTGACTAAAGAGAATTTGAGAATAGATGTAAAATATTTGCATGGGGAAAAGAGCTTTCTTCCAAGTTTTCTATTGCTTATTGCATGAGCATGTTGAGGTGATGGATGCGACTGATTGTTATGTATGTACGCAGATTCCAGCTTCAGCAGAAGGAGGAACTACGTATCATAGTCTACCTGTGACTTACGCTATAAGTTGTAGTCTTCTGCTTACACGCTTCAATAATCAAGAGTATATTCAATACTTTTATTCAAATTATGACATGGTATTGTCATTTGTACCTGCCATAGGATATTTCAATAAAATAGCCAAAGAAAATAACATAGTGATTATGAGAGATTTCTTTGAGCCAACTCTAACCTTTGGAACTGGCTTTGCCCACAGTAATAATTTGACGTGTTTACTAACGCCAGTAGAAAAGAAATGTCTAGATAATACATATGCTAGAAGGAGAGAAATCAAGGCAAAAATGGATAAGAGAATAATAATGAGAAAGCCTGGAATAGATTATGTTTACATTGACATTACTAAGCAGGGTAAACTAATCATAGATGCTGAGCATGTAGGGAAACTTTGGGGCATATTTATACTCCGTTTGCGCCGAATGTGCGTCAAACATTTTGACGCACTTTCAGCGCAAACGTTGCCCCATATTTAAACCCTGACGCCCGATCCGGCGCACCAGGAAAATGGCGCTATGTGCGCCAGTTTTTGGAAGCGGCACCCCGCCCTGCGTTAATGACATGCAGGGTAGGCGTTCCCGTCCAAAAACAGACGCACATAGCGGTGCGTGGTATTTATGCTTCAGGGCAAAAATCACTCTCGCGCGGCAGGCGGCGCAAAAAAATGGCGCAAAGCACGAATATCGTGAAATTTTAACGCCTGGGTCAGGGCAGGCGTTAAAATGGGGCAAACACACCTGTACTTAATCAGAACACACAGAACAAACAACAGAGCAGCAGAGCAGCAGAGCAGCAACAGGGAGACATGGAGGTGATTTTTCTTCAGCGTGCACGTAGACGCAGAGCCCTGCAGCAACAACAGCAGCCACAACAACAACAGCAGGGACCCCAAAGACAGCGCAGAAGGCAGGAGAGGATATTCCGCCCAAGAACAACCCTGCATGGCCTCAGGGAACGAGACATCATCCAGAGGTACCGGTTGAACTGGCAGGCCATTCAGCAGCTGCTGAGAAATATTGAACAGCAATTGGCCCCCACTTTAGTGACTCCACGCACTATCCCAACAGAAACAAAGCTGCTTGCCGTACTTCACATGCTGGCAAGTGGCTCCTTTCAGACAACTGGTGCCCTGGTTGGTGGAATCTCACAACCATCTTTCTCCGCATTCCTGCCTAAAGTACTGGATGCCATCATTGGACTGGCACCCCGCCACATCTGCTTCCCTAACACAGTGCAGAAGCAGCAGGAAACTAAACAGGGGTTCTACGCCATCAGTGGCTTTCCGCACGTCCTTGGTGCAATCGACTGCACACACATACGCCTTGTGCCACCTGCTGCGAGTGAACACCTCTACCGCAACAGGAAGCACACACATTCCATCAACGTGCAGGCCATAGTCGATCACCAAGGACTGATCAGCAACATTGTGGCTAAATATCCTGGGAGTGTACAGGACGCATTCATCTTCCGTCACAGCACCATCAACCAACACTTCCAGGATGGTGGTATGGCAATGGACTACTTGTTGGTAAGGACAAAAATCTACTTATATACTCACTGCACAGAAACCCTCTAGGATAAACAACCCATACACCACAATAGCAACACCTAGACAGGAACACACTGAGGTACTCACATCACTAGCCCTGTTTCACAAGTCACCATTGAACCTCTCACACATTGGAATTTACTCTACAGCTTAGTGTGAAGACATTCATGACTGTGGTTGCCTAAATGTCACCTTGCAAATTGGAAGTCTCACAATAACCTGTACACTAATACAATGCATAAGTTTTAAGGGATGGGATGGCCTGGGTATGTTCAATTGAACGTTTCTAATACACTTTCATGTTTCTACTCTGCATGGAACTATCATCACACCCCCAGTGAGGACACACGGACACCTGTGTCACAAGTCACAATGCAAGGGAGTGCACACTGTACTTGAGAAACCGATACATCCTGCTGACAAACAGTTAGCCAACAAACACTTGCTCAGCCAAGGAAAAAAAACAATGCCAAAGTTTCCACCAACAACCATAGGTTGTCACATTAGTACACAAAATAGTCACAGACAACACAACACAACTACTTCCATCAAAGATACGTACAACAGTGCCTCCTACATCTAATTGATACCATTCTGTGTTTCTCTTTCAGCTGATCAGGGGTATGGCATCCAGCCTAGGATAATGACACCATATGGGAACCCAAATACTGCTGCTGAGCGGGCATACAATGACGCCCACAAGAGGACACGCAGCATTGTGGGGCGGACCTTTGGGATCCTAAAGTCAAGGTTCCGCTGCCTTGACATCACTGGCGGAAGCCTACTATACTCCCCAGAGATGGTCTGTAAGATCATACTCACTTGTGCCATATTACACAATATTTGTGTAAAAAGGAACATTCCCCTCCTTGAACCGGACCCAGACATGCCTGAGGATGATGATGAGGAGGATGCTGGCCTGTAACAGGAGGGGGAACAACCTAACACGGCAGCAGGAGTGCGTAGGCGCCAACAGCTTGTGAACAATTTTTTTACTTCAGTTATTATAATCACTTGTATTCCACACTTGTAAATAAACACAGATAACAAACACCACATCATGCTTTAGCCTATTCATTTCTGACCACCTTTAGTTTGAAATAGCTGAAGATGAATGTCGTCTCATTGATCAAGAATGCCATTAAAATTCATCACACCAAAAATAAACATCACAACTGTATGCACAGAGGGTAGGATGTGACATGATACATTACCATACACAGAGCCCAACAAGAGTACAAATGTGACAATTACACATGCCGGATCCAAACAACTGAAACAGTCTCTCATCCAGCCCAAAATTGGAGATCATTTGAAAGTCACATTACACGTGTTCAGAGACTGGGTGGGACCATCCATGTGTATGTGACCATGTCATCAATGGCTTCTCTCAAGTGTGTGATATGAGCAATACACAATAGCTACAACATCAGCTGTCACTAACTCAGGAGGAGACCTTAAAGTTACAGTGACAACATACACCCAGACAGGTGATAGTGGATCCACATTCCCACACACATGTACACATATGTCATACAATCAATCTAATATTTGAAAGTAGACCATCACAGTTGTGTCCCAGTCTGAACCTAGCAGGAAGATTGTAACATGACACTAAACCAGTTTATGCAGAAAGGGACACAGACAACCAAAATATTCTTCTCATTATCACATCGGGAACGCTGAGAGTCTTGCAAACATAGTCATAGGAAAATGGTATGCAAGTTTGCTCCAATTCATCATTACTGCAAACGTCAAATGGGCTAATGAGATCAATGAATGGTCAACAGTCATTCATACCATATGGCCTTACATTAGCCCGCTGCTGCAGGTTTGCCATGATATAATAAATATACTCCATGGATACAGTAGCTATTCTGGATGGTCAAATCCTAGGGTGCTGGGGCCCTAAGTCCACCTCTACCGCCCCCAAAACATACAAGAATCATGTACTTGTGAACTAAACACATGCATAAGGCACATGTGTGGCCTCCATGTCACAAATCCAACACAAATCTGAAACACAAAATCATAATGGGACATGCTCAGCCCCATAAAAACTGAAAGTGACTCTCCCACTCCCTGTTAGGACTACAGATAAAAGCATCACCATCATAAATGTGGACACATTTTGGAGACGGAATACATAATGGTATCCCATCCCTCATTTCAAAATAGCCATCAGCAATTACACCAAATATGTTGTCAAATATGGTCAATACATTAGTTAACGTATCCCAAACATTACAGTGTGAATGCCTTCTATACATAAAACAACGGACATGTGTCATATACAAACACATATGTGTATCACATCGCACCGTTTGACCATGACAAATCCCCTTTCCAAAGCTAAAAACATGAAGACATAAGGAAAAATTTGCTCCATATTCTACGCATACAGCATGGCCGTCATAATTTGTTCACGTACATGTGTGCACACAATGCAGAGTCAAATACAAATATATCCAAAAGTGTCGCCTTCAAAGTATAATTTACATCCACAATATTTTTGACTCTGCATCATGTGCACTACTGTACGTGTAAAAAAAATGACGCCCATGCTGTATGCGTGGTAAAATTAACGCTACATGGACAATATGTTGGTCATCTCATGTACATTATAAAATATTAATATTCATATCATATTTTTTCACTCCGCATCATGTGCACTACTGTACGTGTAACAAAAATGACGCCCATGCTGTATGCGTGGTAAAATTGACGCTACATGGACAATATGTTGGTCATCTCATGTACATTATAAAATATTAATATTCATATCATATTTTTTCACTCCGCATCATGTGCACTACTGTACATGTAAAATAAATTACGCCCATGCTGTATGCGTAGTAAAATTGACGCTACATGGACAATATGTTGGTCATCTGATGTACATTATAAAATATTAATATTCATATCATATTTTTTCACTCCGCATCATGTGCACTACTGTACGTGTAAAAAAAATTACGCCCATGCTGCATGCGTGGTAAAATTGACGCTACATGGACAATATGTTGGTCATCTCATGTACATTATAAAATATTAATATTCATATCATATTTTTTCACTCCGCATCATGAGCACTACTGTACGTGTAAAAAAAATGACGCCCATGCTGTATGCGTGGTAAAATTGACGCTACATGAACAATATGTTGGTCATCTCATGTACATTATAAAATATTAATAATCATCTCATATTTTTTCACTCCGCATCATGTGCACTGTAATGCGTCAAAAAAAAATGACGCACAACTGTGTATGCGTGAAAATATGACGCAAAACGGGAAAATAAAAACGGCGGCCATTTTCTGCAGGAAGTGATGTAATAGGATATCCTGTTTACAAAATCTGTACTGGGAGTTAACTTTCACTTTCACTTTGCAGTCTCAGATTTATCTAGACTGTGTGGTTGTGTGAAAGGTGTTGTCCTGTGTTTTACTGCTTTTGTGTCCTGTGTGCCTTGTATTTTGTCTTAGTGTCAATCTATTATTGTTGTATAACATTGTCTCAGTCTGTTTAGTGTTATTTTGTCTATACCTGTGATAGTTTGTATTGTCAGTGGGAGTCTGTTGTGGGTAGCATAGTTTGGGGGGTTAGTTGGGCTATTTTACTCCTTCTTCTTTTTCTTTCACACCTCTACCTTTCCCCATTTCCCACTTTTACTTTCATATTTATTTTGTCCAGCATTAGTCCTCTCAATATGTCAGGTAGGCCTCGCCTGTCCAGGATGGGTGAAGACGAATTGGGGGGGTTCCTATGGCTAGTAAGCCATTTCCTCCCACTAATGCTGGAAGCTGGGGGCCGTGTGATACAGGGGTATCACACGGAGGCGAGGAAAATCCGGTGGGAGAAGGTGCGCCATCACCTGGTCCGGGTCTACGGGAGTCTGAGAAATGTACACCAACTCAAGCACCGCTGGGCAGATCTGATCACCAGGGAACAGGACCTGCTGGACCACCTGGGACTCCGGATTGGTGGCCATGTTGCTGAGTAAAAATCTATTAAATGGGAATGATAGAAATCTGTGTGTGAACATGTGATGATTGTTAGCCAATCTGCAAATTAAGTAGCTGACTGTGTGTAATGCTAGGGAAACCTAGGCCCATGGTTATACACATAAATCCCCATATTTTGCAACACATGTACACACAATAACAGCATTAAAATCCAACATCTATTTGTATTTTGCTAAGTCGCCCCCTCTCTGCGTCACAAAATGTTGCAAATAGTGCGCTACCAAGGTATACATATGTGTCCTAATGTGTATTTGTTGCAGAATGTGTATGAAGACCTATGCTACCAGTCCGATGGCTCATTTTTGCAACACATACCAGATGCCTGTAGCTGCATGTAATGTAGTGTTGCATTTGTGTCAGAAAAGCAACACGTGAACTGCTCTATTTGTACTCCACTGGTCATAATGGCCAGTGAGTACGTCATGTAGAAACAACATACCTACATATGCAGACGCCATAGCTAGACAGAAAATTGGAAACACATGATGATGCTATACATGTGTGTTGCCTTCACGTCACATGAAGTTAGTCATGTTGTTCACACATATATCACATGTGTGTCTGGTTGCTGTGTGTTGAACCTGTCCACATAGCCTGTTTGATTGTGAGTGGTCATGCAGTCCTCATGGAACCAGTTTTGGAATGTCTCTCTGGGATGCACATGCTGAGATGTATGGTTAACATTATTGTTGGGGCATACTAATGGAGTATTAACTTGGACGACACATGACTGTCCTGGCCACTGCATGAGTGTAGTAGGGTGTGACACTGGAGCAGGAGACTCATCCAATGATAATGTTGAATACAAAGTCATCCATGCAGGATGAGCATGTGTGAAAGTCTATCATTACCATGTCATATTCACACAGTGTCATTGTAACAGAAATTATTTGTCCGTTCACCCAGTCTGAGTATAATCTTTGTTTCATGCTTTACAGGTGGACCAGCCCCGTACACCGTGGGAGAGGTGGCCCATTTTGACGACCCCGATACCTACAGTGAGTGTCGCCTGAGTGCTATTTACATTGTTTAGTAATGAAGCATGATGGATTACTGTGTGTTCAAGAGAATTCATGATTTGATGTGCTGGCCGTTCATTGGCTTTGTTGTTTTAGTGTGATATCAAGGCCCGTATTTAGGGGCATATTTATACTCTGTTTGTGCCGAATTTGCGTCGTTTTTTTTTACGCAAATTCGGCGCAAAACTAACACCATATTTATACTTTGGCGTTAGACGCGTCTAGCGCCAAACTATGAGGAAAGAGCGTCATTTTTTTGCGTGAACGCCTTCCTTGCGTTAATGAGATGCAAGGTAGGCGTTCCCGTCTAAAAAAAATTACTGCGACGCAAATGCGTCGTATTTCTACTCCCGGGCAAAAATCACGCCCGGGAGTGGGGGGGGCAAAAAACCCTGCATTTGCGCCGGATTTTAGCGCCTGGGTCAGGGCAGGCGTTAAGGGACCTGTGGGCTCAAAATGAGCCCACAGCTGCCCTCCCATGCCCCCAGGGACCCCCCCTGACACCCTTGCCCACCCCAGGAGGACACCCAAGGATGGAGGGACCCATCCCAGGGACATTTAGGTAAGTTCAGGTAAGTATAATTTTTAGAATGGCGTTAGCCGGCGCAAAACTTTTTGACGCTAAACTGCGTTAGCGCAGTTTAGCGTCAAAAGTATAAATACGGGCCTTATACTTTTTGAAGCTAAATTGCGCTAACGCAGTTTAGCGTCAAAAAGTTTTGCGCCGGCTAACGCCATTCTGAAGCGCCATGCGGGCGCCGTATTTATTGAATGGCGTTAGCCGGCGCTAGCAGACCGGCGCTGCCTGGTGTGCGTGGAAAAAACCACGTACACCAGGCGGCGCCGGAGTTGGGGAAAATGGCGTTAGGGCGTCTTAAAATGGTGCAAGTCAGGTTGACGCCAAAAAATCGCCTCCACCCGATTAGCACCATTTTTAACAACGCCCAGACGCCATTTACATGACTCCTGTCTTAGTAAAGACAGGAGTCATGCCCCCTTGCCCAATGGCCATGCCCAGGGGACTTATGTCCCCTGGGCATGGTCATTGGGCATTGAGGCATGTAGGGGGGCACAAATCAGGCCCCCCTATGCCAAAAAAAAATATAAAAAAAATAAAAAATTATACTTACCTGAACTTACCTGAATGTCCCTGGGATGGGTCCCTCCATCCTTGGGTGTCCTCCTGGGGTGGGCAAGTGTGGCAGGGGGGGTCCCTGGGGGCATGGGAGGGCAGCTGTGGGCTCATTTTTAGCCCACAGGTCCCTTAACGCCTGCCCTGACCCAGGCGCTAAAATCCGGCGCAAATGCGGGGTTTTTTGCCCCGCCCACTCCCGGGCGTGATTTTTGCCCAGGAGTATAAATACGACGCATTTGCGTCGCAGTCATTTTTTTAGACGGGAACGCCTACCTTGCATCTCATTAACGCAAGGAAGGCGTTCACGCAAAAAAATTACGCTCTTTCCTCATACTTTGGCGCTAGACGCGTCTAACGCCAAAGTATAAATATGGCGATAGTTTTGAGCCGAATTTGCATCGAAAAAAACGACGCAAATTCGGCGCAAACGGAGTATAAATATGCCCCCAAATTTGAATAATGTTTCTGTAAAGCAATACCTAGTCATCTCTCAGATTGAGGGGTTGTAGCCCATTCAATTGGGGCGGCAATTGGGAATGGTATGACTCATTTGGAATACACTGGTCAATGTTAGACTTGGTCAGGGACTTGCCATCAACTGAGTCTGCATATCAGACTGACAGTATCCCAGATAGCTTAGGCACATGGCTTTGATGACAAGTGTTTCTTCCTAGTTGAGGATGGACTGTGTACACTGTAGGTCGGATCTTCCAGGGCCATGTACTTCCACAAGGTGAACTCGAAGTGTATGTGACTTGAGTGCAATGGCCTAGGTGTTCAGTTGAATCATGTGAATGGGTGTTCTACCTCCTCTGTGTGTGTTGTTAAACATGCCTCACTAATAGTATGTTATGTTGGGCTAAGTCATATCATTTTGACATGTGTGGACCTGGGATGTGACAAGGTTGGGCTGACTACAACGTGTTGCTAGCCCTTCATAGTTGTTGTGTGTGAAGGCACATACTTGTTGAACTTTCTGTACACTCCTGGGTGTGCATTGAACATGGGATTGTTGGTTGTTCTTCCCACACCACCCACAAAGACTGGGATGTTACTGTGAAACAGGGTACCTAGGACTGTAGCAACCAGTATGTTACACGTACTTAGCACCTTTTGTGACTTGAGTTAGTACCTAGGGCCAGAGTGAGAAAAATGTCTACACGTTGCAAATGGCATAAATATATGTTTGTGATTTGCAAACGTCTGTTTCCTATTCCAAAATGTATTTGGTGGTCATGTACATATTAGGAAAATGCTTTTCAAAATGGAAATGATAAAGGGGTTTACCAGGCCTACTTGCAAATCACAGTGGTAGGCAATCCCATTTGCAACCGAGTACGTGGTTGCAAAGTGAGTAGCTGTTATCATCCACTTGAAGTGGATGGTAACCAACTTGCTGACTGGAAGGGGTCCTCATTGTAAACCTTCACCTTTGTGAGTGGACCAAAATAATCCTGCACAAAACAGCCAGTGGTCTAAGGGACCAATAATTACCGTGAAAAATTCCTAGTTGAATTGTTGTGTTTTTAAACTAATTGCAGCTCATTTTCCTTTCAGGTAAACGGCCTACACTTGGGGAAAAATGACTTGCTTCATTTAAAAGCAGTCACGTCTATGGATTTCTGCTGGTCCCAGCAGGCCTCCATCCCCATGAGTGCCCATAGTCGCTACGGTGGGGCAACTTCGAACCCACATCATTGATGTTCATGAGGTGGGTTTTCGGGACCCCATAGCGACTCGCAGACGGTGTCAGAGACACCGTTCTGCTTTGCATAATTGCTAGTTGTTATTTCAAGATTCCTACATCTGACCCCTAGTGTGGACATATGATTCTGGGCCAGGGGTTCAATCTTAGCACACAACTAATTCCAAATGCCATTGAGTGAGGAGTGTGATTGTTATCACATAGAATGACATATGTAGTGAAGTCAGTATGCGGAAGAGCTGGTGCCATAATGTCTCATGCCTTAGGTATGATTTGGTTGAGTAGTTTAGGGTGATGTCATCCATCATGTAGAGACATGTATATGCTAGGTGTGATATGCCCTTAGGTATGCAGGATTCACATGTACTTCCTCTGAGCCTTTCCGTGAACTATGTTGTAACAATTGCTGCAAAAAATACATTTCTAGTAATGGACAAATGACCCATGGTGGTATTCAACCCACTGTAAATTCAATGCTCAATATTTCCCTTTTCTCTTCACAGCTGCAAACCTGAGTGCCGCAGAGCGCAACCATTTCGAGCGCCGTGCAATGAGGTACAGCCACATCCTGCAGGTGCAGTGTGGGTATCGGAGGATGGCCCGCAGATATAATTCCGATCGGGCCTCCGGGGCGTGGTATGCCACACCACAGGCTCCCCCAACGGTGCCACCAACAACCACCGCCACTACATCCACCAGGTCTGCCCAAGGGGACACAGCAACGGACCAGGCATCTTCATCCAGACCTGGACCCAGCCGTGTGTTGGGAGCAGGGCTGTCCCGTGGTCACTCCACTCCAGCAACAACCTCCACCGGCACCCAGACCAGCACTGACCCTCCTATTGACCCTGCAGACTTCCAGGCATTGTCCATACAATTGGACAGGTTGATCCGCAAGGTTGACAACCTTGCGGAGGACATGAATGAGGTGAAGAAGAAGGTGCGCTCCATCCGGCGCACACTACGGAGGGCAAAGCTGTAGTCATTTGCCCTCCTGAACTTTTACCCCTCCCCTCTCACCTCTTTCCTTTTTCATACTGTTAGTTGGGTTTGGGGGGTTAGTTATAGGATAAGTATAGGAAATTAGCTTAGTTAGTGATAGATAAGAGGGTGGGGGGGTCCTTGTTCTTTCTATCTAATATTTTTGTGTGGGTGGGTGGGTGGGGGTCAATGTTGGGATTCCTGTTTAATTAAAAAAAAAAAAAAAAAAGGAAAAAAATTGAAAAAAAAAAAAATTACAAAAAAATATATGTTTGTTTAGGATAGTATAGTATGTGTGTAGGTTAGTAAGTGTTGTCCTGCATGTGTCTTGTCTCTTAATGGTGGGTGGGGGGTTGATGTTTAGATCGTTTCGTTACATGTGTAGAGTAAGTTTAGCTTAGGTTATTCAGGGACAGTTGTGGGTTAGTAGTAGTCAGGTTAGATCAGTGTAGGTTTACCTTTCCCTTAGTTGCCTCTTTTATTACTACTTTGAAATAAAACATTTGTTAACCCTTTACCTGATGCGTTAGTTGCTACCTTTTCATAGCCTTGACATCAGTGTAGCAGAAAGTTTTAGTATGACATTTGTGTTCCATGCTCGCTATCCCCAGGCTAATGAGGTTTAACATGCCAGCTACCCGTGTGCTAACTTGGTAAGTATCCACCATGTGGGAGAGCCAACATTGGTAGTGTGCATTGATCATCAAGGTTTGGGGTTGGTATGTATCCTACTTCACAAAGAGTGCTTCCCGACTTGTTATTGTAGGTAAATAGATAGGTCGGACAGCATTGTGAAGTTCTGGGAGAGCTTTGTAGATGAGGATTTGTTCACACTCTTGTCTTGTTGCTGTCATTGCTGACCTACATCATGTGTGTACTGATTCAGCATGACTTTCCTTCATGGAAGTATACGCCGTAAGGGTGATTGATGCAGTGTAATTTGCTTATCATTCCTTTCATTTTACAGCATAATTTCCAATTTTAGTATCGCATGGTGCCTACATTTCTCAGCCACCATTAGTTGTCTAGAATAGCTGTAGATGGTGCATCATTCTGTCCAACACAGCATGATTGTGTGTGCTTAGTCCCTTCATCAGTTATTTTCCTCAGTATAGTGAAGCTATGATGCAATCCTGGCCACTGCACAGATGTTTCAGTATACATGAAATCAGGACAGTAGTATAGAGAATACGAAATTTCCTAGCTATCGTGAAGGAAAGTTTAAATTCTATTAAGGACACGGAGGCGAGGATTATGCATATCTTTCTTCACTTTTTATTAATCAGCAAGTTCAAAGTTAAACAAAAATGAACAGAAAAACTACAAGTTCCATGAAGCCGCCGCCATGGTAACCAGTATCCAATGAGGTTCCTCCTTTCACGCTGGTATAAATATCCTCAGCTGCGACACACTTCCTCGACTTCACTGCGGAAATCCTGTTCGAGTCAATTGGATGTAGTCTGGGAACCTATAAAAGACGGTGAAATTAGGGCCCAAACTGATAACTCAACATTGCATTCTAATGCCAATAAAGTATGAAATATACATATTTTACAAACTTGAATCATAATTACAATCCTAATGACTATCAACATCGTGTAAAGAAAAACTAGATACATGAGCAAAGATAAGGAATAATAAATAAATAAATAAATAAATAAGGATATAAAAGGTATACATGCAAATATACCACCTCCATACGAAGATATAAGAGTTCGGGTGGGCAGAAAACTCGAGAGTAGTATGTGGGTGGGATAATCCTCGCCTCCGTGTCCTTAATAGAATTGAAACTTTCCTTCACGATAGCTAGGAAATTTCGTATTCTATAGCAGGACCGGAGGCGAGGATTATGCAAGTTCAAAGCTTACCTACCACCAGAGAGGCTGCCTCATGAATTGGTTTAAAGTAAAAAATGGATTCAGAAGACCAATCCGCAGCATGCATGATGTCGTCCAATCTACCCCCCACTTGTATGGCCTTTGAGGCCATGGCTCCTCGTGTAGAATGGGCGCCAAAAACCTGAATATCGATATCTGCTTCAGACAGAATCCAACGGACCCATCTGGCAATGGAAGGAGAAGAAATCGCCTTAAACGTTTTTTTTTTTTTTTGTTTTTTTTTTATGGAAATCAATAATTGATTTTCACCTGGAGGTCTATGATTCACGGTTATTTCCTCATAGACCTTGAGACAATCTAACCACGCATAATTTTGGGAAATCAGGAAAAGCGGGATAGGATACCGACCTGGTATTATTCTTTGTTCTCCTGGAAATAGTAAACGTGACTCCTTCTGGAGTAAAGACACGAGCTGATACATCCAGAGCCCTGATATCTGACACACGTTGTCATGAAATGAGGCATAAAAGCATGGCTAATTTGGCAGACAACTCCTTCCGCGACAAATACTGATTATCCTGCCATGAGGCTAAAAGATTAAGGACTATGTTAACATCCCAGAGATTTGTATATCTGGGCTGTGGAGGTCTGGAGAGTCCAATACCCTTGATGAGTTTACATATCCAGGGATGTTCGCCGACCGGGAGGTTGTTCAGAGGGGGGTGACCCGCAGATATAGCTGAACGAAAAGAATTAATCGTACAATAAGCGAGACCAGATTCCGCTAATTCTGCAAGGAAATTTATGATGTCTGTAATACTGGCCCCCATGGGATCGCGGTGTTTGCCCACACACCAACGAGACCATCTGTTCCATGCTGAACTGTATCGTTTGCATGTCCCAGGGGCCCAGGCTTGCGCAATGAAGTTTTTAGCTTCCTGGGAAAGTCGGCCGTCTTGCCAACGATGCCTGAAATCTTCCAAGCTATGAGAGAGAGATGACCCTGAAGGACCAGGTGGAAGGCCTTCAGACGCTGTAGGGCTCTGTAGTAAAGGGGACCTGGAAAGATGGCCTGAATTGAGGAGGAAAACAGGCCGACCACTCTGGCTAATCGACGTAGAGAAATCCTGTCTCGCCAAAGGACTTTCCTCAGTACCTTCTTTATCTTGGATATCTTCGTCGTCGGAAGACTGAGGGATGCCGACCGAGAATCTATGAGAAAGCCTAGGAAGATTAACGATTGGGTCGGAGAGAGTTCCGATTTGTGTTGGTTGATTACAAACCCCAGATCCTGGAAAAGAGCAATAGTTGTGTTCATATTGGATAAAAGTTGAGACCTGGATTGATCCAATAAAAGGATGTCATCCAGGTAAATGATGAGCCGAATGCCCTGCAACCTCAGTGTTTCCACCACTGGTTTGAGGAGTTTGGTAAAGCACCACGGTGCCGACGAGAGACCGAACGGGAGAGTGATAAATTTGAATCCCTGATTGTTCCAGATGAATTGTAGGAATCTGCGATGAGGGGGAAAAATAGGGACGGTGAAGTATGCGTCCTTGAGATCTAGGCGCACCATCCAGTCCCCCTGAAGAAGGAGGTCGCGGAGCAAATGAACACCTTCCATTTTGAAATGCCTGTAAACAACCCATTCGTTGAATGCTCGAAGATTGATGACAGGCCGAAAACCCTTGTCCTCCTTCTCTACTAAGAAGATGTTGCTTACAAAACCCCTGGGGTGCCGGGAAGTTAAGGCTATGGCGCCCTTGTCCAGCAGATCCTGAACTTCTAAATCTATGAGGTGGCAGTCTGCTGCAGAAAACACTATCGGTGGTGGCAGTTTCCCTTGAATAGGGGTACCCCAGAATTCTATTTGAAACCCCGACACTGACTGTAGCACCCAAGCGTCTGATGTAATACGTCTCCAGTTGGTCTTGAAATACTGCAATCTCCCTCCGAAATTTCGAGGGGAAAAAGGGATAAGCCTTACCAGAGGGACCTCCTGGGGCATTAGCTGCCCCACGTGCGGTTCTGGAAGCTCTGCCTTTACCCCTTCCTCTGTTGGGGAAGAACGTTCCCTGTCGGCCATCACGCCAACCGTGGTTTCGGAAGGAACCGGGGCCTTGTTGGTAAGGACGTCCGGAAGAGCGACCCCTGCCTCGTCCGGCCCCGCCAAAAAACCGTACTGGGAAAAATCTTTTTAATAGATGACTGGGCTTTATCCAGAGCCGAAAAAGTAGCCACGAACTTACCCAATTCTTTTACGAAAGGGTCCCCAAATAAATTGCCTTGGGCAATAGCCCCTGCCTCCGAATTTGAAAGTTCCCCCAATTTGGGGTCAATTTTAATTAATAGAGACCTGGGTCTATATCCGGAGTAAAAGCGACCTTATCTGATAAAGATGGGCGTGGGCATTCGCCCGTAAACGAGCATGCACTTCCTTGTCCAAGGGTTGCCTAATTTTACTGGCGACAGATTCCGCAACCTTGAGGTCTGGGCGCTACTCAGAGGAACGTGGATGGTATATACCCTCCGGTTCAAACATATCTGAGTCCGAATCCCCAGGGTCAGAAGGATCCGGTAGGGTAGCATTAGGACGCAAAGGGCGACCTGAGGCATCGCCCAAAGAAGAGGAATCCTCGTCTGAACCACCCATGATGCCTTTAGGTGACCCTGAATTAGGGTTCCATAGATGGTGAAGCATGTCACCCATTACTCCGGGCAATCGACCCTCCCGGGAGGGTAAACGCGTATGCGCGCGCACTCTTGGAGTGTGATAAAAAATCGCTATCCTCCAGGTGCCCCGCGTCGCGCTTGCGCCTATTCCTGGGGGCCGAAAGGGTAGATGAATCACCCTCCGCTCCCGTCACGCCAAACATGCCCGTACCCTTAGACACCTGCTCTGTGAGTTTAGCTACGGTCTCCCTAAGAGGGGCCAGGGCGTGCGAAATCGCTTGCGAGAACAAAGCGTCCACCCCAGGGGGGATGGTACGGTGAGAGGTACCCTCACCTGGGGACATGTTGGCAAAAGGCTCATGCTCCTGAGAGGATTGCATGCTGAGGTTCAGACGAAGCGCAATAATGTGACAGAGAATTACACCCTATAAAAATATATAAAGGGTAATTCCCTACCCCCTCTGTCAAGAAGAACACAATTATAACAAAAATTACTTCCCCTCGGGGTATAACCGACCAACTGGTGTCACGGGGTAGGGAACAGCAAAAAACACCGAGGTGTTGCAAAATATGGAAGAAAATGGCTCCAAAACCGAGCGCCCAGTGTTCAGAACAGCCGAGCGCTAAAAACGCTTTAAACAAGCACCGCGCGCCCTCAGCCGGGTGCGACGCGTGTAAGCAAAGAAAATAAAGGCGCTCGAGCGGAACGTCTTGTTCCTAGCACCTTCGTAGCAACGCCCGTTGCTACAACAGGCCAAACATACAAAAATACAAAGTCGAAGCGCTCGAGCGGAACGGGTGTTCCGAGTCGAGCACTCCCGTAACAACCCTCGTTGCTACTACAGGCCAAAGGCAAGAACGCGCCAAACAAAGCAAACACAATGCTAAGAGCAAATTTAAACGGAGGCACTTATCTGACGGAGCAGTGAAGAAAGAGGAAGTGTGTCGCAGCTGAGGATATTTATACCAGCGTGAAAGGAGGAACCTCATTGGATACTGGTTACCATGGCGGCGGCTTCATGGAACTTGTAGTTTTTCTGTTCATTTTTGTTTAACTTTGAACTTGCTGATTAATAAAAAGTGAAGAAAGATATGCATAATCCTCGCCTCCGGTCCTGCTATAGAATCTACATGGTTGCCACACAGCCACTTTGGAGTTATCTACTGCACAGTTGAAGTGTGAAATGACACAGAGACACAATAGGTGTGCAAGTGATATTTATTTGTAGGTGGTGTAATGCAAAATGTCCATTCACAATGTTAGCTGAGTCCGTTCTGGTGCATTCTTACATGGTGATCCTACAGACGGGGTGTGGATGATGCTCCTGACATGCTGGGGTGAGGTCACAGACGGTGCAGAGGAACATGAATGGCCAAATGGTAGGAGAGAGACATTCACTGGCAATGGGGACAAGTCATACAGTGGATTGCCGAACAGTCATTGAGGGTAGTTGTAGTGAGACTGGCATGTGTCAAAACGTCGGACCTTGGTCAGAGTAGGCCATGGTGCAGGGACTAGGGCTTCCGGGTACTCTTGCGTGTGAATGTTATCTGTTCCATGTCTTCTTCTTCTGATGTGTGTATTGCCTGGTATATCCTTGTTGTTGTTGGTTGGGAAGGGGCAACACACACCTCAGTGTTAGAAGACATGGAGGCAGACATCCCGGGGGCTGATCCCTGTCGAGTAATGAAGGGCAGTACTGCAGCAAGGAGGGCCTGCTGGTTTTTCAGAATGGCAGCCACATCCCGATGGTAGGCAGCCAGGTCGGCCCTGAGGGGTTCTATGTTGCATTTGTGCACACGTTGACTGGCTTGCAGTTGGAGTTGTTGTGTCAACTGGATGACAGCTGTGCAGATTTCCTTCTGTGTTTTTAGAAGTTCCTCCAAGAGCGATGTTCTGGCTTGCATTGCAGCTGCCTGATCAGCAGTTGACAACATGCACGAACGCACCCCCTCAAGGCTGGCTGCCATAGTTTACATCCCCACCCGCACCTCCTTGGCCAGCTCCCGCTGGACCCCAACGACAGTTCTTTCGAAGCTGGTGCCAGTGTCGTCAGAGTCCTCAGCTGTGTTGGAGCTGGCAGGTCTTACAATTGGGGTTGCGGGTGGTTCTACTGTGGTGGCTGCTTCTTCTGTGCTCCTCATTGTGACTGAAGGTGGGGTTTGGACGCTTGCAAGGACCATGTCAAGGGTCTCTTGTGGGAGGTTGATGGTCTCGTCATCCATGTCATCAGGGAACTCATGGACAGGCATATCGGCAGGAGATCCGTGTTCCTCTGCAATGAAACAGGGTACAATTAGTGTGTCTGTGTTGTGACAATTTTGCTTTAAGATACAAGCCTTTGGATGCCTTAACTTTGTACTCTGTGTTTGTCTTGGTATCTGCTGTCCGTCATAGGGCATTGTTGTAGGCCTATGGCCCACCTGTGTGTCACATGTATGCTATGGATCTTTCAGACATGTCTGCCAGGTCGCCTCTAGGTGTTGCTTTGTAATTATTTTGAAATAGGTGTTTTTTGGTCCTACTCCTCCCTCGGTGTTTCACTATTGTTATGGAGGGACATTTTGTTGGGTGGGCTCTCATTATCCTACATGTGATTCTTGGCTTTCTAGGCAGCAGGATAGCTAATGGTGTGGGGGACTAAGTTTGACCCACTTGTATATAACTCTGTCACCCAGATATTCAATTTAGCTCAGACTAACTAGCAGTGCCTCTGGTCTCCCACATCAAAGGAATGTTTAGACATCCGAGCGCATGACATCTTTGGAACTTCTCAGGGAAGTGGTGGTCACTCAGGTCCTATACATTTCTATCTTTTCCGGTATGTTCCCATACACAAATGACAAAGACAGTATTTGTTTGATATGAAGTTTCATTGTACAACTGACTTGTAGGAATTTAGGTGTGAGCCCCAATAACCCAAACAATACACACTGTTAGAATTGAAATAGTCCGCAGGAGACTAATACATTAGTACACAACTATCATGGTGCCTAACAGTTTCTACTCTCCCTCTGCTTGTTCTATGTATAGCACAGCATGTTAAGTTTGGAGCTTGCCTGTCTGAATCACAGGGGAGACATCATCCCTCATATCAGAGGAATGGGCTGGGATCTGGTTGTGCATCAGCAGCAAGGCAGGCAGCATCTAGTTGTGAATTTATGTTTGGAAACTCCCCCATGCGTGTCTTGGGACGAGGAAGTGAATTTAAAAGACATATGTCATGGTGATGACAAGGTTTCCCTACGCAGGAATGCCAGACATTCAACCCTACCACATCTATCAGCAACGTACCAGACGGTATCCTTGACTGGGGCACAGAGTGAATATGTTCTGGCAAACTCCAGTGCAGAAGTAGGCAAAACAGGGTGATTTGACTAATTAACAAAACACCCTAGGACTGACTATTTGCTACATTAACTGATAGGAAGGGCAATGAGAATCATTTAGTGCAAAGTGCTCTGAGGCTCTTAGATGTGAGCAAATGAGTATTAGTACATTCAGGGTAAGATGCACAAAGGCCTCCAGCCTGAGGCTAATGCGCAAAGTATACGTTTCACTTGCCACACTACACTTTGACTGACTGTGGGTGTTGTGACTGCCCTGCCAGCACACTTGCCTCTCAGGCCCTGCCCCATACACTTTTTATTCACATTGCATGAACTGTACATGTTACGTGGCATTACCTATGCATGTCAATGTTAGGATGTGGTATGGATGTAAACATTGTTGATGTTTGTATATGATGGGGTATAATGTGTGTCTTACTGGATTGGCCTGTTTATCGTATGAATGTCCTATATTTTTGTAAGACTGTGCAGATGTGTTTCAGTGACCAGTTGCCTGTGTCCCCTCCTCAATGTTGTTGTCTGAGCAGTATGACATTAGTGATGTAGCCTTGTTAGCCAGGCACGTGAGGGACCCTGACGTATGCAGCATGTGTGTGTCGTTAGTGCTGTGTGGCTCCTATTGCTGTTTACTTAGGGTTATGTATGTGTCAGTTATGGACATTCGGCATTTGAGTGTACTGGTACCTTTGTCTTATTTCTAGGAGTAATTGCAGATGTCATCCTCACCCCCTATTTTAGGTATGTATGTTCCAAGGTGGGGTTCCTGCCATTTGGTGCTATAGCTGCACAGAGATGAGAGGTGTTATTGTCAACTGTGGTGGCAGTTAAGTTGCAGTTGTTGTATTTGCTACAGCATTACAGGTAGGGACCTAGTTGATGGGGAATAGATTTTGCAAGACAAGTGCCTGGATGTGGATTTGAGGTAGTGTCCTTCCCACCTGTCACTGCTTTCCCTTGGCTCTCTTGTTGTAATTACAGGATGTCCCCGTGGGACTGTTGTGGTTGCTGTATTTTGTCGTGCCCCAGCTTCGGTCAGTACTGGGCATGCCCCCCTGCCGTGCCCCTTTCCCCATGCCACTTCATATATGTGCTGACTTACATGCATTGTGTAGTAGGTATCCCCCCCCTGCTTACAATCCTCATTATTGCATTTGAATTCCCCATGCGACTTACCCTGCATGTGCGTTGTGTCGTGGTAGTCTGCGCTGTCCAGTCCTTGAATCCCTGTGACGATCTCCTCCGGGATGACGGCTGCGACCATCTCCTCCATGTGGTCCAGGGCCTCCTGTTGTGCTGGACTCCCCCCTCCAGTCTGCATTGCTGCCTTCCTGTTCCTGGCCATTTTCTCTTTGGTCCTACGTTTGCAGTCATGCCAGCGTTTCTTACACTCGGTGACTGTCCGGCGTTCTTCAGCCACACTGTTAATCTTGTCCACAATTTGTTTCCAGATGGCCTCTCTCCAACTGAGTGGCAATTTTGAGGAGATGAAAAGTTGGTGCTGGTGTTCCGTCACCTCTTTCACCAGGATTTCCTGCTCCTCTGCACTGAAGCGACACTTTTTTTTTTTTTTTTTAAATGTCCTGGGTCCTGTATGCTTCCTCCTGGCTGGTTCCTGGTCTGCTCTCATCCTCCTGGGGTCTGTTGGGGCATCTAGGATCCATTTTGGGTCTCCTCTCCTGAAAGGGCAGTTTTCGCGCAAAAATGTAACGCAATAGCGTGAAAAAAAACGGCGTTTTCACGATTGCGCTGTCGTAAATCGACCCACAGTGATATGCGTCGCATTTACGTTGGTTTCCTTTACGACAGACCGACGCTGTGTGCGTCACGAAATAATGACTCCCACCTGTTGGTTGCGCAGCCGTACGTCAAAGTATAAATTTGACGCCCGCATGGCGCTTCCAAATGGCGTTAGACGGCGCAATTTTTTTTGACGCAAAACTGCGTTGGCGCAGTTTTGCGTCAAAAAGTATAAATATGGCCCTTTGTATACAAAGACCTTGGAGTAAGAATGATAGATTGTTTGTGGGAAAGAGTGAATGTAGACATGTTTTTATGTTTAAGAGGAAGTGGGATTTTATGATGAATGGACAAGATCCTCCGATTCCTGGTATTTATCATATTTGCGGAACAAATGCATATTACCATCTTCCTAGAGGATGGTATGGGACATGTTATCTGGGAGTAGTCTTTACAAAAATCTATTAATTGGAAGACTTGAGTAAGATTCTTGATTCTATGAAATCACAAATGAGACACATGCGAGAATCAATATCTAGCATTGTGGGAGACATATTTGGGGCCACAATTCCATCAGTGGGAGTAGTCCGAAACTTGATTAAGATTCAGAAATTGTCCACAATAGTGGAAAATATGTTGACAAGAGATTCCAGAGCTATCATTCTTCTGGATATGGAGTTAGCTGCTATGAGAGCTATGGCACAACGCCTTACGTTAGACATTCTTTTGGCAAAAGAGGGCGGGGTTTGTAAATTAAGTGGTTCTAATCATTGTTTTTCATTCATTCCTGACAATTCAGGAAAGGTTAAAGAATTAATCACTAATGTGACTAACACTAATAATAAAGATGTGAAAGAGCTAAAAGAAATCACAATTTGGGAGAATGCTGGAAACGGAATTGAAGCTGTGGGAAATTGGTTTAGTATTGTAGGAAGAAAAATTGCAAAATGGGTGTCAATAATTGTGTTTTGTCTAATTGGAGTTTGGGGAACATTTAGAATATTAAAATGTGTTAGGAAGAGAAAATTAGAAAGGAATAAACAAAATTTTGAAATGGAAATGAATACATTTTACAGAGAAAATAAAAGGAGAAAAAGAGTAAATTTAGAAATTGATGAAAAAAAGTTGTAAATCTGATGATAATAAATACATTTATTAAAGGGTGATGTGATGACATGAATAGTCATCAGAGTAGGTATTTTGAGAGCGTGAATTTTCCAATATGTTTATTAATGATTTTCGTATTAATAATGGGTGATTAATTAACGTGTAAAACGAGGAAACATTTAAATAATTGTTTGTGGATCTTAACTGAGCAAAACTATATTCAGGTGCTACAGTTATTTTCCATGATTCAAAGCCTCAATAATAAATGTTTTCAAGCCTGGTAGACGTATCCACAGCTGTCCCTGGCGGGTTGTGGTGACATGTCCTACAAGGTCATATATTAACCGAGTGTTGCATAAGTTGAAATGTCCTATTGTTGGAGAATGTTACTAATATCTGGTCTTTCCTCGAGGATGGAAGTAAATGTAGCTGAGAGAGTTTATTCCTGGGAACAAGATATACAAGGGGCGGATGAGACAATGGAGTTACAGACGAGACGGAAGGAGGGTGTATCTACCGAAAGAAAATGTTATAGTTAGCGTAGGTTTGTCAAGTTTAGGTCATCAAATTAGTTGTCGATTGGCTGAAATGAAAACACCCCATTGACTGACCAATCAGGAGTTGATTAGATTTTAGTATAATAATCTGTGTAGACTAATTAGGAGTTTAGAATGCATGGACTGTGGGTTCGCTGTTCCTTGAGAGCAGTCGATTGTCAAGATTAGCTGTTGTAAGGCCCAAAGCTGTTGATGGTGTCCTCAAGTGGAAGCTGATCTTTTGCTGTAACTACTATTGTGGTAATGTATGTTATTAGATGTGAATTGTGTCTCTCTTGCTTTTCAGGTACCAACTGCATCTAATGATTATATTGCTGCACATTATTAGTTGTTATACATTGACATAATTGAGTTAAGAGTTTTCTAGATTTGTGTTTCTAAATTCTTTTCACATGAAGCCCAACATGTAATTCTAAACTGTGGTTAGTTATAGAAATAATCATCTATTGCTAATGATCTGGTTTGAAATCATTTTATTGCTGAACTAATGTCTTCTGTACCATCATTATCGGTTTTTGTATTATTAATAAGCGTGATCCTATTGGAGATTATTTGTTTAACTGTATTAATCAAATTGAGATATATACGCTGTTTCAATGAACCGCTATTGATTCTTTGTGCTTATCATTTGTTTTTGAGAGTTATCTTCATGACCTTAGCATTGTTAATATAGAGAAATAAAGCTTAAATATTTTTGTTACTAAACTTGTGTGATTATTGACTGAAGTTTTAAAATACTGAATCTTGTTGAATTGTTACTGGAATATTATTACTCACAATTCCCATTGGTGACATCCCCTCAAACCTATGTTACTTCGATCCATCGTCCTCTAGTGCAGGATCCCTTATATGGTATTAATAAAAGTTTGGATCTCGTGGCGCGCTCATAGCACACTGCTACCTTCCCTGGAGACTCTCTCCCTGGACATAACAGGCCCACCCACTATACCATTGTGAATGGACTGCACCTCCTCATCCTCCTCCTCTGTGTACCCCTCAGCTTCTTTGCCTGTCACCCAGTCCCTCAGCACCTTTTGCAGCTCCTCCTTCTTGGTAGAGCCCTTAATGGGACAGGCAAAATCTTTACAGACCTGCTTCAACTGAGCCACTGTATAGCTTTCTAGTTTACCCAGGTCAAAAGCAGCTCCAGCTGATGAATCTCCAGATTGGGACATGATGAAAAGTCAACAAAGTGTAAAGTTCCAAAGGCAGAAAAATAAGTTCCCAATGAAGTTCAAGAAAAGTCAATCAAGGAATCAGAAAATACATTGAAGTAGAACAAAAAGGGTACCACAGAGAAAAAGCAAAAAAATCACACAACAAGGAGTATATGGTCATGAGGTGGTCTGCACTGAAAACAGTGGTGTCCACTTAATCACTGTATGTCAAGTACAAATACAAGTCCAATCCCATCCGATGATCACCAATGTTAGAAATGGGGTCTTTGGGTGGCAGTCAGGTTACCCCCATCCAAGCAAGGACCCTCCCTTTAGTCAGGGTAAAGGAGAATCACCCTCAGCTAACCCCCTCTAATCTAAGAGTGTAGGTGTAAAGTATTTGTACCAACACCACAATAACTTAATGAAAACACTACAAAATGACACAACACAGGTTTAGAAAAATAGAAAATATTCATCTAAACAAAACAAGACCAAAACGGCAAAAATCCAAAATACACAAGTCAAGTTATTAATTTGAAAAGCGAAAGAGTCTTAAATCATTTTGTAAACAGGTAAAACACTGTTAGAGTTGAAAAGTACCTGGGTAGCATCAAAATAACACGCACGGGCGAAAAGGTAAGCAGTGCATTGATTTATTGCCCGCAAGCGAGATCGTGCGTTGTTTCTCTTTGTCCGGTCGGGTTGGCGTGTGTCAGTTTTCCTCTCCGCAAGAGATCAATGCATCGATCCGGGCAGCACTCGGGTCCGGGCAGGCGTTGCGTTGTTTTTCCCCGCCAAGCAAGGTTTGCATTGAAAATCCTGCCGCACGGCATAAGCAAACCTGTGCTGTGTGGGTTGCGATGTTACTAATCTCTGTTAGCGATGCGGTCCATCGTTTCTCCAGCCGCGTGCATCGCTCTTCCAGCCGTGCTGCAGGGGGTACGTCGATTTTAGCTGCAGAGCCGGCAGCGTGTCATAGCTTCAGCTGCATCTCAGCGATTGCGTCGCAAATTTCCCCGCACGGCGGTCTGTGCGTGGATTTTCAATCTTGGTCTGCCAGCTTCACCTGTCAAGGCCCCAGGAGCTGGATAGGGCACCACTTAGCAGGGCAGGAGTCTCAGCAGAGAGTCCAGGTGCTGGCAGGGGAAGTCTTTGATGCCCCTGAGACTTCAAGCAACAGGAGGCTAGCTCAGGACAAGCCCTTAGAGATTTCTTCACAAGAAGGAATGCTCAACAAAGTTCAGTCTTTGTCCCTTTTCACCAGGCAGAAGCAGCAACTGCAGGATAGCTCCACAAAGTACAGTCACAGGCAGGGCAGCACTTATCCTCAGCTCTTCAGCTCTTCTCCAGGCAGAGGCTCCTCTTGATGTCCAGAAGTGATCTAAAGTCTGTGGTTTTGGGTGCCCTTCTTATACCCATTTTGGACTTTGAAGTAGGCTTACTCCAAGGAAAAGTCTCTCTTGTTTGTGAAATCCTGCCTTGACCAGGCCAGGCCCCAAACACACACCAGGAGTTGGAGACTGAACTGTGTGAGGGCAGGCACAGCCCTTTCAAGTGTGAGTGGCCACTCCTCCCCTAACTCCTAGCACAGATGGCTCATCAAGATATGCTGGCTACACCCAGGCTCCCTTTGTGTCACTGTCTACAGAGAGGTGCAAACAGCCCAACTAACAAACTGACCCAGACAGGGAATCCAGAAACAGGCAGAGTCATAGAATGGTTTAAGCAAGAAAATGCTCACTTTCTAAAAGTGGCATTTTCAAACACACAATCTTAAAATCAACTTAACTAAAAGATGCATTTTTAAATTGTGAGCTCAGAGACCTCAAACTCCACATGTCTATCCGCTCCTTAAGGGAATCTACACTTTAATCATATTAAAAGGCAGCCCCCATGTTAACCTATGAGAGGGATCGGCCTTGCAACATTGAAAAACGAATTTGGCAGTATTTCACTGTTAGGACATATAAAACACATTAACATATGTCCTACCTTAACCATACACTGCACCCTGCCCATGGGGCTAAATAGGGCCTACCGTAGGAGTGTCTTACATGTAAGAAAAGGGAGGGTTTAGGCCTGGAAAGTGGGAACACTTGCCAAGTCGAATTGGCAGTTTAAAACTGCACACACAGACACTGCAGTGGCAGGTCTGAGACAAGATTACAGAGCTACTAATGTGAGTGGCACAACCAGTGCTGCAGGCCCACTAGTAGCATTTGATTTACAGGCCCTGGGCACCTCTAGTGTACTGTACTAGGCACGTACCAGTAAATCAAATATACCAATCATGGAGATCCAATTACATGCTCATTTTGTATAGGGGCACTTGCACTTTAGCACTGGATAGCAGTGGTAAAGTGCCCAGAGTAACAAAAACAGCAAAAACAGAGTCCAGCACACATCAACAACCTGGGAAACAGAGGCAAAAAGTTAGGGGAGACCATGCCAAGGATGCCAAGTCTAACAGACTGTGTCTTGGTCACCTTCTGTTTGGAGGTCGGCATGGTAACTGTGTGCTAACAGAAAGCCATGGAAGCTAATTCAATGCTGTGGATCACGTTTTCACCATGGTCTTCTTGAAGCATACTAGTAACGGGAGCAACATCTGTCCATACCACTGCTACTCAAGAGTCAAATGCCCCTCCTTACAGATGTAAGAGGGTGACCTTCTTCCTGGGCTTGCAGACTGGCTCTTCAAATGAGACTCAGTCTAACAGACAGCATCACTCAAAAAACGTCTAGGAGTTAGGCAGAAGAAGCCACAAAAAAGAAGCAATTGAAATCACAGTTCAGGTAAATCACAGGCCAGCTAAGGTGCACACCCAATCACACCTATGAGCTCATCTAGCTGATCATCATCCCCATACTTGCATTTTGCTTCTAGTGCTGCCTACCTCATCAGGAAGTACCTTAAATATGGTGACACCCAGTCTTGGTGACCTTTCAGGGCCCGCCATCCAGTGGGGGAGGGACCACAAGACATATGGGCGGTCATTCTGACCCTGGCGGTCAAAGACCGCCAGGGCGGAGGACCGCGGGAGCACCGCCGACAGGCCGGCGGTACTCCAATGGGGATTCCGACCGCGGCGGTAAAGCCGCGGTCGGACCGGCAACACTGGCGGTCTCCCGCCAGTGTACCGCCGCCCCATTGAATCCTCCAAGGCGGCGCAGCTTGCTGCGCCGCCGAGGGGATTCCGACCCCCCCTACCGCCATCCAGATCCCGGCGGTCCGACCGCCGGGATCCGGATGGCGGTAGGGGGGCTCGCGGGGCCCCTGGGGGCCCCTGCAGTGCCCATGCCACTGGCATGGGCATTGCAGGGGCCCCCGTAAGAGGGCCCCTAAATGTATTTCACTGTCTGCTGCGCAGACAGTGAAATACGCGACGGGTGCAACTGCACCCGTCGCACAGCTTCCACTCCGCCGGCTCGATTCCGAGCCGGCTTCATCGTGGAAGCCTCTTTCCCGCTGGGCTGGCGGGCGGCCTGAAGGCGACCGCCCGCCAGCCCAGCGGGAAAGTCAGAATTACCGCCGCGGTCTTTCGACCGCGGAACGGTAACCTGACGGCGGGACTTTGGCGGGCGGCCTCCGCCGCCCGCCAAGGTCAGAATGAGGGCCATGGTCATCTGAAGCCATCTTCAACCTCTTGCCACTCCCTGAGAAGATATTATGAAGGGGTGGGGACACTAAACACTGGGACTGCCCAAGTAAAAAAATTCAATTTGTGAGCCCACAGGCAACTCAGTTTAGATCAATCATAGTGGGTGCCATCTTGTTTTCTCAGCTTGTGATCCATGGCACATTTGGGGCCTTAGTTCTCACTTACATCAGTTCTCGTGGGTGTCATATGCTGCAGGGGCATGCCTCATATGTGGGCCACTGTTCCCTGCGTTCTGGGCTCCAAAGTGCTCAGTTGGCTGCACCCATAAGCCTTGCATTGAGCTCAGCAAGGGTGACTATTGCTGCCCTGGCCAAGCCCCCCAACCAAATGTTTCCTAACACACTTAAATTCAAAACATATGCAGTAGTCAACTGGTTTACAACAAAAACAAAGATATTTCCTTTTTTGATAAAAATTATTTCCCTGAAATGTGCTTGTCTGGCCATGAAATGCTTCCATGTATCATCACACATTAAAAGTAACTCAAAATAAAAGTTCATCGTCAGGTAGTACAGACGTTTGTATTTGGCAGTAAATGGCTTTGTTGTGGTCAGCTCTGCCTCTGGTGTTTGGCTCAATAAACATTTTGGCATGCTTAAATAATTGTGTTGTCAAGAATGCACTGAATTTCTGCTTTTTATTTTCTTTGTGCCAAAGCTCTTACATGTGACTTTCATGTGCTAATGCAAGGAAACAGAATGTTGTTTCCATATGGTAACACATAAAAGTTCAACTTATTGGCTACAGACTAAAAGCTAAATGTATTGGCTACGGAATTTGTTTTATTTCTTCTTCTCTTATTCAAACTTTATGATTAACAACATTTCTAACATTAAAACTTTTCATGTGCTGGTGTTGTTAAAGGATAACCTTTAATCACTGTATTTCGACACTCCATGCAGTTTTTACTTTGAATTTTAAACTGGGCTAGAAAAGGGGTAGAGTGATGAGAACATCACTTTATTTATTTCACTATGGCACAGATCAAAAGAGAACTGCATATGTTATTAGGATGCAATTCTGTCACAGGAAATTCATGTCCCTAGGGAAGGGTGCACCTGTAAATTAATAATCAGGAAAGATTTTTCAACTACTTTGATTTCAGAAAGACTGATGTACTGAATATGTAAAGGTTTGGAAACATCATGAACCGAACTTTGTAAGTTGTGCAAGACTATGGGCCTGATTTAGATTTTGGCGGCCTCACCACCAAGACGTGTCAGTGGCAAACTCGAGAAGACCGTAGTTGGTATTCCACCTGCATATTTAGATATTACAGCTTTGCAGATAGTGTACTGGTGGCGGTTCGCTAATGGAGGGAGAACATTGTGGGACTCAATGAACATCGTACAATGGCAGAGGCTGTGGAATAGAGGTAATTCACACACACACACACACACACTCTACCTTTGCCATATGTGTCCCCCTGCATTACAATCAACACAGCCATAACAACAATACATTCATCTACACAAACACACTGACATAACTTCACATATTGCGATAATGACTGCCACACAGCACCACTCACCTGAATGTTGCACAGAGCAACACAACATACAACACAAAATACATGCCAAAAGCAAGTGGCACACATCCTGACACAACCACAGCACCCTTCCTCCACCTCCCTCCACCTCAAACAGCCACTCGCATGGCACACACACATAAACATACTGACTCACATACACAAATTGCAGCACAACGTGGCAGTTACAGGTCCCTGGCGATGCACACATATGGGCACAGTTGACAAATGTGAATGTACCATTATTGTGATGCCAGCAGTCTTTTGCCAATGAATACTGACACCATAATGACTGTTGTAAGTCTGTGCCATGTGTCTTGTGTAACAGTGTGCCCCCAACCATGTCTAACCACTCGTGTCCCTGACATATGCATGTCACAGTAACTTAAAAAAAATACTGTGACATGTATGTGTCTGCAGTGGTTCCGTGCTCATGAACAGTGACCCCACCCACCGTACACAGCCAATGCGGATTTCCTATCTTCGTGTCCAGTAACCGGGGGTCATGTTTTCTCTGTGTCCAGGGGCAGCAGCGACAGAGGATGTTGTCCAGTCATGTCTATTCAAAGACAGAGGTGAAATGGGAAAAAAGGTGGGTTTTCTTCCCTTTTCACCCCTCCTTAGACTTGGAGGTCAGACCACCACTTTTTCCTTGGTGAAAGGCAAATCCTTGGTGGTAAGTGTAGCTTGTGTCCCACCGTCAGCCACTACTGCCATGGCGCCGTTGACAGCAGATGGTAATTTTCGCAGAGATGGCGGTTCAAATGCAGGCTTTCGGCTATCGGACCGCCAACATCTAAATACAGTGGGAAGACTGTCACGGAGGCGGACTGGGTTTCCAGTCAGAAAGTCAATGGCAGGACTGGTACCGGCAACATCAAAATCAGGCCCTAAGGACCTGATTTAGAACTTGTCATATGGAGTACTCCATCACAAATGTGATGTATATCCCGTTCGCTGTTTTCCGATGTCCACAGGACATAAAGGAATCATACTACGATGAATGGGATATCCATCACATTTGTGACAAAGTATTGCCCTCTGCCAAGTTCTAAATCAGGCATTATGTGTTTATGACAATTTGATCTTTGGTACAAAATGAATCAGAAAATAAGACACCAATAATTCAAAAAGCTTTCTTTCAGGGAATCAATTCCAGTATTTTATGTGTTTAATATAAATAGGTAACATCACAGCTTTATATTTGTTTATCTCCAGACCTGTAAATGGTATCCATGGACTTAACAAAAGCTACTATTTTGAATTTGGAGGCCTATCACAATCGACAGGACACAGAGACCACAGTTTATGCTAGAATATGCTAAATAAGCATTCTAACTAATTGTTTTTTTAACCTTCTAAGATACTACCTGGTGGTTTTTGGGAAGAAAGCTAGAACTAAGAAAACCTCAGTTGTCCCTTGTATAAAATGTTTTGTATTGTGCCTTTCACTGGTTCTCACGGTAAGGGAACAAGTAGAATCATTACGAGTTCTTCTGTAATAACACAGCTGTTAAATATCAACGCCATGGGTGTATTATTTGCCAAGTGCAGTATTCATTCAGCATTCTGAGTTTTGCACTTTAGAATGGCAACAATGCTGTAATATTGCATATTTTCTGAGGTGCAGAGACACAGAAAGTTGCAATGTTTCCAGTGCCAAAGCATCTTTTTTAATGAAGCTCCTTGAGGACTATTGGGAAACTACAGAAATATAAATGTCTTGCATCTCTACTGAGTCCTAGTGACGAGGTATTTTAGGCAGATAGTATATAAGATTAACAACTGCACATTCATAAATAAAATACATTTAGTTGAGTATGATTAGTCAATAATGAGAGTTTAGGTTCTATTTTCAAGATTTTATTAAATCATTAGTTCATCAATTTCTTTATAAGCACATTTTTTAAATCTCAATGGAAATTACAGAGCAAAACATATAGCATGTCCCACAAAGATGTACTCCCTATTGTAATCTAGTTTAATGGAAAAGATTAAAGTTCAGTAGGACCCATAAAGAGTTCTCATCTCTGATGTGAACACATATAGGGCCTCATTTACAAGAATCTGACGCATCTGCCCCGATGCGTCAGATTTTTTGTGCTGCCCTACAATCCCCTAATGATGGCATAGATGCGCTGTATTTACAATACAGAGCTCCACAATGCATGTGTTCACAGATGCGTCAGAGATTCTGACACATCTGTTGCCGCTAAATTTATGTATTGCTGGATTAACATAAAAAAATGACACTACTCCAGCAATGTGAGGAGGCCCCCTTAGAGAAAAGCCGTGTGTTGATTTTACGCCTGCTCTGAGCAGGCGGTAAAATTCTGATGCAGTGAAGCTGCAGAATTATGTTGTAAATTTAATTACGTCAGTTGTGTGTGGCTTTTCCCGTAGGAACGCTTAGCCTGCATAGAGAATAGGACAAAATGTGTCAGAGTCTGAGTGCTATCTCAGAAGCCAAGTTGAGCGAGTGGAGGGAGTGGATAATCTAGAGAGTCCAGCCACTAGCATAGTCTGGGAACATATTTTTATAACATTGTATACTGTAACAAATTATAAAACTTGGGTGGATAATGTTTGACTCTAACCCAGGGTTCTTCAATGTTGGTCCTGAAGAGCCGAATCCATGCCAGGTTTTAGCATATCCACATTGAGATGAATGTAGTTATCTTAAAATCTGGCATGGATCTGGCTCTCCAGGACCGACATTGAAGAACCCTGCTCTAACCAATCAGAACTTGGGCCCATATTTATACTTTTTGACGCGAAACTGCGCCAACGCAGTTTTGCGTCAAAAAAATTTGCGCCGGCTAACGCCATTCTGAAGCGGCATGCGGGCGCCGTATTTATTGAATGACGTTAGCCGCCGGCGCCGCCTGGTGTGCGTTAAAAAAAACGACGTACACCAGGCAGCGCCGGCGTAGGGGGATATGGGGCTTGGGCGTCAAGAAATGGGCGTCAAGTTGAGGCAATTTTTTCGCCTCAACCCGATTTGCGCCATTTTTTTTCACTCCCAACCCCCATAGAAATGACTCCTGTCTTAGCAAAGACAGGAGTCATGCCCCCTTGCCCAATGGCCATGCCCAGGGGACTTCTGTCCCCTGGGCATGGTCATTGGGCATAGTGGCATGTAGGGGGGCACAAATCAGGCCCCCCTATGCCACAAAAAAATAAAAAATAAAACACTTACCTGAACTTACCTAAATGTCCCTGGGATGGGTCCCTCCAGCCTTGGGTGTCCTCCTGGGGTGGGCAAGGGTGACAGGGGGTGTCCCTGGGGGCATGGGAGGGCACCTCTGGGCTCCTTCAGAGCCCACAGGTCCCTTAACGCCTGCCTTTTGCAGGCGCAAAAAAACGGTGCAAAAGCGGCCGTATGTCATTTTTTTTGACCCGCCCAATCCCGGGCGTGATTTTTGCCCGGGAGTATAAATCTGACGCACATGCCTCGGAGTCGATTTTTTAGACGGGAACGCCTACCTTGCATATAATTAACGCAAAGTAGTTGTCCACGCTAAAAAATGACGCTAACTCCATGGATTTTAGATAGACGCGTCTAACGCCAAAGTATAAATATGGAGTTAGTTTTGCGTCAAAATTGCGTAAAAAAAAACGACGCAATTCCGGCGCAAACGGAGTATAAATATGCCCCCTGATGTCTTCATTTGAACAGGACAGCTTCCATCGTGATGGAAAGTTTTAACAAAGAACATTCTAAATACCGGTTACATTGAACTATTATCCAGATATAAATGAAACAAGCAAGTTTCTTTTAAGCGGTTGATGTCTACAAGGCAAAGAACAGTTAAGTAATCATGGGCCAGATGTAGGAAACAGTTTGCGACTCGCAAACGCCAAAAATTGCCGTTTGCGAGTCGCAAACCGGAGTTTCCTATGCAGAAATGCATTTTGCGAGTCGGAACCGACTCGCAAAATGCATTTCCGACTCGCAAATAGGAAGGGGTGTTCCCTTCCTATTTGCGAGTCTGAGTGGTATGCAATACCATTTGCGACCGCGTACGCGGTCGCAAATCGTATCGCAGTTACCATCCACTTCAAGTGGATGGTAACCCACTCACAAATTGGAAGGGGTCCCCATGGGACCCCTTCCACTTTGTGAATGGACCCCCCAAAAAAATTTCAGGGCAAGGTTTCGTTTTTTTTTTAAGTGCAGCTCGTTTTCCTTTAAGGAAAACGGGCTACACTTAAAAAAAAAAAACTGCTTTATTGAAAGCAGTCACGAACATGGAGGTCTGCTGACTACAGCAGGCCTCCATGTTTGCGAGTGCCTATACTCGCTATGGGGCCGCAATTTGCGACCCACCTCATTAATATTCATGAGGTGGGTCATTGCGACCCCATAGCGAGTTGCAGTTGGTGTCTGAGACACCGTACTGCATACCAATTTGCGAGGTGCAAATTGCGAGTCGCATGGACTCGCACTTTGCACCTCGCAAATTTTTAAGTTGCTACATCTGGCCCCATGATACACATTTCAAATTACTTCACTTACATTCTCACACATCATTCTAACAGAACGTATTCATAAAGAAACAGTTTTTAGGACCAATCTAACATTACAGTAATTCTTTTCATAGGATAAATTTTCATGATAACAAAACTCTAACACTTTCTCTATTCATTTACTTGGTACCATGGAACATTTGCATCATGAAATGTTATACTTATTACCAGGACTCAGATCAAAACTAACAAAAAGGAAATAACGAAGGAAGGAAACAAATAAGTATTTTGCCTTGTCAGCAGTTCAGCCAAGTGCATGTCTTCATGCAAGCTTCAGAGGCAAAACCCAGGTTTAAAATGCAGTGTTTAGTTATGTCCTACAAAACCCTTTCATACGGGTTTATAATATAATGTTTTTATTCTTATAAAAGACCTTTATGATTTCTGCTAGGTTTTACTGAACAAACATTGTGAGAGTGGAGGGGGAGTTGCACATTGTTTGTTTTTAGAAATATTGTGCCTGGAGCTGGACAAGATCCTGCTGTACCATGCAGTCTGAACCTCTGATACATTCAAGGCTGTGCAACTGTCTTTAACTTTGTCCAATTGTGAGAATGAGGGGAGTTTACCTGCTCCAGGGAGACAGGGCAGCCTAGTTTTGGATTAGTTGGTTGGAAGAAGTTCTGGAGAGAGTGTAATGTATTTTAACTCTGCGGTGAAATCGTTTTAGGACATCCTTCCCTAACTTTGCTGAGAGAAGACCTTTCCCTAACTCTGCTACTTGAGAACCTTTATTATGCTTCTGGACTTAGAGTCCTGAATGCTTATGCCCTTTTGCCTGAACCTATAATTTAGTTCATTTTATTTTGCCACCTTCTGCTTAGGATTTCCCCTTGCTGTCATAAAATACTTTATTTAGTTCAGCGCAGCTCGGTTATGGAACTGATTCTTCTTCTCCTGCATTTTGTGCCTTGTATGACTTGCATTTTCAACTATCTGATAGATATTGGTGGACTGATTAACAATGTTGAGTTTATGCTTACATGATAAATTCATTTACTAAAGGAACAAAGGGCCTCATTCCGACCCGGACGGGCGGCGGACGCCGCCCGCCGGGCGGAAACCGCCCAAACACCGCCCGCGGTCAGAAGACCGCGGGGGGCATTTCAACTTTCCCGCTGGGCCGGCGGGCGATCTGCAAGAGATCGCCCGCCGGCCCAGCGGGAAAGCGCCTTCCACGAGGATGCCGGCTCCGAATGGAGCCGGCGGAGTGGAAGGTGTGCGACGGGTGCTGTGGCACCTGTCGCGCTTTTCAGTGTCTGCTAAGCAGACACTGAAAAGCAATGTGGGGCCCTGTTAGGGGGGCCCTGCAGTGCCCATGCCATTGGCATGGGCACTGCAGGAGCCCCCAGGGGCCCCACGACACCCGTTCCCGCCAGCCAGGTTCTGGCGGTGTAAACCGCCAGAACCAGGCTGGCGGGAAGGGGGTCGGAATCCCCATGGCGGCGCAGCTTGCTGCGCCGCCATGGAGGATTCCCATGGGCAGCGGGAAACCGGCGGGAGACCGCTGGTTTCCCGTTTCTGACTGCGGCGTTACCGCCGCGGTCAGAATGCCCATGAATGCACCGCCAGCCTGTTGGCGGTGCATTCGCTGCCCTCGGCCCTGGCGGATTCAATCCGCCAGGGTCAGAATGAGGGCCAAAGTCTGTAACATTAATTTGTTAATAAACCTTAATGATTTGGAAACCATCCTCTCTGTCATCCTTGTACAGCCAAATAGGTGTTGTGGTGATTTAAAATTGTTGTTACTGACGTTAGCTCCCAGATTACAAATTCAGCTAATAGCTAACTGTCCATACGACCAGTGGCACAATTTGCTTGACAATCACACCAGAGCCCGAAGGTATGGAAAATTGAGCTTGCATCACTGACATCAAGATCACTGTTTTCAATGTGGGCCTGATAGTCCTTGGACTGGATGAGGCACCAATATAAGTACCCTGCGACTTCTAGAATCTAAGGGTTAATGTGTCATAAATATTAGGTAGTTCTTGAGATTTTCAGATGTAGGTGGCAAACAGTCAACACTTTTGGTTCCCAACAGAACTGAGGAACATAGATTTAGATTTGGGTTTCAGCCCTGACTTTGAACTAAAATATCTCCCAAATAATAAAGGCTTCAGTTTAGGTTCCAGCACTTCTTCAATCAATGCACCATAATCACAAGCATTTTTCACCCCAAGACCAGTGCTTAATTTGTGCTTGTTTTTTCCAGTGAGGAGCACCAGCACTTATTTTTTAGGGCCAGCGCTTATTCTTCTGCCTCGAGCATTTTCTGCAAGCCAATTAAAGAAAGCCGGAGGAAGAAAAAAAACGAAAAAGCGTCACAGTGGGAGAAAGCAGAATGCTGTAAGAGTGAGCGGAAGGGGCGGAGTGGCTTGAAATGGATTAAAGAGGCTCGAGTTGGCTTCTGGATTAGGCTTCCTCAGTATTGCGTGTTCCCACATTTAACTGCAGCAGCCGCAAGCTTAAGAGAAGGGCTTTGAGCACCGGCACGTTTTTATTTAGAAATTAACCACTGCCCAAGACCTATTGGAAAGAGAAAACATTCCTCACATGCTGTAATTGGGATGATTCAGGTTCCCACAATGCCAAGGGTAACATGTGGTAGATTTAGGATATGCAGGCTGCACACACCGTCTTGACAAATCTCCACAGATCCCCAATACTCATAAATGTACCTGTGTTTATTTAACTTCTGTGCATCTTGACAATAAGGTTGTCATTGTTGCTTGGCATCTCAAATCCTCACAATATCTATGGATACTTCACTCTGCAATTCACTTCATTCTCCTCCTTGCCATGTGACAGTCAGTGCATCATCTTCTTTTTCAAGGGCACATGTAGCATTGCTATTTCCAGAGCCCTGGCTTTGCTCCTAGTCTGGAGGAAAATAGCAACATGCAGAGTCCTGTTCTTGCCAAACAACCCTTTGTGCTGGCACAGTAGAGATCCTCACTAAGTCCTGCAAAGGTGCTAGATCCAGATAATTGCTACTATTACTGCTCTCAAGAAGAATGGTAGCTATACTGAGTTGAGGTAGCTGTATGAAAACCTGAACTCTTCACCAATCTGGGCTGAGTGCATCAGTGCAGGGATTCACTTTCTTAGCCTTTATGAGAGGACAGAAAAGATACCAATTGGTCAGGGTTTGACTGTACCTGGAGAGTCTGACCTGAGACCCGTGGCCAGGTATTCATAGTTCATCCTTTACAAGGAACATGGTCTGCCAGCTACTCAAAACATTTCACATCCCACTGACACATGGTCCAGTCCAAACATATCAGGGACTCCCAGTTATGTGGAATGGACGCAATTTTACCAGCGTGGTCCAGGAGGTAGTCTCTATGTTAGTGGAATATATTAAAGGGCCTGTAGAGCTGATCCTAGGATCAGTTGCCAACAGCAATCAGTTTTACCACAGCTGAACTTGCATGGGCAGTTGATGCCCTCAATTATGGTGAGTATACGCGTTGGGCGTAGCCATTGGCAAGCCCAATATGCTACCACAGCAAAACATGAAGCCCCTAAAGTGGACTTGTAGTTTGTGTAATCAACTAGAAGCACAGAACAGCCTCAAAACGTATGACCAGGAGTTGTGTGGCAGTTTTCCTTTCACATACTAGTACTTTTGTCCAAACAGTTCACCTTTCCTAGATGAGATGAACATTGGCCTATTCACAAGGTAAATTGATACATGAATAAATCTACATGTGTAACTTGTCTCTTACAATGTGTAGTAATTTTACTATTTATGGCCATTCACCATTTCTGAGTTTAAAGTTACTACAAAGTGTATACTTATGGGTCCCCACCCTCTCAGGTCAGTAGCTGAAGTCTGCATAAACATAAAATGTATCTGTAAAGTTACTACTAGTAACTTTACAACTGTATTTTATTTTGTGCACACTTGGCGGAAACTTCTGCAACTGGGGTGGAAACCTCGGCAATTAGGGCAGCGACATCCGCATGAAGGGAATAAGAAAAATTTATTCACCTGAACCAAATCTTACACATCTGACTCCCATTCCTTTACAACAACATACATACTGACTACACCATAGGAATCTTGTTTTTTTCCCCTTCCTCTTTCAGCTACCGTAGTCATTACATTCTGCCAGAAGGATTCCACCCCACTTCTCAAGAGGAAAAGAAAATTCACTGAGGGTGACACAACTATTGCCGTATAATCTGTGGCAAAACAATACAAATAATACATGAGCTGTCTCCATTCATGCTCAGTAGAACTTAGGGTAGGAAGTGACAGACAGACAGGAGGTGACTGACAATGCAATAAGGGATAAGAAACTCAGGCCTCATCACAAGTGTGGGAGTCCGAGGACCGCCACACTCCTGTTAACGGTCAGGCTGTCGCAATCCAAGCGGTCCGACTGCCCAATTACAACTTTGGCAGATGGACCTGCTTAAGACCGCCGTCTCCCCCCCAGGATCATAGATCCTGACGGGATCACGGCGATTAGGCTTGTAACCAGCCATGGCAGTGCTGAACTCAGCAGCATCTGGCTGGTTATAACCCCAGTTTCCGCCAGCCTTTTTATGGCAGGGACTCGCCATGCAGGGTCCCCTCTGCCTAGCACTGTTGGAATGTGCACTATCTACACAGCAGACAGTGTGCATTCTGAGGGTGCTGGTTGGCCCCATTTGTGCTACGGTATCGGACGTGGCTCCCTTAAGGGAGTCGAGTCCGATAGGTTCCCACCAGATGACCGGCAGGAACACTGTATTACAATGTTCCTGCCGGTAACCCCAGCGGGAACATTGTAATACAGCAGTGGGGGGGACATGTGGTATGATGGTGGCGTCCTTCTTGCAGCATTGGCAGTCAGCTGGTCCGACGGCCAATGCCATAATCAGGCCCTTATTGTGGAGGATATCAAAAATGTCAAGAGTGGAGGAGGCAAGTAAAAGAGAAGTTCTCCAAGATTTAACAGGAAGAAATTTAACTGTTTTGCACTACCAATTTGACCTGGCAAGTGTACACAGTTGACAGGCCAAACCTTCCCTTTTACTACATGTAAGTCACCCCTAAGATAAGCCCTAGGTAGCCCCATGGGCAGGGTATAGTGTATTTAAAAGGTAGGACATGTACTGATGTGTTTTATATATCCTGATAGTGAAATACTGCTAATGTTGTTTTTCACTATTGCAAGGCCTATCTCTCCTATCGGTTAACATGGGGACTGCCTTTAAATATCTTTTAAGTGTAGTTTCCCATTGGGAGCAGAGAGAGATCTTGAGTTTGGGGTCTCTAAACTCAAAAATACTTCTTTTGGTAAAGTTGTTTTTTAGATTGTCTGTTCGAAAATGCCACTTTTAGAAAGTGGGTATTTTCTTGCTCAACCATTCTGTACCTCTGCCTTCCTTGTCTGCCTCTGGAGTCCATGCCTAGGTCAGATGGACAGTCGGGCTGTTTGTGAATTCCGTCTAGACAGTGACACAAAGGGAGCTGAGTTGTGTCCTGCATATCCTGATGAGTCTTCCTGGGCTAAAGTGGAGAGGGAGGAGCTAACACCTGCATATGAAAGAGCTGTGCCGGTCCTCACACAATGCAGTCTCCAACCGCCCCAAAGTGTGTCTGGGGCCAGGCCTGGGCAAGGCAGGACGTAATGAACAGAGACTTGCCTTTGAAGTTTGCCTACTTCAAAGGCAGAAATGAGTATAAGTAGTGGACCCAAGACCCTAGATTTTTATAACACTTCTGGATCAAGAGGAACCTCTGCCAAGGAGAAGAGCTAAAGACCTGAAGGAGAAGTATTGCCCCTTTGCTGTGTGTGCTTTGCTGGGTTGGCCTGCAGTTGCTGCTTCTGCCTTAAAAAGGACAAAGACTGGACATTGCTGTGTATTCTGCTTGTGAATATTCTTAAAGGGCTTGGACTGAGCTTGCCTCCTGTTAAGACGTCTCAGGGACATCAAAGACTTCATCTTTTAGCACCTGCGCTCTCTTGCTGAGAACCACTGACTTGCCAAGTGGTGCCACATCCAGTCCCTGGACCCCTGGAAGGAGAAGTTGACAGAACCAGAGTGAAAATCCACGCACCGAAGATGAGCAGCAGAAAAAGCATTGCAGAGCCTACACCATGACTGAAAAAACGGTGCAGCACTGTTGAAATCGACATATCGCCATCTCAGTGCTGATTCATTGCTGACATGCATCTGGATTCTCCATACATCGTCCCTGGGCAACAAAATCTTCAACATCACTGCACGGACCTGAGGCTGCTGGTCTGGAAACCGACGCATCGCTTAGCCAGTGGAGAAAGAATCAATGCACGGCCTCATTTGCGAGAAATTGATTTTGCTTTTCTGATGTACACTCGCCTGTGCGGCTTTAGTTTTGATGCATACTGGGTACTTTGTGCTAAAACAATGCATCCATTCATTTCTATGGACTAAAACTCGTTTTACTTTAAAATTTCCTAACTTTGCTTGTGTATGTTGGATTTTTGTAGTTTTGGTCTTGTTTGATTTAGGTAAATATTGGCCATTTTTCGAAACTGGTGTGGAGTCCTTTTGTGGTGTTTTCACTATGTTAATGCATGTGTAGGTGCAAATACTTTACACATTGCCTCTGAGAGAAGCCTGAATGCTTGTTCCAAGCTACCAAGAGGGTGAGCAGGAGTTATCTGAGCTGTGTATCTCCCCTACTTGGACACAGTGTAAACTGACTGCCAACCAGAAATCCCATTTCTAACAGTATAGAACTTAATTATCTGTGGCTAGAGCTAGTGAGCTAATTATTGTCAAGATAAAGTAATTCCATACATGGATCAACCCTTAATTTCATTAATTTCTTTATGTTCACAGGGTACTAATGTTATTACTTTTTAGCAGAACAATGGAAATTAAAGTACTGTGTTGAACTTTAAACATGAAACTGTATTTGTTAAACTTAAATACCTTACACCTACTTCCAGGTACTGCGGACATTGCACTGGGTGATGTGCATCTCCTCTTCCCTGACTAGAGTGAGGGTCCCTACTTTCACACAGTGCAAACTGACTGCCAACCAGAGACACCATTTCTAACAGTATAGAACTTGATTATCTGCAGCTAGAGCTAGTGAGTGGACATTGCCAAGATAAAATAATTCCAATCATGGATCAACCCTTAATTTCATCCATTTATTTATGCTCACAGGATACTAATGTTATTACTTTTTAGCAGAACAATGGTAATTAATGTACTGTATTGAACTTTGAACATGAAACTGTATTTGTTAAACTTAAATACCTTAGACCTACTTCCAGGTACTACGGACATTGCACTGGATGATGATAATAAACCATCTACAAACAGAGGATGGTGAGCAATTGGAGGAGAGAATCTAAACCTCCTACAAAGTACTACTTCTATGGCCAACACTGCTTGAGAAAAAAATAAGGGTCAGGACTTGGTTAAAGAGGAGGAGGAGCTCGATGAGGAGGGGGACATTGTTGTCCCCACACATAACCTCTTCAAGAAGGCCACTTCATGGAGAGATAGTAGTCTTCCTTCAAAATCACTTCTGAGGGTTTCAACTCACAAGCCATTAGCTAAGCAGCCACCAATGCTTGTTCTGCTTGCTCATGGCTCAACCTCCACCTGCATCAATTCAACCTCCATCACCAACAATTCAACCTCCACCAACTTGAAAACCCACAAGACAAGCATACTCTCAATCTCACCACCAGTATTGCACAGGTGTATAGTAGAATAAACCTCCAAAAATAACATTTGTTTTGACAAATTCTTAACTCTACCCATAACACACTCACTGAAAACTATTTTTCAAAATAAATTACTCTTATGTCTATCTTTTATCTGTGTTGAATGTTTGATGTGTAATTGATGTTATAAGACATTCTTAAAAGAGGGCAAGACACTACAATTTGGAATGCATGTTTTCAAATAACAAAACCATGAAAAATAACAACAGGAACGTTTTTGTAAGAAGGCTTTCCTGTATTTGCAATAAGACCAAATGTTTACTAAATAACAATTGGTACATTAAAAATAGTGAAGATCTCTGTAAGCTGGAAGACCTTTAATTACTTTTCAGAGAAATGCTGATATTAGGATAACATTAGTACATAGCTATAAGGAAAGGCCATCTGGAGTATAGTTAAGCATAAGCAATGGCAAGAAAAAAGACAAGAATTGTAGTGGGGCGGATGTAGTAATTGCTCTTATTGTATGTCTGGCCAAAGCATTGCATGTCATGGTGTAATACACAATACATAATTCATGACTAATTGCAGGAGTAAAAATATAGTATATTTCTACTGTGTCCATGGAAGAACAGATATGCAGATGAGGCAAGCCAGGAATTAAAAGTTAGGATTAATGAACATAAATTTGCCATTATAAATAAAAAGCAAGGAGTGCCTTTGGTGGAACATTTTATGGTGAAGAAACATAAAGAGAATGATATTAGCTAGTTTGTTTTAGAAAACATAGCAGAGATTTAGAGGTGCTGCTATTAACAGAAGAAGAAAACTGAGGGAACAATACTGCATATTGAAATTTACCGCCTTTAGGTTGGGATTGAATACCAGAGAGAATGGAGTTCAGATTGTGAGATGATCCATATCGTAATGTTAGTCCAGGATAGTTGATTATATTTTGATTGTTTGTTATGGTATGTTATATTTGTTGAAAATTACCTTGGTGGTAGAGTATTGTGTGATACCTAATACTAAACTCTATGATAACATACAACACAATACACTTTGAGTATGTGCAATATCTTTTAAAAAACACACAACTTGTTAATTTAGAATGCTCGACATGTATTTATGTGGGCAAGTGAGTTGCTGTAGTTTTTCCTGGCAGTAAAATGGTGCCCACATGGTGACGTTGCACAGCATAGGATAGGAAGTCATTTTTATGTTGCAAATAGTGGTTCAAATAGAAAATACTGGGTGTCCTGTGTTCAGATGTAAGGTTAGCCTCCGCTTGCAAAGTTAGTCTGTCTTTCCTTGGTTTTATGTAAAAGGTATGGAATGTGATGAGAGAGAGAACGAGGATATACAGTATATAAAGCACATCCATTTTATATGTTAATGATGAACCAGTTCTGATGTTTGTAGTATGTAGACCGGGAGGAGTCCTATTTCGATGTCTCTGGTAGGTATCCCTCGATACCCTTATGCAAATCAGGTGAGGTAGTGCGTTATGTGGGATAAACAGCATCGCTGGAGGGAGGCATTTTTTTTATACCCTTAGTGAGTTCAAGCTTGAACAGAGTTTATAAACGGTAAGAGGCTTGCTGTGGGTTAACTAGTACCCAACAGGGGCACATTGTTGCCAGGAGTTGCGCTAAGATTGTTAAACCCTCCATATTCACATTTCCATACCTCAGTTGGATAAATGTTACATACTACTTAGGACTACACAAGAAAGCACAACTTGCAGCCATGGAAGGAGATTTATTTTTCCCTTCCTTCCTTATAAGCCATGGGTGAGTTTAATATGAAATGACCTGAAACAAGGAAAAGCATCATGCTGGCGGCTGGTACGACTCGTATGTGTATCACACAAAAGGAAGAGAAAGAGGAAAAACTGACCTACATCCTCCACAACAAACATACAAACACACAAATGGTATGACAGCTAAATTCCTATCAAACCTCACCCCACAGGGAATTCCAGTGAAGGGAACAAAAAATCCAAAGATTATGGACGTAAAGGTCTCACCCGAATTTTTGTGGCATGCTTCATCATCGGCCAGTTTGCCCAGCTGTGTTAGGACAGAGCCAACACAGTGGTCTCAACCTTATTGAAAGGGAGAACAAGATAAAGTGCTTCTGGTTAATCAAGGGGTCCAGATTTCATTCTAAATCTCTCAGTATTCCTAGGGGATTCTCTTTATTAAGTGGGTATGTAGGGTAGGGTTAAAAAAACAATCTTGGATATTACTTTGAGTCAATGTCTCAAAAATCCGTCAAAGCCATTAATTGCTGACAGGTTTCGGCCACCAACAAAGGTACTACTGCAAAAAAGGAGGTGGGTTTAGGGCTTTCATTAGGGCACAAATCTGTACTGCTACAGTCCCTCCAGCATGAATATCCATGTACATAGCTAAGAATAAGTCATACTTGTAATTGTCCGGAATACTTCTAATTTCTGTATTGAAAGAATATAGTTAAAACCTCAGTTATCTCTGGATTCTTTATTCGCAACGTGAAGATCTTGTGGTGAGTTTCAGTGCCTCTTTAGCAGTCATTTAATATAATGAATAATTTGTGTCACACACATGAAAATGTTTTATCACAAATACGTCATGCATGACCACAAAACAGTGAGCATTTTAATGGTCCAGGTCAATAAGTCACATTGACAGAGGACCACTGCTGTAATCACACACTAGTAATAACATTTAAAACACAAAACTTAAAAAGACAATTGAGTAAGGCTCAAATCAGTTTAAAGACAAAAAGTGATTTGTCTGGAAGGCACAGGAAAGAAAGACATATACGTCAGGGCAAAGATTATGACTCTCATATTAGGACTGTAGTCTTTAGAAACTAAGTCAAGGCTATTCTGGTCTACTAAATGTTGGTTGTTACTGTCATGATATCTCAGGGAGCCATATCTCCCTACATGATTACATGTTTGTAGTATAAGTAGACTTATTACTTCTCCAGAATGTCATGTACTTTGTAGCCTCATTCTTCTTAAGAGGTGACAAACCAACGCACTCATTCTTAAAAAAGCTTATGTCAAGGAACACCATCACTAGTACCTGTTAAAAAAAAAAAAAAAAACAGCCATCAGTACAACATCACAGGTCCATGTTAGTTGATTTTTGCCTTGATTTATTTCTTCCTTGTAATTATGATTTACTTTTTTATGTTGTGTTTTATTACGTATGATATACATATATAAAGATTTATTTCAGAATTTGTATACATATAATAAATTAATGATATTTTTTGATAATCATGTTGTTGTTTTACAGTTTTTTTATATTTTCCTTGGAAACAGAATGTGTAGTGAGTTGTGATAGTGTGAAAATAAGCGTAAGCACAGATTTTCACTTAGGGGAACATTTATTTTCTTCCTTGATGTCACAGTTACAACATAGGGTAGGGTTACCTATTTTCTTGTCTTTGTTTACCTTCGAAATGCATTGGATGTAAAAATGTCAACATGAGTTTGAGAGCATCTGCTAAATAACAAAAGATTTTGTTGGCCTGACATGAAATGCACTAGTTGGCAAATTTGGCAATAATCAAGAAAGACATTAATGATTGAAATTATTTTATTTTGTATATGCATATAAATCAAAATTGATATTTTTCACACAATAAACATTTTAGGAAACTATAAACTATCATTTGAGAATGAGCAAAAATAAATATACAGAAGCATTCATGCAGAGGGGGTGGGCAAATAATTAAAACATGCTAGTGTTAGAAATTGGTTGTGGAGGGTATCAACAGTTCCCAAGCAACAGCCACAATCCCTGTCAGGCTGAACCACTAAAGTCAATAACTTAACCAGTGCTTATCCCTCTGGTAGCTTGGCAAAAAGTCAGTCAGTCTTAACTCAGAGGCAATGTGTAAAGTATTTATGCAGCACACAAACAGTAATACATTGAAAACACAACACAAGAAAAACCCCACACCACTTTAGAATACTATAGCAAAATGTAATAAACTATTTAAAAATTAAAATGACAAAGATTCAATCAGTAGAACTGGAGTTATAATTGTTTAAAGTTTATAGTGAAAACTAGTGCCTAAAAGATCAAAGCGCCAAAAGCAGACATCGCTTCACATAAAACCAGGGCAAAGTCAAAAGTTATGGATGACCACAATGGAACATGCTTTGGATACAAAGAGTGGATTGGGTACTATTTTGGCTTACTTTTAGACTTAGAAGAACAAATATGGGAGTTTTCACTACCAGGACATGTCAAATCAAAAAGTACTTGTCCTCCCTACATTGAGTGACTTATATGTAATAAAACATGACTTTTCTATTTGCTCCCAATCAAAATATAGTGCATGTTAAATTAATAAGGTGATCTATCGGAGGGTAGGCCTTACAGTAGTAAAAAATGAATTTGGGAGTTTTTCACTATTAGGACATGTAAAATCTAAAAGCACCTGTCCTCCCTGGATTAAGGGTGACATATATGTAATAAAAAGGGAATTTTAGGCTTGGCAAGTAGGTTATATTGCCAAGTCAAATTGGCAGTTTAAAACTGCTTATAGTCTGCATTGGCAGACCTAGCACATGTTTTACGGGACTACTTAAGTGAGTGGCATATTAAGTACCGCAGGCCCAATGGTAGCCTTTAATTTATAGACCCTGGGTATATGGTGTACCCCTAAGGACTTATTAGTAAACAAAGTATGCCAATAAGATGTAAGCTGATTTTCCCATGTTTTGGGGAGTGAGCACAAGAACTTTAGCACTGGGCAGCAGAGGTAAATGGCACAGAGTCCTAAGGCAAGCAAAAATCAAATTAGAAAAATAGGAGTGTGAAGACAAAATGTTTCTCGGAAGAGCAGCCTAAGGCGCTCAGGTCTAACAACCAGTAAACGTCAAAGGAACGAGTCTCAATACAAAGGTGATCTTTTTTTAAAGAAAAAAAAGTCCAGAAAGAGTCTAAAAACGACTGTCCTAAAATGTAATAAAGCCAAAACTCCAAGCTAGAAGGGTCTTCTGTCTTGGGGCCAAATGTTCCTGGCCATCCTGGCTCTCTGCCTTCACCAGAATATTGGTGAAGTCTTCCACCAACACTGGTGACAAATGGCTGACATTCTCAGGAGCAGATACTTCAAGAAAAGAAGGTAAGAAACAGGTAGCAGGAGAAACAAGGGGGACAGATGATTTGGCCAATGGACAACAGGAAGCGGGGTAGATTGGCCAAGGAGATTCAAAGCTTGCTATGAAGGAGGTTGTGAGGCCACATAAAGCTTGGAGTTATTGAGGGACCGCCTCTCAGACTATATGTATCTTTCCAACTATGTCTTGGATATATTGTGAGAACCACTTAAATTGGCCTTAGGACATCCTAAAGAGAAGCCAAGAACACCTATTCTGGGTGAAAGGAGTGGACTGCACAAGAAGGCTGTCTGGTGTCCTGGTTAAAGTGTACCTCAACTGCTGGTGTTCTGGACAAGCACTGGGAGGAGGAGATGATGCCTGTGCATGGGCTGCAACTCAAGGCCTCAATGGCATGGGAGCCTCCGAACGTAAGGAAGCGGTGGGTGCGGCTTAGATGGTTGTGGAGGTTGCTATTCAGATGCCACTAAATAGTCTTGCTCAAGGTCAGGAAGAACCCTAAGATCCTACTCCTCCACACTAATTAGCACTTCAGCCTTCACCTGGAGTCTTTTGGTGACCGATTCGGATTGTCTCTGGGCCAGAGCATTCCCCCTTCTTGTGGTTGCTTACTCCTCGCCGGAGGTGTCAGGTGGTCAGTATAGCGTAAACGAATGTGAAAAAATATGGGAATGTTGAATGCATATATTTGGTACTGCATAGGAATAAACTTTATTCAAAAAGAATATTTTATCCATAAATACAAGAAAAGACACAGTGCAGTCTTTACAAAACAAAACATTTTGCAATCTAATGTTTATATACTGAATTTTCTAACCTTGTAAATAGTATACAATTTTATTTCCAAAAGCACTTTGGACTCAGCCATTCAAAGGAGGAGAAAGGGCTCTCTAAAATAAATTTTTGCTGAATTTTGTACTGAACATAGAAATATACATTTTGCAACGCTTCGCACACATTGCCATCTGAAGGCAGGAACGGCTGCTTTATTTGTGCCACTGTGTCCAGAATGAAACATGGCTTGACCTGCACTACTATGACTAGAACAAAACACAGCTTGCTATGTGCCACTCTGCTCTGAATGACTGTGACTTGACATGTGCCCCTGTGCCCAGAAACAAATTATGACCATGTCCAAGCCTCCTTGCCCAGAGAAGTGGGACATTGGCTTGTACATGGCTACATTGAGAACAGCCTGTAAGGGGCCACGCCAAACACAAAATATTTACCCACATGCTCAGCGGGTGATCGACTTGTGCCTAGCAAGGCCAATGGTTCCTAGTAGCAACGTCACTGAAGACAGCACAGGAGCCCAAAGCCTGGGAAGAGCCTCACCAGAAGCCCACATCACTCGTCCTCCAGCAACAGGAGAGTTGCTGTGCGGAGAAGTTGAGCAGTGGCATGACCACTCCGGAGGCCCCATGAAATGAACAGCAAAGCCTCTGTTAGAGAGAACACCCATAAACTATGATAAGGGTAATCTGCTCCTGCATCTAATAATGTTATAACTATTTCCTGGGAAGAAGACCTAGACAGAAGAGAGGACTGAAGGGGAAAATAGCTGTTAAAGACAACACCAGCCCCCAGGACATTAGGTTGCCTCTTTCTAATATAGTGGGATGCTGTGTGATTGCTCAGTCTTGACTTTTTGCACCTCCATGCTACCTCCCTGACAAGATTGTAACTGCTCACCATTGCAACAACTGAGATTCAAGTGCTGAAGGCGTTGACTTGCCCTAGCTTGCAGAGTCACCGTAGATCTGCCCTTGGGAGAGCACAGTCAAACAACCTCAGCCTCAATGTGTAAGGCTCAGTAGACCCTTGTTAGAAATTGGGTTTCTGGTTGGGAGAGGTATGCACCCTGTCCATGCAGGAAGCATACTTCTAGTCAGGGTAAGTCACAAAACACCCTAAATTAACATGTGCTCACCCCCTCGTAACGTGGCACAGAACAGTCAGGCTTAACTTAAGAGGCAATGTGTAAAGTATTTGTTCAACACTTCAAACAGTAACACAGTGAAAACACCACAAAAAGACTCTACACCGTGTTAGAAAAACAGATCTTAATTTAATGAACAAAACAAGACCAAAAGGATAAAAATCTAATAACTAGAAGTCAAGAAATGAATTTTTAATAATGAACTTAGTTGTACTGCTTAGAAGCATAAAGTGAGAACTGGGGCTGTCTGGCCGCGCTAGACTGGGTCAAATCTGAAAGGTCAGGCTGACCACGATAGAGCACAGGTTGGATCTATGGACCAGCTTTGGCCCGCCCGGTGAAAGGGTACATCGGTTCTTAGATGCATGAATGTCAAGAAGAAGATGCAAGAAGCAAAGGGAGGCGATGGGTTGGCATCAATCCTGAAGATGTAGGCGATATGTAGGCTCAGAGCCGAGCAAAGTCACAGATGCACCAGGAATGGAGACAATGCATCCCACACTTGGCAATGGAGTGCTCCTAATTCTCACAGCAGTGGCAATGCGCTGGTATCGATGGCGATGTGTTTTCTTCGATTCTTTCAGCTGCGGCAATGCATTTTGTCAATGGAGATGTAGCAGTTCTGATGATCGCAACAGCGTTGAGGTGCAGGTCCTGGATGTTGCAGCACTTTATACCGACTTCCAGAGGCCTAGGACTGGATTGGCACCACTTGATATGGCAAGACTGGCAGCAAGAAAAGTCCAAGTGATGTAGCAGAATGATGAGAAGTCTTTGATGTCCCTGAGACTTAGAAGAGAGGGCAAGCCAACATGCACTTGGAGTCACTCTGGGTTCAAGTCAGATGGTCTGGTCCTTCAACAGCAGGGCAGAGGACAGAAGGCAAAAGCACAGCATAAAAACAGTTCTTCCAGAGCAGCAGCCCAGAATGGCAGTACCTGGAGCAACACAGTAATCCTTCCTCCTGGCAGAGTTCCTCACAGGTACATTAGTGTACTAAGTTGGTAGGGTCATAAATCTAGTACTATACCCAGTTGTGCCTTTGAAGTGAGTATGACTTCAAAGAAGGGTCTTTGAAGTACACAGAGATCTTTTCTTCCTGCCCTGGCTCCTAACTCACTTAATGGTGTTATGCAGCTCTTTGTGTGGGACATGTCACTGCCTATTCAAGTGTGTCAACTCCTCCCTCCTATCCTGCCTAGGATGGCCCTTCAAGATGTTGATGCCCCATCAATCACTCTTAAGCTCCCTTTGTGTGTGGCTATCTAGAGGGAATGCAAAAAGTCCAGCTGCCACCCAGCCCAGATGTGTATTGGAGACAGGGTGCAGGCACACAGGGCTAAGAGCAGGAAAATGCAAACTTTCTGAAAGACACCCTTTCAAAATTGTAACAATATATATGACTTTACTATTAAAGAAGATTTATAATTCCAGTTCCATAGGTACTAAACATGACAGGCCTACCCCTTCTCAATTAGGAATTACAGTTTATTACATATAAAAAGCAATCCCTAATGGTAACCTATGAGAGTGGTAGGCCTCATAGCAGTGAAAAACTAATTTGGGAGTTTCCTTTACTAAAAGAGTATATGTCCTGCCTTTTGATTACAAAGCATTACAATTATTGCAACATGCAAATCTGTTAAATAATGAGCCAGTTACCTTTATAGTTGTGTTTCTTTTTGCACCAACATTTTCACAAAGTACTGTTTACTCTGGAGATCCTTCCTATGGGATTTATATTTCAGTGGAAGGGATATCTGTCACCATTGCCAAGATCTCTATCAGGCACCAAGTGAGTTTTAAATTTAAGTTCTGCAGCGTCAATGAACTGAACTGTGATTGGCTGCCTGGGTCATGTGCTTTTCAACATTGGTTATACACATAGTTTGGCATATTAATAGGCATTTCATTCAGCTTTGTATCCGTTTAAGGAAGTGTCTTATTAATTTCAGTTACATTCATATCCATTTTTATTTACCTTTTTACTCGTATGTACTCTTCACCTCAATGTGATTCATAATAACTTCAAGGATTGTTCCATTCACCTCAGGGAAATTCATATCTATTCATTTTACTCACATTTGTAGTTTTTTCAAAGAGTTTGTTCTTCAACTCAGTGTTATTTGTGCACATCTAAAGGTCTTATAGTACAGTCATCCTTTAATATTCGTCCTTCTGACTCTCAGGAATTTAATGAGTATCAGTGCATATGGTTCACCTGAGATGTAGTGAATCCTAATTTGTTTTAATGGGATACAGGAGTTAGCTCAGCCTTTGGCTTGCAGACTTGTGTCCCCATCATCTAGTGACCTTTACCCTACTTAGCTTGCTCTGTTTTAGCACATTTATTTAATTAAATCTTTTAAGAAGGCTGCCTAGTTTTATGTTAGGCCCATGTTTTAGTTTGAGTTATCAGTGCCACCACGCTAAGGCATGAAAAGCAAGCAACAAAGATAAGCAAACTGTGGGTGTTCACATTAGGTACTTCCCCTCTTCATGTTTTCAAGGGAATTGTTTATATAAATTACTGTCCCAAGCATGTCTTGTTATCTATTGTTTGGGAACCGACCTATGTCAGGGGTCCAAGCAGATCTGTATAAATGCTCCTCACTTAATCAGATAGTCAGAGGGATTCTGACCAGATGCCATCGCTGCTATCAATGCTGCACGTCGCCTTGAAGCTGGCCTAGTCTTTGTGTCCCTAGGGAGTCTGAGCTAGAGACCTCATTCCAAGGTAACGAGGGTTGGGGGGCTCATCACATGGACATGGCATTGGCAGATTAGGTTTAACATACCTAGCTTTCTTTTAAGTTAGAGGTTAGTCTCATTATGCTAGGGTATTAGGACATATTACACACTTCACATCTTTTCATGATATTGCAAGATGGTGGGGTCTTTGTATTAATGACTCTTGTCGTTACCATTATGTTTCTTGCACTGTTCATTATCCTAATCATTGCCGCCCATGCAACTTATCGCAGATTGCAGTTTTGCTAAATAAAACCTGTTGAAACCTTACTGCATCTTCTTCATTGCCTGTGTTTGATTGAGACATGGTGTTTATGTGAGAAAGGGGTAATCTTCGTTTAACCATGACACTCACTGCTTGTGAGGTGGGAGGGTTGGGATGACAGTTGCAACTTGTTGTAGGACTGGCATAGTGCCCTACAAACAAAAGTACTGTCATCCTTAAACCAGCAGTCTTGCCTAGAGCAAAAGTCAAACTACGACTCGTATGTGTATCACACAAAAGGAAGAGAAAGAGCCACCAACGATGGTGTTTAGGCACCAATTTACAGATACCCTGACTATCACTGTCTCACATACAACAGGTACCCTAAGTACCATTATATGGAGACGTCCATGTTCTTGGGGAAGATCCTCCTCAGCTGAACAGGGAGCACCTAATTAGGCTGTAGGTTGTTTGAGTTCAAACTCATAAAAGGTCTTTACTCCCCATTTGGTGTTCCATCTCTTATGCCCATTATACAATATGGCTAAATGCCATAGACATTCCTGAGAATGCTGGACAAGCATTAACACTACACCTAGTAGTGCATGGATTAACTGACGAGGGCGGGGACATCACATTCATAGTAGAAGCTAGTGAAGCTTACCAAATAGAAACATTCTACTCTTGGGCCCTCTTTCCTGATGAAAACCAAAGATCATTTACATTTCTCACATACAGAATTGCAAAAGTACCTCAACAGTACCAAGTATACCAGTATCTTGAGATTCCGATTACTTATCAAGAACACCAGAACTGGTTTAATTGCGCCCTACCACATGTAATACAACCCGTGAGATTAGGTTCCTTAGGTAATGATGGACCAACGTGGCCTATGTTTGCCACATACACACCTCACCCAGGTATACAAAATATGCAGGCAACAGACCTGCAAAACCTATATCTTGAACTAGTAACACTGTACAGATGACTTGTTCAGTTCGTAATGCGAACTTTGAACATTACACCAACGCATCCAGCTCCACCAGCACCTACTGGATATCAATTGGCTACTGGGATTAATCCACAAACAGTACATACTATCATGGGTACGGTACCCACAGAACAAGAGAAAATACTGTTCTGGATAGCCCAGAAAACAAATCAACTGGAAGCTGTGTTTCCCCATACGGGACCATAGGAGAAACATAGAATTCTCACAAAGTGCATGCCCTTCGGGATGGTTCACTCAGTGGATGACTGCGCCACATGGAGTACAGTCTTCATTGCAATCTACACAACAACACATGGTACCCTAACACTTTGCAATTTGGGAAGTGTTAAAACAAATACAGAATGAGCATGTGCTGCACCAGCCCTAGATTTGGGGATGAAATTAATGCGTAACTTCGACGCAGTCTCCTCAATCATACTCTGTAATATCATAGGGGAAGTGGTATCACTGGCTATACACCAGTCTCTCTGAGAGGTTCCACATTTGGACCGGGAGAAAGAGCTACAAAAAATTATTTACGATTCCTATATCAGTATGGGATGGAATAGTTTGAGAGCCAAGCCGAAAAAGCTTGAATTGCAGAGTACCACCCCTAAGGAAGGTACTAAGCAAGCACAGGAGGGTTCTAAGAAGCGCTTGGATAGCCAAAAACAATTTAAAGATAGGCTAAATCAGAGAGCAGATTCTCCACACCCAGAGAGCTCTGATAGGTAATATACTCTCAGAAATAGAGAAAATATAAAAGCTCCTGACAGATATACTGATTCATGTCCCTCTCGTTCCTTTCAGGACGCACCACATAGATGTAATGAGAGAGGAGGCCTTCCTGATCGACATCCTGAATAAGTGAAACAGAAGAAAGACTCACCACAGTCTTCAGACAAAAAGAAGATAAGTCCCCACAACAAAAGCTACAGTTTAAAAAGAAAAAGGTGGCAGCACTGTCAATTAAAAAGGCCAGTACACTTGAGAACATTGCTGAAGAACAAGATGTTGGCAGTGACACTGTTAGACAGTGCAGCAGAGTTCACAATATGTCTCCAGAGTCTGAAAGATCATCTGGATGCGACAGCAACTAGCGATTTCATTGCAGTTGAGACTGTAGACGGCCGCATTCTCCCACCCAACAGGATTTATGATTTAAAAATCCACATTGAGGGAGACGTAGAGCGCACCATTGGTGTGATATTTTGGGATGAACTTAGTTGTGATATCCTGCTGGCTGAAAGGGACTGGCCACCTGAGCACTTCTGTAAGTTCCTACATGGGGAAGATGACATTTTGCCTTTTTTATGTCATCTTGTTCCAGAAGCGTTAAAAGAAGCCTAAGCTGTCAATTGGGCTTTAGCGCAGGCACCTGCGTTGTACCGCAATCATGTAGGTTGGGACAAGGATTCTCCTTGTCATGTTATACCGATCAGGTTTACACCCCAGCCTCAGCTGCAATATCCTGTTAAACACGAAGCAAAAGCTCCAGTGAGGAAGATCCTCACTCAGCTTGAGTACCGGAGAGTAACTGAGCCCTGTGTCTCTGCAATTAATAACCTGTTATTCCCTGTTGCAAAACCAGACCATTCTTGTAGAATAGTGTGAGATTACAGACATTTAGGCAGCCATGCACGTACATATGCTCTACAAAATTCACATAGCACAACACTAATTAACAACATAGTGCGCAAAAAATACAAAACAACGTTGGATATTTCCAACTGGTTCTTCTGCCAGAACTTAGCACATGAAAGTCGGGACCTGAGTGCATTCTCATTTGGCTCACAAAAACTCTTTTGCCATTTACCCCAGGGCTATAAGAACAGCCCAGGGCTGTTCTCAGCCTGTGTAACATCAATATCACATGATATTGATTCTGAGGTGTTTTCCTATGTGGATGACATTTATCTCACAGATGACGACCTCAACATTCTTCTTGCCAGGGTCGATCGGATTGTTTTAGGATTCGCAGCCCTTTGCTACCAATTCAATTTTAGAAAAACGAAAATAGCCTTTCACAGCGTACTGTTCCTGGGATACGAGCTATCAAACGAGGGAAAGAGCCTGGCCCTGCACTTTCTAGAGAAATGTGCACAACTTCACCCACCTAACACTCTCAAGAAATTACAGTCTTCACTTGGTTTCTTTAATTTTGGCAGAACTTACATTCCTGACTATGCACAACAGATGAAGCCACTCCATGACTTAATATGCCCTGATTTTTCTAGCAGATACTGGACAGTTGAACACACATGCATACTTAGGCAATTGTAACAGGACATGTTAGAAGCCAAACACTTGCACACATGTGACAATAAAAAAAAAGTGGTCATCAGAATTATTGCTGGTGCCATTAGGTTCACTTATGTCTCCTTTAACGAAGGCGACACAGTGCCTATAGCATACAAATCTCATTTATATTCCAATGCAGAACAACGTTTTGCACCCACAGAAAAGATTCTAACTGCAATTCACATGGCTGTCATTAAGGAGAAGCCACTTGCCAAAGGGAAACGCATCATTGTTGTTACCCTGGTGAAAGTCTTAGAGGCCGTCACTAAAGCAAGCATTCCTAACGCTAAAGCATTACATCCATGCTGGATTCAGTGGGCAACCTCCCTGACTGCCACCGATGTTGACTACATCTTTGATCCAAAACTTCAGACACAAGAATTTCTCCAGTACAAACAGGAGTACCGGCTCCTCTAGATATTTTGCCACTTGACAGATACCAAACTGTCATTTACACTGATGGTTCAGCACAACCAGCTGTAGGTAGCAAACATCAATATTCAGCCGCTTGCGCAGCCGTGAGTGGAGTGATGAAGTATGGAGTTTTCGACCCTCACAATACCTACACGCAGACCCTAGGGGATTGCACAACACAGCTGGCTGAACTCAAAGCCCTTATTTTAACGCTAGAACATACAGAGCCAGGATTGCTGACTTTAATTGTCTGTGACTCATACTACTGCATCCAGTCCTACAATGATTACCTCATTCCTTGAAAGCTGAACGGGTTTAGAGATTCAAATGGGAACACCATAAAACACAAAACGTTGTGGGGGAGGGTCACTGATCTCAAAGATGAGTCCATGTAGTACATACACTGGGCCACCAACATGTTATCGGTAACACTTTGGCTGATGAAGCAGTCAAATCTGCAGTAGTTACAGTGTGGCTCCTGTGACTTTCTCTCAGACGAGATTGGATAATGAAATTTTGACTGCCATAAAAACTTTGGCTGAAGGCAAGTCCCTTCCCTCTACAAAATAACAACACTTCCTGGGGTTGGTGATCGAACGACCCCAATAAAGACCAGAGATTAGATCTAGTAAAAGCAGCGCATGAGGGTCATTTCTGGTCATGCTGGTATTTTGGCCACAGTAACACTCTTACAGAAACTGATGGCCGGGTCTATACAAACAGACAAAACAGTACGTCCTTTGTTGTGTCATTTTCCAGCAAATTAAGGGCTTAAATATCAAACGCCAAACGCAGACATCCCACTTAGTGTCCAGCAGGCCACTACAATGTGTGTACCTGGACCATTGCGGTCCCCTTCAACCAGATGGTGCATACAAAAACATCTTAGTTGCTGTAGGTTCTTGTTTTAGATTCCTTAGGGTATGGCCTCAGCGGTCGGCTGACGCTAGAACTGTGATAAAAAACTTGCTGATCTTTATCGGTACATATGCAGTTGCAGAATTCCATTTGGACCAGGGCCCTGCATTTGTCTTTAAGGCATTCAGGTTCACCATGGGAACGATGGGTGTTGAACTCCATTACTCCTCACCATACCATCCCAAAGGAAATTCGGTCATGGAGAGGTTGAACCGTGATCTAAAGCAGTCCTTAACAGCCAGGGTACTAGGTTCTGGCTTTGGGTGGCTTCATCACCTATATGGGGTTCAGAGAGCACTGAATAATCTGCCAAGATGGTATATATGAGGATGCACACCCTATGAGGTTTTCTTTGAGATACCTATGTATGTCCCAGCTTTTGATGGCCCTGGTTTGGTGGCAGCAGACACACCTTTTGACATAAATGAACGTCTCACTGTTTTACAGGAGCTTCAGCAATTTCGTGATGATAAATCATCGGTCAGTGGTGCCACCTTAGGAACAAGGGATTTACCAACAACTTCCACTGGCTGGATTCCTAAATTCAGGGATCTGGTTTGTGAGAAGATCGCTGTGAAGAAGGAATTTGGTCCATCCTACAGAGGACCAGTCCCAGTCCTGGGAGTACAAGGTACTAGAACTGTCATCTTACCACAACTGCCTAGTTCGAGAGCAAACAGATTAATTTCCATTGATGACGTCAAAGTTTACCATGTGGCCTATCCTGCACACTACACCAAGAGGTCCCTTGGATAGTTCCCGGTCCCCTCTCAAAACCCAAAAGGATATACCTCTTCAAAGAAGAAATAACAACACTACTTCTGACTACACAAGCATGACCAATGATGCTACTAATACCTCCTCGATCGTGGGGAGGGCGCAAAATTAGCTCTTGCTGATTCCAGTTACCACTTCGACGACAACACCTGCCCAGGATTGGCTGTTTTCTACACCAACACTACACAGACTGATGACACCGTCTACTGTGAGTCTCCATGCAAAGTGGATCCATCCACCAGTAATGCACCTGCTCCTGCATTTGCAGAGACTGCCTCTGGTTATTTCATCAACATTGATGACTTTTCTTCAGACTCATCCACTCTAGAAATTGAAAATGTTTCAAAAACATGTAAGCTGTATCTATGGCTTAAAAACAACTATTTAATACACCCATGGAACTATTTATGGTTCTGCTTGACATTTGTTGCATTGTTTCTATGGATTGGTTTTGTGACTGTTGTCTTGTTACTTACAAATGGTCATTTCCTTTCTGAATGATCCTCAGTTGAGCTTGTGGATGAAGTCTTAACTCCATATCATTCCTCACAAAAGGTCAGAAGACACTTGTCCCTTGTGAACATTTCAGCTGTACCAATTCCTGATGGGAGTGTGTGAGACAATGTTCCATTTGATATATATAGGGCCTACTGAGGTCATTCAAATTCCATATGTATTCAAAATTTCTATGATTGGTGTAATTACACCTGGTGTTGTGTCTGATGATTGGAATGTCCAGACAACTGATTCCGTGTTAAATGAAATAAAGGACTACTCAGTGTTTGAAAGTGATGATGTATATAGACATACAATGAATTATGGGGAAATGCTCTGCTACAATAACTGGGGACATTACTACCTGTACTGTGCCACTAGACACATACCAGTACTTAACTACACACAGTGGGAACACTATTTCAACAACACAAGTGGGGAGCCCAAAACGCTATTCAGATAAATTTACTTATTTTTCTGGGCATGACACGAAACATCCAGGGTCATATTATTTCAAGTTACCTCCTTCAAAAATTAGGAATATTTTGCTAACTGATACAAAACTGATTTATTCAGACTCCTTTGTTTCCCGTCTTGCAGCAGAAGGTTACAAATACTTGAGGAACACTGTTGATTCAAAAAGCGTATGGGGCACACAAGATTGGCAAATACAGGGTAGGGAAGCCTTATTTAGAGCATGCCTGATCCCGCGCAAATTATCTTTTTAAATGACACCATCCAACAGACATCCTGTCTGGGGTTAACCAAAATAAAACAAATAAACACGCCCAGTATCCCCACATTGGCAAAGTTTAATGATTGGTAATTCTTCCTGAATGTCGCAGAGGAAGAGCTAGTTGCAAAGGTTCAGGCTAGTACCCATAACTCTTCACTTTCCAGTCCCCGCAGGTGGTTGATTTGGCCAATAGACACCAGGAGTTGTCAGGCATGGTTTTTTAATTCCTCAGGGGGTTTCAAGATTAGCCGTCCAGACCTTCGCTGTGTCTCGGGTCAATACTCGTGTATAGTTACAACATACAGGGGGTCATTCTAACCCTGGCGGTCCAAGACCGCCAGGGCTAAAATGACGGGGGCACCGCCAACAGGCTGGCGGTGCCCCGCTGGGCATTCTGACCGCGGCGGTTCGGCCGCGGTCAGAAGTGGAAAACCGGCGGTCTCCCGACGGTTTTCCGCTGCCCAAATGAATCCTCCATGGCGGCGCAGCAAGCTGCGCCGCCATGGAGGATTCTGACACCCCATACCGCCATCCTGTTCCTGACGGTTCTCACGCCAGGAACAGGATGGCGGTATGGGGTGTCGGGGGGCCCCCGTAAGAGGGACCCAAAAAGAATTTCAGTGTCTGCTTTGCAGACACTGAAATTCGCGACGGGTGCAACTGCACCCGTCGCACCTTCCCACTCCGCCAGCTCAATTCTGAGCTGGCGTCCTTGTGGGAAGGTAGTTTTACACTGGGCTGGCGGGCGGCCTTTTGGCGGTCGCCCGCCAGTCCAGTGTAAAACACAGAATAGCCGCAGCGGTCTTCCGACCGCGGTGCAGTATTCTGGAGGGGGGCAGTCTGGCGGGCGGCCTCCGCCGCCCGCCAGACTTAGAATCACCCCCACAGTGTGGGTAAACTGGGCCAACAATGGATACAGACTAACATGACAGCCGCTGTTAAGAAACATCTTAACACTCTTTCTAAGGATATAGACTTGCAGGACTTTTTGCTAGGTCCTAGGAAGCCAAGCTCTAAAAGATTAATCTATGCTATGTATAATGAGATCTGGAAGCTTTCCCAGATAGAAGCTGCAGTGCATTTAAGGCAAATACACAAGGAAAACTTAGCAAAAGCTTTAGCTGTTATCGATAACGGCATGAAAACTCTGTCCAACAGGATTTATTCCCTAACAAACATAGGCCCTCATTATGACATTGGCGGTAAATGCCACTTACCGTCACACTGACAGCCGCCAACTTACCACGGCAGATATCCGTTCACCATGACACACACACAACAATTCGACAGAATTCAGCCACATTCACAAATCGGCCGGACCAAAGGTCAGTGCTAAAGTGGCAGTATCAAAACCCACACCGTTACACCAACAGAACAACGCCCACCACATTATGACTCACGAATCACCACGGTGAACATTCAACAGCGGTAAACGATTGGCAGTATACACCGTCGCGCTCACAATGGACACTCACATACAAAATAACACTACATTGGACAATTCAAACAACACACACCTGACAACCATACACACACCAAACCCACACGCTAACACCGCTATAAAACACACACCCACATTACCCACAACCCTTTACGATTACAAATCATTGCCACCAGAGCGACACCAAGACCACTGAGACAACTAGAGCCACACACCCCTCACACCCATAAACCACTCACGCACTTCACATCACCCCCCCAAAAATATTACCCAACACACCCTCACCAACACACCTCACATAACAGCCATGGCACAACAAAGACACCCCGTTTCACAGAGGAGGAGCTAAGGGTCATGGTGGAGGAAATTGTCAGGGTAGAGCCACAGCTATTTGGAGCACAGGTGTAGCAAATATCTATAGCTAGGAAAATGGAGCTATGGCGGAGGATCGTGGACAGGGTGAATGCCCTGGGGCAGCATCCCAGAACAAGGGACAACATCAGGAAGAGGTGGAATGACCTATGGGGAAGGTACTTTCCATAGCAGCAAGAGACCAGCTCGCTATACAGAGAACCGGCGGTGGACCCACCTCTCCTCCCCCACAATTCACAGCATGGGAGGACCAAGTCTTGGCAATACTGCATCCTGAGGGCCTAGCCAGAGTCGGAGGAGAACTTGACTCTGGTAAGTCAACTCTCTACTATTATCACCCCCCTAACTGCATGCCATCACATACCCTCACCCTCACTCCCATCACTCCACTCTATCTCACACACTCCACCATCACATCTCACTAATCCCAATACCAAGCCCTGCGTGGACACCCCTCACAGCCCTGCATGGACACTCATCCCTAAAGCATGCACAGCATAGATAACTAACAATCCCACCATACACTAACATACAAAAGTGAAAGCTGGCAGGGCAAAACCAACCATAGAGGGGAAGCCAGGGATGAACAATATGTCATACACATCAATAACACATCATTTACATCCCCACAGGTACCCCAGCCAATGTTCACCAGAGAGGAGGTGCCAGCAATATCCAGTCCCCCAACTGAAGAGCCCTGATGACAGTAACTCTGGACTTCAGGATCTGGACGACCTACCTAGCCCATCAGGGTCTACTGGATAGCCGTTTACCCAAGCCCAGTCACAGACCACCACAGAACCTCCCCCTTCAGGAAACACCACCATAACACCCATCCAGTGTACCAGCACCTCTGTCCCCAGGACACGTCAATCAGCAGTGTGTCCAGGCCACACCTCATGCCCAAGACAATCAGGGACCTGGGGTCAGTGGCAGTGGGCACACGGTTCAGGGGACAGAGGCACAGGCCAACAAGGAAACTGGGAGGAGTACTGTGCGTCAGGGGGAGGACAGGCCCAGGGAACTGACTCTCCAGGAGGCTCTCTCTGAGATCCTGGGAGTCTACCAACATCCCCAGGACACGATGGGCCAGATCCAGGACAACATGCAGGAGAACAGGCAGCTGCAGGAGAGACAGTATCAGGGGATCAGGGAGGACTTGCAGGCCATCAATTATACCCTGATCTCCATAGCAGAGGTGCTGGCAGACATGGCCAGCAATATGAGGGAAGCAGTCTCACACCAGCTGGCCCCTGCCACTCGCCAGTCATCTGAACAGCCTTCCACTACCGCTGCCGCTAATGGCCAGGAGGACCCGCCACAGGACTCACAGGCCACCAGCACCCCTCCCCCTGCAGAAGGTGAATCACCCCGCAAACGTTCCCTGCAATCCAGACAGAAGCCAGAGACACTTGCCAAGACCACAGCCAGGAAATGAGACTCTCCTGATTGTTCCCCTTGTGTCCCACTCTGTCACCCTGTCCACTTTGAACTGCCATTGCTCCCCTTCCTATGTCCCCTTGGACAATGCACCTGTGCTACAAACAGACTGGAACAATACCCTGGACATTCCTCCATCATCACCCCATCCCATTGCACTTTCCCCCTATATGTTAGCACTTCAATAAACACCATTTGTCAAAAATCGATTTTGAGTATGTCATGTTTATCAAATATATATTGTTTAAAAAAGGTACAACCATTGCAAATGAACTGTATATAGAATGGCCATAGATGAATGACCTGTGGCTGGCTATAGTTATCACACCAGGAGTATTTGTCATATCACCAACATCTGCAAGATAAATATCCAGAGAACAGTAAGTTTGCATTGAATTGGGAATTACCAGCATGCCAATGCCACACAGAACACAACCAAAGTCATTGAAATGTAAAGTTACACTGTCTTACCTGTGTGTCATTGGAAGTGCTGACGGATCACAGATGTTCTGTTGTCCTCATCTTCATCCTCTGCCTCCTCATCCTCACTGTCCATAGGGTCCACTGCTGCCACTGGGGGATCTCCAGTCTCTCCTCCTGGAGAAAAGGGACATGGTTCTGCAACATGCAGAATGCCACTACTATCTGACAGGCCTTCTTGGGTGAGTAGCACAGGGATCCACCTGTTAGATGGAGGCACCAAAACCTAGCCTTCAGGAGGCGAAAGGTTCTCTCAATTATCCTTCTGGTTCACCAATGTGCCTTTTTAGAACGTTCTTCTTCTCTTGTCCTGGCATTCCTCACAGGGGTCAGCATCCACGATAGGTTTGGGTAACCAGAGTCACCTGCAATTATTGAAGGACAACATTTAGTCACACACTATCCTATATGGCCCACACCATACCCACACATCAACATATACTGGGTGGGAACCAGGGCTCACCTATAAGCAACACCCTGTGCCTCTGTAGTAGGGCCATCACATTTGGAATGCTGCCATTCCTTAGGACAAAGTCATCATGCACTGACCCAGGACACTTTGCATTGACTTGGGAGATGTACTGGTCCACCAAGCACACAATCTGCACATTCATGGAGTGAAAACTCTTACGATTCCTGAACACCTGTTCATTCTGGCGGGGGGACAAATGCAATATGTGTTCCATCAATCGCCCCAATTACATTGGGAATATGTCCCATTGCATAAAACGTGGCCTTCACAGTGGCCAAATTCTCAACCTAGGTGAATGCAATGTAGCTGCACACTCTTGTCAGCACTATTGAGAACATTGGCTGTGACATTCCTATTCCTGCTTCCAAGCCCACTGTCACTTGGAAAGAACCAGTTGCCAGGAAATTGAGTACTGATAGCACTTGCACAAGAGGGGGAATCCCAGTGGGGTGATGGATAGCTGATATCAGGTCAGGCTCCAATTGGCACCACAGCTCTGTGATTGTGGCCTTGTCAAGTCTATAGGTGAGGATAATGTGCCTGCCCTCCATTGTTGCCAAGTCCACCAGGGGTACACGGGGGTGTCTCCATCTCCTATTCATTCGCAGCAGTAGCAATCTATGGGGCAAAAGAGTGAGGAGCCGGTCACAACCTGAACAATGGAGATACAACAGAACTTTGCATTCTGTTAACTTGTAATGGGTAAGTGTGCTTTGTCCAGTATTTCCTAATTTTACCAGTAACACACCCTTATTCAATAGGGCTGCCACCACCCTGAAATGGCGTCCGCCTGTCCTGTGTGGAGGGACAGGTGGAAGTGAAGTAATTCCGCTGCTGTTGTGCGCCATGGCAGGAGGGGGGGTGGGAACGGCTGTGCAACTCCTCATTGGTTAAGATTGGGACCTGTAGGTCACAGTGGTCAATTGTGATCTACATCCGCGGTGATGGTATGCACCGCTACAGACGTGACTGCCATTTTCTATCATATTCCTCACTTGTTACCTGACCTTCCATAGGGGAGGACCTACACTTCATGTGCTGCTGTGACCTCTGTCTGAAACCTACTATGGCCCATGTGACTGGGGAAAGGGCCCCAGCCTTCACTTCGGAGGAGTTGGAGCGACTGGTGGAGTGGGTCCTACCCCAGAACGGACTGCGGTATGGGCCTCCAGACCAACAGGTGAGTACACTGTGGGCACGATGCATGTGGCATGGATGCATGGATATGTGTGTGAAAGTATTGTGTAAGGGAGGATTTTCTGTTGGCGGTGTACATGTTGTGAGCTGGGCTATGTACGTGCCAGGGGTGATGGAAAGGGGTATTGTGGGCCATGTGTGTGACAGGCTGGACTGTTTGGCTAATGGTGTTCTCCTGTCTGTATTGCCTCTGCAGGTCAGTGCCCATCAAAAGAAGGGTATATGGCGGGCCATCGCCAAGGAGGTGCAGACCCTTGGGGTCTATGGCAGGCAGAGCACCCACTGTTGCAAAGGGTGGGAGGACCTGAGGCGCTGGGCACAGAAGACCACGGAGGCCCAGCTGGGGATGGCCTCCCAATGAGGAAGGAGTGCCCATCGAACCCTGACCCCCTGATAGCCTGCATACTGGTGGTGGCCTATCCATAGCTGGATGGGCGCTTGAGGGCCACCCTGCAGCCACAAAGGGGTGAGTACAGTGGCTATCATTACAGCTTACGCCTGGTGGGGTGGTTTCCAGGTGGTGGGTGTGTTTCAGTGGGTGCCCGTAGGCCAGGCTAACATAGCAGCATAGGTCCTCTGGTGGCTATTGGTCTGAAGGGAAAATTATGGCTACCTAGCTTGTTAGCATCCAATACTGGCCAGGGCTGAGTGGGTCCCAGGTGTGCTGCAGTTGGTGGTGTGTGCCCCTCCTCATGCTTTGGTGGCTAGCAATATCACTGGTAGTGCAATGCATTGTGTGTAGGCCTGTTCCCTGTGTGTGAGGGTGCTGTGTATGCCAACAGCGGTGTTGGTGCAGTCATTGACCAAGTGTATCCTTTGTCTCTCTTCCCCCCCTTTCTTGTTTTGTCATCCTGTCCTTATGTGTATTAGCATCATCTGGCGGAGGAGCAGAGGCACCGGCGATGGAAGGAGCTGCATCCCACAGTGCCCAGGAGGCAGAGTCTACTGACGCTGAGGGCACCAGTGGGACCGAGGGTGAGGGGAGCACCACAATGGAGACTGGAGGGGACATTACAGACTCAGATACCTCCTCCAATGGGAGCTCCCTGGTGGTGGTGGACACCTTTGTGACCACCCCAGCTACAGGTACAGCTGTCGCCCCTGTAACAGCACCGCCCTCCCAGCAGTCCCTCAGCGAGTTGCCTGTGCCTGCTCACCCAGGAGGGTGGGCATCTCCGTCATCACAGGCACCTCAGGCCCTGCCCCAGTAAGCCCTGAGTGAGGAGACTATTGACCTCATGAGATCCATCTCTGTAGGGCAGTCAACTATTGTGAATGCCATCCAGGGGCTGACAGCTCAGATGCAACAATCCAATGCATTCCTGGAGGGCTTCCACACTGGATTGGGCGCCAAACAGAGATCTATTCAGGCTTTGGCCTTCTCTCTGATGGCAGCCATTGTCACTGTTTCTACCGTTCCCCCTCCAACTTCCACTTCCCAGTCCCATTCTCCTCAACCCCAACCCATCCCAAGCACACAGCCTGACGGGCATGCACACAAGACAACACCCAAGAGTGTCACAGGCAAACACAAGCACCACACTTCATCCCACAAACACCATCCAGTTACAGACACAACAACATCCACTATTTCCACTGTCTCCCCCTCTTCCTCCTCCTCCACCTCCCACCCAGTGAAGTCCACACGCACACCTGCATGCACTACATCATCATCCACTACCTGCATCATCACCACACCAAGTAGAACACACACCTCACTGGCAGACACCTCCACAACAGCCATGCACACGTCTCCTGTGTCCTCTCCCACCGTGTCTATCCCCCCTAAGGTACACAAACGCAAGCACTCAGACACCCATCAGCCATCCACCTTACAACAGCATCCAGTCCATGCACCTGCACTCCAACAACCACTCCCTCATCCTCCACTCACATTACTTCTCCCTCTTCCCACCCCAATGTCCCTAAAAATCTTTTCCTATCCACCATTGGCTTATTCCCTACACCTCCCCCATCCTGCACGTATGGCCAGGGATCAAGAACCTAGCCAAGCACCTCAGCCACACAGTCCACTGGCTCACTTTCATCCGCATCTACTTGTGGTGGAAAGGCTTCCAGGCCACAAATACTAAAGGGGAAGGAGCCTGTGCCAGTCAGCAGAAAGGGGAAGAAGCCTGCACCAGCCAGCAGAAAGGGGAAGGAGCCTGCACCAGCCAGCAGAAAGGGGATGGAGCCTGCACCAGCAAGCAAGAAGGGGAAGGAGCCTGCACCAGCAGCTGTCACAGAACCCCCACCATAAACCGTGGATGTGCAGCCATCAGTAAGTGCAGGAGCTGAACAGAAGACTCCCACTACCTCCACCACCATCACAGTGCAGCCATCGCAGGGTGCAGGGGCTGAGCAGGAGCCTTCCACTACCACCACCACCACCACAGTGCAGCGATCGCAGGGTGCCTGGGCTGAGCAGGAGCCTCCCACTACCACCACCACAGTGCAGCCATCACTGCCGGCGGACGCAATGTGATCTAGCCTCCATGGGCTGCTACGCGGCCTGTCCTCTCCAAAACCAGTGGGGATGACACCCACCTGAGAGACTGTGGCCTTGCACTTCCCAGGACCAAGCACAGGGCATGTTGCTCCCTCCAGAACCAGTGGGGATGACACCCACTCGAGAGACCTTGGCCTTGCACTCCCCAGGACCAAGCACAGGGCATGTTGCCCCCTCCAGAACCAGTGGGGATGACACCCACTCGAGAGACCGTGCCCTTGCACTCCCCAGGGCCATGCACAGGGCATGTTGCCCCCTCCAGAACCAGTGGGGATGATACCCACTCGAGAGACTGTGGCCTTGCTCTCCCCAAGACCAAGCACAGGGCATGTTGCCCTCTCCAGAACCAGTGGTCTTGTTTCCACATCCAGCTGAATTGCCTGCCCCCCCCACCTGAGGTGCCTGCCTATTTGCCAGCTGATGCCCCTGCAATGTTTTCTCTGTATTGATGCAGGTAACGAGTGGGACCTTGGACTTTGCTATGTGGCACATGCGAACTGAGGACTGGGCAGTGTCCCTTTTGTGTACATTTGTACATATCTGTAGCATTGGCAAAACTATTATTAATATTGTGTTGATCTTATTACAATCACTGTAGTCAATTCCTGTTGTCCTTGCATTATTCAGCTGATTTTCGGGGATTAACTTGTTTTCATGTGCAGCTGGTTGTGTGTATGGTGTGTGTGTATGGGGTGTGTGTTGTGCGTGTGTTTGTCGCTCTCATTTTCCTCCCCCCTTCCCTTGGGTGCTAGGTGGCTGTACTCACTGTCCTCATCTTCGCCGGCGTTGGTGTTCGTGGTGGAGCATGACGTGGAATATAATTGGGAAAACTTGTAGTTCCGGTTCCATGGTTGCGTGGTTCTTCCCTGTGTCTCCAATGGTGAGTCCATTCACTTCTGTGAAGTGTTTCCTCCAGGCTTTTGATGGCATTAGTACCGCCCCAGAAAAGGTGGCGGATTGTCTTGTCATAAATGGTGGGCCGAACATTGACTTCCGCCTGGCTGTAAGCAGCTACTGCTGTGGTGCCTGTTGTTTCTGCCCTGGCGGTTGGTGTGGTACATTGGCTGTCTTTCAGAGATCTTTCCACCATGGTCATAATTTGGCGGTAGTTACCGCCAGTCTGTTGGCGGTATTACCGCCCCTATATTACAGACAGCCAGGGTAATAATGAGGGCCAAAGTGTTGTCTGCGATTGATATAATTCAGGCAGACATGTCCCTTTTATGTCATGGACAAAGTCAGCTGTGTTCTATCAGGCAGTTAGGTTGGACGTTACATAAGTACATTAACAGTAGTGAATTGTTCACCGCCTTTAATTTATTTAAGGAACAACAGACAATGGCTAGAAGGGAAGCAAGTTTACCATGCTTCACATAGAAAAGTTTGAAAAGTTACGTGTCACAGTTGCAGAGAGTCCTTCAACAGTGTGGCTCCTACATGTCATTTTACTCCTTGTGGTGAGCTCTAGGGACCGGCAGTGGTTTCAGTAGACCTGCAAAGAAGTATAGTCCTCAAAGAGCTGGTTCTTCTTCCTTTCTGCACTAGCCTTTCTCCTTTTCTTAGTATCTGGGTGCAAAAATCCAGGGCTTTCTCCCTACTGGTCCTTAGGAGCTGTAAGGGGTGTCAGTCTCACTGGACCTTGGGAAGACCCATTGGTCTTGGGGTCAACTGGGCAGAGTCTGTTCTTTCTGGGCCTCAGGGGGTACCTCCTTCCAGTTCTCCATGGTGGTTACAGGGTCCAGCAGGGAAAAGATGAAAAAACACAAAGCAAGAGATAGTCTCCCACTTGTGCAAGACTTTTTAAAGGGGAGAGGAAGGTTCCAAAAGCCAGGCACCCCAGGCCACCTCTCCACCCATGTCCCAACTGCCCTGAACAGCGTGCTGGGACAGTTAAAAAAGGCACCATCCAGGAGTCACTGGTCACATCTTCTCCTGAGGTCTCAGCTCCGCCCATGGCTGACATCGCTAACAGGGTCTGCACACCAAATATTCAAAGAGAACCCCCTCCTGGGTTGGCTCCAGTAATCTGAGCTTCCTCCTTTGCCCAGTGGGCCAGGGCTGTCTTTCAGAGATCTTTCCACCATGGTCATAATTTGGCGGTAGTTACCGCCAGTCTGTTGGCGGTATTACCGCCCCTATATTACAGACAGCCAGGGTAATAATGAGGGCCAAAGTGTTGTCTGCGATTGATATAATTCAGGCAGACATGTCCCTTTTATGTCATGGACAAAGTCAGCTGTGTTCTATCAGGCAGTTAGGTTGGACGTTACATAAGTACATTAACAGTAGTGAATTGTTCACCGCCTTTAATTTATTTAAGGAACAACAGACAATGGCTAGAAGGGAAGCAAGTTTACCATGCTTCACATAGAAAAGTTTGAAAAGTTACGTGTCACAGTTGCAGAGAGTCCTTCAACAGTGTGGCTCCTACATGTCATTTTACTCCTTGTGGTGAGCTCTAGGGACCGGCAGTGGTTTCAGTAGACCTGCAAAGAAGTATAGTCCTCAAAGAGCTGGTTCTTCTTCCTTTCTGCACTAGCCTTTCTCCTTTTCTTAGTATCTGGGTGCAAAAATCCAGGGCTTTCTCCCTACTGGTCCTTAGGAGCTGTAAGGGGTGTCAGTCTCACTGGACCTTGGGAAGACCCATTGGTCTTGGGGTCAACTGGGCAGAGTCTGTTCTTTCTGGGCCTCAGGGGGTACCTCCTTCCAGTTCTCCATGGTGGTTACAGGGTCCAGCAGGGAAAAGATGAAAAAACACAAAGCAAGAGATAGTCTCCCACTTGTGCAAGACTTTTTAAAGGGGAGAGGAAGGTTCCAAAAGCCAGGCACCCCAGGCCACCTCTCCACCCATGTCCCAACTGCCCTGAACAGCGTGCTGGGACAGTTAAAAAAGGCACCATCCAGGAGTCACTGGTCACATCTTCTCCTGAGGTCTCAGCTCCGCCCATGGCTGACATCGCTAACAGGGTCTGCACACCAAATATTCAAAGAGAACCCCCTCCTGGGTTGGCTCCAGTAATCTGAGCTTCCTCCTTTGCCCAGTGGGCCAGGGCTGTCCCCAGCCCTTGGGCTGGCAGGACAAGTAATTTACAAGTTCACATTTGTTATCATCATTGTTGCTCGAATGCGGATTTACTTTAAAGAAATGAAAGACAACAGGGGCATGGCAAAGCAGGAACAGTCAGTATAACTAAACGCAGCAGTCAGGAGAGAGCAGTACAGGGTTGGAGTCTGATATCTGTTTCTCAAAGTTACAGAGTTCTGAACGTTTATTTATTTATTTATTCATTCGGTCTAAAGATTTAGACCATTAAAATTTTAAAAAGTAGCAGTCTTACACAGTAGGTTGATGCCGTTAAAATTCAAAATAACAGTCATACATAGTATAGATAGGAGCTGGTGGCCAACAATCAAGTAAAGATGTTGCAGTAAAAAACTGGTACTATGATCATACTTAAAATACAATAAATTAGACGTACGTACATAAAAAAAAAAAATTACAAAAAAGAGGGACTTTGATAAAACTAGTATCTATCATACAAGTATATGCAGCTATTGCCTTCCATGGAACTTTTACACAGTATCTTGGTCATATTATGGGCTAATAGAGTTCATTGTCGTATATGAGATGCTTTAGCGAGTAGATGTTACATAAAAAATCCTCAAAACTGGTGCTGTGAACATGCTTAAAGTACAATGATTTGGACGTACGTAAGATAAAAAGGACTTTCATAAAAACTTATGGCTATCTTGGAATAGATATACAGCTGTTGCCTAACATAAGGCTAAAACTAAGTATCTTGATAGATTTGTGAGCTGATAAAATTCATTGTCGTATATAAAGTGCTTTATCGGGTAACGTGGCAAATTGCGAATGGAAGATAATCTCCATAGACTTGTGGAGGCTCTGCTACTCATGTAGGGTGCTACAGATTCCTAGTAAAATTCCTAAAAATACCATATACAGTATAAGTTAAGGCTGTACACGTCAATAAAATAATTCAGGCCCCCTCTAAAGGATAAAAGACAGAGAAAAAAGAATATCTTGGTAAAATCACCTTCTGTGGGCAGGTGCCTAAACGACTCACGAACCCTTGGCTAAAATGAACCTGCGACGGATGGACCAAGCCTCAGATAAATATTTAGTGACCGAGCTAACTACCAATGTAGATGTATCATATTTGCATATTCTAGTGGCATTGGCTCTATCCTGTAGTGATAGGTTTTTACAGAGGGGAATAAACCACCTCCCTCTTGGTCTCCTGTATAAAGGGCAGAAGAACAGCAAATGCTCAGTTGTTTCCTTACAATAGTGGCAAAGAGTTATGAACGTTCTTTTATACAATTCTTGAAGGGTCATAAAACAATTCTATACATTCTTTGAGGAAAGGAACCTGGACCTAGTCGGTGGAGCCATAAATCTGACCATCTGAGAAAGTGCTCAGGTGAGTCTCGACCTTGCCTGGACAAAATGCGGGCCGGTAGGTAACTTTTCCAGATGTCTAGCATGGGGAGCGCGTGATCACCGGGTGCGTTGTGTCTGTGTTGTGTTCTGATTGGCTGAGTGTTCCTAACTTCATGTGGCATCTGACTTTTATGGTGTTTTGGGAATGCAGGCCCCGTCCAGCCAAATGTGTTTTATTGGAGGCCAATCTCCTAAAACCTTTGTGGTGTTGCTGCCTTTCTGGGGAATAAATCTGCATTTTTTCTGTTTACAAACTAAATTGTTACCCCTCCTGTGATCTGTCAATCAGTTGCTTCAGGCCTAGGTCACAGGGCTTTTACTGGCACGTATTTCTGACTCTGGGTTTATGGGGCGATCATGTTGGCTGCATTCAACAACAGTGATGGGAGTTTGTTGCTATTCTGGCATATATCATGGTGTACATTGACATCGTTTTGATGCATATTAACACTGGCTTTTCCTGAGTAGGGGCTGAGGAAATCACTGTTAATTACTCCTTTTGTGTAGGGTGGCCATTGTTCCTGCTGCTGGATACAAATGCAATTAACTTGGCACAGCAGGGTATTAAAAGGCCTGGAGTGTGATCTTGAGCTGAGCCAGAGAAATATGACAATACCACTAACCATGGGAGGGACTGGGAGATTATGTTGTCCAGTGTACAGTCTCCCTAATAGTAATACCAATCCATATAATTATACTGCTCCAAAAGTAAAGAAAGAGATCTACTAGGCACTCCTAAAAGTAGAAGCAAGAGCCCTCACAGATCCATTGGATGTCAGGCTTCATCATAGGGCTTGCTCCTCACCAGACTGGCACTGCAATGTCTGGCGGGCCCCACAGTGTGGATCTTTGCTGGAGATCTTAAAGCAAAGTACATGCCAAGCTGAAAAAATGTATCGTCATAAGATGAGCCACAGAGAGAAAAATTACATGTTGACCTGTAGTCGTGGTTGAAGGAACACTTTTTTCAACCCCCCTTTCTGTTAGTAGAGTGACAGAACATTGTCTCCTTTCCTCTCCCTTATGTTTTCAACCTTGACCGAGAATCCTTATGACCAATAAAATACCTGACCTGCTCATTTCATTTAATTTCATATTCATTTGAGCTTGTCACATTTACTTTAATGGAAAGTGTATTCATTTCAACATGTCTTGAATTAATGTTCTCTTGTGTTATGGTCTTTTTAAATTGACGGGGTACAGGCCATTGGAGGAAGGACTTTATTGGCTTTTGTTTTTGGAAAGCCTTTTTTTTAAATACAAACTCCCATTTGGGAATTTGTAGCTGAAAGACAAAAAATGTTTGAAAAGTTTGATGGCTGACAGTCATGGCTGATAGCTCATGTGCCAAATGTTTCAAAGTCTGGCAGGAATCTCAGTGATGGTAGTTCTGTCAATGTACAGAATTGTCCGTATGACTAGGGGATTACTCTAAATTTGGTGGAAAAGGTCCCTTGGATGTTGGAAATAATGCCCTAAGTCATCCTGAAAAAGTACCCTCCATCTGCCAAACTCTAAACGAGGCCCTTAGAGTTTGGCAAACCAACTTATTTATAGAGGATACATGGGTATAAACATTAAATGGGGTAGATAGGACAACCAATGACTTGTGGCAGATGTCACACATCCCCCAAACTCTAAATAACTCCTAGTGTCTCTTTGCTAAGTCATACTTTCTTCTATTTTTTTTCTCTTGGAAAACTGAGGCAGGTGCTGTGTAGTGTGCTTTCGGTCTGTGGGTGCAGTTTCCAGACTCTAGCAAAGTTTGTGTTCCTTCTGCAGATCCACTTCACCAGGATTGTAGGAAGCAAGGAACTTGACATGCAGGAGGTCAGTCATAAGGATAGCCAAACACCTCACAACACTATACACTGTACCCTGCCTGGTTAGAGACTTGGGTACCTGTTTACTCTGTAACAGCCTCTTGAGGTTTATGGTCGATGTCCCTGCAAGTCTAATAGGTAACTGGATCAAAGGGTGACCAGATGACAAGGATCTCTGGAACACCGATTGTGACTGTTTGAAAACTGAGGTAATCATTGCAAAAATCACAATTAACAGTTGTGATTAAGGGGAGGATCCACTTCATTTTATTGAACAGGATATAACTAACTTTGGCAACGCAATCAGAATCAAGAAGAACGTCTACATGGGTGAGGGGTGATTGTGGTGTATGAGGTGGGAAACTGTATAGCTAAACATGGCCCAAGAGCATAGCTTCAGTTCTGAATGTGTTTAAACTCAAGCCATTATATGCTGCTAGTAAAGTGGCCTAGCTAATGTAGTCTTTACTGCGGTGAGCCAAACTCAAGGTAGGATCTTTCCTTTCGGTTCAATGTAGGAATTTCTGTAAGCAATTCTAGATGCTCATTAGTGTGCTTTAATTGATCAAAATGGACCTCACATTATGTGGACTTTTGGCAATTTAGTTGTATTTGATTTTAGTTTTCATTTTGAACCCTTCTGCAAATTAATATTTGGTCTATTGTCTATTACAAAACCCTCAACTGTTGCACCTTTTTATCCTTACTTCTTTCTCCCATATCCACTTTAAAACACTTGTGCGAACCAATGCAGCCATGTGTTTTGGAGTTATAGGCCACTGCCAATTGATAATTTTAAGTTTGTCAAAATGGAAACAGTGTTGTTGCCTGGGCTTAGATATAAAGTTTCATTTGAATTTCACTTTGCATCATTTTGGCTAGCACTTGGCCTTGGGAACTGAGACCAACTCCTTGCAAAATACTTCACCATCTTCTATTCTTTCTTTCTCCATCCACCAATACCTGGTCAAACCATTAAGACTTCATATTCACCGGTAGTGCCAGGTGTCTTGTAGACATGTGGCAACACTCTCAATCACAGGCCAAACCTCATGGGTGACCTTACATGTTGTGCAAGTAGAGAACCGAACAAGCAAAGTGAATGTCTGTAGTATTCTATAGTAGATGATTGGCCCTGACACTGTTGAAATGTTCTTATGTCAGTGCTAGAACCTCTTAATAGTACCAAGAGTCTCAGAAAACACGGAAGGAAATGTGCTCACTACTTTTCCCACGAGGCCTTCACAGACAACTGATACCACATGGTTTTGAGACCCTTCTTTCTGGGTCTCAAAACCATGTGGAAAACTCTTTGATAGAACCACCTCAAGATGCACAATTCCTTTATGGGCTCAAATATTTTACCAAAATTCTTCCCGCTCCTAAACACCAAAATATCTTAAAAACACTTGTTGTTCAAAAAATACCTCACACACAGGAGTAATCTTGAAAGCTCCTATGTTAAATTTCAGGTAGAGCTGTACAGGACAGAAAAGCATTGTTTCTCTACAGCCAACTCAGCATGACTGACTTCCATTCTGAACCATCATTCCAGCACTGGCATAAGAACATTCCAACAGTGCCAATCATCTAACACAGAATACTACATTCTGTAAAAGCTTTTTTTGGGCCCAGGACCAAATGTCCCACCTGAATAACCATCAGGCCACCAAATACAGTAGTACATCATCGTTTAAACACAGTTTCTTCTCCCTCTTGAACAACAAAAATACCTGCCACCTATACCTCCCAGGTCCACACATCTGACCACTTCTCATGGAAAGCTAAATGTCAGCTTTGAATTGAAGTGCATGTTGTGCCATTAGCTAGGCTGGCAAAGCAAGTGTGGTTTCAGGCCTTCCTGTGTAGCCTGACTCCTGTGCTTGTATACCTACAGGAAAAGAACCCTACCTATAAATATTAAAGGTCATCCCAATGCTGTCTGTATAGCCCACAAGGTGGGGTGCCTGGTATATAACAGTGATACATGCAAGAATTTAATGTTGGCATGCTCCAAAAGTTATTTCCACTGCGAAGGGCTGTTGCCTTCGCCTTCAAAGACCAAATCCATAACAATGCACACAGCCACAAGGAGCTCTTCAATGTCGTGAAGGAACTCTCCAACCCCAGCTCCAACGTCAACGACATCCCACCATCCCAAGACCTCTGCGTCTCCCCAGCCTCCTACTTCCACTGCAAGATTGCAGACATCCATACAGCTTCAGCACCCAGAGACTCCCGGCAACCACCAACACCCCTGATTCACCAATGACCAACCTCCTGCTCTCCTGGACCCCCATCAATGACAACAACACCATCGAAATCATGAACACCATCTACTCCGGCTCTCCATCTGATCTCTGCCCTCACCACATCCTCAACAAAGCAAGCTCTGTCATCGCACCCCAACTATGGAAGATCATCAACAGCTCCTTCAAGTCTGCCACCTTCCCGGAGAGCTTAAAACACGCTGAGATCAATGCCCTCCTTAAACAACCCAAGGCAGACCCAAAGGCAGACCCAAATGACCTCAAGAACTTCCGGCCTATCTCTCTGCTCCCCTTCCTGGCAAAAGTCATCAAGAAGGCCGTTAACAGACAACTAACCTGCTTCCTAGAGGAGAACCGCACCCTGGACCCTTCCCAATCTGGATTCTGCACAACCACAGCACCGAAACTGCCCTCATCGCCGCCACTGATGAAATCAGAACCATACTGGACCGTGGCGAAACTGCGCCCTTCTCCCTCCTGGACCTCTCAGCCGCGTTTAACACCATCTGCCACCACACCTTACGCTCATGCCTCAGCAATGCTGGAATACGCAACAAAGCCCTGGACTGGGTCACCTCCTTTCTCACTGGCAGAACACAGAGAGCCCGCCTCCCCCCATTCCGGTCGGAGGCCACTCAAATCATCTGCGGCGTACCCCAAGATTTGTCCATCACCCTGACCCTCTTCAACGTCTACATGACCCGCTCGCTAACATTACCCGATCCCACAACCTCAACATCATCTCATACGCCGACGACATCCAGCTGATCCTCTCCCTCACCAAGGACTCCACCAAGACCTACCTCCACGAAGGAATGAAGGCCAACGCTGAATGGATGAAGAGCAGCTGCCTCAAACTAAATTCGAACAAAATGGAAGAGCTCATCTTTGGCTCCACCCCCTCCGCATGGGATGACTCCTGGCGGCCTGCCACTCTCGGAACCGCTCCGACTCCCACTTACCACGCACCCAACCTAGGATTCATCTTGGACCCCTCACTATCCATGACCCAGCAAGTCAACACCATTTCCTTTTTCTGCTTCAACACCCTCTGCATGCTTCGAAAGATCTACAAATGGATACCCACCAAAACCAGAAGAACAGTCACCCAAGACCTTGTAAGCAGCAAACTGGACTACGCCAATGCCCTCTAAGCAGGAACCACGGGCAAACTCCAGAAGAGGCTGCAACGCATCCAGAATGCCTCCGCACACCTCATCCTGGACATCCTCCATCACTGCCACATCATAGACCACCTGAAAAACCTCTACTTGCTCCCAGTCAGCAAGAGAATCACCTTCAAACTCCTCACCCACGCTCACAAAGCACTGCACAATTCCGGACCAGAATACCTCAACAAACGACTCTCCTTCTACACCCCAACCCGGCATCTTCGCTTCGCTGACCTCGCCCTCGCAACTGTCCCACGCGTCCGCAGAACTACAACTGGCGGTAGATCATTTTCACACCTCGCCGCCAAAACGTGGAACATTCTTCCCACCCTCCTGCACCAGACCAAAGACCTCCATACCTTCATGAAACTTCTCAAGACCTGGCTGTTTGAGCAGTAGCAGAACCTCCCCTCCTCAGCACCTTGAGACCCTCATGGGTAGTAGTGTGCTTTACAAATCCCTGATTGATTGATTGATTGCTGTCCTGTGGAGAAAAAAAACAAAGTTCAGAATAACATCATAACTTTGCCATCTCTTGTTTGGCAAATGCTACGTACCAGAATAATGAATAATTCAAACACTATTCAAACTATCACAAACTTAAATTCAGGTCTGGTCTGCGCTATGTAAAACTGCACACAAAAAAAACAAAAAAACAAAAATTAAGTGTTTTGCACACTTCTGTCATGGTCTGGTATAGTTTGGTGATATGTGTGCTACATTTGGGCTCTTTTCTCTGGTGGCCATCTTGGGAGACTTATTTTTATGAAGCTCCCTAATTTCCCTATTTGCTTTGATTTAATCAAGATGGTGTTCAGATGTGTTATATTTTGGACATAAATTCAGAATGTTAGCACTCTAGTTGCTCATTAGAACAATGTAAGCTGCTGCTCACCAGGGAGTTAACTGGCAGTCTGCTGCTGATGTTTAAAGTACATGTTTCAGTCAACATGCCAAAATGTTTCAATGAAATAGAAGAGATAGATATTTGAGAATTCACTTAAAACATGTCCTAATTTTTCTTTCTACAGCACTAACTATCCTTTTTATGACAAAATGAACCCCCTCATATTGTTCCTTTCTAAATTAAATGTTTTACATTTTACTAGTTTGATTCAATCAACATGGCTTCAGGTATGCCACACTTTTGTCTTAAGTAAGACTGTTAGCTCTCTAGTTGTTCTTTAGAACACTCTGGGAGGCTGTAGTACAACACAAGGGAATCACTTGACAGGCTGCTCCTGTTGGAAGTACACGTTTTACTGAGAATGTCAGACTTCATTCTCATATGGCTGAGAAAGATAGTGTGAATTTACAGAAAATATGCTCTCATTTTAGCTTCAGGGGCACCTTCATCACCTCTATCGGAAAATCATGAGAAAACAGTTTTCTTTCAAACATGATTCATGAAATTCCAGCAGATGGTTTTTTACAGGGTAAAATCACCTTAGAACATACCACAATTCCTAAAATTAGTATGATACCATCAGCAAATGACTTATGTCTAACTAAAATCTGTTATCACCCGTCATATGTTCTTTTTGTGACCCTCAAAACCTGCCATTCACTACAATGCATTTCAATTGGGTGCTAACATGTATTTTGGCCCCAAGATGGCTGCCAGCACTTCATGCTTGAAGTGCTGGCAACCAATCAGATCTCAGCATGAGATCTGTGCTTAGGCTCCACCCAGATATACAAATTTGATTTTTATTTAAGTAGCTCAAAAACTACTGAATGGATTTACACCAAATATCAAAAAGGGTGCTTTCTGGACCAAAAGCTACCTTTTTGCCAAATTTGGTGTAATTCCATCAAGCGGTTCAGCTGTATTTCTGTCTAAAATCTCTACAGACTTTTTTTTACCTCCCTTTTTCTAGGTCCCCGCATGGCAGATCACCCCAAAACTTTCCATGCTCAGCAAAACCCTTGAGGACACTTTTTTGGAAACTTTCAGGAAGGTTTGTTAAATGGCGCCAAAGATATAGTTAAATCAAAAAAATGCTTTTCCTATGGAAACTAAGTCCTAACTATAATTACCTAGTGGCGACCGCCAGTAAGTAATATTACCTAGTGACGGTCACCATTAGGTAGTTATAGTAAGGGCATTTTTGACTTGCCTGTATCTTTGACGAATCTCCATGACATTTACCAAAAAAGTGTTGCAGTGATTCTTGTCGCACACAGAAGGTTCGGGGGTGATCCATCAAGCGGGGGCCAAGAAAAAGGGGGGGTAAATAATGTTGCACTTCCCATGTTAATTTCCATAGGACCCTTAGACACATCTACAGCTCGAACCACAGGGCGGAACTACACCAAATTTGGCAGAAAGCTAACTGTCAGTACGCAGATCATACTTTCACTTATTTGGTGTAAATTTCATTCAGTAGTTTTTGAGAAATTTAGGTAAATCCAACTTTGTATATCTCTGGCCATGGGGACTTCCCGATTATTTTGCAAATAAGTTGTGAAAATTTGTGAATATGTGTGCTAAAAGAAGCGCTATGATTGGCTGACTGCAACCTGACTATAAAGTTGCAGCCGCCATTTTATTTCACGGGACACAGACCCCACGAGTGAAAATCCTAATTGAAAGTGGCATTAGGGGTCAGGGTGAAGGTATCACCACGGGTGTGATATAGGTGTGTTTTAAGGGGAAACTATGGGTTTAAAATAATTTTGCATTACCATGCACGATCTATGCGAAAATTTGCAAGTTTTTGCAAAATATTCACGTACTTGAAACAATTTGAAAGAAAAAACACACTCATTCATATTAAATCCACTCATAGACTCACACACCCACTTTCAGACCCACTCACTCACCCACTCACAGATCCACTCTGAGATACAGGCCCTGTAGTCAACATGCACTGCACCCGCCAAAGGCCATGCGTGGCACAGGGCTGCTGGATTATAAGGACTTGGTTGCAAGGCCTAACTGTAGGCCTTGCGACCAACCCCCACAGCTCACAGCCCAAGGGCGTTGGAATAACGTATAGTAATTTTATTGCAAATGTTTTAGTGATAATATCAAAGATGCCAAAGAAGATGTCATCAATGATATACAATGTGGAGTAATTAGCTGTGCACGACTAAGGCACTAGTTATAGTTACCTTAGGGCACAAGTGTAATTCTGTTCACTGGATCAAGGAGATCAAAAATTTTATATTTAGGGATGCAGCTCTTCTGTGGATCTGCTCACTGAGGATTTGGGTATCTGGGAGAAAAGCCAGATTAGCTGGCCGCAACCTGACAAAAAAGTTGTGTCTGCCATTTTGTTTCATGCCTTGGCTGGGGGTGAGGAAAAAAACAATGGAAAAACACATAAGGGGTCAGGATTCACTATTTTTTCCTGCTTATCCATGGATCCATCCTGGTGCTCAGCGCAGCCCCCCAGTGTAAACTAGCGAAGGATCCACTGCTCCAAAAACAATGGGAAAAAATACACTCATGGATGTCGATTCATCAAAATGCAAGGGGTAGCGGAAGTTACATCACATGCCACATGACCCCACCTGATGTCACAGGAAGTGACATCACATGAACGTTGACCTGATGACATCACAGGAAGTTACATCACCTACCCTTTGAGCCACCCTGATGATATCACAGAAAGTGACATCACACAAACTGACCTGGTGACATCACAGAAAGTAACATCACCTGGCCTTTGGACCCCCAAAAAAGGAAGCAACATGCATGACCTTTGACTTGGTGCTTTCACAGAAAGTGATGCATCTAACTTTTGGTTACTTCCAACACACAGAGGATGGAAAATCTCAACAGATACAAAAGGAGTACCCTATAAACAGAAACACTTTAAATCCTATTGAAAATGTATCTGCATACATTGTTTCAGGTAGTACCTTCATATATACAATTAAGATAATGTAGCATTGATTAGGAACATATCACATAGTGTACAACAATGGAAAATACACCAGTCAAGTTGAAATCAGCCAATATCAATATCAAATAACTTATAAAATGGGAAGGTTGATGGACCTATATTGTTCAAAATAAGCTCACATTATCATTTGTTTTAGAAACTAAAAGTACCATGTAATTAAATCTAAATATTGGAATGTAGATAGCAGTGCTATTTAATGCAGGTCAAGTTCTCCCAGCAACCTACCTTTCCATGACATGTTAAGCATACTTCTGAATCTGTGGAGCCATAGAACCTTTTCAGGTTTACTATCATTAATTTCTTCTACAGAAAACACGCACATCACTGGTACAGTACTTGTGTTGATCAATAGCTGCATTGGCAACTTAAAGAGTGTTAAAAATAAATCAGGCACATTTTCTCACATGGGCGAAGATACTGGCTGCCATGTTGATACTGCATTACTGATAAGAAGCATTGCTTCTGCTCAGCTACCTCAAAAAGAAGGCACTCACTGTGCAGATAGAAAGAGGCCAACAGTTCACATGTCCCCATCTAGAACTGCATCTGCTGGTCTGAGCAGCAGCTGGTTCTAGTGATGATTGGGGAATCCTCATATGTAGCAACTGACTTGAGTTTAAGTTGATGCTAGGCTAATATGAAATCCATAACAGTCTGACAGTGCCCCAGATATGGCATGCAGGTCTCTGAATAGGATACTGGCAGGTAGAAAAATAGTTGCTGTACTGATAATTGCCAGTCTTAATGGGAGAACAAATAGATTGACAGCAAGTGCTTGGCTGCAGGAAATGAAGGCAGCTAACAGTGTTTTGCAATACTGTTTCCAAATTTCTACACATGAGAAACTGATGTGATCAGATTGCAAATCCATTGTGAGAGAAAGAAATTAAATGGACAGCAAGTTGGTGCTTTGCCAATAGTGCTTAGAAATGTGGTGGCTGCTCTCTTCTTGCCCCTGCTTAGGTTACTGACTTCTGCAATCACTAGAAGATATCCTCAGATGGCATAGGCCTCAAGGGGAATGAGACTGATTGAGGAGTAACTGTTGTTTGACTGGCTATCAGGTGAAGGCTGATAATGCATGGCAGCATGGCAGTTGCTGTCTTCTAGCCCCTACAGAGTATACTTCTGTGATCACTGATTTTAGACAGCAAATGGTTCAAGGTGAAAACAAATTGACTGGTGACCAGTAGTTGCTTGCCTGGCCATATTGAGGAGGTGGATTTGCTTGGCAGCATGGTAACTGATGCCAATGTGCCACTGCATAGTTTACTGGCTTCTGCGATCACAGGCGGATATCTTCAGAGGGCACATGCCTCAAGGTGAGTAGAAGAGACTGACTGCTTGCCTAGCCTTCAGGAGAAGGCTGATACTATTTGGCAGTGTGATAGCTTCTGTCTTCCTGACCCTGCGTAGGGTACTGGCCCCTGAGATTTTACTGGCAGATTTCTTCAGGTAGCACATGCCTCAAGGGGAATAGAGACTGTTGAGGAGTAACTGTTGTTTGCCTGGCCATCGGAAAAATGCTGATTCTGCATGGCTAAGTGGTAGCTGCTGTCTTTGTGCCAGAGGCAGCTTGTGGGAGGGAAAAGGGGTGGGGCGGCGTGGTGCAGCGCAGGGAGGAGGAGGAATAAAGTAAAATCATAAAAAAATAAAAACTCTGTACTGTGCTGCTCCTCTGTTCCTCGTCGGCGGGCCAGGCTGCAGTCAAGGCACAGGCTCCTAGCCTGCCCTCCTGTAGAAAATCATGATGCTGCACAGAGCAGCGTCAGGATTGGCTTGAAGCGCCCAGCCAGGGCGCTCCCAGGCAGACTGGAAGCCCGTGCAGGCTCTCTCCAGCCAGGCAACACAGTGCTGGGCTGGAGAGAGCCCTGTGTGCATGTGTGTGTGGCCGGCTGGAGATGGCCATCTAAAGACTCATGTGCACTGAGGGGTGTGCTCTGTGCACTCCCCTCAGTGCTCGTCACCCCCAATGCCCCCCTTTTAATACAAAACAATAATAAACAAAGTTTATTCTTGTTTTGTATTAAACAATTTGCAGCTGCTGCTGCTTGCGAGGGTAGGGGCGACGCGTCTGCGCCCTATTGGAGGAGACGTGACTGCATCATGCTCCTGCATAGGCTTTTGGCTTTTGTGATCACTGGCAGATTTGTTCAGGTGGCATAGGCCTCAAGGGGAATAGAGACTGATTGAGGAGTAACTGTGGTTTGCCTGGCAAAGTGTGAGGCTGATTCTCTGCTTCTCTTAGGCTGCTTCGCTGAATGATGGAAAGGAACCAGCTCATTTTTTAAAAGGATACCACAGGTGGCACATGTCAGCAAATCTGCTGATGGCTTCATTCAAATTTAGCTGCTTAACTTCATTAGGTTCACAAGCCATTATCATTAAATCACTGTTGTCTCCAAATTTATTGTGAAAGTATTTTTTACCCTTTCCATATCAGAGAATAATCTCTCACTTGTAGCAGTAGTAATAAGGTAATGTAAGAGCTAGATTTAAAAGACCCAAAACCTAAGGAAATGCTCCTGGTAGATGCATGAGATACTGCCTGACAGAGTGAATAAACAGTACATTCCTGTCTGAAAGGTATGCTTTTGCAGTTTCCAGTACGGTTTGTAAAAGACTTCGGTCTACTGCAGCCTCTGGATATTTGTCAACAATAACTTGTGCAGAGGAAAAGCCCCCAAAATGTTCAGCTTTTGGACTGAACATTCTGACAGCAGACATGAAACCCATGTTGTCTATAAAACGAGCATCAACTCATTTACAAATCAATCCAAAGTAGAGAAATAAACGTCCTGCTTTGAGTGTTCAGACAGTGGAGTTCCACTTTCTGAGATATCAAAATGGCTGGATCTTTTCCCTACTGTTGCTGATAAAATAATCTGTCAGTTTTACTCACTGTATGGAGTCTCAAAGGTAGAGCCCTTAGATTGTATTCTTGAACCTGAATTCCACACTGCTCTTCTAAGTCCTTAGCCTGACTTAACAATTAGATCCACTGACTGCCTTGATAGAGTTTCACTAAATCACTTCTCGTTGACTTAATTAGGTCACATGCTCTCTGCAAGTCAAGGTATTTTCTTTGTAGTACTTCGGATAGACTATGAATCTTTTGGAGAATGAGTTCATTAATCTGCAATGGAAGTGAGAAACCAACGTTGTCCATGTTGTTAAGCATTCCTTTGGCTTCTGAACTAGCCTCTTGTCATGTTGTTGTGATTCTTTTACACGGAGGACAACGATAACAGACTTAAATCGCATCTGTACTTTTCTAACACAGGAGTACCAGTAAAGCCACCTCATACTTGAGAGGCTTGGTAAACCTTGTGAAAGGAAAACACAAACTGCTTGCACTGTTGAAAATAAATGTTTTACTTGTATGTTAGTTACTGTTTGCGCTAACACGTCGTTTAGGTGATGGGCATGGCAGTGTATATAATTGCTTGTGATGCAATCACTCTTATTTTTGCTTGGACACCATTGAAAGAGCTACTCATAACGGATGCCCCATTGTAGCGCTGTGCAGCACATTTCTTCCAGTCAAATCCAGCCTTTTGTACTGCTTCAACAATGGCTAAAGCAATGCTAGAAGCAACTAAATTCTCCATATGGTAACACCCTAGTGCATTCTCCTGAACATTTCCATCACCATTTACAAAGCAGGTAATAAAACTCATCTGCTTTTTGTATGAAACATCTTTAGTTTCATCAAATTGCACTGCAAAATATTTTGTCACTTTTTTCAAAATACACTCACGGACAAGAACTGCCACCACAGATATCATGCCATTTTGGTAACCAGGTGAGTTACGGTGCCCATGCCTCCTGGACATTTTTGCTTTTAACTTCTCATCTTTAGCAGAAATCATCTCTAAGAGTTCAATGACCAATACCAAGCAATGTCAGTAAAAAAAGAGAAAGGCAGAAAATGGAGAAAGAAGAAGGAATAGAAGGTTAAGAAAACCGTAATAAATGGAGAAAGAAGTGATAAAATAGAATCTGCAAAATGATATAAAGAGGCAAGAATTGTAGGGTAGTGGAACAAAGACGCCTGAAGAGAAATCAAGTCTGATCAGCCTTTGTATTCAACAGGTCTGTCAGCAAAGGTACCTGCCTCCTACCAAAAACGTTGGGCCCGGCACTCTTTTTTTTTTTTTAAACAAATTAACCAGTGAGCATAACTTGCTAATGATGTTGCATTGGTCATAGTTAAATTACAAATTGAAGTCAGGTCCCTGTTGTAATCTAATACACGGCAGCTTTGCCTTATTTGCCTGCCTATTGCTTTATCTTCTAAATTGCATACTAATCCTGTAAAAAATTATGACATTGAAGTATGTAAGCTAAAGCAGTGCCCTGTGCACTGTACATGTGCTATGTCATGCTCCATAGACATGCCCTATGCACATAATATGAAGCACAGTGTCAGGTCTTGCAGTTATGTACTATGGACATTGTGTAACACATGAGGCTTGACCATATGCAATACTTCCTGTGCACTGCATACAGGACATGCCTATAGGCCATAAGATGAGTGTATCATGGTACTATTGAATTGGGGATGTAGTATGCAATGGCCTCTTTAATGAACTGATTAATTACTGATAATCTTCTTTACTCGTATTCCTAGTCTTCCTCATCACAGTCTACCATCCATTCCTCCTGCTTTGTGTTGAATCATGTGTAACGTCATCAGTGATAACAAGTATGAGGTGATGAGTAGTGCATTCCTGGGTGGCCGTCATGGCTATACAGGAATGGAGCTCCCACTAGTGCTAAGTACACTTAGTGCAGCTTGTGAAGTGGACCCAGGGGATGTGAACGCCAAATGTCCTTTGGTTGCTGTGGTGCCCAAAGCATCCTCCCTATGCCAATGCACATAGCTAAGACTGGCGAAAATTCAAGAGTTTGGGATTCTAATTAATAGCATCCTTTCAACTGAGGGTTTCTTTGGAAAGTAGTGACATGTCCTTTATGCAGATAAAATTGAGGCATATCATTCTCCTTCCCCAATTCCTTACTTTTAAAGTCAAGCACCATCAATTATTTATTTTCGAGGACAGATCACCAGGTAGGTGATAAAACTGGAAGCGCGTTAATTAACTGCCTATGTGAATAATCCTTCACGCTTGCCATCAATAACTTCCCATTGAGTGGTTGTATAATTTGGACCGTCTAATGCGCTGTTAACTGCTGACCAGCTCGAAATGTAAGTTATGCCTGGTATTTTTTACTTAGTTTGAAAGAGAGCTCTCCTCCTTGTCTCACAGCCGTGACTGACAAGGCCTGCTCTCCCGGCCTGCCCTTTAGGAGGAAAATGGAGCCTAATTGGAAGCTGTGGGATGTGAGTCGAAGTAATAGACATAGCAGCCCTCCACATTTTCATGCAGTATTGCACAGCAATGAAAGGAGGTACAGGGCTGCCAAGTTTTCAGCTTGCTAATGTGTGACATTTCCATCACTGCAATGGCCTTATATGTGACACTTTATTGCAACTGTAATTGACACAGAAGAACACCTTGCTGTATCAAGTAGTGCCGTCTGAAGTGTATTAAAACAAATCTGAGTGCAGGAATTGCTTCAAGCTGTTCCACAGGGGTAAACTGGCATGCGGGTCAGCTTGCTCCAGAGAGCTGAAAGATTTTCCATGTGCATGAGTGAGTAGCTCATCTTGCCCAGGATTTTTCTACTTGATGGGAGGACTACAGGCAACAAAATGCAAATTAAAAATGGATTTGATGAGCTACTCACATATGGAATGAAGGTACCTGAAAGCTGTTCTAGAGCTGTTCAAGCAGTAACCGACATTGGTCCAGCTTCTGTTGGCAGCAGGACCACAAAGACTTTAGGCCAGACCAGCTGTCAGCTTTCCTCCCTTCCGTGTTAGTGCATGAACCCCTCCTCCATCTCATTACAGATTCCTGCAGCACTCACCCATCGATGTACTTGCATAGCACTAAATCTACTGCGTCAAGTTCTATCAGTATTCACACTATTTAAGATCATGCAGTTCTCATTCCATCTTTCAGTCCCAAAGGGGTTTCTGTAGTTGTACACCATCCAAACACACTCTCCTATTGCAGTCCTTCTCTCTCTAAATCCTGTTGCACTGCCTTCCTTCAGGCTCCTGGAACACTTCTTACCTTCTTTCTGTCTATTCTAGAGCTTCCCTACCTTCAGATTTCTGTAACATTCATCTTTTGATGCACAACTCACTCCTTCCAAGCTCATTCTGCATCATCCTGACGCCTACATTGCACCATTCCTGTCCACTGTGTGCATTGAGACTTCTGCAGCAGCCCTGTTTTCTTGAATACTACTTTCAAACTCTCACCTTCAGTAATAGCAGCACCCTCTCCCTCCTTTCAGCACACTGCAAGGCGTTCCTTCTTCTGTAGGCTTTCCTCCTTCTGGAGGCTCCTTCAGCTCTCCGTGATTGAAGGCTTTGTAGTTCGCCTGATGTTCTTGCTCTTTTGCGCCCTTTCAGCACCTGCAGGCTCCTGCTCCATAACCCACCCCCTTCAATTTCCTGCAGCATTCTCTACATCCATTGTGATACAATATCGCCTCTAGTTCCTCTAGTTGCCTTCCCCTACATGCAACCTACATGTCATCTAATGGACTGGGTTTCTATAACTGTGACTTTCAGCTGAAACTGATGTTTCAGTAATTGCGACGCATATTGTTACTTTCAGGTCAAGTAATTTTTTTTAAAAATCTGTTTACTAAGTAATTTCACACAACAATCCGGATATACGTCTCGGTACAACATCACTACTTGTGACAATACATCCACATGGATTAACACACTTAATATAAGCGGAATAACTGTTATCAAAGATCTGAAAATGAAAAGAAAAGAGAAGAAATATAGGGACAGCAAGGTGATATAAGACTGCTTGTGAGGGAACCCATGAGGGAGCGGGGGGGAGGGTGGGGGGGTGGCCCAACGGGGAGGGCTAGGGGGGACCCAGAAAAGGCTCGGTCACAGCGGCCGGCGAAGCAGGTGAGATCCTATATGCTCATGTTGAATTTAGTCTCAGCTCCGTGAACAGGGGGTACATGTTTGTGTCGGTTACTCTGGAACCCATCGTACGGAGTGTAGGTACAATTCTGAGTGATTCTGAGGCAGCAGCTTAAACGTTTCCAGCCTCTGCCTCATAAGCCCCATATTTACCGCCACATGCAAGTGAGTGCCATGTGAGGACAAAGTTGCTGCGACTTCAAGGTGGACGAGTATCATCTTTGTTCTCCAGCTGAATAATAAGGAACTCCCATGTGTCCACCCCCTTGACAATCACCCCTCTATCTTGGAGGGAGTGCAGTACCTGCGTTTCTGCTCTAGCCCAGTGCAACAGTTAATTTGACCAGCGGTTAGTGTCTGGCGAACTCAGTGCCTTCCACTGCATCACCAGGAGGCGTTTAAATAATACAAACGCCAAGTCTATGCTACGGTGCACCTGTTTTCCCCTTCTGTGTCTCGAGTGGATCCCCAGTAAACAAGATTCGGGTGTAGGGGATAGTGAATGTCCCAACCATTCAGCCGTCATTGAGGTAATGTCCTGCCATGCAAGCAACACGGGGGGACAATCCCACGTCATGTGAAAGAAAGTGGCATCCGGATCCCCGCATCTTGGGCATTCCGGGTTAACTTGTGGGAACATACGCTTGACCCTGTGTGGGGATAAGTACGTTTGGTGTAAATAATTGAAACAAGTGTAACGGAATCAAGAGTTACGTGAGACTTCGTGTGTCAATGTGAGTGCTGTGTTCCATGCTCGCTGTGTCAGTGGCGCAGACAGAACTGCGCCCCTCCTAGCCTTCGCCTGTGTCTGTGCCTCCTCAGGACAAGCCAGCAGTATTTTATATATCCAGGATATGTTAAACTGTGTGCCCACACCAGCTAGTAATTCATGTAAAATAGGGGCCATCGGTGGTTTGTATTTCCTGCTTCTCCATGTGTCACGTACCAGCTGGTGTAACGCGCCGTATGCTATTAACCCACCCTGTTCCAGATTGTGAGCGCTCGGCAATGCTGCACATGACAGGAAGTGTCCCTCCTCAAAAATTTCGCCTATTGTTTGTATGCCTTTCGTGGGCCCAATAGCCAATCTGTGTCATCCAGCTACCCTCCCTATGTCCGGGATGGCTGGCAGGGGAATCCTAGGTGAGTATGACAGGGCCCAATTTCCCTTCAATACATAATGGCGCCAGTTCCACTGAGCCGCGTTCATCAGAATATTATGCAGGCGCGATGGACCATCCTGATCTAGAAGCCATCGCAGCACATTAGTGTGCCCCATGGAGGCATTTTCCATCCGAGCCTCTGAGCCGAGGGGGTCCTTCAGCTAGCGCGAGATCCAGTGTTTCTGAGCCGCTGCGTAATACAGCTCATACTGCGGGGCACCCGGTCCACCCTGCACCTGTAGCAAGTAAATCTTGGTTAACGCCACCTGTCGACGTCCATTGCCCCACAACATGTCAGTCAGCAGGCTGGACAAGGTCCCAAAGAAAGCCTGAGGAAGTGTCAGTGGCAGGGCAGAAAAATGATATAATAACCGTGGGAGAATAATCGTCTTTGCGATCGCCACTCTCCCCTACGGGGACAGCGGGAGTTAACACCAAAAAGGCAAGGAACCTCTGATGGACTTGATCGCTCGACCCAGATTCCCCTCTCGAAGGTCTGTAATGCTGTGGTATATATGTACCCCTAGGTATTTGAAAGTAGTATAGCACCATGGCAAAGCATAAGTCAAGACCGTGGTTCGCTGAGGCTCCGGCACCGATCACATCGGGAATAAACAGGACTTCGTCCAGTTCACTCGCAAACCAGATAGGTCTCCAAATGAATCCATCAGACTCAGTAAATCCAGGAGGGATTCAGAGTAATTATGTAAATATATTAGTGCATCGTCTGCAAATAGGGAGACGATGTGATACTCGTCCCCATCCAATATGCCCCAATTTGGAGCCATACTCCGCAGCCGCGCTGCCAATGGTTCAATTGCCAATGCAAACAGTATCGGCGATAGAGCCCTGCATGTGCCCCTGCCAATGGTAAACCCATCTGGGATGACCCCACCTGTCTCAGCTCTTGCTTTCAGGTTAGAGTATAATACAGTTCTCCAATGCATAAATATATTGCGGAAACCCATGCGCCTCAATGCCTCCATTAAGAAGGGCCAGCCTAGTGTATCAAATGCCTTTTCTATATCCAAAGATACCACTATCCATCTGTAGTCTAGCTCCGAGGTCTCCGCCATGAGCCTCAGTAGGCACCGAATAATAATGAAGGTGTTGCAGCCAGGTATAAAACCTGATTGGTCCGAGTGAACCAGAGATGACATTAGCGGGAGAAGGCGGTTCGCCAGCACTTTCCCCAATAATTTACAATCTGAATTCAGCAGTGATAATGGGCGATACGACCAGACGTCTAGTGGATCACGACCCTTTTTAGGGAGGACCCCTATCACCGCCTCTCACCGCCTCACATTGTGACTCCGGGAGCCGACCCTCACTAAATGCCTCCTTTAACATTTCCAGATATGGTTTAAGCGTCTGTGTGGAAAAAGCCCGGTAGTACTCTCTTCCGGAAAGCCATCACTACAGGGATCTTTGTTGTGGGCTAGTTGGTGCAGAGCCTGCTGAATCTCTTCCATTTCTATAGGTTTCTCCAGATCCAGCACCTGTAGAGCAGTGAGGCGGGTCAAATGAAGCGCCTCAAAAAAGTCCTCCAATTGCCCTAGAGATGGAGGGGGACATGCCATGTACAGAGCACTATAATATTGTTTGAAAGCCTCATTAATTTCTAATTGTGTATTATCTATGACCCTGGATTCTAATCGAATGGCACTTATGGGGGTATGCTGTTGTTCACCTCTTATTAGCCAGGCTAATAGCCTGCTAGAGCAGTCCCCCTCAGAATGCATCCGAGCTACATAGTGACGGTAGACGGTAGTCAAACTGTCTCAAGCGCAAATCAACCTCAGCCCAGTTCCCTCGCAACTCACCCAATTTCCCCAGATCCACCTCGGCCGACGCCACCCCACATTCCGCATCACGTAGCTCCACCTCAGTCTTTTGTGGATCGCATGCTAATGTGCGTCATACCCCCTGCCATTGACAGACATAAACCCCTTTCCACCACTTTGTGCGCATCCCACTCAATTGCCTGTGGGGACGCCGTCTTCTCATTTAGTGTAAAGTAGGTATCAAAATGCTCTGCTAGTTCTGTGTGAAATGGGGGATCAAGTAGTAAATGTGGTTGAAGGCACCAGGAGGGGACAAGTGTGGGCGCTCTACCCCACTGAATAGAGGCACTCAAAGGGCAGTGATCAGATATAGTTTTTGATAAGTATGAAGCCCAGTAAAATTATGAGCCAGCCTGTAAGAATTGAGCAGTAAATCTATTCAGGTGTGGAGGCAATGGACCAGAGAGAAGGAGGAATATTCCCTATCCAGGGGATGTAAACCCCTCCACACATCATTGAGTCTCCTCTCTAGCATCCAAGACTGCAGCACCTGGGAAATTTTCCTACTAGGGGCACCTGCAAGTGGTGGGTGAGATCTGTTCATATCTATGTTTGGAAACCAGTTAAAGTCCCCACCCCAGATACTGGACAGCGAGGGGTCTCGTATAAGTTGTGAAGAGGTGGATAAAAGAAAGTCCCCCGGTTTAGTATTTGGTGCGTAAAGCCCCATTATAACTAGTTGTCTCTTGTCCAGTGCCCCCTCCAATTGGACATATCTACCCTCCTCATCTATTTTATTGTGTACCACAGTGTAATGGACTCCGGGAGCAATCCATATCAACACCCTACTCCCAAATGCTGATGTCTTAGTGCCATATACCGACCCGGACGACTTCCTGCTAAGACTACTTAAGTCTCCTGCTGTGAGGTGCGTCTCCTGCAATATAGCTATATGTACCTTATGGCGTTTAAGGTATGCATATATCCTGCAGCTCTTAGAGGCACCAGCCATGCCCCGCACATTCCATGTTAAAATATTATATGTAGTCATAACGCCTTGAGTGTAAAAGAACTCAGCACTACATGCACCACCGTGTAACAGTTCCGGAGTGGAAATCTCTCAGTTGTCCCCATCCCCCAACCCCCAGCACTCCCCACCCAACCCACCCAGTGAGCATGAAAAGAATCTGTGATTGTAAAAGGAATAAGGAAAAAGAGAAAACTTACAGAACCCAAAACAACCAATAACACTTTGGCACAACCAGTGCCATCAACCGATACTTGTCCAAACTAGTTCCTTTCGGAGACCCATACAGGTGTGGGGAGGCGCAGTTGAGGAAAATGTGTAGATCATGACTCGCAGCCCATTTCGGATGTTCTGTCTTCCTGTGCGGTCCTGGGCTCTCCGATGTCCATGCGGAGCCTCACGACCAGATTGAGGTCAGGCGATGCGGCCGCTTAGGCCGGCATTTATGTACCACAAAGCGTGCCCCCTGGGGCCAGGATCCCCGGCCAGCGAACGTAACGACAGGCATGCACCAATCCGTGTGCAAACCATGTTACTCTGCTATTCCCTACAGTTCCCAGATGAATCGCACCGTGATTACAGTTGTATGAAACTTTAAATATCATCAGCTGCGCGCAGGGTAAGTTCCGGGCTGAATATCAACGGAGATGAGGGAGGGCTGGAGGGACTCTGTGGCGAACTTAAGTTAGTGGTTCTAACCTCTCGTCTAGTCGAGGTTTGCGCTGTCACAAACATATTGGCCTCTTTCAGGGCTTGTGCTTGGTCATCTGCCACTTGTGATCTTGACGGGCGTGCCTCAGCACAGGCCCCATCCCTTTTTTTCCTAGGGGGGCAGGGGGCCCTCCCGCCCATTGTCCTCCTTTGTTGGGTCCACCAGGCCCTTGGCATGCAGCCACATCCAGGCATCCTCTGGGGTCAGAAAGATAAGGGTCCTCTCCCCGTCCACCACTCGGAGTCGAGCCAGGAACAAAAATGAGTGAGTGATGTCTTTGTCGCGCAGCACTTGTTTCACTTTCGTAAACGAGGCTCTTTTACGCTGTACCTCCCCAGTGTAGTCCGGATAGGCCGTAATACCAGTATTTTCCATTCGGATGGGGCTTAAAGTTCTGAAGCATTGAGGGATCTGGTCCGTGTTGCGATAGTTGAGGAAGCGTGCAATTAGCGGTCGGGGGGAGCCCCCAGACGCGGCGGCCTGCCCGGTATCCGGTGTGCTCGTTCTACCACCAGCGATGAGGGCGCATTATGCATCAACACTGTGGCTTTCAGCCATCTTTACAAAAACACTTCAGCATTAGGTGTCTCTACCCTTTCCGGGAAGCCCAGAAATCTGAAGTTGTTCCATCACGAACGGCCTTCTGCGTCTTCTGCCCTGCGCTGCAGTTGGGAGATCTCGGCCTCCATTAGTTGTATTTGGGATTTCATTTCGACAATGTCAGGTTGAGCTATACTAAGCGCTGATTCAGTAAGGGTGACTCTATCCACCAGTTTACGATGGTCCGTTCTGAGGAGGTTTACTTCCAACGCCACTGAGTCAATTTTCCCTTACAACGAAGTTTTAGTGTCCAACACCACCTGCAGTAGTTTGTCGAACTGTGCTGAGTGAGTGCGCAATGTTTCAGACACCCGATGTAGGGCTCCGGTCTGGTCGTCCGTGACCCCAGCAGGAGGTGGGGTATCCCCCTCGGCACTGAGCTGCGCCTTAGATGATTTTGGCTTAACCATGATCGCATGTGGTGTTAATCATCAGCAAATCCACACGCCGCCCCGATTCCACACTGAAGTTCAGCCCCTTGTCGGGCACTGCGACAAGCAATGTGCTAGCGTACGATGTTATACCAGGCCAAGCCTCACCGCATCAGGCCAACCTATGATGATCCCAAGATCTTCTCATCCTGTGCCCAGCTCAGGCTGCTTCGATAGACGCGCTTCTGTATTGAATTATATCAGGGCAGGCTGAGACAAGAGCGTTATGCGACTGATGAGAACCTGGACATTGAGAGGGAGTGATTATGCTCTCAGCCAGCCGTGTAGCCTCATATGCAGGGCCTTACTATCTCTCTCTGCGCTGTGTCTTTTCACAGTTTAGCTAATAAATGATCAACTGAGCATCCTTCCTCCACCCCTAAGCTCATACCTCATTAAATTTTGAGGCAATACATTTGGTCTGACCTCTGGTGCTGGGCTGCAGCCACTGTAATCTGTGAAGTCTTTCGAGTGACTCCCACTAGACACTATGGTGCATATTACGACTTTGGTGGTCTTAGCAGAAGACTTCCGTCTGTGCGTACGCCAAAAGACTGCCAGTGTCAGCGGTCTCACGACCTCCGTGTTACGAGTCACAAACTGGAGACCCCCCCAAAATCAGCCAAAAATCCGACACCGTCAGTCTGTCTTAGGGTGGGAAAGAGGCGGTTCCAATGCCAGCACTGCCACGCCAGCAACATCTCATCCTTCAAATGACGACCCACAAATCAGCATAGCGGTCATTGAACGGTGGCAATCCATTGGCGGTCCAAACCACCACGGGTAAAAACTCAACTCCACCAGAACACAATGCCACATTGGACAGTACGAACACCCCACACCTGACACACATACACACACCATACACACCTGAGCACTGCACTATAAAACACTCCCCACACACACCCAAAACCTCTTGCATCCTGAATTTTTCACAGAGAAAGGGAAGAACGCACAAATAGAAGACATTACACTTGGATACCATAGGTCCTACCACACCTAACACGCAGCACATACTACACAACTGCAACCCTGCACATAACAAACACGTCTCCACTGCACACAACCACAACATACCACAAGCACACAGAACCACACAATCCCAACTCACCAAACAGCACAATCAGCACCCCTGCACATTACACACCCCACCACCGACAACAAATCCACTATTTCACGACAGAAACACCCATGATTGACAGACAAGGAGTTGAGGGTCATTGTAGATGAAATCATCAGAGTGCAGCCTCAACTGTTTGAGCACAGGTCCAAAATACATCCATAGCCAGGAAAATTGAGTTAGGGCAGAGGATCGTCGACAGGGTGAACTCCGTTGGAAACCATCCACGCACAAGGGGGACATCAGGAAGAGGTGGAACAACCTACGAGGGAAGTTCTGGTCCATGGCGGCAAGACACAAGATAGCCATCAACAAGACTGGCGGTGGACCCCCACCACCTCCCCCAGAGCTATCATCGTGGGTCTAGAAGATCTTGGCCATCCTGCACTCAGAGGGCCTGACAGGAATACCAGGAGGACTGGACTCTGATAAGTCAACTACACTCCCTGGGCACCATGTACTCCTGCACAGCATGTACCTCCACCAGCCTTACACCCCCTCACAGCACCCTACGTGCCCTAATCTACCCTGAAGCCCATCCCCTCCCTTGCATGCCACACCTCCCCACTACCACTAATCCCACACAGGCCCACCAAGTGCACGGATATCTCCCACTGTAGCAAGTACTATAACTATCACAATGCAACATTCACCACCTTTGTATAACTGCTAGTTCCAGCATGTATAACCATGTCATCCCCTTCACCTACACGATACTTGGACTGCTCACTAGTACATGGAAATTACAGCATTGATAACCACAACCTTCCATACTACAAGTATACAACAGCACTAACCATCAGCCCTTAAACATTGCCAGTGGTCAAGCAGCTGTCACTGCCATCCTTGGAAAGCATGTCAAGGCTATGATTGAAAACAACCATGTGAACAACAAGTACATTTCAACAATATAACACACTTCTTTAACATACACAGGTATCCCTACTACTGCCACCCAGCAGAGGATGCCAGAGACAGACAGTCAGCCCATGGAAGTAGGCCCAATTTAGGACAACAACTCTGGATGTCTGGAAAGGGACGCCTCATCTGGCCCATCTGGGATGACTGGTTAGTCGACCACCACCGGCCTCACCCTGCCCACATCTGAGTCCCCCACCTCTATGGCTACTAAAGCACAGGAAGCCCCTTCTCCCCAAACCTTTGTCCCAAGGACAGATCAATCTATAGTGTGCCCCACAGTACAGGGACCTGAGTCGACCCCTAACATCCAAGACAATGGAGATCCTAGTATCAGTGGAAGTGGGCACACTTTGCCAGGGCCACAGGCACAGGTGTCTTGGGACAATGGGAGGGCAACTGTGGGTCAAGGGTTGATGTACCAACGGGACATGACTGGCCCGGAGGCCATCTCCAGAGTCCTCAGAGCGTACCAGCAATCCCAGGACAAGATGGGTAAAATACTGACAACCCTGCAGGAGAACCAGAGGTTGCAGAGGGAATACCACCAGGAGGCCATGCAGCAGTGACAGGCACACAATGCCACCATGTCCTCCATTTGTGGTGTGCTATCTGAACTTTATAGCATCCTGTGTGCGTCCTCCACCCACCCAGCAGGCCCCTATTAGTAGGCAATCAACACCTGTGCCATCTACATCTGCCACAGCTACTGCAATGGAGGCACAGCCAGAAGACCCACAGGGTAGTAGCACCCCTGCCCCTGCAGCAGAGGATTTCCCCACACGAAGGAGTTTGTCCATCCAGGCATCCTGCAGGACCTGAGGCCAAGACCAAAAACACCACCTGTAAGTGTTCTCTTTCCTCAACATTCTCCCTTGTGTGCCACTGAGACACCCAGTTGATTGTCCACTGCCAAAACTCAATTACCCCTTGGCCTTTGGAGACTGGACCTGTGAAACCTACACCTGGGCCACCTACTCTGATGCTTTCAAACCCCATGACCCCACTCCTCACCAAATGCTCTTTGAAACACAATAAACACATTTCAGCACAGTAATGGCTTACGTGTCATCATTGTCACCAGTACCATTTAAATGTGAAAGATATAAATTGAAATGCACATATAGGTGCCAATAAGTCTGACAGATGGACAAATATGGCACGAATGGCCATCAGGTGTGTCATGACATCCTTTCTGTACTGTAATCCTATGCCAAGGGTGCCAACAGTCATGTCAGAAAGCAAAGTGGAACCACACATCTGACCTGAATATAGATCAAGATAGGGTAAAGCTTCAATGATGTCTCTCATGTTGCCCATCTAATACACATACAGAACATAATGCAATCCACAGGAATCATGTTGCAGTGGGGAGGTTACCACATATCTACAAGGTGGGTCTGTAGTTCATACACATGCAGAGTAAAAGAATCATTCCTCAAAGCTAACATCACCAACAGAAAACCTATCTTGAAAAGTCTAAAACAGGTAGCTACCGGAAAATCAACTTTGGGAACAGTGTGGATGGGTAACTGGACTGTTATATGATACGATTGGACCAGACCATTGACATCCAAACTGCAGTCTTGAAATAATGCAACATGGGGAACCCTATGCTGAAGTCATTCTACGCCAACAGCAAGTACCACATGGCATTGGCAGTATAGCAGTTACACCTCCCCTGATGGTAAGTAAACATCCAATCAAAATGCATAACACTGACGGATGGATGTAGTGCACTCATATCCACTGAGGCAAAACACAAGGAGGGACATTGTCACTAGGCAGACAGGGTTATAGGTTCCATTAACTTTAGACCACACATACCTGGCATTCATTGGAAGAATTGCGGAATCAACTCAGTCCTAGAGTCAGCTGCATCCTCATCTGCCTTCTTGTCAATTCCAAAGTCATCAGCCTGAGCCACTGGTCCAGCTGCCACCTCCTCCTCATCCAACAGTGGAATGTGCCTTCTCAGGGCAAGATTGTGTAGCATGCAACATGCTACAATGACTTGGCAGACTTTCTGTGGTCTTTACTGTAGGGCACCACCGGATACATGCAGGTATCTGAATCTTGCTTCCATTAGCCCAAATGTCCTCTTGATTACACACTTCGTTTGGCCGTGAGCCTCATTGTAACTGTCCTCTCCATCTGTTGTAGGGTACGTCACTGGTGTCAGGAGTCAGGGCAGGTTGGGGTAGCTGGAGTCACCTGTATGCACAAAGGTACAAATCATTAGGGAACTATGAGAGGCATAGAGATGTGAAGTGAAGTAGCATAGACATTAGACGTAGACAGTGGTACACTTACCAATGAGACAGGCCCTCTCTCTCTCTGTAGCTGCAACATCATTTGTGGGACACTGCTGTTCCTCAAGATGAAAGAATCATTTACAGATCCCGGAAACTTTGCTGTCACATGGGATATGTATTGGTCGGCAAGAGACACCACTTGCACATTGATCGAATAGCGATTCTTCCTGTTCCTGCAGACTTGCTCATTGGCCATGGGAGGAACCAAAGTGGTGTTGGTGCCATCAATGGCCCCTATTACATGTGGAACATGTGCAATGTCATAAAAGGCAGACTTCACAGTGTACAGATCAGCCCGTTGTGGGAACCTGATATAGCTTTTCAAGTGCTTGAGTAAGGCATTCAGTATGTTAGGAAAACTATTGCCAGCATTGTTAAGTTCTTCCCTCAGAAAAACGATTCCTCTTTTTCTTGTACCCATGTTGGTTGCAGCTGTGTCCTCACTCCTGGTGGCTCTTGCGGAGGCTGTTCTTAGAATTAGCTTCTTCAGGTTTAACTGCCATTCAGGATGGTGGCCGCAAATCCTTATGAGGTCAGCGCTCTAGTGTTTCTACCTTAGCCTCGTGCTGAAGCTTCCCTCCAGCTGTTTCTCTCTGGGAATCCCGCACTTCAACTGTCATCCTGAGGAGAATGAGCAGTGTTCCTGAGGTGCTTTGTTTGATAGAGAATTCTTCCGGTTTTGAGAAATTAATTATTTTTCTTGTTACGGTGTGCACACCAGCTACTTTTTCCCTTTTGAAGAAGATAAATTATTTGCTTTTTCCAACAACTGGCTATCGGTTTTCTTAGGAGTATTTGTTTTGGCTTACCAGAACTTCAAGTAACTGCAGTAAGGAATCCCTTTGTATGATTTCCAGACTTGCCAATATATATATGTACATATATATTCAATAACTCTTTGCTTTGCAGACTTGTCAGTCTTAGAGACAAACCTCAGTGCTCAGACTAATTCCTAGAGACTGCGATTGAGAGAATTGAACCTTGAGAAGGAGTTTTCGTTTCCTGTAAAAGACATTAGTAGTCCATATATTTGTGATCTTTTGAACTGTTCTCCAGAGAACCTTGGAAACCTCTGACTCCTGGAGAAAAGAAGATATTAAGTTAACATTGTTCTCTTAGAGAGAAGCTAATCTCTCAAAAGATCCAGGTTAGGAGAACAATAGAATTGGGTGAATGTGAATGGCTAACCAGTTGAAATCGCAGTAGGAATGTAATTATCTATGCTCTTATCACCCGAGTGCAGGTCCTTCCTTTAAAGAAATCCCAATCAGAAGAAAGGTGCAGGTTTTCAGAGACACACACTGAATATCCTATCTTCAAGTGGGAAACACAGGCTGGAACTGGATCAGTACATCCTGTATCACAAAACTGAACATTGGCTATGACATTCCTGCAGCCAGTCCCACTGTCACCTGAAAAGATCCCGAGGTGAGGTAATTCAGGACAGATAACACCTGTAGTGTTGGAGAGATGGCATAGGGATTACGTATGTCTGGCAAGAGATCCGGCTGGCACTGGGTACATAGTTCCGTTATGGTCTGACGGTTGAGTCGATATGTCTGTATAATGTGTCTTTCCTCCATGGTAGCAAGGTCGATTAGGGGCAAGTAGACCAGTGCCTTTCTCAATCTCCCCATTGGACGGTATCTAGGCATAGGACAGAATAAATTTCAGGACAACTATTACACTGCTGTCACTAAAGTACACCATAAAAGTGGAACACAGGACAAGTCATGTAAGGTATTTGAAACCTGACACAGGGAAACAGTTAGTCACAAACTACACAACTGGAACATCCTGGCTGTCAAGTCCCTTGCTATACTTCTCACAAGGGGTCTGTACAGAGATGGAAGTCAGACATAGTAAACTCATTCCTAAGGCAGATACAGTTATGAAACGGCCACACATTGAAAAGATAATACATCAGACAAATTGGCAGGTGACTTCACTAGTGAGTTCACATGAGTTGAAATCGTACATCAAGCAACTAGTGTTGAACATCAAGCTATGACGCACTGGGATGATATAGATATCTAAAAATATGTAAAATGGCAGCCACCTGTCCTACGTGCAGAGGACAGATGGAAGTAACCTCGTTACACCGACGTTAGTCGTCATGGCGGGAGGCGGTCGGATCCACCGTGCAACTCCTCATTGGTTAACACTGATGTCTATGGGAAACTAGGGCCAATGATGGTCACCGCCAGTGGTGATGGTCATGACCGCGGTGGCCGTGACCGCCATTTTCTATAGCCCAGCTCACTTGACTCCCTGACACTCCAGCAAGCAAGACCTCCATTGTGTGAGCTGCTGTGTTCTGTATCTGGAAGCCACAATGGCACGTCCTGCAGGAGATAGGGCCCCAGCCTTCACAACGGAGGAACTAGAAAAACTGGTGGAAGAGGTCCTACCAATGTATGGACAGTTGTATGGGGCTCCAGAAAAACAGGTCAGTACAATGTGGAATACTTATCAGCTAGGGTGGTGCTTGACGGCGAAAGTGTGTGAATATAGACATGGCATGATTGACTGATGGGGTTGTGTTGTATAATGGCGTATTTTGGACTCTGTACAAGCATGTGCTGTGCATGCTGTGTGTAGGCCACTGCTGTAGGTGTACTGTAACTCTACATGAATATATCCTTTTGTTTGTGTCTCCCATGCAGGTCAGTGCCCATCAGAAAAAGGGATATGGAGAGCCATCGCAAAGCAAGTGCGGACCCTCGGGGTCCATAGCCAGCAGAGCACCCACTGCAGAAAGCAGTGGGAGGACCTGAGACGCTGGACTCAAAAGACCAAGGAGGCCCAGCTGGGGACGTCCTCCAAACGAGGGAGGGTTGCCCGTCGCACCCTACCCCCTAATGGCCTGCATATTGGCAGAGGTCTAACCGGGGATAGATGAGCGCTTTGGGGCAGCACAGCAGCCACAATGGGGTGAGTACAGACTGTTTAATATCAGTTGTATGGGCTTCTATTGTGTCAATTAAATTACTTAGGTACTAATGACGTGTGTGTACATTAGATAAGATTATAGTCCTGGCTATTACCACCACTGTTTAGAAGTGGTGTCAGTTAGCTTTTAAACACCATGCAAGCATTAATATGCTGGAGCTACACCTTGTTGTCCAGTTACGCTTAGACACACTTCAATGTTGAGTGATTTCCAAACCTTCATTCCCTATCCCTGAGTCTGCTTTAGATAGCCAATGTCATCTAGTGAGGGCTGATATTGGGTAATAAGTCCTGTGAGTAGGTAACTCCTACTGTGAAATCATTGCATTGTCAATGGACTTCTGAACATCATGGGTCCTTGACCAACCTGTCATATATTTTGTGTGCAATGTACTTATCCAGGACATTTGAAAAACAATGTGTCAAAAGTGTCAGAGTGGTAAGTGTATGTGGGTAGTTGATAGTTTTAACCAGTGTAGAATGACTGATGACAGACTACAGCATGTCCAAACTAGTCATTTTGTTGTAATTAGAAGGTAACAGCTTGAATGTTAAGTTATGTCAACATGACCAATATTTGGGTACATTGTATCATAGCCATTCCTTGCCAGGCCAGAGGAGGAGTAGAGTACTTGTTGGTATGTGTACTAGATGGTTAGGTATTGACCCTTTCCTCCCTTTCTTTCCCTCCCACCTTCTCTCCCTGTCTTCTTCTGTCCTTGTGTGCATCAGCATCATCAGGTGAAGGAGAAGGAGCACCAGCGAGTGGGGAAGCTGCATCCCACGGGACCCAGGAGGCAGAGTCCACCAACGCCAAAGGGACCAATGGGATGGAGGGTGAGGGGAGCACCACGGGGGAGAACGGTACAGCTACATCATCTTTGGATTCCTCCTATCATGGAAGCTCCCTGGTGGTGGTGGACCCATTTGGGTCCATCCCAGCACCATCCTTGTCCGCCACTTCCCTTACCAGCACCACCCTTCCTGTAGATCCCCACCCAGTTGCCTGTGCCCTCTCACCCTGGAGGGTAGGCATCTCCTTCGCCGCAGGCACCTTAGCCTCCGCCCCAGTCAGCCCTGCTTTCCTCTTGAGGGTAGTCAATCCATCTTTGTGGGGTAGTCAACCACTGTGAATGCCAACCAGAGACCGGCATCCCAGATATAAAAAGTAATGCCTACTTGGAAGGCATTCACAGTGCCTTGGCTGGCCTGCAGAGATTGTTTCAGGCCCTGGCCTCCTCTTTGATGGCAGCCAGTGTCCCTTCATCTTCTGTCCCCCCTCCAGTTACCAGTGCCTAATCCAACACCCCTCTCCACTCACCCATCCAAAGCACACATACAGACCAGCATTCACCCACTACAACAGACAAGGAGCGCAAAGACAAACAAAAGCACCACAGGACACACCACAAGCATGCATACAGTCAACACACACCTGCAGACACAACAACAGTCACTACCTACACTGTCTCTCCACCACCTCCTCCATCACAGTCACATCACCACTCACACCTGCCATCACTACAACAACACTCCCTGATCATGCCACCAGTCCTGTCACACCCACAGACACCACAAGAGCAAACCCGAAGACATTAACCCCACACACCACATTTTCACTCACCACGGAAACCTTCACGACCACATGCAGCACATCACCTTACTTGCAGACTCCACCTCAACATACACTCACACATCTTGCATACCATCTCCCTGCATCTCTTTCCCCCTCCTCCCAAAAAACATAAACACCCTCACTCACCCACCCAACATACACCCACCACACACAAGAACACCTTGCACACACATGCATCCACATCGAGCACACCAACACCTCCTACAACCACTCCCTCTACCTCCACTCCTAAACCATTTGCTCATGACCACCCCTTGTACCTAAAAAGGTTTTCCAAACCCTTTCCCCCACAATCAAACTCTAGGCCTAACCCCCCTCACAAACCTAAACCCAAGGACCCCCCTTCCAAGCCCAAGCTCTCACCGCCGCCCCCCCCCACTCCGGAGGTGCCTGCCTGCCCCAGTCATGCCCCTGACATGTGGAGGTCTATTTGCAGTCAGTAGTCAAGTTGGGGTATGTGACTGTGCCCAGTGTGCCTGGGGCATTTAAGACATTTGGGGGGTCATTACGACCTCAGCGGTCTTTTTGCAAGACCACCGAGGTACCGCCGTGCTGAAGACCGCCAGTGATGGCGGTCTTCCGCTCGGCAAATTATGACCGTTGGCTGCTCTCCGTCCTTGTTCCGACGGAGAGCCGCCAACAGCCATACTGGCGGGAGGCGGGGAAGTGGAGGTTGCTCCACCTCCACCGCCACGCCAACAGAACACCGCCCAGCGAATCACGACCTGTGAGTCACCGTGGCGGTGTTCTGTTGGCAGTGTGGTGTCGGCGGAGCTGCCCCAATGGCTCCCGTCCCCTCCCGGAGGATCGTCGGACCAGGTAAGACGATCGTCCGTGAGGGGAGGGGGGTGGGGTGGTGTTGTGTGTTGTGTGGGGTGTGCGTCTGTGTATGTAGAGGGGGTGTGTGAGTGCGTGTGTGCCTGCGGGTATGTCTGTATGGATGTATGCGTGTATGTGTGAATGTGGGTGTGCGTGTATGACTGTGTGTGTGGATGTAGGCATGTATGTCGGCATGTGTGCGTGTAAGTATGTAAGTATGTAGATGGTGCCTGCATGCGTGTCGTGTGGGTATGGGTGCAGTGATGTTGGGGGTCGGGGTGGGGAGGGGGACCCTGCCACCTTTGGGGGTGGCAGGGAGGGTGGGGGGGTAGGGGAGGGAGTCAGGTTGGGGGTGGGGGTGGGGGGGGTAGTGAGGGAGTCGGGGTGGGGGTGGGGGAGACCCCTATCAGTGCCAGGGAAGGAATTCCCTGGCACTGATAGTGCTTACCACCATGGTTTTCATGGCTGTTCAGACCGCTGGAAAACCGCGGCGGTAAGCCGGGTGCAAATCCCGCCGGCGGTATAGTGACGGATGCCGGGCTGGAGACCCAGGTCTCCAACCCAGCGGTCGTCTCCAACCCGGCGGTCGTCTCCGCCCTGGCGGGCAGAACGGAGAACCGGCGGATGACATAATACGGAAAAAAAGACCGCCAACCTGTAGGAGGTCTTACCGCCGGTTCTCCGCCTTCCGCCAGGGTTGTAATGACCCCCTTGGACTGGCCAGTATGCCTCCCTTGTACATAGTTATTAATATTTATTTATTCAATACATCTGCCCACATAGATGTTGAAGTCAAGGTTGAGAAATTGTCCTGGATTTCCTTCAACATGGTTGTGTTATATCTTTATACTTTGATGTTTGTGTTGTATGTGTATGGTAAGTATCTGTGTTGCTGCATGCGCTGGGTTGATGACTTGTGCATTGTGCTTGTTGTGATATGTTGTTATGGTTATGTATGGCATTGTTTGCGCTCCTCCCGTCCTCGTTCTGCTCCTCGCGCTCCTCTCTCCTCCCGTCCTCGTTCACCTTCTCGCGCTCCTCTCTTCGTGGCGCGTCTCCCCTTTTACTTCCGCCGTCCCGGGAAACCGTCCTGGTTTCCCCGACAACGGCGTCCTGCCTGCCTCGCTATCGCCGCGTTTCCCCGGTAACTGGGAGACGTGGAAGTGACGTATCGGCACCGTCCGATACGTCACTTGTGGCTCCCTGTGCCGGGAACACCCGGTCACACAGATGTAGAAGGGTAATTATTTACCTCATGGTGGCAAGAGCAGGCCAAAGAGTTTTATCGGGCAGCGGGCTCTGGAACCAGAGGACTGGGATTTGATGGAACTCTAAGGGCACTGGGGTGAATAGAGCCACTACAGCGTTTGTACAGTAAGTGCACCACCATTACAATATCAAAGTGTTGCACAGTTCAAAGCCCCTGTCTAACTAACAATTGCACTGAGTGGAGAAAATGTAAGTACATTCTGGTAGCACTACATACTGATAACACTCCCCACCCTGATGACACTCTCCAGCTCAGTAACACTCTCCACCTCGGTAACACTGCAAAAACTGGTAACACTCTCCACCCTTGTAACACTCTCCACCTCGGTAACACTGCACACAGTGGTGGTGAGCCGTTTATACCACCGAAGCACCAGTCTCCTTAAACAATGGCTTGCCATTTCTCTGGTTCTCAAAATTCAATTTCCCAAAATATTCGTGGCTGGAGTTAAAAGAATATTCATGAGGAAGGTTTGTTTACATGACGTCTTCTCTGTGCCTGCAGTTGGAGACAGAAGTATATTTAATTTAAGTGGGAAACAAACTTGTCATATAAGAGCCAAACATATCGGCAAGGTCAGCTGAAGCAAGCCCAGGCTTCACAAGGTGAGCCAACTTAGCCACACTGGTGCAGCTCAGCGAGGGTGACAAGCATGATGGAGTGTGTCTCGGGTTGAGCCTTTACACTCTAAACAGCTAATCTTGGCATACAGAGCCATTCTGGTATCCAAAATCGACCATGGCCAAAATGTTCCCATCACCCCCTCGAAGGCTGCGACTGGCAATGGATCTCTCTGTTACCTTTTAAGGCTTCTGGGAGTTGATGCGATTAGCCCGACTCCAAGGGAGACACCAGTAAGTCACTGGCTTCATAAAGAGAGCTGCGGGGCTGGCCTATAAATCTTGTCAGGGTCATCATTGGTAGGGCTTTAGCGAGCTAGTAGATTGATGGCTCTGCAAGTGACTCAGAGGACCAGACACAGCTCAGCAGACTTACAATGTATCTAGGACTGTGCCAGCTGGTCTGGCATCACCATAGCAACGGTGTATAGAGGACTAGTTCTTTTCCATAGATCCCGGCACCTGGCCCACCTTACAGGAAATCATGATGCAGCCAAAGCTTTTGCTTCAGCACTGCATTCAGGCATTACACACATGCTGAGTGATTTCCAGCCAGGAGTCGCAAGCAACATGGTAGGGGTCGCAACGGGTGGCTTAGAGGTTGCGACCCCTGACGACCCCTAATTGATGTCCATGAATTCTCCCAATGCATCCAACACCAAGCTGCGCACATCCAAAGCTGTGCAGCGTGGGGTTGGATGCATGCGAGGGGATTGGCTGCAAGGACTGGCCATGTGCAGCGGTGGGTTTACTAAGATGCAGTAATTTGATGTTACTTTTCATTTTTTTTTTAAATCACTGAAAAAAAACAAAGGTTACAGGAACATTATACTTAGGTTGACATTTTACCCTTACAAAACCATAGAAATTCAGTAGTTATTGTTATACCTATAGTTACACTTATCTGAAGAAACTATAACTCGTGCCAGAAAGCAACTTTAGGCAACGAGTTATAGTTTGTTAACATAAGTATAACTATAAGTATAACTATAACTATAAGTATAACTATAACTGCTGAAATTCTATGGTTTTGTATGGGTAAAACATCAACCTAACTATAATGTCCTTGTAACCTTTGTTTTTTTCAGTGAATATAGATATATATAATATAATGAAAACTTTAATTGGAAAATGAATGCAACTTAAATTTATCTGTTTGAAATGCATTTTTCTGGTAGGACAGTCCGGTTAGGTAATGAAATCATTTCAGATACAGGTGTAACCGTATGGCCACTCATTTGAATCCCGGTCAGTGAACTGGGCAAATAGTGACATGTATTCATAGTCCAAGCTTGGGGCAGAATGCACTATGAATAAGTGAGTCATTAGTTTAAAAACTGTATTACACACAATATAAGATAGGTTGCACACAGTTTAAATAGACATTCACAAAAAGTTCAAAAAGATTTTGTTTAAATGTTAATAGTGCTCTCAAAAGTTATGTTTTTACTAATAGGCTAATTGTTAAAAGTGCAAACCCTTGTTATAGATTTCCATTAACTCGCCTAATTCCAGATTCTGTCAATTAAAGCCTGTACTGTCTCCCAAGCAGACTCCCAATCAGCGTTTAGACTTGCTGATTAACCAAGTGCACACATTTACATTTTTTCAGGTGGCAGGCACACTTGGGAAAAGGCTTGTTTCTTCTTTAGCTGCTTCTCTCTTCACTCACTTCACGGTAGAAAAGTACTTTATTTTCCCCTTTCAACGTGGGGCAACTCAGCCATTCAGGAATAGTTATTCAAAAAAATGTTTAGGAACTTATAATTAAATGAATAAAGCTTGGGAAGGTCATTCTCTTGCCCACTTCGATCTCTGGATGAAAGTGAAGCGAATGTTAGAAGCCTGTGATTAACATAAATGAGTTGGAATACTTTGTTGGTTTGTGAATTTTTCGCCGGAAGAGGATTAGAGCACTTTTCAAGAGAATTAAGCGTAACGCATTTTCTCCTTTTAGTCAGCATAAGTGATTTTCCGAGAATCATTACAGTATGTTGATCCAACGACAGAATCGAATCTCCTTCCCCGGTTTCAAAACTGTCAGTTCTATCCTCTAGACTGCACCTCCTCTCGAAAATAAGGGAGGGCTCTGCTGTCTGAATGATACGAGTACTGCGAGGGGTAAGAATGTTGATAGTGAAGTGAGCGATATGCATGATTTAAATAAGGTGTGACGTGCGTGCAGTGAGTGATGAGGATGGCGTGAATGATGCACGTTGTGGGTTATGTGAGCGCTGTCAGTCATGTCAATGCAGCAGTCAAATGGCATTAAAAAAGTATGGCAACTATGAACCTCAGTGCAAAATCGGCAGGGTCGGAGATCGTGGGGGTAAAATCAAAGACCGGCTAAAAAGAACAAAATATTCTGTAAATGTTTTCTTGGCCTTTCACTGTCAGGTAACTACCTACAAAATAACCTTCATCTTAATTAAAAAATAAATGTAAGTTAACCTAATCAGTAAGAGATGCTCTAATTTACATTATGAAGTCTCTATTGGTTAATGTCAGTGCTTTAAATGGGCCGGTACTGTACGGTACGGAGTACCGGCACTTTTTTATTTTTAGAGTTCTCGACTTCTCAAGAAAAACGTAATACCTTTAATTAGAGAGTACCGGCACTTTTCACTTCTATATTTCCATTTCAAGCACTGTTTAATGTGCTTCCTGCTAACATGTGTATGTAGCAGAGAGCCACAGAATTGAATTCTGGTTGGTGAATTGAGAATAATGACGTGTGTTTTAATGTTATAAGAACTCAGCCTGTGACATAAAGAACTTTGAAAATTTAAGTCATATTTTTTAAACATACAGTATTACACACAGTATAAGACAGGCTGCCACAAAATGTGCAAAAAGATTTAGAATAAGATTAAAACGTGCTTCCAAAATATATATTAGTAAAATGCAGTCTGAACGTAGCACAAACATGTTTATACCTTTCCATTAAAAGCATGCATTCCATATCTCAGCTGGTAAGACCCTTACACTGAGGACCGCCTTAAGTGCTGGTGGCGCCAAGTGCAAAAATCTTTTTTGATGCCTCATTCAATGACCTCCTTCTCCACGGGTTCCTTCACTGCCACCCTCAAAAAGTGCCTGTCATATCTCCATAGCCCCCCTTTTACATACATTTCATTTGTTTTATAGTGCTACTCACACCAGTGTTGGGTGTCAGTGCACTTTATATCACACACATTATACAAAGAAAATTAATCAAACATGTGCAAATCAGTCTATGGTGTTGCATAAACTACGACTCTGGAGTAGTTAGACAGGATTTGCTTTCCTACCCACGGCTGACACAGGTTATTTTTGGGTCAGTGCCCCAGAGCTTAAAGCAAAAGACAGGTTGTTGCAGTCACACAGAACCCCCACCCAATACATTGATGACATGGAATTACAGCTTTTTGGGTTATTAACAATCCCCTAACCAGGATCTGTGGCACTGTGATACCGGAAACAAACCTATTTTGCTCCATACAATATCACACACAAATGGTACTGAGAAGAAGAGACACTTTTACCAAAAAGCATTAATTGTAACAGAGCAAACATATTTCTCACAACTAGAATAACTACATCAGAATATCAGAAAAACAGCAAATAGGCACATTGCAAACAACACGAATAAAATACAAATTTCTAACATAATTAATATTTCATTTAAAACCTAACACCCTAAAGCTTACTTCTATGCATTATGCTAGGAGCATGGAAAGTAGAACTTGTAAACTAGACTTTCTTAGAAAGAAGAAACTCACTGCAGACCTTGTAGACAGCAAAAGCTGTGGTTATCAATGAGGTGTGAAGGCAGTGCTCCCTGTGAAAGGAAAACACACATTTCAGCAGTGTCGTTTCTCCTTGAGTCAGATTGATCTCTGTATAAAGTATGCTGTAGCATCTTCCTGGTGCTCTGGCAGAAGTCAAGACGTCACTGCAGTTTCTTGTACACTAATCTGGTGAAGGACCTCTCCTGTCAAGTAGTCAATGGGCAGTCTTTATATATTTAATCGTACTGGAGACTGGAATTTCTAATATAAATTTAGGAATGTCTGAAATAGATTATGTGGATTAAGGTGTGGGCCCCAGATGTATCCTTATGAACATATGAGATAAACGGACATTAATTCAGACTACACCATTTTGGCTATATGTCCGTTTTTGTTCTTATCTGATCCTGACACTGTTACAACTAGAAACATGGTCAGATGACATCTGCACCAATGTCAGACAGGGCAATGAATCTGCATAAATTGGCATAAAAATGGCAACTCCAATTACCTGAAATTAGGGAAATGGTAGCTCCCATTACCGAAGATGGAATCGGCCTACTTAAAATGGGGTTGGACCTTATGGCCTTTACATCAATAGGAAATGTAGCATAGGACAAAAAGGATTACAAGGTGTAGGAATCATGTCATCCATACTAGTAGGCAGTATATGTCTGGAGTGTTTGGCCTGGAGAAGCACAAACTCAGTATTTTAAAAGTACCACAGTAGTTGGGGTTTGCTTTACTAATGCAAATGTATTTCCACCCAAATGAACACTTTTTGGGAATAATAATATAAGGAAAGACTGGGGGAAAAACATAACATTCTCCACTATGTAATGCAGTTTGCATGCAGCCCTTTGATGACAGTTCATAGATCATTGTGCTATATTAGGATTGTAACCTATGAACTGAAAGTAACAAGTGATCTCTGTGACAAAAGCAATAACCCTCTGTGCTATCCACAAAAAATACAGTTCTGTGACCTGCATGGTACACGCTCTTTGCAGCAGGCATATTACCCTCTGCACTACTTTATGATGAGTTAAACTGCTAATAGACAATCTCCAGCAGGAACATTAATCACCAGCATTATCTTGACATTTTTACTATAGTCTGAAAAATGCTGGACACACAAGGAAATACAGCAGTTGCTTATCAACTCAGAAGTTATTACACAGTGATCCCTTCCAGCATAGTGCCAGGTGCAGTTGCACCAGTTGCATCACCCTAAAACTGGCCATCCTTACATTACCTCTCAAAATAGAATAAATTGTTGTCATCAGGAAGCATTAGGTGACTCCAATACTAGCTTCCAAGCTGCCTTTAGACTTAAAGATTAAGCAATTTCCCTCCTTTACATTTTCATAAGTAGCAGGCACCCTAACAAGAAGGTTTATTTCATGTTCAGCTGTCTGTTTCTCCCTTGGATTCATAGCACTGGAGACTCCCTCCATTTCACTAAAGCTGAGGCATCTCAAATGCCGGAATTAACTGTCCCAGAATGATTGTCTTTAAACATAAAGTAAGCAACTTGTTTTTGTTAAATTAAAAAAGTGTGGCACCTTCTGCCCCTCAGATCTCGATCAATTTGTCCACCTGCATCTACCTCAATTAACAATCCACATTCTTGCATCTATCATGGTATGGACTATAATGTTATGTTGTTCTGACGATTACTGTTTCACCTTAAGGATCCCAGAGAATGCGTTACTGAATATGCAGTGATCCTTGAGTTGGGATTGTGTGTTACAAAAGTGTAGACAAAAATACGACATGCATGCATACAGACTACAAGATGTCCACTGGCACAATATCGTCAAGTTAAGCAATCATAGGGGAGAGTACATTTACTTTTCTAACTCCACTTCTACATACCTTGATAATATTGTTCAAGCCCATATTTTTTGCACGTTGATATTTAAAGGCCAATATAGCGTAGGTGTTTTGTAGTACAACCTGTATAATGCGACCACTTCTGAATTGCCTTGCTTGCAATTAAATTTCCTGGAGCGCTGACAGCGATTGGAGGATGTCATGGCTGATCAGTAGATTCCTATTTAGAAGACTCCTCCCACATGATAGAGTAAAGGAAGTCAAGGTACATGTAGTTGGAACATCAGCTTTTTGGAGTTTTGATACGATGCTGCTTAGTTCTTTCATGAGGGTCTTTTCCACCGTAGACAGTCTCAGACTCTCTCCATAGTTTCACATAGAACATTATGGGGGTCATTCCGACCCTGATGACGGAAGCACCGCCAACAGGCTGGCGGTGCTTCCTTGCCCCTTCTGACCGCGGCGGTAAAGCTGCGGTCAGAAAACCAGGGCCGGCGGTTTCCCGCCGGTTTACCCCTGGCTGTGCGAATCCGCCATGGCGGCTGATTCTGATCCCCTTACCGCCAGCCTGTTTCTAGCGGTTGTCACCGCCAGGAAGAGGCTGGCGGTAACGGGTGTCTAGGGGCCCCTGGGGGCCCCTGCACTGCCCATGCCACTGGCATGGGCAGTGCAGGGGCCCCCTAACAGGGCCCCATTAAGCTTTTCACTGTCTGCTTAGCAGACAGTGAAAAGCGCGACGGGTGCAACTGCACCCGTCGCACCCCCGCAACACCGCCGGCTCCATTCAGAGCCGGCTTCTGTGTTGCAGGGCTCCTTCCCGCTGGGCCGGTGGGCGCTACCTTGGGTAGCGCCCGCCGGCCCAGCGGGAAGGTCAGAATGGCACCAGCGGTCTTTTGACCGCAGTGCGGCCAAATGGCGGTTCCCGCCAGGCGGGCGGCAATCGCCGCCCGCCGGGGTCAGAATGACCCACTATGTGTGTAATAACAAAAGCACCAAAAGTACTAAGATTACCAAGGACTTTAGCGCAAGAAAGAGAATTGCTGGGATTTGGTTTTGGATAACAATCTGTAGAAGGATGATGTGATAAATAACCTCCTATATACCAGACAGGATTCCATAACAGCAGTTAATTATACAGTGCCCATATTCTACCTTACTGATCTGTGATGCAAGAATATGTTAAGTAAATCGGATTCCTAGTGCAAGAGTATGTTATGCAAATGTGATTTGTTTATGAACGATTTTTTTACAATTTTGATTTCTGGTGGAAGAATATGTTATGCTCGCCTAATTTATGATGTGAGATTGTGTTACGCAAATTTGATTCATATGTAAAAATGGCCTTTTAGCCTATACTGTAGGTTCCTATTTGTTTTTTTATGTTATTATTTCTTTATTTAGAATACAATATTTAATATGCAGATATCCTTGTGTTGGGATTGTGTGTCAAAAAAGTGGGGACAAAAATATGACATGCATGCATACAGACTACAAGATGTCCACTCGCACAATATCGTCAAGTTAAGCATACATAAGGGAGAGTACATTTACTATTCTAACTCCACATCTACATCGACATCTACATACCTTGACAGTATTGTTCAAGCCCATATTTTTTGCATGTTGATATTTAAAGGACAACATAGCGTAGGTGATTTGTAGTACAACATGTATAATGTCAGCACTTCTGAATCGCCTTGCTTGCAATTCAATTTCCTGGAGCGCTGACAGGGGTTGGAGGATCTCATGGCTGATCAGTAGATTCCTATTTAGAAGAGTCCTCCAACATGATAGAGTAAAGCAAGTCAAGGAACACGTAGTTGGAACATCAACTTTTTGGAGTTTTGATAGGGTGCTGCTTAGTTCTTTCATGAGGGTCTTTCCCACCGTAGACATTCTCAGGTTCTCTCCATAGTTGCATAGTTGCACGTAGAACATTATGTATATTATAACAAAAGCACCGGAAGTACTAAGATTACCAAAGACTTTGGCGCAAGAAAGAGAATTGCTGTGATTTGGTTTTGTATAACAGTCCGGGGAAGGATAATGTGAGAAATAACCTCCTATATACAAGACAGGATTCCATATTGCAGTGAATTATACAATTCCCATATTCTACCTTACTGATTTATGATGCAAGAATATGTTATGTAAATCGGATTCCTAATGCAAGAATATGTTATGCAAATCTGATTTGTTTATGAACGATTTTTTTACAATTTTGATTTCTGGTGGAAGAATATATTATGCTTGCCTAATTTCTGATGTGAGATTGTGTTATGCAAATTTGATTCATATGTAAAAATGGCCTTTTAGCCTATAGGTTCTTATTTGTTTTATAATGTTATTATTTAGGTATCTTTTTCCTTACTACTTTCATGTCAATTGCTTATGCTTCTTAGTTTTAGGTGAAGCTAGGCTGCAACAAAAGATTTAAGATGATGGGTAGTTTACTCTCCAATCAGCAAAGGATATGTGTGGAACATCTATTAGCAAACTGAATCACATAATTAGTATAGTGAGTTGTTTCTTTCTTTCTTATCGCCATATACCCAGGTTCGGCTCCCAAACGTTACAACCCTCATGTCTTGCAACTGTTGTTAGTATACTTAGGGGCATACTTACTAGAAGTGGCACAGTGCGGCCACTGGGCCACAATTAGCAGTGCCAGACTGCGTCTCTTCTAAAATGCAGGAATGTGACTTATTTAAAAGAATATAGTGCATCCCTCTGTTTCTCCTTGCACTTGCCCTAAATTAGCTGCCGACTGCCAATGCAGCCACCCTTGCGCCATGGTGCAAGGATGGCTGCATTTTGGGGGAAATTGTTTTTGTTCACAGACACCTTCCTGCATAGAAACAATCTATCATGGTCATTTGCACCTTCTATGTGTGCTGCAGAATGCAGCACATAGAGAAAGAGCAACAAATGAGGAGAAGTGAAAGCATTTCTCCTCGTTGCACCATGCTAACGCCACCCCTTGGACAGCGTTAGATTTTGGCTCTGTCGCAGGTTTACAAAATCTCATAAATCTGGGGCAGCGTCAAAATGCAATGGGTGTTGCTGTGGAACGCCCACAGCCACACAAACTGCATGCCCCTTTCATGCAAAGTGCTGCATGTAAAGGGGCCGTGTTTACAAGGTGGCATTAAGCCACAAAAACTGGCTTAACGCTGCCTTGTAATTACGGCGCAGTGTACAGCGCCACCGAAGTGTCACAAAAATAGACGCTCTGGTGACGCTAGGGGCTTGTAAATTTGTCCCTTATTGTCTTTGTAGGTGTATTGTTGGTGGGGATTGTGTTGATTTTGGTGACACTGTGTTACTCTCTGGAGCGAACCAAAGAAGCCACAGTGTTCTCTTGCTCTGCCACTCCCATGAGTGAATGAACTAGGCGGCACAGTGTTGGGATGCAAACTGTATTTCCTACTCCTGTTTTGCACTCTGTAGCGCCACTGCCTCTGTTGATTGGTCTAAGCAACATTCTCTGTGAACAGCCCCCACCAAGCCCTCCTGTTCAAATACACTCATATACCCAGACTTTACCGTACTCAGCAGACTCACACTCAAACAGACTTTTCACTAAATGGCAAAATTTGAAATAATCAAGCAATCCCTGCACAGCATACCCCGGCAAACCCAAGCATTCAGTAGCCTAGTCAGTGCACTCTAACCATTCAGTAGCAGGTTTGCAGCTCTCAGATAAAACCAGATATACTGCACCCTGCTACGAAGACTAACATTTCCCCAACCACTAGCCAACCAAGATCCCTTTTTTCAAATGTCCAGTTGCAAGTCAAATTGGGACACCTAGGGCGTGATTTAGCATTTGGCAGATAGATTTTCTATTCCATTTGTGTGGGTTTTCCTCTCTTGCAAGGTGTTGGGGCAATCCACCATATTTTGAGTGCTCCACAAGGGCAGCTGATATTTATATATCAAATTAGATAATCCTTTTGCAGAGGAAAACTCTAGAGGTAAACCTGCCAGTGTCCACCTCTGTCAGCAGAATTTTCCCAGCAAATACCAGTGACCCGTCAGCTTGGTTGTACACTGTCAATTCCAGCATATTTTGTCTCCCTGAGCAGAGTTTTCGAACATGTTCAGGAAATTACATTTATTTCCCAGTGAAGTTTTACAGCCTGTTTATAGTGTTTTGAAGGAGGTAACTGTATCACACATTGTGCAAAACAGACACTATAAATTGAGTGGCTGATCCACCACCGTTTGAGGTGGGGTTATGAAGCAAAGTGGATGGTACAGGACAATTGTTTTGTCACTTTTCACTCTTTGTTGCTTCTTTCTGAGATACCAGGGTTCATATTGAATGGCTATACTCAAATATTTAATGATTTGCATGGTCCCTAGCCTCTGCTATATGATGGAAATTGACACTCTTTTGGATACATAATCATTGCGAACTCCGAGTTGTCCCTGACATCTTATCTGAAACTTAGTATTAAAGCATCTCCACAGCCTGGAAATGTCTAATTTCTTTTGCATTTTATCATCTTTTCATAACAGACTATCATTCATTCATTATGTGTGTTGTTCATTAAGGTGGGAGGAGGGAGAGGAGAAGGAGTCTTGGCGGAGATTAGGAACAAGGGAGCACAATGACCTCAGTTTGGCTTTGTTTCACGGTAATTTTTCTGATGTAGCTCAATTTGGGTTTTCTGCATGTACTTTACCTCTAGTTCATGACTATTGTTTCTGTTTGAAATGTTTTAGTCAGTGTGTGTGAATAGTCCTCATTTAGCAGTAAAGTGTGTCTTCTTTTCCATCTTTTCATGTGATAGGCGGGTCATTACTGCTCTTAACTTATTTTATTCTCCAACAATTTGATGTATTAATTCATTCTGTATCGTCTGGGTCTCCCTTGCTTGTGCAAGATTCTGTTGTGCATCGTATATCAAGATACTGTGACATGTGACCCATACTATACAATATGTACAAGGAGGCTTTTTATGCACTTCAGCCTTGACAGCTGACACAAAAGCAGTACAAAAAATGTATTCTCATCAGAAAAAGGATGAGGCACAATTGGTATAAAAATCATTTGGGTGCATTGTTTGGAAGTTATATTGTGAATATTTATGTTGAAAGTGTAAACCTTATGGCCCTCATTAGGAGATCCACTGTTACGGGACTGGTGACTTGCCACCAGAGTAACTGATAATGGCTAGTAGAATATGTTTAGGGCTGGAAAAACTGCAATTGGGGAAGAAGGACACCTCACAGGCTTGTTGTGTGTAAAAGGCCGCTTTATTGGAAACAGGTGCACTCACATTCACCTTTACCCTAGACCTTCCGCCTCACATAACTAAAGCCTCACTAGACATCAAATTTCCTACTACCTCTCTCCCCCCACACCTACCCTTTCCACCCCCCTCCCCTTACTTTGAACCTCATGTCCTATTAACCTTCTGACTGTAAATCCCCTTGTCATAATCCAAAAGTCCACTTTACTAGTCTCCTAAAGTCCAACTATCTGTCCTAATTGTCCTGCTGCCTTCCACTCCCTTTCCATCTGCAAGTATGTTGTCGGCCCTGCCGTCCTTCCCTGTTGTCATATTCCTGCGATCTGGCCCAATCCCCCGCCACCAGGAAAAGGCACACTCCCGCCTTTTCCTGCCCCCCTCACCGCCTAAACCTCACGAAAGAGAGCCTTCAAAGCTTCTTTCAACTGCAGCAGGTAGAGCTCCATGCCCATGAAGGACAAGTGCACACCGTCATCCCTGAAAAACTCTTTGTCCTCAAACTTCAAGTCACCGTGCTCCAAGCATGTGATACCCTGAGTAGCGCAAAAAACTCTAATCTCTTTGTTTATTTTTCTCCTTGCCTTCTCTATGGCCCCTGGCTTCCGAGCCCCTCTCCAAACCCTGCGGGGTATAAACGCCATCCACACCAAATGGCACCCATGCCAGCATCTTTTTATCTCCAATAAGTCACCCTTCATGTCCTTAATGACGTCCAGCCCAGTCCTCTGCACTAAGTCATTCTCCCCAAATGTATGAGCAAAACATCTGGACAAAACCCCTGACCCTTCAAGTTCCTCAAAGTCACCAACAACTGCCCCCACCGCATCCCCCCTTTTCTTGACCACCTCACCCTATATCTGTCTCTGTCCAGCCCTAAGTTGTCCCCTATTGCTGTAGCCCGAGCTTGACATTGCGCCCACTTCACAAAGGAGTGTCCAAAGACCCATACTTGGAGAGACTGTATCTCCGGGCCCGGCACAGAACCTGTGCTAAAAAGGAAAACCATGTCACTACAAAACAGGCAAACCCAGCCCCCCTTTTCTCATGTAACCCCTATACGCGTCCGACTTCCATCTCCCTAAAGCCATTATCTGACTGTCCGCCCACCCCCTACACCCCGCTTCCGTCGCCATCCCGATCCGAAAGGAATGAGTACCGAACTGTAATTCATTCTGGCCAATGCTCCGTAAACCTGCCCGCAGGACACCCATTAACTGGTGGGGAGACTCCCGCTCACCTGATCGATGCCTAAAAACTCCTTGCCCTTTTTCGGCTCCAAAACCACGCCAAAACCACCCGCGCCCCAAACCCTTGTTGGTCTGTTTTAGAACTCCCGATTCGCACAACCAAATGACCTTGCCCAAACACCACGTGTCCCTGTGTCCCCAGGAGCTCCGACACCCTGAAAGCTCCAAAAAACATCCAGGTCATCAAAGTACTAAAGAGGAGGCATTCAAACCCATTGTAGCAAACGCTCCCCAAAACCTGCGTCACGTCTTTCAGTAAACCCAGCGTCAAAGGTTGTCTCTTCGACCCTTGTCTTCCTTCCTCCCTTTCCCAACCATCCAGAATACGCTGTCCCAACTCACCCGCCGATGGGGGGTAACCCCATAACAACTTACCCATAAATGCAATGCCTGTAAATTTCCCGGAGATGGTAACTCTGGACTGTCGTCTCTCGACCAACTCCATGATAAAACGTACCACATCGTCCACTCTATCACGCTCGGTGACTCTACGACAAGCTCCTGACCGCGTGAATTCCTTCCACGCCCGCATATATGCCTGCTGAGTGGATGGCGCCAGCGAATTCAACAACAGCTGAAGCATTCTGTCTCTCCTGCTGACCACAAAACCTCGGGCATCCGCGTCCTGCACAAGTCTACGCCCGCAACCAGCCCATGGAATCCCTCCCACTGTGAACGAGACAAAGCATCCGCAATGTCATTGCTCACCCCCGGCATATGTGGAGCAGTAAAATAAATATCACAACATAGACAGTGAAGCACAAAGACTCGTAGTAACCGCAGCACCTGCAGTTCCCTCGCAGACTGTCTATTAACTAAGTGCACCACTGCTAAATTGTCCACGCGGAAAAGGACCCTCCGGTGCTCCAAAAGATGTCCCCAGACCGCAACAATGAGGGGGAACAGTTCAAGAAAAGCAATACTCCGCCCATCCCGCGTCCATGCCGCCGGCCACGACTCAGCACAATACTAACCTTCCCAGTAAACGCCAAACCCCGACCCGCCGGCCGCATCGGAGAAAATGTGAACGTCCCAGTCCACGACCTGCCATGTCTGCAAAGGAATACCATTGAAACGCTCCAGAAACATGCCCCACATCCTCAAGTCTGCTTTTACCCCTGCACGCAGCCGCACATGATGGTGCGGGAGCTGCTTGCCCGCCAGGGCCATGCCCATTCTCCGACAAAACGTCCGTCCGGCCCGCACAACCCGACACGCAAAATTGAGATGTCCCAGTAACACCTGAATGTCCCTCACTGTCACCTTACGTCTCCGCAATTTCTCCACCAGTGTTCTCACCATGACCGCCTTCTTCTCAAGGGGCAGCCTCGCCACCATGGTGTGGGTATCCAGCTCAATGCCCAGAAAAGTCAGTGCCGCACAGGGCCCAACCATTTTCTCGGGGGCCAGGGGCACACCTAGGTCCCCCATAAGCTCCTGAAATCGCAGCAGAACAACCGTACATAGGTCCAACTCTGGTGGTCCCACAAAGAAGAAATCATCCAAATAATGAGTGACAGCATTATGTCCTGTTGCCGTGGAAAAAACAAAAAACCCACTGTAGAAATGTGCTGAAGCACTCAAACAACGCACATGAAATGGAACATCCCATGGGGAGCGCCCTGTCCACATACCAGTGGCCTCCAAACTGAATGCCCAGCAATTTGAAATCACTGGGGTGTACTGGCAGCAGTCTAAAGGCCAACTTAATATCCGTCTTGGCCATCAAGGCCCCTTGTCCGAACATCTGCAAAAACTCAATGGCCACGTCAACTGACGCATAGGACACCTTGGTCCGTTCCACTGGAATGAAATCGCTAATCGAGGATCCCTCCGGCCAGGACAAATCATGTATGAGCCAGTACTGTCCCGGCTCCTTCTTAGGCACGACCCCTGTGGGGGAAACCATGAGATTCTCCATTGGCCAGTCCGTGAACGGCCCTGCCATGCGTCCCTCGTCTATTTCCTTCTGGAGCTTGTCCCGCACAATGTCCTCCTTCCCAGTCACCGACCGCAAATTCTCTGCCCACCGATGCACCCGTGGCCCTTCATAGCCCAAGGAAAAACCCTCCGCGAAGCCGCGAAACAAAAGTGTAGCCGCGTGTCTATCCCTGTACTCGCGCAACCACGGGTCCAATCTGTCCAATCTAACCGGCGTACGAGCTTTTGCCCAAAGGCCCCTGTCCTCCGCGATAACTCCCGGACTGCTGATTCCCCGCGTTGTTTCCCCCCGGCTGCTGACCCTGCCCAGCGCCGGCGACCCCTTGCGTTGCTGGGGCAGTACAGTGCAAGATCACGTGTCGTCCCGTGCAACGAGAACATTTGTGCCAAAATTTACAGTATTCACGGGTGCACAGACCCTTGTTGTAGTCCCAGCATGCGCCTGTATTGGCGGGACTGCTCCCGGTTGCGGACCCTCCCTTTGCCGCATTGCCTGCCCCACCTTCAGTGGGGTGCTCTCGAAAGGGCCGGTAGGTAATAGGTAGGCCGCTGGCCGTAAAAAACGTTTTACCAAATTTTGCGGGCCCCATGGTGTGTTGCAAAAGATCCGAATCGATCTCACCCCACTGAACGTCCTCATCGGCCACCATTCTTGCCCGAAATTCCTCGTCATACTGAACCAAGGCGTAACCACCGTAATTAAGGTACGCCTTCCGAATGACGTCCATATATTTAAAGACTGCTACAGCCCTTTCAGGAAAATGCTCACAATAGACACTGGCATATATCAAAAACGTTGGCGTCCAATTTTCGATAGAGACTGGCACCCTAGGGCGCTTGGCCAGCTAATTCTCCTCCCCCTTCGAGCCCTCTTTGGCCCTGATTTCCAAATGCAGCAGTTTTAGCATCTCTATGTAGTCCCCCTTCCAAATCTTCTCCTTAGTAGCCAACATTAAGTGGGCCCCTAACGGATTTGCCGTCCCTATGTATGGCAACTTTTTGGCCTTATCTACCCCGACATCGGACTTGACCATGCCTGATTCTGCCGCCTTCTCCTCCTTTGCGGCCAAAGGTGTCCCTTTGTCTTGCTGTGTCCCTTGGTATACCTTGTCCCCCTCAACCTGCTCAGGCCCGACCCCGACGTCCGCAACCTAGTCCCCTTTATACAGCCGACCCTGAGCATCCCCTACCTTCGCTTCTACTGCCACCGACAAAGACCCCGCCATGTGCCTATTACCTGCCTTCAACACTTGAGGCCGCTCCAGTGTCCTCCTCCGTAGTGGAACTTGCTGCCTGCGGTCCTGTGCCGGGGCCTGAAATGACTGAACAACAGCGTTAGATGCCCCCCACTTGCGCTCCACCATGCACCCTCGTCGTCCTCCCGCAGCTCCCCTTCCTCCAGACTGTCCTCATCATAATCCAGCTCCTCTATGACGTCAAACCCTTCCTCTACCACAGACAGGGCGTCCCCAAAAACCTTTGTCTGCACCTGAGCCGAGGCCGCTGACCGTTGCGCAGATCCAGTAAATGCCTTACCAGGTTGTCGCTCCTGCAGAGAAACCGGGGCGGGGGCGCAGAACCCACTCCGCCACCGCTCCCTGCGGAAACCCCGTTGGTCGCAATCCCGCTGTACGTGACTTCCCTAGGTGTCCTCCGGCCGGCCGCACTTGGCGCCGCCATCACTTCTTCCTGGGGTCCTCGGGTCACCCCTGACCCGACAAGGTCCTGCTGCTGCTGCTCCACACCCTGCCACGAAAAGCCCGGAGTGCCGGTGAAACCTACTTGCCAAGAGCTCCCTGCCCCTTTCCAGACCTCCCAGTCCCTCAATTCCTCAACTTCCCCTTCCTGCCCCTCCTCCGCTGAATCCTCCTCTAATCCCTGACCTCCCCCCCCTTCACTGGAGCTTGCCTGATATCCCATCCGAGCATAGGTACGGCGAGGAGGAAGTACTCGCAAGGTAATCCCATCCTCATCTACCCCCCCACATTCCCCCTTCCTCACCATCGCTCCACTCCCAACTCTCAGGCCCCCCTGCCCCTCCTGCCTCTTCAGCCCTTACTGACCCGCCTGTTGAGGGGATATACCCTCCAGCCTGGCCTCCCCCCACCTGGGTCTGGCTTCCTGGGCCCAACTATCCTGTAAACCCCTCCCCTTCCTGGCCTGTCAGGGCCCCAGCTTGCCAAGGGGCCTCGTGTCCCCCATCCCGTGATGCTGTAACAAGCCGCTGGCTCACTGCCCTCTTAGAGCGGCACGAAGCCGCCACCACGTGGCCACGTGCTTCACCTTTTATTTTCCCCAGAAGAGGGGCCCGGGCCGAGGGCACGCGGGCTGCCAACTCCCACGGCCTCTGCTCACCCAGGCCCGGGCTGCACACAATGCCAGCCCCCCATGCAGCCGCGCGCCCCGGGGGAGCCCCCCGGGTGCGCAAATCAGCTCTGCGAAGCCGCGGAGACACAAGGGGGGCGGTCTTCCACGGCGAAGGCCCTCCCGCGGCCCCTCGCAACCACGCCTCCTGCCCTGCCCTTGGACCTCCCACCGCCCCTCCTCCTTACCGACTGTCCCCCGTCAAACTCCCGCGACGAGGAGCAGGCCATCACCGCTGCCGCTACGCCGCCGGAGGCCCGTCGCGGTGGGCACGACGGGCCCCCCACACCATCCTTCAACATATCCAGGCAGCCCGCCTCCTTAAGAAGCCGGAGCGCCTCCTGCACCTTCTTCTCCGCCATGATCCAGCAACTCACAGGTACGTCGGCAAACCTGCCTAACCCACGAACGGACTCCTGTAACTGTCGCCGCTTCCTCCTAGTCGTACCCTCCTTTAGCTCCTATTCGCTGCTGAACTTATGCTATATATATATATTATTAAATTTTTTTTTTTTTTTATATATCCCGCTAAACTGCCTCGCTATCTCACAGACAAAAATCCCCTACAAACGGTTGGTGGGGATTGTGTTGATTTTGGTGACACTGTGTTACTCTCTGAAGCCACAGTGTTCTCTTGCTCTGCCACTCCCATGAGTGAATGAACTAGGTGGCACAGTGTTGGGATACAAACTGTATTTCCTACTCCTGTATTGCACTCCGTAGCGCCACTGCCTCTGTTGATTGGTCTAAGCAACATTCTCTGTGAACAGCCCCCACCCAGCCCTCCTGTTCAAATACACTCATATACCCAGACTTTACCCTACTCAGCAGACTCGCACTCTAACAGACTTTTCCCTAAATGGCAAAATTTGAAATAATCAAGCAATCCCTGCACAGCATACTCCGGAAAGCCCAAGCATTCAGTAGCCTAGTCAGTGTACTCTAAACATTCAATAGCAGGTGGGCAGCTCTCAGATAAAACCAGATATACTGCACCCTGCTACGAAGACTAACATTTCCCCAACCACTAGCCAACCAAGATCCCTTTTTTCAAATTTCCAGTTGCAAGTCAAATTGGGCCTGATTTAGCATTTGGCAGATGGATTTTCTATTCCATTTGTATGGGTTTTCCTCTCTTGCAAGGTGTTGGGGCAATCCACCATATTTTGAGTGCTCCACAAGGGCAGCAGATTTTTATATACCAAATTAGATAATCCTTTTGCAGAGGAAAACTCTAGAGGTAAATCTGCCAGTATCCACCTCTGTCAGCAGAATTTTCCCAGCAAATACCAGTGACCCGCCAGCTTGGTTGTACACTGTCAATGCCAGCATATTTTGTCTCCCAGAGCAGAGTTTTCGAACATGTTCAGGAAATTACATTTATTTTCCAGTGAAGGTTTACAGCCTGTTTGTAGTGTTTTGAAAGAGGTAACTGTATCACACATTGTGCAAACCAGACACTATAAATTGAGTGGCTAATCCACCACCGTTTGAGGTGGGGTTACGAAGCAAAGTGGATGGTACAGGACAATTATTTTGTCACTTTTCACTCTTTGTTGATTCTTTCTGAGATACCAGGGTTCATATTGATTGACTATACTCAAATATTTAATGATTTGCATGGTCCCTAGCCTCTGCTATATGATGGAAATTGACACTCTTTTGGATACATATTCATTGCGAAGTCCGAGTTGTCCCTGACATCTTATCTGAAACTTAGTATTAAAGCATCTCCACAGCCTGGAAATGTCTAATTTATTTTGAATTTTATCATCTTTTTATAACAGACTATCATTCATTCATTATGTGTGTTGTTCATTAAGTTGGGAGGAGGGAGAGGAGAAGGAGTCCTGGCGGAGATTAGGAACAAGGGAGCATAATGACCTCAGTTGGGCTTTGGTTGACGGTAATTTTTCTGATGCGGCTCAATTCGGGTTTTCTGCATGTACTTTACCTCTAGTTCATGACTATTGTTTCTGTTTGAAATGTTTTAGTCAGTGCGTGTCATGTGAATAGTCCTCATTTAGCAGTAAAGTGTGTCTTCTTTTCCATCTTTTCATGTGATGGGCGGGTCATTACTGCTCTTAACTTATTTTATTCTCCAACCATTTGATGTATTAATTAATTCTGTATTGTCTGGGTCTCCCTTGCTTGTGCAAGATTCTGTTGTGCATCGTATATCAAGAGACTGTGACATGTGACCCATACTGTACAATATGTACAAGGAGGCTTTTATGCACTTCAGCCTTGACAGCTGACACAAAAGCAGTACAAAAAATGTATTCTCATCAGAAAAAGGGTGAGGCACAACTGGTGTAAAAATCATTTGGGTGCATTGTTAGCAAGTTATCTTATGAATATTTATGTTGAAATTGTAAACCTTATGGCCCTCATTAGGAGATCCACTGTTACGGGACTGGTGACTTGCCACCAGAGTAACTGATAATGGCTAGTAGAATAAGTTTAGGGCTGGAAAAACTGCAATTTTAAGAGTTGGACCCTGAAAGTCCACTTAAAATCTGGTGATCACCTGTGGAATCAGATTTATCACAACTGATTCCCCTGGGTATTCTCCATCCACAGCCTGTTTTTCCCCCTGAGCTCTCAGTTGCTTAGAGCAGATGGGGTCCCCGGGTGAAACTGCGAGGTCTTGCAGTCTTTCCTGATTTATCTTGATCCCGCTAGGTTTATAATAGGCAGTTTTTGTGGAATATATGTAAAGTTGCATTATGACATGTTAAATAGACCGAAAGGATCTCCAGATTAGGGACAATGACATCATTAACCTAGCCCTCATGTAACAATTTAAGTGGGGTATGCAGTGGATCCACTCTTGTTTGGATTGGGATTCTATACGTGAGTTTCACCCTTGCAAAGACTGTGCACCTGTCCAAACGTTCTCCAGCTTTGGTGACAAGGAGCGAGCGATATATATATATATATATATATATATATATATATACAAACATAGATACATAAAATCACCTAGTGGCAGTCGCCACTAGGTAGTTATAGTTAGGACCTAGTTTCTATAGAAAAAGTTATTTTTTTAACTTGCCTTTATATTTGGTGGTGGTTGATGAATCTTCACAAAAGTTTCACACAAAAATACATCGCTCAAGTAATCTGCTGTCTGGAAAGTTTTGGGGTGATCTGCCAAGTGGGGGCAGAGAAAAAAGGGTGGTCCTAAAATGTGTTTTCTCCATGTTAATTCTCATGGGGATTTTGAAGAGGAATAGCGGTCGAATCATTGGACGGATTTTTACCAAGTTTGGCAGAAAGCCTGCGCTTGGTCCAGAAAGAGCCCATTTTATTATTTGATGTCAATGTGTTCAGTAGTTTTTGAAATGCCAAGGAAAAAACAAATTTGTATATAGGGATGCGTAGGCTCTGTGAACCCTCCCGATCTTGTGCTGAGATCTGATTGACTGCCAACACTTCCAGAAAGAACAGTTGGCAGCCATCTTGGGACTTGGATTCAGTTGAGTCCCAGAAAAAAAGGGAAAAAATAAGAGAAGGGGCCAGGGTAGCTCTGGTGCCGGGGATCCCAGAGGGACCCCCAGGACAAACAAATACTTTAAAAAAAAAATTCACCAAGAGTTGCGATGGATCTGCAGATCCAGTGAAAAAACAAAACAAGTGTGTGCTCCAGTGCTTGTTTTCATAAAGCCCCAGGGTGGGGCAGGTCCCAGGGCCATATTAAAAATAAGTAGGGGGCCATGGGGCCCCCTCCTAGAACTTATCTTTGCCCCGGAGATGGCCACTTACCTGGGGCTAAAATGAATAGGATGTGGGTGGACACCTCCCCGGGGAAACATTTTTTAATATACTGGGGGTGGTGGGTTCTCAGGACCCCTTCGATCCCTTGGATGGCTACCTTCCCAGGGCTAACAGTAAATTACAGCCACCTTCCCGGGCCCTGAAAAAAAACATAATAAAGGGGGTCCGTTGCAAACCTCCGGCCCCTGGGACCACAACTTCCCTAAGGCTAACTTTAACCTTGGAGGGGACTGAGCAGTCCACCTCGTGGAGCCAGTACACAAATATGCGAAACAGATTAAAACAATGTTTCTGCAAGCAGGGAGCTCTCCCCACTGTCCTCAGTTGTCAGAGAGCATCTTGCTTGTATGCCACTTTGAAGTAATTCCATGGAGAGACCATTACTATAACAATAGTCTCTCCATAGAATGACTTCAAGCGGCACACATGCAAGATGTTTGGTTGCAAACGTTATAGTTATGTTTTGAGGCATAGCAGAAGAGGCTTACGGCCTACTGGTAAGGCTCTTGGGATGTTACTCAGTAGGCTGCAGGTTCAAGTCCTGGTATCTCATGCAGCGTGTCTGTTTATTTACCAATGTTTTGACTGTTCAACATTCCTAGTGATGAAACATTTATGTGTTTTTGCCATTAAGACAGCAACGTCTTACCTTTGGCCTAGAAGTTAAGGTCTAAGGCTCTCCCCTTGAAGGTTGAGGGTTCCAGTATAGGTTTATCAGCAGTCACACTCTTGTTTTAATTACTTTTTAAATGCAAATATTTAAGATGTATACTGAAATGTAATCAAATTTTTTTAATGGGCAAAGGCATTTTGTTTCAATTTGTCCTAAGATTCATCAATCTAAGTAAATCATTCATCAAAGTTTAGAAAAACTCTCTAGGTGGTTACAGGGAGTTTGCAGCAAGGCCTGTAGCAGGCGTTGGTTGGATTATTGTGTACTTATTTTGATAAAATGACTTTACATTAAAAAACCTTAGAAATTCACTGAAAAAAACAAAGGTCACAGGGATGTTATGGTTAGGAAATATAATTAAACAAACCTTAGAAATAACTTTAACGCGCGCCCTCGCAATGCACTGCTAATTACCCCAGATATTACAGCGCTCATGACAACTTTTATAACGTCAATAAAAATATTAATGAAAAATTAGATGTTAGATTATTGAAGAAAAAAGTGTGCATGGCGGGGTATGAGTTATAGTTACCGTGGGCCTGAGTCATCACTCACTAGTTATAGTTAGGATCATGTTTCCATAGAAAAAGCATTTTTTGATTTGCCTATATCTTTGACATCGTTTGACGAATCTTCACAAAGTGCTTTGGTGATTCTTGTTGTACACAGGAAGTTTTGGGGTGATCCGTCAAGCAGGGAGGGAGAAAAAGTGGGGGGGCCAAAAAAGTTGTGTTTCTCATGGTAATTCTCATAGGACCTTTAGATTCGACTACAGCCGGAACCACTGGACTGAATTACACCAGATTTGGCTGAAAGCTAGCTTTTGGTACACAGATTGATCTTTTCATTTGGTGTAAATACATTCAATAGTTTCAGAGGTATTAAAGGGAAAACAAATTTGTATATCTCTGGCCGTGATGACTTTGCAACAAAAGATGAACTTGTGCAAGGAAATACTTCAAACCAGGAAGTGTTAGCAGCCATCTTGGGACTCTGCTTCAGCTGAATCCCACTAAAAAAGTTATAAAAAAACAAGGGGCCTGGATAGAGCAACCCTGATCTCTTAGCCCTGGTGCTGGGGACCCAGAGGGATCCCCCAGAGCAAAAAAGCATGTTTTCTTAATTTCCACCACAATGCACGGCGGATCCAGCAAAACTGTAAAAAAAAAATACAAACACCGGCTCCAGCGCTTGTTTTATATACAGCCCCTGGGTGGGCCAGTTCTCAAGGCATTGGTTTATATGTGTGGGGGGGCACAGCTCCAGGGACCACCACCTACCTGGGGCACTTTTAACATTAACGGCAGGGGGTTGTGTGGACCCCTGCAGCCCTGGGGACCGCCTTCTCCCCTGGGCAGTTTTGCATTTAATGTGCGGGGGCCATGTGGCCCTCCGAGCCCCAGGGACCACCTCCTCCCCAGGGCTATTCAAGGACCCAGTGATGGCTCTGGGGACCACCACCCCTCTGGGCCGCATCCTGCTATGTCCTGTGGTGCCCATTTCTGGGGCATTACTGTTTTCTGTGGCTTGGCAGCAGCTTTGGCAGCTGCCGCCAAGTCACAGTGAACACTCTGCTTGCAGCGAGGGACAGCTCCCTTTCTGCGAACAGAGGCTTCTTCTTTCTCCCTGCCTGCCAAGATAAATGCAAGGGAACAGAGGAAACAAATGCTCTCCCAGAGAGGGAGCTGCTATAGCACAGGGACAGGGATGTTATAGTTAGGAAATAGAATTGAAAGTAACTATCACTCATGCCCTAATGTAACTATAACTCGCGCCCTTGCCATGCACTGCTAATTACCCAACAAATTACAGCACTCATTACATCTTTGATAACATCATTGGTAATGTCACTGTAAAATCCGCAGTTAAATTATTGATCAGATCTTCTGCATGAGGGAAGTGCAAGTTATAGTTACAACAGGGCATGAGTTATTGTTACTTTAGACTATGTGAGGTGAATTTTTTTGATTTTGAACAAGTAAATTCAGAACCTAACCATGTAACCTTTATTTTTTCAGTTAATTGCTAATGTTTTTTTAACATTCTATCTCCTAACTATAACGTATCTTTGTTTTTTCAGTGAATATATATATATATACATATATATATACATATATATAGGAATTAGTGTATAGGCATTTTAAGGGTTTAGGGGTGATTTTAGGTTTTAGTGACTAAGGGTAATGAGTGGTAATGGTATTTTTTAGAGCTTAGGGGTAGGTAAGGGTATAGAGTAGTAAAGGTGATTTTAGGGTTTCGGTGGGTAGGAGTATTTGGGTGGTAAGGGTATTTTTAGAGTTTAGGGTCAGTAAGGATATTTTGGTGGGAAGTGTATTTTTAGGGTTGAGGGTCGGTAAGGGCATTTGGGCGGTAAGGGTGCTTTTAGGGTTTAAGGTGAATAAGGCTATTTAGGTGGTAAGGATATTTTTAGGGTTCAGGGTGGGTAGGGGTATTTGGGTGATAAAGGTATTTTTAGGGTCTGGGTGGGTAGGGGTGTGTGGGTGGCAAGGGTATTTTAGGATTTAGGGTGGATAGGGATATTTGGGTGGTAAGTTGTAGTGCTTTCCTCTTATTTAGTTTCTAAGCACTAACATAACACAACAGAAATGCACTTCTGAGGTCAAAGAAGACTTTTATTGTTGTTAATTCTTCCCCAACCACAATATTTATGAATGACGAATTAGTAGCTTTCAAGTCCGCGTTAATCAAACAAAATATATCAGTTTGCAATATACACAGCAGGTTATATTTATAAGATATTGAATGCAAAGCAAAACAAATACTTCACCGTGTGGGAACCTATCTACAGCTTCATCTTTCTAAGGTCTGCAAGCTGATGACCCCTGTCAGCCGCGAGAAAGAGAGATTCATCTACCCACACGGGATTGCTGGCAGCCTGCGCCAAGCTCCAGCACGAGGTCCGGCAGATTCGAATCTGACCCTCTGCAGCCTGTTACATTCGTTACAAAGGTGTGCCCCCTCCTCTCAGACCTGGGAAACTGAGCAAGCCTTTTGGAGACTGGCCAGGTCTCCAAGACTACTCCTGTTCCCAAGCTCAAGCAGAGAGAACAACACCCATGTACTCTCTCTTATCATGTCTAGTCTACTGTGAGAAAAACATCTTGGTTCATCTGGTGCAAAAACACAGCTTGGAAAAATACAGCTTGGATTCTCAACTGCAATGTCTAACTCCACGTTAAAGGCAATAGGCAGCTAACCTAGATATCAAATGCAATGTCATGTTAAAGGCAATAGGCAGCTAACCTAAATATCAAATGCAATGTCTAGTGTCATGTCAAAGCCAATAGGCATCTAAGCTGAATACAAAATGCAATGGCTTATATCATGTCAAAGCCCATAGGCAGCTGAGCTGAATACAAAATGCAATGTATAATATCATGTCAAAGCCAATAGGCAGCGGAGCTGAATATAAAATGCAATGTATAATATCATGTCAAAGCCAATAGGCAGTTAAGCTGAATACAAAATGCAATATATAATATCATGTCAAAGCCAATAGGCAGAATATCTAATAGCATGTCAAAGTCAATAGGCAGCTAAACTGAATACATCATGTCAAAGCCAATAGGAATGCAATGTCAAAGCCAATAGGCGGCTAGACTGGATACAGCATGTCAAAGCCAATAGGCAGAATACAGAATGTAATGGCTAATGCAATGTCAAAGCCCATAGGCGGCTCAACTGAATACAGAAAGTAATGGCTAATGCCATGTCAAAGCCCATAGGCGGCTCAACTGAACAAAACATACCATGTGCTACTGGTGAACATTGAGCAACTAATATGCGCAGTGGTGAAACACAAAGTCATTGGTCAAAACAAACTTTATCAAATGGCAGTACATTACGCCCTTTGACCAATGAATTTTTGTTTCACATATCTCCTGTTTCAAACAAAAACAAAAAACATCAGCACAAACAAAAAAAACATTATGATCAAAGCAATCCCTGTAAAGCAATAGAAGTGAATTAACACATTGATTTCATAACCTTTCACATCAGATACATCTACATAGAAAAGACAGGGCAATTTTTATACTCTGAGTGAGTCTCTAATTCAACAGTGTTAGCAATTTGATGTGACATGAGTTCTGCTCATGTAAAGGGGCACGGTCCACCTGAAAGGTTTGCTGGAAGATAAGCAAAAGTCAGAGTTCCATACGAGAAGGGAAAAAAAAAAAATCACAGCTTAGTTCCAGTGGAAGAATGCAATCAAACAAGTTGAACTTGAACTGAAGGCGCAGTTTGCGCAAAATGGATCCATGGTGCTGGCACTTTACTCAGCCAGGTTCAGGTTGGGGATTCGGTCCCTTCCCCGACCCCACACGCACACACCGGAAGGGGGACCACACAGCACACTCAGGGACAGTGGCGAAACGTGGTAGGATCTGCAAAAGAAACAAGTATGACTTTTCTTGCAAATAAAATTTTTCATTTAAACTGCACCCTTCCTCTTTCTTTCCCTGTTTTATAATCAGCAGGACGTTTTTGAGGCCCTTTGTTATATTTTCTGCAGGTTCTGGAGGATCACTTGGGGCTTCAGCCCACACATCAGCACTGAGGTTTTTATCTGCTGCGCCACAGCTTCCCTTTTCTTGCACTGTCAGAAGGGCTGGGGCAGACTCATTCTTTACCAAACCTCCATTCACTGCACTTTTGTCAATTTGGGCCATTCTGTCTCCAATTTGTATGAATGAATCAGATTCTTTTCTAGGTATCAGCATAATTTCGATTTTTCCTTGGTAATTTGCAGCAATCACTTTCCCTAAAACCTGATCAATTTGCCATTTCTGATCTGGTAACTTTCCTCTCCCCAACTGCTCTGTGACTGCTTGCATGACAGATTGCTTTTGTGCGTGCTGCACAGTTTTTATCAAATCTAGGGGAATGTGCATCTCTCTCATCTCTGCCCACCTGTAAGTGGCTTTTTCTCTCAGCTGTTCACATTTCTGGGGCACCCACTTAGCCATCCCCACTAAGGCAGAATTCTGGGTGTACACTTCTCTCTCTGAATTTTTCTCATTAACATCTGCAAGGTAATTGAACCAGTTAGGTACAAGCCATATGCAAAAACAAGCAGCTAAAACATTAGCAATGAACCAAAAATCAGCGTAAAAATGACACCTCACGTAGCTCTTGCTTTAAAATCTGACACACATTATACAACGCTGTTCCTTCTACGGTGCCAGAAAACAACATTTCAGTCAATGAATCATTAGTAAAACAAACATGCTTTTTATCTTCAGTGGACACGAATTCAAATGGTGCACACAACTTCATTGGTAATTCTTTTATCTGTGGTACTCTAGCCCTGTCTTGCAAGTACCAGATCCATTGTATGATTCTAGCTAGGGGCACTATTTTCTTCCCTTGTTCATGATTTACATGTACATCAGTTTTTCCTTCTTGCACTGCGCAGAAACCTAAAGTCTGCATTATTTCATTTGCCAAATCACAAGCGCGCAGCTGCATATAATTTTTCACAGTGACCATATACAAAAGTGTTAGGATTTCTCTCAAATGAGAGCTATTCTTTTTCCAAAAATCAAACAAGCTAATGAAACTCGGGGTGTCTTGCTCTAAAATCCTTCGTTTTACTTGTGCATTTTGCAACGGTAACTCGTAAATCACATTCTGGTCTCTCTCGTCCGTGTTATCAGTTAAGGAATGCATTTTGGCTGCCAAAAACCCTGGCTCACACGAAAACTCAGTGCAGCTCGGAGCTGTCTTAACCCCCTCATTACTGGAATGGGACAAGAAAGATTCTTCAAAAACAGCCCTTTTATAACTTTCAGTCGGGCTAATTTGCTCACGTAAATTCCTATTTTCATGTTCCAACTTCCTACATTTCTCCTGCATTTCTCTGTAAGCAGATAAAGGTATCCAGACCTTTCTGTCATCATTACTTCCAAAAGACACGTTTTCTACATATGTACAACAGGAATTATTTCTCAAAGCATTATCAGGCATTTTAGCTACACATGCATTTTCTTCTGTAATTCCCCAAACAGAAAACAATTCACAGTTTTTCGTAGCACCATCAGGCAGTTTATCAACACATGCATTCTCAGACATGGTCTGCGGTGCTACTGTGATTCCCCAAACAGAAAACAATTTCTGTAATTCTCCAAACAACAAAAAAAACAATTACACTTTTAAAGTGTGCACTTAGAAATCTACCAACTCGTCAACACCCTCTTAATCACCTCTTAATGACCGACCCCACTTCTGGTACCAATTGTAGTGCTTTCCTCTTATTTAGTTTCTAAGCACTAACATAACACAACAGAAATGCACTTCTGAGGTCAAAGAAGACTTTTATTGTTGTTAATTCTTCCCCAACCACAATATTTATGAATGACGAATTAGTAGCTTTCAAGTCCGCGTTAATCAAACAAAATATATCAGTTTGCAATATACACAGCAGGTTATATTTATAAGATATTGAATGCAAAGCAAAACAAATACTTCACCGTGTGGGAACCTATCTACAGCTTCATCTTTCTAAGGTCTGCAAGCTGATGACCCCTGTCAGCCGCGAGAAAGAGAGATTCATCTACCCACACGGGATTGCTGGCAGCCTGCGCCAAGCTCCAGCACGAGGTCCGGCAGATTCGAATCTGACCCTCTGCAGCCTGTTACATTCGTTACAAAGGTGTGCCCCCTCCTCTCAGACCTGGGAAACTGAGCAAGCCTTTTGGAGACTGGCCAGGTCTCCAAGACTACTCCTGTTCCCAAGCTCAAGCAGAGAGAACAACACCCATGTTCTCTCTCTTATCATGTCTAGTCTACTGTGAGAAAAACATCTTGGTTCATCTGGTGCAAAAACACAGCTTGGAAAAATACAGCTTGGATTCTCAACTGCAATGTCTAACTCCACGTTAAAGGCAATAGGCAGCTAACCTAGATATCAAATGCAATGTCATGTTAAAGGCAATAGGCAGCTAACCTAAATATCAAATGCAATGTCTAGTGTCATGTCAAAGCCAATAGGCATCTAAGCTGAATACAAAATGCAATGGCTTATATCATGTCAAAGCCCATAGGCAGCTGAGCTGAATACAAAATGCAATGTATAATATCATGTCAAAGCCAATAGGCAGCGGAGCTGAATATAAAATGCAATGTATAATATCATGTCAAAGCCAATAGGCAGTTAAGCTGAATACAAAATGCAATATATAATATCATGTCAAAGCCAATAGGCAGAATATCTAATAGCATGTCAAAGTCAATAGGCAGCTAAACTGAATACATCATGTCAAAGCCAATAGGAATGCAATGTCAAAGCCAATAGGCGGCTAGACTGGATACAGCATGTCAAAGCCAATAGGCAGAATACAGAATGTAATGGCTAATGCAATGTCAAAGCCCATAGGCGGCTCAACTGAATACAGAAAGTAATGGCTAATGCCATGTCAAAGCCCATAGGCGGCTCAACTGAACAAAACATACCATGTGCTACTGGTGAACATTGAGCAACTAATATGCGCAGTGGTGAAACACAAAGTCATTGGTCAAAACAAACTTTATCAAATGGCAGTACATAAGTGTATTTTTAGGATTTAGGGTGGGTATGGATATGTGGGTGGTAAGTATATTTTAGGGTTTAGGGTGGATAAGGGTATTTCAGTGATAAGGATATTTTTAGGGTTTAGAATGAGTTACGGGTTTTTGGTGGTAACGGTTTTTTAAGTTTTAGAGTGGGTAAGGGTTTTGAATGCTGAGGGTATATTTAGGGTTTAGGGTAGGTAGGTGTTTTCATGTGATAAGGATGATTTAGGGTTTAGGGGTAGGCAAGGTATTTGGGTGATAGGGGAATTTGTTTAGATTTACAGTGGGTAAGGATATTTGGCTGATAGGGGTATTTTTAAGGTGACCAAGGGCATTTGAGTGGTAAGGATATTTTTAAGGTTTGGGTGGGTAAGGGTGTTTGGATGGAAAGGGTATTTTTAGGGTTTAGAGTGGGTAGGGGTATTCAGGTGGTAAGGATGTTTTTAAGGTTTAGGGGTAGGTTAGGTATTTGGGTGGTAGGGGTATTTTTTAGATTTAGTGTGGCTAGGGGCATTGGGGGTAATAGTATTTTTAGGGTTTAGGGTGGGTAATGGTATTTGGGTGGTAAGGGTATTTTTAGGGTTTAGGTTGGCTAGTGGTATTAGGTGGTAAGGGTATGTTTAGGGTGCGAGAGGGCATTTGGTTGGTGAGGGTATTTTTAGGTTTAAGGTGGTTAAAGTTAATTGAGTGGGAAGGGTATTTTTAAGATTAGGATAGGTATGGTTATTTGGGGGTAAAGTATTTTTAGGGTTTAAGATGCATAAGGGTATTTGGGTGGGTGGCTAGGATACTTTTAGGGTTTGGGGTGGTTGCATTTAGGGGTCGACAAATATATTTATATGTATGTATTCTTCGAGGAACTTAAACATTGGTCTACATATATCGCACTTTGGGTAAGATTAATTGATGATTTGTTTGTGATCTGGCAAGGGGAGGAACATTTAGATCACATATTCATAGCTGATTTAAACAAACATTGTCTGAACCTCAATTTTACCAGTAACATAAATGCAGAGAGATCTGTGTCTTTGGATATAGAAATACAGATAACAGATGGACAAATCACTACTAAGGTTCACAGAAAAGAAACTGCAGGGAATAGCCTTTTATATGCTTCAAGCTGCCACCCAGAGAGTTTGAAGAAAAGTATTCCTTATAGAGAATTTTTGAGAGGAAGGTGTAATTGCAATACAGAGGAAAAATACATTACAGTAGCAAATGAGATGAGTTAGAAGTTTAGACAAGAAGGATATAGCAAGGATATCTTAGAGGTAGCAGAACAGAGGGTAAAATGTAGTACACATGCAAAGGTGCTGTTGAGAAAATCTAAGAAACTCCAGCTGAAACAAGGGCTGAATAAACTAGGATACATAACGTTTTTTAATACAGATCACTTTTCTCTGAAGAACATTATGGCCAGACATTGGCATTGCTTTAACGTAACCCCCTTATGACCAAGAAACTCCCTAAGACACCTCTCACTACCTACATGCTTCAAGCTGTCACCCTGAGAGTTTGAAAAAAAGTATTCCTTATAGAGAATAGTTGAGAGCAAGGCGTAATTGCAATACAGAGGAAAATTTCATTACAGTAGCAAATGAGATGAGTCAGAGGCTTAGACAAGAAGGATATAGCAAGGATATCTTAGAGGTAGCGAAACAGAGGGTAAAAAGTTGCACACATGCCAAGGTGCTATTTAAAAAATCTAAGAAAGTCCAGCTGAAACAAGGGCTGAATAAACTAGGATACATAACGTATTTTAATACAGATCACTTTTCTTTGAAGAAAATTATGGCCAGACATTGGCATTGTCTGAAAAGTGACCCCTTTTTGACCAAGAAACTCCCTAAGACACCTCTCACTACCTTCAGAAAGACAAAATCCCTGAGATACAGACTGGTATACAATGATATCAGTAGAGATTCTAATTGGTTGAAACCAGTCGCAGGTTTCTATAAATGTAGCAAATGCAAAGCAGGTAAATATGGGGAAAATATCAGCTCCATAAATACATTATCTGGGCAAACGATAAAGATAACCAAAAACTTGACATCTGAGTCTGACGTTGTTGTTCATATGTTGAAGTGCAACTGTGACAAAATGTATATAAGGTGTACTATCCAACAAGGTTATAAATGTTTCTTGAAGCACTTGAGAGCCATCAAAAATCAGTTTCCCATTGGCAGGACATGTTTGGAAGACACACAATGGAATGACAGATCATACACGCTATTCAGTGATTGACATGGTTCCAGAAAATCAATGGGGAGGAACCCGGGAGATAAATCTTCGAAGACTAGAGGCTAGATATGTCTTAAAGTTGGATGCCCTAGAACAGAAAGGATTGAATGTGGATGCAGAATTGTATGTGTTTATTTAGCTTTTCTCCACTCACACAGGAAAATGGGTTGAAAAAATGGTTTTAAAATTTTTTTTTGAGTGTTTTTAGGTTAAATACGTTTTTTTGTGTTTTATTGGTATCACCTTGAGATTTATCCTGTATATATCAATATGTCTGCCATATAGCCAAATTAACTTTAGTCTTTTGTTTATGTTAACAGTAAATATGGGGATTATCTGAGATTGGCAAGTAGGGCAATATAGAAGTGGGGTTATTTAATTATATGCTATAAACAAGGACAGCTGTATGAATACTGTAATTTATTATAATGTGAAGAGGTGTTAAGGATAAATTATTGGGGAGGTAACTTCAATAGACATAAAGGCACTCATTATGACATTGGCTGTGAGCAATAAAGTGGCGGTAATACTGCCAAGAGGCTGGCTGTAATTACCGCCAAATTATGACCATGGCGGTGATAACTCCCATAGACAACCAATGTACCACACCAACCTCCAGGGCGATAGCAACACTCACCACAGCGGCAGCCGTCAACAGCCATGCCGAAGACAAAGAACCGCCCACCATATCATGACCCAGGAAACCGCCACGATTTCTGGGGCAGCACCAACGCCATCAAAAGCCTGGTGGAAACAGAAGACCAAAGACTCACAATCGCAGACACAGGGCAGAACAATGCTGCCAAGGAACCTGAACTGCAAGTCTTCCCGATGCTCATCTATGCCATGCTCCACCTGGAACACCAATGCTGACAAAGACGACGACGGTGAGTACTGACGCCTAGCAAACAAGGGAGGGAGGGAGGAAAAGGTGAGAGACACACACACGCATGACACACACCGACACACACACACCATACACACAACCACACAGCTGCAGACGAAAAATAATGGCACACAACACACGGCATAATAATGCAATGACAACAAGAATGCAGTGATGAGAATGTATTGATTGTGAACAGCTTCCAAAAGAACCAATTGTACGACAACAGATATGTACAAATGTACACAAAGGGCCAATGCCCAGTCTGAAGTACTAGGGGCCAACATGGACACAAGGCACAGTCCAAGGCCCAACTCAAATCCTGACTTCATCCAGATAGAACTTTGCAGGGGCATCAGTTTGCAAGTGGGCAGGCACCTCAGGGGGTTATGGGGTGGGGAGCACCTCAGCCAAATACTGGAACAAGCCCACTGGTTCTGGAGGGGCTCCATGCCCACAATCCTTGGCTGGGGAGTGCAAGGCCACAGTGTCTGGAGTGGGTGACTTTCCCACTGGTTCTGGAGGTGGCTCCATGCCCATTATTCTGTCCTGGGGAGTGCAAGGCCACAGTCTCTGGAGTGGGTGACTTTCCCACTGGTTCTGGAGGGGGATCCATGCACATTTCTCTCTGCTGGAGAGTGCAAGGCCACAGTTTCTCAGGTGAGTGACTTTCCCACTTGTTTTGGAGGGGGCTCCATGCCCATTTCTCTGTGCTGGAGAGCCCAAGGCCACAGTCTCCCAGGTGGGTGACTTTCCCACTGGTTCTGGATGGGTCTCCATGCCCATTTCTCTGTGCTGGGGAGTGCAAGGTCACAGTCTCTCAGGTGAGTGACTTTCCCACTTTATCTGGAGGGGGCTCCATGCCCATTTCTCTGTGCTGGAGAGTGCAAGGTCACAGTCTCTCCGGTGGGTGACTTTCCCACTGATTCGGGAGGGGGCTCCATGCCCATTTCTCTGTGCTGGGGAGTGCCAGGACACAGCCTCTGGAGTGGGTGACTTTCCCACTGGTTTTGGAGGTGGCTCCATGCCCATAACTCTGTGCTGTGTTGTTTTGTATATGGGTGTCCATTCTGAGCACGGCAGTATGTACTGCCAATGGTTTACTGCCATTGAATGTCCGCTGTAGTGATTTGTGGGTCATGATGTTGTGGGCGTTGTTTTGTTGGCGTAACGGTATGGGTGTTGGTACCGTCACTTTCGCACTGACCTTTGGGATGGCGGATTTGTGTATGTGGCTGTATTCTGTCAGATTGGTGTGTGTGTGTCATAATATGGGGAACAAATATTCGCCACTGCAGCGGTATGTTGGTGGCCATCATTTTGGCGGTAAGCGGGATTTACCCCCAATGTCATAATGAGGGCCAAAGTCTCTAGAAACGTGTTAATAGTGATTTGTGAACATGGATTAATGTATGATTTAAAAGGATTTTTCGAATTATGAATTTATGTAACTGTTGTGTATCACCTAGTGGTTATCCTGCATGCACCAATATATCTGCCATATAGCTGAATGAATTATACATGTGTGGAAGAACAGCATATGGCTCTTTTTTTATGCACCAAAATGTCTGGCAGTTTAGTAGAATGAACGTGAGTCCTTTGTCTATGTTGTTTGCAAATATGTCAATCATAAAAGGGTTAAAAGAATGGACAAGATGAAGCCCACTATAATGAACAAGGTCCTTGAGGGACCGAAATGCGTTGATGCGAAATGCCTAAATAAATAATGATTGTTGCATACCCCTGGTGTACAGTGAGTGCCGCTTCATTTGCTTTAATGAGGGAACACTTGATGGATTAATTATTCTGCAGGCGGTCATGCTTAGCGGAGCACCTACGGCGGTTTGGAGCACGCAGACACTGTTAACAGTCACAACAGGAAAATATGTCTATCTATCTATCTATATTTATATATATATATATATTTATATATATATAACCTACTAGCGGTTGGCCATAGCTATTTGTAATTGGGACTTAGGCCCATATTTATGGGCTTTGTGGTGCAGGGCAGCCTAGCAAGTCACCTTGGGTCACAGGGAAAGGGCAGGAAAGAGACCTATTTATTGAATACACCACATTCTTGTCCTTTTCCCTTGCGCTGGCCCCTTTTTGGCAGCCTAGTGCCAATGGAGGCACCCTTGCTCCGTGGTGTAAGGGTGCCTGTGTAATAGGCAGGATTATTTTGTGCAGGAAGGGACAACTTCCTGCACAAAAACAACCCTGAGAGGCTTTTTCCTGCTTCTTTGTGTTCTGCAGAATGCAGCACACATAGAAAGAGTTAAAAATGTTTTTCCTCTTTACACCTGTCCTGGGGAGGAGTATCTTGTTGGTGCATTCCCAGGATTACAGGTTCTTGTAAATCGGTGAATGCATCAAAATCCATGGATGTTGCCTCAGAGTTCCCATGCAACACCCATGGAAACGCCTCCCTGGCGCAGATGGATCTAACACAACGATTTGCCCTGCGTTACATTACTCCAGATGTATGAAGCCACACAGGGTCACACAATGTGTGGCTTCATAAATCTCAATTAAGGTTTGCGTTGCTCTTGCACCACATTGCGTGGTTTGGAATTATGCAAACCAGGTCATGAATATGGCCTCTAGTTTCCATAGGAAAATCGCTTTTGCTTTGCCAATAACTTTAATGCTGTTTGAGGAATCTTCGTAAAAATGTCAAAACTACTTTGCCACTCACTGTGACCTGCTGCCTGGAAAGTTTTGGAGTGATTCATCAAGCAGAGCCAGAAAAAAGTGTGGGGGGGGGCAAAATGCATTTTCCCCCTGCAATTTTCCTCAGGGATTTTACACATGACTACAGCCCAAACCTGCTGGATGGAATTACACCAAATTTGTCCGAAAGCTAAATCTTGGTCCAGAAAGATCTTGTTTTGTAATTTGGTATAAATTTGTTCAGTAGTTTTGGAGCTATTAAAGAAAAACACGTATGAATAACTAGCGATGCAAATCCACTGCTGGAAATACATGGATAAACGTGTCAACAGCAATTCCGTGATTGGCTGGCTGCAACCTAAGAGGAAAGTTGCAGCCCCCATTTTGTGTATTGCCACTGAGTACCCGGGGTGGATAATAATACTTAAAACTGACAGAAGGGATCATGGTAGAGGTAACCTGACCCCATGGAACTAATAGAGGGGTCTGTGAGCGACCCTTCATGGACAGCACAACCCCCATGTGAACTGTGATGAATCCGTAAATCCATACCCCAAATAAAAAACACCCACCCACTCACTCACAGACCCACTCACACACCTACTCACACACCCACTCACAGATACACAAAACCACTACCACACCCAGTCACATGCCCAGACAGTGACTCACACACCCACTCACACACTAATACACCCACTTACACACCCATACAACCACTCACATACCCTTACAGTCACTCACACACCCATTAACAGACCCACAAAACTACTTGCACACCCACTCACAGACCCACACAGCCACTCATACACCCACTCACACACCCACTCAAACACTCACACACACCCTCTTTTACACCCACACAACTGCTCAAAGACCCACTCACTCACCCATACACCCTCCTCGCAGACCCACAAAACCACTCTCACATCCACTCACAGACCCACACCGCCACTCACACACATACTCACACTCCCACTCATACACCCACACACCCGCTTATACACCCACACAAACACACACACTCAGTCACACACCCATACAACCACTCACACACCCACTCACAGCATGGGGATGGTTGCATGCGTTGTTGGCGGCATGTGGGGTGTTGGCTGTAGGGCATGGCCACAGGCCAACCCCCCCACTGTGGATGGCAATAGAAATTAATTGAAAAAAACAAAGGTTACAGGGACATTATAGTTAGGAAATAGAACTAAAAAAGTCTTAGAAATGCGTTTAAAAAAAACAAAGGTTACAGAAACGTTCTAGTTTGGTTCAGATTTTGCACACACAAAACCATAGAAATTCAGCAGTTATAGTTATACTTATCTCAAGAAACTATACCTCATGCCTAAGGTAACTATAACTTGTACTCTCGCATGCACTACTAATTAACCCACAAATTACACCAGTCATGACATCTTCTATGACGATGATATTATCAATACAACATTTGCAGTGAAATTATTGCTGAGAAAACTGTGCATGCATTATATATATATATATATATATATATATATATATATATATATATATATATATAGGTTTTCACTTACCTGCTATATACTTACATTTTCGTTGAAAAGGCATACGTGGTAAAGGTATATGTGTGGCAAAAATTTGAGTGGTAAAGGCAACACGTGGTAAAGGCATTGCATGTTAAAGGCTATGTGGTAATAGCAGGCATGGTAATGGCATCCGTGATTCCATCAGACATCCCTTTTACAGACTCGTAAAATGGGATTCTGAATGGTTGCAGAATCGCCTTTGGAAGGGACGTCTTGTGGGCATCCCTCCCAAACTATGACAGACCCATTTGTATCAGTGATCTGCAGTCGTACTGGAACGACTTAAAGAATGGGGTTGCTGCAATCAATGTTACATCACTGAAGGCATTGGGACTGTGCGAACAAGTGTAGGAAATAAGCAATACCAATTCAGCAGGAGAGTGGTATGAGTAAGGTATGTAAACAGTGGTACATTTTGAACCTCTTTGCCATAAATATATTACTTAAGCATTGTGTGGTAATGCAAAGTCATTTACAGAAAACACATTTTGCATTAAAATGGACACTAAATTGGCACAGATATGCAGCTTTACTGATAAAGCTATACAGGGCACAAATAGCTTCAGCGAACATTTATCATTTGCCCATCACCAAGTAAAGTGTCTTTATTGCATTAAAATCTTTGTCTCCATCATACTTTGGAATTACACAAACATGTCCTATGTTTGTGCTTTTCTAACTGGAGATGAATTTTGAAATGTGTGTACAGGTTATTTACTGTTATTTAAAGTTAGTGGTGTATAAAAAAGTAGACATCTTACAGCCTTTCCACTAATACTCCCTGTATGCCAGCAAGATTGCAGATTGTTCACATAGTCGCATAGTCCACTGCACCAAATCCTGTCAGTTTGGGTCAGAGAAAGTAAATGCCAGTCTCTATGTAAAAAGAAAATAACCAGCAATTTGTCAGAAGACATAGCATGAAATTTGACCTCTATTCTTGAATCTACAGTAAATTTGTCACGATAAAAGCGAACTTTAAAGGCATCTTTATTGATCATTTACTTTTTGAACTCCAGCACGATTATTTTGGGTGTGCTACAACACCTCCCGCACCTTTACTTCCAGTGCCTGTGGCGCCATGTGAAACATTGAAAAGTTACCAACAGCCAAGCTGGGGTCGTAACCTGTATGCAAAAGGGAACTAGTCTACTTTGGATCCCTTCCCCTTTGTGAATTGTGGTAAACGTTCTAGGGCGAGGAGGCAGTGGTCGAGAGGGCCACTTCCAACTCTCACTGAAACTTTTAAAACAGAAACATTTTTTATAAAGCAGCCAAGTTTTGTTCAAGGAAATCGGGCTTCTATTCCTAAATGCCTCTTTTTTATAAAAAATGCTGGCACTAGGATGGCAATTTGCTGACCCTTGTAGAACACCATCACTGTGACTGTGGCCATTCGGAGTGAGTTGTAATTTGTGACCTACCCAATTAATATCATTTAGGTAGACCAGATTTTGACACACTCCAATTTGTTATTTTGGGGACTGGCCTATTAGTGCATAGGTACGTTTTCAAAGTCTGATTGAGGCATATGTATTAAACATTTTAATAGTTGCAGATGCTCCAATGTAGCATTTGAACCATTAAAATGTTTTTTTCTATGTACCAATCACATTTTAGGAGTTAAAAAGGTTTTCTGACTTCTATAATAAATTTCTGAATGCTTTTGACGGGGCCTGGGTTGCCGAATTAATAGGTTTGGCAGCCATGACAAATTCTATACAGAGTGCCTCTGTGGCAAGGAACCAGAGTCGGATGGGGTGCTGATGGATTTGTATAAAGTAAACCCAGAATTATGGGCCCCTTTGATCAAGAACGTAGTGCGGGCCTCAATACCAGGGGCTGATATCATCATGGAAAGAGTCAGTACTAGTTCCACTTTTAAAGAGGGTGATAGACAAGCTCCTGCTTGTTACCACCCCATTCGCTAATTGATTCAGTGGCAAAAAGGCTGGGTAAAGTTATTTTGGAGAAATTAGAGTCCTGGGCAGAAGATAATACTGTTTTATCATCTACAGTATGGTTTTCGACCAGGGGCCTCAGAGTAGGCACTCAATCTTATGCTCATTTTAGATAAGTATGTGGCGGGCAGGAGAGCAGTAGTACATATGGCATTTATGGATCTCTCCTGTGCCTTTGATATGGTTGACAGGGATATTTGCTGGGGGATGATGGGGTAGGCGGGGAGAGATAACCAGCTGTTGACATTAATTAAGCTCTTGCACCAGGATACGTCCTCAAAAGTATGCTTTTCCATAGGACGGGGTTGTACGGCCCACATAAGGGTGGTTAAAGGAGTACAGCAGGGCTGTATTTTAGCCCCCTTTTAATCTTTTCTATATTAATTCTATGGGCCGTTTTTTTAACAAAGTGTACAGAAGATGTCCCAAGAATAGGTACCCTTCATGTACCAATTTGGTTATACGCGGACAATGCGGTCTTGCTGGCGCGTACAGCAAATGGCCTCCAGAAACTTCTTGATGTTTTTAATGAGTTTATGAATAATTTAACACTTTGTCATGTCGAGTGGCCCAACAAATTTTAAAAGAAGATCCATTTATTTAGGAGTTAAAATGATTAAGAAAGTTCCTACTTTTAACTATTTGAGTTTTGTCTTCGATAAGAATAGGAAATGGGATCGGCTCGTTACTGTTAGATCACGAAAAACGGGGACGGCAGCTTTAGGTTTGCTTCAGGATTGGGTGTAAGCTGGTGCATGAGCTCTGCCAAATTTATAATAGTAAATGCAGAGCGATAGGCACAGATGGTGCATGCATTTGGGGGTTTGCTTCCGCAGGGAAGCTCCAGATTGTGGAAAATTGATTTTTAGGGAGACTTATTGCTGTACCAAGAAATACAGTGAGCTTTATTTTGCATGCAGAATTAGGAGCCACATATAAAGAAGATCGTATTGAGTTGTCCTCTTTCTGCCTATGGTTAAAGATATGGAGTACTCCTCAAGCAGCTTTTTCGAGACAAGTTGTAATGGACTGCCTTTGACAGGATGGTGTTTCTTCAATATTGGCTCGCTTATATAAAAGCTTCTTTTTATAAACTTGGGTGCAGAAAGCTGTCTAATAACTCAGAGCATATTACGCCTGATGCCTGTCTAAAACTGAAGCAGCTTTACAGATCTAATATGGAGGAATTAAAATTAATGGCCATATTGGATTAAAAGAATGGCTATACGCTATCTCCAAGTCAGTGATACTAAGGGGATGGCACTATATTTGGCATGGATTAGAAACCTGGAGTAAAGATTCTATTTGGCTAGGTTAAGGCTTGGCCTTGTTCATTTTTTGGTGGCTTTCCTACTGTTTGCAGATGGCATCCTGCCTTGCCACCATGTCCTTGTGATGGACATACTCCAGAGTCGCCACCTCATTTTATGCTTTTTTTGCACGTTGAATAAGGCCCTAAGATTGCAATTTCTACGTCCGATATTAAAGAAGAAACCTTGTAACTCATATGAAGAGTGTTCCTTCCATCTATTGAAACATGTTTTTCTATTCTGAGCTTTATAATTACTGCTATCTCATTAAGAAAACTCTATGCTTCTTAAAATTAGGTTATTTATGTGGAAAGGGATTTTTTTATTTTCATGATGATGAAAGAAAAGTTTAAGTCCTGGTTGAAATGTTGTATTTACGAATCAAAGAGATTACGGGCCGTATTTATACTCCGTTTGCGCCGAATTTGCGTCGTTTTTTTCGACGCAAATTCGACGCTAAACTAACGCCAACTAACGCCATATTTATACTATGGCGTTAGAGGCGAATAGCGCCAAAGTTCCCGGAATGTGCGTCATTTTTTTGCGTGAACCCCTTCCTTGCGTTAATGATATGCAAGGGAGGCGTTCCCGTCTAAAAAATGACTCCCAGGCCTTTACGTGGTATTTATACTCCCGGGCAAAAGAGACGCCCGGGAGTGGGCGTGGCTAAAAACGGCGCATTTGCGCCGCTTTTTAACGCCTGGGTCAGGCATGGCGTTAAGGGACAAGTGGGCTCAAAATGAGCCCAGAGTGCCCTCCCCTGCCCCCAGGGACCCCCCCTGCCACCCTTGCCCACCCCAGGAGGACACCCAAGGCTGGAGGGACCCACCCCAGGGACATTCAGGTAAGTTCAGGTAAGTATATATATTTTTTTTTTTAATAATTTTTTTTGGCATAGGGGGGCCTGATTTGTGCCCCCCTACATGCCACTATGCCCAATGACCATGCCCAGGGGACAGAAGTCCCCTGGGCATGGCCATTGGGCAAGGGGGCATGACTCCTATCTTTACAATGATAGGAGTCATGTTGATGGGGGATGGGCGTCGTTAAAAAATGGCGCAAGTCGGGTTAAGACGATTTTTTCGACGTAACCTGACTTGCCCCATTTTAAGACGCCCATACGCCATTTTCCCCCTACGCCGGCGCTGTCTGGTCTACGTGGTTTTTTCCCACGCAAACCAGGCAGCGCCGGTCTGATTGCGCCGTCTAACGCCATTCCATAAATACGGCGCCCGCATGGCGCTTCAGAATGGCGTTAGACGGCGCAAAACTTTTTGACGCTAAACTGCGTTAGCGCAGTTTAGCGTCAAAAAGTATAAATATGGGCCTACGTTTTTAGTTGTTTATGTGATGTTTTTATGGATGGCGGTGTCTTATTTGTTTACTTTTACAACCATTTGGCCAAATAAAGTTATTTTAGTTGATTGATTTCTGAATGGATACTGATTTGGTATCTGAAAAGGGTGTGCTGGAGGTATCCCTTCCAAATAACAAAATATAGTCATAGTTATAAATGTTTTTGGATTGAAATATGGTCAAAAACATTGTAATTTCACTGTCACATCAAAGGAGGTGGTAATGTATTCATGAAAGGAAGTTTGTTGAAAAGTATGCAGTGGCTCAAAGGCCAACTGTCTCCTCTTAAACAACTTTAAAAAAAGAAACAGGACCCATTCCTTTAAGGAAAACAGGCTGCATTTTGAAAAGCAAATAAATTTGGTTTATTTAACAGCAATCACTATAATGGTAGTCTGTTGACCCCAGGTCAGATTGCGACCCACTATGATATGGAATTTTAACAACTGGCCTATTAATACATAAGCTGGTTCCTAAAATTCTTTTACTTTACTGGTCACAAAAATACTATTCACAAAGTGTCACTGGTATTTTGTGACCAGTAAATAGTACACCTGGCCCTGGATTCCTGGATTCACAAAAACCTTTTTGAAAATCCAATCTCAGTACAAAGGTCCCTTTTTCCTTACACAAATAAGTAACAGGTTTTGTTGCGTCAGAACAGCTTTTTTTTGATGTTGCATCACGGAAAGTATTTTTTCACTCACCCAGATTCCACATAGAAATCAAGAAATCAAAAAATCAAAGCCACAAGGTCATTCTGCTTCATGGCTAGAGCTGACAAGATATGTGTAATCAGAGTCACAGGCTGTGAAACCTTGCAAGAGAATCGAAACAGGAAACAAAATCTAACTCTATATAAATGATTATATTTCTGACAGATCCAATGTATTGGCACAAGTGAGTCTGATGACTGTTAACTGGCCCTGTGTTGAGAATTCATACTTGGACTGTGCTGTATATTTAAAGATGGATTTGTAATAGGATGCGGAATCCTCTTTTATTTTTAAAAGAGGGGGTCAAAATAAGTTTGCCGATCTCATGACCACCATGTTGGCGGTGGCGGTCGTACCGCCAACAGCCTGGCGGAGAAGACCGCCAAATTATGACTATGGCGGTATTGCCAACAGAATACAGCCAATCCACCTCCGGCAGCGCAAGTCCGATCAGGCCGCCAAGGATGACGGTAGCCACCTGCAGGCCGGCAGAGAGCATGTTCCCGCTGAACAGATGACGAGGCTGCACATTGCCATTGGTTTCTGCTGAGTTCACACCACCATGGAAACCCTGGCAGAAACCAACTCTATAAAAGGAGACACTCACTTTCAGGAACACATACCGTCTGGAGCCGCCATGGAACCTGAACTACAAGTCTTCCTGCTGCTCCTCCTCACCCAACGACACCGGAACCAGCGACAATGGCACCAACAGCAACCGTGACTCTTACCTGTCACTGTTGTAAAATGCCAATGTACCTATGCACATACAACATACACATCTGGAATGGGTGGCAAGGGCGGCACACACACACAACCTCACACTGACACGCACTCTCACAGACAGCCACATACAAACCCACACACACATAGTACACACACTATGGCCATCACGCACACACACACATACCTAAAACACACTCCAACCCCAAGATACACAGCACCAGCACAGTCACACACAACACCACCAAATGACACAACTACACCACAACCGCAACACCTCAAAAGCACGATTAAGCATCCACAATACACACCTTCACTTGACAAATCATACATACAACACAGCGTAACAACACCAGAGAAAAAACACATACAATCATAAATCCTTACAACGAGGCAGACGTCAGACGCACCAAACACATCACAAGGGATCTGACATACACCAAACACACTCATGCACAGATTTCAGCCACACAAAGGCACACAACACTGCAAATAACACATGTCAACAGAATCATAACACACAATACCATCACAGATACATGTCCCCAACTTATACATGCCCATCACACAATACACCCCCATCACTGTGAGACAAATGCAATGCCCACACACGCTGCCCAGACCCAACTGGTAGCACAACCACCACACACACATAACTTCCTCACACACAAACAAAAGCAGCCAAGACCAAAACAGCCCTAAGAAAAGAAATGCTGGACAAAGATTTAACCTTCAAACCAAAAACGGGTTGGCCTACATATGTATAAAAATAATTATATACAGAAAATGTACAAAGATTAAGGCCATAGACCAGTCCAAACACATATGTACAACATGCACATATAGCACTTCCAAGTGCCCCAACTTGACTCCTGACTGCCATGTAACCTCCACAGGTAGGGGCATCAAGGGGGCAGGCAGTCACCTGAGGGACTGAGGGCAGCTGTGGTTGGGGGCTAAGGCTTAGGTTTTGGAGGTGGATCTTTGGGCCTGGGCTTGGGAGAGCGGTCTTAGGTCAATGCTTAGGCACAGGCTGAGAACTCTTGGGAGAGGTCAACTTCTTGGTGGGGAGAGGCATGGGTACTTCCTGGGGGGGCAGGGGAGGCTTAGGAGGCCATAGGGCTGGACTTGGGGAGAGACACAGAGCGTTTGGGGGTCACACGGGTGGGAGAGGAGTAGGGAAAAGGCACAACTCCAAGAGTAAAAATGTCTTAGACAAACAGGGATGGTCATGGCAAAAGGGTGTGGGAGTAGATGTAAGGTTTTTAGGGGGGACTGTCTTGGGTGCATGTGTGTGTGTGAGGTATGCTTGTGGATGCTTGGTGTCTGTTGGGTGGGTGAGTGTGGCACTTATGTCTTGGGAGGAGGTGAGGTGGAGGTGCTGGGAGATGCCATGGTAGATGGGTGACTGTTGGGATGGTGACTGCAAGCATGGTGGATGTTCTGCATGTTGGAGTGTCTGTGGTCATGGTATCTGTGTATGTGGTGACTGGGGTGGATGTCTGAGGGTCTGCTATTGTGCTGACTGTGGGTAGGAAAGTAGTTGTGGCTGGAGCGGTGAATGTTAGTGTAGTGTCTGCAGGTGTGTCCGGTGTTGTGTCTGTGATGTTGGGGGTGGTGGGGGTGTCGGTGCAGGTAGTGACTATTGGTGTGTCTGCAGGTGGGTGTTGTTTGTGTGCATGCCGGTGGTGGGTCTTGTGGTGTTTGTGTTTGTCAGCGGTACCCTTGAATTTTGAGATAGATGAATGCTTGTCTGTGTGCTGTGGCTGGGTCGAGGGAGAGCGGTTTGGGAATGGGAAGAGGAAGGTGGAGGGGGGACAGAAGACAAAGGATAACTGGCTGCCATCAGTGTGAAAGCCAGAGCCTGAAAGGATCTCCGTAGGCCAGCCAGTTCATTGTGAATGCCTTCAAGGAACACATTGCTCTTGCTGGACTTGAGTTGCCAGTCACTGGATGGCATTCACAATGGTTGACTGACCCACAGAGATACACCTCAGGTGGTCAATAGCCTTCTCACTGAGGGCAGTAGGTCTGACAGGGGCATGAGCAGAGGCGTCTGCAGCAAAGGAGATGTCCACCCTCCTGGGTGAGTGGGGACTGACAACTGGGTGAGGAGCTTCATGAGGGGTGGTGGTAGTAAGGGGGGTGATGGACAAAAAAGGTGCTGGGGTGGTCCCAGGTGGGTCTGCCACCACATGGGAGTGTCCACTGGAGGACGAATCTGAGGATGATGATGATCCTGTCTCCCCAGTGGCACTCCCCTCACCCTCTGGGCCACTGGGCCCCTCGCTATTGATGGTATCAGCACTCTGGGTCCCATGGCAAGCAGAATTCCAGCCCATCTGTGTCCCGTCTCCTTCACCTGCTGATGCTGATGCACACAAATAGAGAGGGAGGGCAAGATAGAGAGGGCGAGAGAGGGTCATCACATTCTTCACATACACACATTACAACATGAACAACTGTAGGTGCGCATCTCCTGGCTAGGAAATCCCATATAGAAAACCACATATCCTACATCATGTCACAACATGTTACTTCTATCCACCACTGGAGCATTCTATCAAATCACTTGTAAAGCTATATAAGCATGCTCATCAAGCCCTGGCTAAAGCTGAGATTCTGTCCTAATCTTGGTCATAACTTAAATCAGTTGACTGATCACACCATATCATACATGTTCTGATTCAACACCTGCCTAGTCCATGTCCATAAGTCATGGCCCATGCAAGTGAAGACAACTCTATTCACAGATGACATAGCACCACCCATTCTAATCACATGCCTAGTTGAATGCTCTGTACAGATATGCCATAATGGATACAATTTCTGATGAAGAGACAACATGTGGCAGTCTCATACAGGTGCCATCTGATGTTCAGAATCCATGTGTGGAGAACAGCCATGTCACTACATGTACCAAATCCAAGAGGAATATCTGCAGTCACTATACACAAATACACCACATCACATCATACATGGATGTACTGCTACAGTGGCCTACATAGCATCTATGAGACATCCATTGACAATCACAGAGAGCAGTGTAAGAACAACTAAACAAATGCCAGCCAACTAAATCAACCTAGGGTACATAATATTCTACCTGACATGCAGATACAGTTCCATGACATGACAACATGAGTAAACCAACATCACTCACACCATTTCTGACATGTGATTACCTGTACCTAAGTCGGGACAACACACATACATCCCACTGAAAAGACATGTCTACATGAGGTATACATGGGCCTACATGACTGAACCATGATATCTTGAATTATGAGGTGAGCCAGTACTAATTCCTGTCCAAACTGCCCACATCAGCTAGGACAAGGGTAGCAATGATTGTCCCACACTATTAGATTCATACGCAAGTAACCATTGAGACATGATGTAGGCATCTAATACCATATGTTGCACTCTTATTGGTAGGACACTGGCACATATAACATTGACATTTCACATTGTCAAAGGGTAGGACAGCCACTTACCTCCTCTACAACAAAGATATTTTGATAAAAGGGAATTACCCACATGCCAATGACATGGAAATGCATGGTAAGGGCAAATATCCGAAATCAGATATCCATAGTTTGATGTCCTTCCGTTACAACCTTCACATATCCCTTAGTATTAATCTGAAGGGACAAGGAGGGCACCTTCACAAACCCATATGAACAGTCCTATACTGGCCATATCTGTTGACTGATTGAGATGGCAGCCTAACATGGAGTCAATACCCATACCAGGACAAAAGGCAACTAGGCCCTATACCAAATATGTCAGGCACTCAGTAGCAAATACAGGTGATCTACACAGATGGGAGTGGTCTGACTCTTTAGAGCTACATATTCACATATTCAGATGTATGGACCTGGAAATACTAGATAGGTAGGATGATACGGCAGCTTATATACATATAATGGCTGTGTGGAGTCACATATGTGGCAGTGTCAATTGTGCATCTCCACATGCAGTTATAGATATACCTTGACACTGGTGATCTTAACATACACATGCCCAAACCTAATGTCAGATCCCCATCTATAAGTCAGGCAATGTGAGTTCTATGTATTCTCACTATTCTACATAACCACAGCTGCTAAAGTGTGACAGCAAACACCACATTACCAGAGCCACGTACATGGATACAGTCAGTAATTACCCCTTGTGGCTGCTGTGCTACCCTGAAATACCCATCCACCTCAGGGTGGGCCACTGCCAAAATGAGGGCCATTAGAGGGGTCAGGGTCTGATGGGCACCCCTCCCTCGTTGATAGTACATCCCCATCTGGGCCTCAGTTTTTTTCTAGGCCCAGCGACTCAAGTCCTCCCACAGCTTTCTACAATGGGTGCTCTGATGGCTGTGGATCCCAGGGTGCCAAATCCCCTTCCTCTGATGGACGATGACCTGCATGAATGACACAAACAAAAGGATAAAGTCATGTACACATGCACCATACCAATAGGAGTGGTCAGTACACTTCAGTCAAGGCAAGTAGGCACACATACCCATCGTCTCTGCTCACACACCTTCACATTAAGCCATCTGCATGTATCTACATCCTCACAAATTCACATGCCTGATGTAATGTCACACACACCACCTATCACACATGGCTAGGGCATTGGACTCACCTGGGATAGGACCTCCTCCACTAGCCTCTCAAGCTATTCTGGGTTGAAGGGAGGAGCCCTCTCACCTGCAGGACATGGTATGATGGCTCCCAGAGGCAGTACGCAGCAGCTCATGTCGTGGAGTTCTTGCTGGCAACAGTGTCAGGAGTCAAGTGAGCAATACTGCAAACAATGGCGGTCACGGCCGCCACATACAGGACCGTCACCAACGGTGGTCATGCCCATTGGCCCAAGGCAGCAATGTTAACCAATGGCAAGTTGCACGGAGGTTGTGACTGCCTACCGCCATGATGACTTCCACCAACGGACATAGGTCCCTTCCAACCACAGTGGGTCAGACGCCTGCAAATATGGGCACATGTCATTGATGGATGTGCTTACTTATCTGCGTGAATCACTTACTTCCCAAAAATGCTGTGTATCCTTATGTAGTGCCATCATGGTTGTGCAACATATTGTGCCAAATCTAACAAAATGACGGGTTGACGGAGTATATATGGTGAGGACTATGTAAAGTTACTCTTCGCTACATAGGCAACGTGTAGATATTGTTAGAATCCAAAACATATGTGTGATTAGTGCAGGACAGCTATGTCTTACACACATGTACACTAACATGCGTTTCATATGCACAATCCCATTTACATGTTAGCCAATGTGCAGCAATGAGGGTGATTTAGGCGCATACCTATGGGAAGTACAGTGTGGCCCTCATTATAACATTGGTGGTATAAAACGCCTAACGCCGCGGCTACGGCCGCCAAAAGACCATCGCTGTGGCTACCAGCCATCCACTGTATTATTACCACAGCCGGATTTCCACCAGAAGGATGGTGGAAATCCGGCTGTGGCCATGCCGGTGAATGGTGGTAAGGTGGGGCTGCTGCCAGCAGCATCGCCACACCAGTAGACTGCTGACAGCTGTATTATGACCAATAATATGGCCTGGCGGTGTTCTGCTGGTGGACGCTGCTGCTATCAGCAGCACCCCGTCCCGTCTCCTGCCGGAGGACCCCCTAAACACAGGTAAGTGGGTGCTCTGACAGGGGATAGGTGTGGGGGGTGTTGTGTGTGTGTTTGTGGGTGTGTGTGTGTGAATGTGCGTGCATATATGCAGGTGTGTGTTCTGTGTCAAATGTGTATGCATGTGTGGATGTGTGAGTGTGTGTATGTATGAAGGTGTGTGAGGATGTGTGTGTGAATGGAGGTATGCATGCGTGGATGAATGTGGGTATGGGTGTGTGTGTGCTTGTGTGAAGGGAGGGGTGTGAATGAAGGGGGTTTGGAGAGGAAGGGGGTGGGGAGGAATCTGGGGAGGAGGAGGGGGTGGGAAAGACCTCTATAAGTGACAGGGAAGGGATTCCCTGTCACTGATAGTGGCTGCCCCCATGGTTTTCATGGCGGTAAGGAAGCCACGAAAACCATGGTGGTAAGCAGGGTCATTATCCCGCAGGTGGTACAGTGACGGCTGCTGGACTGGAGATTACTATCTCTAGCCTGGCTGGCATTACCGCCATGGTGGTCGGTTTGGTACGTTGGTGGTTTGGCTTCAGCCACACCGCCAATGTCATAATATGGTGAAAAGTACCGCAAGCCTGTTGGCAGTACTTTCCACCATATTACCTCCGACCGCCAGGGTCATAATGAGGGCCTGTATGTCAAAAGTGCTACGCATCCTCTACAGATGTTAGGTGTCAGGTGATATGCAATGTGTTAATGATGTGTGCATACTGCATAACTTCTAGTATAGTCTCTTCTCTCAACATAGTTATCCTGCCATGAGGAGAGTGAGACAACCACCAGTGCACCGTCCACTAGTAGACCTGGAAAGCAATGAGGAAAGGCATGTCATCCAGAAATATCATCTGAATCGTCATACTATTATGGATCTTTGCACTCAGGTGGGGCCAGATCTGATTCCTGCCAATCAAAATCCCTATGGCATACCTCCCATCATTCAAGTCTTGTCAGTGCTACACTTCCTGGCCACTGGGTCCTTTCAGAATACAGTCGCCTTAACAGCAGGGATGTATCAGCCCATGTTCAGTCTAGTGTTGAACATGTATTGTGTGTATTGTTGAAAAACCTGGACAGCTACATCAGGTTTCCCCAATAAGTGGATTTGGCCTATGTGAAGGCAGACTTTTATGAGAAGGGACACATTACTCATGTGGTCGGAGCAATTGATGATAGCCATGTAGCCCTGGTCGCTCTCACTGCCAATGAACAGATGTATAGGAACAGAAAGATCTCCCACTCAATCAACATACAAGTGGTGTGTCTGGCAGACCAGTACATCTTTCAAGTCACAGCCAAGTTTTAAGGATCTCTGCATTATTCCTACATCAAGCGGAACAGTAATGTCCCACATCTGATGGCACGACTACAAACAGAGAAGGCTTGGCACATTGTAGTCATTATGAATAAAAGTGACTATATGCAGGAAATAGACAGGCAATTGGCTGATACTGCTTGTTATAAATGCCTCACCAGCAATCCAATTTTTGATTTGACAGAACATATTAATAATAAACTTTGGGGGTGGCATGAACAGGGTCTACTGTCTGACCATGAGTACAAATACTTACTCGTGAAATATCCAAGGTATCCTTGCATATATATCCTCCCGAAAATTCACAAAAAAGGTACCTTTCCTCCTGGCAGACCTATTATATCGGCGATTGATTCCCCCACTGAGAGGCTATCGGAATTCGTGGATCTCTTCTTACAAAAGTTTGTCTGTAATCTACCTTCATTTATACAGGACAGTAAGGATATCCTCAACAAGTCTGAGGACCTTCCATGGTCAAACGACCTTTTATTTGTCACAATGGACGTCAATAGTCTTTATACTTGTATCCAAAAATCTTTTGGCCTGTTGGCAGTTACTTCTTATTTGAATACTCGTTCCGCTGACCACTATGCCCATAATCAGATGCTTCTAGAAATGATTGACATCATTTTGTCTAGGAATTATTTTCTACATAATACCAGGTGGTTTCATCAAATACAAGGGACAGCGATGGGTTCAAAACTCGCCCCATCAAATGCCTGTCTCTTTATGGGCTGGTTTGAAAAAATACACGCATGGAGAAAGCATGCCTCCCCGTGGACGGAATTTATTGTATTTTGGGGGAGGTATATTGATTATATTATCTTGATTTGGAATGGATCTATTGAACAACTTACCCTGTATCATGCCTTTCTCAATGACAATCCTTATAATGTAAAACTCAGTCTCCATTACAGTAGGGACAGTATTGATTTTTTGGATATAAGATTTTTCATACAACACAATTCTGTGCAAAGTGTTCTCTATAGGAAATCCACGTCTTGTAACAGCCTTTTACACGCGAGTAGTGCACATCCATCTTCTGTAATCAATAATATTCCCTTTGGCGAAATGACACGTGCGATGGAATTGTAGCACTGATGACCAATTCTGTGAACAAATTGGGCTTGTCAAACAGAGATTCACTAACAGAGGTTATAATCACAAGATACTCTGTAAAGCAGAACAACGTATTATGAGTACACCAAGAAAGGATACTTTGACTTTAAAACCTGAGGGAAAAAACAATAAACGCATTGAACACTTTTCCTTTGTGACTAGATACACGGTTTATAGTCAGGGTATTTATAAAATACTTAAACGCCACTGGCATTTGCTTACTGACCTGCCTGGACTTAAAGGGTTCCTCCCCAGGGTACCTTAGATCACTTACCGAAGAGGAAGGACACTGAGGGACTATCTCTCTCCCAGTTATGTTTCTGTACCTAACACAACTACATGGCTCTCTACAAAGCCTTCGGTTTTTTATACATGTCGCGAATGCAATGTGTGTGCCTTTGGTCTGGATAAAACCAGTACCTTTTGCTATAATAACACACGGACCTCCACCATTAAGAGTTTTATCAATTGTAACACCAAATTTGCGATCTACATCTTAAGGTGTGCATGTAACAAAATATATGTGGGTAGCACCATAAGACCTCTTAAACATCGAATACAGGAGCATATACGTGCTATCAAGAATAACGATAATAGGTACCCACTGTCCTTGCATATGATACTGGTTCACCCACACGATGATTCAATTTGGTTTCAAGGGATTGACCATATCCCACCAAATCCCAGGGGGGGCAATAGAGAGCTGCAACTACGTAAAAGGGAGGAAGCCTGGATATGTCGTTTACGAGCAGTTGAGTTGGGACATAACACAGACCACGAATTTCACTACTTCCTATAATATTCTGGTGTATAATATACATACTATTTTTTCACAAGTATCTCCATCTGACTACTGAATGATATGCTCCTCTATATAGGTCTTTTACCTAAAATTGTTTCTCTATATTGATCCTATGTATAGTCAATCAATGTGATTACTGTATGTCGAAGTGACTTTCTTCATGTATTTGCCTAGGGCTTTAAATCTAATTTAATAATGCTAAAATTATTTTTTATGCCTAACTGGGTTGGAGTTTTTTCATACTCATTTGCTTAATTATTCATGCAAATAGGTTAACTCAATGATAACTCAAGGTTGTATTGTTATCTGTACTGTATATTTCTTTATTGTCTTATATATCACTTTGCTAATACCTTCTCACCCCTTATGGCTGGGTATATGTATTTCCACCTACTATACAATTATTACCTGGTATTCTTTCCCTATTTGGGTTTGTTATTGTTTTTCACTGTTCTTCTCTCTTCTTTCTTATCCCTCTTTTTCTCTTTCCTTAAGCATCTTATTATATGCTTCTTAACATCCTTGACTAATTTTGTAATATATTTTTTATTATTTTTCATTTTTACCTTTGGAATCTCTGTTCTTGTTGTTTACAATAACTCTGGGTTTGTACTTCCCTTTATATCCATTTTCTCCATTTTAATATGGCCGCCGCACATGACAAATAGTACACAAACCCCTGAACGATGTCGGCCAAACATAGTCCGTCTTTTCTGTTTATATCTGCTTTCCCGTTTATGGCGGGGTTATAAACACCCGGCATCCCTCGTCTCAAAGTCTTTGATATTCGGATGCTGAACACACACTAAAATAGTTGGACGGGTGGCACACGTCCGGGCCCGTCTTCCTCTCTTTTGTTTCTCTGGTTTCCTGCCCTTGCGATTACTGGGATCACCGCGCAGCAACCAATATATTTCTTTCAGGTAAGGCTGAAATAGCCTTTGTCTTACGAACGCGACTACCCAAAAACTTTCAAATGTATTCTTGAGGATGCCGCAGACTTTCCGCTTGACTTATACACGTCATAAACTTTTTATTCTCCATATATTTTTTCTCTGGTCCTATTGTAGTTACCATAAACGTTATACTTTTGGCCTATTCCCCCTTTTTTTGCAATTAGTGACCCTCGCCCCTGACCATATATATTGCCATGGTTTTCTTCTTCCCATTTCTTTTTTCTCTTCTTTTAGAATCTTCATATACTTTTACCCATTTGCACATCGTGAACAACAATTTTATTTCAATTGGAATACTTCCTGTGGTGTGTGTGTTTTTTTGACGTAGATTCACTTTTTTGACTTGAATTAACTTTTGCTATTCTATGTCACTTCTTGGTCTTCAATGGGACTTCAGATTTTCTGGCTGAGGGATGCTCCCTTTTTCGAGTTTCTATAATGGTATTCGCACTGGTTTTCTATAAGGAACTCACTTTATTATGTTCCTATGCACACTCTTTCACGATGTATTTCTTCAACTTTATCTTGGACTTTTTCCCCCTTTTTTTTTTTTGACTATTTTTCCTTGCTGGTTCTGTCAACTACACACGATTCGATATTGGTCTCAATGAAGATATTGTTCATATATATCCTTTCTTTTTGCAACTTTGTTGTAATCTTATAAAGCAATTGTGTTGTGTGTTGTTTTTTGCTACATGTATGTAAAATAACATCTTGTATGTTAATCTGTTTTGTCCTTGTTATTTTACGTATGTCACTATATCATCTTACTTTTCTGTATGGTTATATGTTACTTTGCAGCCCTGAAGAAGCCCATTTGTACAGGGCGAAACACGTTGGCTGCCTGTCTTCATGAACTTATTGTTGTAACAAGCTTCTCTGCTGCTTGTCTTTATGGATTCATTGTAATAACTAGCTTCTCATACCAATTAAAGTTTTCGGGAAGAAACTAACAGAAACTCCGTACCATTATTTGTTCGACAGTATTGGACTTTCTGTACTTATTGTATTTTATTGGATGTTTTGAGGTAGTGCACCCCCTAATTGCTTTTGAATTGTTGGGGTGTTTTCTCGCCCCTTAGGCTGTTTTGTACAGCAAGGGCCTTGGTGGAGTTGCACACCATAACATCCTAAACAAGTCATTATTGTATACATTGTGATTTACTGGACACTAATAGGGATTGATGCGTTCTTTTTGGGCTTGCTGCATCCTGTTTGTTCACTATATTTTCAAGGCTGTTACGCACTCCCTACCCGTATTTAATATGTCACGCTTTAAGGACAATCGCGAAGAACTGGCAAGGGATCTATTCGCACACCCAACCTGTTCAGTTTCAACCAGCATATCTACACGACAGACCGATAGTTTAACCCCTTCGCTGCCAGGCCTTTTGCCCCTCCTGTGCCAGGCCTTTTGTTGCCTATTTGGGGCAGTTCGCGCTTAGGCCCTCATAACTTTTTGTCCACATAAGCTAACCAAGCCAAATTTGCGTCGATTTTTCCAACATCCTAGGGATTCTAGAGGTACCCAGACTTTTTGGGTTCCCGTGAAGGAGGCCAAGAAATTAGCCAAAATACAGTGAAAATTTCGTTTTTTTCAAAAAAATGGGGAAAAGTGGCTGCAGAAGAAGGCTTGTGGTTTTTCCCCTGAAAATGGCATCAACAAAGGGTTTGCAGTGCTAAACTCAGCAGCTTCCCAGCTTTCAGGAACAGGCAAACTTGAATCAGAAAACACAATTTTTCAACACAATTTTGTCATTTTACTGGGACATACCCCATTTTTGCAATTTTTTGTGCTTTCAGCCTCCTTCCAGTCAGTGACAGAAATGGGCATGAAACCAATGCTGGATCCCGGACACCTAAACATTTCTGAAAAGTAGACAGAATTCTGAATTCAGCAAGGGGTCATTTGTGTAGATCCTACAAGGGTTTCCTACAGAAAATAACAACTAAAAAATAAAAATATTGAAATTGAGGTGAAAAAAACATCATTTTTCTCTACGTTTTACTCTGTAACTTTTTCCTGCAATGTCAGATTATCGAAAGCAATATACCGTTACGTCTGCTGGACTCCTCTGGCTGCGGGGATATATAGGGCTTGTAGGTTCATCAAGAACCCTAGGTACCCAGAGCCAATAAATGAGCTGCACCCTGCAGTGCGTTTTCATTCTATACCGTGTATACAGCAATTCATTTGCTGAAATATAAAGAGTAAAAAATAGCTATCAAGAAAACCTTTGTATTTCCAAAAAGGGCACAAGATAAGGTGTTGAGGAGCAGTGGTTATTTGCACATCTCTGAATTCCGGGGTGACCATATTAGCATGTGAATTACAGGGCATTTCTCAAATAGATGTCTTTTTTACACACTCTCCTATATTTGGAAGGAAAAAATGTAGAGAAAGACAAGGAGCAATAACACTTGTTTTGCTAATCTATGTTCCCCCAAGTCTCCCGATAAAAATGATACCTCACTTGTGTGGGTAGGCCTAGCGCCCACGACAGAAAACGCCCCAAAACGCAACGTGGACACATCCCATTTTTTTAAAAGAAAACAGAGGTGTTTTTTGCAAAGTGCCTACCTATAGATTTTGGCCTCTATCTCAGCCGGCACCTAAGGAAACCTACCAAACCTGTGCATTTTTTAAAACTAGAGACCTAGGGGAATCCAAGATGGGGTGACTTGTGGGGCTCTGACAAGGTTCTGTTACCCAGAACCCTTTGCAAACCTCAAAATTTGGCTAAAAAAACACATTTTCCTTATATTTCGGTGACAGAAAGTTCTGGAATCAGAGAGGAGCCACAAATTTCGTTCCACCCAGCGTTCCCCCAAGTCTCCCGATAAAAATGAGACCTCACTTGTGTGGGTAGGCCTAGCGTCCGCGACAGGAAATGCCCCAAAACGCAACGTGGACACATCCCATTTTTTTTAAAGAAAACGGAGGTGTTTTTTGCAAAGTGCCTACCTATAGATTTTGGCCTCTATCTCAGACGGCACCTAAGGAAACCTACCAAACCTGTGCATTTTTTAAAACTAGAGACCTAGGGGAATCCAAGATGGGGTGACTTGTGGGGCTCTGACAAGGTTCTGTTACCCAGAATCCTTTGCAAACCTCAAAATTTGGCTAAAAAAACACATTTTCCTCATATTTCGGTGACAGAAAGTTCTGTAATCAGGGAGGAGCCACAAATTTCCTTCCACCCAGCGTTCCCCCAAGTCTCCCGATAAAAATGAGACCTCACTTGTGTGGGTAGGCCTAGCGCCCGCGACAGGAAATGCCCCAAAACACAACGTGGACACATCCCATTTTTTGAAAGAAAACAGAGGTGTTTTTTGCAAAGTGCCTACCTGTAGATTTTGGCCTTCAGCTCAGCCGGCACCTAGGGAAACCTACCAAACCTGTGCATTTTTGAAAACTAGAGAACTAGGGGAATCCAAGATGGGGCGACTTGTGGGGCTCTGACCAGGTTCTGTTACCCAGAATCCTTTGCAAACCTCAAAATTTGGCTAAAAAAACACATGTTCCTCACATTTCTGTGGCAGAAAGTTCTGGAATCTGAGAGGAGGCACAAATTTCCTTCCACCCAGCGTTCCCCCAAGTCTCCCGATAAAAATGATAACCTCACTTGTGTGGGTAGGCCTAGCGCCCGCGACAGGAAATGCCCCAAAGCACAACGTGGACACATCCCATTTTTTGACAGAAAACAGAGCTGTATTTTGCAAAGTGCCTACCTGTAGATTTTTGCCTCTAGCTTAGCCGGCACTTAGGGAAACCTACCAAACCTGTGCATTTCTGAAAACTAGAGACCTAGAGAAATCCAAGATGGGGTGACTTGTGGGGCTCTGACCAGGTTCTGTTACCCAGAATCCTTTGCAAACCTCAAAATTTGACTAAAAAAAAACATGTTCCTCATATTTCGGTGACAGAAAGTTCTGGAATCAGAGAGGAGCCACAAATTTCCTTCCACCCAGCGTTCCCCCAAGTCTCCCGATAAAAATGAGACCTCACTTGTGTGGGTAGGCCTAGCGTCCGCGACAGGAAATGCCCCAAAACGCAACGTGGACACATCCCATTTTTTTAAAAGAAAACAGAGGTGTTTTTTGCAAAGTGCCTACCTATAGATTTTGGCCTCTATCTCAGCCGGCACCTAAGGAAACCTACCAAACCTGTGCATTTTTTAAAACTAGAGACCTAGGGGAATCCAAGATGGGGTGACTTGTGGGGCTCTGACAAGGTTCTGTTACCCAGAATCCTTTGCAAACCTCAACATTTGGCTAAAAAACAAATTTTCCTCATATTTCGGTGACATAAAGTTCTGGAATCAGAGAGGAGCCACAAATTTCCTTCCACCCAGCGTTCCCCCAAGTCTCCCGATAAAAATGAGACCTCACTTGTGTGGGTAGGCCTAGCGCCCGCGACAGGAAATGCCCCAAAATGCAACGTGGACACATCCCATTTTTTGAAAGAAAACAGAGGTGTTTTTTGCAAAGTGCCTACCTGTAGATTTTGGCCTCTAGCTCAGCCGGCACCTAGGGAAACCTACCAAACCTGTGCATTTCTGAAAACTAGAGACCTAGGGAAATCCAAGATGGGGTGACTTGTGGGGCTCTGACCAGGTTCTGTTACCCAGAATCCTTTGCAAACCTCAAAATTTGGCTAAAAAAAAACATGTTCCTCATATTTCTGTGGCAGAAAGTTCTGGAATCTGAGAGAAGGCACAAATTTCCTTCCACCCAGCGTTCCCCCAAGTCTCCCGATAAGAATGATACCTCACTTGTGAGGGAAGGCCTAGTGCCTGCGACAGGAAATGCCCCAAAGCACAACGTGGACACATCCCATTTTTTGACAGAAAACAGAGCTGTATTCTGCAAAGTGCCTACCTGTAGATTGTGGCCTCTAGCTCAGCTGGCACCGAGGGAAACCTACCAAACCTGTGCATTTCTGAAAACTAGAGACCTAGGGGAATCCAAGATGGGCTGACTTGTGGGGCTCTGACCGGGTTCTGTTACCCAGAATCCTTTGCAAACCTCAAACTTTGGCTAAAAAAACACATTTTCCTCACATTTCGGTGACAGAAAGTTCTTGAATCAGAGAGGAGCCACAAATTTCCTTCCACCCAGCGTTCCCCCAAGTCTCCCGATACAAATGATACCTCACTTGTGTGGGTAGGCCTAGCGTCCGCAACAGGAAATGCCTCAAAACGCAACATGGACACATCCCATTTTTTGAAAGAAAACAGAGGTGTTTTTTGCAAAGTGCCTACCTGTAGATTTTGGCCTCTAGCTCAGCCGGCACCTAGGGAAACCTACCAAACCTGTGCATTTTTGAAAACTAGAGACCTAGGGAAATCCAAGATGGGGTGACTTGTGGGGCTCTGACCAGGTTCTGTTTTCCAGAATCGTTTGCAAACCTCAAAATGTGGCTGAAAAACACATGTTCCTCACATTTCTGTGGCAGAAAGTTCTGGAATCTGAGAGGAGGCACAAATTTCTTTCCACCCAGCGTTCCCCCAAGTCTCCCGATAAAAATGATACCTCACTTGTGTGGGTAGGCCTAGCACCTACGACAGGAAATGCCCCAAAGCACAACGTGGACACATCCCATTTTTTGACAGAAAACAGAGCTGTATTTTGCAAAGTGCCTACCTGTAGATTTTGGCCTCTAGCTCAGCCGGCACCTAGGGAAACCTACCAAACCTGTGCATTTCCAAAAACTAGAGACCTAGGGGAATCCAGGATGGGGTGACTTGTGGGGCTGTGACCAGGTTCTGTTACCCAGAATCCTTTGCAAACCTCAAAATTTGGCTAACAAAACACATGTTCCTCACATTTCTGTATCAGAAAGTTCTGGAATCTGAGAGGAGGCACAAATTTCCTTCCACCCAGCGTTCCCCCAAGTCTCCTGATAAAAATGATACCTCACTTGTGTGGGTAGGCCTAGTGCCTGCGACAGGAAATGCCCCAAAGCACAACGTGGACACATCCCATTTTTTGACAGAAAACAGAGCTGTATTTTGCAAAGTGCCTACCTGTAGATTTTGGCCTCTAGCTCAGCTGGCACCTAGGGAAACCTACCAAACCTGTGCATTTCTGAAAACTAGAGACCTAGGGGAATCCAAGATTGGGTGACTTGTGGGGCTCTGACTAGGTTCTGTTACCCAGAATCCTTTGCAAACCTCAAAATTTGGCTAAAAAAACACATTTTCCTCACATTTCGGTGATAGAAAGTTCTGGAATCAGAGAGGAGCCACAAATTTCCTTCCACCCAGCATTACCCAAGTCTCCCAATAAAAATGATACCTCACTTGTGTGGGTAGGCCTAGCGCCCGCGACAGGAAATGCCCCAAAACGCAACGTGGACACATCCCATTTTTTGAAAGAAAACAGAGGTGTTTTTTGCAAAGTGCCTACCTGTAGATTTTGGCCTCTAGCTCAGCCGGCACCTAGGGAAACCTACCAAACCTGTGCATTTTTTAAAACTAGAGACCTAGGGGAATCCAATATGCGGTGACTTGTGGGGCTCTGACCAGGTTCTGTACCCAGAATCCTTTGCAAACCTCAAAATGTGGCTAAAAAAACACATGTTCCTCACATTTCTGTGGCAGAAAGTTCTGGAATCTGAGAGGAGGCACAAATTTCCTTCCACCCAGCGTTCCCCCAATTCTCCCGATAAAAATGATACCTCACTTGTGTGGGTAGGCCTAGCACCTGCGACAGGAAATGCCCCAAAGCACAACGTGGACACATCCCATTTTTTGACAGAAAACAGAGCTGTATTTTGCAAAGTGCCTACCTCTAGATTTTGGCCTCTAGCTCAGCCAACACCTAGGGAAACCTACCAAACCTGTGCATTTCTGAAAACTAGAGACCTAGGGGAATCCAAGATGAGGTGACTTGTGGGGCTGCGACCATGTTCTGTTACCCAGAATCCTTTGCAAACCTCAAAATTTGGCTAAAAAACATGTTCCTCACATTTCTGTGGCAGAAAGTTCTGGAATCTGAGAGGAGGCACAAATTTCCTTCCACCCAGCGTTCCCCCATGTCTCCCGATAAAAATGATACCTCACTTGTGTGGGTAGGTGTAGCGCCTGCGACAGGAAATGCCCCAAAGAACAACGTGGACACATCCCATTTTTTTACAGAAAACAGAGCTGTATTTTGCAAAGTGCCTACCTGTAGATTGTGGCCTCTAGCTCAGCCGGCACCTAGGGAAACCTACCAAACCTGTGCATTTCTGAAAACTAGAGACCCAGGGGAATCCAAGATGGGCTGACTTGTGGGGCTGTGACCAGGTTCTGTTATCCAGAATCCTCTGCAAACCTCAAAATTTGGCTAAAAAAACACATTTTCCTCACATTTTGGTGAGAGAAAGTTCTGGAATCAGAGAGGAGCCACAAATTTCCTTCCACCCAGCATTCCCCCAAGTCTCCCGATAGAAATGATACCTCACTTGTGTGGGTAGGACTAGCGCCCGCGACAGGAAATGCCCCAAAACGCAACGTGGACACATCCCATTTTTTGAAAGAAAACAGAGGTGTTTTTTGCAAAGTGCCTACCTGTAGATTTTGGCCTCTAGCTCAGCCGGCACCTAGGGAAACCTACCAAACCTGTGCATTTTTTAAAACTAGAGACCTAGGGAATCCAAGATGGGGTGACTTGTGGGGCTCTGACCAGGTTCTCTTACCCAGAATCCTTTGCAAACCTCAAAATTTGGCTAAAAAAACACATGTTCCTCACATTTCTGTGGCAGAAAGTTGTGGAATCTGAGAGGAGGCACAAATTTCCTTCCACCCAGCGTTCCCCCAAGTCTCCCGATAAAAATGATACCTCACTTGTGTGGGTAGGCCTAGCGCCCGCGACAGGAAACGCCCCAAAGTACAACGTGGACACATCCCATTTTTTGACAGAAAACAGAGCTGTATTTTGCAAAGTGCCTACCTGTAGATTTTGGCCTCTAGCTCAGCCGGCACCTAGGGAAACCTACCAAACCTGTGCATTTTTGAAAACTAGAGACCTAGGGAAATCCAAGATGGGGTGACTTGTGGGGCTCTGACCAGGTTCTGTTACCCAGAATCCTTTGCAAACCTCAAAATTTGGCTAAAAAAACACATTTTCCTCACATTTCGGTGACAGAAAGTTCTGGAATCAGAGAGGAGCCACAAATTTCCTTCCAGCCAGCGTTCCCCCAAGTCTCCCGATAAAAATGATACCTCACTTGTGTGGGTAGGCCTAGCACCCGCGACAGGAAATGCTCCAAAACGCAACATGGACATATTCCATTTTTTGAAAGAAAACAGAGGTGTTTTTTGCAAAGTGCCTACCTGTACATTTTGCCTTCTAGCTCAGCCGGCACCTAGGGAAACCTACCAAACCTGTGCATTTTTGAAAACTAGAGACATAGGGGAATCCAAGATGGGGTGACTTGTGGGGCTCTGACCAGGTTCTGTTACCCAGAATACTTTGCAAACCTCAAAATTTGGCTAAAAAAACACATGTTCCTCACATTTCGGTGACAGAAAGTTCTGGAATCTGAGAGGAGGCACAAATTTCCTTCCACCCAGCGTTCCCCCAAGTCTCCCGATAAAAATGATACCTCACTTGTGTGGGTAGGCCTAGCGCCTGTGACAGGAAATGCCCCAAAGCACAACGTGGACACATCCCATTTTTTGACAGAAAACAGAGCTGTATTTTGCAAAGTGCCTACCTGTAGATTTTGGCCTCTAGCTCAGCCGGCACCTAGGGAAACCTACCAAACCTGTGCATATCTGAAAACTAGAGACCTAGGGGAATCCAAGATGGGGTGACTTGTGGGGCTGTGACCAGGTTCTGTTACCCAGAATCCTTTGCAAACCTCAAAATTTGGCTAAAAAAACACATGTTCCTCACATTTCTGTGGCAGAAAGTTCTGGAATCTGAGAGGAGGCACAAATTCCCTTCCACCCAGCATTCCCCCAATTCCCCTGATAAAAATGATACCTCACTTGTGTGGGTAGGCCTAGCGCCTGTGATAGGAAATGCCCCAAAGCACAACGTGGACACATAACATTTTTTGAAAGAAAACAGAGGTGTTTTTTGCAAAGTGCCTACCTGTAGATTTTGGCCTCTAGCTCAGCCGGCACCTAGGGAAACCTACTAAACCTGTGCATTTCTGAAAACTAGAGACCTAGGGAAATCCAAGATGGGGTGACTTGTGGGGCTCTGACCAGGTTCTGTTACCCAGAATCCTTTGCAAACCTCAAAATTTGGCTAAAAAAACACATGTTCCTCACATTTCTGTGGCAGAAAGTTCTGGAATCTGAGAGAAGGCACAAATTTCCTTCCACCCAGCATTCCCCCAAGTCTCCCGATAAAAATGATACCTCACTTGTGTGGGTAGGCCTAGCGCCCGCGACAGGAAATGCCCCAAAACGCAACGTGGACACATCCCATTTTTTGAAAGAAAACAGAGGTGTTTTTTACAAAGTGCCTACCTGTAGATTTTGGCCTCTAGCTCAGCCAGCACCTAGGGAAACCTACCAAACCTATGCATTTCTGAAAACTAGAGACCTAGGGAAATCCAAGATGGGGTGACTTGTGGGGCTCTGACCAGGTTCTGTTACCCAGAATCCTTTGCAAACCTCAAAATTTGGCTAAAAAAACACATGTTCCTCACATTTCTGTGGCAGAAAGTTCTGGAATCAGAGAGGAGCCACAAATTTCCTTCCACCCAGCATTCCCTCAAGTCTCCCGATAAAAATGATACCTCACTTGTGTGGGTAGGCCTAGCGCCCGCGACAGGAAATGGCCCAAAACGCTACGTGGACACATCCCATTTTTTGAAAGAAAACAGAGGTGTTTCTTGCAAAGTGCCTACCTGTAGGTTTTGGCCTCTAGCTCAGCCGGCACCTAGGGAAACCTACCAAACCTGTGCATTTCTGAAAACTAGAGACCTAGGGGAATCCAAGATGGGGTGACTTGTGGGGCTGTGACCAGGTTCTGTTACCCAGAATCCTTTGCAAACCTCAAAATTTGGCTAATAAAACACTTGTTCCTCACATTTCTGTGGCAGAAAGTTCTGGAATCTGAGAGGAGGCACAAATTCCCTTCCACCCAGCATTCCCCCAATTCTCCTGATAAAAATGATACCTCACTTGTGTGGGTAGGCCTAGCACCTGCGACAGGAAATGCCCCAAAGCACAACGTGGACACATCCCATTTTTTGACAGAAAACAGAGCTGTATTTTGCAAAGTGCCTACCTGTAGATTTTGGCCTCTAGCTCAGGTGGCACCTAGGGAAACCTACCAAACCTGTGCATTTCTGAAAACTAGAGACCTAGGGGAATCCAAGATGGGGTGACTTGTGGGGCTCTGACCAGGTTCTGTTACCCAGAATCCTTTGCAAACCTCAAAATTTGGCTAAAAAAACACATGTTCCTCACATTTCTGTGGCAAAAAGTTCTGGAATCTGAGAGGAGCCACAAATTTCCTTCCAGCCAGCGTTCCCCCAAGTCTCCCGATAAAAATGATACCTCACTTGTGTGGGTAGGCCTAGCACCCGCGACAGGAAATGCCCCAAAACGCAACATGGACATATCCCATTTTTGGAAAGAAAACAGAGGTGTTTTTTGCAAAGTGCCTACCTGTACATTTTGGCCTCTAGCTCAGCCGGCACCTAGGGAAACCTACCAAACCTGTGCATATCTGAAAACTAGAGACCGAGGGGAATCCAAGATGGGGTGACTTGTGGGGCTCTGACCAGGTTCTGTTACCCAGAATCCTTTGCAAACCTCAAAATTTGGCTAAAAAAACACATGTTCCTCACATTTCTGTGGCAGAAAGTTCTGGAATCTGAGAGGAGGCACAAATTCCCTTCCACCCAGCATTCCCCCAATTCTCCCGATAAAAATGATACCTCACTTGTGTGGGTAAGCCTAGCGCCCGCGACAGGAAATGCCCCAAAGCACAACGTGGACACATCCCATTTTTTGACAGAAAACAGAGCTGTATTTTGCAAAGTGCCTACCTGTAGATTTTGGCCTCTAGCTCAGCCGGCACCTAGGGAAACCTACCAAACCTGTGCATTTTTGAAAACTAGAGACCTAGGGGAATCCAAGATGGGGTGACTTTTGGGGCTCTGACCAGGTTCTGTTACCCAGAATACTTTGCAAACCTCAAAATTTGGCTAAAAAAAACACATTTTCCTCACATTTCGGCGACAGAAAGTTCTGGAATCAGAGAGGAGCCACAAATTTCCTTCCAGCCAGCGTTCCCCCAAGTCTCCCGATAAAAATGATCCCTCACTTGTGTGGGTAGGCCTAGCACCCGCGACAGGAAATGCCCCAAAATGCAACATGGACATATCCCATTTTTTGAAAGAAAACAGAGGTGTTTTTTGCAAAGTGCCTACCTGTACATTTTGGCCTCTAGCTCAGCCGGCACCTAGGGAAACCTACCAAACCTGTGCATTTTTGAAAATTAGAGACCTAGGGGAATCCAAGATGGGGTGACTTGTGGGGCTCTGACCAGGTTCTGTTACCCAGAATCCTTTGCAAACCTCAAAATTTGCCTAAAAACAACACATGTTCCTCACATTTCTGTGGCAGAAAGTTCTGGAATCTGAGAGGAGGCACAAATTCCCTTCCACCCAGCATTCCCCCAATTCCCCTGATAAAAATGATACCTCACTTGTGTGGGTAGGCCTAGCGCCTGCGATAGGAAATGCCCCAAAGCACAACGTGGACACATCCCATTTTTTGACAGAAAACAGAGCTGTATTTTTCAAAGTGCCTACCTGTAGATTTTGGCCTCTAGCTCAGCCGGCACCTAAGGAAACCTACTAAACCTGTGCATTTCTGAAAACTAGAGACCTAGGGAAATCCAAGATGGGGTGACTTGTGGGGCTCTGACCAGGTTCTGTTACCCAGAATCCTTTGCAAACCTCAAAATTTGGCTAAAAAAACACATGTTCCTCACATTTCTGTGGCAAAAAGTTCTGGAATCTGAGAGAAGGCACAAATTTCCTTCCACCCAGCATTCCCCCAAGTCTCCCGATAAAAATGATACCTCACTTGTGTGGGTAGGCCTAGCGCCCGCGACAGGAAATGCCCCAAAACGCAACGTGGACACATCCCATTTTTTGAAAGAAAACAGAGGTGTTTTTTACAAAGTGCCTACCTGTAGATTTTGGCCTCTAGCTCAGCCAGCACCTAGGGAAACCTACCAAACCGATGCATTTCTGAAAACTAGAGACCTAGGGAAATCCAAGATGGGGTGACTTGTGGGGCTCTGACCAGGTTCTGTTACCCAGAATCCTTTGCAAACCTCAAAATTTGGCTAAAAAAACACATGTTCCTCACATTTCTGTGGCAGAAAGTTCTGGAATCAGAGAGGAGCCACAAATTTCCTTCCACCCAGCATTCCCTCAAGTCTCCCGATAAAAATGATACCTCACTTGTGTGGGTAGGCCTAGCGCCCGCGACAGGAAATGCCCCAAAACGCTACGTGGACACATCCCATTTTTTGAAAGAAAACAGAGGTGTTTCTTGCAAAGTGCCTACCTGTAGGTTTTGGCCTCTAGCTCAGCCGGCACCTAGGGAAACCTACCAAACCTGTGCATTTCTGAAAACTAGAGACCTAGGGGAATCTAAGATGGGGTGACTTGTGGGGCTGTGACCAGGTTCTGTTACCCAGAATCCTTTGCAAACCTCAAAATTTGGCTAAAAAAACACATGTTCCTCACATTTCTGTGGCAGAAAGTTCTGGAATCTGAGAGAAGGCACACATTTCCTTCCACCCAGCATTCCCCCAAGTCTCCCGATAAAAATGATACCTCACTTGTGTGGGTAGGCCTAGCGCCCGCGACAGGAAATGCCCCAAAACGCAACGTGGACACATCCCATTTTTTGAAAGAAAACAGAGGTGTTTTTTACAAAGTGTCTACCTTTAGATTTTGGCATCTACCTCAGCCAGCACCTAAGGAAACCTACCAAACCTATGCATTTCTGAAAACTAGAGACCTAGGGAAATCCAAGATGGGGTGACTTGTGGGGCTCTGACCAGGTTCTGTTACCCAGAATCCTTTGCAAACCTCAAAATTTGGCTAAAAAAACACATGTTCCTCACATTTCTGTGGCAAAAAGTTCTGGAATCTGAGAGGAGGAACAAATTCCCTTCCACCCAGCATTCCCCCAATTCTCCCGATAAAAATGATACCTCACTTGTGTGGGTAAGCCTAGCACCCGCAACAGGAAATGCCCCAAAACGCAACATGGACACATTCCATTTTTTGAAAGAAAACAGAGGTGTTTTTTGCAAAGTGTCTACCTGTACATTTTGCCTTCTAGCTCAGCCGGCACCTAGGGAAACCTACCAAACCTGTGCATTTTTGAAAACTAGAGACATAGGGGAATCCAAGATGGGGTGACTTGTGGGGCTCTGACCAGGTTCTGTTACCCAGAATCCTTTGCAAACCTCAAAATTTGGCTAAAAAAACACATGTTCCTCATATTTCTGTGGCAGAAAGTTCTGGAATCAGAGAGGAGCCACAAATTCCCTTCCACCCAGCATTCCCCCAATTCCCCTGATAAAAATGATACCTCACTTGTGTGGGTAGGCCTAGCGCCTGCGATAGGAAATGCCCCAAAGCACAACGTGGACACATCCCATTTTTTGACAGAAAACAGAGCTGTATTTTTCAAAGTGCCTACCTGTAGATTTTGGCCTCTAGCTCAGCCGGCACCTAAGGAAACCTACTAAACCTGTGCATTTCTGAAAACTAGAGACCTAGGGAAATCCAAGATGGGGTGACTTGTGGGGCTCTGACCAGGTTCTGTTACCCAGAATCCTTTGCAAACCTCAAAATTTGGCTAAAAAAACACATGTTCCTCACATTTCTGTGGCAAAAAGTTCTGGAATCTGAGAGAAGGCACAAATTTCCTTCCACCCAGCATTCCCCCAAGTCTCCCGATAAAAATGATACCTCACTTGTGTGGGTAGGCCTAGCGCCCGCGACAGGAAATGCCCCAAAACGCAACGTGGACACATCCCATTTTTTGAAAGAAAACAGAGGTGTTTTTTACAAAGTGCCTACCTGTAGATTTTGGCCTCTAGCTCAGCCAGCACCTAGGGAAACCTACCAAACCTATGCATTTCTGAAAACTAGAGACCTAGGGAAATCCAAGATGGGGTGACTTGTGGGGCTCTGACCAGGTTCTGTTACCCAGAATCCTTTGCAAACCTCAAAATTTGGCTAAAAAAACACATGTTCCTCACATTTCTGTGGCAGAAAGTTCTGGAATCAGAGAGGAGCCACAAATTTCCTTCCACCCAGCATTCCCTCAAGTCTCCCGATAAAAATGATACCTCACTTGTGTGGGTAGGCCTAGCGCCCGCGACAGGAAATGCCCCAAAACGCTACGTGGACACATCCCATTTTTTGAAAGAAAACAGAGGTGTTTCTTGCAAAGTGCCTACCTGTAGGTTTTGGCCTCTAGCTCAGCCGGCACCTAGGGAAACCTACCAAACCTGTGCATTTCTGAAAACTAGAGACCTAGGGGAATCTAAGATGGGGTGACTTGTGGGGCTGTGACCAGGTTCTGTTACCCAGAATCCTTTGCAAACCTCAAAATTTGGCTAAAAAAACACATGTTCCTCACATTTCTGTGGCAGAAAGTTCTGGAATCTGAGAGAAGGCACACATTTCCTTCCACCCAGCATTCCCCCAAGTCTCCCGATAAAAATGATACCTCACTTGTGTGGGTAGGCCTAGCGCCCGCGACAGGAAATGCCCCAAAACGCAACGTGGACACATCCCATTTTTTGAAAGAAAACAGAGGTGTTTTTTACAAAGTGTCTACCTTTAGATTTTGGCATCTACCTCAGCCAGCACCTAAGGAAACCTACCAAACCTATGCATTTCTGAAAACTAGAGACCTAGGGAAATCCAAGATGGGGTGACTTGTGGGGCTCTGACCAGGTTCTGTTACCCAGAATCCTTTGCAAACCTCAAAATTTGGCTAAAAAAACACATGTTCCTCACATTTCTGTGGCAAAAAGTTCTGGAATCTGAGAGGAGGCACAAATTCCCTTCCACCCAGCATTCCCCCAATTCTCCCGATAAAAATGATACCTCACTTGTGTGGGTAAGCCTAGCACCCGCAACAGGAAATGCCCCAAAACGCAACATGGACACATTCCATTTTTTGAAAGAAAACAGAGGTGTTTTTTGCAAAGTGTCTACCTGTACATTTTGCCTTCTAGCTCAGCCGGCACCTAGGGAAACCTACCAAACCTGTGCATTTTTGAAAACTAGAGACATAGGGGAATCCAAGATGGGGTGACTTGTGGGGCTCTGACCAGGTTCTGTTACCCAGAATCCTTTGCAAACCTCAAAATTTGGCTAAAAAAACACATGTTCCTCACATTTCTGTGGCAGAAAGTTCTGGAATCAGAGAGGAGCCACAAATTTCCTTCCACCCAGCATTCCCTCAAGTCTCCCGATAAAAATGATACCTCACTTGTGTGGGTAGGCCTAGCGCCCGCGACAGGAAATGCCCCAAAACGCTACGTGGACACATCCCATTTTTTGAAAGAAAACAGAGGTGTTTCTTGCAAAGTGCCTACCTGTAGGTTTTGGCCTCTTGCTCAGCCGGCACCTAGGGAAACCTACCAAACCTGTGCATTTCTGAAAACTAGAGACCTAGGGGAATCTAAGATGGGGTGACTTGTGGGGCTGTGACCAGGTTCTGTTACCCAGAATCCTTTGCAAACCTCAAAATTTGGCTAAAAAAACACATGTTCCTCACATTTCTGTGGCAGAAAGTTCTGGAATCTGAGAGAAGGCACACATTTCCTTCCACCCAGCATTCCCCCAAGTCTCCCGATAAAAATGATACCTCACTTGTGTGGGTAGGCCTAGCGCCCGCGACAGGAAATGCCCCAAAACGCAACGTGGACACATCCCATTTTTTGAAAGAAAACAGAGGTGTTTTTTACAAAGTGCCTACCTTTAGATTTTGGCCTCTACCTCAGCCAGCACCTAAGGAAACCTACCAAACCTATGCATTTCTGAAAACTAGAGACCTAGGGAAATCCAAGATGGGGTGACTTGTGGGGCTCTGACCAGGTTCTGTTACCCAGAATCCTTTGCAAACCTCAAAATTTGGCTAAAAAAACACATGTTCCTCACATTTCTGTGGCAAAAAGTTCTGGAATCTGAGAGGTGGCACAAATTCCCTTCCACCCAGCATTCCCCCAATTCTCCTGATAAAAATGATACCTTACTTGTGTGGGTAGGCCTAGCACCTGCGACAGGAAATGCCCCAAAGCACAACTCGGACACATCCCATTTTTTGACAGAAAACAGAGCTGTATTTTGCAAAGTGCCTACCTGTAGATTTTGGCCTCTAGCTCAGGTGGCACCTAGGGAAACCTACCAAACCTGTGCATTTCTGAAAACTAGAGACCTAGGGGAATCCAAGATGGGGTGACTTGTGGGGCTCTGACCAGGTTCTGTTACCCAGAATCCTTTGCAAACCTCAAAATTTGGCTAAAAAAACACATGTTCCTCACATTTCTGTGGCAAAAAGTTCTGGAATCTGAGAGGAGGCACAAATTTCCTCCACCCAGCGTTCCCCCAAGTCTCCCGATAAAAATGATACCTCACTTGTGTGGGTAGGCCTAGCACCCGCAACAGGAAATGCCCCAAAACGCAACATGGACACATTCCATTTTTTGAAAGAAAACAGAGGTGTTTTTTGCAAAGTGTCTACCTGTACATTTTGCCTTCTAGCTCAGCCGGCACCTAGGGAAACCTACCAAACCTGTGCATTTTTGAAAACTAGAGACATAGGGGAATCCAAGATGGGGTGACTTGTGGGGCTCTGACCAGGTTCTTTTACCCAGAATACTTTGCAAACCTCAAAATTTGGCTAAAAAAACACATGTTCCTCACATTGCGGTGACAGAAAGTTCTGGAATCTGAGAGGAGGCACAAATTTCCTTACACCCAGCGTTCCCCCAAGTCTCCCGATAAAAATGATACCTCACTTGTGTGGGTAGGCCTAGCGCCTGTGACAGGAAATGCCCCAAAGCACAACGTGGACACATCCCATTTTTTGACAGAAAACAGAGCTGTATTTTGCAAAGTGCCTACCTGTAGATTTTGGCCTCTAGCTCAGCCGGCACCTAGGGAAACCTACCAAACCTGTGCATATCTGAAAACTAGAGACCTAGGGGAATCCAAGATGGGGTGACTTGTGGGGCTGTGACCAGGTTCTGTTACGCAGAATCCTTTGCAAACCTCAAAATTTGGCTAAAAAAACACATGTTCCTCACATTTCTGTGGCAGAAAGTTCTGGAATCTGAGAGGAGGCACAAATTCCCTTCCACCCAGCATTCCCCCAATTCTCCCGAAAAAAATGATACCTCACTTGTGTGGGTAAGCCTAGCGCCCGCAACAGGAAATGCCCCAAAGCACAACGTGGACACATCCCATTTTTTGACAGAAAACAGACCTGTATTTTGCAAAGTGCCTACCTGTAGATTTTGGCCTCTAGCTCAGCCGGCACCTAGGGAAACCTACCAAACCTGTGCATTTTTGAAAACTAGAGACCTAGGGGAATCCAAGATGGGGTGACTTTTGGGGCTCTGACCAGGTTCTGTTACCCAGAATACTTTGCAAACCTCAAAATTTGGCTAAAAAAAACACATTTTCCTCACATTTCGGCGACAGAAAGTTCTGGAATCAGAGAGGAGCCACAAATTTCCTTCCAGCCAGCGTTCCCCCAAGTCTCCCGATAAAAATGATACCTCACTTGTGTGGGTAGGCCTAGCACCCGCGACAGGAAATGCCCCAAAATGCAACATGGACATATCCCATTTTTTGAAAGAAAACAGAGGTGTTTTTTGCAAAGTGCCTACCTGTACATTTTGGCCTCTAGCTCAGCCGGCACCTAGGGAAACCTACCAAACCTGTGCATTTTTGAAAATTAGAGACCTAGGGGAATCCAAGATGGGGTGACTTGTGGGGCTCTGACCAGGTTCTGTTACCCAGAATCCTTTGCAAACCTCAAAATTTGCCTAAAAACAACACATGTTCCTCACATTTCTGTGGCAGAAAGTTCTGGAATCTGAGAGGAGGCACAAATTCCCTTCCACCCAGCATTCCCCCAATTCCCCTGATAAAAATGATACCTCACTTGTGTGGGTAGGCCTAGCGCCTGCGATAGGAAATGCCCCAAAGCACAACGTGGACACATCCCATTTTTTGACAGAAAACAGAGCTGTATTTTTCAAAGTGCCTACCTGTAGATTTTGGCCTCTAGCTCAGCCGGCACCTAAGGAAACCTACTAAACCTGTGCATTTCTGAAAACTAGAGACCTAGGGAAATCCAAGATGGGGTGACTTGTGGGGCTCTGACCAGGTTCTGTTACCCAGAATCCTTTGCAAACCTCAAAATTTGGCTAAAAAAACACATGTTCCTCACATTTCTGTGGCAAAAAGTTCTGGAATCTGAGAGAAGGCACAAATTTCCTTCCACCCAGCATTCCCCCAAGTCTCCCGATAAAAATGATACCTCACTTGTGTGGGTAGGCCTAGCGCCCGCGACAGGAAATGCCCCAAAACGCAACGTGGACACATCCCATTTTTTGAAAGAAAACAGAGGTGTTTTTTACAAAGTGCCTACCTGTAGATTTTGGCCTCTAGCTCAGCCAGCACCTAGGGAAACCTACCAAACCTATGCATTTCTGAAAACTAGAGACCTAGGGAAATCCAAGATGGGGTGACTTGTGGGGCTCTGACCAGGTTCTGTTACCCAGAATCCTTTGCAAACCTCAAAATTTGGCTAAAAAAACACATGTTCCTCACATTTCTGTGGCAGAAAGTTCTGGAATCAGAGAGGAGCCACAAATTTCCTTCCACCCAGCATTCCCTCAAGTCTCCCGATAAAAATGATACCTCACTTGTGTGGGTAGGCCTAGCGCCCGCGACAGGAAATGCCCCAAAACGCTACGTGGACACATCCCATTTTTTGAAAGAAAACAGAGGTGTTTCTTGCAAAGTGCCTACCTGTAGGTTTTGGCCTCTAGCTCAGCCGGCACCTAGGGAAACCTACCAAACCTGTGCATTTCTGAAAACTAGAGACCTAGGGGAATCTAAGATGGGGTGACTTGTGGGGCTGTGACCAGGTTCTGTTACCCAGAATCCTTTGCAAACCTCAAAATTTGGCTAAAAAAACACATGTTCCTCACATTTCTGTGGCAGAAAGTTCTGGAATCTGAGAGAAGGCACACATTTCCTTCCACCCAGCATTCCCCCAAGTCTCCCGATAAAAATGATACCTCACTTGTGTGGGTAGGCCTAGCGCCCGCGACAGGAAATGCCCCAAAACGCAACGTGGACACATCCCATTTTTTGAAAGAAAACAGAGGTGTTTTTTACAAAGTGTCTACCTTTAGATTTTGGCATCTACCTCAGCCAGCACCTAAGGAAACCTACCAAACCTATGCATTTCTGAAAACTAGAGACCTAGGGAAATCCAAGATGGGGTGACTTGTGGGGCTCTGACCAGGTTCTGTTACCCAGAATCCTTTGCAAACCTCAAAATTTGGCTAAAAAAACACATGTTCCTCACATTTCTGTGGCAAAAAGTTCTGGAATCTGAGAGGAGGCACAAATTCCCTTCCACCCAGCATTCCCCCAATTCTCCCGATAAAAATGATACCTCACTTGTGTGGGTAAGCCTAGCACCCGCAACAGGAAATGCCCCAAAACGCAACATGGACACATTCCATTTTTTGAAAGAAAACAGAGGTGTTTTTTGCAAAGTGTCTACCTGTACATTTTGCCTTCTAGCTCAGCCGGCACCTAGGGAAACCTACCAAACCTGTGCATTTTTGAAAACTAGAGACATAGGGGAATCCAAGATGGGGTGACTTGTGGGGCTCTGACCAGGTTCTGTTACCCAGAATCCTTTGCAAACCTCAAAATTTGGCTAAAAAAACACATGTTCCTCACATTTCTGTGGCAGAAAGTTCTGGAATCAGAGAGGAGCCACAAATTTCCTTCCACCCAGCATTCCCTCAAGTCTCCCGATAAAAATGATACCTCACTTGTGTGGGTAGGCCTAGCGCCCGCGACAGGAAATGCCCCAAAACGCTACGTGGACACATCCCATTTTTTGAAAGAAAACAGAGGTGTTTCTTGCAAAGTGCCTACCTGTAGGTTTTGGCCTCTAGCTCAGCCGGCACCTAGGGAAACCTACCAAACCTGTGCATTTCTGAAAACTAGAGACCTAGGGGAATCTAAGATGGGGTGACTTGTGGGGCTGTGACCAGGTTCTGTTACCCAGAATCCTTTGCAAACCTCAAAATTTGGCTAAAAAAACACATGTTCCTCACATTTCTGTGGCAGAAAGTTCTGGAATCTGAGAGAAGGCACACATTTCCTTCCACCCAGCATTCCCCCAAGTCTCCCGATAAAAATGATACCTCACTTGTGTGGGTAGGCCTAGCGCCCGCGACAGGAAATGCCCCAAAACACAACGTGGACACATCCCATTTTTTGAAAGAAAACAGAGGTGTTTTTTACAAAGTGCCTACCTTTAGATTTTGGCCTCTACCTCAGCCAGCACCTAAGGAAACCTACCAAACCTATGCATTTCTGAAAACTAGAGACCTAGGGAAATCCAAGATGGGGTGACTTGTGGGGCTCTGATCAGGTTCTGTTACCCAGAATCCTTTGCAAACCTCAAAATTTGGCTAAAAAAACACATGTTCCTCACATTTCTGTGGCAAAAAGTTCTGGAATCTGAGAGGTGGCACAAATTCCCTTCCACCCAGCATTCCCCCAATTCTCCTGATAAAAATGATACCTCACTTGTGTGGGTAGGCCTAGCACCTGCGACAGGAAATGCCCCAAAGCACAACTCGGACACATCCCATTTTTTGACAGAAAACAGAGCTGTATTTTGCAAAGTGCCTACCTGTAGATTTTGGCCTCTAGCTCAGGTGGCACCTAGGGAAACCTACCAAACCTGTGCATTTCTGAAAACTAGAGACCTAGGGGAATCCAAGATGGGGTGACTTGTGGGGCTCTGACCAGGTTCTGTTACCCAGAATCCTTTGCAAACCTCAAAATTTGGCTAAAAAAACACATGTTCCTCACATTTCTGTGGCAAAAAGTTCTGGAATCTGAGAGGAGGCACAAATTTCCTTCCACCCAGCGTTCCCCCAAGTCTCCCGATAAAAATGATACCTCACTTGTGTGGGTAGGCCTAGCACCCGCAACAGGAAATGCCCCAAAACGCAACATGGACACATTCCATTTTTTGAAAGAAAACAGAGGTGTTTTTTGCAAAGTGTCTACCTGTACATTTTGCCTTCTAGCTCAGCCGGCACCTAGGGAAACCTACCAAACCTGTGCATTTTTTAAAACTAGAGACATAGGGGAATCCAAGATGGGGTGACTTGTGGGGCTCTGACCAGGTTCTTTTACCCAGAATACTTTGCAAACCTCAAAATTTGGCTAAAAAAACACATGTTCCTCACATTGCGGTGACAGAAAGTTCTGGAATCTGAGAGGAGGCACAAATTTCCTTACACCCAGCGTTCCCCCAAGTCTCCCGATAAAAATGATACCTCACTTGTGTGGGTAGGCCTAGCGCCTGTGACAGGAAATGCCCCAAAGCACAACGTGGACACATCCCATTTTTTGACAGAAAACAGAGCTGTATTTTACAAAGTGCCTACCTGTAGATTTTGGCCTCTAGCTCAGCCGGCACCTAGGGAAACCTACCAAACCTGTGCATATCTGAAAACTAGAGACCTAGGGGAATCCAAGATGGGGTGACTTGTGGGGCTGTGACCAGGTTCTGTTACCCAGAATCCTTTGCAAACCTCAAAATTTGGCTAAAAAAACACATGTTCCTCACATTTCTGTGGCAGAAAGTTCTGGAATCTGAGAGGAGGCACAAATTCCCTTCCACCCAGCATTCCCCCAATTCTCCCGATAAAAATGATACCTCACTTGTGTGGGTAAGCCTAGCGCCCGCAACAGGAAATGCCCCAAAGCACAACGTGGACACATCCCATTTTTTGACAGAAAACAGACCTGTATTTTGCAAAGTGCCTACCTGTAGATTTTGGCCTCTAGCTCAGCCGGCACCTAGGGAAACCTACCAAACCTGTGCATTTTTGAAAACTAGAGACCTAGGGGAATCCAAGATGGGGTGAGTTTTGGGGCTCTGACCAGGTTCTGTTACCCAGAATACTTTGCAAACTTCAAAATTTGGCTAAAAAAACACATTTTCCTCACATTTCGGCGACAGAAAGTTCTGGAATCAGAGAGGAGCCACAAATTTCCTTCCAGCCAGCGTTCCCCCAAGTCTCCCGATAAAAATGATACCTCACTTGTGTGGGTAGGCCTAGCACCCGCGACAGGAAATGCCCCAAAACGCAACATGGACACATCCCATTTTTTTAAAGAAAACAGAGGTGTTTTTTGCAAAGTGCCTACCTGTACATTTTGGCCTCTAGCTCAGCCGGCACCTAGGGAAACCTACCAAACCTGTGCATTTTTGAAAATTAGAGACCTAGGGGAATCAAAGATGGGGTGACTTGTGGGGCTCTGACCAGGTTCTGTTACCCAGAATCCATTGCAAACCTCAAAATTTGCCTAAAAACAACACATGTTCCTCACATTTCTGTGGCAGAAAGTTCTGGAATCTGAGAGGAGGCACAAATTCCCTTCCACCCAGCATTCCCCCAATTCCCCTGATAAAAATGATACCTCACTTGTGTGGGTAGGCCTAGCGCCTGCGACAGGAAATGCCCCAAAGCACAACGTGGACACATCCCATTTTTTGACAGAAAACAGAGCTGTATTTTGCAAAGTGCCTACCTGTAGATTTTGGCCTCTAGCTCAGCCGGCACCTAGGGAAACCTACTAAACCTGTGCATTTCTGAAAACTAGAAACCTAGGGAAATCCAAGATGGGGTGACTTGTGGGGCTCTGACCAGGTTCTGTTACCCAGAATCCTTTGCAAACCTCAAAATTTGGCTAAAAAAACACATTTTCCTCACATTTCTGTGGCAGAAAGTTCTGGAATCTGAGAGAAGGCACACATTTCCTTCCACCCAGCATTCCCCCAAGTCTCCCGATAAAAATGATACCTCACTTGTGTGGGTAGGCCTAGCGCCCGCGACAGGAAATGCCCCAAAACGCAACGTGGACACATCCCATTTTTTGAAAGAAAACAGAGGTGTTTTTTACAAAGTGCCTACCTTTAGATTTTGGCCTCTACCTCAGCCAGCACCTAAGGAAACCTACCAAACCTATGCATTTCTGAAAACTAGAGACCTAGGGAAATCCAAGATGGGGTGACTTGTGGGGCTCTGACCAGGTTCTGTTACCCAGAATCCTTTGCAAACCTCAAAATTTGGCTAAAAAAACACATGTTCCTCACATTTCTGTGGCAGAAAGTTCTGGAATCAGAGAGGAACCACAAATTTCCTTCCACCCAGCATTCCCTCAAGTCTCCCGATAAAAATGATACCACACTTGTGTGGGTAGGCCTAGCGCCCGCGACAGGAAATGCCCCAAAACGCTACGTGGACACATCACATTTTTTTAAAGAAAACAGAGGTGTTTCTTTCAAAGTGCCTACCTGTAGGTTTTGGCCTCTAGCTCAGCCGGCACCTTGGGAAACCTACCAAACCTGTGCATTTCTGAAAACTAGAGACCTAGGGGAATCCAAGATGGGGTGACTTGTGGGGCTGTGACCAGGTTCTGTTACCCAGAATCCTTTGCAAACCTCAAAATTTGGCTAAAAAAACACATGTTCCTCACATTTCTGTGGCAGAAAGTTCTGGAATCTGAGAGGAGGCACAAATTCCCTTCCACCCAGCATTCCCCCAATTCTCCTGATAAAAATGATACCTCACTTGTGTGGGTAGGCCTAGCACCTGCGACAGGAAATGCCCCAAAGCACAACGTGGACACATCCCATTTTTTGACAGAAAACAGAGCTGTATTTTGCAAAGTGCCTACCTGTAGATTTTGGCCTCTAGCTCAGGTGGCACCTAGGGAAACCTACCAAACCTGTGCATTTCTGAAAACTAGAGACCTAGGGGAATCCAAGATGGGGTGACTTGTGGGGCTCTGACCAGGTTCTGTTACCCAGAATCCTTTGCAAACCTCAAAATTTGGCTAAAAAAACACATGTTCCTCACATTTCTGTGGCAAAAAGTTCTGGAATCTGAGAGGAGGCACAAATTTCCTTCCACCCAGCGTTCCCCCAAGTCTCCTGATAAAAATGATACCTCACTTGTGTGGGTAAGCCTAGCGCCCGCGACAGGAAATGCCCCAAAGCACAACGTGGACACATCCCATTTTTTTAAAGAAAACAGAGCTGTATTTTGCAAAGTGCCTACCTGTAGATTTTGGCCTCTAGCTCAGCCGGCACGTAGGGAAACCTACCAAACCTGTGCATTTTTTAAAACTAGAGACCTAGGGGAATCCAAGATGGGGTGACTTGTGGGGCTCTGACCAGGTTCTGTTACCCAGAATCCTTTGCAAACCTCAAAATTTGGCTAAAAAAACACATGTTCCTCACATTTCTGTGGCAGAAAGTTCTGGAATCTGAGAGAAGGCACACATTTCCTTCCACCCAGCATTCCCCCAAGTCTCCCGATAAAAATGATACCTCACTTGTGTGGGTAGGCCTAGCGCCCGTGACAGGAAATGCCCCAAAACGCAACGTGGACACATCCCATTTTTTGAAAGAAAACAGAGGTGTTTTTTACAAAGTGCCTACCTGTAGATTTTGGCCTCTACCTCAGCCAGCACCTAGGGAAACCTACCAAACCTATGCATTTCTGAAAACTAGAGACCTAGGGAAATCCAAGATGGGGTGACTTGTGGGGCTCTGACCAGGTTCTGTTACACAGAATCCTTTGCAAACCTCAAAATTTGGCTAAAAAAACACATGTTCCTCACATTTCTGTGGCAGAAAGTTCTGGAATCAGAGAGGAACCACAAATTTCCTTCCACCCAGCATTCCCTCAAGTCTCCCGATAAAAATGATACCACACTTGTGTGGGTAGGCCTAGCGCCCGCGACAGGAAATGCCCCAAAACGCTACGTGGACACATCCCATTTTTTTAAAGAAAACAGAGGTGTTTCTTGCAAAGTGCCTACCTGTAGGTTTTGGCCTCTAGCTCAGCCGGCACCTTGGGAAACCTACCAAACCTGTGCATTTCTGAAAACTAGAGACCTAGGGGAATCCAAGATGGGGTGACTTGTGGGGCTGTGACCAGGTTCTGTTACCCAGAATCCTTTGCAAACCTCAAGATTTGGCTAAAAAAACACATGTTCCTCACATTTCTGTGGCAGAAAGTTCTGGAATCTGAGAGGAGGCACAAATTCCCTTCCACCCAGCATTCCCCCAATTCTCCTGATAAAAATGATACCTCACTTGTGTGGGTAGGCCTAGCACCTGCGACAGGAAATGCCCCAAAGCACAACGTGGACACATCCCATTTTTTGACAGAAAACAGAGCTGTATTTTGCAAAGTGCCTACCTGTAGATTTTGGCCTCTAGCTCAGGTGGCACCTAGGGAAACCTACCAAACCTGTGCATTTCTGAAAACTAGAGACCTAGGGGAATCCAAGATGGGGTGACTTGTGGGGCTCTGACCAGGTTCTGTTACCCAGAATCCTTTGCAAACCTCAAAATTTGGCTAAAAAAACACATGTTCCTCACATTTCTGTGGCAAAAAGTTCTGGAATCTGAGAGGAGGCACAAATTTCCTTCCACCCAGCGTTCCCCCAAGTCTCTTGATAAAAATGATACCTCACTTGTGTGGGTAAGCCTAGCGCCCGCGACAGGAAATGCCCCAAAGCACAACGTGGACACATCCCATTTTTTGAAAGAAAACAGAGCTGTATTTTGCAAAGTGCCTACCTGTAGATTTTGGCCTCTAGCTCAGCCGGCACCTAGGGAAACCTACCAAACCTGTGCATTTTTGAAAACTAGAGACCTAGGGGAATCCAAGATGGGGTGACTTTTGGGGCTCTGACCAGGTTCTGTTACCCAGAATACTTTGCAAACTTCAAAATTTGGCTAAAAAAACACATTTTCCTCACATTTCGGCGACAGAAAGTTCTGGAATCAGAGAGGAGCCACAAATTTCCTTCCAGCCAGCGTTCCCCCAAGTCTCCCGATAAAAATGATACCTCACTTGTGTGGGTAGGCCTAGCACCCGCGACAGGAAATGCCCCAAAACGCAACATGGACACATCCCATTTTTTTAAAGAAAACAGAGGTGTTTTTTGCAAAGTGCCTACCTGTACATTTTGGCCTCTAGCTCAGCCGGCACCTAGGGAAACCTACCAAACCTGTGCATTTTTGAAAATTAGAGACCTAGGGGAATCCAAGATGGGGTGACTTGTGGGGCTCTGACCAGGTTCTGTTACCCAGAATCCTTTGCAAACCTCAAAATTTGCCTAAAAACAACACATGTTCCTCACATTTCTGTGGCAGAAAGTTCTGGAATCTGAGAGGAGGCACAAATTCCCTTCCACCCAGCATTCCCCCAATTCCCCTGATAAAAATGATACCTCACTTGTGTGGGTAGGCCTAGCGCCTGCGACAGGAAATGCCCCAAAGCACAACGTGGACACATCCCATTTTTTGACAGAAAACAGAGCTGTATTTTGCAAAGTGCCTACCTGTAGATTTTGGCCTCTAGCTCAGCCGGCACCTAGGGAAACCTACTAAACCTGTGCATTTCTGAAAACTAGAGACCTAGGGAAATCCAAGATGGGGTGACTTGTGGGGCTCTGACCAGGTTCTGTTACCCAGAATCCTTTGCAAACCTCAAAATTTGGCTAAAAAAACACATGTTCCTCACATTTCTGTGGCAGAAAGTTCTGGAATCTGAGAGAAGGCACACATTTCCTTCCACCCAGCATTCCACCAAGTCTCCCGATAAAAATGATACCTCACTTGTGTGGGTAGGCCTAGCGCCCGCGACAGGAAATGCCCCAAAACGCAACGTGGACACATCCCATTTTTTGAAAGAAAACAGAGGTGTTTCTTGCGAAGTGCCTACCTGTAGGTTTTGGCCTCTAGCTCAGCCGGCACCTTGGGAAACCTACCAAACCTGTGCATTTCTGAAAACTAGAGACCTAGGGGAATCCAAGATGGGGTGACTTGTGGGGCTGTGACCAGGTTCTGTTACCCAGAATCCTTTGCAAACCTCAAAATTTGGCTAAAAAAACACATGTTCCTCACATTTCTGTGGCAGAAAGTTCTGGAATCAGAGAGGAACCACAAATTTCCTTCCACCCAGCATTCCCTCAAGTCTCCCGATAAAAATGATACCACACTTGTGTGGGTAGGCCTAGTGCCCGCGACAGGAAATGCCCCAAAACGCTACGTGGACACATCCCATTTTTTGAAAGAAAACAGAGGTGTTTCTTGCAAAGTGCCTACCTGTAGGTTTTGGCCTCTAGCTCAGCCGGCACCTTGGGAAACCTACCAAACCTGTGCATTTCTGAAAACCAGAGACCTAGGGGAATCCAAGATGGGGTGACTTGTGGGGCTGTGACCAGGTTCTGTTACCCAGAATCCTTTGCAAACCTCAAAATTTGGCTAAAAAAACACATGTTCCTCACATTTCTGTGGCAGAAAGTTCTGGAATCTGAGAGGAGGCACAAATTCCCTTCCACCCAGCATTCCCCCAATTCTCCTGATAAAAATGATACCTCACTTGTGTGGGTAGGCCTAGCACCTGCGACAGGAAATGCCCCAAAGCACAACGTGGACACATCCCATTTTTTGACAGAAAACAGAGCTGTATTTTGCAAAGTGCCTACCTGTAGATTTTGGCCTCTAGCTCAGGTGGCACCTAGGGAACCCTACCAAACCTGTGCATTTCTGAAAACTAGAGACGTAGGGGAATCCAAGATGGGGTGACTTGTGGGGCTCTGACCAGGTTCTGTTACCCAGAATCCTTTGCAAACCTCAAAATTTGGCTAAAAAAACACATGTTCCTCACATTTCTGTGGCAAAAAGTTCTGGAATCTGAGAGGAGGCACAAATTTCCTTCCACCCAGCGTTCCCCCAAGTCTCCTGATAAAAATGATACCTCACTTGTGTGGGTAAGCCTAGCGCCCGTGACAGGAAATGCCCCAAAGCACAACGTGGACACATCCCATTTTTTGAAAGAAAACAGAGCTGTATTTTGCAAAGTGCCTACCTGTAGATTTTGGCCTCTAGCTCAGCCGGCACCTAGGGAAACCTACCAAACCTGTGCATTTTTGAAAACTAGAGACCTAGGGGAATCCAGGATGGGGTGACTTTTGGGGCTCTGACCAGGTTCTGTTACCCAGAATACTTTGCAAACCTCAAAATTTGGCTAAAAAAACACATTTTCCTCACATTTCGGTGACAGAAAGTTCTGGAATCAGAGAGGAGCCACAAATTTCCTTCCAGCCAGCGTTCCCCCAAGTCACCCGATAAAAATGATACCTCACTTGTGTGGGTAGGCCTAGCACCCGCGACAGGAAATGCCCCAAAACGCAACATGGACACATCCCATTTTTTGAAAGAAAACAGAGGTGTTTTTTGCAAAGTGCCTACCTGTACATTTTGGCCTCTAGCTCAGCCGGCACCTAGGGAAACCTACCAAACCTGTGCATTTTTGAAAATTAGAGACCTAGGGGAATCCAAGATGGGGTGACTTGTGGGGCTGTGACCAGGTTCTGTTACCCAGAATCCTTTGCAAACCTCAAAATTTGGCTAAAAAAACACATGTTCCTCACATTTCTGTGGCAGAAAGTTCTGGAATCTGAGAGGAGGCACAAATTCCCTTCCAGCCAGCGTTCCCCCAAGTCACCCGATAAAAATGATACCTCACTTGTGTGGGTAGGCCTAGCGCCTGTGACAGGAAATGCCCCAAAGCACAACGTGGACACATCCCATTTTTTGACAGAAAACAGAGCTGTATTTTGCAAAGTGCCTACCTGTAGATTTTGGCCTCTAGCTCAGCCGCCACCTAGGGAAACCTACCAAACCTGTGCATATCTGAAAACTAGAGACTTAGGGGAATCCAAGATGGGTAGACTTGTGGGGCTGTGACCAGGTTCTGTTACCCAGAATCCTTTGCAAACCTCAAAATTTGGCTAAAAAAACACATGTTCCTCACATTTCTGTGGCAGAAAGTTCTGGAATCTGAGAGGAGGCACAAATTCCCTTCCACCCAGCATTCCCCCAATTCTCCTGATAAAAATGATACCTCACTTGTGTGGGTAGGCCTAGCGCCTGCGACAGGAAATGCCCCAAAGCACAACGTGGACACATCCCATTTTTTGACAGAAAACAGAGCTGTATTTTGCAAAGTGCCTACCTGTAGATTTTGGCCTCTAGCTCAGCCGGCACCTAGGAAAACCTACTAAACCTGTGCATTTGTGAAAACTAGAGACCTAGGGAAATCCAAGATGGGGTGACTTGTGGGGCTCTGACCAGGTTCTGTTACCCAGAATCCTTTGCAAACCTCAAAATTTGGCTAAAAAAACACATGTTCCTCACATTTCTGTGGCAGAAAGTTCTGGAATCTGAGAGAAGGCACAAATTTCCTTCCATCCAGCATTCCCCCAAGTCTCCCGATAAAAATGATACCTCACTTGTGTGGGTAAGCCTAGCGCCCGCGACAGGAAATGCCCCAAAACGCAACGTGGACACATCCCATTTTTTGAAAGAAAACAGAGGTGTTTTTTACAAAGTGCCTACCTGTAGATTGTGGCCTCTAGCTCAGCCAGCACCTAGGGAAACCTACCAAACCTATGCATTTCTGAAAACTAGAGACCTAGGGAAATCCAAGATGGGGTGACTTGTGGGGCTCTGACCAGGTTCTGTTACCCAGAATCCTTTGCAAACCTCAAAATTTGGCCAAAAAAACACATGTTCCTCACATTTCTGTGGCAGAAAGTTCTGGAATCAGAGAGGAGCCACAAATTTCCTTCCACCCAGCATTCCCTCAAGTCTCCCGATAAAAATTATACCTCACTTGTGTGGGTAGGCCTAGCGCCCGCGACAGGAAATGCCCCAAAACGCAACGTGGACACATCCCATTTTTTGAAAGAAAATAGAGGTGTTTCCTGCAAAGTGCCTACCTGTAGGTTTTGGCCTCTAGCTCAGCCAGCACCTAGGGAAACCTACCAAACCTGTGCATTTCTGAAAACTAGAGACCTAGGGGAATCCAAGATGGGGTGACTTGTGGGGCTCTGACCAGGTTCTGTTACCCAGAATCCTTTGCAAACCTCAAAATTTGGCTTAAAAACACATGTTCCTCACATTTCTGTGGCAGAAAGTTCTGGAATCTGAGAGGAGGCACAAATTTCCTTCCACCCAGCGTTCCCCCAATTCTCCCGATAAAAATGATACCTCACTTGTGTGGATAGGCCTAGCACCTGCGACAGGAAATGCCCCAAAGCACAACGTGGACACATCCCATTTTTTGACAGAAAACAGAGCTGTATTTTGCAAAGTGCCTACCTGTAGATTTTGGCCTCTAGCTCAGCCAGCACCTAGGGAAACATACCAAACCTATGCATTTCTGAAAACTAGAGACCTAGGGAAATCCAAGATGGGGTGACTTGTGGGGCTCTGACCAGGTTCTGTTACCCAGAATCCTTTGCAAACCTCAAAATTTGGCAAAAAAAACACATGTTCCTCACATTTCTGTGGCAGAAAGTTCTGGAATCAGAGAGGAGCCACAAATTTCCTTCCACCCAGCATTCCCTCAAGTCTCCCGATAAAAATGATACCTCACTTGTGTGGGTAGGCCTAGCGCCCGCGACAGGAAATGCCCCAAAACGCAACGTGGACACATCCCATTTTTTGAAAGAAAATAGAGGTGTTTCCTGCAAAGTGCCTACCTGTAGGTTTTGGCCTCTAGCTCAGCCAGCACCTAGGGAAACCTACCAAACCTGTGCATTTCTGAAAACTAGAGACCTAGGGGAATCCAAGATGGGGTGACTTGTGGGGCTCTGACCAGGTTCTGTTACCCAGAATCCTTTGCAAACCTCAAAATTTGGCTTAAAAACACATGTTCCTCACACTTCTGTGGCAGAAAGTTCTGGAATCTGAGAGGAGTCACAAATTTCCTTCCACCCAGTGTTCCCCCAATTCTCCCGATAAAAATGATACCTCACTTGTGTGGATAGGCCTAGCACCTGCGACAGGAAATGCCCCAAAGCACAACGTGGACACATCCCATTTTTTGACAGAAAACAGAGCTGTATTTTGCAAAGTGCCTACCTGTAGATTTTGGCCTCTAGCTCAGCCAGCACCTAGGGAAACCTACCAAACCTATGCATTTCTGAAAACTAGAGACCTAGGGAAATCCAAGATGGGGTGACTTGTGGGGCTCTGACCAGGTTCTGTTACCCAGAATCCTTTGCAAACAGCAAAATTTGGCTAAAAAAAACATGTTCCTCACATTTCTGTGGCAGAAAGTTCTGGAATCTGAGAGAAGGCACAAATTTCCTTCAACTCAGCATTCCCTCAAGTCTCCCGATAAAAATGATACCTCACTTGTGTGGGCAGGCCTAGCGCCCGCGACAGGAAATGCCCCAAAACGCAACGTGGACACATCCCATTTTTTGAAAGAAAACAGAGGTGTTTTTTGCAAAGTGCCTACCTGTAGATTTTGGCCTCTAGCTCAGCCGGCACCTAGGGAAACCTTCCAAACCTGTGCATTTCTGAAAACTAGAGACCTAGGGGAATCCAAGATGCAGTGACTTGTGGGGCTCTGACCAGGTTCTGTTACCCAGAATCCTTTGCAAACCACAAAATTTGGCTAAAAAAACACATGTTCCTCACATTTCTGTGGCAGAAAGTTCTGGAATCTGAGAGGAGGCACAAATTTCCTTCCACCCAGCGTTCCCCCAAGTCTCCCGATAAAAATGATACCTCACTTGTGTGGGTAGGCCTAGCGCCCGCGACAGGAAATGCCCCAAAGCACAACGTGGACACATCCCATATTTTGACAGAAAACAGAGCTGTATTTTGCAAAGTGCCTACCTGTTGATTTTGGCCTCTAGCTCAGCCGGCACCTAGGGAAACCTACCAAACCTGTGCATTTCTGAAAACTAGAGACCTAGGGAAATCCAAGATGGGGTGACTTGTGGGGCTCTGACCAGGTTCTGTTACCCAGAATCCTTTGCAAACCTCAAATTTGGCTAAAAAAACACATGTTCCACACATTTCTGTGGCAGAAAGTTGTGGAATCTGAGAGAAGGCACAAATTTCCTTCCACCCAGCGTTCCCTCAAGTCTCCCGTTAAAAATTATACCTCACTTATGTGGGTAGGCCTAGCGCCTGCGACAGGAAATGCCCCAAAGCACAACGTGGACACATCCCATTTTTTGACAGAAAACAGAGCTGTATTTTGCAAAGTGCCTTCCTGTAGATTGTGGCCTCTAGCTCAGCCGGCACCTAGGGAAACCTCCTAAACCTGTGCATTTCTGAAAACTAGAGACCTAGGGAAATCCAAGATGGGGTGACTTGTGGGGCTCTGACCAGGTTCTGTTACCCAGAATCCTTTGCAAACCTCAAAATTTGGCTAAAAAAACACATGTTCCTCACATTTCTGTGGCAGAAAGTTCTGGAATCTGAGAGAAGGCACACATTTCCTTCCACCCAGCATTCCCCCAAGTCTCCCGATAAAAATGATACCTCACTTGTGTGGGTAGGCCTAGCGCCCGCGACAGTAAATGCCCCAAAACGCAACGTGGACACATCCCATTTTTTTAAAGAAAACAGAGGTGTTTTTTACAAAGTGCCTACCTGTAGATTTTGGCCTCTAGCTCAGCCAGCACCTAGGGAAACCTACCAAACCTATGCATTTCTGAAAACTAGAGACCTAGGGAAATCCAAGATGGGGTGACTTGTGGGGCTCTGACCAGGTTCTGTTACCCAGAATCCTTTGCAAACCTCAAAATGTGGCTAAAAAAACACATGTTCCTCACATTTCTGTGGCAGAAAGTTCTGGAATGAGAGAGTAGCCACAAATTTCCTACCACCCAGCATCCCCCAATTCTCCCGATAAAAATGATACCTCACTTGTGTGGATAGGCCTAGCACCTGCGACAGGAAATGCCCCAAAGCACAACGTGGACACATCCCATTTTTTGACAGAAAACAGAGCTGTATTTTGCAAAGTGCCTACCTGTAGATTTTGGCCTCTAGCTCAGCCAGCACTTAGGGAAACCTACCAAACCTATGCATTTCTGAAAACTAGAGACCTAGGGAAATCCAAGATGGGGTGACTTGTGGGGCTCTGACCAGGTTCTGTTACCCAGAATCCTTTGCAAACAGCAAAATTTGGCTAAAAAAAACATGTTCCTCACATTTCTGTGGCAGAAAGTTCTGGAATCTGAGAGAAGGCACAAATTTCCTTCAACTCAGCATTCCCTCAAGTCTCCCGATAAAAATGATACCTCACTTGTGTGGGTAGGCCTAGCGCCCGCGACAGGAAATGCCCCAAAACGCAACGTGGACACATCCCATTTTTTGAAAGAAAACAGAGGTGTTTTTTGCAAAGTGCCTACCTGTAGATTTTGGCCTCTAGCTCAGCCGGCACCTAGGGAAACCTTCCAAACCTGTGCATTTCTGAAAACTAGAGACCTAGGGGAATCCAAGATGCAGTGACTTGTGGGGCTCTGACCAGGTTCTGTTACCCAGAATCCTTTGCAAACCACAAAATTTGGCTAAAAAAACACATGTTCCTCACATTTCTGTGGCAGAAAGTTCTGGAATCTGAGAGGAGGCACAAATTTCCTTCCACCCAGCGTTCCCCCAAGTCTCCCGATAAAAATGATACCTCACTTGTGTGGGTAGGCCTAGCGCCCGCGACAGGAAATGCCCCAAAGCACAACGTGGACACATCCCATATTTTGACAGAAAACAGAGCTGTATTTTGCAAAGTGCCTACCTGTTGATTTTGGCCTCTAGCTCAGCCGGCACCTAGGGAAACCTACCAAACCTGTGCATTTCTGAAAACTAGAGACCTAGGGAAATCCAAGATGGGGTGAGTTGTGGGGCTCTGACCAGGTTCTGTTACCCAGAATCCTTTGCAAACCTCAAATTTGGCTAAAAAAACACATGTTCCTCACATTTCTGTGGCAGAAAGTTGTGGAATCTGAGAGAAGGCACAAATTTCCTTCCACCCAGCGTTCCCTCAAGTCTCCCGTTAAAAATTATACCTCACTTATGTGGGTAGGCCTAGCGCCTGCGACAGGAAATGCCCCAAAGCACAACGTGGACACATCCCATTTTTTGACAGAAAACAGAGCTGTATTTTGCAAAGTGCCTACCTGTAGATTGTGGCCTCTAGCTCAGCCGGCACCTAGGGAAACCTCCTAAACCTGTGCATTTCTGAAAACTAGAGACCTAGGGAAATCCAAGATGGGGTGACTTGTGGGGCTCTGACCAGGTTCTGTTACCCAGAATCCTTTGCAAACCTCAAAATTTGGCTAAAAAAACACATGTTCCTCACATTTCTGTGGCAGAAAGTTCTGGAATCTGAGAGAAGGCACACATTTCCTTCCACCCAGCATTCCCCCAAGTCTCCCGATAAAAATGATACCTCACTTGTGTGGGTAGGCCTAGCGCCCGCAACAGTAAATGCCCCAAAACGCAACGTGGACACATCCCATTTTTTGAAAGAAAACAGAGGTGTTTTTTACAAAGTGCCTACCTGTAGATTTTGGCCTCTAGCTCAGCCAGCACCTAGGGAAACCTACCAAACCTATGCATTTCTGAAAACTAGAGACCTAGGGAAATCCAAGATGGGGTGACTTGTGGGGCTCTGACCAGGTTCTGTTACCCAGAATCCTTTGCAAACCTCAAAATGTGGCTAAAAAAACACATGTTCCTCACATTTCTGTGGCAGAAAGTTCTGGAATGAGAGAGTAGCCACAGATTTCCTACCACCCAGCATTCCCTCAAGTCTCCCGATAAAAATGATACCTCACTTGTGTAGGTAGGCCTAGCGCCTGCGACAGGAAATGCCCCAAAGCACAACGTGGACACATCCCATTTTTTGACAGAAAACAGAGCTGTATTTTGCAAAGTGCCTACCTGTAGATTTTGGCCTCTAGCTCAGCCTGCACCTAGGGAAACCTACCAAACCTGTGCATTTCCGAAAACTAGAGACCTAGGGGAATCCAGGATGGGGTGACTTGTGGGGCTGTGACCAGGTTCTGTTACCCAGAATCCTTTGCAAACCTCAAAATTTGGCTAACAAAACACATGTTCCTCACATTTCTGTGGCAGAAAGTTCTGGAATCTGAGAGGAGGCACAAATTCCCTTCCACCCAGCGTTCCCCCAAGTCTCCTGATAAAAATGATACCTCACTTGTGTGGTTAGGCCTAGTGCCTGCGACAGGGAATGCCCCAAAGCACAACGTGGACACATCCCATTTTTTGACAGAAAACAGAGCTGTATTTTGCAAAGTGCCTACCTGTAGATTTTGGCCTCTAGCTCAGCTGGCACCTAGGGAAACCTACCAAACCTGTGCATTTCTGAAAACTAGAGACCTTGGGGAATCCACGATTGGGTGACTTGTGGGGCTCTGACCAGATTCTGTTACCCAGAATCCTTTGCAAACCTCAAAATTTGGCTAAAAAAACACATTTTCCTCACATTTCGGTGATCGAAAGTTCTGGAATCAGAGAGGAGCCAAAAATTTCCTTCCACCCAGCATTCCCCAAGTCTCCCGATAAAAATGATACCTCACTTGTGTGGGTAGGCCTAGCGCCCGCGACAGGAAATGCCCCAAAACGCAACGTGGACACATCCCATTTTTTGAAAGAAAACAGAGGTGTTTTTTGCTAAGTGCCTACCTGTAGATTTTGGCCTCTAGCTCAGCCGGCACCCAGGGAAACCTACCAAACCTGTGCATTTTTTAAAACTAGAGACCTAGGGGAATCCAATATGCGGTGACTTGTGGGGCTCTGACCAGGTTCTCTTACCCAGAATCCTTTGCAAACCTCAAAATGTGGCTTAAAAAACACATGTTCCTCACATTTCTGTGGCAGAAAGTTCTGGAATCTGAGAGGAGGCACAAATTTCCTTCCACCCAGCGTTCCCCCAAGTCTCCAGATAAAAATGATACCTCACTTGTGTGGGTAGGCCTAGCGCCCGCGACAGGAAATGCCCCAAAGCACAATGTGGACACATCCCATTTTTTGACAGAAAACAGAGCTGTATTTTGCAAAGTGCCTACCTGTACATTTTGGCCTCTAGCTCAGCCGGAACCTAGGGAAACCTACCAAACCTGTGCATTTCTGAAAACTAGAGACCAGGGGAAATCCAAGATGGGGTGACTTGTGGGGCTCTGACCAGGTTCTGTTACCCAGAATCCTTTGCACACCTCAAAATTTGGCTAAAAAAACACATGTTCCTCACATTTCTGTGGCATTAAGTTCTGGAATCTGAGAGAAGGCACAAATTTCCTTCCACCCAGCGTTCCCTAAAGTCTCCCGATAAAAATGATACCTCACTTGTGTGGGTAGGCCTAGCACCCGCGACAGGAAATGCCCCAAAACGCAACATGGACACATCCAATTTTTTGACAGAAAACAGAGCTGTATTTTGCAAAGTGCCTACCTGTAGATTGTTGCCTCTTGCTCAGCTGGCACCTAGGGAAACCTACCAAACCTGTGCATTTCTGAAAACTAGAGACCTAGGGGAATCCAAGATGGGGTGACTTGTGGGGCTCTGACCAGGTTCTGTTACCCAGAATCCTTTGCAAACCTCAAAATTTGGCTAAAAAAACACAGTTTCCTCACATTTCGCTGACAGAAAGTTCTTGAATCAGAGAGGAGCCACAAATGTCCTTCCACCCAGCGTTTCCCCAAGTCTCCCGATAAAAATGATACCTCACTTGTGTGGGTAGGCCTAGCGCCCGCAACAGGAAATGCCCCAAAACGCAACATGGACACATCCCATTTTTTGAAAGAAAACAGAGGTGTTTATTGCAAAGTGCCTACCTGTTGATTTTGGCCTCTAGCTCAGCCGGCACCTAGGGAAACCTACCAAACCTGTGCATTTCTGAAAACTAGAGACCTAGGGGAATCCAAGATGGGGTGACTTGTGGGGCTCTGACCAGGTTCTGTTACCCAGAATCCTTTGCAAACCTCAAAATTTGGCTTAAAAACACATGTTCCTCACATTTCTGTGGCAGAAAGTTCTGGAATCTGAGAGGAGGCACAAATTTCCTTCCACCCAGCGTTCCCCCAATTCTCCCGATAAAAATGATACCTCACTTGTGTGGGTAGGCCTAGCACCTGCGACAGGAAATGCCCCAAAGCACAACGTGGACACATCCCATTTTTTGACAGAAAACAGAGCTGTATTTTGCAAAGTGCCTACCTCTAGATTTTGGCCTCTAACTCAGCCAGCACCTAGGGAATCTACCAAACCTGTGCATTTCTGAAAACTAGAGACCTAGGGGAATCCAAGATGAGGTGACTTGTGGGGCTGCAACCATGTTCTGTTACCCAGAATCCTTTGCAAACCTCAAAATTTGGCTAAAAAAAACATGTTCCTCACATTTCTGTGGCAGAAAGTTCTGGAATCTGAGAGGAGGCACAAATTTCCTTCCACCCAGCGTTCCCCCAAGTCTCCCGATAAAAATGATACCTCACTTGTGTGGGTAGGTGTAGCGCCTGCGACAGGAAATGCCCCAAAGAACAACGTGGACACATCCCATTTTTTTACAGAAAACAGAGCTGTATTTTGCAAAGTGCCTACCTGTAGATTGTGGCCTCTAGCTCAGCCGGCACCTAGGGAAACCTTCCAAACCTGTGCATTTCTGAAAACTAGAGACCAGGGGAATCCAAGATGGGCTGACTTGTGGGGCTGTGACCATGTTCTGTTACCCAGAATCCTTTGCAAAGCTCAAAATGTGGCTAAAAAAACACATGTTCCTCACATTTCTGTGGCAGAAAGTTCTGGAATCTGAGAGGAGGCACAAATTTCCTTCCACCCAGCGTTCCCCCAAGTCTCCCGATAAAAATGATACCTCACTTGTGTGGGTAGGCCTAGTGCCTGCGACAGGAAATGCCCCAAAGAAAAACGTGGACACATCCCATTTTTTGACAGAAAACAGAGCTGTATTTTGCAAAGTGCCTACCTGTAGATTTTGGCCTCTAGCTCAGCTGGCACCTAGGGATACCTACCAAACCTGTGCATTTCTGAAAACTAGAGACCTAGGGGAATCCAAGATTGGGTGACTTGTGGGGCTCTGACCAGGTTCTGTTACCCAGAATCCTCTGCAAACCTCAAAATTTGGCTAAAAAAACACATTTTTCTCACATTTTGGTGAGAGAAAGTTCTGGAATCAGAGAGGAGCCACAAATTTCCTTCCACCCAGCATTCCCCCAAGTCTCCCGATAAAAATGATACCTCACTTGTGTGGGTAGGCCTAGCGCCCGCGACAGGAAATGCCCCAAAACGCAACGTGGACACATCCCATTTTTTGAAAGAAAACAGAGGTGTTTTTTGCAAAGTGCCTACCTGTAGATTTTGGCCTCTAGCTCAGCCGACACCTAGGGAAACCTACCAAACCTCTGCATTTTTGAAAACTAGAGACCTAGGGAATCCAAGATGGGGTGACTTGTGGGGCTCTGACCAGGTTCTGTTACCCAGAATCCTTTGCAAACCTCAAAATTTGGCTAAAAAAACACATGTTCCTCACATTTCTGTGGCAGAAAGTTCTGGAATCTGAGAGGAGGCACAAATTTCCTTCCACCCAGCGTTCCCCCAAGTCTCCCGATAAAAATGATACCTCACTTGTGTGGGTAGGCCTAGCACCCGCGACAGGAAATGCCCCAAAATGCAACATGGACACATCCCATTTTTTGACAGAAAACAGAGCTGTATTTTGCAAAGTGCCTACCTGTAGATTTTGGCCTCTAGCTCAGCTGGCACCTAGGGATACCTACCAAACCTGTGCATTTCTGAAAACTAGAGACCTAGGGGAATCCAAGATTGGGTGACTTGTGGGGCTCTGACCAGGTTCTGTTACCCAGAATCCTCTGCAAACCTCAAAATTTGGCTAAAAAAACACATTTTCCTCACATTTTGGTGAGAGAAAGTTCTGGAATCAGAGAGGAGCCACAAATTTCCTTCCACCCAGCATTCCCCCAAGTGTCCCGATAAAAATGATACCTCACTTGTGTGGGTAGGCCTAGCGCCCGCGACAGGAAATGCCCCAAAACGCAACGTGGACACATCCCATTTTTTGAAAGAAAACAGAGGTGTTTTTTGCAAAGTGCCTACCTGTAGATTTTGGCCTCTAGCTCAGCCGGCACCTAGGGAAACCTACCAAACCTCTGCATTTTTGAAAACTAGAGACCTAGGGAATCCAAGATGGGGTGACTTGTGGGGCTCTGACCAGGTTCTCTTACCCAGAATCCTTTGCAAACCTCAAAATTTGGCTAAAAAAACACATGTTCCTCACATTTCTGTGGCAGAAAGTTCTGGAATCTGAGGGGAGGCACAAATTTCCTTCCACCCAGCGTTCCCCCAAGTCTCCCGATAAAAATGATACCTCACTTGTGTGGGTAGGCCTAGGGCCCGCGACAGGAAATGCCCTAAAGCACAACGTGGACACATCCCATTTTTTGACAGAAAACAGAGCTGTATTTTCAAAGTGCCTACCTGTAGATTTTGGCCTCTAGCTCAGCCGGCACCTAGGGAAACCTACCAAACCTGTGCATTTTTGAAAACTAGAGACCTAGGGAAATCCAAGATGGGGTGACTTGTGGGGCTCTGACCAGGTTCTGTTACCCAGAATCCTATGCAAACCTCAAAATTTGGCTAAAAAAACACATTTTCCTCACATTTCGGTGACAGAAAGTTCTGGAATCTGAGAGGAGGCACAAATTCCCTTCCACCCAGCATTCCCCCAAGTCTCCCGATAAAAATGATACCTCACTTGTGTGGGTAGGCCTAGCGCCCGCGACAGGAAATGCCCTAAAGCACAACGTGGACACATCCCATTTTTTGACAGAAAACAGAGCTGTATTTTCAAAGTGCCTACCTGTAGATTTTGGCCTCTAGCTCAGCCGGCACCTAGGGAAACCTACCAAACCTGTGCATTTTTGAAAACTAGAGACCTAGGGAAATCCAAGATGGGGTGACTTGTGGGGCTCTGACCAGGTTCTGTTACCCAGAATCCTATGCAAACCTCAAAATTTGGCTAAAAAAACACATTTTCCTCACATTTCGGTGACAGAAAGTTCTGGAATCAGAGAGGAGCCACAAATTTCATTCCAGCCAGCGTTCCCCCAAGTCTCCCGATAAAAATGATACCTCACTTGTGTGGGTAGGCCTAGCACCCGCGACAGGAAATGCCCCAAAACGCAACATGGACACATCCCATTTTTTGACAGAAAACAGAGCTGTATTTTGCAAAGTGCCTACCTGTAGATTTTGGCCTCTAGCTCAGCTGGCACCTAGGGATACCTACCAAACCTGTGCATTTCTGAAAACTAGAGACGTAGGGGAATCCAAGATTGGGTGACTTGTGGGGCTCTGACCAGGTTCTGTTACCCAGAATCCTCTGCAAACCTCAAAATTTGGCTAAAAAAACACATTTTCCTCACATTTTGGTGAGAGAAAGTTCTGGAATCAGAGAGGAGCCACAAATTTCCTTCCACCCAGCATTCCCCCAAGTGTCCCGATAAAAATGATACCTCACTTGTGTGGGTAGGCCTAGCGCCCGCGACAGGAAATGCCCCAAAACGCAACGTGGACACATCCCATTTTTTGAAAGAAAACAGAGGTGTTTTTTGCAAAGTGCCTACCTGTAGATTTTGGCCTCTAGCTCAGCCGGCACCTAGGGAAACCTACCAAACCTGTGCATTTTTGAAAACTAGAGACCTAGGGAAATCCAAGATGGGGTGACTTGTGGGGCTCTGACCAGGTTCTGTTACCCAGAATCCTTTGCAAACCTCAAAATTTGGCTAAAAAAACACATGTTCCTCACATTTCTGTGGCAGAAAGTTCTGGAATCTGAGAGGAGGCACAAATTCCCTTCCACCCAGCATTCCCCCAATTCTACCCGATAAAAATGATACCTCACTTGTGTGGGTAGGCCTAGCGCCCGCGACAGGAAATGCCCCAAAGCACAACGTGGACACATCCCATTTTTTGACAGAAAACAGAGCTGTATTTTGCAAAGTGCCTACCTGTAGATTTTGGCCTCTAGCTCAGCCGGCACCTAGGGAAACCAACCAAACCTGTGCATTTTTTTAAACTAGAGACCTAGGGGAATCCAAGATGGGGTGACTTGTGGGGCTGTGACCATGTTCTGTTACCCAGAATCCTTTGCAAAGCTCAAAATGTGGCTAAAAAAACACATGTTCCTCACATTTCTGTGGCAGAAAGTTCTGGAATCTGAGAGGAGGCACAAATTTCCTTCCACCCAGCGTTCCCCCAAGTCTCCCGATAAAAATGATACCTCACTTGTGTGGGTAGGCCTAGTGCCTGCGACAGGAAATGCCCCAAAGAACAATGTGGACACATCCCATTTTTTGACAGAAAACAGAGCTGTATTTTGCAAAGTGCCTACCTGTAGATTTTGGCCTTTAGCTCAGCTGGCACCTAGGGATACCTACCAAACCTGTGCATTTCTGAAAACTAGAGACCTAGGGGAATCCAAGATTGGGTGACTTGTGGGGCTCTGACCAGGTTCTGTTACCCAGAATCCTCTGCAAACATCAAAATTTGGCTAAAAAAACACATTTTCCTCACATTTTGGTGAGAGAAAGTTCTGGAATCAGAGAGGAGCCACAAATTTCCTTCCACCCAGCATTCCCCCAAGTCTCCCGATAAAAATGATACCTCACTTGTGTGGGTAGGCCTAGCGCCCGCGACAGGAAATGCCCCAAAACGCAATGTGGACACATCCCATTTTTTGAAAGAAAACAGAGCTGTATTTTGCAAAGTGCCTACCTGTAGGTTTTGGCCTCTAGCTCAGCCGGCACCTAGGGATACCTACCAAACCTGTGCATTTCTGAAAACTAGAGACCTAGGGGAATCCAAGATGGGGTGACTTGTGGGGCTCTGACCAGGTTCTGTTACCCAGAATACTTTGCAAACCTCAAAATTTGGCTAAAAAAACAAATTTTCCTCACATTTCGGCGACAGAAAGTTCTGGAATCAGAGAGGAGCCACAAATTTCCTTTCAGCCAGCGTTCCCCCAAGTCTCCCGATAAAAATGATACCTCACTTGTGTGGGTAGGCCTAGCACCCGCGACAGGAAATGCCCCAAAACGCAACGTGGACACATCCCATTTTTTGAAAGAAAACAGAGGTGTTTTTTACAAAGTGCCTACCATGTAGATTTTGGCCTCTAGCTCAGCCGGCACCTAGGGAAACCTACCAAACCTGTGCATTTCTGAAAACTAGAGACCTAGGGAAATCCAAGATGGGGTGACTTGTGGGGCTGTGACCAGGTTCTGTTACCCAGAATCCTTTGCAAACAGCAAAATTTGGCTAAAAAAAACATGTTCCTCACATTTCTGTGGCAGAAAGTTCTGGAATCTGAGAGAAAGCACACATTTCCTTCAACTCAGCATTCCCTCAAGTCTCCCGATAAAAATGATACCTCACTTGTGTGGGTAGGCCTAGCGCCCGCGACAGGAAATGCCCCAAAACGCAACGTGGACACATCCCATTTTTTGAAAGAAAACAGAGGTGTTTTTTGCAAAGTGCCTACCTGTAGATTTTGGCCTCTAGCTCAGCCGGCACCTAGGGAAACCTTCCAAACCTGTGCATTTCTGAAAACTAGAGACCTAGGGGAATCCAAGATGCAGTGACTTGTGGGGCTCTGACCAGGTTCTGTTACCCAGAATCCTTTGCAAACCACAAAATTTGGCTAAAAAAACACATGTTCCTCACATTTCTGTGGCAGAAAGTTCTGGAATCTGAGAGGAGGCACAAATTTCCTTCCACCCAGCGTTCCCCCAAGTCTCCCGATAAAAATGATACCTCACTTGTGTGGGTAGGCCTAGCGCCCGCGACAGGAAATGCCCCAAAGCACAACGTGGACACATCCCATATTTTGACAGAAAACAGAGCTGTATTTTGCAAAGTGCCTACCTGTTGATTTTGGCCTCTAGCTCAGCCGGCACCTAGGGAAACCTACCAAACCTGTGCATTTCTGAAAACTAGAGACCTAGGGAAATCCAAGATGGGGTGACTTGTGGGGCTCTGACCAGGTTCTGTTACCCAGAATCCTTTGCAAACCTCAAATTTGGCTAAAAAAACACATGTTCCTCACATTTCTGTGGCAGAAAGTTGTGGAATCTGAGAGAAGGCACAAATTTCCTTCCACCCAGCGTTCCCTCAAGTCTCCCGATAAAAATGATACCTCACTTGTGTGGGTAGGCCTAGTGCCTGCGACAGGAAATGCCCCAAAGAACAATGTGGACACATCCCATTTTTTGACAGAAAACAGAGCTGTATTTTGCAAAGTGCCTACCTGTAGATTTTGGCCTTTAGCTCAGCTGGCACCTAGGGATACCTACCAAACCTGTGCATTTCTGAAAACTAGAGACCTAGGGGAATCCAAGATTGGGTGACTTGTGGGGCTCTGACCAGGTTCTGTTACCCAGAATCCTCTGCAAACATCAAAATTTGGCTAAAAAAACACATTTTCCTCACATTTTGGTGAGAGAAAGTTCTGGAATCAGAGAGGAGCCACAAATTTCCTTCCACCCAGCATTCCCCCAAGTCTCCCGATAAAAATGATACCTCACTTGTGTGGGTAGGCCTAGCGCCCGCGACAGGAAATGCCCCAAAACGCAATGTGGACACATCCCATTTTTTGAAAGAAAACAGAGCTGTATTTTGCAAAGTGCCTACCTGTAGGTTTTGGCCTCTAGCTCAGCCGGCACCTAGGGATACCTACCAAACCTGTGCATTTCTGAAAACTAGAGACCTAGGGGAATCCAAGATGGGGTGACTTGTGGGGCTCTGACCAGGTTCTGTTACCCAGAATACTTTGCAAACCTCAAAATTTGGCTAAAAAAACAAATTTTCCTCACATTTCGGCGACAGAAAGTTCTGGAATCAGAGAGGAGCCACAAATTTCCTTTCAGCCAGCGTTCCCCCAAGTCTCCCGATAAAAATGATACCTCACTTGTGTGGGTAGGCCTAGCACCCGCGACAGGAAATGCCCCAAAACGCAACGTGGACACATCCCATTTTTTGAAAGAAAACAGAGGTGTTTTTTACAAAGTGCCTACCATGTAGATTTTGGCCTCTAGCTCAGCCGGCACCTAGGGAAACCTACCAAACCTGTGCATTTCTGAAAACTAGAGACCTAGGGAAATCCAAGATGGGGTGACTTGTGGGGCTGTGACCAGGTTCTGTTACCCAGAATCCTTTGCAAACAGCAAAATTTGGCTAAAAAAAACATGTTCCTCACATTTCTGTGGCAGAAAGTTCTGGAATCTGAGAGAAAGCACACATTTCCTTCAACTCAGCATTCCCTCAAGTCTCCCGATAAAAATGATACCTCACTTGTGTGGGTAGGCCTAGCGCCCGCGACAGGAAATGCCCCAAAACGCAACGTGGACACATCCCATTTTTTGAAAGAAAACAGAGGTGTTTTTTGCAAAGTGCCTACCTGTAGATTTTGGCCTCTAGCTCAGCCGGCACCTAGGGAAACCTTCCAAACCTGTGCATTTCTGAAAACTAGAGACCTAGGGGAATCCAAGATGCAGTGACTTGTGGGGCTCTGACCAGGTTCTGTTACCCAGAATCCTTTGCAAACCACAAAATTTGGCTAAAAAAACACATGTTCCTCACATTTCTGTGGCAGAAAGTTCTGGAATCTGAGAGGAGGCACAAATTTCCTTCCACCCAGCGTTCCCCCAAGTCTCCCGATAAAAATGATACCTCACTTGTGTGGGTAGGCCTAGCGCCCGCGACAGGAAATGCCCCAAAGCACAACGTGGACACATCCCATATTTTGACAGAAAACAGAGCTGTATTTTGCAAAGTGCCTACCTGTTGATTTTGGCCTCTAGCTCAGCCGGCACCTAGGGAAACCTACCAAACCTGTGCATTTCTGAAAACTAGAGACCTAGGGAAATCCAAGATGGGGTGACTTGTGGGGCTCTGACCAGGTTCTGTTACCCAGAATCCTTTGCAAACCTCAAATTTGGCTAAAAAAACACATGTTCCTCACATTTCTGTGGCAGAAAGTTGTGGAATCTGAGAGAAGGCACAAATTTCCTTCCACCCAGCGTTCCCTCAAGTCTCCCGTTAAAAATTATACCTCACTTATGTGGGTAGGCCTAGCGCCTGCGACAGGAAATGCCCCAAAGCACAACGTGCACACATCCCATTTTTTGACAGAAAACAGAGCTGTATTTTGCAAAGTGCCTACCTGTAGATTGTGGCCTCTAGCTCAGCCGGCACCTAGGGAAACCTCCTAAACCTGTGCATTTCTGAAAACTAGAGACCTAGGGAAATCCAAGATGGGGTGACTTGTGGGGCTCAGACCAGGTTCTGTTACCCAGAATCCTTTGCAAACCTCAAAATTTGGCTAAAAAAACACATGTTCCTCACATTTCTGTGGCAGAAAGTTCTGGAATCTGAGAGAAGGCACACATTTCCTTCCACCCAGCATTCCCCCAAGTCTCCCGATAAAAATGATACCTCACTTGTGTGGGTAGGCCTAGCGCCCGCGACAGTAAATGCCCCAAAACGCAACGTGGACACATCCCATTTTTTTAAAGAAAACAGAGGTGTTTTTTACAAAGTGCCTACCTGTAGATTTTGGCCTCTAGCTCAGCCAGCACCTAGGGAAACCTACCAAACCTATGCATTTCTGAAAACTAGAGACCTAGGGAAATCCAAGATGGGGTGACTTGTGGGGCTCTGACCAGGTTCTGTTACCCAGAATCCTTTGCAAACCTCAAAATGTGGCTAAAAAAACACATGTTCCTCACATTTCTGTGGCAGAAAGTTCTGGAATGAGAGAGTAGCCACAAATTTCCTACCACCCAGCATTCCCTCAAGTCTCCCGATAAAAATGATACCTCACTTGTGTAGGTAGGCCTAGCGCCTGCGACAGGAAATGCCCCAAAGCACAACGTGGACACATCCCATTTTTTGACAGAAAACAGAGCTGTATTTTGCAAAGTGCCTACCTGTAGATTTTGGCCTCTAGCTCAGCCTGCACCTAGGGAAACCTACCAAACCTGTGCATTTCCGAAAACTAGAGACCTAGAGGAATCCAGGATGGGGTGACTTGTGGGGCTGTGACCAGGTTCTGTTACCCAGAATCCTTTGCAAACCTCAAAATTTGGCTAACAAAACACATGTTCCTCACATTTCTGTGGCAGAAAGTTCTGGAATCTGAGAGGAGGCACAAATTCCCTTCCACCCAGCGTTCCCCCAAGTCTCCTGATAAAAATGATACCTCACTTGTGTGGTTAGGCCTAGTGCCTGCGACAGGGAATGCCCCAAAGCACAACGTGGACACATCCCATTTTTTGACAGAAAACAGAGCTGTATTTTGCAAAGTGCCTACCTGTAGATTTTGGCCTCTAGCTCAGCTGGCACCTAGGGAAACCTACCAAACCTGTGCATTTCTGAAAACTAGAGACCTTGGGGAATCCACGATTGGGTGACTTGTGGGGCTCTGACCAGGTTCTGTTACCCAGAATCCTTTGCAAACCTCAAAATTTGGCTAAAAAAACACATTTTCCTCACATTTCGGTGATCGAAAGTTCTGGAATCAGAGAGGAGCCAAAAATTTCCTTCCACCCAGCATTCCCCAAGTCTCCCGATAAAAATGATACCTCACTTGTGTGGGTAGGCCTAGCGCCCGCGACAGGAAATGCCCCAAAACGCAACGTGGACACATCCCATTTTTTGAAAGAAAACAGAGGTGTTTTTTGCAAAGTGCCTACCTGTAGATTTTGGCCTCTAGCTCAGCCGACACCTAGGGAAACCTACCAAACCTCTGCATTTTTGAAAACTAGAGACCTAGGGAATCCAAGATGGGGTGACTTGTGGGGCTCTGACCAGGTTCTCTTACCCAGAATCCTTTGCAAACCTCAAAATTTGGCTAAAAAAACACATGTTCCTCACATTTCTGTGGCAGAAAGTTCTGGAATCTGAGAGGAGGCACAAATTTCCTTCCACCCAGCGTTCCCCCAAGTCTCCCGATAAAAATGATACCTCACTTGTGTGGGTAGGCCTAGCGCCCGCGACAGGAAATGCCCCAAAGCACAACGTGGACACATCCCATATTTTGACAGAAAACAGAGCTGTATTTTGCAAAGTGCCTACCTGTTGATTTTGGCCTCTAGCTCAGCCGGCACCTAGGGAAACCTACCAAACCTGTGCATTTCTGAAAACTAGAGACCTAGGGAAATCCAAGATGGGGTGACTTGTGGGGCTCTGACCAGGTTCTGTTACCCAGAATCCTTTGCAAACCTCAAATTTGGCTAAAAAAACACATGTTCCTCACATTTCTGTGGCAGAAAGTTGTGGAATCTGAGAGAAGGCACAAATTTCCTTCCACCCAGCGTTCCCTCAAGTCTCCCGTTAAAAATTATACCTCACTTATGTGGGTAGGCCTAGCGCCTGCGACAGGAAATGCCCCAAAGCACAACGTGCACACATCCCATTTTTTGACAGAAAACAGAGCTGTATTTTGCAAAGTGCCTACCTGTAGATTGTGGCCTCTAGCTCAGCCGGCACCTAGGGAAACCTCCTAAACCTGTGCATTTCTGAAAACTAGAGACCTAGGGAAATCCAAGATGGGGTGACTTGTGGGGCTCAGACCAGGTTCTGTTACCCAGAATCCTTTGCAAACCTCAAAATTTGGCTAAAAAAACACATGTTCCTCACATTTCTGTGGCAGAAAGTTCTGGAATCTGAGAGAAGGCACACATTTCCTTCCACCCAGCATTCCCCCAAGTCTCCCGATAAAAATGATACCTCACTTGTGTGGGTAGGCCTAGCGCCCGCGACAGTAAATGCCCCAAAACGCAACGTGGACACATCCCATTTTTTTAAAGAAAACAGAGGTGTTTTTTACAAAGTGCCTACCTGTAGATTTTGGCCTCTAGCTCAGCCAGCACCTAGGGAAACCTACCAAACCTATGCATTTCTGAAAACTAGAGACCTAGGGAAATCCAAGATGGGGTGACTTGTGGGGCTCTGACCAGGTTCTGTTACCCAGAATCCTTTGCAAACCTCAAAATGTGGCTAAAAAAACACATGTTCCTCACATTTCTGTGGCAGAAAGTTCTGGAATGAGAGAGTAGCCACAAATTTCCTACCACCCAGCATTCCCTCAAGTCTCCCGATAAAAATGATACCTCACTTGTGTAGGTAGGCCTAGCGCCTGCGACAGGAAATGCCCCAAAGCACAACGTGGACACATCCCATTTTTTGACAGAAAACAGAGCTGTATTTTGCAAAGTGCCTACCTGTAGATTTTGGCCTCTAGCTCAGCCTGCACCTAGGGAAACCTACCAAACCTGTGCATTTCCGAAAACTAGAGACCTAGAGGAATCCAGGATGGGGTGACTTGTGGGGCTGTGACCAGGTTCTGTTACCCAGAATCCTTTGCAAACCTCAAAATTTGGCTAACAAAACACATGTTCCTCACATTTCTGTGGCAGAAAGTTCTGGAATCTGAGAGGAGGCACAAATTCCCTTCCACCCAGCGTTCCCCCAAGTCTCCTGATAAAAATGATACCTCACTTGTGTGGTTAGGCCTAGTGCCTGCGACAGGGAATGCCCCAAAGCACAACGTGGACACATCCCATTTTTTGACAGAAAACAGAGCTGTATTTTGCAAAGTGCCTACCTGTAGATTTTGGCCTCTAGCTCAGCTGGCACCTAGGGAAACCTACCAAACCTGTGCATTTCTGAAAACTAGAGACCTTGGGGAATCCACGATTGGGTGACTTGTGGGGCTCTGACCAGGTTCTGTTACCCAGAATCCTTTGCAAACCTCAAAATTTGGCTAAAAAAACACATTTTCCTCACATTTCGGTGATCGAAAGTTCTGGAATCAGAGAGGAGCCAAAAATTTCCTTCCACCCAGCATTCCCCAAGTCTCCCGATAAAAATGATACCTCACTTGTGTGGGTAGGCCTAGCGCCCGCGACAGGAAATGCCCCAAAACGCAACGTGGACACATCCCATTTTTTGAAAGAAAACAGAGGTGTTTTTTGCAAAGTGCCTACCTGTAGATTTTGGCCTCTAGCTCAGCCGACACCTAGGGAAACCTACCAAACCTCTGCATTTTTGAAAACTAGAGACCTAGGGAATCCAAGATGGGGTGACTTGTGGGGCTCTGACCAGGTTCTCTTACCCAGAATCCTTTGCAAACCTCAAAATTTGGCTAAAAAAACACATGTTCCTCACATTTCTGTGGCAGAAAGTTCTGGAATCTGAGAGGAGGCACAAATTTCCTTCCACCCAGCGTTCCCCCAAGTCTCCCGATAAAAATGATACCTCACTTGTGTGGGTAGGCCTAGCGCCCGCGACAGGAAATGCCCCAAAGCACAACGTGGACACATCCCATATTTTGACAGAAAACAGAGCTGTATTTTGCAAAGTGCCTACCTGTTGATTTTGGCCTCTAGCTCAGCCGGCACCTAGGGAAACCTACCAAACCTGTGCATTTCTGAAAACTAGAGACCTAGGGAAATCCAAGATGGGGTGACTTGTGGGGCTCTGACCAGGTTCTGTTACCCAGAATCCTTTGCAAACCTCAAATTTGGCTAAAAAAACACATGTTCCTCACATTTCTGTGGCAGAAAGTTGTGGAATCTGAGAGAAGGCACAAATTTCCTTCCACCCAGCGTTCCCTCAAGTCTCCCGTTAAAAATTATACCTCACTTATGTGGGTAGGCCTAGCGCCTGCGACAGGAAATGCCCCAAAGCACAACGTGCACACATCCCATTTTTTGACAGAAAACAGAGCTGTATTTTGCAAAGTGCCTACCTGTAGATTGTGGCCTCTAGCTCAGCCGGCACCTAGGGAAACCTCCTAAACCTGTGCATTTCTGAAAACTAGAGACCTAGGGAAATCCAAGATGGGGTGACTTGTGGGGCTCAGACCAGGTTCTGTTACCCAGAATCCTTTGCAAACCTCAAAATTTGGCTAAAAAAACACATGTTCCTCACATTTCTGTGGCAGAAAGTTCTGGAATCTGAGAGAAGGCACACATTTCCTTCCACCCAGCATTCCCCCAAGTCTCCCGATAAAAATGATACCTCACTTGTGTGGGTAGGCCTAGCGCCCGCGACAGTAAATGCCCCAAAACGCAACGTGGACACATCCCATTTTTTTAAAGAAAACAGAGGTGTTTTTTACAAAGTGCCTACCTGTAGATTTTGGCCTCTAGCTCAGCCAGCACCTAGGGAAACCTACCAAACCTATGCATTTCTGAAAACTAGAGACCTAGGGAAATCCAAGATGGGGTGACTTGTGGGGCTCTGACCAGGTTCTGTTACCCAGAATCCTTTGCAAACCTCAAAATGTGGCTAAAAAAACACATGTTCCTCACATTTCTGTGGCAGAAAGTTCTGGAATGAGAGAGTAGCCACAAATTTCCTACCACCCAGCATTCCCTCAAGTCTCCCGATAAAAATGATACCTCACTTGTGTAGGTAGGCCTAGCGCCTGCGACAGGAAATGCCCCAAAGCACAACGTGGACACATCCCATTTTTTGACAGAAAACAGAGCTGTATTTTGCAAAGTGCCTACCTGTAGATTTTGGCCTCTAGCTCAGCCTGCACCTAGGGAAACCTACCAAACCTGTGCATTTCCGAAAACTAGAGACCTAGAGGAATCCAGGATGGGGTGACTTGTGGGGCTGTGACCAGGTTCTGTTACCCAGAATCCTTTGCAAACCTCAAAATTTGGCTAACAAAACACATGTTCCTCACATTTCTGTGGCAGAAAGTTCTGGAATCTGAGAGGAGGCACAAATTCCCTTCCACCCAGCGTTCCCCCAAGTCTCCTGATAAAAATGATACCTCACTTGTGTGGTTAGGCCTAGTGCCTGCGACAGGGAATGCCCCAAAGCACAACGTGGACACATCCCATTTTTTGACAGAAAACAGAGCTGTATTTTGCAAAGTGCCTACCTGTAGATTTTGGCCTCTAGCTCAGCTGGCACCTAGGGAAACCTACCAAACCTGTGCATTTCTGAAAACTAGAGACCTTGGGGAATCCACGATTGGGTGACTTGTGGGGCTCTGACCAGGTTCTGTTACCCAGAATCCTTTGCAAACCTCAAAATTTGGCTAAAAAAACACATTTTCCTCACATTTCGGTGATCGAAAGTTCTGGAATCAGAGAGGAGCCAAAAATTTCCTTCCACCCAGCATTCCCCAAGTCTCCCGATAAAAATGATACCTCACTTGTGTGGGTAGGCCTAGCGCCCGCGACAGGAAATGCCCCAAAACGCAACGTGGACACATCCCATTTTTTGAAAGAAAACAGAGGTGTTTTTTGCAAAGTGCCTACCTGTAGATTTTGGCCTCTAGCTCAGCCGACACCTAGGGAAACCTACCAAACCTCTGCATTTTTGAAAACTAGAGACCTAGGGAATCCAAGATGGGGTGACTTGTGGGGCTCTGACCAGGTTCTCTTACCCAGAATCCTTTGCAAACCTCAAAATTTGGCTAAAAAAACACATGTTCCTCACATTTCTGTGGCAGAAAGTTCTGGAATCTGAGAGGAGGCACAAATTTCCTTCCACCCAGCGTTCCCCCAAGTCTCCCGATAAAAATGATACCTCACTTGTGTGGGTAGGCCTAGCACCCGCGACAGGAAATGCCCCAAAATGCAACATGGACACATCCCATTTTTTGACAGAAAACAGAGCTGTATTTTGCAAAGTGCCTACCTGTAGATTTTGGCCTCTAGCTCAGCTGGCACCTAGGGATACCTACCAAACCTGTGCATTTCTGAAAACTAGAGACCTAGGGGAATCCAAGATGGGGTGACTTGTGGGGCTCTGACCAGGTTCTGTTACCCAGAATCCTATGCAAACCTCAAAATTTGGCTAAAAAAACACATTTTCCTCACATTTCGGTGACAGAAAGTTCTGGAATCTGAGAGGAGGCACAAATTCCCTTCCACCCAGCATTCCCCCAAGTCTCCCGATAAAAATGATACCTCACTTGTGTGGGTAGGCCTAGCGCCCGCGACAGGAAATGCCCTAAAGCACAACGTGGACACATCCCATTTTTTGACAGAAAACAGAGCTGTATTTTCAAAGTGCCTACCTGTAGATTTTGGCCTCTAGCTCAGCCGGCACCTAGGGAAACCTACCAAACCTGTGCATTTTTGAAAACTAGAGACCTAGGGAAATCCAAGATGGGGTGACTTGTGGGGCTCTGACCAGGTTCTGTTACCCAGAATCCTATGCAAACCTCAAAATTTGGCTAAAAAAACACATTTTCCTCACATTTCGGTGACAGAAAGTTCTGGAATCAGAGAGGAGCCACAAATTTCCTTCCAGCCAGCGTTCCCCCAAGTCTCCCGATAAAAATGATACCTCACTTGTGTGGGTAGGCCTAGCACCCGCGACAGGAAATGCCCCAAAACGCAACATGGACACATCCCATTTTTTGACAGAAAACAGAGCTGTATTTTGCAAAGTGCCTACCTGTAGATTTTGGCCTCTAGCTCAGCTGGCACCTAGGGATACCTACCAAACCTGTGCATTTCTGAAAACTAGAGACGTAGGGGAATCCAAGATTGGGTGACTTGTGGGGCTCTGACCAGGTTCTGTTACCCAGAATCCTCTGCAAACCTCAAAATTTGGCTAAAAAAACACATTTTCCTCACATTTTGGTGAGAGAAAGTTCTGGAATCAGAGAGGAGCCACAAATTTCCTTCCACCCAGCATTCCCCCAAGTGTCCCGATAAAAATGATACCTCACTTGTGTGGGTAGGCCTAGCGCCCGCGACAGGAAATGCCCCAAAACGCAACGTGGACACATCCCATTTTTTGAAAGAAAACAGAGGTGTTTTTTGCAAAGTGCCTACCTGTAGATTTTGGCCTCTAGCTCAGCCGGCACCTAGGGAAACCTACCAAACCTGTGCATTTTTGAAAACTAGAGACCTAGGGAAATCCAAGATGGGGTGACTTGTGGGGCTCTGACCAGGTTCTGTTACCCAGAATCCTTTGCAAACCTCAAAATTTGGCTAAAAAAACACATGTTCCTCACATTTCTGTGGCAGAAAGTTCTGGAATCTGAGAGGAGGCACAAATTCCCTTCCACCCAGCATTCCCCCAATTCTACCCGATAAAAATGATACCTCACTTGTGTGGGTAAGCCTAGCGCCCGCGACAGGAAATGCCCCAAAGCACAACGTGGACACATCCCATTTTTTGACAGAAAACAGAGCTGTATTTTGCAAAGTGCCTACCTGTAGATTTTGGCCTCTAGCTCAGCCGGCACCTAGGGAAACCAACCAAACCTGTGCATTTTTTTAAACTAGAGACCTAGCGGAATCCAAGATGGGGTGACTTGTGGGGCTGTGACCATGTTCTGTTACCCAGAATCCTTTGCAAAGCTCAAAATGTGGCTAAAAAAACACATGTTCCTCACATTTCTGTGGCAGAAAGTTCTGGAATCTGAGAGGAGGCACAAATTTCCTTCCACCCAGCGTTCCCCCAAGTCTCCCGATAAAAATGATACCTCACTTGTGTGGGTAGGCCTAGTGCCTGCGACAGGAAATGCCCCAAAGAACAATGTGGACACATCCCATTTTTTGACAGAAAACAGAGCTGTATTTTGCAAAGTGCCTACCTGTAGATTTTGGCCTTTAGCTCAGCTGGCACCTAGGGATACCTACCAAACCTGTGCATTTCTGAAAACTAGAGACCTAGGGGAATCCAAGATTGGGTGACTTGTGGGGCTCTGACCAGGTTCTGTTACCCAGAATCCTCTGCAAACATCAAAATTTGGCTAAAAAAACACATTTTCCTCACATTTTGGTGACAGAAAGTTCTGGAATCAGAGAGGAGCCACAAATTTCCTTCCACCCAGCATTCCCCCAAGTCTCCCGATAAAAATGATACCTCACTTGTGTGGGTAGGCCTAGCGCCCGCGACAGGAAATGCCCCAAAACGCAATGTGGACACATCCCATTTTTTGAAAGAAAACAGAGCTGTATTTTGCAAAGTGCCTACCTGTAGGTTTTGGCCTCTAGCTCAGCCGGCACCTAGGGATACCTACCAAACCTGTGCATTTCTGAAAACTAGAGACCTAGGGGAATCCAAGATGGGGTGACTTGTGGGGCTCTGACCAGGTTCTGTTACCCAGAATACTTTGCAAACCTCAAAATTTGGCTAAAAAAACAAATTTTCCTCACATTTCGGCGACAGAAAGTTCTGGAATCAGAGAGGAGCCACAAATTTCCTTTCAGCCAGCGTTCCCCCAAGTCTCCCGATAAAAATGATACCTCACTTGTGTGGGTAGGCCTAGCACCCGCGACAGGAAATGCCCCAAAACGCAACATGGACACATCCCATTTTTTTAAAGAAAACAGAGGTGTTTTTTGCAAAGTGCCTACCTGTACATTTTGGCCTCTAGCTCAGCCGGCACCTAGGGAAACCTACCAAACCTGTGCATTTTTGAAAATTAGAGACCTAGGGGAATCCAAGATGGGGTGACTTGTGGGGCTCTGACCAGGTTCTGTTACCCAGAATCCTTTGCAAACCTAAAAATTTGGCTAAAAAAACACATGTTCCTCACATTTCTGTGGCAGAAAGTTCTGGAATCTGAGAGGAGGCACAAATTCCCTTCCACCCAGCATTCCCCCAATTCTCCTGATAAAAATGATACCTCACTTGTGTGGGTAGGCCTAGCGCCTGCGACAGGAAATGCCCCAAAGCACAACGTGGACACATCCTATTTTTTGACAGAAAACAGAGCTGTATTTTGCAAAGTGCCTACCTGTAGATTTTGGCCTCTAGCTCAGCCGGCACCTAGGGAAACCTACTAAACCTGTGCATTTCTGAAAACTAGAGACCTAGGGAAATCCAAGATGGGGTGACTTGTGGGGCTCTGACCAGGTTCTGTTACCCAGAATCCTTTGCAAACCTCAAAATTTGGCTAAAAAAACACATGTTCCTCACATTTCTGTGGCAGAAAGTTCTGGAATCTGAGAGAAGGCACAAATTTCCTTCCACCCAGCATTCCCCCAAGTCTCCCGATAAAAATGATACCTCACTAGTGTGGGTAGGCCTAGCGCCCGCGACAGGAAATGCCCCAAAACGCAACGTGGACACATCCCATTTTTTGAAAGAAAACAGAGGTGTTTTTTACAAAGTGCCTACCATGTAGATTTTGGCCTCTAGCTCAGCCGGCACCTAGGGAAACCTACCAAACCTGTGCATTTCTGAAAACTAGAGACCTAGGGAAATCCAAGATGGGGTGACTTGTGGGGCTGTGACCAGGTTCTGTTACCCAGAATCCTTTGCAAACAGCAAAATTTGGCTAAAAAAAACATGTTCCTCACATTTCTGTGGCAGAAAGTTCTGGAATCTGAGAGAAAGCACACATTTCCTTCAACTCAGCATTCCCTCAATTCTCCTGATAAAAATGATACCTCACTTGTGTGGGTAGGCCTAGCGCCCGCGACAGGAAATGCCCCAAAACGCAACGTGGACACATCCCATTTTTTGAAAGAAAACAGAGGTGTTTTTTGCAAAGTGCCTACCTGTAGATTTTGGCCTCTAGCTCAGCCGGCACCTAGGGAAACCTTCCAAACCTGTGCATTTCTGAAAACTAGAGACCTAGGGGAATCCAAGATGCAGTGACTTGTGGGGCTCTGACCAGGTTCTGTTACCCAGAATCCTTTGCAAACCACAAAATTTGGCTAAAAAAACACATGTTTCTCACATTTCTGTGGCAGAAAGTTCTGGAATCTGAGAGGAGGCACAAATTTCCTTCCACCCAGCGTTCCCCCAAGTCTCCCGATAAAAATGATACCTCACTTGTGTGGGTAGGCCTAGCGCCCGCGACAGGAAATGCCCCAAAGCACAACGTGGACACATCCCATATTTTGACAGAAAACAGAGCTGTATTTTGCAAAGTGCCTACCTGTTGATTTTGGCCTCTAGCTCAGCCGGCACCTAGGGAAACCTACCAAACCTGTGCATTTCTGAAAACTAGAGACCTAGGGAAATCCAAGATGGGGTGACTTGTGGGGCTCTGACCAGGTTCTGTTACCCAGAATCCTTTGCAAACCTCAAATTTGGCTAAAAAAACACATGTTCCTCACATTTCTGTGGCAGAAAGTTGTGGAATCTGAGAGAAGCACAAATTTCCCTTCCACCCAGCGTTCCCTCAAGTCTCCCGTTAAAAATTATACCTCACTTATGTGGGTAGGCTAGCGCCTGCGACAGGAAATGCCCCAAAGCACAACGTGCACACATCCCATTTTTTGACAGAAAACAGAGCTGTATTTTGCAAAGTGCCTACGTGTAGATTGTGGCCTCTAGCTCAGCGGCACCTAGGGAAACCTCCTAAACCTGTGCATTTCTTGAAAACTAGAGACCTAGGGAAATCCAAGATGGGGGTGACTTGTGGGGCTCAGACCAGGTTCTGTTACCCAGAATCCTTTGCAAACCTCAAAATTTGGCTAAAAAAACACATGTTCCTCACATTTCTGTGGCAGAAGTTCTGGAATCTGAGAGAAGGCACACATTTCCTTCCACCCAGCATTCCCCAAGTCTCCCGATAAAAATGATACCTCACTTGTGTGGGTAGGCCTAGCGCCCGCGACAGTAAATGCCCCAAAACGCAACGTGGGACACATCCCATTTTTTTAAAGAAAACAGAGGTGTTTTTTACAAAGTGCCTACCTGTAGATTTTGGCCTCTAGCTCAGCCAGCACCTAGGGAAACCTACCAAACCTATGCATTTCTGAAAACAAGATACCTAGGGAAATCCAAGATGGGGTGACTTGTGGGGCTCTGACCAGGTTCTGTTACCCAGAATCCTTTGCAAACCTCAAAATGTGGCTAAAAAAACACATGTTCCTCACATTTCTGTGGCAGAAAGTTCTGGAATGAGAGAGTAGCCACAAATTTCCTACCACCCAGCATTCCCTCAAGTCTCCCGATAAAAATGATACTCACTTGTGTAGGTAGGCCTAGCGCCTGCGACAGGAAATGCCCCAAAGCACAACGTGGACACATCCCATTTTTTGACAGAAAACAGAGCTGTATTTTGCAAAGTGCCTACCTGTAGATTTTGGCCTCTAGCTCAGCCTGCACCTAGGGAAACCTACCAAACCTGTGCATTTCCGAAAACTAGAGACCTAGGGGAATCCAGGATGGGGTGACTTGTGGGGCTGTGACCAGTTCTGTTACCCAGAATCCTTTGCAAACCTCAAAATTTGGCTAACAAAACACATGTTCCTCACATTTCTGTGGCAGAAAGTTCTGGAATCTGAGAGGAGGCACAAATTCCCTTCCACCCAGCGTTCCCCCAAGTCTCCTGATAAAAATGATACCTCACTTGTGTGGTTAGGCCTAGTGCCTGCGACAGGAATGCCCCAAAGCACAACGTGGACACATCCCATTTTTTTACAGAAAACAGAGCTGTATTTTGCAAAGTGCCTACCTGTAGATTTTGGCCTCTAGCTCAGCTGGCACCTAGGGAAACCTAACAAACCTGTGCATTTCTGAAACTAGAGACCTTGGGGAATCCACGATTGGGTGACTTGTGGGGCTCTGACCAGGTTCTGTTACCCAGAATCCTTTGCAAACCTCAAAATTTGGCTAAAAAAACACATTTTCCTCACATTTCGGTGATCGAAAGTTCTGGAATCAGAGAGGAGCCAAAAATTTCCTTCCACCCAGCATTCCTTCCCCAAGTCTCCCGATAAAAATGATACCTCACTTGTGTGGGTAGGCCTAGCGCCCGCGACAGGAAATGCCCCAAAACGCAACGTGGACACATCCCATTTTTTGAAAGAAAACAGAGGTGTTTTTTGCAAAGTGCCTACCTGTAGATTTTGGCCTCTAGCTCAGCCGACACCTAGGGAAACCTACCAAACCTCTGCATTTTTGAAAACTAGAGACCTAGGGAATCCAAGATGGGGTGACTTGTGGGGCTCTGACCAGGTTCTCTTACCCAGAATCCTTTGCAAACCTCAAAATTTGGCTAAAAAAACACATGTTCCTCACATTTCTGTGGCAGAAAGTTCTGGAATCTGAGAGGAGGCACAAATTTCCTTCCACCCAGCGTTCCCCCAAGTCTCCCGATAAAAATGATACCTCACTTGTGTGGGTAGGCCTAGCACCCGCGACAGGAAATGCCCCAAAATGCAACATGGACACATCCCATTTTTTGACAGAAAACAGAGCTGTATTTTGCAAAGTGCCTACCTGTAGATTTTGGCCTCTAGCTCAGCTGGCACCTAGGGATACCTACCAAACCTGTGCATTTCTGAAAACTAGAGACCTAGGGGAATCCAAGATGGGGTGACTTGTGGGGCTCTGACCAGGTTCTGTTACCCAGAATCCTATGCAAACCTCAAAATTTGGCTAAAAAAACACATTTTCCTCACATTTCGGTGACAGAAAGTTCTGGAATCTGAGAGGAGGCACAAATTCCCTTCCACCCAGCATTCCCCCAAGTCTCCCGATAAAATGATACCTCACTTGTGTGGGTAGGCCTAGCGCCCGCGACAGGAAATGCCCTAAAGCACAACGTGGACACATCCCATTTTTTGACAGAAAACAGAGCTGTATTTTCAAAGTGCCTACCTGTAGATTTTGGCCTCTAGCTCAGCCGGCACCTAGGGAAACCTACCAAACCTGTGCATTTTTGAAAACTAGAGACCTAGGGAAATCCAAGATGGGGTGACTTGTGGGGCTCTGACCAGGTTCTGTTACCCAGAATCCTATGCAAACCTCAAATTTGGCTAAAAAAACACATTTTCCTCACATTTCGGTGACAGAAAGTTCTGGAATCAGAGAGGAGCCACAAATTTCCTTCCAGCCAGCGTTCCCCCAAGTCTCCCGATAAAAATGATACCTCACTTGTGTGGGTAGGCCTAGCACTCGCGACAGGAAATGCCCCAAAACGCAACATGGACACATCCCATTTTTTGACAGAAAACAGAGCTGTATTTTGCAAAGTGCCTACCTGTAGATTTTGGCCTCTAGCTCAGCTGGCACCTAGGGATACCTACCAAACCTGTGCATTTCTGAAAACTAGAGACGTAGGGGAATCCAAGATTGGGTGACTTGTGGGGCTCTGACCAGGTTCTGTTACCCAGATCCTCTGCAAACCTCAAAATTTGGCTAAAAAAACACATTTTCCTCACATTTTGGTGAGAGAAAGTTCTGGAATCAGAGAGGAGCCACAAATTTCCTTCCACCCAGCATTCCCCCAAGTGTCCCGATAAAAATGATACCTCACTTGTGTGGGTAGGCCTAGCGCCCGCGACAGGAAATGCCCCAAAACGCAACGTGGACACATCCCATTTTTTGAAAGAAAACAGAGGTGTTTTTTGCAAAGTGCCTACCTGTAGATTTTGGCCTCTAGCTCAGCCGGCACCTAGGGAAACCTACCAAACCTGTGCATTTTTGAAAACTAGAGACCTAGGGAAATCCAAGATGGGGTGACTTGTGGGGCTCTGACCAGGTTCTGTTACCCAGAATCCTTTGCAAACCTCAAAATTTGGCTAAAAAACACATGTTCCTCACATTTCTGTGGCAGAAAGTTCTGGAATCTGAGAGGAGGCACAAATTCCCTTCCACCCAGCATTCCCCCAATTCTACCCGATAAAAATGATACCTCACTTGTGTGGGTAAGCCTAGCGCCGCGACAGGAAATGCCCCAAAGCACAACGTGGACACATCCCATTTTTTGACAGAAAACAGAGCTGTATTTTGCAAAGTGCCTACCTGTAGATTTTGGCCTCTAGCTCAGCCGGGCACCTAGGGAAACCAACCAAACCTGTGCATTTTTTTAAACTAGAGACCTAGGGGAATCCAAGATGGGGTGACTTGTGGGGCTGTGACCATGTTCTGTTACCCAGAATCCTTTGCAAAGCTCAAAATGTGGCTAAAAAACACATGTTCCTCACATTTCTGTGGCAGAAAGTTCTGGAATCTGAGAGGAGGCACAAATTTCCTTCCACCCAGCGTTCCCCCAAGTCTCCCGATAAAAATGATACCTCACTTGTGTGGGTAGGCCTAGTGCCTGCGACAGGAAATGCCCCAAAGAACAATGTGGACACATCCCATTTTTTGACAGAAAACAGAGCTGTATTTTGCAAAGTGCCTACCTGTAGATTTTGGCCTTTAGCTCAGCTGGCACCTAGGGATACCTACCAAACCTGTGCATTTCTGAAAACTAGAGACCTAGGGGAATCCAAGATTGGGTGACTTGTGGGGCTCTGACCAGGTTCTGTTACCCAGAATCCTCTGCAAACATCAAAATTTGGCTAAAAAAACACATTTTCCTCACATTTTGGTGAGAGAAAGTTCTGGAATCAGAGAGGAGCCACAAATTTCCTTCCACCCAGCATTCCCCCAAGTCTCCGATAAAAATGATACCTCACTTGTGTGGGTAGGCCTAGCGCCCGCGACAGGAAATGCCCCAAAACGCAATGTGGACACATCCCATTTTTTGAAAGAAAACAGAGCTGTATTTTGCAAAGTGCCTACCTGTAGGTTTTGGCCTCTAGCTCAGCCGGCACCTAGGGATACCTACCAAACCTGTGCATTTCTGAAAACTAGAGACCTAGGGGAATCCAAGATGGGGTGACTTGTGGGGCTCTGACCAGGTTCTGTTACCCAGAATACTTTGCAAACCTCAAAATTTGGCTAAAAAAACAAATTTTCCTCACATTTCGGAGACAGAAAGTTCTGGAATCAGAGAGGAGCCACAAATTTCCTGTCAGCCAGCGTTCCCCCAAGTCTCCCGATAAAAATGATACCTCACTTGTGTGGGTAGGCCTAGCACCCGCGACAGGAAATGCCCCAAAACGCAACATGGACACATCCCATTTTTTGAAAGAAAACAGAGGTGTTTTTTGCAAAGTGCCTACCTGTACATTTTGGCCTCTAGCTCAGCCGGGCACCTAGGGGAAACCTACCAAACCTGTGCATTTTTGAAAATTAGAGACCTAGGGGAATCCAAGATGGGGTGACTTGTGGGGCTCTGACCAGGTTCTGTTACCCAGAATCCTTTGCAAACCTCAAAATTTGGCTAAAAAAACACATGTTCCTCACATTTCTGTGGCAGAAAGTTCTGGAATCTGAGAGGAGGCACAAATTCCCTTCCACCCAGCATTCCCCCAATTCTCCTGATAAAAATGATACCTCACTTGTGTGGGTAGGCCTAGCGCCTGCGACAGGAAATGCCCCAAAGCACACGTGGACACATCCTATTTTTTGACAGAAAACAGAGCTGTATTTTGCAAAGTGCCTACCTGTAGATTTTGGCCTCTAGCTCAGCCGGCACCTAGGGAAACCTACTAAACCTGTGCATTTCTGAAAACTAGAGACCTAGGGAAAACAAGATGGGGTGACTTGTAGGGCTCTGACCAGGTTCTGTTACCCAGAATCCTTTGCAAACCTCAAAATTTGGCTAAAAAAACACATGTTCCTCACATTTCTGTGGCAGAAAGTTCTGGAATCTGAGAGAAGGCACAAATTTCCTTCCACCCAGCATTCCCCCCAAGTCTCCCGATAAAAATGATACCTCACTAGTGTGGGTAGGCCTAGCGCCCGCGACAGGAAAGCCCCAAAACGCAACGTGGACACATCCCATTTTTTGAAAGAAAACAGAGGTGTTTTTTACAAAGTGCCTACCATGTAGATTTTGGCCTCTAGCTCAGCCGGCACCTAGGGAACCTACCAAACCTGTGCATTTCTGAAAACTAGAGACCTAGGGAAATCCAAGATGGGGTGACTTGTGGGGCTGTGACCAGGTTCTGTTACCCTGAATCCTTTGCAAACAGCAAAATTTGGCTAAAAAAAACATGTTCCTCACATTTCTGTGGCAGAAAGTTCTGGAATCTGAGAGAAAGCACACATTTCCTTCAACTCAGCATTCCCTCAAGTCTCCCGATAAAAATGATACCTCACTTGTGTGGGTAGGCCTAGCGCCCGCGACAGGAAATGCCCCAAAACGCAACGTGGACACATCCCATTTTTTGAAAGAAAACAGAGGTGTTTTTTGCAAAGTGCCTACCTGTAGATTTTGGCCTCTAGCTCAGCCGGCACCTAGGGAAACCTTCCAAACCTGTGCATTTCTGAAAACTAGAGACCTAAGGGAATCCAAGATGCAGTGACTTGTGGGGCTCTGACCAGGTTCTGTTACCCAGAATCCTTTGCAAACCACAAAATTTGGCTAAAAAAAACACATGTTCCTCACATTTCTGTGGCAGAAAGTTCTGGAATCTGAGAGGAGGCACAAATTTCCTTCCACCCAGCGTTCCCCCAAGTCTCCCGATAAAAATGATACCTCACTTGTGTGGGTAGGCCTAGCGCCCGCGACAGGAAATGCCCCAAAGCACAACGTGGACACATCCCATATTTTGACAGAAAACAGAGCTGTATTTTGCAAAGTGCCTACCTGTTGATTTTGGCCTCTAGCTCAGCCGGCACCTAGGGAAACCTACCAAACCTGTGCATTTCTGAAACTAGAGACCTAGGGAATCCAAGATGGGGTGACTTGTGGGGCTCTGACCAGGTTCTGTTACCCAGAATCCTTTGCAAACCTCAAATTTGGCTAAAAAAACACATGTTCCTCACATTTCTGTGGCAGAAAGTTGTGGAATCTGAGAGAAGGCACAAATTTCCTTCCACCCAGCGTTCCCTCAAGTCTCCGTTAAAAATTATACCTCACTTATGTGGGGTAGGCCTAGCGCCTGCGACAGGAAATGCCCCAAAGCACAACAACGTGCACACATCCCATTTTTTGACAGAAAACAGAGCTATATTTTGCAAAGTGCCTACCTGTAGATTGTGGCCTCTAGCTCAGCCGGCACCTAGGGAAACCTCCTAAACCTGTGCATTTCTGAAAACTAGAGACCTAGGGAAATCCAAGATGGGGTGACTTGTGGG